>NC_133413.1:46052500-47302500 GCF_049350105.2 Macaca mulatta
GGCCTATAGTGAAACAGGAAATATCTTCATAAAAACTAGAAAGAAGCTTTCTGAGAAACTGCTTTGTGATTTGTGAGTTCATCTCCCAGAGTAACACGATTCTTTTCATGGAGCTGTTTGGTAGCCCTGTTTTTGGGGAATCTGAGAAGGGATATTTTGGATCACATTGAAGCCTGTATTGACAAAGGAAATATTCTCAGATAAAAACTAGAAAGAAACTTTCTGAGAAAATTCTTTGTGATGTGTGGATTCATCTCAAAGTGGTACACCATTCTTTTGTTGAGAAGTTTGCTAACACTTTTTTCATGGAATCAGCAATGGGATATTCGGGAGAGCATTGATGAATATGGTGAAAAAGGAAATATCCTCGGATTAAAGCTAGAAAGAAGCTTCCTGAAAAACAGCTTTGTGATATCTGAATTCATCTTACAGACTTACACTGTTTTTTTCATGGAGAAGTTTGAGAACCCTTTTTTGGGGGAATCTGAGAAGGGATATTTTAGATTGCACTGAAGCTGATGGTGAAAAAGGAAATATCCTCAGATAAAAACTAGAAAGAAGTTTTCCGAGAAACTTCTTTGGGATGTGTGAATTCATCTCACAGAGTTACACGTTTTTTTTTTTTTTTCATAGAGCAGTTTACTAACACTGATTTCATGGAATCTGCAAGAGATATTTGGGAGGGAATTGAGGTTGATGGTGAAAAAGGAAACATTGTCAGACAAGAACTAGAAAGAAGCTCCCTGAAAAACTGCTTTTTGATGTGTGAATTCATCTTACAGAGCCACACCATTCTCTTCATTGAGCAGTTTGATGATACTGTTGTTGAATCTGCTATATTAATTTGGAAGTGCATTGAAGTCTATGGTTACAAAAGAAATAGCGTCAGATAAAAACGAAAAAGAAACTTTCTGTGAAACATCTTTGTGATGTGTGAATTCGTCTAACAGACTTACACTGTTCTTTTCACTGAGAAGTTTGCCAACACTTTGTTCGTGTAATCTGCAAATTGATAATTGGGAACGCTTTGATGAACATGGTGAAAAAGGAAATATCCTCAGATAAAAACTAGAGGGAAGCTTTCTAGGAAACAGCTTTGTGATATGTGAATTCATCTCACAGTGGTACAGCATACTTTTCATGGAGAAGTTTGGTAGCCTTATTGTTGGGGAATCTGATAAGACATATTTTGGATCACATTGAAACCTATGGTGAAAAAGGAAACATCTTCAGATAAAAACTAGAGAGAGATGTTCTGAGAAACTGTTTTGGGATGTGTGTATTCATCTCACAGAGTTCCATGATTCTTTTCTTGGAGCAGTTTGCTAACTCTGTTTTCCTGGAATAAGCAACAGGATACTTAGGATTGCACTGAAACCTATGGTGACAAAGGAAATATCCTGAGACAGAAATCGAAAGGAAGCTTTCTGAGAAAGTGATTTGTGATGTTTAATTCCTCTCACAGATTTACACCTTTCTTTTCATGGAGCAGTTTGATAATGTTATTTTTGTGGAATCAGCAAAGAGATATTCGTGAATGCATAGAAGCCTATGGTGAACAAGGAAATACCCTCAGACAAATACTAGAAAGAAGCTTTCTGAGAAACTGCTTTGTGATTTCTGAATTCTTCTCACAGAGTTACATGATTCTTTTCATGGATCAGTTAGGTAGCAGTGTTTTTGGGGAATCTGAGATAGGATATTTTGGAATGCTTTGAAGCCTATGGTGACAAAGGAAATATCCTCAGATAAAAATTAGCAGTTTCTATTTTCCATTCTCTTTTATTTATTTATTTATTTATTTATTTATTTATTTATTTATTATTATTATACTTTAAGTTCTAGGGTACATGTGCATAACATGCAGGTTTGTTACATATGTATACTTGTGCCATGTTGGTGTGCTGCACCCATCAACTCGTCAGCATTCTCTTTATTGAGCATTTTGATAACACTGTTTTCGTGGAATCTGCAATATCATATTTGGGAGCACATTGAAGCCTATGGTGACAAAGGAAATATCCTCAGATTAAAATGAAAAAGAAGCCTTCCGTGAAACTGCTTTGTGATGTGTGAATTCATCTAACATACTTACACTGTTTTTTCGAATTGAGAAGTTTTCTCACACTGTTTTCTTGGAACCGCAATACGGTATGTTGGAGCACATTGAATCTTATGATGACAAAGGAAGTATCTTCATATAAAAACTAGAAAGAAGCTTTCTGAAAAATTGCTTTGTGATGTGGTAATTCATCTCACAGAGTTACACGATTCTTTTCATGGTTCAATTTGGTAGCACTCTTTTGGGGGAATCTGAGATGGGATATTTGGGATCACATTAAATCCTTTGGTGAAATGGAAATATCTTCAGATAAAAAATAGAAAACAGTTTGCTAACACTGTTTTCATGGAATCTGCAAGGGGATATTTGGGAACACCTTGATGCCTATGGTGAAAAGTTAATATCCTCAGATGAAAACTACAAAGAAGCTTTCTCACAAACTCTTTTTTGATATGTGAATTCAACTCATAGAGTTACACTCTTCTTTTCATTGAGCAGTTTGGAAACACTGTTTTCTTGGAATATGCAATGAGATATTTCAGAGTGCATTGAAGCTTATGGTGAGAAAGAAAATATCCTCAGACAGAAACTAGAAAGAAGCTTTCTGAGGAACTACTTTGTGATTTGTGAATTCATCTCACAGTGTTACACGATTCTTCTCATGGATCAGTTTTGTAGCAGTGTTTTTGGGGAATCTGAGAAGGGATGTTTTGGATTGTTATGAAGCCATGGTGACAAGGAATGTATCCTCAGATAAAAACCAGAAAGAGCTTTCTGAGAAAGTTCTTTGTGATGTGTGAATTCATCTCACAGAGTTACACCTTTCTATTCATGGAGCAGTTTGCTAACACTGTTTTCATGGAATCTGCAAAGGGATATTTGGGAGCAAGTTGAGGCTGATGGTAAAAAAGGAAATATCCTGAGACAAAAGCTAGGAAGAAGCTTTCTGAGAAATTGCTTTGTGATGTGTGAATTCATCTTACAGAGCCACGCCATTCTCTTTATTGAGCAGTTTGATAACACTGTTTTCGTGGAATCTGGAATATTATATTTGGGAGTGCATTGAAGCCTATGGTGACAAAGGAAATATTCTCAGATAAAAGTGAAAAAGAAGCCTTCCATGAAACTGCTTTGTGATGTGTGAATTCATCTAACATACTTACACCATTTTCTTGAATTGAGAAGTTTGCTCACACTGTTTTCTGGGAACTGCAATGGGATATATTGGAGTGCATTGAATCTTATGGTGACAAAGGAAGTATCCTCATATAAAAACTAGAGAGAAGCTTCTGAGGAACTGCTTTGTGATGTGGTAATTCATCTCACAGAGTTACACGATTCTTTTCATGGTTCAATTTGGTAGCACTCTTTTGGGGGAATCTGAGATGGGTTATTAGGGATCACATTGAGTCCGTTGGTGAAATGGAAATATCTTCAGATAAAAAAATAGAAAGAAGCTTCCTGAGAAAGTTCTTTGTCACGTTTGAACTCATCTCACAGAGTTACACCATTGCTTTCATTGAGCAGTTTGATAACACGGTTTTTGTGGTATGGGCAATAGGATATTTGGGAGTGCATTAGAGCCTATGGTGAGAAAGGAAATATCCTCAGATAAAAACCAAAAAGCAGTATTCTGAGGAAGTGCTTTGTGACGTGTGAATTCATCTCACAGAGTTACACCTTTCTTTTCATGATGCAGTTATGTAACATTGTTTTCATGGAATCTGTAGAGGGACATATGTGAGCACATCGAGGCCTATGGTGAAAAAGAAATAACTTCAGATAAAAACTTTAAAGAAGCTTTCTGAGAAACTGCTGTGTGATATGTGAATTCATGTCACAGATTTACACTGCTGTTTTCTTTGAGCAGTTTGCTAACTCTGTTTTCTTGGAATCCACAAAGGGATATTTTGGAGAGAAATTTTTTCTTATGGTTACAGAGGAAATACCCTCATATAAAAACGAGAAAGAAACTTTCTGAGAAACCACTTTGAGATATGTTAATTCATCTCACATAGTTACACTATACTTTACATGGAGCAGTTTGGTAGCACTGTATTTGGGGAATCTCAGGATTGATATTTTTGATCAAATTCAAGCCTACAAAGGATATATTCTCAGATAAAAACTATAAAGCAGCTTTCTGAGAAAGTTATTTTTGATGTGTGAATTAATCTCACAGAGTTGCACCCTTCTTTTTATGAAGCAGTTTGCTAACAATGCTTTTGTGGAAACTGCAAAGGGATATTTGCAAGCGCCTTCAGGCCTATAGTGAAAAAGGAAATATCCTCAGATGAAAACTAGAAAGAAGTTTTCTGAGAAACTGCTTTGTGATGTGTAAATTCATCTCACAGAGTTACAACTTTCTTTTCATGGAGCAGCTTACTAACACTGTTTTCGTGGAATTTGCAGAGGGATATTTGGGAGAACATTGAGACCTATAGTGATAAAAGATATATACTTAGATAAAAACTAGAAAGAAGCTTTCTGAGAAACTGCCTTGTGATGTGTGAATTCATATCACACACTTACACTTTTTTTTTCAATGACCCATTTGATAACACTGTTTTTATGGAATTTGCAATAGGATATTTAGGAACGCATTGAAGAAAATGGTGACAAAGTATATATCCTCAGATAAAAACCAAAAAGAAGCCTTTTGATAAACTGCTTTGTGATGCTTGAATTCATCTCACAGAGTTACACCTTTATTTTTCATGGAGCAGTGTGCTAATGTTGTTTTCGTGGAACCTCCAAAGGGATATTTGGGAGGGCATTGAAGCCTATGGTGACAAAGGAAATATCCTCAGGATAAAGCCACAGAGAACTTTCTAAGAAACTGCTTTGTGATGTGTGAATTCTTCTCAGAGAGGTACACTGTTCATTTCATTAAACAGTTTGATAACACTGTTTTCTTGGAATCTGCAGTGGGATATTTTGGAATGCATTGAAACTTAGGGTGACAAAGGAAATATCCTCAAGCAAAAACTAGATAGAATCTTCCTGAGAAACTGCTTTGTGATTTGTGAATTCATATCACAGAGTTACACCTTACTTTTCATGGAGCAGATTGGTAGCACTGTTTTTGAGGTATCTGAGAGGGATATTTTGGATCACATTGAATCCTATAGTGACAAAGGAATTATCATCAGATAAAAACTAGAAAGAAGCTATCTGAGAGACTACTGTGTGATGTGTGTATTCATCTCACAGAGTAACACCTTTCTTTTCACGTAGCAGTTTGCTAACACTGTTTACATGGAATCTCCAAAGGGATATTTGGGAGCGAGTTGAGGCCTATGGTGAAAAAGGAAATATCCTCAGATAAAAACTGGAAAGAATCTTTCTGATAAACTACTTTGTGATGTGTGAATGCATCTCACAGAGTTACACCATTCTTTGCATTGAGCAGCTCGATAACACTATTTTTGAGGAATCTGCAGTAGGATATTTGTGAGCACATTGAAGCCTATGGTGACAAACGAAACATCCTCAGCTTAATCAAAATGAAGCTTTCTGAAAAACTTCTTTGTGATGTGTGAATTCGTCTCTCAGAGATACAACTTTCTTTTAATGGAGCAGTTTGATAACACTGTTTTCTTGGAATCTGCAAAGGGATATTTGGGAGTGCATTGAGGCCTATGGTGAAATAAGAAATATCTTCAGATAAACACTAGAAGGAGCCTTCTGAGAACCTGCCTTGTGATGTGTGAATTCATCTACAGAGTTACACCATTCTTTTCATTGAGCAATTTGATAACACTGTTTAGTGGAATCTGCAATAGGTATTTTCAAGCACATGGAGGCCTCTGGTAACAAATAAATATCCTCAGATAAAAATCAAAAAGAAGCTTTCTGTGAAACTACTTTGTGATACGTGAATTAATCTCACAAAGTTGCACCACTCTTTTAATTGAGAAGTTTGCTAACACTTTTTTCGTGGATCTGCAAAGGGATATTTTGGAGAGAATTGAAGCTTGTGTTGATGAAGGAAGTATCTTCAGACAAAAACTAGAAAGAAGCTTTCTGAGAAACTGCTTTATGATTTGTGAATTCATTTCACAGAGTTACACCATTGTATCATAGAGCAGTTTGGTAGCACTGTTTTTGGGGAATCTGAGGTGGGATATTTTGGATGACATTGAAGCATATGGTGACAAGGGAAATATCCTGAGATAAAAACTAGAAAGAAGCTTTCTGAGAAACAGCTTTGTGTTGTGTGAATTCATCTCACTGAGTTAACCCTTTCTTTTCATTTGGTAGTTTGCTAACACTGTTTTCATGGAATCTGCAAAGGGATATTTGGGAGCGCTTTGAGGCCTGTTGAAATAGGTAATATCCTCAGATGAAAACTAGAAAGCAGCTTTCTGAGAAACTGTTTTATGATGTGTGAATTCATCTACAGAGTTACACTGTTCTTTTCACTGATCAGTTTGATAACACTGTTTTCGTAGAATCTGCAATAGGATATTTTGGAGCACATTGAACTCTATGGTGACAAAGGAAATATCCTCAGATAAAAACCAAAAACAACCTTTCTGTGAAACTGCTTTGTGATGTGTGAATTCACCTCAGAACTTTACACCGTCTTTTCATTGAGAAGTTTGCTAACACTTCTTTTTGTGGAATCTGCATTGGGATATTTGGGAACACATAGAGGAATATAGTGAAAAAGGAAATAGCCTCAGATAAAAACTAGTAAGAATCTTACTGAGAAACAGCTTTATGATGTGTAAATTCATTTCACAGAGTTACACTATTTTTTTAATGCAGCAGTGTGGTAGCATTGTTGTTGGGGAATCTGCAATTGGATATTTGGGAGCACATTGAAGAATATGGTGACAATGGAAATATAATCAGACAAAAATAAAAAACAAGCTTTCTGAAAAGCTGCCTTATGATGTGTGAATTCATCTCACAAATTTACACCTTTCTTTTCTTGGCAGTTTCCTAACACTATTTTCGTGGAATCTGCAAAGGGATATTCATGAGCGCATTGAGGTCTATGGTGACAAAGGAAATATCCTCCGAAAAAAACTAGAAAGAAGTTTTCTGAGAAACTGCTTTGTGATTTGTGAATTTATCTCACAAAGATACATGATTCAATTCATGGAGCAGTTAAGTAGCACTGTTTCTGGGGAATCTCAGAAGGGATATTGTGGATAGCATTGAAACCTCTGGTGACAAAGCAAATATCCTCAGATAAAAACTAGAAGGAAGTTTTATGAGAAAGTACTTTGTGATGTGTGAATTTATCTCACTGAGTTAACCCTTTCTTTTCACTTAGTAGTTTCCTAACACTGTTTTCATGGAATCTGCCAAGGGATATTTGGGAATGCATTGAGGCCTATGGAGAAAAAGGAAATATACTCAGGTAATAACTAGAAAGAAGCTTGTTGAGGAACCGCTTTGTGATGCCTGAATTCACCTCTCAAAGTAACCCCGTTCTTTTCTTTCAGAAGCTTTTCTAACACTTTTTTCATGGAATCTGCAATGGTATGTTTGGGAGCGTATAGAGGAATAGGGTGAAAAAGGAAATATGCTCAGATAAAAACTAGTAAGAATCTTTCTGAGAAACAGCTTTGTGATGTGTGAATTCATTTCACAAAGTTACACGATTATTTTCATGAGCACCTTGGTAGCATTGTTTTTGGGGAATCTGAAAAGGGAGATTTTTAATTGCATTGAAGCCTATGGTGACAATGGAAATATCCTCAGAAAAAAAACAGAAAGAAGTTTTTGAGGAACTGCTTTGTGATTTGTGAATTCATCTCACAAAGTTACAGGATTATTTTAATGGCACTGTTTTTGGGGAATCTGAGAAGGGATATTTTGGATCACATTGAAGCCTATGGTGACAAAGGAAATATCCTCCGATAAAAACTGGAAAGAAACTTTCTGAGAAACTGCCTTATGATGTGTGAATTCATCTCACAGAGGTACACTGTTCCTTGTATAGAGCAGTTTGATAACACTGTTTTTGTGCAATCTCCAATAGGATATTTGGGATCATATTGAAGCCTATGGTGACAAAGGAAATACCCTCAGAGAGAACCAAAAGGAAGTTTTCTGAGAAACTACTTTGTGATGTGTGAATTCATCTCACAGGGTTACACTCTTCTTTTCATTGAGCAGTTTGCCAACACTGTTTGCTTGGATCAGCAATGGGGTATTTCGGAGTGCACTGAAGCTTATGGTGACAAAGGAAATATCCTCAGACAAAAACTAGAAAGAAGCTTTCTGAGAAACGGCTTTGTGATTTCTGAATTCGTTTCATGGTGAGCAGTTTGGTAGCATTGTTTTTGGGAAATCTGGGAAGGGATATTTTGGATCTCATTGAAGCCCATGGTGACAAGGGAAATATCCTGCAATAAAAACAAGAAAGAAGCTTTCTGAGAGACTTCCTTGTCATGTGTGTATTCATCTCACAGAGAAACACCTTTCTTTTCATGGAGCAGTTTGCTAACACTGTTTTCATGGAATCTACAAAAGGATATTTGGGAGCAAGTTGAGGCCTGTGGTGAAAAAGGAAATATCCTCAGATAAAAACTAGAAAGAATCTTTCTGAGACACTCCTTTGTGATGTGTGAATGTATCTCACAGGTTTACACCTTTATTTTCATGGAGCATTTTGCTACCACTATTTTCGTGGAATCTTCAATGGGATTTTCGTGAGTGCATTGAGGCCTATGGTGAAAAAGGAAATATCCTCAGAGAAAAACTAGAAAGAACCTTTCTGAGAAACTACTTTGTGATTTGTGAATTCACTTCACTGAGTTACACTATTCTTTTCATGGAGCAATTTGGTAGCATTGTTTTTGGGGAATCTGTGAAGGGATATTTTGGATCACATTAAAATCTATGGTGACAAAGGAAATATCCTCAAATAACAAGTAGAAATAAGATTTCTGAGAAACTGCTTTGTGATGTGTGTATTCATCTCACAGAGTAGCATGATTCTTTTCTTACAGAAGCTTCCTGTAACTCTCTTAGTGGAATCTTCAATAGGATATTTGGGAGTGCATTGATAAATATGGCGACAAAGAAAATATCCACAGACAA
Source organism: Macaca mulatta (assembly GCF_049350105.2). Lineage (NCBI taxonomy): Eukaryota > Metazoa > Chordata > Mammalia > Primates > Cercopithecidae > Macaca > Macaca mulatta. The sequence goes on from NC_133413.1 coordinate 46,061,625, forward strand.
AAACCAAAAAGCTTTCTGAGAAACTGCTTTGTGATGTGCGAATTCATCTCACAGATTCATAACTTTCTTTTCATGGAGAATTTTGCAAACACTATTTTTGTGGAATCTGCAAAGAAATATGCCCGTGTGCAGTGAGGCCTGGGGTGAAAAGGAAATATCCTCAGACAAAAACTAGAAAGAAGCTTTCTGAGAAACTGTTTTGTGATGTGTGAATTCATCTCACAGAGTTACACTGTTCTTTTCATTGAGGAGTTGCTAACACAGTTTTCCTGGAATCTGCAATGTGATATTTTGGAGCGCATTGGAGCTTATGGTGACAAAGGAAATATCCTCATTTAAAACTAGAAGAATTATTTCTGAGAAACCGTTTTGTGATGGGTTAATTCATCTCACAGAGTTACAGTATTCTTTTCATGGATCAGTTTGGTAGCACCGTTTTTGGGGAATCAGAGAAGGGATATATTTGATTGCTTTGAAGCCTATGGTGACAAAAGAAATATCCTCAGATCAATACCAGAAAGAAGCTTACTGAGAAACTTCTTCATGGTGTGTGAATTCTTCTCACAGAGTTGCACATTTCTTTTAATGGAGCAGTTTGCTAACACTGCTTTTGTGGAATCTGTAAAGGAATATTTGGGATGCATTGGGTCCTATGGTGAAAGAGGAAATATATTTACAAAAAACTAGAAAGAAAGCTTTCTCAGAAACTGCTTTGTGATGTGGGAATTCATCTCAGAGAGTTACAATATTGTTTTCATTGAGCTATTTGCTAACACTGTTTTCTTGGAATCTGCAATCGGATATTTTGGAGTGCATTGAAGCTTAAGGTGACAAAGGGAATATCCTCAGATAAAAACTAGAAAGAAGTTTTCTGAGAAAGTCCTTTGTGATGTGTGAATTCATCTCACAGAGTTACGCCTTCCTTTTCTTTTTTTTTTTTTTTTTTTTTGAGACGGAGTCTTGCTCTGTAGCCTGGGCTGGAGTACAGTGGCCGGATCTCAGCTCACTGCAAGCTCCGCCTCCCAGGTTTATGCCATTCTCCTGCCTCAGCCTCCGGAGTAGCTGGGACTACAGGTGCCCGCCACCTCGCCTGGCTAGTTTTTTGTATTTTTAGTAGAGACGGGGTTTCACGGTGTTAGCCAGGATGGTCTCGATCTCCTGACCTCGTGATCCACCCGTCTCGGCCTCCCAAAGTGCTGGGATTACAGGCTTGAGCCACCGCGCCCGGCCACGCCTTCCTTTTCATGGAGCAGTTTACTAACACTGTTGTTGTGGAATCAGCATGGGATATTTCGGAGTCCATTGAAGCTTATTGTTTCAAAGAAAATATCCTCATATAAAAACTAGAAAGAAGCTTTCTGAGAAACTGCTTTGTGATGTGTTAATTCACCTCACAGAGGTACAGGGTTCTTTTCATGGATCAGTTTGGTAGCACTGTCTTGGGGGATTATGAGAAGGGATATTTAGGATCACCTTGAAGCCAATGGTGAAAAGGAAATATCCTCATATAAAAAGTAGAAAGAAGCTTTCTGAGAAAGTCCTTTGTGATGTGTAAACTCATCTCACAGTGTTACTATGTTATTTTCATTGAGCAGTTTGATAACATTGTTTTCGAGGAATTTGCAACAGGGTATTTGGGAGTGCATTGAAACCTATGGTGACAAAGGAAATACCATCAGAGAAAAACTAGAAAGAAGCTTTCTGAGAAACTTCTTCATGACGTGTGAATTCATTACAAGGAGTTACATCTTTCCTTTAATGGAGCAGTTTCCTAACACCGTTTTCGAACAATCTGCACATGGATATTTTTGCACACCTTGGGGCCTATGGTTTAAAAGGAAATATCCTTAGATAAAAACTAGAAAGGCACATTCTGAGAAACTGCTTTGTGACGTGGGAATTCATCTCACAGAGATACACTGTTCCCTCTTTGAACAGTTTGTTAACACTGTTTTCGTGGAATCTGCAAAGGGTTATTTTGGAGAACATTGAAGTTTAAGATGGCAAAGGAAATACCCTCATATAAAAACTAGAAGGAATTTTTCTGAGTAAATGCTTTCTGATGTGTTAATTCATCTCACAGAGTTACAAGATTCTTTTAATGCATCAGTTTGTTAGCACTGTGTTCGTGGAATCTGCAAGGGGATATTGGGAAGCACATGGAGGCCTATAGAGAAAAAGGGAATATACTCACATAAAAACTTGAAAGGAGCTTTCTGAGAAAGTTCTGTGTGATATGTGAATTCGTCACTCAGAGTTGCAGCTTTCTTTTCATGGAGCAGTTTACTAACACTGTTTTCGTGTAACATGCAAAGAGATTTTTGGGAGCACATTGAGGCCTATAGTGAAAAAGGAAATATCTTCAGATAAAAACTAGATAGAAGCTTTCTGAGAAAGTGCTTTGTGATGTGTGAATTCGTCTCACAGAGTTACTCTGTTGTTTTCATTGAGCAGTTTGCTAATATTGTTTTCTCAGAATCAGCAAAGGGATATTTCAGAGCGCAATGAAGCTTATGGTGGCAAACAAAATATCCTCATAGAAAAAGTAGAAAGAAGTTTTCTGGAAAACTGCTTTGTGATTCGTGAATTCTTCTCACAGAGTTACATGATTCTTTTCATGGATCAGTTTGGTAGCACTGTTTTTGTGGTATCTGAGAAGGGATACTTTGGATTGCATTGAAGCCTATGGCGACAAGGGAAATATCCTCAGATAAAAACTAGAAAGATGCTTTCTGATAAAATTATTTGTGATGTGTGAATTCATCTCACTGAAGTACAGCATTCTTATTATGGTGCAGTTCGCTAATACTCTTTTTGTGGAATCTGCAAAGGGATATTTTGGAGCACATTGAGCCCTACAGTTAAAAAGGAAGCATCCTCAGATAAAAACTAGAAGCAAGCTTTCTGAGAAACTGCTTTGAGATGTGTGAATTCATCTCAGAGTGTTACACCATTCTCTTCATAGAGCAGTTTGCTAACACTGTTTTCAAGGAATCTGAAAAGGGATATATGGGAGTGCACTGAGGCCTATGGTGAGAAAGAAAATATCCTCAGATAAAAACTAGAAAGAAGCTTTCTGAGAAACTTCCTTGTGATGGGTGAATTCAACTCACAGAATTACACTGATCATCTCATTGAGCAGTTTGCTAGCACTGTTTTCTTGGAATCTGCAATGGTGTATTTCGGAGCGCTTTGAAGCTTATTATTAAAAATTAAATATCCTCAGACAAAAACTAGAAAGAAATTTATGAGACACTCCTTTGTTATTTGTGAATTCATCTCACAGAGTTACACAATGTTTTCAGTGGATCAGTTTGATAGCAGTGTTTTTGGGTTATTTGAGTAGGGATATTTTCAATCATATTGAAGCCTATGGTGACAAAGGAAATATCATCAGAAAGAAAAACAGAAAGAAGCTTTCTGAGAAAGGTTTTTTATGTGTGAATACATCTCACAGAGTTACAACATTCTTTTCATGGAAAAGTTTGCTAACACTCTTTTTGAGGAATCTGCAAAGGGATATTTGGGAGCGCATTGAGGCTTATGGTGAAAAAGCAAATATCCTCAGATACAGAGTAGAAAGAAGCTTTCAGAGAAACTGCTTTGCGATGGGTGAATTCATCTCACAGAGCTACGCCATTCTTTTCTTTGAGCCGTTTGATTACATGGTTTTTGTGGAGTCTGCTGTAGGATATTTGGCAGTGCATTGAACCTATTTTGACAAAGAACATATCCCCATAGAAAAACTAAAAATAAACTTTCTGAGAAACTGCTTTGTGATGCGGGAATTCAACTCACAGAGTTATCCTGTTCTTTTCATTGAGCGGTGTGCTAACACTGTTTTCCTGGATCTACAATAGGATATTTTGGAGCGCAGTGAAGCTTATTGTCAAAAAGTAAGTATCTGCAGACAAAAACTAAAAAGAAACATTTTGAGAATCTGTTTTGTGAATTCATTTCACAGAGATACACGATACTTTTCATGGTCCAGTTTGATAGCACTCTTTCTGGGGAAATTTTGAAGGGATATTTTGGATCGCATTGAAGCCTACGGTGACAACTGAAATATCCTCAGATTAAAAGTAGAAAGAAGCTTTCTGAGAAAGTCCTTTGTAATGTGTGAATACATCACCGAAAGTTTCACCTTTCTTTTCATGGAGTAGATTGCTAACAGTCTCTCCATGGAATCTTCAAAGTGATGTTTGGGAGTGCAATGAGGCCTATGGTGAAAAAGGAAATAACTTCAGATAAAAACTAGAAAGAAGCTTTCTGAGAGACTGCTTTGTGATGTGTGAATTTGTTACACAGAGCTACATCATTCTTTCATTGAGTTGTTTGATAACACTTTTTTCATGGAATCTGCTATAGGACATTTGGGATCACATTGAAGCTTATGGTGACAAAGGAAATATCCTCAGATAAAAACTGAAAAGAAAGTTTCTGAGAAACTACTTTGTGCCATGTTTTTCATCTCACAGAATTACACTGTTCTTTTCATTGAACAGTTTACTAACACTGTTTTCTTTTAATCTGCAATGGGATATTTCGGAGCACAATGAATTTATGGTGACGAAGGAAATATTCACAGACAAAAATTAGAAACTTTCTGAGAAACTGCTTTATGATGTGTGAATTCACCTCACAGAGTCCATGATTCTTTTCATGGAGTAGTTTTGTAGTACTGTTTTTGGGGAATCTCAGAAGGGATACTTTGCATTGAATTGAAACCAATGGTGACTAAAAAAATGTCCTCAGATAAAAAGTAGAAAGAAGCTTTCTGAGGAAGTTCTTTGTGATGTGTGAATTCATCTCACAGTGAAACACCATTGTTTTCATGGACAAGAATGCTAACACAGTTTTCGTGGAAACTGCAAAGGGATATTTGTGAGTGCATTGAGACCTATAGTGAAAAAGGAAATATCCTCATAGAAAAACAGAAATAAGCTTTCTGAGAAAGTGTTTAGTGATGTGTGAATTCATCTCAGAGAGTTACAGCTTTCTTTTCATGGAGCAGTTTGCTAACACTGTTTTCATGGAATCTACAAAGGTACTTTTGGGAGTGCTTTGAGGCCTATGGTGAAAAAGGAAATATCCTCAGATAATTACTATCAAGAATCTTTCTGAGAAACTGCTTTGTGATGTGTGAATTCATCTCATGGAGTTACACTGTTCTTTTCATATAGAGGCCACCAACACTGTTTTCTAGGAATCTGCAATGCGATATTTTAGATCACATTGAAACTTATGGTGACAAAGGAAATATCTTCATATAAAAACTAGTAAGAAACTTTCTGAGAAACCGCTGTGTGATGTGTTAATTCATTTCACTGACTTATACAATTCCTTTCATGGATCTGTTTCGTAGCACTCTTTTGTGTAAACTGAGAAGTGATATTTTGGATCACATTGAAGAATATGTTGACTAAGGAAATATCCTCAGATAAAAACTAGAAAGAAGCTTTCTGAGAAAGTTCTTCATGATGTGTGAATTCATTTCCGAGTTACACCTTTCCCTTCATGGTGCAGTTTGCTAACAGTGTTTTCATGGAATTTCCAAAGAGATACTTGGGAGCATAGTGAGGCCTATAGTGAAAAAGGAAATATCCTCAGATAAAAACTAGAAAGAAGCTTTCTGAGAAACTGCTTTGTGATGTGTGAATTCATGTCACAGAGCTACACTGTTCTTTCCAGTGAGCCGTTTGGTTACACTGCTTTTGTGGAATCTGCAATAAGATATTTGGGAGTGCATTGAAGCCTATGGTGACAAAGGAAATATCCTCATAGAAAAACCAAAAAGAAGCTTTCTGAGAAACTGATTTGTGATGTGTGAATTCAACTCAAAGAGTTGCACTGTCCTTTTCACTGAGCAGTTTGCACACACTGTTTTCTTGGAATCTACAATGGGATATTTCAGAGTGCATTGAAACTTTCTGTGAAAAAGGAAATATCCTCAGACAAAAAGTAGAAAAAAACTTTCTGAGAAACCAGTTTGTGATTTGTGAATACATCTCACAGAGATACACAATTCTTTTCATGGTTCAGTTTGATAGCACTGCTTTTGGGTAATCTGAGAAGGGATATTTTGGATCACCTGAAGCCTCTGGTGACAAAGGAAATATCCTCAGATAAAAACTAGAAAGAAGCTTTCTAAGAAAGTTCTTTCTGGTGTGTGAATTCACATCACAGATTTACACCTTTCTTTTTATGGAGCAGTTTCCTAACAGTATTTTCATGGAATCTGCAAAGGGATATTTGGAAGCTCATTGAGGCCTATGGTGTAAAAGGAAATATCCTCAGATAAAAAGTAGAAAGAAGCTTTCTGAGAAACTACTTTGTGATGTGTGAATTCAACACACATGATTACACTGTTGTTTTCATTGAGCATTTGCTAACACTGTTTCTTGAAATCTGTAATGGGATATTTGGGAGTGCATTGAGGCCTATGGTGTAAAAGGAAATATCCTCAGATAAAAACTAGAAAGAAGCTTTCTGAGAAACTGCTTTGTGATGGGTGAATTTATCTCACAGAGCTACATGATTCTTTTCATTTAGCCATTTGATAATACTGCTTTTGTGGAGTCTGCAATAGGATATTTGGGAGCGCATTGAAGCCTATTGTGACAAAGTAAATATCCTCATAAAAAAGCCAAAAAGAAGCTTTCTGAAAAATTGCTTTGTGATGTGTGAATTTTTCTCACAGACATACAATTTTCTTTTCATGGAGCAGTTTAGTAACATTGTCTTCTTGGAATCTGCTAAGGGATATTTGGGAGTGACTTAAGGCCTATGGTGAAAAAGGAAATATCCTCAGATAAAAGTTAGAAAGAAGTTTTCTGAGAAACTGTTTTGTGTTGTGTAAATTCATCTAACAGTGTTACACTGTTATTTTCATTGAGCAGTTTGCTAACACTGTTTTCTTAGAACCTGCAAAGGGATATTTCAGAGTGCATTGAAGTTTATGGTGACAAACAAAATATCCTCATAGCAAAACTCGAAAGAAGCTCTCTGAGAAACTGCTTTGCAATTTGTGAGTTCATCTCACAGAGTTACTTCTTTCTTTTCATGGAACAGTTTGCTAACACTGTTTCTGTGGAGTCTGCAAAAGTATATTTGGGAGCGCATTGAGGCCTATAGTTAAAAAACGAAATATCCTCAGATAAAATCAAGTAAGAGCTTTCTGAGAAACTGCTTTGTGATGTGTGAATTCATCTGACAGGGGTACACAGTTCTTTTCATTTAGCAGTGTGTTAACACTGTTTTCCTAAAATCTGCAATGGGATAGTGAAGAGCACTTTGAGGACTATGGTGAAAAAGTAAATATCCTCAGAAAATAACTAGAAAGAAACTTTCTGAGAAACTCCATTGTGTTTTGTGAATTCATCCCATAGTGATACACGATTCTTTTCATGGAGCAGTTTGGTGGCACTGTTTTTGGGGAATCTGAGAATTGATATTTTAGATTGCTTTGAAGCCTATGGTGACAAAGGGAATATCATTAGATAAAAACTGGAAAGAAGCTTTCAGAGAAAGTTCTTTGTGATGTGTGAATTCATCTCACAGAGTTACACATTTCTTTTCATGGAACAGTTTGCTAACACAGTTTTTGAGGAATATGCAATGGGATATATAGGATGGCAATGAAGCCTATGGTCAAAGGAAATATCCTCAATAAAAAACAAAAAAGAAGCTTTCTGAGAAAGAGTTTTGTGATGTTTGAATTCATCTCATCAAATTACAATGTTCTTTTCATTGATCAGTTTGATAACACTCTTTTCTTGGAATCTGCAATGGGATATTTTGGAGGGCATTGAGGCAAATGGAGAAAAAGGAAATATCCTCAGACAAAAAGTAGAATGAAGCTTTCTGAGAAACTGCTTTGAGATGTGCTAATTCATATCACCGAGTTACATGATACTTTTAATGGATCAGTTTGGTAGCACTGTTTTTGGGGAGTCTGGGAATTGATATTTTGGATCACATTGAACCCTACAGTGACAAAGAAAATACCCTCAGATAAAAACTAGAAAGAAGCTTTTTGAGAAACTGATTTGTGATGTGTGAATTTACCTCACAGAGTTACAACTCTCTTTTCATGGGGCAGTTTTTCTAACACTGTTTTTGTGGAATCTGCAAGGGGATATATGGGAGTGCATTGAGTACTCTGGTGAAAAACTAAATATCCTCAGATAAAAACTAGAAAGAAGGTTTCTGAGAAACTGCTTTGTGATGTGTGAATTCATCTCACAGAGTTAGGCTGTTCTTTTCATGGAGCAGTTTGATAACACGGTTGTTGTGGATCTTCTACAGTGTATGTTGGAGTGCATTGAAGCCTATGGTAACAAAGCAAATATCCTCAGATAAAAACTATAAAGAAACTTTCTGAGAAACTGCCTTGTGATGTGTGAATTCATCTCACAGAGTTACACCGTTCTTTTCATTGAGCAGAATGATAACACTGTTTTCTTTAAATCTACAAAAGGATATTTCGGAGCGCATTGAAGTTTACAGTGACAAAGTAAATATCCTCAGACAGAAACTAGAAAGAAACTTACTGAGAAACTGATTTTTGATTTGTTAATTCATCTCACAGAATTAGATGATTCCTTTCATGGAACAGTTTTGGTGGCACAGTTTTTGGGGAATCCGAGAAGGGATATTTTGGATCACATTGAAGTCTATGATGACAAAGGATATATCAATAGATAAAAATTAGAAAGAAGCTTTCTGAGACACTTCTTTGTGATGTGTCAATTTATCTCCCTGAGTTACACTTTTCTTTTCATAGAGAAGATTGCTAACACAGTTTTCGTGGAATCAGCAAAGGGATATTTTGAAGTGCATTGATGCCTATGGTTAAAAAGGAGAAATCCTCAGATAAAAACTAGAAAGAAGCTTTCTGAGAAAGTGCTTTGCAATGTGTGAATTCATCTCTGAGACTTATACTGTTCTTTTCTTTGAGCAGTTTGCCAACACCGTTTTTCTGGATTCTACAATGGGATACTTCAGACTGCATTGAAGCTTATGGTGACGATGGAAATATCCTCATTAAAAAAACTTGAAACAAACTTTCTCAGAAACCACTTTATGATGTGTTAATTCATCTCTGAGAGTTACACAATTCTTTTCATGGAGCAGTTTGGTAGCACTGATTTTTTGGAAACTGAGAAGGGATATTTTGGATTGCATTGAAACCTACAGTGACAAAGGAAATATCCTCAGATAAAAAGTAGAAATAATCTTTCTGAGGAACTCTTTGTGATGTGTGAATACATCTCACACAGTTACACCTTTCTTTTCATAGAGCAGTTACCTAACACTCTTTTCATGGAATCCACAAAGGGATATTTGGGAGTGCCTTGAGGCCTATAGTGAAAAAGTTACATCATTCTTTTCATGGATCAGTGTGGTAGAACTGTTTTAGGGGAATCTGAGAAGGGATATATTGGATCACCTTGAAGCCTATCATGACAAAGGAAATATCCTCAGATAAAAACCAGAAAGAAGCTTTCTGAGAAAGTTCTTTTTGATGTGTGATTTCACTTCTCAGTGTTACAGCTTTCTTTTCATGGAAGAGTTTGATAACACTGCTTTTGAGGAATCTGAAAAGGGATATTTGAGAGTGAATTGAGTCCAATACTGAAAAAGGAAGTATCCTCAGATAAAAACTAGAAAGAGTCTTTCTGAGAAACTGCGCCATGACGTGTGAATTCATCATACACAGTTACACCATTCGTTTAATTGAGCTTTTTGATAACTGTTTTCGTGGAATCTGCAATAGGGTGTTTTGGAAAGTATTGAAGCCTATGGTGACAAAGGAAATATCCTCAGATAAAAACCAAAAATAAACTTTCTTTGGAACTGCTTTGTGGTGTGTGAATTCATCTTATAAAGTTACACCATTCTTTTCGTTGAGAAGTTTGCTAACACCTTTTTCGTGGAATCTACAATGGGATATTCCGGAACACATTGAAGAATATGGTGAAAAGGAAATATCTTCAGTTAAAAACCAGAAAGAATCTATCTGAGGAACAGCTTTGGATGTGTGAATTCATCTCACAGAGTTACATCACTCTTTCCATAGAGCAGTTGGGTAGCACTCTTTTGGGGAATCTGAGAAGGTATAATTTGAATAGCACTGAAGCATATATTGAAAAGGGAAATATCCTCAGCTAAAAACTAGAAAGAAACTTTCTGAGAAACTGCTTTGTGATGTGTAAATTCATCTCACAGATTTACATGACTCTTTTCTTGGAGCAGTTTGCTAAAACTGTTTTCGTGGAATTTACAGTAGGATATTTGGGAGTGTGTTGAAGTCTAAAATGAAAAAAGAAATGTCCTCAGACAAAAAACAATAAGAAGCATTCTGAGAAACAGCTTTGGGATATGTGAATTCACCTCAAAGATTTACACGTTTCTTTTCATGGAGCACTTTTCTAACACTAATTTCATGTTTTCTACAAAGGGATATTCGGGAGAGAATTGAGGCCTATGGGGAAAAAGGAAATATCCTTAGACAAAAAAAGAAAGAAGCTTTCTGAGAAACAGCATTGTGGTTTGTGAATTCATCTCACAGAGTTACTTGATTCTTTTCATGGAGCAGTTTTGTAGCACTGTTTTTGAGGATTATGAGAAACGATATTTTGGATCATATTGAAGCCCATGGTGAAAAAGGAAATATCCTGAGATAAAAACTAGAAAGAAACTTTCTGAGAAACTGCTTTGTGATGTGTGAATTCATCTCACAGAGTTACGCCTTTATTTTCTTGCAGCAGTTTGCTAACACTGTTTTTGTGGAATCTGCAAAGGGATACTTGGGTACGCATTGAGGCCTATGATTTAGAAGGAAATATCCTCAGATAAAAACTAGAAAGGAACTTTCTGAGAAAATACTTTTTGATGTGTGAATTCACCTCACAGAATTACACTGTTCTTTTCATTGAGCAGTTTTCAAACACTGTTTTCTTGGAATATGCAATGGGATATTTTAGAGGGCATTGAAGCTTATGGTGACAAAGGAAATATCCTCAGACAAAAACTAGAAAGAAGATTTCTGAGAAACTGCTGTGTGATTTGTGAATTCATCTCACAGAGTTACAGGATTCATTTAATGGATCGGTTTAGTATCAAAGTTTTTGGGGAATCTGAAAAGTTGTATTAGACATCTCATTGAAGTCTATTTTGAAAATTAAATACCCTCAGATAAAAACAAGAAAGAAGCTTTCTGAGAAAGTTCTTTGTGACATGTGAACTCATTTCACAGAGTTACACCCCTCTTTTCATTGAGCAGTTTGATAACACTCTTTCTGTGGAATCTGCAATGATATATTTGGGAGCGCCTTGAAGCCTATGGTGACAAAGGAAATATCCTCAGATAAAAACCAAAAAGCAGATTTCTGAGAAACTGCTTTGTGTTGTGTGAATTCATCTCTCAGAGTTACACTGTTGTTTTCATTGAGCAGTTTTCTAACAGAGTTTTCGTGGAATCTGCAATGGGATATTTCCGAGCGCATTGAAGCTTATGTTGACAAAGGAAATATCCTTAGGCAAAAACTAGAAAGTAGCTTTCTGAGAAACTACTTTGCGATGTATGTATTCATCTCCCAGAGTAACACCTTTCTTTTCATGCATCAGTTTCCCACCACTATTTTCTTGGAATCTACAGAGGGATATTTGGGAGAGAGTTGAGGCCTATGGTGAAAAGGGAAATATCCTCTAAACAAAACTAGAAAGAAGCTCTCTTAAAATCTACTCTGTGATGTGTGAATTCATCTCACTGAGTTACACCACTCTTTCATGGAGCAGTTTTGTGGCACTGTTTTGGGGGAATCTGAGAAGGAATAATTTAAACTGCCTTGTAGCCTATGGTGACAAAGGAAATATCCTCAGATAACAACTAGAAAGAAGCTTTCTGAGAAAATTGTTTGTGATGGGTGAATTCCGCTCTCAGAGTTACACCTTTCTCTTCCTGGAGCAGTTTACTAACACTGTTTTCGTGGTATCCGCAAAGTGATATTTGGGAGCACATTGAGGCCTACAGTGAAAAAGGAAATATCCTCCAATAAAACTAATAGAAAGATTTCTGTGAAATTGCTTTGTGATGGGTGAATTCATCTCACAGAGTTACACATTCCTTTCCTTATAGCAGTTTGCTAACACTGCTTGTGTGGAATCTGCAATAGGATATTTGGGAGGACATTGAAGCCTATGGTGACAAACGATTTATCCTCAGAAAAATAACCAAAAAGTAGCTTTATGTGAAACTGCTTTGTGATGTGTGAATTCATGTCACAGAGTTACACCTTTCTTTTCATGGAGGAGTTTGGTAGCACAGTTTATGGGGAATCTGAAGAAGAATATTTTGGATTTCATTGAAGCATATGCTGACAAATTAAATACCCTCAGAAAAAATACTAGAAGGAGGTTTTCTCACAAACTTCTTTGTGATGGGTCTATTCATCTCACAGAGTAGTAACTTTTTTTCATGTAATAGTTTGCAAACACTGTTTTTGTGGAATATAGAGGGGGATATTTGGGAGTGAGTTGAGGCCTATGGTGGAAAAGGAAATATCCTCATATAAAAGGTAGACATAAACTTTCTGAGAATCTGCTTTATGATGTGTGAATTCATTTCATAGGACTACACTGTTCTTTTCATTGAGCAGTTGGCTAGCAGTGTTTTCTTGGAATCTACAAGGGGATATTTCAGAGCTCATTGAAGCTTATTTTTACAAAGAAAATATCCTCATGTAAAACTAGACAAAAGCTTCCTGAGAAACGACTTTTTGATGTGTTACTTCATCTCACAGAGTCACACGATTGTTTTCATAAATCAGTTTTGTAGAACTGCTTTTGGGGAATCTGTGAAGGGAGATTCGCGAGTGCAATGAGCAATATGGTGAAAAAGGAAATATCCTCGTAGAAAAAAAAGAAAGAAGCTTTCTGTGAAACTGCTTTGTGATGTGTGCATTCATCTCACAGAGTTACACCACACTTTTCATTGAGAAGTTAGCTAGCATCTTTTCCTTGGAATATGCAATGAGATATTCCAGAGAGCATTGAGGAATATAGAGAAAAAAGAAACATCCTCAGATAAAAAGTAGAAAGAAGCTTTCTGAGAAATTACTGTGTGATGTGTGGATTCATGTCACAGAGTTGCAAGATGAATACACACACCACAAAGCAGTTTCTCAGAAAGCTTCTTTCTAGTTTTCCTCTGAGGATATTTCCTTTGTCACCGTAAGCTTCATGGCACTGAGAAATATCCCATTGCAGATTTCAAGAAAACAGTGTTAACAAGCTGATCAATGAAAAGTAAAGTGTAACTCTGTGACTTGCATTCACACATCACAATGCAGTTTCTCAGAACACTTCTTTCCCGTTTTTATCTCAGAATATTTCTTTTTCACTGTAGACCTCAACGTGCTCCCAAATACCACTATGCAGATTCCACGAAAACAGTGTTAGCAAACTGCTCCATGAAGACAAAAGTGTAGCTCTGTGAGATGATTTCACACACCACCAAACAGTTTCTGAGAAGGCTTCTCTCCAGGTTTTATCTGAGGATATTTCACTTTTCACCATGGGATTCAATGATATCCAAAATATCACCTCTGAGATTTCACAGAAAAAATGCTAGCAAACTCCTCCACGAAACAGTGCTGTAACTCTGAGAGATGAAATCACACATCACAAAGCAGTTTCTCAGAATGCTTCTTTCTGGTTTTTGTCTGAGGATATTTCCTTTGGCCGTATAGTCTTCAAAGCGATTCGAAATATCTGTTCTCAGATTTCACAAATTCAGGGCTAGCAAACGGCTCTACGAAATACAGGTGTAATTCAGTGAGTTGAATTCACACATCACAAAGCAGTTTCTCAGAAAGCTTCTTTCTTTTCTCATCTGTTTATTTCTGGTCTCAAAGCGCCCCCGTGTGTCTCATTGCAGATTCTGCGTAAACGCTGTAAGCAAGCTTCTCAATGAAAACAGTGCTGTAACTCTGTGAGCTGAATTCACCTACAACAAAGCAGTTTCTCAGAGGGCTTCTCTGTAGTTTTTATCTGAGGATATTTCATTTTCCACCCTGGGATTCAACGATATGCAAAATATCACTTCTGAGATTCCACAAAATCAGTGCCAGCAAATTCCTCCATGAAAGACTGGTGTCACTGTGAAATGAATTCACACATCTCAAACCAGTTTCTCAGAAAGCTTAATTCTGCTCTTTATCTGAGGATATTTCCTTTGTCCATAGAGTCTTCATAGCGATCCAAATTATCACTTCTCACATTCCACAGAAACAGTGCTAGCAAACGGCTCCTCGAAACACAGGTGTAACTCTAAGAGATGCAGTCTCATGTCATAAAGCAGTTTCTCGGAAGCTTCTTTCTGGTTTTTATTTGAGGAGATTTCCTTTGTCACCATAAACTTCATTGTGCTAAGAAATATCCCATTGCAGATTTCAAGAACAGAGTGTTAGCAAACTGATCAATGAAAAGAAAGGTGTAACTCTCTGAGTTGCAGTTATACATGACAATGCAGTTTCTCAGGACGCTTCTTTCTCGTTTTTATTTGAAGATACTTTCTTTGTCAGCATAGGCTTCAATGCGATCCAAAATATCCCTTTCAGATTCCCCAAAAACAATAGTAAGAGACTGCTCCATGAAATGAAAGTGTAACTTGGTGAGATGAATTCAGATATCAGAAAGCAGTTTCTGAGAAATCGTTTTTCTAGTTTTTATCTGAGGATATTTTCTTTTTCACCATATCCCTCAATGTGCTCCCAAATATCACTTTGCACATTCCAAGAAAACGTGTTAGCAAACTGCTTCGTTGAGAGAAAGGTGTAATTCTGTGAGATGAATTCACACATCACCAAGAAGTTTCTCAGAGAGCTTCTTTCTGGGTTTATATGAGGATATTTCCTTTTTCACTATAGGCCTTAATGCCTTCTGAAATATCACTTTACGTTTTCCATGAAAACTGTGTTAGCAAACTGCGTCATTGAGAGAAAGGTGTAACTCTGTGAGATGAATTCACACGTCACAAAGAAGTTTCTCAGAAAGCTTCTTTCTCGTTTTTACTGAGGATATTTCCTTTTTCACTATAGGCCTCAATGCGTTCCCAAATATCACTTTACGGATTCCACGAAAACTCTGTTAGCAAACTGCCTCATTGAGAGAAAAGTGTACCTCTGTGAGATGAATTCACATGTCACAAAGAAGTTTCTCATACAGATTATTTCTAGATTTTTTCTGATGATATTTCCTTTGTCAGCATAGGTTTCAATGAGATCCAAAATATTGCTACACAAATTCCCCAGAAACAGTGGTAACATTGTTCCATGAAACGAAAGTGTAACTCTGTGAGGAGAATTCACACATCAAAAAGCAGTTTCTCAGAAAGTTTCTTTCTGGTTTTTTTCTGAGGATATTTCCTTTTTCACCATAGGCTTCAAAGCACTCCTAAATATCACTTTGCATATTCCACAAAAACATATTAGCAAATTGTTTCATTGAGAGAAAAGTGTAACTCTGTGAGATGAATTCACACATCACCAAGAAGTTTCTCAGAAAACATCTTTCTAGTTTTTATCTGAGGAGATTCCCTTTGTCCACATAGGTTTCAATGCGATCCAAAATATCGCCTCAAAAATTCCCGAAACACAGTGTTAACAGACAGCTCCATGAAATGAAATTTTAACTCTGTGAGATGAATTCACACATCATAAAACAGTTTCTCAGAAAGCTTCTTTCTAGTTTTTATCTGAGGAGATTTCCTTTTTCACCAGAAGCCTCAATGAGATCCAAAATATTGCTTCACAAATTCCCCAGAAACAGTGGTAACAGACTGTTCCATGAATCGAAATTGTAACTCTGTGAGAAGAATTCGCACATCAAAAAGCAGTTTCTCAGAAAGTTTCTTTCTGGTTTTCATCTGAGGATATTTCCTTTTACACCATAGGTCTCAAAGAGCTACCAAATATCACTTTGCAGATTCCACGAAAACAGTGTTAGCAAACTGCTTCATGAAGAGAAATGTGTAACTCGGTGAGATGAATTCACATCTCACAAAGAAGTTTCTCAGAAAGCTTCTTTCTCGTTTTTATTTGAGGATATTTCCTTTGTCAGTGTAGGCTTCAATGTTATCCAAAATATCCCTGTCAGATTCCCCAAAAACAATGGTAAGACACTGCTCCATGAAACGAAAGTGTAACTCTGTGAGATAAATTCAAATATCAGAAATCAGTTTCTCAGAAAGCGTCTTTCTAGTTTTTATTTGAGGATATTTCCTTTGTCAGTGTAGGCTTCAATGCTATCCAAAATATCCCTTTCAGATTCCCCAAAAACTATGGTAAGAGAACGTTCCATGAAATGAAAGTGTAACTCTGTGAGATGAATTCAGATGTCAGAAAGCAGTTTCTCAGAAAGCGTCTTTCTAGTTTTTATCTGAGGATATTTCCTTTTTCACCATAGCCCTCAATGCGTTCCAAATATCACTTTGCAGATTCCACGAAAACAGTGTTAGCAAACTGCTTCATTGAGAGAAATTTGTAACTCTCTGAGATGAATTCACACATCACAAAGAAGTTTCTCAGAAATCTTCCTTCAAGTTTTTATCTGAGGATATTTCCTTTGTCAACATAGGTTTCAATACGATCCAAAAAATCGCATCACAAATTCCACACAAACAGTGGTAACAGACTGCTCCATGAAGTGAAATTTTAACTCTTTGAGATGAATTCACACATTACAAAGCATTTTATCAGAAAGCTTCTTTCTAGTTTTTATCTGGAGAGATTTCCTTTTTCACCATAGCCTCAATGCTCTCCCAAATATTACTTTGCAGATTCCACGAAAACAGTGTTAGTTAACTGTTTCATGAAGAGAAACGTGTAACTCTGTGAGATGAATTCACAGGTCACAAAGAAGTTTCTCAGAAAGCTTATCTGAGGATATTTCGTTTTTCAACATGGAATTCAATGATATCCAAATTATCACTTCTGAGATTCCTCAGAAATACTGCTAGTAAACTCCTCCACAACAGAGTGTGTAACACTGTGAGATGAATTCACACATCATAAAGCAGTTTGTCAGAAAGTTTCTTTCTGGTTTTTATTTGAGGATATTTCTTTTGTCAATAGAGTCTTCATAACGATCCAAAATATCACTTTTCAGATCCCACAAAAACAGTGCTAGCAAACGTCTCCATGAAATACAGGTGTAACTCTATGAAATAAATTCACACATCACAAAGCAGTTTCTCAGAAAGCTTCATTCTGGTTTTTATCTGAGGATGTTTCCCTTGGCCGTAGGGTCTTCAAAGCAATCCAAAATATCAGTTCTCAGATTCCACAAAAACAGGGCTATCAAACAGCTCCACGAGAGACAGGTGTATCTCTGTGAGTTGAATTCACATATCACAAAGCAGTTTCTCAGAAAGCTTCCTTCCTTTGTATTCTGAGTTTATTTGTGGTCTCAAAGCGCCCCCGTGTGTCTTATGGCAGATTCTGCGAAAACACTGTTAGCAAGCTTCTCAATGAAAACAATGCTGTAACTCTGTGAGCTGAATTCACCTACAACAGAGCAGTTTCTCAGAAGGCTTCTCTGCAGTTTTTATCTGAGGATATTTCTTTTTCTACCCTGGGATTCAACGATATCCAAGATATCACTTCTGAGATTCCACAAATTCAGTGCTAGCAAATCCCTCCATGAAAGGGTGGTGTCACTGTGAAATGAATTCACGCATCACAAACCAGTTTCTCAGAAAGCTTCATTCTGGTTTTTATCTGAGGATATATCCTTTGTCCATAGAGTCTTCATAGTGATCCAAATTATCACTTCTCTGATTCCAGAAAAACAATGCTAGCAAACGGCTCCTCGAAACGCAGGTGTAACTCTAAGAGATGCATTGTCACAACACAAAGCAGTTTCTCAGAAAGCTTCTTTCTGGTTTTTATCTGAGTATATTTCCTTTTTCACCATAGGCCCCAAAGTGCTCCGAAATATCACATTGCCGATTCCACGAAAAAAGTGTTATCAAAGTGCTTCATGAAGAGAAATGTGTAACTCTGTGAGATTATTTCACACATAACACGGAAGTTTCTCAGAGAGCTTCTTTCTCGTTTTTGTTTGAGGATATTTCCTTTGTCAGCGTCAGCTTTAATGCGATCTAAAATATCCCTTCTCAGATTCCCCAATAACAGTGGTAGCAGACTGCCCCATGAAGAGAAATTTTACCTCTGTGAGATGAATTCACACATCATAAAGCACTTACTCAAAAAACGTCTTTCTAGTTTTTATCTGAGGATATTTCCTTTTTCACCATAGCCCTCAATGTGCTATGGTGAAATATCACTTTGCAGTTTCCAAGAAAACATGTTAGCAAACTGCTTCATTGAGACAAAGGGGTAGCTCTGTGAAGTGAATTCACACATCACAAAGAAGTTTCTCAGAAAGCTTCTTTCTACTTTTTATCTGAGGAGATTTCCTTTATCAATGTAGGTTTCAATGCAATCCAAAGTATCGCGTCACAAATTCCCCAAAAATAGTGGTAACAGACTGCTCCATGAAGTGAAATTTTAACTCTGTGAGATGAATTCACACGTCACAAAGAGGTTTCTCAGAAAGCTTCCTTCTAGTTTTTATCTGAGGATATTTCCTTTTTCACCTGAGCCCTTAATGCGCTCCCAAATATCACTTTTCAGATTCCAAGAAAACATGTTAGCAAACTGCTTCATTGAGAGAAAGGGGTAACTCTGTGACGTGAGTTCACACATCACAAAGAAGTTTCTCAGAAAACTTCTTACTAGTTTTTATCTGAGAATATTTCCTTTGTCAACATAGGTTTCAATGTGATCCAAAATATCGCTTCACAAATTCCTCAGAAACAGTGGTAACAGACTGATCCATAAAGTGAAATTTTAACTCTCTGAGATGAATTCATACATCACAAAGAAGTTTCTCAGAAAGCTTCTTTCTAGTTTTTATCTGAGGAGATTTCCTTTGTCAACAAATATTTCAATGCGATCAAAATAATACATCACAAATTCCACACAAGCAGTGGTAACAGATTGCTCCATGAAGTGAAATTTTAACTCTGTGAGATGAATTCACACATCACAAAGATGTTTCTCAGCAAGTGTCTTTCTAGTTTTTATCAGAGGATATTTCCTTTTTCAGCATAGGCCTCAATGCATTCCCAAATATTGCTTTGCAGATTCCATGAAAGCAGTGTTAGCTTTCATGTTTTTATCTGAGGATATTTCCTTTTTCGTCATAGTCCTGAATGTGCTCCCGAATGTCCCTTCACGGATTCATCCATGACAGAGTTTGCAAGCTACGTAATATAAAGAAAGCTTTATCTATGTGAGATGAATAAACATAGCAAAAAACAGACTCACAGAAAGTTTCTTTCCAGTTTTTATCTGAAGATATTTCCTTTTTCACCATAGGCCTGAATGTGCTCCCGAATGTCCCTTCGCCGATCCATCCATGACAGTGTTTCCAAGCTGTGTAATGTAAATAAAGCTTTATCTATGTCAAATGAATTCTCATATCACAGAGGAGTTTCATAGAAAGCTTCTTTCCAGTTTTTGTCTGAGGCTATTTCCCTTTTCACCATAGATGTTAATATGCTCTCGAATATCCCTTGGTACCTTTTTCTCCAAAAGGATTTCCCCGATGCTCTATGAGAAGAGAGGTAAAAACCTGTGAGTGGAATGTACATGTCACAAACAGTTTCTCGGAAAGCTTCTCTCCAGTTTCTATCTGAACATAATTCCTTTTTCACCGTAAGCCTAAAAGTGTGCCCAAATATCCCATCACACGCTAAACATAAACAGTGTTAGAAAATTGCCAAAGAAAAGAGAAGCATAAATGAGTGAGAGGAATTCACAAGACACATAGCAGTTTCACAGAATGCGTCCTTTTTGTTTTTATCTGAAAATACTTCTTTCTCCATATTCTAAAGATCGTTCCGAAATATGTCTCCTCAGATTCCACAGAAACAGTGATTTCAAACTGCTCAATTGAAAGAATGTTTTAACTCCATGAGATGAATACACACATCACAAAGCAGTTGCTCCGAAAGCTTCTCTCCAGTTTTCATCGGAAGACATTTCTGTGCTCACCACAAGCCTCTAGGTGCCACTTAATATCACTTCACAAATTCCTGAATGATAGAGTTTCGAAATTGTGCAACGAAGGGTAAGGTTTAACTCTGTGAAACGAATGGACATAAAAGAGCAGTTTTTTGGAACCCTTCTTTCTGGGTTTTATTTGAGGATATTTCACTTTTTAACACAGTCTTTAATGTGTTCTGAAATATCACTTTTTTGGTTTTACAGGAACATAGTTCAAACACTGACTTAGGAGAAAAGGGGTATAACTCCCTGAGTGGAATGCACACATTATAAACAGATTCTCAGAAAGCTTCTCCTAAGTTTCTATCTGAAGATATTTCCTTTTTCTCCATACGCCTGAATGTGCTCTCGAATATCCCTTCACCAATCCGTCCATGACGGAGTTTCCAAAAGGTGAAATATAAAAAAAGTTTTACTTATGTGAGATGAATAAACAAAGCAAAAAGCAGATTCACAGAAAGCTTCTTTCCAGTTTTTATCTGAAAATATATCCTTTTTCACTGTAGTCCTAAAGGTGTCCCTGAATATCCCTTTGCGGATCACTTCATGACAGAGTTTCCAAGCTGCATAACATAAAGAAAGCTTTATCTATGTGAGATGAATACACATATCACAGAAGAGTTTAACAGAAACGGTTTCCCCAGTGCTGTATGAGAAGAAAGGTATAACACTGTGAGTGGGATGCACAAGTCACAAAGCAGTTCCTCTGAAAGCTTCTCTCCAGTTTCTATCTGAACATATTTACTTTTTCAATGTAAGCCTCAAAGCGTTCCCGAATATCCCTTCGCATGCTAAATATAAACAGTGTTAGAAAGCTGGTCAATGAAAAGAGAAGCTTAAATGAGCGAGAAGAATTCACTCGACACAGAGCAGTTTCACAGTGATTTCAAACTGCTAAATTCAAAGAATTATTTAACTCTCTGAGATGAATTCACACATCATAAAGTAGTTCCTCAGAAAACTTCTCTCCAGTTTTCAACGGAAGACATTTCCTTGCTCACAACACTTCTCCAGGTGCCACTTAATATCCCTTCACAGATTCCTCAAAGACAGAGTTTCCAAACTGGGCAATGTAGAGTAAACTTTAACTCTCTGAAATGAATGAACATATCAGAAAGTAGTTTCTTGGAACGCTTCTCTCTGGGTTTTATTTGAGGATATTTCACTTTTCGCCATAGTCTTCAATGTGTTCCAAAATTTCACCCTTTCTGTTTTACAGGAACACTGCTCTATGAGAAAAGAGGTATCACTCCCTGGTAGTTTTTTCTTCAAAAGGGATTACCCAATCCTCTATGAGAAGAAAAGTATAACTCTGTGAGTGAAATGCACAGGTCACAGAGTAGCTCCTCGGAAAGCTTCTCTCGAGTTTCTATCTGAAGATATTTCCGTTTTTCACTCTAAGCCTCAAAGCGCTCCTGAGTATCCCTTTGCTGACTAAACTAAAACAGTGTTAGAATACTGCTCAATGAAAACAGAAGCTTACTTGTGCGAGTGGAATTCACATGACACAGAGCAGTTTCACAGAAAGATTCCTTCTGTTTTTTATTGGAGGGTCTTTCTTATTCAGCATATTCTTAAGAGCGTTCCCAATTATCCTTTCTCAGGTTCCACAGAAAGAGTGATTCCAGAATGTTCAATCCAAAGAATGATTTAACTCTATAAGATGAATACACACATCACAAACCAGTTGCTCAGAAAGCTTCTCTCCAGTTTTCAATGGAAGACATTTCCTTGCTCACCACAGGCCTCCGGTCGCCACTTAATATCCCTTTGCAGAATCCTCAAAGACAGACTTTAAAAACTGGGAAATGTAGAGGAAGCTTTAACCCTCTGAAATGAATGTACATGTCAGAGAGCAGTTTCTTGGAATGCTTCTTTCTGGGTTTTATTTCAGGATATTTCACTTTTTGCCATAGACCTTCATACGATCCGAAATATTACTTTTTAGCTTTTACAGGAACAGTGTTCAAATACTGCCTTATGAGAAAAGAGGTATAACTCCCTGAGTGGAATGCACACATCACAAAGCAGGTTCTCAGAAAGCTTCTATCCAGTTTTTATCTGAAGATATCTCCTTTTCACCGTAGGCCTTAATGTGCTCCCGAATGTCCTTTCGCGGATCAGTCCATGACCGAGTTTCCAAACTGCGTACTATAAGGAATGTTTTATCTGTGTGATATGAACAAACATATCTACCACAAAGCAGTTTCACAGAAATCTTCTTTCCAGTTTTTCTCTGAGGGTATTTACTTTTTCACCATTGACGTCCCTATACTCCCGAATGTCCCTTGGTGGCTTTTTCTCCTAAAAGGATTTCCTAATCCTCTATGAGAAGAAAGGTATAATTCTGTGAGTGGAATGCACACGTCACAAAGCAGCTCCTCAGAAAGCTTCTCTCCAGTTTCTATCTGAAGATATTTCCTTTTTCACCGTAAGCCTCAAAGCGCTCCAGAATATTCCCTCGCAGACTAAACAAAAACAGTGTTAGAATACTGCTCAATGAGAATAGAAGCTTAACTCTGTGAGCAGAATTCATGCAACACAGAGCCGTTTCACCGAAAACTTCCTTCTGTTTTCTATCTGAGTTTATTTCTTTTTCAGGATATTCTAAAGAGCGTTCCCAAATGTCCTTTTTCAGATTCCACAGAAACAGTGATTTCAAACTGCTCAATCCAAAGAATGATTTAATTCTATGAGATGAAGAGAAACATCACAAAAGAGTTGCTCAGAAAGCTTCTCTCCAATTTGTAACGGAAGACATTTTGTTGCTCGCCATAGGCCTCCGGTTGCCACTTAATATCCTTTCGCAGAATCCTCAAAGACAGATTTTCCAAACTGTGAAATGTAGAGTAAGCTTTAACTCTGTGAAATGAATGGACAAGTCAGAGAGCAGTTTCTTGGAATGCTTCTTTCTGGGTTTTATTGGACGACATTTCACTTTTCCCCATAGTCTTCAATGTGCTCCAAATATCACTTTTTTAGTTTTACAGGAATAGTGTTGAAGCACTGCCTTATGAGAAGACAGGAAAAACTCCCTTAGTGGAATACACACATAACCAAACAGTTTCTCAGAAAACTTCTCTCCAGTGTTTATCTGATGATATTTCCTTTTTCAACATCGGCCCCAATGTGATCCTGAATATCCCTTCACAGATCCATCCATGACAGAATTTCCAAGCTGCGTAATGTAAAGAAAGCTTTATCTATGTGAGATGAATAAACATAGCAAAAAGCAGATTCACAGAAAGCTTCTTTCCAGTTTTTATCTGAAAATATTTCCTTTTTCACCATAGTCCTGAATGTGCTCCCGAATGTCCCATCGTGGATCCGTCCATGACAAAGTTTCCAAGCTGTGTAATGTAAAAAGCTTTATCTATGTGAGATGAATACATATATCACAGAGCAGTTTCATAGAAACTTCTTTCCAGTTTCTGTCTGAGGCTATTTCCCTTCTCACCATAAGCATCAACATACTTCTGAATATCACTTTTTACCTTTTTCTCTGAAAGGGCTTCCCTGATGCTGTATGAGAAGAGAGGTATAACATTGTGAGTGGAATGCACACGTCAAAAAGCAGTTCCTCGGAAAGCTTCTCTCCAGTTTCAGTCTGAACATATTTCCTTTTTCACCATAAACTTCAACACGCTTCTGAATATCCCTTTGCATACTAAACATAAACAGGGTTAGAAAACTGCTCAATGAAAAGAGAGGCAGCTGAGCGAGAGGAATTAAGATGACACAGAGCAGTTTCACAGGAAGCTTCCTTCTGGATTTTACCTGAGGATATTTCTGTCTCCGTATTCTAAGGACCATTTCCAAATGTCCTTCCTCAGATTCTACAAAAACAGTGATTTCAAACTGCTCAATCCAAAGAATGGTTTAACTCCGTGAGATGAATACACACATCACAAAGCAGTAGCTCAGAAAGCTTCTCTCCAGTTTTCATCAGAAGACGTTTCCTTGTTCACTACAAGCCTCCGGGTGCCACATAATGTCCCTTCACAGTTTCCTCAGACAGAGTTTCCAAACTGGACAACGTAGAGTAAGCTTTAACTCTGTGAAATGAATGCACACGTCAGAGAGCAGTTTCTTTTAACGCTTCTTTCTGGGTTTTATTTCAGGATATTTCACTTTTCCCCATAGTCTTCAATGCGCTCTGAAATATCACTTTTTCGGTTTTACAGGAACAGTGTTCAAACACTGCCTTATGAGAAAAGAGGTATAACTCCCTGAGTGAAATGCACACATCACAAAGCAGTTTCTCAGAAAGCTTCTGTCCAGTTTTCATCTGAAGTTATTTCCTTTTTCACGATTGGCCTGAATGTGCTCCCAAATGTCCCTTTGTGAATCCGTGCATGACGGCGTTTGAAAACTATGTAATAGAAAGGAAGTTTTTATCTATGTGAGATGAATAAACATATCTATCACAAAGAAGTTTCACAGAAAGCTTATTTTCAGTTTCAGTCTGAGGATATTTCCTTTTTCACCATAGCCGTCCATATACTCCCGAATATCCCCTGGTAGCTTTTTCTCCAAAAGGAATTCCCCAATCGTCTATGAGAAGAAAAATAAAACTCTGTGAGTGGAATGCACACGTCACAAATCAGCTCCTTGGAAATCTTCTCTCCAGTTTCTATCTGAAGATATTTCCTTTTACACTGTAAGCCTCAAGCTGCTCCCGAATATCCCTTCGCAGATTAAACAAAACCAGTGTTAGAATACTGCTCAATGAAAAGAGAAGTTTAACTGTGAGCGGAATTCACATGACTCTGAGTAGTTTCACAAAAAGCTTCCTTCTGTTTTCTATCTGAGGTTATTTCCCTTTCTGGATATTCTAAAGAGTGTTCCCAAATGTACTTTCTCAGATTCCACAGAAACAGTGATTTCAAACTGTTCAATACAAAGAATGATTTAACTCTATGAGATGAATGCAAACATCACAAAAGTGTTGCTCAGAAAGCTTCTCTCCAATTTTCAACGGAAGACAGTTCCTTGCTCACCATAGGCCTCCGTCTGCCACTTAATATCCCTTCGCAGAGTCCTCAAAGACAGACTTTCGAAACTGGGAAATATAGAGTAAGCTTTAACTCTGTGAAATGAATGGACATGTCAGAGGGCAGTTTCTTGGAATGCTTTTTTCTGGGTATTATTGGACGATATTTCACTTTTTGCCATTGTCTTCAATGTGCTCCGAATATCCCTTTTTTAGTTTGACACGAATACTGTTAAAACAGTGTTTTATGAGAAGAAAGGTATAACTCCCTAAGTGGCATTCACTCATCATCAAGTAGTTTCTCATAAAGCTTATCTCCACTTTCTATCTGACGATATTTCGTTTTTCACCATAGGCCTGTATGTGATTCCAAATATCCCTTCGCAGATCCATCCCTGACGGAGATTCCAAGCTCTGTAATGTAAAGAAAGCTTCATCTATGTGAAATGAATGCATATAGCAAAAAGCAGACACTCCAAAAGCTTCTTTCCAGTTTTCGTCTGAAGATATTTCTTTTTTCAACAGAGTCCTGATTGTGCTCCTGAATGTCCCTTCGTGAATCCGTCCATGACAGAGTTCCCAAGGTGCGTATGGCAAACAAACCTTTATCTATGTGAGATGAATACACATATCACAGAGCAGTTTCATAGAAAGCTTCTTTCCAGTTGCTTGTCTGAGGCTATTTCCCTTTTCACCATAGGCATCAACATACTCCCAGATGTAAATTTTTCCCCAAAGGGGTTTCCCTGATGCTGTATGGGAAGAGAGGTATACCACTGTGAGTGGAATGCACACGTCATGAAGCAGTTCCTCGGAAAGCTTGTCTCCAGTTTCTATCTGAACATATTTCATTTTTCACCGTTAGCCTCAAAGTGCTCCTGAAAAACCCTTCACATGCTAAACATAAACAGTGTTAGAAAACGGCTCAGTGAAAAGAGAAGCTTAACTGAGTGAGAGGAATTCACGTGACATATAGTAGTTTCACAGAAAGCTTCCTTCTGGTTTTTATGTGAGGATATTTCTTTCTCCATATTGTAAAGAGCATTGACAAATGTCCTTCCTCAGATTCCACAGAAACAGTGATTTCAAACTGCTTAATCCAAAGAATGATTTAACTCTATGTGATGAATGCACACGTCACAAAGCAGTTGCTCAGAAAGCTTCTCTCCAGTTTTCAATGGAAGATGTTTCCTTGCTCAGCACAGGCCTCCGGGTGCCACTTAATATCCCTTGGAAGATTGCTCAAAGACAGAGTTTCCAAACTGGGCAATGTAGTGTAAGCTTTAACTCTGTGAAGTGAATGCACATTCTCAGAGATTAGTTTCTAGGAACGCTTCTTTTTGAGTTTTATTTGAGGATATTTCGGATATTTCACTTTTCTCCATGGTCCTATATGTGATCCAAAATATCACTTTTTCGTTTTTACAGGAAGAGTGTTCAAACACTGCCTTGTGAGAAAAAAGGTATAAATCCCTAACTGGAATGCATGCGTCACAAAGCAGTTTCTCAGAAAGCTTCTCTCCTGTTTTTATCTGAAGATATTTCCTTTTTCACCATAGTCCTGAAGGTGCTCCAGAATGTAACTTGGCAGATCCGTCCATGATGGTGTTTCTAAGCTACGTAATGTAAGGAAAACTTTATCTATGTGAGATGAATAAACATAGCAAAAAGAAGATTCACAGAAAGCTTCTTTCCAGTTTTTATCTGAAGATATTTCCTTTTTCACCAAGTCCTGAATGTGCTCCCAAATGTCCCTTTGTGGATGCTTGCATGACAGAGATTCCAAACTGCATAACTTAAAGAAAGCTTTATCTATGTGAGATGAATACACATAGCACAGAGCAGTTTCACAGAAAGCTTCTTTCCAGCTTCTGTCTCAAGCTATTTCCCTTTTCTGCATAGGCGTTAATGTGTCCCTGAATATCTCTGGTATCTTTTTCTTCAAAAGGATTTCCCGGATACTGTATGAGAAAAGAGGTATAACACTGTGAGAGGAATGCACACGTCACAAAGCAGTGCCTCGGAAAGCTTATCTCCACTTTTGGTCTGAACATATTTCCTTTTTCAATGTAAGCCTCAAAGCACTCCCGAATATCCCTTCACACGCTAGACATAAACAGGGTTAGAAAACAGCTCAATGAAAAGAGAGGCTTAATGGAGTGAGAGGAATTAAGAAGACACAGAGCAGTTTCACAGGAAGCTTCCTTCTGGATTTTACCTGAGGGTATTTCTTTCTCCATATTCTAACGAGCGTTCCCAAATGTCGTTCCTGAGATTCCACAAAAAGAGTGATTTCAAACTGCTGAATCCAAAGAATGGTTTTACTCTATGAGATGAATACACACATGACAAAGCAGTTGCTTAGAAAGCTTCTCTCAGGTTTTCATTAGAAGACATTTCTTTGCTCACCAGAGTCCTCCGGGCCCTACTGAATATCTCTTTGCAGATTCTGTAAAGACCGAGTTTCCAAACTGGGCAATGTAGTGTAAGCTTTAACTCTTTGAAATGAATGCACATATCAGAGAACAGTTTCCTGGAACGCTTCTTTCTGGGTTTTATCTGAGGATATTTCACTTTTCATCATAGTCTTCAATGCGATCCGAAATATCACTTTTTCATTTTACAGGAACAGTGTTCAAACACTGCCTTATGGGAAAAGAGGTGTAACTCCCTGAGTGGAATGCACACATAACAAAGCAGTTTCTCAGAAAGCTTCTCTCCAGTTTCTATCCTAACATATTTCCTTTTTCACCGTAAGTCTAAAAGCTCTCCCCAAATCCCTTCACATGCTAAACATAAACAGTGTTAGAAAACTTCTCAATGAAAAGAGAAGCTTAGCTGAGTGAGAAGAATTCACACGACACATAGCAGTTTCACAGAACGCTTCCTTCTGGTTTTTGTCTGAAGATATTTCCCTTCTCACCATAGTCCTGAATGTGCTCCCGAATGCCCTTTGTGGATCCTTCCATGACAGAGTTTGCAATCTGTGTAATGGAAAGAAAGCATTATCTACGTGAATGAATAAACATAGCAAAAAGCAGATTCACAGAAAGCTTCTTTCCAGTTTTTATCTGAAGATATTTCCTTTTTCACCATAATCCTGAATGTGCTCCAGAATATCCCTTCACGGATCCATCCATGACAGAATTTCCAAGCTGCATAATGTAAAGAAAGCTTTATCTATGTGAAATAAATACACATAGCACAGAGCAGTTGCACAGAAAGATTCTTTCCAGTTTCTGTCTGAGGCTATTTCCCTTTTCACCATAGACGTTAATATGTCCCCGAATATCTCTTGGTACCTTTTTATGCAAAAGGGTTTCCCTGATGCTGTATGGGAAGAGAGGTATAACACTGTGAGTGGAAAGCACACTTCACAAAGCAGTTCCTCGTAAAGCTTCTCTCCAGTTTCTATCTGAACATATTTCCTTTTCCTCTGTAAGCCTCAAAGTGCTCCTGAATATCCCTTCTCACGCTAAACATACAGTTTTAGAAAATTGCTCAATGAAAAGAGAAGCTTAACTGAGTGAGAGGAATTCACATGACACATAACAGTTTCACAGAAAGCTTCCTTCTTTTTTTATCTGATTACATTTATTTTTCCATATTCTAAAGAGCGTTCCCAAATGTCCTTCTTCAGATTCCACAGAAACAGTAATTTCAAACTGTTCAATCCAAAGTATGATTTAACTCTATGAGATGAATACACACGTCACAAAGCAGTTGCTCAGAATGTTTCTCTCCAGTTTTCAACAGAAGACGTTTCCTTGCCCATCAAAGGCCTCCAGGCGCCACTTACTATCCCTTTGCAGATTCCTGAAAGATAGAGTTTCCAAACTGGGCAATGTAAAGTAAGCTTTATCTCTGTGAAATAATGCAAATACCAGAGAACAGTTTCTTGGAATGCTTCTTTCTGGGTTTTATTTGAGGATATTTCACTTTTCGCCATAGTCTTCAATGCACTCTGAAATATCCCTTTTTCAGTTTTACAGGAACAGTGTTCAAAGACTGCCTTATGAGAAAATAGGTATAACTCCCTGAGTGGAATGCACACATCACAAAGTAGTTTCTCAGAAAGCTTCTCTCCAGTTTTTATCTGATCGGGGATCCATCCATGACTGAGTTACCAAGCTGCGAAATGTAAAGAAAAGTTTATCCATGTGAGATGAATAAACATAGCACATAGTAGATTCACAGAAAGCTTCTTTCCAGTTTCCAGTTTTTATGTGAAGATATTTAATTTTTACCATAGTCCTGAATCTGCTCCCGAATGTCCCTTCTCAGATCCGACCATGAGAGAGTTTCCAAGCTGAGTAATGTAAAGTAACCTTTATCTATTTGAGATGAATACATAAATCACGGAGCATTTTCACAGAAAGCTTCTTTCCAGTTTTTGTCTGAGGCTATTTCCCTTTTCACCATAGGCGTCAATATGCTCCGAATATCCCTTGGTACCTTTTTGTCCAAAAGTGTTTCCCTGATGCTGTATGATAAGAGGGGTATTACACAGTGATGGGAATGCACACGTCACAAAACAGTTCACGAAAAACTTCTCTCCAGGTTCTATTTCAACATATTTCCTTTTTCACCATAACCCTCAAAGTGCTCCCGAATATCCCTTCGCACGCTAAACACAAACAGTGTTAGAAAGCTGCTCAATGAAAAGGGAGGCTTAACTGAGTGAGAGGAATTCACACTACACATAGCAGTTTCATAGAAAGCTTCCTTCTGGTTTTTATCTGAGGATATTCCTTTCTCCATATTCCAAAAAGCATTCCCAAATGTCCTTCCTCAGATTCCACAGAAACAGTGATTTCAAACTGTTCAATCCAAAAACTGGTTTACCTCTATGAGATGAATACACATGCCATGAAGCAGTTATTCAGAAAGTTTCTCTGCAGTTTTCAATGATAGGCATTTCCTTGCTCACCACAGTCCTCTGGGCGCCACTTAATATCGCTTTCCAGATTCCTCAAAGAAGAGTTTCCAAACTGGGCAATGTATAGTAAACTTTAACTCTCTGAAATGAATTCACATATCAGAGAGCAGTTTCTTTTAACGATTCTTTCTAGCTTTTATTTGAGGATATTTCACTTTTTGCCATAGTCTTCAATACGCTCCGAAATATCTCTTTTTAGGTTTTACAGGAACAGTGTTCAAACACTGCCTTATGAGAAAAGGGGTATAACTTCCTTAGTGGAATGCACACATCTCAAAGCACTTTCTCAGAAAGCTTCTCTCCAGTTTTTATCTGAAGATATTTCCTGTTTCACTATAGGCCTGAATGTGCTCCCGAATTTTCCTTCGTGGATCCGTCCATGACGGAGTTTCCAAACAGCATAATATAAAGAAAGTTTTATCTATTTGAGATGAATAAACATATCTATCACAAAGCAGTTTTACAGAAAGCTTCCTTCCAGTTTTTGTCTGAGGGTATTTCCTTTTTCACCATATCCATCCATATACTCTCGAATATCCCTTGGTGGCTTTTTCTTGATAAGAGGTTCACCAATCCTCTAAGTGGAAAAAAGTATAACTCTGTGAGTGGAATGCACACGTCACAAGGCAGCTCCTCAGAAAGTTTCTCTCCAGTTTCTGTCTGAAGATATTTCCGTTTTCACCGTATACCTCAAAGTGCTAACGAATATCCCTTCGCAGACTAAACAAAAACAGTGTTAGAATACTGCTTCATGAAAAGAGTCTAAACTGTGTGAGTGAAATTCACACGACAGAGAGCAATTTCACAGAAAACTTCCTTCTGGTTTTTATCTGAGGGTAATAATTTTACAGAATATTCTAAAGAGCATTCCCAAATGTCCTTTCTCAGGTTCCACAGAAACAGTGATTTCAAACTGCTCAATCCAAGGAATGATTTAATTCTATGAGATGAAGGCACACATCATAAAGCAGTTCCTCAGAAAGCTTCTCTCTACTTTTCAATGGAAGGAATTTCCTTGCTCACCACAGGCCTCTGGGCACCACTTACTATCCCTTTGCAGATTCCTCAAGGACAGAGTTTCCAAACTGGGCAGTGCAGAATAAGCTTTAACTCTGTGAAATGAATGCACATATCAGAGAGCAGTTTCTTGGAATGCTTCTGTCTGGGTTTTATATGAGGATATTTCACTTTTTGCCATAGTCTTCATTGTGCTGCAAAATATCATTTTTTCGGTTTTCCAGGAACAGTGTTCAAACACTGCCTTATGAGAAAAGAGGTATAACTCGTTGAGTGAAATGCACACACCACAAAGCAGTTTCTCGGAAAGCTTCTCTCCAGTTTTTGTTTGAGGCTATTTCCCTTTTCATCATAGGCATCAATATGCTCCCGATATCCCTTGTTACTATTTTCTCCAAAAGGGTTTCCCTGATGCCGTATGAGAAGAGAGGTATAACACTGTGAGTGGATTGCACAGGTTAGAAAGCTGTTCCTCGGAAAACTTATCTCCAGTTTCTATCTGGCCATATTTTCCTTTTCCACCGTAAGCCTCAAAGCGCTCCCGAATTTCCCTTTGCACGCTAAACATAAACAGTGTTAGAAAACTGCTCAAGAAAAAGAGAAGCTTAACTGAGTGAGAGGAATTCACGTGACACATAGTAGTTTCACAGAAAGCTTCCTTCTGCTTTTTTATCTGAAGGTATTTTCTTCTCCTTATTCTAAAGTTCGTTCCCACATGTCCTTCCTCAGATTCCACTGAAACAGTGATTTCAAATTGCTCAAAACAAAGCATGATTTAACTCTATGAGATGAATACACGTATCACTAAGTAGTTGCTCAGAAAGCTTTTCTTCAGTTTTCAATGAAAGACATTTCCTTGCTCACCACAGGCCTCCGGGCACCACTTAATATCTCTTCGCAGATTCCTCAAAGACAGAGTTTCCAAACTGGGCAATATAGAGTAAGCTTTAACTCTGTGAAGTGAATGCACATATCAGAGAGCAGATTCTTGGAACACTTCTTTCTGGGTTTTTTCTGAGCATATTTCACTTTTCTCTGTAGTCTTCAGTGCACTCTGAAATATCACTTTTTCAGTTTTACAGGAACGGTTTTCAAACACTTCCTTATTAGAAAGGAGGTATAACTCCCTGAGTGGAACGCAAACATCACAAAGCAGTTTCTCAGAAAGTTTCTCTCCGGTTTATATCTGAAGATATTTCCTTTTTCACCATAGGCCTGAATTTGCTCAAAAATGTCAATTTGCAGATCCGTCCATGATGGAGTTTCCAAACTGCGTAATATAAAGAAAACTTTATCTGTGTGAGATGAATAAACATATCTATCACAAAGCATTTACAGAGAAAGCTTCTTCTCAGTTTTTGTCTGAGGACATTTCCTTTTTCAACGTAGCCCTCCATATGGTGAATGTCCCTTGGTAGCTTTTTCTCTAAAAGGGATTTCCCAATCTTCTATGAAAACAAAGGTATAACTCTGTGAGTGGAATGCACACGTCACAAAGCAGCTCCTCAGAACGCTTCTCTCTGGTTTCTATCTGAAGATATTTCCGTTTTCACCATAAGCCTTAAAGCACTGCAGAATATCCCTTCGCAGACTAAACATAAACAGTGTTAGAAAACTGCTCAACGAAAAGAGAAGCTTAACGAGGGAGAAGAATTCACTCGACACATAGCAGTTTCAGAGAAAGCTTCCTTCTGGGTTTTATCTTAGGATATTTCTTTCTCCATACTCTAAAGAGCGTTCCTAAATGTCCTTCCTCAGATTCCACCCAAACAGTGATTTCAAACTGCTCAATCCAAAGAATGGTTTAACTCTATGTGATGAATACACACATCACAAAGCAGTTGCTCACAAAGCTTCTCTCCGGTTTTCATCAGAAGACATTTCCTTGCTCAACACTGGCTGTCCGGTGCCACTTAATATCCCCTCACAGATTCCTCAAGGACAGAGTTTCCAAACTGGGCAACGTGGAGTAATCTTTAACTCTGTGAAATGAATGCACATATCAAAGAGCAGTTTCTTAGAACGCTTCTCTCTGTGTTTTATTTGTAGATATTTCACTTTCCATCATAGTCTTCAAGGTGCTCTGAAATATCACCTTTTCGGTTTTACAGGAACAGTGTTCAAACGCTGCCTTATGAGAAAAGAGATATAAATCCCTGAATGGAATGCACAGATTACAAAGCAGTTTCTCAGAAAGCTTCTCTCCAGTTTTTATCTAAAGATATTTTGTTTTTCACCATAAGCCTGAATGTGCACCCGAATGTCCCTTCGCACATACGTCCATGATGGAGTTTACAAACTGCATAATATAAAGAAAGTTTCATCTTTTTGAGATAAATAAACATAGCAAAAAGCAGACACTCCGAAAGCTTCTTTCCAGCTTTTCTCTGAAGATATTTCCTTTTTCACCAGAGTCCTGATTGTGCTCTCGAATGTCCCTTTGTGGATCCTACCAAGACAGAGTTTTCAAGCTGCGTTATGTAAAGAAAGCTTTTTCTATGTGAGATGAATACACATATCACAGAGCAGTTTCATAGAAAGCTTCTTTCCAGTTGCTTGTCTGAGGCTATTTCCCTTTTCACCATAGGCATCAACATACTCCCAGATGTAAATTTTTCCCCAAAGGGGTTTCCCTGATGCTGTATGGGAAGAGAGGTATACCACTGTGAGTGGAATGCACACGTCATGAAGCAGTTCCTCGGAAAGCTTGTCTCCAGTTTCTATCTGAACATATTTCATTTTTCACCGTTAGCCTCAAAGTGCTCCTGAAAAACCCTTCACATGCTAAACATAAACAGTGTTAGAAAACTGCTCAATGAAAAGAGAAGCTTAACTGAGTGAGAGGAATTCACGTGACATATAGTAGTTTCACAGAAAGCTTCCTTCTGGTTTTTATGTGAGGATATTTCTTTCTCCATATTGTAAAGAGCATTGACAAATGTCCTTCCTCAGATTCCACAGAAACAGTGATTTCAAACTGCTTAATCCAAAGAATGATTTAACTCTATGTGATGAATGCACACGTCACAAAGCAGTTGCTCAGAAAGCTTCTCTCCAGTTTTCAATGGAAGATGTTTCCTTGCTCAGCACAGGCCTCCGGGTGCCACTTAATATCCCTTGGAAGATTGCTCAAAGACAGAGTTTCCAAACTGGGCAATGTAGTGTAAGCTTTAACTCTGTGAAGTGAATGCACATTCTCAGAGATTAGTTTCTAGGAACGCTTCTTTTTGGGTTTTATTTGAGGATATTTCACTTTTCTCCATGGTCCTATATGTGATCCAAAATATCACTTTTTCGTTTTTACAGGAAGAGTGTTCAAACACTGCCTTGTGAGAAAAGAGGTATAAATCCCTAACTGGAATGCACACGTCACAAAGCAGTTTCTCAGAAACTTCTCTCCTGTTTTTATCTGAAGATATTTCCTTTTTCACCATAGTCCTGAAGGTGCTCCAGAATGTAACTTGGCAGATCCGTCCATGATGGTGTTTCCAAGCTACATAATGTAAAGAAAACTTTATCTATGTGAGATGAATAAACATAGCAAAAAGAAGATTCACAGAAAGCTTCTTTCCAGTTTTTATCTGAAGATATTTCCTTTTTTGCCATAGTTCTGAATGTGCTCCCAAATGTCCCTCCGTAGATGCTTGCATGACGGAGATTCCAAACTGCATAACTTAAAGAAAGCTTTATCTATGTGAGATGAATACACACAGCACAGAGCAGTTTCACAGAAAGCTTCTTTCCAGTTTCTGTCTCAGGCTATTTCCCTTTTCACCGTAGGCGTTAATGTGCCCCTGAATATCTCTGGTATCTTTTTCTTCAAAAGGGTTTCCCTGATACTGTATGAGAAAAGAGGTATATTCATATACTTTGCCCACTTTTTGATGGGGTTGTTTGTTTTTTTCTTGCAAATTTGTTTGAGTTCTTTGTAGGTTCCGGATATTAGCCCTTTGTCAGATGAGTAGATTGCAAAAATTTTCTCCCATTTTGTAGGTTGCCTATTCACTCTGATGGTAGTTTCTTTTGCTGTGCAGAAGCTCTTTAGCTTAATTAGATCCCATTTGTCAATTTTGGCTTTTACTGCTGTTGCTTTTGGTGTTTTAGACATGAAGTCCCTGCCCATGCCTATGTCCTGAATGGTTCTACCTAGGTTTTCTTCTAGGGTTTTTATGGTATTAGGTCTAACATTTAAGTCTCTAATCCATCTTGAATTAATTTTCATATAAGGAGTAAGGAAAGGATCCAGTTTCAGCTTTCTACTTATGGCTAGCCAATTTTCCCAGCACCATTTATTAAATAGGGAATCCTTTCCCCATTTCTTGTTTTTCTCAGGTTTGTCAAAGATCAGATGGCTGTAGATGTGACATTTCTCAAAAGAAGACATTCATACAGCCAACAGACACATGAAAAAATGCTCATCACCACTGGCCATCAGAGAAATGCAAATCAAACCACAATGAAATACCATCTCACACCAGTTAGAATGGCAATCATTAAAAAGTCAGGAAACAACAGGTGCTGGAGAGGATGTGGAGAAATAGGAACACTTTTACACTGTTGGTGGGATGGTAAACTAGTTCAACCATTATGGAAAACAGTATGGCGATTCCTCAAGGATCTAGAACTAGAAATACCATATGACCCAGCCATCCCATTACTGGGTATATACCCAAAGGATTAGAAATCATGCTACTATAAAGACACATGCACACGTATGTTTTTTGTGGCACTATTCACAATAGCAAAGACATGGAATCAACCCAAATGTCCATCAGTGACAGATTGGATTAAGAAAATGTGGCACATATACACCATGGAATACTATGCAGCCATAAAAAAGGATGAGTTTGTGTCCTTTTAGGGACATGGATGCAGCTGGAAACCATCATTCTTAGCAAACTATCACAAGAACAGAAAACCAAACACTGCATGTTCTGACTCATAGGTGGGAACTGAACAATGAGATCACTTGGACCCAGGAAGAGGAACATCACACACCGGGACCTATGATGGGGAGGGGGGGGGGAGGGATTGCATTGGGAGTTATACGTGATGTAAATGACGAGTTGATGGGTGCAGACGAGTTGATGTGTGCAGCACTCCAACGCGGCACAAGTATACATATGTAACAAACCTGCACGTTATGCACATGTACCCTAGAACTTAAAGTATAATAATAATGATGATAATAATAATAATAATGAAAGAAAAAGAAAAGAGGTATAACACTGTGAGTGGAATGCACATGTCACAAAGCAGTGCCTCAGAAAGCTTCTCTCGAGTTTCGGTCTGAACATATTTCCTTTTTCACCATAAACTTCAAAGCGCTCCCGAATATCCCTTAGGAGACTAATCTAAAAGTGTTAGAATACTGCTCAATGAAAACAGAGGCTTAGCTGTATGAGTGGAATTCACATGACTCAGAGCAGTTGTACAGAGTGCCTCCTTCTGATTTTTATCTCAGGGTCTTTACTTTCCAGCATATTCTTCAGAGCGTTCCCAAATGTCCTTTCTCAGGTTCCACAGAAACAATGATTTCAGCCTACTCAATCCAAAGAATGATTTAACCCTATGAGATGAATACACACATCACAAAGCAGTTGCTCACAAAGATTCCAGTTTTCAACAGAAGACATTTCCTTGCTCAATACAGGCCTCCAGGCACCACTTACTACCACTTCGCAGATTCTGGAAAGACAGAGTTTCCAAACTAGGCAATGTAGTGTAAGTTTTAACTCTTTGAAATGAATGCACGTATCAGAGGGCAGTTTCTTGGAACACTTCTTTCTGGGTTTTATTTGAGGATATTTCGCTTTTCGCCCTAGTCTTAAATGCACTCCGAAATATTACTTTTTTGGTTTTACAGGAACAGTGTTCAAACACTGCCTTATGAGAAAAGAGGTGTAACTCCCTGAGTGGAATGTGCACATCAAAAAGCAGTTTCTCAGAAAGCTTTTCTCCAGTTTTTTTCTAAAGATATTTTCTTTTACACCATAGGCCTGAATGTGATCTCGAATGTCTTTTTGCAGATCTGTCCGTGAGAAAGTTTCCAAGCTATGTAAGGTAAAGAAACCTTTATCTATGTGAGATGAATAATCACAGCAAAAATCAGATTCATAGAAATTTCTTTAAAGATTTATCTGAAGATATTTCCTTTTTCTCTACAGTCCTGAATGTGCTCCCGAATGTCCCTTCACGGATCCATCCATGACAGAGTTTCCGAGCTGCATAATGTAAAGAAAGCTTTATCTATTTAAGACGAGTACACATAGCACAGAGCAGTTTCACAGAAAGCTTCTTTCCAGTTTTTGTCTGAGGCTATTTCCATTTTCACCATAGGCATCACTATGCCCCTGAATATCCCTTGGTACTTTTTCTCCAAAAGGGTTTCCCCAATATTGTATGAGAACAGAGGTATAAAAATTTGAGTGGAATACACACGTCATAAAGCAGTTCCTCAGAAACCTTCTCTCCAGTTTCTATCTGAACATATTTCCTTTTTCACAGTAAGCCTCAAATTGTTCTATAATATCACTTCACACGCTAAACACCAACAGTGTTAGAAAACTGCTCAATGAAAAGAGAAGCTTAACTGAGCGAGAGAAATTCACATGACACATAACAGTTTCACAGAGAGCTTCCTTCTGATTTTTATCTGAGGATATTTATTTCTCCATATTCTAAAGAGCATACCCTAATGTCCTTCCTCAGATTCCACAGAAACAGTGATTTCACACTACTCAATCCAAAGAGTGGTTTAAATCTATGAGATGAACACACCCATGACAAAGCAGTTACTCAGAATGTTTCTCTCCAGTTTTCATTGGAAGATATTTCCTTGCTCACCACAGGCCTCCAGGTGCCACTTAATATCCCTTCACAGATTCCTCAAAAACAGAGTTTCCAAACTTGGCAATGTAGAGAAAGCTTTAACTCTGATAAATCAATGCACATATCAGAGAACAGTTTCCTGGAACACTTCTTTCTAGGTTTTACTGGAGGATATTTCACTTTTCACCATAGTCTTCACTGTGCCCAGAAATATCACTTTTTGGGTTTTACAGGAACAGTGTTCAAACACTGCCTTATGAGAAAAGAGGTATAATTTACTGAGTGGAATGCACACATCACAAAGAAGTTTCTCAGAAATCTTCTTTCCAGTTTTTATCTGATGATATCTCCTTTTTCACAATAGACTTGAATGTGATCCCGAATATCCCTTCGAGAACCTGTCCATGATGGAGTTTCCAAGCTGTGCAATATAAGGAAAGCTTTAACTATGTGAGGTGATTAAACATTGCAAAAGGCAGATTCACAGAAAGCTTCTTCCCAGTGTTTATATGAAGATATTTCCTTTTTCACCACAGACCTGAATATGCTCCCGAATGTGCCTTCACGTATCCATCCATGACAGCGTTTCCTAGCTGCGTAATATAAGCAAAGTTTTATCTATGTGAGATGAATAAACATATCTATTACAAAGCAGTTTCACAGAAACTTGTTTCCAGTTTTTGTCTGAGGATATTTTCTTTTTCACCATTGCTGTCCCTATACTCCCGAATGTCCCTTCGGTAGCTTTTTCTCCAAAAGGAATTGCCAAATCCTCTATGAGAAGAAAGGTATAATTCTCTGAGTGGAATGCACATGTCACAAAACAGCTCCTCGGAAAACTTCTCTCCAGTTTCTATAAGAAGATATTTCTGTTTTCACCATAAGCCTCATAGCGCTCCCGAATATCACTTCGCAAATTAAATGCAGTGTTAGAATACTGCTAATTGAGAAGACAAGCTGAACTGTGTGAGTGGAATTCACACGACACAGAGTAGTCTCACAGAAAGCTTCCTTCTGTTTCTTATCCGAGGGTATTTCTTTTTCAGCATATTCCAAAGAGCATTCCCAAATGTCCTTTCTCAGATTCCACAGAAACAGTGATTTCAAACTCTTTAATCCAAATAATGATTTAACTCTATGAGAACAATACACACATCACAAAGCAGCTGCTCAAAAAGCTTCTCTTCAGTTTTCAAGGGAAGACATTTCTTTGCTCAACACAGGCCTCCGGGAGCCACATAAAATCCCACTGCAGATTCCTCAAAGAGAGAGTTTCCAAACTGGGCAATAGAGTAGGCTTTAACTCTGTGAAATGAATGTACATATCAGAGAGCATTTTCTTGGAATACTTCTTTCTGGGTTTTATTTGATGATATTTCACTTTTCACCAAAGTATTAAATGCACTCCATAATATCACTTTTTAGGTTTTACAGGAACAGTGTTCAAACACCACCTTATGAGAAAAGAGGTATAACTCCCTACGTGGAATGCACACGTCACAAAGCAGTTTCTCAGAAAGCTTCTCTCCATTTTTTATCTGAAGATATTTCCATTTTCAGCATAGGCCTGAATGTACTCCCGAATGTCTCTTCACAGATCCGTCCATGACAGAGTTTCCAAGCTGAGTACTGTAAAGAAAGCTTTATCAATGTGAGATGAATAAACATAGCAAAAAGAAGATCACAGAACTCTTCTTTTCAGTTTTTATCTGACGATATTTCATTTTTCACCATACACCTGAATGTGCTCCCGAATGTCCCTTCACAGATCCATCCATGACCGACTTTCCAGCTGTTCAATGTAAAGAAAGCTTTATCTATGTGAGAAGAATACACATATCACAGAGCAGTTTCAAAGAAAGTTTCTTTCCAGTTTTTGTCTGAGGCTATATCTCTTTTCACCATAGGCATCAACATGCTCCCGAATATCAGTTGGTACCTTTTTCTTCAAAAGGGTTTCCCTGATGCTGTATGAGAAGAGAGGTATAACACTGTGAGTGGAATGCACACGTCATGAAACAGTTCCTCTTAACATTTCTCTCCAGTTTCTATCTGAACATATTTCCTTTTTCACCATAAGTCTCAAAGCGTTTCCGTATATCCCTGCCAATGCTAAACATAAACAGTGTTAGAGAACTGCTCAATGAAAAGAGAACCTTAACTGAGCGAGAGGAATTCACATAACACATAGCAGTCTCACAGAAAGCTTCCTTCTTGTTTTTATCTGAGGATATTTCTTTCTCCATATTTTAAGGTACATTCCCAAATGTCCTTCCTCAGATTCCATAGAAACAGTGATTTCAAACTGCTCAATCCAAAGAGTGGTGTAATTCTATGCAATGAATACACACGTCACAAAGCAGTTGCTCAGAAAGCTTCTCTCCAGTTTTCAACGGAAGAAATTTCCTTGTTCACCACAAGTCTCCGGATGCCAATTAATATACATCCGCAGATTCCTCAAGAGAGTGTTTCCAAACTGGGCAACATAGAGTAAGCTTTATCTATGTGAAATAAATGCACATATTAGAGAGCATTTTCTTCGCATGCTTCTTTCTGGGTTTTATTTGAGGATAGTTCACTTTTGGCCATAGTCTTTAAAGCACTCTGAAATATCACTTTTTCAGTTTTACAGGAACAGTGTTCAAACACTGTCTTATGAGAAAAGAGGTATAACTTCCTGAGTGGAATGCCCACATTACAAAGCAGTTTCTCAGAGTTTCTCTCCTGTTTTTATCTGAAAATATTTCCTTTATCACCATAGGCCTGAATGTGCTCCCGAATGTCCCTTCGCGGATCCATCCATGATGGAGTTTCCTAACTGCATAATATAAAAAGGTTTTATCTATGTGAGATCAATAAGCATATCTATCACAAAGTAGTTTCACAGAAAGTTTCTTTCCAGTTTTTGTCTGATGATATTTCCTTTTTAACCATAGTGATCCATATACTCCCGAATGTCTCATGGTAGCTTTTTCTCCAAAAGAGATTCCCCAATGATCTATGAGAAGAAAGGTATAATCTGTGAGTGGAGTGCATACATCACAAAGAACCTCCTCGGAAAGCTTCTTTGCAGTTTCTATTTGAAAATATTTCTATTTTCATCATAAACCTCAAAGTGCTCCCGAATATCCCTTCACAGACTAACGAAAAACAGTGTTAGAATACTGCTCAATGAGAAGAGAAGGTTAATTGTGCGAGTGGAATTCACATGACACAGAGCAGTTTTGCAGAAAGCTTTCTTCTTGTTTTTATTGGAGGGTATTTCTTTTTCAGCATATTCTTAAGAGCGTTCCCAAATGTCCTTTCTCAAGTTCCACGGAAAGAGTGATTTCAAACTGCTCAATCCAAAGAATGATTTAACTCTATGAGATGAATACACACATCACAAAGCAGTTGCTCAGAAAGCTTTTCTCCAGTTTTCAATGGAAGACATCCTTGTTCGTCAAAGGCCTCCAATCGCCACTTAAAATCCCTTCACAGAATCCTCAAAGACAGACTTTCCCAACTGGGAAATGTAGACTAGCTTTAAATCTCTGAAATGAATGCACATATCAGAGAGCAGTTTCTTAGAACGCTTCTCTCTGGGTTTTATTTAAGGATATTTCACTTTTCGCCATAGTCTTCAATGCACTCTGAAATATCACTTTTTTGGTTTTACAGGGACAATGTTCAAACACTGCCTTATGAGAAAAGTGATATAAGTCGCTGAGTGAAATGCACACATCATGAAGCAGTTTCTCAGAAAGCTTCTCTTCAGTTTTTATCTGAAGACATTTCCTATTTCACTACAGGCCTGAAAGTGCTTCCGAATATCCCTTCATGAATCCGTCCATGACGGCATTTCAAAACTGCATAATAGAAATATAGTTTTATCTATGTGAGATGAATAAACATATCTATCACAAAGCAGTTTCACAAAAAGCTTCTTTCCAGTTTTTGTCTGAGGATTTTTCCTTTTCACCATAGCCGTCCATATACTGCTGAATGTCCCCTGGTAGTGTTTTCTTCAAAGGGGATTCTCCAATCCTCTATGAGAAGAAAAGTATAACTCTGTGAGTGTAATGCACACGTCACATAGCAGCTCCTCAGAAATCTTTCTCCAGTTTCTATCTGAAGATATTTCCGTTTTCTCCATAAGCCTCACAGCGTTCCCGAGTATCCCTTAGCTGACTAAATTAAAACAGTGTTAGAATACTGCTCAATGAAAACAGAAGCTTAACTGTGTGAGTGGAATTCACAGGACACAGAGCAGTCTCACAGGAATCTTCCTTCTGGTTTTTATCAGAAGGAATATCTTTTAGGCATATTCTTAAGAGCGTACCCAAATGTCCTTTCTCTGGTTCCACAGAAAGAGTGATTTCAAACTGCTGAATCCAAAGAATGATTTAACTCTATGAGATGAATACACACATCACAAAGCAGTTGCTCAGAAAGCTTCTCTCCAGTTTTCAACGGAAGACATTTCCTTGCTCGCCACAGGCCTCCAGTCGCCACTTAATATCCCTTTGCAGAATCCTCAAAGACAGACTTTCCAAACTGGGAAATGTAGAGTAAGCT
Organism: Macaca mulatta; assembly: GCF_049350105.2. Lineage (NCBI taxonomy): Eukaryota > Metazoa > Chordata > Mammalia > Primates > Cercopithecidae > Macaca > Macaca mulatta. The sequence continues at coordinate 46,104,100 of NC_133413.1, forward strand.
TTAACTCTGAAATGAATGCACAAGTCAGAAAGCAGTTTCTTGGAACGCTTCTCTCTGGATTTTATTTCAGGATATTTCACCTTTCGCCATAGTCTCCCATGCACTTTGAAATATTACTTTTTCGGTTTTACAGGTACAGTGTTCAAACACTGCCTTATGAGAAAAGAGATATAACTCCCTGAGTAGAATGCACACACCACAAAGCAGTTTCTCAGAAAGCCTCTCTCCAGTTTTTTTCTGAAGATATTCCTTTTTCACCATAGGCCTGAATGTGCTGCAGAATGTCCCTTCGCGGATCCGAACATTACGGAGGTTTCAAACTGCATAGTAGAAAGAAAGCTTTATCTATGTGAGAAGAATAAACATATCTATCACAAAACAGTTTCATAGAAATCTTCTTTCCGGTTTTTGTCTGAGGATATTTCCTTTTTCACCATTGCTGTCCATATACTCCCGAATGTCCCCGGTAGCTTTTTCTCCAAAAGGAATTCCCCAATCCTTTATGAGAAGAAAAGTATAACTCTGTGAGTGGAATGCACATGACACATAGCAGTTTAACAGAAAACTTCCTTTTGGTTTTTATCTGAGGATATTTCTTTCTCCATATTTTAAGCAGTGTGTCAGGATATTCTAAAGAGCGCTCCCCAATATTCTTCCTGAGATTTCACAGAAACAGTACTTTCAAACTGCTCATTCCAAAGAATGATTTAAATCTATGAGATGAAAACACACTTCCCAAATCAGTTGTGCAGTAAGCTTTTCTCCAGTTTTGAACGGAAGACATTTCCTTGCTCACCTCAGGCCTCCGGGTGCCACTTAATATGCCTTCACAGATTTCTCAAAGACACAGTTTCCAAAGTGGGCAATGTAGAGTAAGCTTTAATTCTGTCAAGTGAATGGACATACCAGAGAGCAGTTTCTTGGAACGGTTCTTTCCGGGTTTTATTTGAGGATAGTTCACTTTTCACCATAGTCTTAAATGTGCTCCAAAATATCACTTTTTCAGTTTTACAGGAACAAGGTTCAAACACTGCCTTATGAGAAAAAGAGGAATAACTCCCTGAGTGGAATGCATACATCACAAATCAGTTTCTCAGAGAGCTTCTCTCTGGTTTTTATCTGAACATATTTCCTTTTTCACCATAGGCCTGAATGTGCTCCTGAATGTCCCTTCGTGGTTCCTCCATGACGAAGTTTCCAAGTAGAGTAATGTAAAGAAAGCTTCATCTATGTGAGATGAATAAACATAGCAAAAAGTAGAGTTACAGAAAGCTTCTTTCCAGTTTTTATCTGAAGATATTTCCTTTTTCACCATAGTCCTGTATGTGCTCCCGAATGTCCCTTCACGGATCCGCCCATGACAGAGTTTTCCTGCTGTGTAATGTAAAGAAAGCTTTAACTATATGAGATGAATACACATATCACAGAGCATTTTCACAGAAAGCTTCTTTCCAGTTTTTGTGTGAGGCTATTTAGCTTTTCACCATAGGCGTCAATATGCTCCTGAATATCCCATGGTACCTATTTCTCCAAAAGGGGTCCTCAATGCTGTATGAGAAGAGAGGTATAACACTGTGAGTGGAATACACACGTCAAAAGCTGTTCCTCGGAAAGCTTCTCTCCAGTTTTTATCTGAACACACTTCCTTTTTCACCGTAAGCTTCAAAGCACTCCTGAATATCCCTTCGCATGCTAAATATAAACAGTGTTAGAAAACTGCTCAATGAAAAGAGATGCTTAAATGAGTGAGAGGAATTCACATGACACATAGCAGTTTCACAGAAAGCTTCCTTCTAGTTTTTATCTGAGGATATTTCTTTCTCCATATTCTATAGAGCCTTCTAAAATGTCCTTCATCAGATTCCACGGAAATAGTGATTTCAAACTGCTCAATCCAAAGAATGTTTTAACTCTTTGAGATTAATACACACATCACAAAGCAGTTACTCAGAAAGTTTCTCTCCAGTTTTCACCGGAAGGCATTTCCTTGCTCACCACAGGACTCTGGGCAACACTTAATACCCCTTCGCAGATTCCTCAAAGACTGAGTTTTCGAAGTGAAAAATGTAGAGTAAGCTTGAATTCTGTGAAATGAATGCACATATCAGAGAGCATTTTCTTGCAACAGTGCTCTCTGGATTTTATTTGAGGATGTTTCACTTTTCACCACAGTCCTCAATGCACTCCAAAATATCACTTTTTTGGTTTTACACAAATAGTGTTAAAACACTGCCTTAAGAGAAAAGAGGTATAACTCCAGGAGTTGAATGCACACATCACAGATCAGTTTCTCAGAAAACCTCTCTCCAGTTTTTATATGAAGAGATTTCCTTTTTCACCTTCTCAGAAAACTTCTCTCCAGTTTTTATATGAAGAGATTTCCTTTTTCATCATAGGCCGGAATTTGATCCCGAATATCCCATCATGCATCCGTCCATGACAGAGTTTCTAGGCTGCATAATGTAAAGAAAGCTTTTTCTATGTGAGATGAATAAATGGAGCAAAAAACAGATTCACAGAACACTTCTTTGCAGTTTTTATCTGAAGATATTTCCTTTTTCACAATAGACTTGAATGTGATCCCAAATATCCCTTCACGGACCCATCCATGACGGAGTTTCCAAGCTGTGAAATGTAAAGAAAGCTTTACCTAAGTGAGGTGAATAAACATTGCAAAAGGCAGATTCACAGAACGTTTCTTTCAAGTGTTTATCTGAAGATATTTCCTATTTCACCATAAGCCAGAATGTGCTCCCCAATGTCCCTTCGTGTATCCATCCATGACAGCATTTCCAAGCTGCGTAATATAAGCAAAGTTTTATCTATGTGCAATGAATGAATGTATCTGTCATGAAGCAGTTTCACAGAAAGCTTGTTTCCAGTTTTTGTCTGAGGATATTTCCTTTTTCACCATTGCCATCCATATACTCCTGAATGTCCCTTGGTAGCTTTTTCTCCAAAAGGGATTCCCCAGTCCTCTGTGAGAAGAAAGGTATAATTCTGTGAGTGGAATGCACATGTCACATGCAGCTCCTCAAAAAGCTTCTCTCCAGTTTCTATCTGAAGATATTTCCATTGACCATAAGCTTAAAAGAGTTCCTGAATATCCCTTCACAGACTAAACACAGTGTTAGAATACTGCTCAGTGTAAAGAGATGCTGAACTGTGAGAGTGGAACTCACGTGAAGCACAGCAGTTTCACAGAAAGTTTCTTTGTGTTTTTTATCTTAGGATATTTCTTTCTCCATATTCTAAAGAGCGTTCACAAATGTCCTTCCTCAGATTTTACAGAAATAGTGATTTCAAACTGCTCAAACCCAAAATGGTTTAAGTGTATGAGATGAATACACACATCACAAAGCAGTTGCTCAGAAAGCGTTTTTCCAGTTTTCATCGGAAGATGTTTCTTTGCTCACCACAGGCCTCCGGGTGCCACTTAATATCCCTTCGCAAATTCCTCAAAGACAGAATTTCCAAACTCGGTAATGTAGAGTAATCTTTAACTCTGTGACATGAATGCACGTATGAGAGTAGTTTCTTGAAACGCTTCTTTCTGGGTTTTATTTGAGGATATTTTACTTTTCGCCTTAGCCTTCAATGGGCTTCGATATATCACTTTTTCGGTTTTACAGGAACAGTGTTCAAACACTGCCTTATGAGAAAAGAGGTATAACTCCCTGAGTGGAAAGAACACATCACAAAGCAGTTTCTTAGAAAGCTTCTCTCCAGTTTTCAATAGAAGATATTTCCTTGCTCACTGCAGGCGTTCGGGTGCCAATTAATATCCCTTCGCAGATTCCTCAAAGAGAGAGTTTCCAAACTGGGCAATGTAGAGTAAGCTTTAATTCTGTGAATTGAATGCAGATATCAGAGAGCAGTTTCTTGGAACCTTTTTTTCTGGGTTTTATTTGAGAATATTTCACTTTTTGCCATAGTCTTCAATGCGCTCTGAAATACCACTTTTTAAGCTTTACAGGAACAGTGTTCAAACACTGTCTTATGAGAAAAGAAGTATATCTCCCTGAGTGGAATGCACACATTACAAAACAGTTTCTCAGAAAGCCTCTCTCCAGTTTTTTTTCTGAAGATAGTTCCTTTTTCACCATAGGCCTGAGTGCTCTGCGGAATGTCCCTTTATTGATCCGTCCATGATGAAGTTTCTAAACTGAGTAATATAAAGAAAGCTTTATCTATGTGAGCTGAATAAACATATCTATCAAAAAGCAGTTTCACAGAAAGTTTCTTTCCATTTTTTGTCTGAGGATATTCCCTTTTTCACCATAGCCATCCATACACTCCCGAATGTCCCTTGGTAGCTTTTTCTCCAAAGGGATTCCCCAATCCTCTATGAGAAGAAAGGAGTAAGTCTGTGAGTGGAATGCACACGTCACAAAGCAGAATCATGAAAGCTTCCCTTCGGTTTCTATCAGAACATATTTCCTTTTCCACCGTAAGCCTCAAAGCTTTCCCGAATATCCCTTTGCATGTTAAACATATACAGGGTTAGAAAACTGTTCAATGAAAAGAGAAGCTTAACTGTGTGAGTGGAATTCACAAGACACAGAGCAGTTTCACAGAAAACTTCCTTCTGGTTTTTATCTGAAGGTATTCCTTTTTCAGCATATTCTAAAGAGCATTCCCAAATTTCCTTTCTCAGGTTTCACAGAAACAGTGATTTCAAACAGCTAAATCCAAGGAAAGATTTAACTCTATGAGAAGAATACACACATCACAAAGCAGTTGCTCAGAATGCTTCTCTCCAGTTTTCATTGGAAGACATGTCGTTGTTCAACACAGGCCTCCGGGCACCACATAATACTCCTTCACAGATTCCTCAAAGAGGGAGTTTCCAAACTGGACAATGTAGAGTAAGCTTTAACTCTGTGAAATGAATACACATATCAGAGAGCCAATTCTTGAAATCCTTCTTTCTGGGTTTTATTTGAGGATATTTCACTTTTCACCGTAGTCCTCAATGCATTCCAAAATATCACTTTTTCCGTTTTACAGGAACAGTGTTGAAACACTGCCTTATGAGAAAAGAGGTAAAATTCTCTGAGTAGAATGTGGACATCACAAAGCAGTTTCTCAGAAGGCTTCCCTCCGGTTTTACCTTAAGATATTTCCTTTTTCACCATAGGCCTGAATTTGCTCCCAAATGTCAATTCGCGGATCCGATCATGATGGAGTTTCCAAACTGCGTAATATAAAGAAAATTTTATCTATGTGAGATGAATAAACATATCTATCATAAAGCATTTACAGAGAAAGCTGCTTTTCAGTTTTTGCCTGAGGATATTTCCTTTTTCACCATAGCCCTCCAAGGGTGAATGTCCCTTGGTAGCTTTTTCTTCTAAAGGGATTTCCCAATCCTCTATGAGAAAAAAGGTATAACTCTGTGAGTGGAATGCACACGTCACAAAGCAGCTCCTCGGAATGCTTCTCTCCAGTTTCTATCTGAAGATATTTCCGTTTTCACCATAAGCCTCGAAGTGCTCCAGGATATCCCTTCTCAGACTAAACATAAACAGTGTTGGATAACTGCTCAATGAAAGGAGAAGCTTAAGGAGGGAGAAGAATTCACTCGACACATAGCAGTTTCACAGAAAACTTCTTTCTGGTTTTTATCTGAGGATATTTCTTTCTCCATATTCTAAAGAGTGTTCCCAAATGTCCTTCCTCAGATTCCACCAAAACAGTGATTTCAAACTGCTCAATCCAAAGAACGATTCACGTCTGTGAGATGAATACACACATCACAAAGCAGTTGCTCACAAAGCTTCTCTCCAGTTTTCATCGGAAGACATTTCCTTGCTCACCACAGGCCTCCCGACGCCACTTAATATCCCTATACAGATTCCTCAAAGACAGAGTTTCCAAACTGGGCAACATAGAGTAATCTTTAACTCTGTGAAATGAATGCACATATCAGAGAACAGTTTTTGGAACGCTTCTGTCTGGGTTTTATTTGAGGATATTTCACTTTCCGCCATAGTCTTCAAGGTGCTCTGAAATATCACTTTTTCGGTTTTACAAAAACAGTGTTCAAACACTGCCTTATGAGAAAAGAGGTATAAATCCCTGAGTGGAATGCACAGATCACAGAGCAGTTTCTCAGAAAGCTTCTCTCCAGTTTTTATCTAAAGATATTTCCTTTTTCACTATAGGCCTCAATGTGCTCTGAATGTCCCTTCGCAGATACGTCCTTGATGGAGTTTACAAACTGCGTAATATAAAGAAAGTTTTATCTTTGTGATAAGAATAAACATATGTATCACAAAGCAGCTTCACAGAAATCTTCTTTACAGTTTTTGTCTGAGGACCTTTCAGTTTTCACCATAGTCCTGAATGTGCTCCTGAATGTCCCTTCATGGATCCGTCCATGACAGAGTTTCCAAGCTGCATAATGTAAAGAAAGCTTTATCCATGTGAGATGAGTACATATAGCACAGAGCAGTTTCACAAAAAGCTTCTTTCCAGTTTTTGTCTGAGGCTATTTCCCTTTTCACCGTAGGCATCAATATGCTCCCAGTTATCCCTTCGTCCCTCATTCTCCAAAATGGTTTCTCCTTTTGGAGAAACCAAGGTATAAGAAGAAAGGTATAATTCTGTGAGTGGAATGCACACATCAAAAGCAGCTCCTAAGAAAGCTTCTCTCCAGTTTCGATCTGAAGATATTTCCGCTTTTACCATAATCCTCAAAGTGCTCCCGAATATCCTTTAGGAGGCTAATCTAAAACAGTGTTAGAATATTGCTCTATAAAAACAGAAGCTTAACTGTACCAGTGGAATTCACAAGACACAGAGCAGTTTTACAGAATACCTCCTTCTGGTTTTTATCTGAGGGTCTTTCTTTTTTTAGCATATTCTTAAGAGTGTTCCCAAATGTCCTTTCTCAGGTTCCACCGAAACAGTGATTTCAACCTGCTCAATCCAAAGAATGATTTAACTCTATGAGATGAATAGACACATCACAAAGTAGTTGCTCAGAAAGATTCTCTTCAATTTTGAACAGAAGACATTTCCTTGCTCAACATAGGTCTCCGGGTGTCACTTACTACCCCTTTGCAGATTCCTGAAAGACAGAGTTTCCAAACATGACAATGTAGTGCCAGCTTTAACTCTGTGAAATGAATGCACATATCACAGAACAGATTTTTGGAACGCTTCTTTCTTGGTTTTATTTGATTATTATTCACTTTTTGCATAGCCTTCAAGGCACTACAAAATATCATTTTTTCAGTTTTATGGGAACAGTGTTCAAACACTGCTTTATGGGAAAAGAAGTGTAATTCCCTGAGTGGAATGCACATATCACAATGCAGTTTCTCAGAAAGCTTCTTTCCAGTTTTTATCTGATGATATTTCGTTTTTCACCCTAGGCCCGAATGTGATCCTGAATATCCCTTCGCGGATCCGTCCATGACGGAGTTTCCAGGCTGCGTAATGTAAAGAAAGCTTTATATATGTGCACTGAATAAACATAGCAAAAGGTAGATTCCCAGAAAGCTTCTTTCTAGTTTTTAGCTGAAGATATTTCCTTTTTCACTATAGTCCTGAATGTGCTCCTGAATGTCCCTTTGCAGATCCATCCATGGCAGAGTTTCCAAGCTGCGTATTGTAAAGAAAGCTTTATATACGTGAGATGAATGCACATATCACGGTGCAGTTTCACAGAAAGCTTCTTTCCAGTTTTTGTCTGAGACTATTTCCCTTTTCACCATAGGCGTCAATATGCTGATGAGTATCACTTGGTACCTTTTCTTCAGAAGGGTTTCCCCGATGCTGTATGAGAAGACAGGTATAACACTGTGAGTGGAATGCACACACCACAAAACAGTTCCTAAGAAAGCTTCTCTTCCATTTTCTATCTGAACATATTTACTTTTTCACCATGAGCCTCACAGTGCTTCCAAATATCCGTTCATACACTAAACACAAACAGTGTTAGAATGGTGCTCATTTAAAGAGAAGCTTGACTGAGCAAGAAAAATTCACACAAAACATTGCAGTTTCACAGAAAGCTTACTTCTGGTTTTTATCTGAGGGTATTTCTTTTTCAGCATATTGTAAAGAGCGTTCTCAAACATTCCTTCTCAGGTTCCACAGAAACAGTGATTTCAAACTGCTCAATTCAAAGATTGATTTAAGTCCATGAGATGAATACACAGGTCACAAAGCAGTTGCTCAGAAAGCTTCTCTCCAGTTTCCAACTGAAGTCATTTCCTTGCTCACACAGACTTCTGGGCGACACTTCATATGCTTTCACACATTCCTCAAAGACAGAGTTTCCAAACTGGGCAATGTAGACTATGCATTCATTCTGTGAAATGAATGCACATATCAGAGAGCAGCTTTTGGGAAGACTTCTTTCTGGTTTTATTTGAGGATATTTCACTTTTTGCCATAGTCTTCAATGCACTCCAAAATATCACTTTTTTGGTTTTACAGAAACAGTGTTCAAACACTACCTTATGAGAAAAGAGGTATAACTCCGTGAGTGGAATCCACACATCACAAAGTAGTTTCTCAGAAAGCTTCTCTCCAGTTTTTATCTGAAGATATTTCCTTTTTCACCATAGGCCTGAATGTGATCTCGAATGTCTCTTTGCGGATCCGTCCATGATGGAGTTTTCAGGCTATGTAATGTAAAGAAAGCTTTATCCATGTGAGATAAATAAACATAGCAAAAGCAGATTCATAGAAAGCTTCTTTCCATTTTTATCTGAAGATATTACCTTTTTCACCATAGTAATGAATATGCTCTCTAATGTCCATTCACAGATCCGTCCATGACAGAGATTCCAAGCTGCGTAATGTAAAGAATGCTTTATCTATGATAGATGAATACACATATCACAGAGCAGTTTCACAGAAAGCTTCTTTCCAGTTTTTGTCTGAGGCTACTTCGCTTTTCACCATAGGCATCAATATGCTCCTGAATATCCCTTGGTACCTTTTTTTCCAAAAGCGTTTACCTGATGCTGTATGAGAAGAGAGGTATATCACTGTGAGTGGAATGCACACATCACAAAGCAGTTCCACAGAAAGCTTCTCTCCATTTTCTATCTGAACATATATCCTTTTTCCTCCTAAGCCTCAAAGCGCTCCTGAATATCCCTTTGCACACTAAACCTAAACAGTGTTAGAAAACTGCTCAGTAAACAGAGAATCTTAACTGAGTGAGAGGAATTCACAAGACACATAGCAGTTTCACAGAAAGCTTCCTTCTGGTTTTTAATCGGAGGACTTCTCCATATTTTAAAGACTGATCTCAAATGTACTTCCTCAGATTCCACAGAAAGAGTGATTTGAAATTACTCAATCCAAAGAATGATTTAACTGTATGAGATGAATACACACATCACAAAGCAATTACTCACAAAGCTTCTCTCCAGTTTTCATCAGAAAACATTTCCTTGTTCATCACAGGCCTCTGGGTGCCACTTAATATCCCTTCACAGATTCCTCAACGACAGAGTTTCCAAACTGGACATCATAAAGTAAGCTTTAACTCTGTGAAATGAATGCACATATCAGAGAGCAGTTTCTTGGAACACTTCTTTCTGGGTTTTATTTAAGGATATTCACTTTTCACCATAGTCTTCAATGTGCTCTGAAATATCACATTTCAGTTTTACAGGAACAGTGTTCAAACACTGCCTTATGAGAAAGAGGTACAACTCCCTGAGTGGAATGCACACTTCACAAAGCAGTTTCTCAGAAAACTTCTCTCCAGTTTTTATCTGAAGATATTTTCTTTTTCAGCATTGGCCTGAATGTGCTCCTGAATGTCCCTTCGTGAAACTGACCATGATGGAGTTTCCAAACTGCGTAATATAAGGAACGTTTTATCTATGTGAGATGAATAAACATCTATTACAAAGCAGTTTCACAGAAATCTTCTTTCCAGTTTTTGTCTGAAGGTATATCCTGTTCACTATAGCCATCCATATACTCCCGAATGTCCCCTGGTAGCTTTTTCTCCAAAAGGTATTCTGCAATCCACCATGAGAAGAAAGGTATAATTCTGTGAGTGGAACGCACACGTCACAAAGCAGCTCATTGGACAGCTTCTCTCCAGTTTTGATCTGAATATGTTTCCGTTTTCACCATAAGCCTCAAAGCACTCTTGAGTATCCTTTAGCAGACTAAAGTAAAAGAGTGTTAGAATTCTTCTCAATGAAAGCGGAAGCTTAACTGTGTGGGTGGAATTTACATGACACAGAGCAGTTTCACAGAAAGCTTCCTTCTGGCTTTTATCGGAGGGTATTTCTGTTTCAGCACATTCTTAAAAGCATTCCCAATTGTCCTTTCTCAGGTTCCCCAGAAAGAGTGATTTCAAACAGCTCATTCCAAAGAATGATTTAACTCTATGAGATGAATACATACATCAGAAAGTAGTTGCTCAGAAAGCTTCTCTCCACATTTCAACAGAAGACATTTCCTTGCTCACCACATACCTCCGGTTGCCACTTAATATCCATTCACAGAATCGTCAAACACAAACTCCAAATTGGGAAATGTAGAGTAAGCTTTAACTCCCTGAAATGAATGCATATGTCAGAGAGGAGTTTCTTGGAACACTTTGTTCTGGGTTTTACTTCAGGATATTTCACTTTTTGCCATAGTCTTCCACGCACTCTGAAATATTACTTTTTCAGTTTTACAGGAAAAGTGTTCAAACACTGCCTTACGAAGAAAGAAGTATAACTCCCTGAGTGGAACGCGCACATCACAAAGCTGTTTCTCAGAAAGCTTCTATCCAGTTTCTATCTGAAGATATCACTTTTTTTCATCGTAGGCTTGAGTGTGCTCCAGAATGTCCCTTCGTGGATTCGTCCATGGCAGAATTTCCAAACTGTGTAACATAAGGGAAGTTTTATCTATGTGAGATAAATAAACATATCTATCACAAAGCAGTTTCACAGAAACTGAAAGAAAATTCAGAAAGAAAATTTCTTTCCAGTTTTTGTCTGAGGATATTTCCTTTTTCACCATAGCCGTCCATATAGTCCTGAATGTCCCCTGGTAGCTTGTTCTCCAAAAGTAATTGTCCAATACTCTATGAGAAGAAAGGTATAATTCTGTGAGTGGAATGCACACACCCAAAGCAGCTCTTCGGGAAGCTTCTCTCCTATTTCTATCTGAAGATATTTCCTTTTTCACCTAAAGCCTCAAAGTGCTCCCGAATATTCCTTCGCAGACTAAACAAAAACAGTGTTACAATACTGCTCAATGAAAAGAGAAGCTTAACTGTGCGAGTGGAATTCAAGCAACACAGAGTGGTTTCACAGAAAGATTCCTTCTGGTTTCTATCTGAGGTTATTTCTTTTTGAGGATATTCTAAAGACCGTTCCCAAATGTCCTTTCTCAGATTCCACAGAAACAGTGATTTCAAACTATTCAATCCACAGAATGATTTACCTCTATGAGATGAATACAAACATTACAAAAGAGTTGTTCAGAAAGCTTCTCTCCAATTTTTAATGGAAGACATTTCCTTACTCGTCACAGGTCTCCGGTTGCCACTTAATGTCCCTTCGCAGAATCCTCAAAGACAGACTTTGAAAACTGGGAAATGTAGAGTAGGCTTTAACTCTGTGAAATGAATGGACACGTCTCACATGAGAGCAGTTTCTTGGAATGCTTCTTTCTGGGTTTTATTTGACGACATTCCACTTTTTCCCATAGTCTTCAATGTGCTATGACTCCTTAAGTGGAATGCACACATCACAATGTAGTTTCTCAGAAATCTTCTCTCCAGTTTTTATCAGAAGATATTTCCTATTTCACCATCGGCGTGAATGTGCTCCCGAATGTCCCTTCGCAAATTCGTCCATGATGGAATTTCAAAACTGAGAAATAGAAAGAAAGTTTTATCTATGTGAGATGAATAAACATATCTGTCACAATGCAGTTTCACAGAAAGCTTCTTTCCAGTTTTTGTCTGATAATATTTCCTTTTTCACCATAGACATCCATATACTCCCGAATGTCCCCTAGTAGTTTTTCCTCCAAAAGGGATTCCACAATCCTCTATGAGAAGAAAATTATAACTCTGTGAGTAGAATGCACACGTCACAAAGAAGCTCCTCAGAAAGCTTCTCTCAAGTTTCTATCTGAAGATATTTCCGTTTTCGCCATAAGCCTCAAAGCACTCTTGAGTATCCTTTAGCTGACTAAACTAAAACAGTGTTAGAATACTGCTAAATGAAAATAGAAGCTTCACTGTGTGAGTAGAATTCACATGACACAGAGCAGTTTCACAGAAAGCTTTCTTCTGGTTTTTATCGGAGGGTATTTCTGTTTCAGCACATTCTTAAGAGCGTTCCCAAATGTCCTTTCTCAGGTTCCCAGAAAGAGTGATTTCAAATAGCTCATTCCAAAGAATGATTTAACTCTGTGAGATGAATACACACATCAGAAAGCAGTTGCTCAGAAAACTTCTCTCCAGTTTTCAATGGAAGACATTTCCTAGCTCGCCACAGGCACGCGGTTGCCACTAAACATCCCTTCACAGAATCCTCAAAAACAGACTTTCCAAACTGGGAAATGTAGATTAAGCTTTAACTCTCTGAAATGAATGCACATATCAGAGAGCAGTTTCTTGGAACTCTTCTTTCTGGGTTTTATTTCAGGACATTTCACTTTTCACCATAGTCTTCCATGTACTCCAAAATATTATTTTTTTGGTTTTACAGGAACAGTGTTCAAACACTGCCTTATGAGAAAAGAGGTATAAATCCCTGAGTGGAATGTACACATCACAAAACAGTTTCTCAGAAAGCTTCTATCCAGTTTTAATTTAAAGATATCTACTTTTTCACCATAGGCCTGAATGTACTCCTGAATGTCGCTTCGTGGATCCTTCCATGATGTAGTTTCCAAACTGCAAAATATAAGGAAAGTTTTATGTAAGTGAGATGAACAAGCATATCTATCACAAAACAGTTTCACAGAAAGCTTCTTTCCAGTTTTTGTCTGAGGATATTTCCTTTTTCACCATAGATGTCCATGTACTCCTGAATGTCCCCTGGTAGCTTTTCCTCCAAAAGTGATTCCCCAATCCTCTATGAGAAGAAAGGTATAATTCTGTGAGTGGAATGCACACATCACAAAGCAGCTCCTCAGAAAGCTTCTCTCCAGTTTCTATCTGAAGATATTCGCTTTTACACCATAAGCTTCAAAGCCTTCTCGAATATCCCTTCACAGACTAAACAAAAACAGTGTTAGAATACTATTCAATGAAAACAGAAGCTTAACTGTGCAAGCGGAATTCACGTGACACAGAGTAGTTTCACAGAAAGTTTCCTTCTGGTTTCTATCTGAGGTTATTTCTTTTTGAGGATATTCTAAAGAGTGTTCCCAAATGACCTTTCTCAGATTCCACAGAAACAGTGATTTCAAACTGGTCAATTCAAAGAATGATTTAACTCTGTGAGATGAGAGCACACATCACAAAAGAGTTGCTCAGAAAGCTTCTCTCCAATTTTCAATGGAAGATATTTCCTTTCTCGCCACAGGTCTCGGGTTGCCACTTAATATCCCTTTGCAGAATCCTCAAAGGCAGACTTTCCAAACTGGGAAATGTAGAGTAAGCTTTAACTCTGTGAAATGAATGGACATGTCAGGGAGCAGTTTCTTGGAATGCGTCTTTCCGAGTTTTATTTGACGGCATTTCACTTTTCGCCATAGTCTTCAATGTGCTCTGAATATCACTTTTTTAGTTGTACAGGAACAATGTTCAAACACTGCCTTATGAGAAAAAAGGTATAACTCCCTGAATGGAATGCACACATCACCAAGCAGTGTCTCAGAAAACTTCTCTCCAGTTTCTACCTGAACATATTTTTTTTTTTTTTCAGCGTAGGCCCAAATGTGATCCCGAATATCCCTTCGCGGATCCTTCCATGACAGAGTTTCCAAGCTGCATAATGTAAAGAAAGTTTTATCTATGTGAGATGCATAAACATATCTATCAAAAAACGTTTACACAGAAAACTTCCTTTCAGTTTTTGCCTGAGAATATTTCCTTTTTCACTGTAGCCCTCCATGTTTTGCATGTCCCATGGTAGCTTTTTCTCCAAAAGGGATTTCATAATCCTCTGTGAGAAAAAACATATAACTCTGTGAGTGGAATGCACACGTCACAAAGCAGCTCATTGGAAAGCTTCTCTCCAGTTTCTATCTAAAGATATTTCCTGTTTCACCATAAGTCTCAAAGCACTCCCAAATATCCCTTCACACGCTAAACATAAATAGGGTTAGAAAACTGCTCAGTGAAAAGAGAGGCTTACTGAGCGAGGGGAATTAAGATGACACAGAGCAGTTTCACAGAAAGCTTCCTTCTGGATTTTATCCGAGGATATTTGTTTCTCCATATTCTAAGGAATGTTCCCAAATGTCCTTCCTCAGATTCCACAAAAACAATGATTTTAATCTGCTCAATGCAAGAATGGTTTAATTCTATGAGACGAATACACACATCACAAACCAGTTGCTCAGAAAGCTTCTCTCCAGTTTTCATCGGAAGTCGTTTCCTTGCTCACCACAAGCCTCCTGGCCCCACTTAATATCCCTTCACGGATTCCTCAAAGAGAGATTTTCCACACTGAGCAAAGTAGAGTAAGCCTTAACACTGTGAAATGAATGCACATATCAGAGAGCAATTTCTTGGAACGCTTCTGTCACGGTTTTATTTGAGAATATTTCACTTTTTCCCATAGTCTTCAATGAGGTCGGAAATATCACTTTTTTGGTTTTCCAGGAACAGTGTTCAAACAGTATCTAATGACAAGAAAGGTACAACTCCCAGAGTGGAATGCACACATCACCAAGCAGTTTCTCAGAAAGCTTCTATCCAGTTTTTATCTGATGATATTTCCTTTTTCACCATAGGCCCGAATGTGATCCCGAATATCCCTTCATGGATCCATCCATGACGGAGTTTCCAAGCTGTATAATGTAAAGAAAGTTTTATCTATGTGAGATGCATGAACATATCACAAAACCTTTACAAAGAAAGCTTCCTTTCAGTTTTTGCCTGAGAATATTTCCTTTTTCATCATAGCCCCCCATATGGTGAATGTCCCTTGGGTAGCTTTTTCTCCAAAAGGGATTTCATAATACTCTATGAGAAAAAACATATAACTCTGTGAGTGGAATGCACACGTCACAAAGCAGCTCCTTGGAAAGCTTCTCTCCAGTTTCTATCTGAAGATATTTCCTGTTTCACCATAAGTCTCAAAGCACTCCCGAATATCCCTTCACACGCTAAACATAAATAGGGTTAGAAAACTGCTCAGTGAAAAGAGAGGCTTATGAGCAAGGGGAATTAAGACGACACAGAGCAGTTTCACAGAAAACTTCCTTCTGGATTTTACCTGAGGATATTTCTTTCTCCATATTCTAAGGAACGTTCCCAAGTGTCTTTAATCAGATTCCACAAAAACAGTGATTTCAAACTGCTCAATCCAAAGAATGGTTTAACTCTATGAGACGAATATACACATCACAAAGTAGTTGCTCAGAAACTTCTCTCCAGTTTTCATCGAAAGTCATTTCCTTGCTCACCACAAGCCTCCAGGCGCCACTTAATATCCCTTCACAGATTCCTTAAAGACAGACTTTCAAAACTGGGCAACGTAGAGTAAGCTTTAACTCTGTAAAATGAATGCACATGTCAGAGAGCAGTTTCTTGGAACGCTTCCGTCTGGGTTTTATTTGAGAATATTTCACTTTTCTCCATAGTCTTCAATGCGTTTTGAAATATCACTTTTTAGGTTTTGCAGGAACAGTGTTCAAACACTGCCTTATGAGAAAAGAGGAATAACTCCCTGAGTGGAATGCACACATAACACAGCAGTTTCTCAGAAAGTTTCTCTCTAGTTTTTATCTGAAGATATTTCCTATTTCACCATAGGCCTGAAGATGCTCCCGAAAGTTCCTTTGTGAATCCGTCCATGATGGCGTTTCAAAACTGCGTAATAGAAAGAAAGTTTTATCTATGTTAGATGATTAAACATATCTATCACAAAGCAGTTTCACAGAAAGCTTCTTTCCAGTTTTTGTCTGAGGATATTTCCTTTTTCACCATAGCCGTCCATATACTCCCGAATGTCCCCTGGTGGTTTTTTCTCCAAAAGGGATTCCGCAATCCTCTATGAGAAGAAAAGTGTAACTCAGTGAGCGGAATGCACACTTCAGAAAGCAGCTCCTCAGAAATCTTCTCTCCAGTTTCTATCTGAAGATATTTCCGTTTTCACCATAAGACTCAAAGCTCTCCTGAGTATCCCTTAGTTGACTTAACTAAGACAGTGTTAGAATACTGCTCAGCGAAAACAGAAGCTTAACAGTGCTAGTGGAATTAACATGACACAGAGCAGTTTCACAGAAAGTTTCCTTCTGGTTTTTATCAGAGGGTGTTTTTTTCCCCAACATATTCTAAAGAATGTTCCCAAATGTCCTTTCTCAGGTTCCACAGAAAGAGTGATTTCAAACTGCTCAATCCAAAGAATGATTTAACTCTATGAGATGAATACACACATCACAAAGCAGTTGCTCAGAAAGCTTCCTCCAGTTTTCAATGGAAGACATTTCCTTGCTCGCCACAGGTCTCTGGTCACCACTTAATATCCTTTCGTAAAATCCTCAAAGACAGACGTTCCAAACTGGGAAATGTAGAGTATGCTTTAACTCTCTGAAATGAATGCACTTGTCAGAGAGCAGTTTCTTGGAGTGCTTCTTTCTGGGTTTTATTTCAGAATATTTCACTTTTCACTATAGTCTTCAATGCACTCCGAAATAATCACTTTTCGGTTTTAGAGGAACAGTATTCAAACACTGCTTTCTGAGAAAAGAGGAATAACTCCCTGAGTGGAATGCACGCATCACAAAGCAGTTTCTCAGAAAGCTTCTCCCCAGTTTTTATCTGAAGGTGTTTCCTTTTTAACCATTGGCCTGAATGTGCTCCAGAACGTCCCTTCATGAATCCGTCCATGATGGAGTTACTAACCTGCATAATACAAAGAACTTTTCTCTATGTGAGATGAATAAACATAGCAAAAAGCAGATTCACAGAAAGATTCTTTCCGGTTTTTATCTGAAGATGTTTCATCTTTCAACATAGTCCTGAATGTGCTCCCGAATGTCCCTTCGTGGATTCATCCATGATAGTTTCCAAGCTGCATAATGTAGAGAAAGCTTTATCTATGTGAGATGAATACACATAACACAGAACAGTAACAGAGAAAGGGTTTCCCCGATGCTGTATGAGAACAGAGGTATAACACTGTGAGTGGAAATTACACATCACAATGCAGTTCTGCGGAAAGCTTCTATCTAGTTTCTATCTGAACATATTTTCTTTTTCACTGTAAGCCTCAAAGCGCTCCCATTTATCTCTTCATATGCTAAACATGAACAATGTTAGAAAAGTGCTCAATGAAAAGAGAAGCTTAACTGAGCGAGAGGAATTCACATGACACACAGCAGTTTCACAAAAAGCTTCCTTCTGGTTTTATCTGAGGATATTTCTTTCTCCATATTCTAAAGATCTTTCCAAAATGTCCCTCCTCAGATTCCACAGAAGCAGTGATTTCAAACTGTTCAATCCAAAGGATGATTTAACTCTGTGAGATGAATACACCCATCACAAAGCAGTTGCTCAGAAAGATTCTCTCCATTATTCATCGGAAGACATTTCCTTGCTCACCACAGGCCTCTGGGCACCACTTAATATCCCTTCGCAGATTACTGAAAGACAGAATTTACAAACTGGGTAACGTAGAGTAAGCTTTACCTCTGTGAACTGAATGCACATATCCAAGAGCAGTTTCTTCGAACACTTTTATCTGGGTTTTATTTGAGGATATATCACTTTTCACCAGAGTCTTCAATGTGCTCTGAAAAATCACTTTTTCCTTTTACAGGAACAGTGTTCAAACACTGCCTTATGAGAAAATAGGTAAAACTCCCTAAATGGAATGCACACATCACAAAGTAGTTTCTCAAAAAGCTTCTCTCCATTTCTTTTCTGAAGAAATTTCCTTTTTCACCATAGGACTGAATGCACTTTTGAATATCCCATCCTGATCCGTCCATGACAGATTTTCCAAACTGCATAATATAAACAAAGTTATATCTATGTGAGATGAATAAACATAACAAAAGCAGATTCACAGAAAGTTTCTTTCCAGTTTTTATCTGAAGATATTTCCTTTTTCCACATATTCCTCAATATGCTCCCGAATATCCCTTCATGAATTCATCCATGACAGACTTTCCAAGCTGTGTAATGTAGAGAAAGCTTTATCTATATGAGATGAATAAACATATCACGGAACAGTATCACAGAAAGTGTTTCTCCGATACTGTATGAGAAGAGAGGTATAATGCTGTGAGTGCAATGCACACATCACAGTGCCGTTCCGTGGAAAGCTTCTCTCCAGTTTCTATCTGAACATATTTCCTTTTTCACCATAAGCCTCAAAGTACTTCCGTATATACCTTCATATGCTAAACATGAACAATGTTACAAAACTGCTCAATGAAAAGAGAAGCTTAACTGAGGGATAGGAATTCACACAGCACACAGCAGTTTCACAGAAATCTTCCTTCTGGTTTTTATCTGAGGATATTTCGTTCTCCATATTCTAAGGAGCGTTCTCAAATGTCCTTCCTCAGATTCCATAGAAACAATGATTTCAAACTCTTCAATCCAAAGAATGATTTATCTCTATGAGAATAATACAGACATCACAAAGCAAGTGGTCAGAAAGCTTCTCTTCAGTTTTCAATGGAAGACATTTCTTTGCTCAAAACAGGCCTCTGGGAGCCCCTTAATATCCCTTTGCAGATTCCTCAAAGACAGAGTTTCCAAAACGGTAATGTAGAGTAAACTTTAATTCTGTGTAATGAATGCACATATTAGAGAGCAGTTTCTTGGAATGCCTCTTTCTGGGTTTTATTTGAGAATATTTCACTTTTCGCCATAGTCTTCAATGCACTCCGTAATATCACTTTTTTGGTTTTACAGGAACAGTGTTCAAACACTATCCTATTAGAAAAGAGGTACAACTCTCTGAGTGGAATGCACACGTCACAAAGCACTTTCTCAGAAAGCTTCTCTCCAGTTTTAGTCTGAAGATATTTCCATTTTCAACATAGGCCTAAATGTACCCCCAAATATTCCTTCACAGATCCGTTCATGACAGAGTTTCCAAGCTGTGCAGTGTAAGGAAAGCTTTATCAATGTGAGATGAAAAAACATAGCAAAAAGCAGATTCACAGAAAGCTTCTTTCCAGTTTTTAATCTGAAGATATTTCCTTTTTCACCATACTCCTGAATGTGCTCCCAAATGTCCCTTTGTGGATACGTACATGACTGAGTTTCCAAGCTGCGTAATGTCAACAAAAGCTTTAGATATGTGAGATGAATACACATATCACAGAGCAGTGTCACAAAAAGCTTCTTTCCAGTTTTAGTCTGAGCCTATTTCCCTTTTCATCATATTCGTTAATATGCCCCCGAACATCCCTTGGTACCTTTTTCCCCAAAAGGGTTTCCCAAATGCTGTCTGAGAAGAGAGGTATATCACTGTGATTAAAATGCACACATCACAAAGTGGTTCCTCAGAAAGTTTCTCTCCAGTTTCTATCTGAGCATATTTCCTTTTTCACCGTAAGCCTCAAAGCACTCCCGTATATCCCTTCACAGGCTAAAACATAAAGAGTGATTGAAAACAGCTCAGTGAAAAGAGAAGCTTAAATGAGTGAGAGGAATTCACACAACACAGAGCAGTTTCACAGAAAGTTCCCTTCTGGTTTTTATCTTAGGATATTTCTTTCTCCATATTCTAGAGAGCATTCCCAAATGTCCTTCCTCAGATTCCATAGAAACACTGAATTCAAACTGCTCAATCCAAAGAATGATTTAATTCTGTGATATGAATACACACGTCACAAAGCAGTTGCTCAGAAAGCTTGTCTCCAGTTTGCAACGGAAGACATTTCCTTGCTCACCTCAGGCCTCTGGGTGCCAGTTAATATCCCTTGGCAGATTCCTCAAGGGAGAGTTTCCAAACTGGACAACTTAGACTAAGCTTAATTTATGTGAAATAAATGCATATATAAGAGAGCATTTTCTTGGAACGGTTCTTTCTGGGTTTTAATTGAGGATAGTTCACTTTTCGCCATAGTCTTTAAAGCGCTCCGAAATAGCACTTTTTCGGTTTTATAGGAACAGTGTTTAAACACTGGCTTATGACAAAAGAGGTATAACTCCCTGAGTTGATTGCACACATCACAAAGCAGTTTCTCAGAGTTTCTCCTCCGTTTTTATCTGAAGATATTTCCTTTTTCACCATAGGCCTGAATGTGCTCCTGAATGTCCCTTCGTGGAACTGTCCATGACGGAGTTTCCATACTGCGTAATATAAAGAAGGTTTTATCTATGTGAGATCAATAAGTGTGTCTATCACAAAGCAGTTTCACAGAAGGCTTCTTTGCAGTTTTTGTCTGACGATATTTCCTTTTTAATCATAGCCATTCATATACTCCCGAATGTCCCATGGTAGCTTTTTCTCCAAAAGGGATTCCCCAATCCTCTATGAGAAGAAAGCTATAACTCTTTGAGTGAAGTGCACACATCCCAAAGCAGCTCCTCGGAAAACTTGTCTCCAGTTTCTATCTGAAGATATTTCCGTTTTTACCATAAGCCTCAAAGTGCCCACGAAATTCCCTTCACAGACTAAACAAAAACAGCGTTAGAATACTGTTCAATGAAATGAAAAACTGAACAAGTGAGTGGAATTCACACGAGACAGAGCAGTTTCACAGAAAGCTTCCTTCTGATTTTTATCTGAGGGTATTTCTTTTTCAGCATATTCTAAGGAGCGTTCCCAAATGTCCTTTCTCAGGTTCCACAGAAACAGTGATTTCAAACTGCTCAATCCAAAGAGTGATTTAACTTTACGAGATGAATATACACATCCCAAAGCAGTGGCTCAGAAAGCGTCTCTTCAGTTTTCAATGGAAGACATTTCCTTGCTCAACACAGCCCTCTGGGCACCACTTAATATCCCTTTGCAGATTCCTCAAACACAGAGTTTTGAAACTGGACAATATACAGTAAGTTTTAACTCTGTGAGATGAATGCACATATCACAGAGTAGTTTCTTGGAAAGCTCCTTTCTAGGTTTTATTTGAGGATATTTCACTTTCCACCATAGTCTTCAATGTGCCCCAAATTACCACTTTCTCGGTTTTACAGGAACAGTTTTCAAACACTGCCTTATGAGAAAAGAGGTAAAACTCCCTAAGTGGAATAAACACATCAAAAAGCAGTTTCTCAGAAAGCTTCTCTCCAGTTTTAATCTGAAGATATTCCCTTTTTCACCATAGTCCTGAATGTTCTTCTGAATGTCCCTACGCGGATCAGTCCATCACGGAGTATCAAAGCTGCATAATGTAAAGAAAGCTTTATCTATGTGAAATGAATAAACATAGCAAAAAGCAGATTCACACAATGCTTCTTTCCAGTTTTTATCTGAAGGTATTTCCTTTTTTACCAGAATCCTGAATGTGCTCCGAAATGTCCCTTCTCGGATCAGTCCATGACTTAGTTTCCAGCTGCGTAACATAAAAAAGCTTTATGTATGTGAGATTAATACACATAGCAAAAAGCAGGTGCATGGAAAGCTTCTTTGCCGTTTTTATCTGTTGATATTTCCTTTTTTAACATATCCTGAATGTGCTCCTGAATGTCCCTTCACAAATCTATCCATGACAGAGTTTCCAAGCTGCATAATGTAATGAAAGCTTGACCTATGTGAGATGAATACACATAGTATAGAGCAGTTTCACAGAAAACTTTTTTTCTCTTTTTGTCTGAGGCTATTTCCTTTTTCACCATAGGCGTCAATATGCTCCCCAACATACCTTGGTACCTTTTCCTCCAAAAGGGCTTCCCCGATGCCATATGAGAAGAGAGGTATAACACTGTGAGTGGAATGCACATGTCTCAAAGCAGCTACTCAGAAAGCTTCTCCACAGTTTCGGTCTGAACATATTTCCTTTTCACTGAAAGCCTCAAAGCGCTCCTGAATATCCCTTCACACGCTAAACAAAAACAGTGTTAGAAAACTGCTCAATGAAAAGAGAAGCTTAACTGAGTGAGAGGAATTCACACTACCCATAGCAGTTTCACAGAAAGCTTCCTTCTGGTTTTTATCTGAGGATATTTCTTTCTCCATATTCTAAAGAGCATTCCCAAATATCCTTCCTCAGATTCCACAGAAACAGTGATTTCAAACTGCTCAATCCTAAGAATGATTTAACTCTATGAGATGACTAGGAAAGTTACAAAGCAGTTGCTCACAAAGCTTCTCCCCAGTTTTCAACAGAAGATGTTCCTTGCTCATCACAGACTTACGCTCGCCACTAAATATTCCTTTGCAGATTACTCAAAGACAGAGTTTCCAAACTGGGCAATGTAGAGCAAACTTTAACTCTGTGAACTGAATGCACATATCAGAGAGCAGTTTCTTGTAACGTTTTTTTCTCGTTTTTATTTGAGGATAGTTAAATTTTCGCCATAGTTTTCAACGCACTCCGAAACATCACTTTTTCGGTTTTACAGGAACAGTGTTAAAACACTGCCTAATGAGAATAGAGGTACAACTCCCTGAGTGGAATGCACACATCACAAAGCAATTTCTCAGGAAGCTTCCCTTCAGTTCTTATCTGAAGATATTTCCTTTTTCACCATAGTGCTGAATCTGCACCCAAATGTCCCTTCACGGATCTGTCCATGAAGGAGTTTCCAAGCTGCATAATGTAAAGAAAGCCTATCTGTGAGATAAACAAACACCGCAAAAAACAGATATACGGAAAGCTTCTTTACAATTGTTATTTGAACATATTTCCTTTTTCACTATAGTCCTGAATGTGCTCCCAAATAGCCTTTCACGGATCCATCCATGACGGAGTTTCCAAACTGCATAATAGAAAGAAAGTTTTATCTATGTGAGATGAATAAGCATATCTATCACAAAACAGTTTCACAAAAAGCTTCTTTCCAATTTTTGTCTGAGGATACTTCCTTTTTCACCATAGCCGTCCATGTACTCCCAAATGTCCCTTGGTAGCTTTTTCTCCAAAAGGGATTCCCCAATCCTCTATGAGAAGAAAGGTACAACTTTGTGAGTTGCATGCAAACGTCACAAAGCAGCTCCTCGGAAAACTTCTCTACAGTTTCTACCTGAAAATATTTCCGTTTTCACTGTATGCCTCAAGGCACTCTCGAATATCCCTTCGCAGACTAAACAGTAATAGTATTAGAATAATGCTCAATGAAAAGAGAAGCTTAACTATGAGAGTGGAATTCACACGAAACAGAGCTGTTTTACAGAAATATTCCTTCTGGTTTTTATTTGAAGGTATTAATTTTTCAGCATATTCTAAGGAGCTTTCCCAATTGTCCTTTCTCAGGTTCCACAGAAACAGTGATTTCAAACTGCTCAATTCAAAGAATGATGTATCTTTATGAGACGAATAAACACATCACAAAACTGTTACTCAGAAATCTTCTCTTCAGTTTTCAAGGGAAGACATTTTCTTGCTCACCACAGGCCTCTGGTCGCCTCTTAGTATCCTTTTTCAGATTCCTCAAACACAGAGTTTCCAAACTGGGAAATGTAGAGTAAGCTTTAACTCTGTTACATAAATGCACATATCAGAGAGCAGTTTCTCGGAACGCTTCTTTCTGGGTGTTATTTGAGGATATTTAACTTTTCACCATAGTCTTCAATGCGCTCCGAAATATCACTTTTTCAGTTTTACACGAACGGTGTTCAAACACTGCCTTATAAGAAAAGAATAACTCCCTGAGAGGAATGCACACAACACAAAGTTTCGTTAGCATATTGATGCCAAAGGTGAAAACGGAAATAACTTCAGACAAAAGCTGAAAAGAAACTTTCTGTGAAACTGCTCTGTGAGATGTGTATGCATCTCACATAGATAAAGCTTTCTTTACATTATGCAGCTTGGAAACTGTAATGGAACGATCCACGAAGGGACATTTGGGATTACATTCAGGACTACGGTGAAAAGGGAAATATCTTCAGATAAAAACTGGAAAGAAGCTTTGGATGAATCTGCTTTTTGCTATGTTTATTCATCTTGCATAAATGAAGTTTTGTTTACATTATGCAGCTAATGTGTGTATTCATCTCATAGAGTTAAATCATTCCTTGGATTCAGCAGTTTGAAATAACTGTTTCTGTGGAATATGAGAAAAGACATTTGGGAACGATTGTTAAAATATGCAGAAAAAGAAATACCCTTAGATAAAAACCAGAAGGAAGCTTTCTGTGAAACTGTTCTGTGTCGTGTGAATTCCACTTGCACAATTCGTCTTGTCTTTTCATTGAGCAGTATTCTAGCACTGTTTTTGTTTAGTCTGTGAAGAGATATTTGTTAGCATTTTGAGGCTTATGGTGAAAAACGAAATATCTTCAGATAGAAACTGGAGAGAAGCTTTCCAAAGAGCTATTTTGTGACGTGTGCATTCCACTCACAGAATTATACCTTTCTTCGCTTAGAGGACTGGGGAATCCCTTTTTGAGAGAAAGTTACCAGAGACATTCGAGAGTATATGGACGGCTATCGTGAAAAAGGAAATATTCTCAGACAAAAAATGGAAAGAATCTTTCTGTGAAACTGCTTTGTGATAGATATGTTTATTCATTTCACATACAAAAAATTGTCTTTCTATTACACAGCTTTGAAATTCCATTATGGATGGATCCACAAAAGTACATTCGGGAGCACATTCAGGCCTATCGTGTAAAAGGAAATATCTTCAGATAAAACCTGGAGAGAAGATTTTTGAGAAACTGCCTTGTGATGTGTGCATTCCACTCAGGGAGTTATACCTCTTTTCTCATAAGGCAGTGTTTGAGCTCTGTTCCTGTAAAAACGAAAAAGTGATATTTAGGAACGCATTGAGGACTATGGCAAAAAGTGAACTATCCTCAAATAAAACCCAGAAAGAAGCGTTCCAAGAAACTGCTCTCTGATATGTGCATTCATTTCACAGATTTAAAGCGTATTCTACGTTGCCCAGTTTGGAAACTCTGTCTTTGAGGTATCTGGGAAGGGATATTAAGTGGCGCCCAGAGGCTTTTGGTGAACAGGATATGTCTTCCAATGAAAACTGGAGAGAAGCTTTCTGAGAAACTGTTTGTGATGTGTGTATTCATATCAGAGAGTTAAACCCTTCTTTGTACTGAGCAGTTAGAAATCACTATTTCTGTGGAATCTGTGGAAGGACATTTGGGAACGCTCTATACTATACGAAGAAAGAACTATCCTCAGATAAAAACCAGAAGGAAGCTTTCTGTGAAACTGCCAAGTGCCGTGTGAATTCCTCTCACTCAGTTAAGATTCTATTTT
Source organism: Macaca mulatta (assembly GCF_049350105.2). Taxonomy (NCBI): domain Eukaryota; kingdom Metazoa; phylum Chordata; class Mammalia; order Primates; family Cercopithecidae; genus Macaca; species Macaca mulatta. The sequence goes on from NC_133413.1 coordinate 46,129,561, forward strand.
CATTTAGGAGTTTTCTAACACTGTTTATGTATAGCATATGAAGGGGTATTCTGGAGCACTTTGAGGCTTATAGTGAAAAGGAAATATGTTCAGACCGAAACTGGAGAGAAGCTTTCCAAGGAACTGCTTTGTGATGTGTGCATTCCACTCACAGTGTTATACTTCTCTTCTCATACAGCATCGGGGGAAACCCTTTTGGAAAGAAAGGTACCAAGGGATATTTAGGAGCATATTGACGCCTATGTTGAAAAGGGAAATAGCATCAGACAAAAACCGGAAAGAAGCTTTCTGTAAAACTGTTCTGTGATATGTGTATTCATCATACTGGATAAAGCTTTCTCTACATTACACAGCTTGGAAACTTTGTCATGGACGGATCCGTGAAGGGACATTTGGGAGCACCTTCAGGACTATGGTGAAAAATGAAATATCGTCATATAAAAACTGGAAAGAAGCTTTCTGTGAATGGGGTTTTTGCTATGTTTATTCATCTCACGTAGATAAAGCTTTCTTTACATTATGCAGCTTGGAAACTGTCATTTAGAGATACGTGAAGGGACATTTGGGAGCACATTAAGGATTATGGTGAAAAAGGAAATAATATCAGATAAAAACTGGAGAGAAGATTCCAGAGAAACTGCTTTGTGATGTCTGCATTCCACTCAGGGAGTTATACCTCTTTTCTCATAAGGCAGTGTTTGAGCCCTGTTCCTGTAAAAGCAAAACAGTGATGTTTTGGAGTGCATTGAAGACTGTGGTGAAAAGTGAAGTAACCTCAAATAAAACCCAGAGGAAGATTTGCAAGAAATGGTTCTCTGATATGTGAATTAACTTCACAGAGTTTAAGCTTACTCTACATTGCCCAGCTTGGAAACTCTGTCTTTGAGGAATCTGTGAAGGGATATTACGTGGAGCCTGGAGGACTATGATGAGCAAGGAAATCTCTTCTGTTGAAAACTGAAGGGAAGCTTTCTGAGCAACTGCTTTGTGATATGTGTATTCATCTCATAGAGTTAAATTACTCTTGGGATTGAGCAGTTTGAAATCTCTGTTTCTGTGGAAATTGAGAAAGGAGATTTGGGAATGCTCTAAAGAATATGTTGAAAAAGAAATACTCTTCAATAAAAACCAGAAGGAAATGTACTGTGAAACTGCTCTGTGTCATGTGAATTCCATTCGTACAGTTAAGCTTCTGTTTTCATTGAGCAGTATTCTAACACTGTTTTAGTTTTTCAGCTAAGGGATACTCAGGAGCACTTTGAGGCTTACGGTGAAAATGGAAATATCTTCAGATAGAAACTAGAGAGAAGATTTCCGAGGAGCTGCTTTGTGACATGTGCATTCCACTCACAGAGTTAAACTTTTATTCTCATAGAGGATTGGGGAATCCTTATTGGAGAAAAAGGTACCGGGGACATTCGGGAATATATGGACGGCTTTGGTGAAGAAGGAAATATCGTCAGACAAAAAATGAAAAGAAACTTTCTGTGAAACTGCTTTGTGATAGATATGTTTAATCATCTCACACAGATAAAACTTTCTTTCTATTACGCAGTTTTGAAATGCCATCATGGACGGATTCACGAAGGGACATTCAGAAGCACATTAAGACCAATGGTGAAAAAGGAAATATCTTCAGATTAAAAATTGGAGAGAAGCTTTCTGAGAATCTGCTTTGTGATATGTGCATTCCACTCAGGGAGTTATACCTCATTTCTCATAAGACAGTGTTTGAACACTGTTCCTGTAAAACCAAAAAAGTGATATGTCAGAGAACATTGAAGACTATCACAAAATGTGAAATATCTTCAAATAAAACCCAGAAAGAAGCGTTCCAAGAAACTGTTCTCTGATATTGCATCCATTTCACAGAGATAAAGCTAACTCTACGTTGCCCAGTTTGGAAACTCTGTCTTTGAGGAATCTGTGAAGGGATATTAAGTGGTGCCGGGAGGCTTCTGGTGAGCAAGGAAACATCTCCCGATGAAAACAGGAGAGAAACTTTGTGAACAACTGCTTTGTTATGTGTGTATTCATCTCATAAATTTAAATCAATATTTGGATTGAGCAGTTTGAAATCACTGTTTTTGTGGATTCTGTGGAAGGACATTTGGGAACGTTCCTTAGAATATAGAGAAAGAAATATCCTCAGGTAAAATCCAGAAGGAAGCTTTCTGTGAAACTACTCTGTGTCATCTTAATTCCTCTCACTCAATTAAGCCTCTCTTTTCATTGAGCAGTTTTCTAACCCTGTTTATGTTTAGCATGGGAAGGGATATTCGAGATCGCTTTGAGGCTTACGGTGAAAAAGGAAATATGTACAGATGGAAAGTGGAGAGAAGCATTCCGAGGTACTGCTCTGTGATGTGTGCATTCCACTCACAGGGTTATACCTCTCTTCTACAACATTGTGGAAACCCTTTAGGAGAAAAAGGTACCAAGTGATATTCGGGAGCATGCTGATGCCTATGGTGAAAAGACAAAAACAGGAAGAAAGCATTCTATGAAACTGGTCTGTGATATGTGTAATCATCTAACATAGATAAAGCTTTCTTTACATTACGCAGCTTGGAAACTGTCATGGATGGATCCACGAAGGGACATCCGGTTGCATATTCAGGACTATGGTGAAAAAGGAAATATGTTCAGATAAAAACTGGAAAGAAGCTTTCTGTGAATCTGCTTTTTGCTATGTTTATTCATCTCACATAGATAAAGCTTTCTTTACATTACGCAGCTTGGAAACTCCCTCATAGATGGATCTGCAAAGGGAAATTCGGGATCACATTCAGGCCTATGGTGAAAAAGGAAACATGGTTAGATAAATACTGGAGAGAAGCTTTCTGAGAAACTGATTGGTGATGTGTACATTCCACTCAGGGAGTTATACCTTTTCTCTCATAAGGTACAGTTTGAACACTGTTCCTGTAAAACTAAAAAAGTGATATTCAGAGCACATTGAAGACTATGGCAAAAAGTGAAACGTCATCCAATAAAAAACAGAAAGAAGCATTCCAAGAAACTGCTGTCTGGCATGTGCATTCATTTCAGAGAGTTAAAGCTTACTCTACATTTCCCAGTTTGGAAGTCGGTCTTTGAGGATTCTGCGAAGGGATATTAAGTGGCAACCAGAGGCTTGTGGCAAGCAAGGAAATGTCCTCCATCGAAAATTGGAGAGAAACTTTCTGAGCAACTCTTTTGTGATATTTGTATTCATCTCATGGAGTTAAATCATTCTTTGGATTGAGTAGTTTGAAATCACTGTTTCTGTGGAATCTGAGAAAGGACATTTGGGAATGCTCTTTAGAATATCCTGAAATAGAAATACCTCAGATAGAAACCACAAGGAAGCTTTCTGTGAAACTGTTCTATGTCACGTGAATTCCGCTCACACAGTAAAGCTTCTCTTTTCATTGAGCCGTATTATAACACTGTTTTTGTTTAGTCTGTGAAGGGATATTCGGGAGTGCTTTGAGGCTTATGGTGAAAAAGGAAATATCTTCAGATAGAAACTGGAGAGAAGCTTTCTGAGGAACTGCTTTGTGACGTGTGCATTCCATTCACAGAATTACACATTTCTTCTCATAGAGGATTCCGGAATCCTTTTTGGAGAAAAAGCTACCCAGAGACATTTGAGAGTATAGGGACGGCTATGATGAAAAAGGAAATATCCTAAGACAAAAACTGGAAAGAAGATTTCTGTGAAACTGCTTTGTGATAGATATAATTATTCATCTCACATAGTTAAAACTTTTCTTATGTTACACAGTTTGGAAACTCCGTCATGGACAGATCCACGAAGGGACATTCGGGAGCACATTCAGCTCTATGGTGAAAGAGGACATATCTTCAGATAAAAACTGGATAGAAGCTTTCTGAGAAATTACTTTGTGATGTATGCATTCCACTCAGGGAGTTATACCTCTTTTCTCATAAGGCAGTGTTTGAACACTGTTCCTGTAAAACTGAAAAAGTAATATTTCAGAGTACATGGGAAACGATGGCAAAAAGTGATGTATCCTGAAATAAAACACAGAAAGAAGCGTTCCAAGAAACTACTCTCTGACATATGCATTCATTTCAGAGAGTTAAAGCTTACTCTACATTTCCCAGTTTGGAAAGTCTGTCTTTGACGATTCTGAAAAGGGATATTAAGTGGCGACCGGAGGCCTGCGGCAAGCAGGAAATGTCTTCCGTTGAAAACTGGAGAGAAGCTTTCTGAGCAACTGCTTTGTGATGTGGGTATTCATCTCATAGAGTTAAATCATTCTCTGGATTGAACAGTTTGAAATCACTCTTTCTGTGGAACCTGAGAAAGGACATTTGGGAACACTCTTAAGAATATGCTGAAAAGGAAATACCGTCCCATAAAATCCAGAAGGAAACTTTCTGTGAAACTGCTGTGTGTCATGTGAATTCCACTCACAAAGTTAAGCTTCTGTTTTCATTGAGTAGTAGTCTAATCCTGTTCTAGTTTAATCAGCTAAGGGATACTCGGGAGCACTTTGAGGCTTATGGTTAAAGCCGAAATATCTTCAGATAGAAACTGGAGAGAAGCTCTTTCAGTTTCACAGAAAGCTTCCTTCTGATTTTACCCGAGAATATTTTTCCTCCATATTCTAAGGAGTGTTCCCAAATTTCCTCCCTCAGATTCCACAAAAAGAGTGATTTCAAACTGTTCAATCCAAAGAATGCTCTAACTCTATGAGACGAATGCACAAATCACAAAGCAGTTGCTCAGATAACTTCTCTCCACTTTTCATCAGAAGACGTTTCCTTGCTCACCAAAATCCTCCGGGGCGCCACTTAATATCCCTTCACAGATTCCTCAAAGACAGAGTTTCCAAACTGGGCAACGTAGAGTAAGCTTTAACTCTGTGAAATGAATGCACATATCAGAGAGTAGTTTCTTGGAACGCTTCTTTATGGATGTTATTTGAGCATATTTCACTTTTTGCCGTAGTATTCAATGTGCTCTGAAATATCACTTTTTCGGTTTTACAGGAACTGTGTTCAAACACTGCCTTATGAGAAATGAAGTATAACTTCCTGAATTGAATGTACACATCACAAAGCAGTTTCTCAGAAAGCTTCTCTCCAGTTTTTCTCTGAAGATATTTCCTTTGTCGCCATAGCCCTGAATGTGCTCATGAATGTCCCTTTGCGAATCCATCCATGACGGAGATTCATCTCTATGTGAGATGAATAAACATATCTATCACAAAACAGTTTCACAGAAAGCTTCTTTCCAGTTTTTGTCTGAAGATATTTCCTTTTTCATCATTGCCGGTCATATATTCCCTAATGTCCCCTGGTAGCTTTTTCTTCAAAAGGGATTACCCACTCCTCTATGAGAAGAAAAGTATAACTCTGTGAGTGGAATGCTTATGTCACAAAACAGTTCCTCGGAAAGCTTCTCTCCAGTTTCAGTCTGAACATATTTCCTTTTCCAGCGTAAGCCTCAAAGCACTCCCGAATATTTCTTCACATGCTAAACATAAACAGTGTTAGAAAACTGGTCAATGACAAGAGAGATTTATTGACTGAGAGAAATTAAGATGACACAGAGCAGTTTCTCAGAAAGCTTCCTTCTAGATTTTCCCTGAGGATAGATTTTTCTCCATATTCTAAGGAACGTTCCCACGTGTCCTTCCTCAGATTCTACAAAAACAGTGATTTCTAACTAACCAATCCAAAGAATGGTTTAACTCTATGAGATGAATACACACATCACAAAGCAGTTGCTCAGAAAGCTTTTCTCCAGTTTTGATCGGAAGACGTTTCGTTGCTCACCACAAGTTTCCGGGCGCCACTTAATATCCCTTCACAGATTCCTCAAAGACAGAGTTTCCAAACTGGGAAATGTAGTGTGAGCTTTAACTCTGTGAAATGAATCAACATATCAGAGAGCAGTTTCCTGGAATGCTTCTTTCTGGGTTTTATTTGAGGATATTTCACTTTTTGCTGTAGTATTCAATGTGTTACGAAATATCACTTTTTTAGTTTTACAGGAACAGTGTTCAAACACTGCCTTATGAGAAAAGAAGTATAAGTCCCTGAGACGAATGCACATATCACAAGGCAGTTTCTCAGAAAGCTTCTCTCCAGTTTTCAACGGAAGACATTTCCTTGCTCACCAAAGGCCTCCAATGCCACTTACTATCCCTTCGTGGATTTCTCAAAGATAGAGTTTCCAAACTGGGAAATGTAGAGTAAACTTGATCTCTGTGAAATGAATGCACATATCAGAGAGCAGTTTCTTCGAACGCCTCTTTCTGGGTTTTATTTGAGTATATTTCACTTTTTACCATAGTTTCCAATGCACTCCAAAATATCACTTTTTCAGTTTTACAGGAACAGTGTTCGAACACTGCCTTATGAGAAAAGAGGTATAACTCCTTGAGTGGAATGCACACATCACAAAGCAGTTTCTCAGAAAGCTTCTATCCAGTTTTTATCTGAAGGTATTTCCATTTTCACCATAGTCCTGAATGTGCTCCCGAATGTCCCTTTGGGGATCCATCCATGACAGAGTTACCAAGCTGTGTAATGTAAAGAAAGTTTTCTCTATGTGAAATTAATAAACATAGCAAAAAGCAGATTCACAGAAAGTTTCTTTCCAGTTTTTGTCTAAAAATATTTCCTTTTTCACCATAGTCCTGAATGTGCTCCCAAATATCCCTTCGTGGATCCTTCCATGACAGAGTTTCCAAGGTGAGTACTGTAAAGGAAGCTTTATCTATGTGAGATTAACACATATATCACAGAGCAGTTTCACAGAAGCCTTCTTTCCAGTTTTCTTCTGAGGCTATTTCTCTTTTCACAATAAGCATCAATATTCTCCCAGCTATCCCTTGGTAAATTTTTCCCCAAAAGGGTTTCTCCAATGCTGTATGAGAAGAGAGGTATAACACTGTGAGTGGAATGGACACGTCACAAAGCAGTTCCTCCGAAAACTTCTCTTCAGCTTCTACTGAACATATTTCCTTTTTCACCATAAGCCTCAAACTGCTGCCGCATATCCCTACTCACGCTAAACATAAACAGTGTTAGAAAACTGCTCAATGAAAAGAGAAGCTTAATTCAGCCAATGGAATTCACACAACACATAGCAGTTTCACAGAAGGCTTCCTTCTGGTTTTTATCTGAGGATAATTTTTTCTCCATATTCTGAAGAGCGTTCCCAAATGTCCTCCCTATGATTCCACAGAAATAGTGAGTTCATACTGCTCAATACAAAGAATGGTTTAAATCTATGAGATGAACACACCCACCACAAAGCAGTTGCTCAGAAAGCTTCCCTCCAGTTTTCATCAAAAGATATTTCCTTACTCACCATAGGCCTCCGTGTGCCACTTAATATACCTTCACAGATTCCTCAAAGACAGACTTTCCAAACTGGGCAATGTAGAGTAAGCTTTAATTCTGGGAAATGAATGCACATATCGGAGAGCTGTTTCCTGGAATACTTCTTTCTAGGTTTTACTTGAGGATATTTCATTTTTCACCATAGTGTTCAATGCGCTCCAAAATATCACTTTTTCGGGTTTACAGGAACAGTGTTCAAACACTATCTTCAGAGAAAAGAGGTATAATTCCGTGAGTGGAATGCAAGCATCATAAAGCAGTTTCTCAGAAACTTCTCTCCAGTTTTTATCTAAAGATATTTCCTTTTTCACCATAGGCCTGAATATGAACTCAAATGTCCCTTTGCGGATCCGTCCGTGATGGAGTTTCCAGGCTGTGTGATGTAAGGAAAGCTTTATCTATGTGAGGTAAATAAACATAACAAAAAGCAGATTCACAGAAAGCTTCTTTCCAGTTTTTATCTGAAGATATTACATTTTTCACCATAGTCCTGAATATGCTTCCGAATGTCCCTTTGCGGATCCATCCATGACAGAGTTTCCAAGCTGTGTAATGTAAAGAATGCTTTATCTATGTGAGATGAAAACACATGTCACAGAGCAGTTTCACAGAAATTTATTTTCAGTTTTTGTCTGAGGCTATATCCCTTTTCACCATAGCTGTCAATATGCTCCCGAATATCCCTTGGTACCTTTTTCTCCAAAAGGGTTTCCCCGATGCTGTATGGGAAGAGAGGTATAACACTGTGCATGCAATGCACACGTCACTAAGCCGTTCCACGGAAAGTTTCTCTCCTGTATCTATCTGAAAATATACGCTTTTTCGTCGTAAGCATCAAAGCACTCCCGGATATCGCTCTGCACGTTAAACATAACCAGTGTTAGAAAACTGCTTAATGAAAAGACAAGCTTAACTGAGTGAGAGGAATTCACACGACACATTGCAGTTTCACAGAAAGCTTCCTTCTGGTTTTTATATAAGGATATTTCTTTCTCTATATTCTAGAGCGTTTCCAAATAACCTTCCCATTATTCCACAGAAACAGTGATTTCCAACTGCTCCATCCAAAGACTGGTTTAACTCTATGAGGTGCACACAAACATCACAAAAGAGTTGCTCAAAAATCTTCTCTCCATTTTCATCGGAAGACATTTCCTTGCTCGCCACAGGCCTCTGCTCGCCACTTAATATCCCTTCGCAGAATACTCAAAGACAGACTTTCCAAACTGGGAAATGTAGAGTAAGCTTTAACTCTCTGAAATGAATGCATACATCAGACAGCAGTTTCTTGGAACGTTTCTTTCTGGGTTTTATTTCAGGATATTTCACTTTTCGCCATAGTCTTCCACACGCTTTGAAATACTACTTTTTTGGTTTTACAGGAATAGTGTTCAAACACTGCCTTATGAGGAAAGAGGTATAATTCCCTGAGTGGAATGCACACATTCATACCAGTTTCTCTGAAAGTTTCTATCCAGTTTTTATCTGAAGATATCTCATTTTCCACCATAGGCCTGAATGTGCTCCCCAATGTCCCTTTGAGTATCCGTCCATGACGGAGTTTTCAAATGGTGTAAAATAAGGATAGTTTTGTCTTTGTGAGATGAATAATAATATCTCTCGCCAAGCAGTTTCACAGAAATCTTCTTTCCAGTTTTTGTCTGAGGATATTTCCTTTTTCACCATAGCTGTCCCTATACTCCTGAATGTCCTTTGGTAGCTTTTTCTCCAAAAGGGATTCCCACTTCTCTCTGAGAAGAAAGATATAATTCTGTGAGTACAATGTACACATCACAAAACAGCTCCTTGGTAAGCTTCTCCCAGTTTCTATCTGAAGATATTTCCTTTTTCAGTGTAAGCCTCAAAGAGCTCCCCAATATCCCTTCACAGACAAAACAAAAACGGTGTTCGAATATTGCTCAATGAAAAGAGAAGCTTAACTGTGCGAGCGGAATTCACGCGACAGAGAGCGGTTTCACAGAAAGCTTCCTTCTGGTTTCTATCTGAGGTTATTTTTTTTCAGGATATTCTAAAGAGAATTCCAAAATGTCCTTTCTCAGATTCCACAGAAACAGTGATTTCAAACTGCTCAATCCAAAGAATGATTTAACTGTATGAGATGAATTCAAACATCACAAAAACGTTGCTCAGAAAGCTTCTTTCCAATTTTCAATGGAAGACATTTCCTTGCTCACCACAGGAATCCGGTTGCCACTAAATATACCTTCACAGATTCCTCAAAGACAGAGATTCCAAACTGGGCAACATAGAGTAAGCGTTAACTCTGTGAAATGAATGCACATATCAGAGAGCAGTTTTTTGAAATGCTTCTATCTGGGTTTTATTTGAGGATATTTCACTTTTCACCATAGTCTTCAATGCGCTCCGAAATATCACTATTTCTGTTTTACAGGAACAGTGTTCAAACAATGCCTTATGAGAAAAGAGATATAACTACCTGAGTGGAATGCACACATCACAAAGCAGTTTCTCAGAATGCTTCTCTCCAGTTTTTATCTGAAGATATTTCCTATTTCAACATAGGCCTGAATGTGCTCCCGAATGTCCCTTTGCAAATCTGTCCATGATGGCGTTTCAAAACTGAGTAAGAGAAACAAAGTTTTGTCTGTGTGAGATGAATAAACATATCTATCAGAAAGGAGTTTCAATGAATGCTTCTTTCCAGGTTTTGTGTGAGTATATTTCCTTTTTCACCATAGACGTCCCTATACTCCCAAATGTCCCCTGGTAGCTTTTTCTCCAAAAGGGATTCCACAATCCTCTATAAGGAGAAAAGTATAACTCTGTGATTGGAATGCCCACGTCACAAAGCTGCTCCTCGGAAATCTTCTCTCCAGTTTCTATCTGAAGATATTTAAATTTTCACCGTAATCCTCAAAGTACTCCCGAGTATCCCTTAGTTGACTAAACTACAAAAGTGTTAGAATACTGCTCAATGAAAACGGAAGCTTAACTATGCGAGTGGAATTCACATGACACAGAGCAGTTTCACAGAAAACTTCCTTCTGGTTTTTATCTAAGTGTATTTCTTTTTCAGCATATTCTAAAAACCGTTCCCAAATGTCCTTTCTCAGATTCCACAGAAACAGTGATTTCAAATTGCTGAATCCAAGGAATGATTTAACTCTATAGGATGAATACACACATTAGTTGCATAATGTAAATAAAGTTTTATTTATGTGACACGAATAAACACAGCAAAGAACACATTCACAGAAAACTTCTTTACAGTTTTTATCTGAAGATATTTCCTTTTTCACCATATTCCTGAATGTGTTCCCGAATGTCCCTTCTGGGAAACATCTATGACGTAGTTTCCAAGCTGCATAATGTAAAGAAAGATTTATCTATATGAGAGGAATACACATATCACAGAGCATTTTCACAGAAAGCTTCTTTCCAGTATTTGTCTGAAGCTATTTCCTTTTTCACCATTGGCATCAATATGCAAATGAATATAGCTTGATAGCTTTTTCTCCAAAAGGGTTTCCCCGATGATGTATGAGAAGAGAAGTATAACACTGTGCATGGAATGCACACGTCACAAAGCAATTCCTTTAAAACCTACCCTCCTGCTTCTATCTGAACATATTTTCTTTTTCACCGTAAGCCTCAAAGTGCTTCCGAATATCCCTTCATACGCTAAACATAAACAATGTTAGAAAACTGCTCAATGAAAAGAGAAGCTTAACTGAGCAAGAGGAATTCACACAACACATAGCAGTTTCTCAGAAAGCTTCCTTCTGGTTTTTATGTGAGGATATTTCTTTCTCCATATTTTAAACAGCGTTTCAGGATATTCTAAAGAACATTCCCTAATATTCTTCCTGAGATTCCACAGAAACAGGATTTTCAAACTATTCAATCCAAAGAATGATTTAACTCTATGAGATGTATACACATTTCACAAAACAGTTGTTCAGAAAGCTTCTCTCCAGTTTTCAACAGAAGACATTTCCGTGCTCACCACAGGCTTCCGGGCGCCTTAATATGCCTTCGCAGATTCCTCAAAAACAGAGTTTCCAAACTGGGCAATGTAGAGTAAGCTTTAATTCTGTCAAGTGAATGCACATATCAGAGACCAGTTTCTTGGAATGGTTCTTTCTGGGTTTTATTAGAGGATAGTTCACTTTTCACCATAGTCATCAATGTGCTCTGAAATATCACTTTTTCAGTTTTACAGGAACAATGTTCAAACACTGCCTTATAAGAAAAGAGGAATAACTCCCTGAGTGGAATGCACATATCATGAATCAGTTTCGCAGAAAGCTTCTCTCTGGTTTTTATCTGAAGATATTTCCTTTTTCACCATAGGCGTGAATGTGCTCCCGAATGTCCCTTTGCGGTTCGTCCATGACGGAGTTTCCAAGCTGAATAATGTAAAGAAAGCTTCATCAATGTGAGATGAATAAATATAGTAAAAAGCAGATTCACAGAAGGCTTCTTTCCAGTTTTTATCTGAAGATATTTTCTTTTTCACCATAGTCTTGTATGTGCTCCCGAATGTCCCTTCGTGGATCCGTCCATGACAGAGTTTTCCTGCTGTGTAATGTAAAGAAAGCTTTAGCTAGGTGAGATGAATACACATATCACAGAGCAGTTTCACAGAAAGATTCTTTCCAGTTTTTGTGTGAGGCTATTTCACTTTTCACCATAGGCATCAATATGATCCCGAATATCGCATGGTACCTTTTTCTCCAAAAGGGTTTCCCTGATGCTGTATTAGAAGAGAGGTATAACACTGTGAGTGGAATGTACACGTCAAAAGCTGTTCCTTGGAAAGCTTCCCCCCAGTTTGTATCTGAACATACTTCCTTTTTCACCGTAAGCCTCAAAGCGCTTCTGAATATACCTTTGCATGCTAAACATAAACAGTGTAAAAGAACTGCTCAATGCAAAGAGATGCTTAAATGAGAGGAATTCACAGGACACATAGCAGCTTCACCGAAAGCTTCCTTCTGGTTTTCATCTGAGGATATTTATTTCTCCATATTCTATAGAGGATTCCAAAATGTCCTTCATCAGATTTCACAGAAATAGTGATTTCACAGTGCTTAATCCAAAGAATGCGTTAACTCTATGAGATGAATACACACATCACAAACAGTTTCTCAGAAGGTTTCTCTCCAGTTTTCACCGGAAGGCATTTCCTTGCTCACCACAGGCCTCCGGGTGCCACTTAATAACCCTTCACAGATTCCTTAAAGACAGAGTTTTCCAACTGGGCAATGTAGAGTAAGCTTGAACTCTGTGAAATGAAGGCACATATCAGAGAGCAGTTTCTTGCAATGCTGCTTTCTGGATTTTATTTGAGGATATTTCACTTTTCGCCATAATCCTCAATGTGCTCCAAAATATCACTTTTTTGGTTTTACAGGAATGGTGTTCAAACACTGCCTTAAGAGAAAAGAGGTATGACTCCCTGAGTGGAATGCACACATCATAAAGCAGTTTCTCAGAAAACTTCTCTCCAGTTTTTATGTGAAGAGATTTCCTTTTTTACCATAGGCCTGAATTTGATCCCGAATATCTCACTGTGCATCTGTCCATGATGGAGTTTCCAGGCTGCGTAATGTAAAGAAAGCTTTATCTATGTGAGATGAATAAACATAGCTAAAGCAGATTCACTAAATACTTCTTTCCAGTTTTTATCTGAAGATATTTCCTTTTTCACCATATTCTTGAACATGCTCCTGAATGTCCCATCACGCATCTGTCCATGACGGAGTTTCCAAACTGCGTACTGTAAACAAAGTTTTATCTTTGTGAGAGGAATATACATATCTATCACAAAGCAATTTCACAGAAAGCTTCTTTTCAGTTTTTGTCTGAGGATATTTCCTTTCTCACCATAGCCATCCATATACTCTGGAATGTCCCTTGGTAGCTTTTTCTCCAAAAGGGATTACCGAATTCTCTACAAGAAGACAGGTATAACTCTTTGAGTGCAATGTACACGTCACAAAGCAGCTCCTTGGAAAGTTTCTCTCCAGTTTCTATCTGAAGTTATTTCGGTGTTCACCATAAGCCTCAAAGAGCTCCCAAATATCCCTTTGCAGACTAAACAAAAACAGTGTTAGAATACTGCTCAATGAGAAGAGAATCTTATCTATGCAAGTGAAATTCACATGACACAGAACAGTTTCACAGAAAGTTTCCTTCTGGTTTTTGTCTGAGGGCATTTCTTTTTCAGAATATTCTAAAGAGATTTCCAAATGTCCTTTCTCAGGTTCCACAGAAACAGTGATTTCAAATTGCTCAATCAAAGAATGACTTAAGTCTATGAGATGAAAACACACATCACAGGCAGTTGCTCAGAAACCTTCTCTACAGTTTTCAACGGAAGAGGTTTCCTTGCTCACCACAGACCTCCGGGCGCCACTTAATATCCCCACACAGATTCCTCAAAGACAGATTTTCCAAACTGGGCAATGTAGAGTAAGCTTTATCTGTGTGAAATGAATGCACATATCCGAGAGCAGTTTCTTGGATGACTTCTTTCTGGAATTTACATGAGGATATTTCGCTTTTCACCATATTCTTCAATACACTCCGAAATATCACTTTTTAGGTGTTACAGGAACAGTGTTCAAACATTGCAGTATGAGAAAAGAGGTATAACTCCCTGAGTGGAATGTATGCATCACAAAGCAGTGTCTCCGCAAGCTTCTCTCCAGTTTTTATCTGAAGATATTTCCTTTTTCACTATAGGCCTGAATGTGATCCCAAATATCCCTTTGCCGATCCCTCCATGATGGAATTTGAAAGCTGGGTAACGTAAAGAAAGCTTTATCTATGTGAAATGAATAAACATAGCAAACAACATAGTCACAGAAAGTGTCTTTCCAGGTTTTTTTTGAAGATATTTCCTTTTTCACCATAGTCCTGAATATGCTCCCAAATGTCCCCTTGCAGATCTGTCCATGACAGAGTTTCCAAGCTGTGTAATGTAAAGAAAACTTTACCTCTATGAGATGAATTCACACATCACAAAGCAGTTTCACAGAAAGCTTCTTTCCAGTTTTTGCCTGAGGCTATTTCTCTTTTCACCTGAGGCGTCAATATGCTCCCCAATATCCCTTGGTACCTATTTCTCCAAAAGGGTTTCCCTGATGCTGTATGAGAAGAGAGGTATAACACTTTGAGTGGAATGCACACGTCATTAGGCAGTGCCTCGGAAAACTTCTCTACAATTTCTATATGAACATATTTCCTTTTTCACCATAAGCCTCAAAACCCTCCCGAATATCCCTTCACACGTTAAACATAAACAGTTTTAGAAAACTGCTCAATGAAAAGAGAAGCTTAACTGAGTGAGAGGAGTTCACACGACATGTAGCAGTTTCACAGAAAGCTTCCTTCTGATTTTTATCTGAAGATATTTCCCTTTTCACCATATTCCTGAATGTACTCCCGAATGTCCTTCATGTATTTGTCCATGACAGAGTTTCCAAGCTGCGTAATGTAAAGAAAGCTTTATCTACGTGAGATGAATAAACACAGCAAAAATCAGATTCACAGAAAGCTTGTTTCCGGTTTTTATCTGAAGATATTTCCTTTTCCACCATCATCCTGAATGTGCTCCAGAATGTCCCTTTGTGAATCTGTCCATGACAGAGTTTCGAAGCTGCGTAATGTAAAGAAAGCTTTACCTATGTGAGGTGAATACACATATCACAAAGCAGTTTCACAGAAAGCTTCTTTCCAGTTTTTGTCTGAGGCTATTTCCATTTTCACCGTAGGTGTCAATATTCTCCCGAATATCCCTTGGTATTTTTTCTCCAAAAGTGTTTCCCCGATGCCATATGAGAAGAGAGGTATAACACTGTGAGTGGAATGAACACATCACAACAGTTCATGATCTAATCACATTTCCTTTTTCACCATAAGCCTTACAATGCTCCAGAGTATCCGTTCGTACACTAAACAAAAACAGTGTTAGAAAAGTGCTCAATGAAAAGAGAAGCTTAACTGAGTGAGAAGAATTCACACGAAACATCACAGTTTCACAGAAAGCTTACTTCTGGTTTTTATCTGAGGGTATTTCTTTTTCAGCATATTCTAAAGAGCGTTCCCAAGTGTCCCTTCTCAGGTTCCACAAAAGAGTGATTTCAAACTGCTCAATTCAAAGAATGATTTAACACCATGAGAGGAATACACAGGTCACAAAGCCGTTGCTCAGAAAGCGTCTCTCCACTTTTCAACGGAAGACATTTCCTTGCTCAACGCAGACCTCTGGGCGACACTTAATATCCCTTTGCAGATTCATCAAAGACAGAGTTTCCAAACTGGGCAATGTAGGGTATGCATTAACTCTGTGAAATGAATGCACATATCAGAGCATTTTCTTGGAAGGCTTCTTTCTGGGTTTTATTTGATGATATTTCACTTTTCACCATATTCTTCAATGCGCTCCTAATATTACTTTTTCGGTTTTACAGGAACAGTGTTCAAACACTGCCTTATGAGAAAAGAGGTATAATTCCGTGAGTGGATTCCATGCATCACAAAGCAGTTTCTCAGAAAGCTTCTCTCCAGTTTTTATCTGAAGATATTTCCTTTTTCAACACAGGCCTGAATGTGATCTCGAATGTCCCTTTGCGGATCCATCCATGATGGATTTTTCAGGCTGTGTAATGTAAAGAAAACTTTATCTATGTGAGATAAATAAACATAGCAATAAGAAATTCACAGAAAGCTTCTTTCTGTTTTTTATCTGAAGATATTACCTTTTTCACCATAGTAATGAATATGCTCCTGAATGTCCCATCACAGATCCATCCATGACAGAAATTCCAAGCTGCGTAATGTAAAGAATGCATTATCTATGTGAGATGAATACACATATCACAGAGCAGTTTCACAGAAAGCTTCTTTCCAGTTTTTGTCTGAGGCTACTTCCCTTTGCACCATAGGCATCAATATGCTCCCGAATATCCCCTGGTACCTTTTTCTCCAAAAGGGTTTAACTGATGCTGTATGAGAAGAGAGGTATCACTGTGAGTGGAATGCACACGTCACAAAGCAGTTCTATGGAAAGCTCCTCTCAAGTTTATATCTGAGCATATATCCTTTTTCCCCCCCAGCCTCAAGTGCTCCCGAATATCTATTTGCACGCTAAACATAAACAGTGTTAGAAAACTGCTCAGTGAACAGAGAATCTTAACTGAGTGAGGGGAATTCACATGACACATGGCAGTTTCACAGAAAGCTTCCTTCTGGCTTTTATCAGATTATTTCTCCATATTCTAAAGACCGTTCTCAAATGTACTTCCTCAGATTCCACAGAAAGAGTGATTTGAAACTGCTCAATCCAAAGAATGATTTAACTCTATGAGATGAATAGACACATCATGAAGAAATTGCTCAGATAGCTTCTCTCCAGTTTTCATCGGAAGACATTTCCTTGTTCATCACAGGCCTCTGGGCACCACTTAATATCCCTTCAGAGATTCCTCAAAGACAGAGTTTCCAAACTGGGCAATGTAGAGTAAGCTTTAACTCTGTGAAATGAATACACATATCATTTCGTTCTGGGAATGCTTCGTTCTGGGTTTTATTTGAGGATAGTTGACTTTTCACCATAATCTTCAATGCACTCTGAAATATCACCATTTTGGTTTTACAGGAACAGTGTTCAAACATTGCCTTATGAAAAAAGAGGCATAACTCCTTGAGTGGAATGCACACATCACAAAGCAGTTTCTCAGAAGGCTTCTATCCAGTTTTTATCTGAAGATAGATCTCCATTTTCACCGTAGGCCTGAATGTGCTCCCAAATGTCCCTTTGTGTATCCATCCATGACGGAGTTTCCAAGCTGCGTAATGTAAAGAAAGCTTTATCTATCTGAGATGAATAAACATAACTAAAAAGAGATTCACAGAAAGATTCTTTCCAGTTATTATCTGAAGATATTTACTTTTACACCACAGTCCTGAATGTGCTCCCGAATCTCCCTTCACGGATCCATACATGACAAAGATTCCAAGCTGCGTAATGTAAAGAGAGCTTTATCTATGTGAGATGAATACACATATCACAGAGCAGTTTCACAGAAAGCTTCTTTCCAGTTTTTGTCTGAGGCTATTTCCCTTTTCACCATTGCTGTCAATATGCTCCCATATATCACTTGGTACCTTTTTCTCCAAAAAGGTTTCCCCGATGCTGTATGAGAAGAGAGGTAAAACAGTGGAATGCACATGTCACAAGGTAGTTCCTCGTTAGGTTTCTCTCCAGTTTCCCGCTGAAAATATTTCCTTTTCCACCGTAAGCCTCAAAGTGCTCCTGAATATCACTTTGCACGCTAAACATCAACAGTGTTAGAAAACTGCTCCATGAAAACAGAGGCTTAACTGAGTGAGAGGAATTAAGTTGATACAGAGCAGTTTCACAGAAGGCTACCTTCTGGTTTTTATCTGAGGATATTTCTCCATATTCCAGAGAGCATTCCCAAATGTCCTTCCTTAGATTCCACAGAAACAGTGATTTGAAACTGCTCAATCCAAAGAATGGTTTAACTCTATGAGATGAATACAGACATCGCAAAGCAGTTGCTCAGAAAGTTTCTCTCCAGTTTTCATCGCCAGACATTTTCTTCCTCACCTCAGGCATCAGGGCGCCACTTAATCTCCCTTCGCAGATTCCTCAAAGACAGAGTTTCCAAACCTGGCAAGGTAGAGTAAGCTTTAACTCTGTAAAATGAATACATATATCTGAGGGCTGTTTCCTGAATTGCTTCTTTCTGGGTTTTATTTGACAATATTTTACTTTTCACCATAGCCTTGAATGAGCTCTGAAATATTACTTTTTTGGTTTTACAGGAAAGGTGTTCAAACACTGCCTTTTGAGAAAAGAGGTACAACTCCCTAAGTAAAATGCACACATCACAAAGAATTTTCACAGAAAACTTCTTTCCAGTTTTCCTCTGAGGCTATTTCCCTTTTCACCACAGGCATCAAAATACCCCTGAATATCACTTGGTACCTTTTTCTCCAAAAAAGTCTCCCCAATGCTGTATTAGAAGAGAGGTATAACACTGTGACTGGAATGCACATGTCACAAAGCAGTTTCTAAGAACGCTTATCTCCAGTTTCTATCTGAACATATTTTCTTTTTCGCTGTAAGCCTCCAAGCGTTCCTGAATACCGCTTCCCATGCTAAACATAAACAGGATTATAAAACTGCTCAATGAAAAGAGAGGCTTAACTGAGAGAGAGGAATTAAGATGACACAGAGCAGTTTCACAGAAAGCTTCATTCCAGATTCTACCTAAGGATATTTCTTTCTCCATATTCTAGTGAGTGTTCCCAAATGTCCTTCCTCAGATTCCAAAGAAACAGGGATTTCAAACTTCTCAATCCAAACAATGATTTAACTCTAGGAAAGGAATACAACATCACAAAGGAGTTGCTCAGAAATCTTATCTCCAATTTTCAACGGAAGACATTTCCTTACTCGCCACAGGCCTCCATTGTCACTTAATATCCCTTCGCAGAATCCTGAAAGTCAGACTTTCCAAACTGGGAAATGTAGAGTAAACTTTAACACTGTGTAATGAATGGACACGTCAGAGAGCAGTTTCTTGGGATGCTTCTTTCTGTGTTTTATTTGCTGACATTTTACTTTTTGCCATAGCCTTCAATGTGCTCCGAATATCACTTATTTAGTTTTACAGGAACAGTTTTCAAACAGTGCCTTATGAGAAAAAAGGTATAACTCCCTGAGTGGAATGCACACATCACCAAGCAGTTTCACAGAAAGCTTCTCTCCACTTTTTATCTGATGATATTTTCTTTTTCACCAGGGGCCCGAATGTGATCCTGAATATCCCTTCGTGGATTCATCCATGACGGAGTTTCCAAGCTGCGTAATGTAAAGAAAGCTTTATCTATGTGAGTTGAATACACATATCATAGAGCAGTTTCATAGAAAGTTTCTTTCCAGTTTTTGTCTGAGGCTATTTCCCTTTTCGACATAGGTATCAGCATGCTCCTGAATATCTTTTGGTACCTATTTCTACAAAAGGGTTTTCCCGATGCTGTATGAGAAGAAAGGTAAATCTCTGTGAGTGCAATGCACACATCACAAAGCAGCTCCTCTGAAATCTTCTTTCCAGTTTCTATCTGAAGATACTTCCATTTTCATGAATAGACTTAAAGCGCTCTCGAATATCCCTTTGCACACTAATCCCAGTGTTAGAGGACTGCTCAATGAAAAGAGAAGCTGAACTCTGTGATTAGAACACACATGACACAGAACTGTTTCAGAGAAAACTTCCTTCCAGTTTTTATCTGAGGATTTTTTTTAGCATATTCTAAAGAACGTTCCCAAATGTCCTTTCTCAGGATCCACAGAAACAGAGATTTCAAACTGCTCAATACAAAGAATGATTTACCTCTATGACATGAATACACACATCACAAAGCAGTTGCTCAGAAAGCTTCTTTCCAGTTTTCATGTGAAAACATTTCCTTGTTCACCACAGGTCTTCAGGCGCCACTAAATATCCCTTTGCAGATTCCTCAAAGATAGAGTTTCCAAACTGAGCAACGTAGAGTAAGCTTTAACACTGTGAAATGAATGCACATCTCAGAGAGCAGCTTCTTCAAATGCTTCTTTCTGGGTTTTAATTGAGGATAGTTCACTTTTTGCCATAGTCTTCAATGCAAACTCAAATATCACGTTTTCGGTTTTACAGAAACAGTGTTCAAACACTGCCTTATGAGAAAAGAGGTATAACTCCCTGAGTGGAATGCACATATCACAAAACAGTTTCTCAGAAAACTTATCCCCGGTTTTTATCTGAAGATATTTCCTATTTCTCCTTAGGCCTGACTGTGCTCCCCAATGTCCCTTCATGGATCCGTACACGACGGAGTTTCCAAGCTGCGTAAAGTAAAAAAAGCTTTATCTATGTGAGGTCAATTCACATAGCACAGAGCAGTTTCACAGAAAGTTTCTTTCCAGTTTTTGTCTGAGGCTATTTCCATTTTCACCATAGGCGTCAATATGCTCTCGAATATCCCTTGGGTCCTTTTTCTCCAAAAGGGTTTCCCTGATGCTGTATGAGAAGAGAGGTATAGCACTGTGAGTGGCATGTGCACATCACAAAGCAGTTCCTCCAATAGCTTCTCTCCAGTGTCTCTCTGAGCGTATTTCCTTTCTCACTGGGAGACTCAAAGCACTTCTGAATATCCCTTCACATGCTAAACCTAACCAGTGTTAGAAAATTCTTCAATAAAAAGCCAAGCTTAAGTGAGTGAGAGGAATTCACACAACACACAGCAGTTTCACAGAAAGCTTGCTTCTGGATTTCATCTGAGAATATTTCTTTCTCCATATTCCAAAGAGCGATCCCAAATGTCCTTCCTCAGTTATGACAGAAACAGTGATTTTAAACTGCTAAATCCAAGGAATGGTTTAATTCCATGAGATGAATACACACATCACAAAGCAGTTGCTTAGAAAGCTTCTCTCCAGTTTTCATCAGAAGACATTTCCTTGCTCACCACAGGCCTCTGAGGCACCACTTAATATCCCTTCACAGATTCCTCAAAGACAGAGTTTCCAAACTGGGTAATGCAGAATAAGCTTTAATTCTGTGAAGTGAATACACATACCAGAGAGCAGTTTCTTGGAATGCTTCTTTCTGGGTTTTATTTGAGGATATTTTACTTTTCGCCATAGTCTTCAATGCACTCTGAAATAACACTTTTTCATTCTTACAGGAACGGTGCTCAAACACTGCCCTATGAGAAAAGAAGTATAATTCCCTGAGTGGAATGCACACATCACAAAGCAGTTTCTCAGAAAGCTTCTCTCCAGTTTTTATCTGAAGGTATTTCCTTTTTCACCATACGCCTGAATGTGCTCAAGAATGTCCCTTTGCGGATCTGTCCATGAGGGAGTACACAAACTGTGTAATAGAAGGAAAGTTTT
This sequence comes from Macaca mulatta, assembly GCF_049350105.2. Lineage (NCBI taxonomy): Eukaryota > Metazoa > Chordata > Mammalia > Primates > Cercopithecidae > Macaca > Macaca mulatta. The sequence goes on from NC_133413.1 coordinate 46,150,889, forward strand.
ATCTCTTTGAGATGAATATACATATCCATCACAAATGAGTTTCACAGAGAGGTTCTCTCCAGTTTTTGTCTGAGGATACTTACTTTTCCACCATAGTTGTCCATATACTCCCAAATATCCCTTGGTAGCTTTTTCTCCAAAAGGGATTTCCCAATCCTCTTTGAGAAAAAAGGCATAAATCTGTGAGTGGAATGCATACATCACAAAGCAGTTCCTTGGAAAGTTTCTCTCCAGTTTCTCTCCCAACATATTTCCTTTTTCACCGTAAACCTCAAAGCGCCCCCAAATACCCCTTTGCAGACTAAACACAGGGTTAGAATACTGCTCCATGTAAAGAGAAGCTTAACTGTGCTAGTGGAATGCACACGACATAGAGCAGTTTCACAGAAAGCTTCCTTCTGCTTTTCATGAGGGTATTTCTTTTTCAGCATATTCTAGAGTGCTTCCAAATGTCCTCTCTCAGGTTACACAGAAACAGTGACTTCAAACTGCTCAATCCAAAGAATGATTTAACTCTATGAAATGAATACAAACATCACAAAGCAGTTGCTCAGAAAACTTCTCTCCAGTTTTCATTGGAAGACGTTTCCTTTCTCACCACAAGTCTCCAGGAACCACTTAATATTCCTTCACAGATTCCTCAAAGACAGAGTTTCCAAACAGGGCGACGTAGAGTAAGCTTTAACTCTGTGAAATGAATGCACATGTCAGTGAGCAGTTTCTGAAACGCTTCTTTCTGGGTTTTATTTGAGGGTATTTCACTTTTTGCCATAGTCTTCAATGCACTTCAAAATAACACTTTTTCATTTTTCAGGAACAGTGCTCAAACACTGCCTTATGAGAAAAGAGGTATAATTCCCTGAGAGGAATGCACACTTCACAAAGCAGTTTCTCAGAAAGCTTCTCTCCAGTTTTTGTCTGAAGATATTTCCTTTTTCACCATAGGCATGAACATGTTCAACAATGTCCCTTTGCAGATCTGTCCATGAGGGAGTATCCAAACTGCATAATATCAAGAAAGTTTTATCTCCTTGGGATGAATAAACGTATCCATCACAAACCAGTTTCACAGAAAGGTTCTCTCCAGTTTTTGTCTGAGGATACTTACTTTTCCACCATAGCCGTTCATATACTCCCGAATGTCCCTTGGCAGCTTTTGCTCCAAAAGGGATTCCACAGTCCTCTATGAGAAAAAAAGGCATAAATTTGTGAGTGAAATATACATGTCACAAAGCAGGTCCTCAGAAAGCTTCTCTCTAGTTTCCACCCCAACATATATCCTTTTTCACTGTAAGCCTCAAAGCACTCCCAAATATCCCTTCGCAGACTAAACACAGTGTTAGAATACTGCTCCATGAAAAGAGAAGCTTAACTTTGTGAGTGGAATTCACACAACATAGAGCAGTTTCACAGAAAGCTTCCTTCTGCTTTTAATCTGAGGGTATTTCTTTTTCCACATATTCTAAAGAGCGTTCCTAAATGACCTCTCTCAGGTTCCACAGAGACAGTGATTTCAAACTGCTCAATCCAAAGTATGATTTAACTCTATGAAATGAATACACACTTCACAAAGTAGTTGCTCAGAAAGCTTCTCTTCAGTTTTCATTGGAAGACGTTTCCTTGTTCACTACAAGACTCCAGGCACCACTTAATATACCTTCACAGATTCCTCAACGACAGAGTTTCCAAACTGGGCAATGCAGAGTAAGCTTTAACTCAGTGTAATCAATGCACATTTTAGAGAGCAGTTTCTTGGAACTCTTCTCTCTGGGTTTTATTTCAGGATATTTCACTTTTCGCCATAGTCTTCAATGGGCTCCGAAATATCACTTTTTCGGTTTTACAGAAACAGTGTTCAAACACCGCCTTATGAGAAAAGAGGTACAACTCCCTAAGTGGAATGCACAAGTCACAAAGCAGTTTCTCAGAAAGCTTCTCTCCAGTTTTCATCTGAAGATATTTCCATTTTCAACATCGGCCTGAATGTACTCCTGAATCTCCCTCCATGGATCCGTCCATGACGGAGTTTCCAAACTGCGTACTGTAAGGGAAGTTTTATCTATGTGAGATGAGTAAACATATCTATCACAAAGCAGTTTCACAGAAATCTTCTTTCCAGTTTTTCTATGAGGATATTTCCTTTTTCACCATAGCCATCCACATACTCCCGAATGTCCCTTGGTAGCTTTTTTTCCAAAAGGGATTCCACAATCCTCTATGAGAATAAAGGTATAATTCTGTGAGTGGAATGCACACGTCACAAAGCAGTTCATCAGAAAACTTCTATCTGGTTTCTATCTGAAGATATTTTGCTTTTCACCATAAGCCTCAAAGTGCTCCCGAAAATAACTTCACAGACTAAAAAAACAGTGTTAGAATACTGATCAATGAAAAGAGAAGTTTAACTGTGCAAGCAGAATTCACGCAACCCAGAGCAGTTTCACAAAAAGCTTCCTTCTGGTTTCTATCTGAGGTTATTTCTTTTTCAGGATATTCTAAAGAGCGTTCCCAAATGTCTTTTCTCGGATTCCACAGAAACAGTGATTTCAAACTACTCAATTGAAAGAATGATTTAACTCTATGAGATGAAAACAAACATCACAAAAACGATGCTCAGAATGGTTCTCTCAAATTTTTGATGGAAGACAGCTCCTTGCTCGCCACAGGCCTCCGGTTGCCACTAAATATCCCTTTGCAAAATCCTCAAAGACCAACTTTCCAAACTGGGAAATGTACAGTTAGCTTTAACACTGTGAAATGAATGGACATGTCAGAGAACAGTTTCTTGGAATGCTTGTTTCTGGGTTTTATTGGACGACATTTCACTTTTAGCCCTAGTCTTCGATGTGCTCAGAATATAACTTTATAGTTTTACAGAAACAGTGTTTAAACAGTGCCTTAGTGTGAGATGAATAACCATAGCAAAAAGCCGATCCACAGAAAGCTTCTTTCCAGTTTTTTTCTGAAGATAATTCCTTTTACACCATAGTCCTGAATGTGCTCCAGAATGTCCCTTCGTGGATCTGTCCATGACAGAGTTTCCAAGCCTCGTAATGTAAAGAAAGCTTTATCTATGTGAGGTGAATACACATATCAAAGAGCAGTTTCATAGAAAACTTCTTTCCAGTTTTTGTCTGAGGCTATTTCCCTTTTCACCATAGGCATCAACATGCTCCCGAATGTCACTAGGTATCTTTTTCTCCAAAAGGGTTTCTCCGAGGCTGTATGAGCAGAGAGTTATAACACTGTGAGTGGAATGCACACGTCACAAAGCAGTTCCTTGGAAAGCTTCTCGCCAGTTTCGGTCTGAACATATTTTCTTTTTCACCATAAGCCTCAAAACACTCCCAAATATCCCTTCACACGCTAAACATATACAGGGTTAGGAAACTGCTCAATGAAAACAGATGCTAAACTGAGTGAGAGGAATTAAGAAGACAGAGTGCATTTTCAATGAAAGCTTCCTTCTGGATTTTACCTGAGGATATTTCTTTCTCCATATTCTAAGGAGCGTCCCCAAATGTCCTTCCTCACATTCCAGAAAAACAGTGATTTCAAACTGCTCAATCCAAAGAATGGTTTAACTCTATGAGACAAATACACACATCACAAAGCAGTTGTTCAGAAAGCTTCTCTCCAGTTTTCATCAGAAGACGTTTCCTTGCTCAACACAGGCCTCCGGGCACCACTTAATATCCCTTCACAGATTCCTCAAAGACAGAGTTTTCAAACTGGGCAACGTAGAGTAAGTTTTAACTCTGTGAACTCAATGCACATATCAGAGAGCAGTTTCTTGGAATGCTTCTTTCTGGGTTTTATTTGATGATATTTCACTTTTCTCCATAGTCTTCAATGCGCTCTGAAATATCACTTTTTCGGTTTTACAGAACAGTATTCATACACTGCCTTATGAGAGAAGAGGTAAAACTCCCTGAGTGGAATGCACACATCACAAAGCAGTTTCTCAGAAAGCTTCTATCCAGTTTTTATCTGAAGATATTTCGTTTTTCACCATTGGCCTGAAGGTGCTCTGAATGACCCTTCGTGAATCCGTCCATAACTGCGTTTCAAAACTCTGTAATAGAAAGAAAGTTTTACCTATGTTTGATGAATGAACATATCTATCACAAAGCTGTTTCACAGAAAGCTTCTTTCTTGATTTTCTCTGAGTATATTTCCTTTTTCACCATAGACATCCATATACTCCTGAATGTCCCCTGTTAGCCTTTTCTCCAAAAAAGATTGCCCAATCCTCTATGAGAAGAAAAGTATAACTCTGTGAGTGGAATGCACACTTCACAAAGCAGCTCCTTGGAAATCTTCTCTCCAGTTTCCGTCTGAAGATATTTTGGTTTTCACCATAAGCCTCAAAGCACTCCCGAGTATCCCTTAGCTGACTAAACTAAAACAATGTTAGAATACTGCTCAATGGAAACAGAAGCTTAACTGTGTGAGTGGAATTCACAAGACAAAGAGCAGTTTCACAGAAAGTTTCCTTCTGGTTTTTATCAGAGGGTATTTCTTTTTCAGCATATTCTTAAGAGCGTTCCCAAATGTCCTTTCTCACGTTCCTCAGAAAGAGTGATTTCAAACTGCTCAATCCAAAGAATGATTTAACCCTATGAGATGAATACACAGGTCACAAAGCAGTTGCTCAGAAAGCTTCTCTCCAGTTTTCAACGGAAGACATTTCCTTTCTCGTCACAGGCCTAGGTCGTCACTTAATATCCCTTCGCAGAATCCTCAAAGACAGACTTTCCAAACTGAGAAATGTAGACTAAGCTTTAACTCTGTGAAATGAATGGACATGTCAAAGAGTAGTTTCCTGGAATGCATCTTTCTGGGTTTTATTGAACAACATTTCACTTTTTGCCATAGTCTTCAATGTACTCTGAATATCACATTTTTAGTTTTCCAGGAACAGTGTTCAAACAGTGCCTTATGAGAAGAAAGGTATAACTTCCTGAGTGGAATGCACACATCACCAAGCAGTTTCTCAGGAAGCTTCTCTCCAGTTTTTATCTGATAAAATTTACTTTTTAACCATAGGCCCGAGTGCGATCCCGAATATCCCTTCGCGGATCCATCCATGACAGAGTTTCCATGCTGCCTAATGTAAAGAAAGCTTTATCCATGTGAGATGAATAAACATAGCAAAAAGCAGATTCACAGAATGCTTCTTTCCAGTTTTTATCTGAACATATTTCCTTTTTCACCATAGTCCTGAATGTGTTCCCGAATATCCCTTTGCGGATCCCTCCATGACAGAGTTTCTAAAGTGTGAAATGCAGAGAAAGATTTATCTATGTGAGATGAATACACATATATAAGAACAGTTTCACAGAACGGGTTTCCTAGATGCTGTATGAGAAGAGAGGTATAACACTGTGAGTGGAATGCACACGTTACAAAGCAGCACCTCGGAAAGCTTCTCTCCAGTTTCTATCAGAACATATTTCCATTTTCACCGTAAGCCTCAAAGTGTTCCCGAATATCCCTATGCACACTAAACATAAACAGTGTTAGGAAACTGCTCAATGAAAAGTGAAGCTTAAATGGCCGAGTGGAATTCACATGACACAAAGCAGTTTCACAGGAAGCTTGCTTCCAGTTTTATCTGAAGGTATTTCTTTTTCAGCATATTCTAAAGAGCGTTCCCAAATTTCCTTTCTGAGGTCCCACAGAAACAGTGATTTCAAACTGCTCAATCCAAAGAACGATTTAACCCTACGAGATGAATACACACATCACAAAGCAGCTGCTCAGAAAGCTTCTCTCCAGATTTCAACGGAAGACATTTCCTTGCTCACCACAGGCCTCACGGCGCCACTTAATATCCCTTCACAGATTCCTCAAAGGTGGAGTTTCCAAACTGGGCAATGTAGAGTAAGTTTTAGCTCTGTGATATGAACACACATATCAGAGAGCAGTTTCTTGGAACACTTCTTTCTGTGTTTCATTTGAGGATATTTCACTTTTTGTCGTAGTCCTCAATGCACTCCAAAATATCACTTTTTCGGTTTTACAGGAACAGTGTTCAAACACTGCCTTATGGAAAAGAGGTATAACTCCCTGAGGGGAATGCACACATCACCAAGTAGTTTCTCAGAAAGCCTCTCTCCAGTTTTTATCTGAAGATATTTCCTTTTTCACCACAGGACTGAATGTGCTCCTGAATTTCCCTTCGTGGATCCGTCCATGATGGAGTTTCCAAACTGCGTAATCTAAAGAAAGTTTTATCTATGTGAGATGAATAAAAATATATATCACAAAGCAGTTTCGCAGAAAGCTTCTTTCCTGTTTTTCTCTGAGGATATTTCCCTTTTCACAATAACCACACATATACTCTCGAATATCCCTTGGTAGCTTTTTGTCCAAAAGGGATTCCCAAATCCTCTATGAAAAGAAAGGTATAACTCTGTGAGTGAAATGCACACGTCACAAAGCAGCTCCTCTGAAAGCTTCTCTCCAGTTTCTATCTGAAGATATTTCCGTTTTCATCATAAGCCTCATAGTGCTCCCGAATATCCCTTTGCAGACTAAACACAGTGTTAGAATACTGCTCAATGGGAAGACAAGCTGAACTGTGGGAGTGGAATACACACGACACAGAGGAGTCTCACAGAAAGCTTCCGTTTGTTTTTTATCTGAGGGTATTTCTTTTTCAACATATTCTAAATAGAATTCCCAAATTTCCTTTCAGGTTCCACAGAAGCAGTGATTTCAAACTCTTCAATGCAAAGAATGATTTAACTGAATGAGGATAATACACATATCAGAAAGCAGCTGCTCAAAAGCTTCTCTGCAGTTTCAAAGAAAGACATTTCCTTGCTCACCACAGTTCTCCGGGAGCCACTTAATATCCCTTCGCAGAATCCTCAAAAACAGATTTTCCAAACTGGGAAATGTAGAATAAGCTTTAACACTCTGAAATGAATGCACATCTCAGAGAGCAGTTTCTTGGAATGCTTCATTCTGGGTTTTATTTCAGGATATTTCACTTTTCGCCATAGTCTTCCATGAGCTCCAAAATATTTCATTTTCGGTTTTATAGGAATAGTGTTCAAACACTGCCTTATGAGAAAAGAAGTACAACTCCCTGAGTGGAATGCACGCATCACAAAGCAGTTTCTCAGAAAGCTTCTCTCCAGTTTTTATCTGAAGATATCTCCTTATTCACTGTAGGCCTGAATGTGCTCCCGAATGTCCCTTCGTGGATCCGTCCATGATGGAGTTTCCAAACTATAATATGAGGAAAGTTTTATCTATGTGAGATGAATAAACATATCTATCACAAAGCAGTTTCACAGAAATCTTCTTTCCAGTTTTTGTCTGAGGATATTTCCTTTTTCATCATAGCCGTCCATATACTCCCGAATGTCCCCTGGTATCTTTTTCTGCAAAAGTAATTCCCCAATCCTCCATGAAAAGGAGGATTTCTCTCTGTGAGTGGAATGCACACGTCACAAAGCAGCTCCTCAGAAAGCTTCTCTCCAGTTTCTATCTGAAGATATTTCCTTTTTCACTGTAAGCCTCAAAGAGCTCCCGAATATCCCTTTGCAGACTAAACAAAAACAGTGTTAGAATACTGCTCAATGAAAAGAGAAGCTTAACTGTGTGAGTGGAATACACGCGACACAGAGCAGTTTCATAGAAAGTTTCCTTTTGTTTTTTATCTGAGGGTATTTCTTTTACAGCATATTCTAAAGAGCATTCCCAAATGTCCTTTCACATATTCCACAGAAACAGGGATTTCAAACTACTCTATCCAAAGAATGATTTAACTCCATGAGATGAATACATACATCACAAAGAAGTTCCTTAGAAAGCTTCTCTCCGATTTTGATTGGAAGACGTTTCTTTGCTAACCACAAGCCACTGGGTGCCACTTAATATCCCTTCAGAGATTACTCAAAGACAGAGTTTCCAAACTGGGCAACGTAGAGAAATGAATGCACATATCAGAGAGAAGTTTCTTGGAAAGCTTCTCTCTGGGTTTTATTTGAGGATATTTCACTTTTCTCCATAGTCTTCAATGTGCTCTGATATATCACTTTTTCGGTTGTACAGGAACAGTGTTCAAACATTGCCTTATGAAAAAAGAGGTATAACTCCCTGAGTGAAATGCACACATCACAAAGCAGTTTCTCAGAAAGCTTCCCTCCAGTTTTTATCTGAAGATATTTCTTATTTCACCATAGGCCTGAATGTGCTCCCGAATGTCCCTTCACGAATCCATCCATGACTGCGTTTCCAAACTGCGAAATAGAAAGAAAGTTTTATCTATGTGAGATGAAAAAACATATCTATCACAAAGCAGATTCACAGAAAGCTTCTTTCCAGTTTTTGTCTGAGGATATTTCCTTTTTCACCCTAGCAGTCCCTATGCTTCCAAATGTCCTCTGGTAGCTTTTTCTCCAAAAGGGATTCCCCAATCCTCTATGAGAAGTAAAGTATAACTCTGTGAGTGGAATGCACACGTCACAAAGCAGCTCCTGGGAAATCTTCTCTCAAGGTTCTATCTGAAGATATTTCCGTTTTCATAATAAGCCTCAATGCGCTCCTGAGTATCCCTTAGCTGACTAAAGTAAAACAGTGTTAGAATACTGCTCAATGAAAACAGAAGCTTAACTGTGTGAGAGGAATTCACCTTACACAGAGGAGTTTCACAGAAAGATTCCTTCTGCTTTTCATCGGAGGGCATTTCTTCTTCAGCACATTCTTAAGAGGGTTCCGAAATGCCCTTTCTCGGGTTCTCGGTTGAAAGGGTGATTTCAAACCGCTCAATCCAAAGAATGATTTAACTCTATGAGATGAATACAAATATCACAAAGCAGTTGCTCAGAAAGCTTCTCTCCAGGTTTCAACAGAAGACATTTCCTTGCTCGCAGCAGGCCTCCGGTCGCCACTTAATATCCCTTTGCAGAATCCTCAAAGACAGACTTTCCAAACTGGGAAATGTAGAGTACACTTTCACTCTCTGAAATGAACACACATTCAGAGAGCAGTTTCTTGGAACTCTTCTCTCTGGGATTTATTTGAGGATATTTCACTTTTCGCCATAATCTTCAATGCTCTCCAAAATATCACTTTTTCGGTTTTACAGAAACAGTGTTCAAACACTGCCTTATGAGAAAAGAGGTATAAATCCCTGAGTGGAATGCACACATCACATAGCAGTTTCTCAGAAATCTTCTATCGAGTTTTTATCTGCAGATATCTCATTTTTCACTCTAGGCAGCAATGTTCTCCTGAATGTCCTTTCGTGGATCTGTCCATGACGGAGTTTCCAAACTGCCTAATATAAGGAAAGTTTTATCTATGTGAGATGAGTAAACATATCTATCACAAAGCAGTTTCGCAGAAAGCTTCTTTCCCGTTTTTGTCTGAAGATATTTCCTTTTTCACCATAGCCGTCCCTATATTCCCGAATGTTCTCTGGTAGCTTTTAATCTAAACGGGATTCCCCAATCCTCCATAAGAAGAAAGGTATAATTCTGTGAGATGAATGCACACGTCACAAAGCAGCTCTTCAGGAAGCTTCTCTCCTGTGTCTATCTGAAGATATTTCTTTTTTCACAGTAAGCCTCAAAGCGCTCCCAAATATCTCTTTGCAGACTAAACAAAAACAGTGTTAGAATACTGCTCAATGAAAAGAGAAGCTTGCCTGTGTGTGCGGAATTCATGCGACACAGAACAGTTTCACAGAAAGCTTCTTTCTGCTCTCTATCTGAGGTTATTTCTTTTTCAGGATATTCTAAAGAGCATTCCCGGCTGGGCGCGGTGGCTCAAGCCTGTAATCCCAGCACTTTGGGAGGCCGAGACGGGCGGATCAAGAGGTCAGGAGATCGAGACCACCCTTGCTAATGCGGTGAAAACCCGTCTCTACTAAAAAATACAAAAAACTAGCCGGGCGAGGTGGCGGGCGCCTGTAGTCCCAGCTACTCGGGAGGCTGAGGCAGGAGAATGGCGTAATCCCGGGAGGCGGAGCTTGCAGTGAGCTGAGATCCGGCCACTGCACTCTACTCTAGCCTGGGCGACAGAGTGAGACTCTGTCTCAAAAAAAAAAAAAAAAAAAAAAAAAAAAAAAAAAAAAAAGCATTCCCAAATGTCCTTTCTCCGGTTCCACAGAAAGAGTGATTTCAAACTGCTCAATCCAAAGTATGGTTTAACTCTATGAGCCTAATACACACATCACAAAGCACTTGCTCAGAAAGCTGCTCTTGAGTTTTCAATGGAAGACATTTCCTTGCTCACCACAGGACTCCAGTTGCCACATAATATCCCTTCGCAGGATCCTCAAAGACAGATTATCCAAACTGGGAAATGTAGAGTAAGCTTTAACTTTGTGAAATGAATGGACATGTCACAGAGCATTTTCTTGGAATGCTTCTTTCTGGGTTTCATTTGACGACATTTCACTTTTTGATGTAATCTTCAATGCACTCTGAATATCACTTTTTTAATTTTACAGGAACACAGTTCAAACAGTGTCTTATGAGAAGAAAGACAAAACTCCCTGAGTGGAATGCACACATCACCAAGCAGTTTCTCAGAAAGCTTCTCTCCATTTTTTATCTGATGATATTTTCTTTTTCACCATAGGCCCAAATGTGATTCCGAATATCCCTTCGTGGATCCATCCATGACAGAGTTTCCAAGCTGTGTAATGTAAAGAAAGCGTTATCTATGTGAGATGAATAAAAATATCAAAAAGCAGATTCACAGAATGCTTCTTTACAGTTTTTATCTGAAAATATTTCCTTTTTCACCATAGCCCTGAATGTGCTCCTGAATGTCCCATCATGGATCCATCCATGACAAAGTTTCCAAGCTTCGTAATGTAAAGAAAGTTTTATCTATGTGAGACGAATACACATATCCCAGAGAAGTTTCACAGAAAGATTCTTTCCAGTTTTTGTCTGAGGCTATTTCCCTTTTCCCGATGGGCATCAAGGTGCTCCCGAATATCACTTGGTACCTGTTTCTCCAAAAGGGTTTCCCCAATGCTGTATGAGAAGAGAGTTATAACACTGTGAGTGGAATGCACACATCACAAAGAAGTTCCTCGGAAAGCTTCTGTCCAGTTTCGGTCTGAACATACTTCCTTTTTCACCATAAGCCTCAAAGTGTTCCCGAATATCCCATCACACACTAAACATTAACAGGGTTAGAAAACTGCTCAATGAAAAGAGAGGCTTAACTGAATGAGAGGAATTAAGATGACACAGAGCAGTTTCACAGAAAGCTTCCTTCTGGATTTTACCTGAGGATATTTCTTTCTTCATATTCTAAGACTCATTCCCAAATGTCGTTCCTCAGATTCCATAAAAACAGTGACTTCAAGCTGCTCAATCCAAAGAATGGTTTAACTCTATGAGACGAATACACATATCACAAAGTGGTTGCTCAGAAAGCTTCTCTGCAGGTTTCATCAGAAGACGTTTCCTTGCTCACCACAATCCTGTGGGCATCACTAAATATACCTTCACAGATTCTTCAAAGACAGAGTTTCGAAACTGGGCAACATCGAGTAAGCATTAACTCTGTGAAATGAATGCACATATCAGAGAGCAGTTTCTTGGAATGCTTCTTTCTCGATTTTATTTCACTATATTTCACTATTTGCCATAGTGTTCAATACGCTCCAAAATATCACTTTTTCGGTTTTACAGAAACAGTGCTCAAACACTGCCTTATGAGAAAAGAGGTATAACTCTCTGAGTGGAATGCAAACATCACAAAGCAGTTTCTCAGAAAGCTTCTATCCAGTTTTTATCTGAAGACATTTTCTTTTACACTGTAGGCCTGAATGTGCTCCTGAATGTCCCTTCGCTGATCTGTTCATTACAGACTTTCAAAACTGCATAATATAAGGAAAGTTTTATCTATGTGAGATGAATAAGCATATCTATCACTAAGCAGTTTCACAGAAATATTCTTTCCAGTTTTTCTCTATGGACATTATCTTTTTCACCATAGCCGTCCCTATACTCCCGAATGTCCCTTGGTAACTGTTTCTCCAAAAGGGATTCCCCAATCCTCTATGAGAAGAAAAGTATAACTCTGTGAGTGGAATGCACACATCACAAAGCAGCTCCTTGGAAATCTTCTCTCCTGTTTTTATCTGAAGACGTTTCCATTTTCACCATAATCCTCAAAGCGCTCCCGAGTATCCATTAGCTGACTAAAGTAAAACAGTGTGTTAGAATACTGCTCAATGAAAACAGAATCTTAAATGTGTGAGTGGAATTCACGTGACACAGAGTAGTTTCACAGAAATCTTCCTTTGGTTTTTATCGGTTGATATTTCTTTTTCAACATATTTTTAAGAGCATTCCCAAATGTCCTTTCTGAAGTTACACAGAAATAGTGATTTCACACTGCTCAATTCAAAGAATGACTTAACTTTATGAGATGAATACACACATCACAAAGCAGTTGCACAGAAAGCTTCTCTCCAGTTTTCAATGGAAGACACTTCCTTGCTCGCCACAGGCCATCTGTCGCCACTAAATATCCTGAAAGACAGACTTTCCAAACTGGGAAATGAAGAATAAGCTTTAACTCTCTGAAATGAATGCACACGTCAGAGAGCAGTTTCTTGAAACGCTTATTTCCAGGTTTTATTTCAGGATATTTCACTTTTTGCTTTAGTCTTCCATGTGCTCTAAAATATTATTTTTTTGGCTTTACAGGAGCAGTGCTCACACAATGCCTTATGAGAAAAGAGGTATAACTCTCTGGGTGGAATGTACACAACATAAAGCAGTTTTTCAGAAAGCTTCTCTCCAGTTTTTATCTGAAGATATCTCCTTTTTCACCGTAGGCCTGAATGTGCTCCTGATTGCCCCTTCGCAAATCCGTCCATGATGGAATTTCCACACTGCCTAATATAAGGAAAGTTTTATCTATGTGAGACGAATAAATATATCTATCAGAAAGCAGTTTCACAGAAATCTTCTTTCGAGTTTTTGTCTTTGGATATTTCCTTTTTCACCATAGGCCTGAATGTGATCCCGAATGTCCCTTTGTGGTTCGTCCATGATGCAGTTTCCAAGCAGAGTAATATAAAGAGAGCTTCATGTATGTGTAATGAATAAACATAGCAAAAAGCAGATACACAGAAAGCTTCTTTCCAGTTTTTATCTGAAGATATTTCCTTTTTCATCATAGTCCTGTATGGGCTCCCGAATGTCCCTTCGTGGATCCGTCCATGACAGAGTTTTCCTGCTGTGTAATGTAAAGAAAGCTTTATCTAGGTGAGATGAATACACATATCACAGAGCAGTTTCACAGAAAGCTTCTTTCCAGATTTTGTGTGAAGCTATTTCACTTTTCACCATAGGCGTCAATATTCTCCCGTATATCTCATGGTACCTTTTTCTCCAAAAGGGTTTCCGTGATGCTGTATGAGAAGAGAGGTATAACACTTTGAATGGAATGCACACGTCAAAAGCTGTTCCTCAGAAAGCTTCTCTCCAGTTTGTATCTGGACATACTTCCTTTTTCACTGTAAGCTTCAAAGTGCTCCTGAATATACCTTTGCATGCTAAACATAAACAGTGTTAGAAAACTGCTCAATGAAAAGAGATGCTTAAATGAGCGATAGGAATTAACATGACACACAGCAGTTTCACAGAAAGCTTCCTTCTGCTTTTTATCTGAGGATATTTCTTTCTCCATATTCTATAGAGCATTCCAAAATGTCCTTCATCAGATTCCATAGAAATAGTGATTTCAAAGTGCTCAATCCAAAGAATGCTTTAACTCTATGAGATGAATACACACATCACAAAACAGTTGCTCAGAAAGCTTCTCTCCAGTTTTCAACAGAAGGCATTTCCTTGCTCACCACAGGCCTCCGGGCACCACTTAATACCCCTTTGCAGATTCCTCAAAGACAGAGTTTTCGAACTGGGCAATGTAGAGTAAGTTTGAACTCTGTGAAATGAATGCACATATCAGAGAGCAGTTTCTTGCAATGCTGCTTTCTGGATTTTATTTGAGGATATTTCACTTTTCGCCATAGTTCACAATGTGCTCCAAAATATCACTTTTTTGGTTTTACAGAATAGTGTTCAAGCACTGCCTTAAAAGAAAAGAGGTATAACTACCTGAATGAGATGCAAACATCGCAAAGCAGTTTCACAGAAAACTTCTCTCCAGTTTTTATCTGAAGGAATTTTCTTTTCTGTCATAGGCCTGAATTTGATCCCGAATATCCCACCTTGCATCTGTCCATGATGGAGTTTCGAGGCTGCGTAATGTAAAGAAAGCTTTATCTATGTGAGATGAATAAATATAACAAAAGCAGATTTACAGTACACTTCTTTCTAGTTTTTATCTGAAGATATTTACTTTTTCACCATATTCCTGAATGTGCTCCCGAGTGTCCCATCATGCATCCATCCATGACGGAGTTTCCAAACTGTACTGTAAAGAAAGTTTTATCTATGTGAGATGAATATACATATCTATCACTAAGCACTTTCACAGAAAATTTCTTTCCAGTTTTTGTCTGAGGATATTTCCTTTTACACCATAGCTGTCCATATACTCCCGAAGGTCCCTATTTAGCTTTTTCTCCAAGAGGGATTCTCCAATCCTCTATGAGAAGGAAGGTATAACTCTGTGAGTGGAATGCACACATCACAAAGCAGCTCCTCTGAAAGTTTCTCTCCAGTTTTTATCTGAAGATATTTCCCTTTTCACCATAAGCCTAAAAGCCCTCACAAATATCCCTTCGCAGGCTAAACACAGTGTTAGAAAACTGCTGAATGAAAAAGAGATACTTAACTGAGTTCAAGGAATTCACACAACACAAAGCAGTTTCATAGAAAGCTTCCTTCTGCTTTTTATCTGAGGATATTCCTTTCTCCATATTCTAAAGAGAGGTCCCAGATATTCTTCCTAAGATTCCACAGAAACAGTGATTTCAAACTGCTCAATCCAAACCGGGTTTAACTCTAGGAAGTGAATACACACATCACAAAGCAGTTGCTCAGAAAGTTTCTCTCCAATTTTCATCAGAAGACATGTCATTGCCCACCACAGGCCTCTGGGTGTCACTAAATATCCCTTCACAGATTCCTCAGAGACAGAGTTTCCAAACTGGGTAACGTAGAGTAAGCTTTAACTCTGGGAAATGAATGCTCATATCAGAGAGCAGTTTCTTGGAACGCTTCTTTCTGAGTTTTATTTGAGGATATTTCACTTTTCACCGTAGTCCACAATGTGCTCTGAAATATCACTTTTTTGCTTTTACAGGAATAGTGTTCAAACACTGCCTTTAAAGAAAAGAGGTATAACTACCTGATTGGAATGCAAACATCACAAAGCAGTTTCACAGAAAACTTCTCTCCAGTTTTTATCTGAAGGAATTTTCTTTTTCACCATAGGCCTGAATTTGATCCTGAATATCCCACCATGCATCTGTCCATTACGGAGTTTCCAGGCTGTGTAATGTAAAGAAAGCTTTATCTATGTGAGATGAATAAACATAACAAAAGCAGATTCACAGTATGCTTCTTTCCAGTTTTTATCTGAAGATATTTCCTTTTTCACCATATTCCTGAATGTGCTCCCGAATGCCCCATTGCATGTCCATCCATGTCGGAGTTTCCAAACTGTGTACTGTAAAGAAAGTTTTACTTATGTGAGATAAATGTACGTATCTATCACAAAGCAATTTCACAGAAAATTTCTTTCCAGTTTTTGTCTGAGGATTTTCCTTTTTCACCATAGCCGTCCATATACTCCCAAAGGTCCGTATTTAGTTTTTTTCTCCAAGAGGGATTCTCCAATCCTCTATGAGAAGGAAGGTATAACTCTGTGAGTGGAATGTACACATCACAAAGCAGCTCCTCTGAAAGTTTCTTTCCAGTTTTTATCAGAAGATATTTCCGTTTTCACCATAAGCCTCAAAGGGCTCACGAATATTCCTTCACAGAATAAACACAGTGTTAGGAAACTGCTGAATGAAAAACAGAAGCTTAACTGAGTGAAAGGAATTCACACGACACAAAGAAATTTCACAGAAAGCTTCCTTCTGCTTTTTATCTGATGATATTTCTTTCTCCATATTCTAAAGAGAGTTCCCAGATATTCTTCCTAAGATTGCACAGAAACAGTGATTTCAAACTGCTCAATACAAACCATGGTTTAACTCTAGGAAGTGAATACACACAGCACAAAGCAGTTGCTCAGAAAGTTTTTCTCCAATTTTCATCAGAAGACATGTCGTTGCCCACCACAGGCCTCTGGGAGCCACTAAATATCCCTTCACAGATTCCTCAGAGACAGAGTTTCCAAACTGGGTAATGTAGAGTAAGCTTTAACTCTGGGAAACGAATGCTCATATCAGAGAGCAGTTTCTTGGAATGCTTCTTTCTGTGTTTTATCTGAGGATATTTCACTTTTTGCCATAGTCTTCAAAGTGCTCCAAAATATCATTTTTCGGTTTTTCAGGAACAGTGTTCAAACACTGCCCTATGGGAAAAGATGTATAATTCCCTGAGTGGAATGCAAACATCCCAAAGCAGTTTCTTAGAAAGCTTCTCTCCTGTTTTTATTGGAAGAGTTTTCCTTTTCCACCATAGGCATGAAGGTGTCCTGAATGTCCTTTTGCGGATCCGTCCATGACGGAGTTTCCAAACTGCATAATATAAAGAAAGTTTTATCTATGTCTGATGAATACACATATCTATCAAAAAGCAGTTTCACAGAAAGCGTCTTTCCAGTTTTGGTCTGAGGATATTTCTTTTTTCACAGTAGCCGTCCATATACTCCTGAATGTCCCTTGGTAGCTTTTTCTCCAAAAGAGATTCCCCAATCCTCTATGAGAAGAAAGGCATAACTCTGTGAGTGGAATGCACATGTTCCAAAGCAGCTCCTCGGAAAGGTTCTCTCCAGTTTCTATCTGAAGATATTTCCATTATCACCATAAGCCTGAAAGTGCTCCTGAATATCACTGCGAAGACTAAACACAGTGTTAGAATATGACTCAATGAAAAGAGAAGCTGAACTGTGTGAGTTTAATTCAAAAGACACAGAGCAGTTTCACAGAAAGCTTCCTTCTGTTTTTTCTCTGCTGGTATTTCCTGATCTGCATATTCTAAAGAGCATTCCCAAATGTCCTTTCTCAGATTCCACAGAAACAGTGATTTCAAACTGCTCAATCCAAAGAATGATTTAACTCTATGAGATGAACACACACATCACAAAGCAGTAACTCAGAGGGCTTCTGTCCAGTTTTCATTGGAAGACATTTCCTTGTTTACCATAGGCCTCCAGGTGTCACTTGCCATTCCTTCCCAGATTCCTCAAGGACAGAGTTTCCAAACTGGACAATGTAGACTAAATTTTAACTCTGGGAAACGAATGCACATATCAGAGAGCAGATTCTTGAAATGCTTCTTTCTGGGTTTTATCTGAGGATATTTCCCTTTTCTCCATAGTCTTCAATGTGCTCCGAAATATCACTTTTTTGGATTTACTGGAACAGTGTTCAAACACTGCCTTATGAGAAAAGAGGTATAACTTCCGGAGTGTAATGCACACATCACAAAGCAGTTTCTCAGAAAGCTTTTCTCCAGTTTTTATCTGAAGATATTTATTTACCAAGAGTCCTGAATTTGCTCCCGAATGTCAATTCATGAATCCATCCATGATGGAATTTCCAAACTGCCCAATATAAAGAAAGTTTTATCTATGTGAGATGAATAAACATATCTATCACAAAGCATTTACAGAGAAAGCTTCTTTTCAATTTTTGCCTGAGGATAATTCCTTTTTCACCATAGCCCTCCATATGATGAATGTCCCTTGGTAGCTTTTTCTCTAAAAGGGATTTCCCAATCCTCTATGAGAAAAAAGGTATAATTCTGTGAGTGGAATGCACACGTCACAAAGCAGCTCCTCGGAATGCTTCTCTCCTCTTTCTATCTCAAGATATTTCGGTTTTCACCATAAGCCTCAACGTGCTCCAGGATATCCCTTCACAGACTAAATATAAACAGTTTTAGAAAACTTCTCAAAGAAAACAGAAGCTTAACAAGGGAGAGGAATTCACTTGATACATAGCACTTTTTTAAAACTTTCTTCTGGTTTTCATCTGAAGATATTTCTTTCTCCATATTCTAAAAAGCATTCCCAAATATCCCTTTGTGGACTAATCTAAAACAGTGCTAGAATACTGCTCAATGAAAACAGAAGCTTAACTGTGTGAGTGGAATTCACATGACACAGAGCAGTTTCACAGAATGCCTCCTTCTGGTTTTTATCTGAGGGTCTTTCTTTTTCAGCATATTCTTAAGAGCGTTCCCAAATGTCCTTTCTCAGGTTCCACAGAAACAGCAATTTCAACCTGCTCAATCCAAAGAATGATTTAACTCTATGAGATGAATACACACATCACAAAGCAGTTGCTCACAAAGCTTCTCTCCAGTTTTCAACACAAGGCATTTCCTTGCTCAACACAGGCCTCCGGGCGCCACTTACTACTCCTTCACAGATTCATGAAAGACAGAGTTTCCAAACTGGGCAATGTAGAGTAAGCTTTAATTCTGTGAAATGAATGCACATATCAGAGAGCAGATTCTTGGAATGCTTCTTTCTCGGTTTTATTTGATTATATTTCATTTTTCACCATAGTCTTCAAGACGCTACGAAATATCACTTTTTCAGTTTTACAGGAATAGTGTTCAAACACTGCCTTATAGGAAAAGAGATATAACTCCCTGAGTGGAATGCACGCATCACAAAGCAGTTTCTCAGAAAGCTTCTCTCCAGTTTTCATCTGATGATATTTCGTTTTTCACCCTAGGCCCAAATGTGATCCCGAATATCCCTTCGCGGATCCATCCATGACGGAGTGTCCAAGCTGCGTAATATAAAGAAAGCTTCATATATGTGCGATGAATAAACATAGCAAAAAGCAGATTCACAGAAAGCTTCTTTCCAGTTTTTATCTGAATATATTTCCTTTTTCACCATAGTCCTAAATGCGCTCCTGAATGTCCCTTCGCGGATCTGTCCAGGACAGAGTTTCCAAGCTTCGTAATGTAAAGAAAGCTTTATCTATGTGAGATGAATGCACATATCACAGAACAGTTTCACAGAAAGATTCTTACCAGTTTTTGTCTGAGGCTATTTCCCTTTTCACCGTGGGCGTCAATATGCTCCTGAATGTCACTTGGTACCTTTTTCTCCAAAAGAGTTTCCCCGATGCTGTACGAGAAGAGAGATATAACACTGTGACTGGAATGCGTACGTCACAAAGCAGCTCCTAAGAAAGCTTCCCTCCAGTATCTATCAGAACATATTTCATTTTTCATCGTAAGCCTCAAACCGCTCCCGAATATCACTTCCCATGCTAAACATAAACAGGATTAGAAAACAGCTCAATGAAAAGAGAGGCTTAACTGAGCCAGAGGAATTGAGATGACACAAAGCAGTTTCACAGAAAGCTTTATTTTGGGTTTTACCTGAGGATATTTCTTTCTCCATATTCTAATGAGCGTTCCCAAATGTCCTTCCTCAGATTCCACAGAAACAGTGATTTCAAACTACTCAATCCAAAGAATGGTTTAACTCTATGAGAGGAATACTCACATCACAAGGCAATTGCTCAGAAAGCTTCTCTCCAGTTTTCACCAGAAGACGTTTCCTTGCTCACCAGAAGCCTCCAGGCATCACTTAATATCCCTTCACAGATTCCTCAAAGACAGAGTCTCCAAAAGCCTACTCTCTGCAACATAGAGTAGGCTTTAACTCTGTGAAATGAATGCACATATCAGAGAGCAGTTTCTTGGAACGCTAGTCTCTGGTTTTTATTTGAGAATATTTCACTTTTTGCCATAGTCTTCAATTACGTCCAAAATATTACTTTTTGGTTTTACAGGAACAGTGTTCAAACACTGTCTTATGAGAAAAGAGTTATCTCCTTTTTCGCTGTAGGTCTGAATGTGCTTACGAATTTCCCTTCACGGATCCGTCCATGATGGAGTTTCCAAACTGCACAATATAAGGAAAGTTTTATCTATGTGAGATGAATAAACATATGTATCGCAAAGCAGTTTCACAGAAATCTTCTTTCCAGTTTTTCTCTGAGGATATTTCCTTTGTCACCATAGCCATACATATACTCCGGAATGTCTTCTGGTAGCTTTTTCTCAAAAAAGGGATTCCCCAATCCTCTATGAGAAGTAAAGTATAACTCTTTGAGCGGAATGCACACGTCACAAAGTAGTTGCTTGGAAATCTTCTCTCCAGTTTCTATCTGAAGATGTTTCTGTTTTCACCATAGACCTCAAAGTGCTTCTGACTCTCCCTTAGCTGATTAAACTAAAACAGTTTAGAATACTACTAAATGAAAACAGAAAATAAACTGTGCAAGTGGAAATCACATGACACAGAGCAGTTTCACAAAAAGCTTCCTTCTGATTTTAATTGGAGGGTATTTCCTTTTCAGCATATTCTTGAGAACGTTCCCAAATGTCCTTTCTCAGGTTCCACAGAAAGAGTGATTTCAAACTGCTCAATCCAAAGAATGATTTAACACTATGAGATAAATACACACATCACAAAGCAGTTGCTCAGAAAGCTTCTCTCCAGTTTTCAATGGAAGACATTTCCTTGCTCGCCACAGGCCTCATCCCTTCATAGAATCCTCAAAGACAGACTTTCTAAGCTGGGAAATGTAGAGTAAGCTTTAACTCGCTGAAATGAATGGACATGTCAGAGCGGTTTCTTGGAATGCTTCTTTCTGGCTTTTATTTCAGGATATTTCACTTTTCACGATAGTCTTCCATGCACTCCATAATATAATTTTTTCAGTTTTAAAGGAACAGTGTTCAAACACTGCCTTATGAGAAAAGAGGAATAACTTCCTGAGTGGAATGCACATATCACAAAGCAGTTTCTCAGAAAGCTTCTCTCCAGTTTTTATCTGAAGATATCTCCTATTCACCATAGTCCTGAAGTTTCACAGAAAGGTTCTTTCCAGTTTTTGTCTGAGGATATTTCCTTTTTCACCATAGCCGTCTATATACTCCCGAATGTCCTCTGGTAGCTTTTTCTCCAAAAGGGATTCTCCAATCCTCTATGAGAAAAAAAGGTATAATTCTGTGAGTGGAATGCACAGGCCACAAAGCAGCTCCTCAGGAAGCGTCTCTCCAGTTCCGATCTGATGATATTTCCTTTTTCACCATAAGCCTTAACGTGCTCCCGAATATCCCTTCGCAGACTAAACAAAAACAGTGTTAGAATACTGCTCAATGAAAAGAGAAGCTTAATTGTGTGAGTGGAATTCACTCGACACAGAGTAGTTTCACAGAGAGCAACTTTCCGGTTTCTATCTGAGGTTATTTCTTTTTCAGGATATTCTAAAGAACGTTTCCAAATGTCCCTTTTTAGATTCCACAGAAACAGTGATTTCAAACTGCTCAATCCAAAAAATGATTTAACTCTATGAGATGAATACAAACATCACAAAAGAGTTATTCAGAATGCTTCTCTCCAATTTTCAATGGAAGACATTTCCTTGCTGGCCACAGGCCTCCGGTCGCCACTTAATATCCCTTCACAGAATCCTCAAAGACAGACTTTCCAAATTGCGAAATGTGGAGTAAGCTATAACTCTGTGAAGTGAATGGACATGTCAGAGAGCAGTTTCTTGGAATGCTTCTTTCTGGGTTTTATTAGATGACATTTCACTTTTTGCCATAGTCTTCAATGTGCTCCGAATATCACTTTTTTAGTTTTACAGGAACAGTGTTCAAACAGTGCCTAATGAGGAAAAAGGTATAACACCCTGAGTGGAATGCACACATGATCAAGCAGTTTCTCAGAAAGCTTCTCTCCAGTTGTTAACTGATGATATTTCCTTTATCACCATAGGCCCGAATGTGATCCCAAATATACCTTCGCAGATCCATCCATGATGGAGTTTCCAAGCTGCATAATGTAAAGAAAGTTTTATCTATGTGAGCTGCATAAACATATCTATCACAAAACATTTACACAGAAAGCTTCCTTTCAGTTTTTTCCTGAGAATACTTCCTTTTTCACCGTAGCCCTCCATATGGTGAATGTCTCTTGGTAGTTTTCTTTCCAAAAGGGATTTCATAATCCTCTATGAGAAAAAAGATATAACTGTATGAGTGGAATGCACACATCACAAAGCAGTTCTTCGGAAAACTTCTATCCAGTTTCTATCTGAAGATATTCCTGTTTCACCGTAAGTCTCAAAGCGCTCCCAAATATCCCTTCACACGCTAAACATAAACAGGGTTGGAAAACTGCTCAGTGAAAAGAGAGGCTTAACTGAGCAAGGGGAATTAAGACGACACAGAGCAGTTTCACAGAAAGCTTCCTTCTGGATTGTACCTGAGGATATTTCCTTCTCCAAATTCTAAGGAGCATTCACAAATGTCCTTCCTCACATCCACAAAAACAGTGATTTCAAACTGCTCAATCCAAAGAATGATTTAACTCTATGAGATGAATACAAACATCACAAAAGAGTTGCTCAGAAAGCTTCTGTTCAATTTTCCATGGAAGACATTTCCTTGCTCGCCTCAGGCCTCCATTTGCCACTTAATATCCCTTCATAGATTCCTCAAAGAGAGAGTTTCCAAACTGGGCAATGTAGAGTAAGCTTTGACTCTGTGAATTGAATGCACATGTCAGAGAGTAGTTTCTTGGAATGCTTCTTTCTGAGATTTATTTGAGGATACTTCACTTTTCGCAATAGTGTTCAATGCACTCTGTAATATCACTTTTTCGATTTTACAGGAACAGTGTTCAAACACTGCCTTATGAGGAAACAGGTGTAACTCCCTGAGTGGAATGCACACATCACAAAGAAGTTTCTCAGAAAGCTTCTCTGCAGTTTTTATCAGAAGATATTTCCTATTTCACCATAGGGCAGAATGTGCTCCCGAATGTCCTTTCACGGATCCGTTCATGACGGTGTTTCAAAACTGCATAATAGAAAGAAAGTTTTATCTATGTGGGATGAATAAACATATCTATCACAAAGCAGTTTCACAGAAATCTTCTTTCCAGTTTTTGTATGAGGATATTTCCTTTAAACCATAGATGTCCACATACTCGCGAAGGTTGCCTGGTAGATTTTTCTCCAAAAGGGATTCCCCAATCATCTATGAGAAGGAAAGTATAACTCTGTGAGTGGAATGCACATGTCACAAAACAGGTCCTCATAAAGCTTCTCCCCAGTTTCTCTCTGAAGGTATTTCCATTTTCACTATAAGCGTCAAAGCACTCCAGAGTATCCCTTAGCTGACTAAACTAAAACAGTGTTAGAATACTGCTCAATGAAAACAGAAGCTTAACTGTGCGTGTGAAATTCACATGACACAGAGCAGTTTCACAGAAAGATTCCTTCTCGTTTTTATCCGAGGGTAATTCTTTTTCAGGACATTTTTAAGAGTGTTCCCAAATGTCCTTTCTCAGGTTCCACAGAAAGAGTGATTCCAAACTGCTCAATCCAAAGAATGATTTAACTCTACGAGATGAATACACACATCACAAAGCAGTTGCTCAGAAAGCTTCTTTCCAGTTTTCAACGGAAGACATTTCCTTGCTCGTCACAGGCCTCCGGTCGCCACTTAATATCCCTTCACAGAATCCTCAAAGACAGACTATCCAAACTGGGAAATGTAGAGTAAGCTTTGACTCTCTGAAATGAATGCACATGACAGAGAGCTGTTTCATAGAATGCTTCTTTCTGGGATGTATTTCAGGATATTTCACTTTTCACCATAGTCTTGCATGCACTCCGAAGTATTACATTTTTGGTGTTACAGGAACAGTGTTCAAACACTGCCTTATAGGAAAAGAGGTATAACTCCCTGAGTGGAATGCACACATCACAAAGCAGTTTCTCAGAAACCTTCTATCCAGTTTTTATCTGAAGATATCTCCTTTTTCATTGTAAGCCTCAAACGCTCCCGAATATCCCTTCGCAGACTAAATAAAAACAGTGTTAGAATACTGCTCAATGAAAAGAGAAGCTTAACTGTGAGAGTGGAATTCACGTGATACAGAGCAGTTTCACAGAAAGCTTCCTTCTGGTTTCTATCTGAGGTTATTTCTTTTTCAGGATATTCTTAAGTGAGTTCCCAAATGTCCTTTTTCAGGTTCCACAGAAAGAATGATTCCAAACTGCTCAATCCAAAGAATGATTTAACTCTACGAGATGAATACACACATCACAAAGCAGTTGCTCAGAAAGCTTCTTTCCAGTTTTCAATGGAAGACATTTCCTTGTTAATCACAGGCATCTGGTTGCCACTTAATATCCCTTCACAGAATCCTCAAAGACAGACTATCCAAACTGGGAAATGTAGAGTAAGCTTTGACTCTCTGAAATGAATGCACATGACAGAGAGCAGTTTCATGGAATGCTTCTTTCTGGGATTTATTTCAGGATATTTCACTTTTCACCATAGTCTTGCATGCACTCCGAAGTATTACATTTTCGGTGTTACAGGAACAGTGTTCAAACACTGCCGTATGACAAAAGAGGTAAAAATACCTCAGTGGAATGCGCACATCACAAAGCAGTTACTCAGAAACCTTCTCCGCAGTTTTTATCTGAAGATATCTCCTTTTTCATCGTAAGCCTCAAACGCTCCCGAATATCCCTTTGCAGGCTAAATAAAAACAGTGTTAGAATACTGCTCAATGAAAAGAGAAACTTAACTGTGAGAGTGGGATTCACGTGATACAGAGTAGTTTCACAGAAAGCTTCCTTCTGGTTTCTATCTGAGCTTATTTCTTTTTCAGGATATTCTTAAGTGAGTTCCCAAATGTCCTTTCTCAGGTTCCACAGGAAGAGTGATTTCAAACTGCTCAATCCAAAGAAAGATTTAAATCTATGAGATGAATACAGACATCACAAAGCAGTGGCTCAGAAAGCTTCTCTCCAGTTTTCATCGGAAGACATTTCCTAGCTCACCAGAGGCCTCTGGGCGCCACTTAATGTCCCTTCGCAGATTCCTCAAAGACAGAGTTTCCAATATGGGCAAAGCAGAGTAAACTTTAACTCTCTGAAATGAAGGCGAATGTCAGAGAGCTGTTTATTGTAATGCTTCTTTCTGGGTTTTATTTTAGGATATTTCACTTTTTCTATAGTCTACCATGCGCTTCAAAATATTACATTTTCGGTTTTACAGCAACGGTGTTCAAACACTGCCTTGTGAGACAAGAGGTATAACTACCTGAGTGCAATGCAAACATCACAAAGCAGTTTCTCAGAACACTCCTCTCCAGTTTTTATCTTAAGATATTTCCTTTTTCACCATAGGCCTGAATGTGCTCCTGAATGTTGCTTCGTGAATCCGTCTATGATAGAGTTTCAAAAGTGCATAATAGAAAGAAAGTTTTATCTATGTGAGATGAATAAATATATCTATCACAAAGCAGTTACACAATGTCACAAAGCAGTTACACACTTATGGTGAAAAAGTTTCCTTTATCACCATAAGCCTCAAAGCATTCCCAAATATCCCTTCACAGACTAAACAAAAACAGTGTCAGAATACTCCTCAATGAAAAGAGAAGCTTAATTGTGCGAGTGGAATTCACATGACACAGAGCAGTTTCACAGAAACCTTTCTTTTGGTTTCTATCAGAGGTTATTTCTTTTTCAGGATATTTTAAAGACCGTTCCCAAATGTCCTTTCTCAGATTCCCCAGAAAGAGTGATTTCAAACTGCTCAATCCAAAGAATGATTTAACTCTATGAGATGAATACAAACATCATAAAAGGTTGCTCAGAGGCCTGAATGTGCTCCAGAATGTCCCTTCACTGATCCATCCATGACAGAGTTTCCAAACAGTGAGATATAAGGAAAGTTTTTTCTATGTGAGATGAATAAACATAACCATCACAAAGCAGTTTCATGGAAAGCTTCTTTCCAGTTTTTGTCTGAGGACATTTCCTTTTTCACCGTAGCTGTTCATATATTCCCAAATGTTCCTTGGTAGTTTTTTCTCCAAAAGGGATTTCCCAATCCTCTATGGAAGAAAGGTATAATTCTGTGAGTGAAATGCACACATCACAAAGTAGCTCTTCGGAAAGTTTCTCTCTAGTTTCAATCTGAAGATATTTCCTTTTTCACCATAAGCCTCAAAGTGCTCCTGAATATCCTTTCACAGAATAAACAAAAACAGTGTTAGAATACTGCTCAATGGAAAGAGAAGCTAAACTGAGTGAGCAGAAATCACGAGACACAGAGTAATTTCAAGAAAGCTTCCTTCTGGTTTCTATCTGAAGTTATTTCTTTTTCAGGATATTCTAAAGAGTGTTCCCTTTTGACTTAGGATTGTCTTGGAGATGCGGGCTCTGTTTTGGTTCCATATGAACTTTAAAGCAGTTTTTCCCAATTCTGTGAAGAAACTCGTTGGTAGCTTGATGGGGATGGCATTGAATCTATAAATTACCTTGGGCAGTATGGCCATTTTCACGATATTGATTCTTTCTATCCATGAGCATGGTATGTTCTTCCATTTGTTTGTGTCCTCTTTGATTTCACTGAGCAGTGGTTTGTAGTTCTCCTTGAAGAGGTCCTTTACATCCCTTGTAAGTTGGATTCCTAGGTATTTTATTCTCTTTGAAGCAATTGTGAATGGAAGTTCAAAGCTGGAGGCATCACGCTACCTGACTTCAAACTATACTACAAGGCTACAGTAACCAAAACAGCATGGTACTGGTAACAAAACAGAGATATAGACCAATGGAACAGAACAGAGTCCTCAGAAATAATACCACACATCTACAGCCATCTGATCTTTGACAAACCTGAGAGAAACAAGAAATGGGGAAAGGATTCCCTATTTAATAAATGGTGCTGGGAAAATTGGCTAGCCATAAGTAGAAAGCTGAAACTGGATCCTTTCCTTACTCCTTATACGAAAATTAATTCAAGATGAATTAGAGACTTAAATGTTAGACCTAATACCATAAAAATCCTAGAGGAAAACCTAGGTAGTACCATTCAGGACATAGGCATGGGCAAAGACTTCATGTCTAAAACACCAAAAGCAACGGCAGCAAAAGCGAAAATTGACAAATGGGATCTCATTAAACTAAAGAGCTTCTGCACAGCAAAAGAAACTACCATCAGAGTGAACAGGCAACCTACAGAATGGGAGAAAATTTTGGCAATCTACTCATCTGACAAAGGGCTAATATCCAGAACCTACAAAGAACTCAAACAAATTTACAAGAAAAAAACAAACAACCCCATCAAAAAGTGGGCAAAGGATATGAACAGACATCTCTCAAAAGAAGACATTCATACAGCCAACAGACACATGAAAAAATGCTCATCATCACTGGCCATCAGAGAAATGCAAATCAAAACCACAATGAGATACCATCTCACACCAGTTAGAATGGCGATCATTAAAAAGTCAGGAAACAACAGGTGCTGGAGAGGATGTGGAGAAATAGGAACACTTTTACACTGTTGGTGGGATTGTAAACTAGTTCAACCATTATGGAAAACAGTCTGGCGATTCCTCAAGGATCTAGAACTAGATGTACCATATGACCCAGCCATCCCATTACTGGGTATATACCCAAAGGATTATAAATCATGCTGCTATAAAGACACATGCACACGTATGTTTATTGTGGCACTATTCACAATAGCAAAGACTTGGAATCAACCCAAATGTCCATCAGTGACAGATTGTATTAAGAAAATGTGGCACATGTACACCATGGAATACTATGCAGCCATCAAAAAGGATGAGTTTGTGTCCTTTGTAGGGACATGGATGCAGCTGGAAACCATCATTCTTAGCAAACTATCGGAAGAACAGAAAACCAAACACCGCATGTTCTCACTCATAGGTGGGAACTGAACAATGAGATCACTTGGACTCAGGAAGGGGAACATCACACACAGGGGCCTATCATGGGGAGGGGGGAGGGGGGAGGGGGGAGGGATTGCATTGGGAGTTATACCTGATGTAAATGACGAGTTGATGGGTACAGCACACCAACAAGGCACAAGTATACATATGTAACAAACCTGCACGTTATGCACATGTACCCTACAACTTAAAGTATAATAATAATAAATAAATTAAAAAAAAAAAAGGAAAAAAGAGTGTTCCCAAATGTCCTTTCTCAGATTCCACAGAAACAGTGATTTCAAACTGCTCAATCTAAAGAATGATTTAACTCTATGATATGAATGCAATCATCAAAAGATAGTTGCTCAGAAAGCTTCTCTCAATTTTCAATGGAAGACATTTCCTTGTTTGCCACAGGCCACCGGTTGCCACTTTATATCCCTTCCCAGAATTCTCAGAGACAGAATTCCAAAATGGGAAATGTAGAGTACGCTTTAACTCTGTGAAATGAATGGACATGTCAGAGAGCAATTTCTTGGATTACTTCTTTCTGAGATTTGACGACATTTCACTTTTCACCATAGTCTTCAATGTACTCCGAATATCACTTTTTTAGTTTTACAGGAACAGTGTTCAAACAGTGCCTTATGAGGAAAAAGGTATAAATCCCAGAGTGTGGAATGCACACATCACCAAGCAGTTTCTCAGAAAGCTTCTCTCCAGTTTTTAACTGATGATATTTCCTTTTTCACCACAGACCCAAATGTGATCCCAAATATCCCTTCATGGTTCCATCCATGACTGAGTTTCCAAGCTGCGTAATGTAAAGAAAGCTTTATGTATGTGAGATGAATAACATACCAAAAAAAAAAAAAAATTCACAGAGAGCTTCTTTCCTTTTTATCTGAGGATATTTTCTTTTTCAACACAGTACTGAATGTGATCCCAAATGTCCCTTCATGGATCCGTCTACGACATAGTTTCCAAGCTGTGTAATATAAAGAAAGTTTTAACTATGTGATATGAATACACATATCACAGAGCAGTTTCATAGAAAGCTTCTTTCCAGTTTTTGTCTGAGGCTTTTTCCCTTTTCACCATGGGCATCAACACACTCCTGAATATCACTTGGCAACTTTTTCTCCAAAATAGTTTCCCCAGTGCTGTTTGACAATAGAGGTATAACACTGTGAGTGGAATGCACACATCACAAAGCAGTACCTCGCAAATCTTCTCTCCAGTTCTGGTCTCAACATATTTCCTTTTTCACCATAAGCCTCAAAGCACTCCCGAATATCCTTCACATGCTAAACATAAACAGGGTTAGAAAACTGCTGAATGAAAGGAGGTGATTAACTGAGTGAGAGGAATAAAGAAGACACAGAACAGTTTCACAAAAAGCTTTCTTCTGGATTTTACCTAAGGATATTTCTTTCTCCATATTCTAAGAAGCATTCCCATATATCCTTCTTCAGAGTCCACAAAAACAGTGATTTCAAATTGCTCAATCCAAAGAATGGTTTATCTGCATGAGACGAATACACCCATCACAATTAGATGCTCAGAAAGCTTCTCTCCATTTTTCATCTTAAGATGTTTCCCTGCTCAACAGAAGCCTCTGGGTGCCACTTAATATCCCTTCACAGATTACTTAAAGACAGAGTTTCAAAAATGGGCAATGTAGTGTGATCTTTAACTCTGTGAAATGCATGGAAATATCAGAGAGCAGTTTCTTGGAATGCTTCTTTCTGGGTTTTGAGAATATTGCACTTTTCGCCCCAGTCTTCAATGGGCTCCGAAATATCACTTTTTGGGTTTTACAGGAACAGAGTTCAAACACTGCCTTATGAGAAAAGAGGTATAATTCCCTGAGTGGAATCAACATATCACAAAGCAGTTTCACAGAAAGCTTCTTTTCAGTTTTTGTCAGAGGAAATTTCCTTTTTCACCATATTCGTCCATATACTCCCGAATGCCCCTGGCAGCTTTTTCTCCAAAAGGGTTTCCCCAGTCCTCTATGAGAAGAAAGGTATAACTCTGTAAGTGAAATGCACACTTCACAAAGCATCTCCTCGGAAATGTTCTCTCCAGTTTCTATCTGAAGATATTTCCGTTTTCACTGTATGCCTCAAAGTGCTCCCAAGTATCCCTTAGCTGACAAAACTAAAACAGTGTTAGAATACTGCTCAATGAAAACAGAAGCTTAACTGTGCGAGTGGTAACACGTGACACAGAGTAGTTTCACAGAAAGCTTCCTTCTGGTTTTCATCGGAAGGTATTTCTTTTTCAGCATATTCTTAAGAGCATTCCCAAATATCCTTAATCAGATTCCACAGAAAGAAGTGATTTCAAACTGCTCAATCCAAAGAATGATTTATCTCTATGAGATGAAAGCACACATCGCAAAGCAGTTTTTCAGAAAGCTTCTCTCAGTTTTCAACGAAAGACATTTCCTTGATTGCCACAGGCCTCCGGTGACCACATAATATCCCTTCACAGAATCCTGAAAGACAGACTTTCCAAACAGGGAAATGTAGAGTAAGCTTTAACTCTCTGAAATGAATGCACATGTCAGAGAGCAGTTTCTTGGAATGCTTCTTTCTGAGTTTTATTTGAGGATATTTCACTTTTCGCCATAGTCTTCAATGTGTTCCAAAATATTCCTTTTTCAGATTTACAGTAATAGTGTTCAAACACTGCCTTATGAGAAAAGAGGTATAACACCTTGAGTGGAATGCAGACATCACCAAGCAGTTTCTCAGAAAACTTCTCTGCAGTTTTTATCTGAAGATATTTCCTATTTCACCATAGGCCTGAATGTGCTCCCGAATGTCCCTTCACGAATCCGTCCATGATAGTGTTTCAAAACTGTGTAATTGTAAGAAAGTTATATCTATGTGAGATGAGTAAATATATCTATCACAAAGCAGTTTCACAGAAAGCTTCTTTCCAGTTTTTGTCTGAGGATATTTCCTTTTTCACCATAGACGTCCATATACTGCCAAATGTCCCCTGGTAGCTTTGTCTCCAAAAAGGATTCCCCAATCCTCCATGGGAAGAAAGGTGTAATTCTGTGAGTAGAATGCACATGTCACAAAGCAGGTCCTCAGAAAGTTTCTCTCCAGTTTCTATCTGAACATATTTCCTTTTTCACCATAAGCCTCAAAGCACTCCCCAATATCCCTTTGCAGACTAAACAAAAACAGTGTTAGAATACTGCTGAATGAAAAGAGAAGCTTAACTGTGTGAGTGGAATTCACGCAACCCAGAGCAGTTTCACAGAAAGCTTCCTTCTGGTTTCTATTGAGGTTTTTTCTTTTTCAGGATATTCTAAAGAGCACTCCCAAATGTCCTTTCTCAGATTCCACAGAAACAGTGATTTCAAACTGCTCAGTCCAAAGAATGATTTAACTCTATGAGATGAATACAAACATCAAAAAAGAGTTGCTCAGAAAGCTTCTCTCCAATTTTCAATGGAAGACATTTCCTTGCTCACAACATGCCTCCATTTGTCACTTTATATCCCTTCCCAGAATCCTCAAAGATAGACTTTCCAAACTGGGAAATGTAGAGTAAGCTTTAACAACATGAAGTGAAAGGACATGTGAGGGAGAAGTTTCTTGGAATGTTTCTTTCTGGGTTTCATTTGACAATATTTCACTTTTCACCATAGTCTTCAATGTGCTCTGAATATATTTCTTTAAATTTATGGGAACAGAGTTCAAACTGTGCCTTATGAGAGAAAGGTATAACTCCTTGAGTGGAATGCACACATAATCATAACATATGTTTATGTTTTAAACATAAACAGAGTTATAAAACTGCTGAACAGAAAGAGAGGCTTAACCGAGTGAGAAGAATTAAAAAGACACAGAGCAGTTTCACAGAAAGCTTCCTTCTGGATTTAAAGCGAGGATATTTCTTTCTCCATATTCTAAGGAGCATTGCCAAATGTCCTTCCTCAGATTCCACAAAAACAGTGATTTCAAACTGCTCAACCCAAAGAATGGTTTAACTCTATGAGATGAATACACACATCACAAAGCAGTTGCTCACAAAGCTTCTCTCCAGTTTTCATCGGAAGACGTTTCCTTGCTCATCACAAGCCTGCAGGCGTCACTTAATATCCCCTCACAGATTCCTCAAAAACAGAGTTTCCAAACTGGTGAATGTAGAGTACGCTTTAACTCTGTGTAATGAATGCACATATCAGAGGCAGTTTTTTGGAACGCTTCTCTCTGGGTTTTATTTGACGATATTTCAGTTTTCGCCATAGTCTTCAATGTGCTCTGAAATATCACTTTTTCGGTTTTACAGGAACAGTGTCACAAAGCAGTTTCTCAGAGCTATTCTCTCCAGTTCTTATCTGAAGATATTTCCTATTTCACAATAGACATGAATGTGCTCCTGCATGTCCCCTCTCAAATCTGTCCATGGCAGTGTTTCAAAAGTGCATAATAGAAAGCAAATTTTATCTATGTGAGATGAATAAACATATCCGTCACAAAGCAGTTTCACAGAAAGCTTCTTTCCAGTTTTTGTCTGAGAATATATCCTTTTTCACTATAGCCGTCCATATAGTCCCAAATGTCCCTTGGTAACTTTTTCTCCAAAAGGGATTCCCCAATCCTCTATGAGAAGAAAGGTTTAATTTTGTGGGTGGAACGGCCACATCACAAAACAGCTGCTCAGAAAGCTTCTCTCCAGTTTCTATCTGAAGACATTTCCTTTTTCACCGTAAACCTAAATGCGCTCCCGAATATCCCTTTGCAGACTAAAGAAAAACAGTGTTAGTATACTGCTCAATAAAAGGAGAAATTTAACTGTGTGAGTGGAATTCACGCGACACAGAGCAGCTTCACAGAAAACTTCCTTCTGGTTTCTATCTGAGGTTATTTCTTTTTCAGGATATTCTAAACAGCTTTCCCAAATGTCCCTTCTCAGATTCCACAGAAACAGTGATTTCAAACTCCTCAAACAAAAGAATGATTTAACTCTCTGAGATGAATACAAACATCACAAAAGAGTCGCTCAGAAAGCTTCTCTGCCATTTTCAACCTAAGACATTTCCTTGCTCGCCACAGGCCTCCAGTTGCCACTTAATATCCCTTCCCAGAATCCTCAAAGACAGACTTTTCAAACTGGGAAATGTAGAGTAATCTTCAACTCTGTGAAATGAATGGAACGTCAGAGAGCACTTTCTAGGAATGCTTCTTTCTAGGTTTTATTTGACAACATTTCACTTTTCGCCATATTCTTCAATGTGCTCCAAATATCACTTTTTTAGTTTTACAGGAATAGTGTTCAAATAGTGCCTTATGAGAAGACAGGTATAACTCCCTGAGTGGAATGCACACATCACCAAGCAGTTTCTCAGAAAGCTTTTCTCCAGTTTCCATCGGAAGACGTTTCCTTGCTCACCACAGGCCTCTGGGCACCACTTATTATCCCTTTGCTGATTCCTCAAAGACAGAGTTTCCAAACTGGATTATATAGAGTAAGCTTTAATTCTGTGAAATGAATGCACATAACAGACAGCAGTTTCTTGATATGCTTCTTTGGGGGTTTTATTTGAGGATATTTTACTTTTCACCATAGTCTTCAATGGGCTTCGAGATATCACCTTTTCGGTTTTACAGGACCAGTGTTCTAACCCTGCCTTATGAGAAAAGAGGTATAACTCCCAGCGTGGTATGCACACCTCACAAAGCAGTTTCTCAGAAAGCTTCTCTTCAGCTTTTCTTTGAAGATATTTTCCTGTTCACCATAGTGCTGAATGTGCTCCTGCATGTCCCTTCACAGATCCGTCCATCAGAGTGTCCAAACAGCATTTTATAAAGAAAGTTTTATCTATGTGAGATGAATAAACCTATCTATCAAAAAGCAGTTTCACAAATAGCTTCTTTCCAGTTTTTGTTTGAACATAATTCCTTTTTCACCATACCCGTCCATGTACTCCCGAATGTCCCCTAGTACCTTTTCCTCCAAAAGTGATTTCCCAATCGTCTGTGAGTAGAAAGGTATAACTCTGTGAGTGGAATGCACATGTCACAAAATAACTCCTCGGAAAGCTTCTCTCCAGTTTCTATCTGAAGATATTTCTGTTTTCACCATAAACCTCAAAACGCTCCCAAATATCCCTTCACAGACTATACAAAAACAATGGTACAATACTGCTTAATGAAAAGAGAAGTTTAACTGTGTGAGTGGAATTTGCACCATCTGGAGCAGTTTCACAGAAAGCTTACCTCTGGTTTTTATCTGAGGGTATTTCTTTTTCAACATATTCTAAACAGCGTTCCCAAACGTCCATTCTCAGGTTCCACAGAAAGAGTGATTTCAAACTGCTCAATCAAAAGAGTGATTTAACTCTATGAGATGAAAACACACATCAGAGGCAGTTGCTCAGAAAGCTTCTGTACAGTTTTCAATGGAAGAGATTTCCTTACTCACCACAGGCCTAAGGGCATCACTTAATATCCCTTCGCAGATTCCTCAAGGACAGATTTTCCACACTGGGCAATGTAGAGTAAGCTTTAACACTGTAAAATGAATGTCTATATCAGAGAGCAGTTTTTTGGAATGCTTCTTTCTGGATTTTAGTTGAGGATATTTCACTTTTGCCATATTCTTCAATGTGCTGCAAAATATCACCTTTTCGGTTTTACAGGAACAGTGTTCAAACACTGCCTTATAAGAGAAGAGGTATAACACCCTGAGTGGAATGTACACATCACAAAGCAGTTTCTCAGAAAGCTTCTCTCCAGTTTTTATCTGACGAGATTTCTTTTTTCACCACAGGCCCGAATGTGATCCTGAATATCACTTTGAAAATCCATTCATGACGGAAATTGAAAGCTAAGTAATGTAAAGAAAGCTTTATCTATGTGAGATGAATAAACACAGCAAAAAGACTTACAGAATCCTTCTATCCAGTTTCTTTCTGAAGATATTTCCTATTTCACCATAAACCTGAATGTGCTCCCGAATGTCCTTTTGCGAATCCGTCCATGACGGAGTTTCAAAACTGCGTAATAGAAAGTAAGTTTTACCTATGTGAGATGAATAAATACACCATAGCCGTACATACACTCCCAAATGTCCCCTGGTAGCTCTTTCTCCAAAGGGGATTCCCCAATCCTTTATGAGAAGAAAAGCATAACTCTGTGAGTGGAATGCACACGTCACAAAGCAACTCCTCGGAAATCATCTCTCCAGTTTCTATCTGAAGATATTTCCATTTTCACCAAAAGCCTCAAAGCGCTCCCGAGTATCCCTTAGCTGACTAAACTAAAGCAGTGTTAGAATACTGCTCAGTGAAAACAGAAGCTTAACTGTGCGAGTGGAATTCACATGGCACAGAGCAGTTTCACAGAAAGCTTTCTTCTGGTTTTTATCGGAGGGTATTTCTTTTTCAAAATACTCTTAAGAGCGTTCCCAAGTGTCCTTTCTCAGATTCCACAGAAAGAGTGATTTCAAACTGCTCAATCCAAAGAATGATTTAACTCTATGAGATGAATACACACATCACAAAGCAGTTGCTCAGAAAGCCTCTCTCCGATTTTCAATGGAAGACAATTCCTTGCTTGTCACAGGCCTCCAGTGGCCACTTAATATCCCTTCGCAGAATCCTCAAAGACAGACTTTCCAAACTGGGAAATGTAGAGGAGCTTTAAGTCTCTGAAATGAATGCACAAGTCAGGGAGCAATTTCTTGGAATGCTTCTTTCTGGGTTTTATTTCAGGATATTTCACTTTTCACCATAGTCTTCCATGTGCTCCGAAATACTACTTTTTTGGTTTCACAGGAACAATGTTCCAACACTACCTTATGAGAAAAAAATGTATAAATCCCTGAGTGGAATGCATACATCACAAAGCAGTTTCTCAGAAAACTTCTCTCCAGTTTTTATCTGAAGATATCTCATTTTTCATCATAGGCCTGAATGTG
This sequence comes from Macaca mulatta, assembly GCF_049350105.2. Lineage (NCBI taxonomy): Eukaryota > Metazoa > Chordata > Mammalia > Primates > Cercopithecidae > Macaca > Macaca mulatta. The sequence continues at coordinate 46,186,733 of NC_133413.1, forward strand.
CTCCCAAATGTCCCTTCGCGGATCCGTCCATGACAGTTTCCAAACTGCAAAATATAAGGAAAGTTTTATCTATGTGAGATGATTAAAGATATCTATCACAAATTTTGTCTGAGGATATTTTCTTTTTCACCATAGCTGTCCCTATACTCCAGAATGTCCCTTGGTAGCTTTTTCTCCAAAAGGGATTCCCAATCCTCTATATGAAGAATAGTATAATTCAGTGAGTGCAATGCACACGTCACAAAGCAGCTCCTCGGAAAGCTTCTCTCCAGTTTCTATCTGAAGATATTTCCTTTTTCACCATAAGCCTCAATGCGCTCCCGAATATCCCTTTGCAGAGTAAAGAAAAAAAGTGTTAGAATACTGCTCAATGAATAGAGAAGCTTAACTGTGTGGGCAGAATTCATGCAACACAAAACAGTTTCACAGAAAGCTTCCTTCTGCTTTTATCTGAGGTTATTTCTTTTTCAAGATAGTCTAAAGAGCATTCTCAAATGTCCTTTCTCAGATTCCACAGAAACAGTAACTTCAAACTGGTCAATCCAGAGAATGATTTAACTTTATGAGATGAGAACACACATCACCCATCACAAAAGAGTTGCTCAGAAAGCTTCTCTCCAATTTTCAACGGAAGACAATCCCTTGCTCATCACAGGCCTCCGGTTGCCACTAAATGTCCCTTCGCAGAATCCTCAAAGATAGACTTTCCAAACTGGGAAATGTAGAATAAGCTATAACTCTGTGAAATGAATGGACATGTCAGAGAGTACTTACTTGGAATGCTTCTCTCTGGGTTTTATTTTAGGATTTTTCATTTTTTGCCATAGTTTTCCATGCGCTCTGAAATATTACTTTTTCAGTTTTACAGGAACAGTGTTCAAACACTGCCTTATAACACCCTGAGTGGAATGCACACATCACAAACCAGATTCTCAGAAAGCTTCTATCCAGTTTTTATCTAAAGATATCTCCTTTTTCACCGTAGGCCTGAATGTGCTCCCAAATGTCACTTCGCGGATCCGTCCATGACTGAGTTTCCAAACTGTGTAATATAAGAAAAGTTTTATCTCTGAGATGAATCAATATATCTATTACAAAGCAGTTTCACAGAAATCTTCTTTCCAGTTTTATCTGTGGATATTTCCTTTTTCACCATAGCCATCCATATACTCTCTATACTCTCTAATGTCTCTTGGTAGCTTTTTCTACAAAAGGGATTCCCCAATCCTCTATGCGAAGAAAGGTATAATTCTGTGAATGGAATGCACACATCACAAAGCAGCTCCTCAGAAAGCTTCTCTCCTGTTTCTCTCTGAAGATATTTCCTTTTTCACCAGAAGCCTCAAAGTGCTCCCGAATATCCCTTTGCAGACTAAACAAAAACAATGCTAGAATACTGTTCAATGAAAAGAGAAGCTTAACTGTGCAAGCGAAATTCATGCTACACAGAGCAGTTTCAGAGAAAGTTTCCTTCTGGTTTCTATCTGAGATTATTTCTTTTTCAGGATACTCTAAAGAGAGTTCCCAAATGTCCTTTCTCAGATTCCACAGAAACAGTGATTTCAAACTGCTCAATCAAAGAATGATTTAACTCTATGAGATGAATACAAACATCACAAAAACGTTGCTCAGAAAGCTTCTCTCTATTTTTTGATGGAAGACAGTTCCTTGCTTGCCACAGGCCTCCGGGCGCCACTTAATATCCCCTCGCAGATTCCTCAAAGACAGATTTTCCAAACTGGGCAATGTAGAGTAAGTTTTAATGTGTGAAATGAATACACATATCATAGAGCAGTTTCTGGGAACGCTTCTTTCTGTATTTTATTTGACGGTATTTCACTTTTCACCATATTCTTCAATGCGCTTCAAATTATCACTTTTTAGGTGTTACAGGAACAATGTTCAAACATTGCCTTATGAGAAAAGAGGTATAACTCCCTGAGTGGAATTCACACATCACAAAACAGTTTCTCAGAAAGCTTCTCTCCAGTTTTTATCTGAAATTATTTCCTTTTTCACCATAGGCCTGAATGTGATCCCAAATATCCCTTCACCTATCCCTCCATGATGGAATTTGAAAGCTGAGTAATGTAAAGAAAGATTTATCCATGTGAAATGAATTAACATAGCACAAAGCAGATTCTCAGAAAGCTTCTATCCAGTTTTATCTGAAAATATTTCCTTTTCACTATCATCCTGAATGTGCTCCCGAATGTCCCTATGCACATTAAACATAAAAAGTTTTAGAAAACTGCTCAATGAAAAGAGAAGCTTAACTGAGTGAGAGGAATTCACACAACATGTACCAGTTTCACAGAAAGCTTCCTTCTGGTTTTCATCTGAAGATATTTCCCTTTTCAATATAGTCCTGAATATATTCCCGAATGCCCTTCGCCTATCTGTCCATGAGAGAGTTTCCAAGCTGCATAATGTAAAGAAAGCTTTATCTATGTGAAATGAATAAACATAGCAAAAAGCAAATTCACAGAAAACTTCTTTCCGGGTTTTATCTGAAAATATTTCCTTTTTCACCATCGTCCTGAATGTGCTCCTGAATGTCCCTTTGTGCATCCGTCCATGACAGAGTTTCGAAGCTATGTAATGTAAAGAAAGCTTTACGTATGTGAGGTGAATACACATATCACAAAGCAGTTTCACAGAAAGCTTCTTTCCAGTTTTTGTCTGAGGCTATTTCCATTTTCACCATACGTGTCAATATTCTCCCGAATATCCCTTGGTACCTTTTTCTCCAAAAGAGATTCCCCGATGCCATATGAGAAGAAAGGTATAACGCTGTGAGTGGAATGCGTACATCAAAACAGTTCCTCGGAAAGCTTCTCTCCACTTTTGATCTGATTATATTTCCTTTTTCACCATAAGCCTCACAACGGTCCCAAATATCCATTCGTACACTAAACAAAAACAGTGTTAGAAAAGTGGTCAATGAAAAGAGAAACTTAACTGAGCGAGAAGAATTCACACGAAACATAGCAGTTTCACAGAAAGCTTACTTCTGGTTTTATCTGAGGGTATTTGTTTTTCAGCATATTCTAAAGAGCATTCCCAAATGACCCTTCTCAGGTTCCACAAAAGAATGATTTCAAACTGCTCAATTCAAAGAATGATTTAACACCATGAGAGGAATATACAGGTCACAAAGCAGTTGCTCAGAAAGCGTCTCTCCACTAGGGTTTTTATGTTATTAGGTCTAACATTTAACTCTCTAATCCATCTTGAATTAATTTTTGTATAAGGAGTAAGGAAAGGATCCAGTTTCAGCTTTCTACTTATGGCTAGCCAATTTTCCCAGCACCATTTATTAAATAGGGAATCCTTTCCCCATTTCTTGTTTCTCTCAGGTTTGTCAAAGATCAGATGGCTGTAGATGTGTGGTATTATTTCTGAGGACTCTGTTCTGTTCCATTGGTCTATATCTCTGTTTTGGTACCAGTACCATGCTGTTTTGGTTACTGTACCTTGTAGTATAGTTTGAAGTCAGGTAGCCTGATGCCTCCAGCTTTGTTCTCTTGACTTAGGATTGTCTTGGAGATGCGGGCTCTTTTTTGGTTCCATATGAATTTTAAAGCAGTTTTTTCCAATTCTGTGAAGAAACTCATTGGTAGCTTGATGGGGATGACATTGAATCTATAAATTACCTTGCGCAGTATGGCCCTTTTCACGATATTGATTCCTCCTATCCATGAGCATGGTATCTTCTTCCATTTGTTTGTGTCCTCTTTTATTTCACTGAGCAGTGGTTTGTAGTTCTCCTTGAAGAGGTCCTTTACATCCTTTCTAAGTTGGAATCCTAGGTATTTTATTCCCTTTGAAGCAATTGTGAATGGAAGTTCATTCATGATTTGATTCTCTGTTTGTCTGTTACTGGTGTATAAGAATGCTCGTGATTTTTGCACATTAATTTTGTATCCTGAGACTTTGCTGAAGTTTCTTATCAGCTTAAGGAGATTTTGGGCTGAGACAATGGGGTTTTCTAAATATACAATCATGTCATCTGCAAAGAGGGACAATTTGACTTCTTCTTTTCCTAACGGAATACCCTTGATTTCTTTCTCTTGCCTGATTGCCCTAGCCAGAACTTCCAACACTATGTTGAACAGGAGTGGTGAGAGAGGGCATCCCTGTCTTGTGCCAGTTTTCAAAGGGAATTTTTCCAGTTTTTGCCCATCCAGTATGATATTGGCTGTGGGTTTGTCATAAATAGCTCTTATTATTTTGAGGTACGTTCCATCAATACCGAGTTTATTGAGCGTTTTTAGCATGAAGGGCTGTTGAAAACCTAGGTAGTACCATTTAGGACATAGGCATGGGCAAAGACTTCATGTCTAAAACACCAAAAGCAACGGCAGCAAAAGCGAAAATTGACAAATGGGATCTAATTAAACTAAAGGGCTTCTGCACAGCAAAAGAAACTACCAGCAGAGTGAACAGACAACCTACAGAATGGGAGAAAATGTTTGCAATCTACTCATCTGACAAAGGGCTAATATCCAGAACCTACAAAGAACTCAAACAAATTTACAAGAAAAAAAACAAACAACTTCATCAAAAAGTGGGCAAAGGATGTGAACAGACATCTCTCAAAAGAAGACATTCATACAGCCAACAGACACATGAAAAAATGCTCATCATCACTGGCCATCAGAGAAATGCAAATCAAAACCACAATGAGATACCATCTCACACCAGTTAGAATGGCAATCATTAAAAAGTCAGGAAACAACAGGTGCTGGAGAGGATGTGGAGAAATAGGAACACTTTTACACTGTTGGTGGGATTGTAAACTAGTTCAACCATTATGGAAAACAGTCTGGTGATTCCTCAAGGATCTAGAACTAGATGTACCATATGACCCAGCCATCCCATTACTGGGTATATACCCAAAGAATTATAAATCATGCTGCTATAAAGACACATGCACACGTATGTTTATTGTGGCACTATTCACAATAGCAAAGACTTGGAATCAACCCAAATGTCCATCAGCGACAGACTGGATTAAGAAAATGTGGCACATATTCACCATGGAATACTATGCAGCCATAAAAAAGGATGAGTTTGTGTCCTTTGTAGGGACATGGATGCAGCTGGAAACCATCATTCTTAGCAAAGTATCGCAAGAACAGAAAACTAAACACCGCATGTTCTCACTCATAGGTGGGAACTGAACAATGAGATCACTTGGACTTGGACTCGGGAAGGGGAACATCACACACCGGGGCCTATCGTGAGGAGGGGGGAGAGGGGAGGGATTGCATTGGGAGTTATACCTGATGTAAATGACGAGTTGATGGGTGCTGATGAGTTGATGGGTGCAGCACGCCAACATGGCACAAATATACATATGTAACAAACCTGCACATTATGCACATGTATCCTAGAACTTAAAGTATAATAATAATAATAAATAAAAAATAAAAAAAAAGAAAGCATCTCTCTAGTTTTCAACGGAAGACATTTCCTTGCTAAACACAGATATCCGGGTGACACTTAATACACCTTTGCAGATTCCTAAAAGACAGAGTTTCCAAACTGGGCAATGTAGAGTATGCATTAACTCTGTGAAATGAATGCACATATCAGAGAGCAGTTTCTTGGAAGGCTTCTTTCTGGGTTTTATTTCAGGAGATTTCACTTTTTGCCATAGTCTTCCATGTGCTCTGAAATATTCCTTTTTGGTTTTACAGGAACAGTGTTCAAACACTGCCTTATGAGAAAAGAGGTATAACTCCGTGAGTGGATTCCACGCATCACAAAGCAGTTTCTCAGAAAGCTTCTCTCCAGTTTTTATCTGAAGATATTTCCTTTTTCAACACAGGCCTGAATGTGATCTCGAATGTCCCTTTGCGGATCCATCCATGATGGATTTTTCAGGCTGTATAATGTAAAGAAAGCTTTATCTATGTGAGATAAATAAACATACCAATAGGAAATTCACAGAAATCTTTCCATTTTTTATCTGAAGATATTACCTTTTTCACCATAGTAATGAATATGCTCCCAAATGTCCCTTCATGGATCCATCCATGACAGAGATTCCAAGCTGTGTAATGTAAAGAATGCTTTATCTATGTGAGATGAATACACATATCACATAGCAGTTTCACAGAAAGCTTCTTTTCAGTTTTTGTCTGAGGCTACTTCCCTTTGCACCATAGGCGTCAATATGCTCCCAAATATCCCCTGGTACCTTTTTCTCCAAAAGGGTTTAACCAATGCTGTATGAGAAGAGATTTATATCACTGTGAGTGGAATGTACACGTCACAAAGCAGTTCCACGGAAAGCTTCTCTCAAGTTTATATCTGAGCATATATCCTTTTTCTCCCTAAGCCTCAAGTGCTCCCGAATATCTATTTGCATGCTAAACATAAACAGTGTTAGAAAACTGCTCAGTGAACAGAGAATCTTAAGTGAGTGAGAGAAATTCACATGACACATGGCAGTTTCACAGAAAGCTTCCTTCTGGCTTTTATCAGATTATTTCTCCATATTCTAAAGACCATTCTCAAATGTACTGCCTCAGATTTCACAGAAAGAGTGATTTGAAACTGCTCAATCCAAAGAATGATTTAACTCTATGAGATGAATAGACACATCACGAAGAAATTGCTCAGATGGCTTCTCTCCAGTTTTCGTTGGACGACATTTCCTCGTTCATCACAGGCCTCTGGACGCCACTTAATATGGCTTCAGAGATTCCTCAAAGACAGAATTTCCAAACTGGGAAATGTAGAGTAAGCTTTTACTCTGTGAAATGAATACACATATCAGAGAGCAGTTTCTTGGAATGCTTCATTCTGGGTTTTATTTGAGGATAGTTCACTTTTCACCTTAGTCTTCAATGCACTCCGAAATATCACCGTTTTGGTTTTACAGGAACAGTGTTCAAACATTGCCTTATGAGAAAAGAGGCATAATTCCTTGAGTGGAATGCACACATCACAAAGCAGTTTCTCAGAAAGCTTCTATCCAGTTTTTATCTGAAGATATCTCCATTTTCACCATAGGCCTGAATGTGCTCCCGAATGTCCCTTCATGTATCCATCCATGACAGAGTTTCTGAGCTGCATAATATAAAGAAAGCTTTATCTATCTGAGATGAATAAACATAACTAACAGATTCACAGAAAGATTCTTTCAAGTTATCTGAAGATATTTACTTTTACACCATAGTTCTGAATGTGCTCACCAGTCTCGCTTCACGGTTCTGTCCATGACAAAGATTCCAAGCTGTGTAATGTAAAGAGAGCTTTATCTATGTGAGATGAATACACATATCACAGAGCAGTTTCACAGAAAGCTTCTTTCCAGTTTTTATCTGAGGCTATTTCCCTTTTCTCCATTGCTATCAATATGCTCCCGTATATCACTTGGTACCTTTTTCTCCAAATGCTGTATGAGTGTTTCCCCGATGCTGTATGAGAAGAGAGGTATAACAGAGGAATGCACACGTCACAAAGTAGTCCCTCAGAAGGCTTCTCTCCAGTTTCTCTCTGAAAATATTTCCTTTTTCACCATAAACCTCAAGGTGCTCCCGAATATCCCTTCGCACGCTAAACACCAGCAGTGTCAGAAAACTGCTCCATGAATAGAGAGGCTTAACTGAGTGAGAGGAATTAAGACCATACAGAGCAGTTTCACAGAAGGCTTCCTTCTGGTTTTTGCTGGAGGATATTTCTTTCTCCATATTCCAAAGAGCGTTCCCAAATGTCCTTCCTTAGATTCCACAGAAACAGTGATTTGAAACTGCTCAATTCAAAGAATTGTTTAACTCTATGAGATGAATACAGACCTCGCAAAGCAGTTGCTCAGAAAGCTTCTCTCCAAGATTCATGGAAAGACATTTTCTAGCTCACCTCAGGCATCCGGGCGCCACTTAATATCCCTTCGCAGATTCCTGAAAGACAGAGTTTCCAAACTGGGCAATGTAGAGTAAGCTTTAACTCTGTAAAATGAATACATATATCTGAGAGGAGTTTCTTTAAACGCTTCTTTCTGGGTTTTATTTGACGATATTTCACTTTTCACCATAGTCTTGAATGAGCTCCGAAATATCACTTTTTGAGTTTTACAGGATCATTGTTCAAACACACTGCCTTATGAAAAAAGAGGTATAAATCCCTGAGTGGAATGCACACATCACAAAGCAGTTTCTCGGAAAGCTTCTCTCCAGTTTTTATCTGAAGATATATTCTATTTCTCCATAGGCCTGAATGTGATCCCGAATATCTTTTCGTGGATCCGTCCATTAGGAAGTTTCCAAGCTGCATAAGGAAAAGTAACCTTTATCTTTGTGAAATGAATAAACATAGCAAAATCAGATTCATAGAAACTTCTTTAAAGATTTATCTGAAGATATTTTCTTTTTCTCCACGGTCATGAATGTGCTCCCGAATGTCCCTTCAGGATCCGTCCATGACAGAGTTTCCAAGCTGCATAATGTAATGAAAGGTTTATCTATGTGAGATGAGTACACTTAGCACAGAGCAGTTTCATAGAAAGTTTCCTTCCAGTTTTTGTCTGAGGCTATTTCCATTTTCACCATAGGCATCAATATGCCCCTGAATATCCCTTGGTACTTTTTCTCCAAAAGGGTTTCCCCAATGCTGTATGTGAAGAGAAGTATAACATTTCGAGTGGAATGCACACGTCACAAAGCATTTCCTCAGAAAGCTTCTCTCCAATTTCTATCTGAACATATTTCTTTTCTCACCGTAAGCCTCAAAATGCTCCCAAATATCCCTTCACACGCTAAAAGTAAACAGTGTTAGAAAATTGAACTGTGTGAAATGAATGCACATATCAGAGAGCAGATTCTTGGAATGCTTCTTTCTGGGTTTTATCTGAGGATATTTCACTTTTTTCCATAGTCTTCTATGTGCTCAGAAATATCACTTTTTCGGTTTTACAAGAACAGTGTTCAAACACTTCCTTATGAGAAAACAGGTATATCTCCCTGAGTGGAATGCACACATCACAATGCAGTTTCTCAGAAAGCTTCTCTCTGGTTTTTATCTGAAGGTATTTCCTTTTTCACTATAGGACTGAATTTGCTCCCGAATATCAATTCGCGAATCCATCCATAATGGAGTTTCCAAACTTCGTAATGTCAAGAAAATTTTATCTATGTGAGATGAATAAACATATCTATCACAAAGCATTTACAGAGAAAGCTTCTTTTCAGTTTTTGTCTGAAGATATTTCCTTTTTTACTGTAGCGCTCCATATGGTGAATGTCTCTTGGTAGCTTTTTCTCCAAAAGGGATTTCCCAATCCTCTATGAGAAAAAAGGTATAACTCTGTGAGTGGAATGCACACGTTGCAAAGCAGCTCCTTGAAACACTTCTCTCCACTTTTAATCTGAAGATATTTCCGTTTTCACCATAAGCCCCAAAGTGCTCCAGAATATCCCTTCGCAGACTAAACATAAACAGTTGTAGAAAACTGCTCAATGAAAAGAGAAGCTTAACAAGGGAGAGGAATTCACTCGACACATAGCAGTTTCACAGAAAATTTCCTTCTGGTTTTCATGTGAGGATATTTCTTTCTCCATAATCTAAAAAGCGTTCCCAAATGTCTTTCCTCAGATTCTACCAAAACAGTGACTTCAAACTGCTCAATCCAAAGAATGGTTTAACTCTAAGAGATGAATACACACATCACAAAGCAGTTGCTCGGAAAGCTTCTCTACAGTTTTCATCAGAAGACATTTCCTTGCTCACCACAGGCCTCCCGACATCACTTAATATCCCTTCGCAGATTCCTCAAAGACAGAGTTTCCAAACTGGGCAACGTAGAGTAAGCTTTAACTCTGTGAAATGAATGCACATATCAGAGAGCAGTTTCTTGGAACGCATCTTTCTGGGTTTTATTTGAGGATATTTCACTTTCCTCCATAGTCTTCAAGGTGCTCTGAAATATCACTTTTTCGGTTTTACAGGAACAGTGTTCAAACACTGCCTTATGAGAAAATAGGTATAACTCCCTGAGTGAAATGCACAGATCACAAAGCAGTTTCTCAGAAAGCTTCTCTCCAGTTTTTATCTAAAGATATTTCCTTTTTCACCATAGGCCTGAATGTGCTCCCGAATGTCCCTTCACAAATACGCCCATGATAGAGTTTACAAACTGCATAATATAAGGAAAGTTTTATCTATGTGATAAGAATAAATGTATCTATCACAAAGGAGTTCCACAGAAATCTTCTTTCCAGTTTTTGTCTGAGGACCTTTCCTTTTTCACCATAATCCTGAATGTCCTCCCGAATGTCCCTTCATGGATCCGTCCATGACAGAGTTTCCAAGCTACGTAATGTAAAGAAAGTTTTATCTATGTGAAGTGAGTACACATAGCACAGAGCAGTTTCACAAAAAGCTTCTTTTCAGTTTTTGTCTGAGGTTATTTCCCTTTTCACCATAGGCCTCAATATGTTCCCAGTAATCCCTTGGTACCTTTTTCTCCAAAAGGGTTCTCCAATGCTGTATGAGAAGAAAGGTATAATTCCATGAGTGGAATGCACATGTCACAAAGCAGCTCCTCAGAAAGCTTCTCTCTAGTTTCTCTCTGAAGATATTTCCGTTTACACCATAACCTTCAAAGCGCTCCCGTATATCCCTTAGGAGAGTAATCTAAAACAGTGTTAGAATACTGCTCATTGAAAACAGAAGCTTAACTGTATGAGTGGAATTCACACAACAGAGAGCAGTTTCACAGAATGCCTCCTTTTGGTTTTTATCTGAGGGTCTTTATTTTTCAGCATATTCTTAAGAGTGTTCCCAATGTACTTTCTCAGGTTTCACAGAAACAGTGATTTCAACCTGCTCAATCCAAAGAATGATTTAACTCTATGAGATGAATACAAATATCACAAAGCAGTTGCTCACAAAGCTTCTCTCCAGTTTTCAACAGAAGACATTTCCTTGCTCAACAGAGGCCTTTGAACACCACTGACTACCCCTTTGCAGATTCCACAAAGACAGAGTTTCCAAACTGGGCAATGTAGAGTAAGCTTTAACTCTGTGAAATGCATGCACATATCAGAGAGAAGATTCTTAGAATGCTCTTTCTGGGTTTTGTCTGAGGATATTTTACTTTTCTCCATAGTCTTCAATGTGCTCTGAAATATCTATTTTTCGGTTTTACAGGAACAGTGTTCAAACATTTCCTTATGAGAAAAGAAGTATAACTCCCTGAGTGGAATGCACACATCACAAAGCAGTTTCTCAGAAAGCTTCTATCCAGTTTTTATCTGAAGATATTTCCTTTTTCACCATAGGCCTGAATTTGCTCCCAAATGTCAATTCGCACATCCATCCATGATGGAATTTCCAAACTGCCTAATATATGGAAAGTTTTATCTATGTGAGATGAGTAAACATATCTATCACAAAGCATTTACAGAGAAAGCTTCTTTTCAGTTTTTGCCTGAGGATATTTCCTTTTTCACTGCAGCCCTCCCATATGGTGAATATCCCTTGGTAGCTTTTTCTCTAAAAGGGATTTCCCAATCCTCTATGAAAAAAAAGTTATAACTCTGTGAGTGGAATGCACACGTCACAAAGCAGCTCCTCAGAACGCTTCTCTCCTGTTTCTATCTCAAGATATTTCGGTTTTCACCATAAGCCTCAACGTGCTCCAGGATATCCCTTCACAGACTAAATATAAACAGTTTTAGAAAACTTCTCAAAGAAAACAGAAGCTTAACAAGGGAGAGGAATTCACTTGACACATAGCACTTTCACCGAAAACTTTCTTCTGGTTTTCATCTGAGGATATTTCTTTCTCCATATTCTAAAAAGCGTTCCCAAATGTCCTTCCTCAGATTCCACCCAAACGGTGATTTCTAACTGCTCAATCCAAATAGTGGTTTAACTCTATGTGATGAATACACACATCACAAAGCTGTTGCTCAGAAAGCTTCTCTTCAGTTTTCATCAGAGAACATTACCTTGCTCACCACAGGCCTCTCCGTGCCACTTAATATCCCTTCGCAGATTCCTCAAAGACAAAGTTTCCAAACTGGGCAATGTAGAGTAATCTTTAACTCTGTGAAATGAATGCACATATCACAGAGCAGTTTCTTGGAACGCTTCTGTCTGGGTTTTATTTGAGGATATTTCACTTTCTGTCATAGTCTTCAAGGTGCTCCGAAATATCACTTTTTTAGTTTTAAAGGAAGAGTGTTCAAACACTGCCTTATGAGAAAATAGGTATAACTCCCTGAGTGGAATGCACACATCACAAAGCAATTTCTCAGAAAGCTTCTCTCCAGTTTTTAAAATAAAGATATTTCCTTTTTCACCATAGGCCTCAATGTGCTCCCGAATGTCGCTTCGCAGATACGTCCATGATGGAGTTTACAAACTGCGTAATATAAAGTAAGTTTTATCTATGTTATATGAATATACATATCTATCACAAAGCAATTTCACAGAAATCTCCTTTCCAGTTTTTGTCTGAGGACCTTTCCTTTCTCACCATAGTCCTGAATGTGCTCCCAAATGTCCCTTCATGGATCCGTCCATGACAGAGTTGCCAAGCTGCATAATGTAAGGAAAGCTTTATCTATATGAGATGAGTACACATAGTACAGAGCAGTTTTACAAAAAGCTTCTTTCCAGTTTTATTCTGAGGCTATTTCCCTTTTCACTATAGGCCTCAATATGCTCCCCATTATCCCCTGGTACCTTTTTCTCCAAAAGGGTTTCTCCAATGTTGTATGAGAAGAAAGGTATAAATCTGTGAGTGGAATGCACATGTCACAAAGCAGCTCCTCAGAAAGCTTCTCTTCAATTTCCATCTGAAGACATTTACACCATAAGCCTCAAAGCGCTCCCGAATATCACTTAGTAGACTAATTTAAAACAGTGTCAGAATACTGCTCAATGAAAACAGAATCTTAACTGTATGAGTGAAATTCACACGACACAGAGTAGTTTCACAGAATGCCTCCTTCTGGTTTTTATCTGAGGGTCTTTATTTTTCAGCATATTCCTAGGAACGTTCCCAAATGTACTTTCTCAGGTTCCACAGAAACAGTGATTTCAACCTGCTCAATCCAAAGAATGATTTAACTCTATGAGACGAATACAAATATCACAAAGCAGTTGCTCACAAAGCTTCTCTCCAGTTTTCAACAGAAGACAATTCCTTGATCAACACAGGCCTCCAGGCGCCACTTACTACCCCTTTGTAGATTCATGAAAGACAGAGTTTCCAAACTAGGCAATGTAGAGTAAGCTTTAACTATGTGAAATGAATGCACATATCACTGAGTAGATTCTTGGAACGCTTCTTTCTTGGTTTTATTTGATTATATTTCCCTTTTCACCATAGTCTTCAAGGTGCTACGAAATATCACTTTTTCAGTATTACAGGAACAGTGTTCAAACACTGCATTATAGGAAAAGAGGTATAACTCCCTGAGTGGAATGCACATATCACAAAGAAGTTTCACAGAAAGCTTCTTTCCAGTTTTCCTCTGAGGCTATTTCCCTTTTCACCATAGGCATCAAAATGCCCCTGAATATCACTTGGTACCTTTTTCTCCAAAAGGGTATCCCCAATGCTGTATGAGAAGAGAGGTATAACACTGTGAGTGGAATGCACACGTCACAAAGCAGTTTCTAAGAAAGCCTCTCTTCAGTTTCTATCTGAACATATTTCCTTTTTCATCGTAAGCCTCCAAGCACTCCTGAATATCCCTTCTCACGCTAAACATAAACAGGATTATAAAACTGTTCAATGAAAAAGGAGGCTTAAGTGAGGGAAAGGAATTAAGACGACACAGAGCAGTTTCACAGAAAGCTTCATTTCGGATTTTACCTGAGGACATTTTTCTCTCCATATTCTAGTGAGAGTTCCCAAATGCCCTTCCTCTGATTCCACAGAAACAAGGATTTCAAACTGCTCAATCCAAAGAATGATTTAACTCTATGAGAGGAATGCAAACATCACAAAAGAGTTGCTCAGAAATCTTCTCTCCAATTTTCAATGGAAGACATTTCCTTGCTCGCCACAGGCCTCCAGTGCCAATTAATATCCCTTCCCAGAATCCTCAAAGTCAGACTTTACAAACTGGGAAACGTAGAGTAAACTTCAACACTGTGAAATGAATGGAAATGTCAGAGAGCAGTTTCTTGGGATGCTTCTTTCTGGGTTTTATTTGCTGACATTTCACTTTTCGCAATAGCCTTCAATGGGCTCCGAATATCACTTATTTAGTTTTACAGGAACAGTTTTCAAACATTGCCTTATGAGAAAAGAGGTATAACTCCCTGAGTGGAATGCACACATCACCAAGCAGTTTCACAGAAAGCTTCTCTCCAGTTTTTATCTGACGATATTTTCTTTTTCACCATAGGCCCAAATGTGATCCCAAATATCCCTTTGCGGATCCATCCTTGACGGATTTCCAAGCTGCATATTGTAAAGAAAGCTTTATCTATGTGAGTTGAATACACATATCACAGAGCAGTTTCATAGTTTTTGTCTGAGGCTATTTCCATTTTCACCATAGGCATCAATATGCTCCCCAATATCCCTTGGTTCCTTTTTCTCCAAGAGGGTTTCCCCAATGCTGTATGAGAAGAGAGGTATAGCACTGTGAGTGGAATGTACACGTCACAAGGCAGTTCCTCTGATAGCTTCTCTCCAGTTTCTATCTCAGCATATTTCCTTTCTCACTGTGAGACTCAAAGCTCTTCCAAATACCCCTTCACACACTAAACCTAAAGAGTGTTAGAAAACTCTTCAATGAAAAGGGAAGCTTAAGTGAGCGAGAGGAATTCACCCAACAGATAGCAGTTTTACAGAAAGCTTCCTTCTGGATTTCATCTGAGGATATTTCTTTCTCCATATTCCAAAGAGCGATCCCAAATGTTCTTCCTCAGATACCACAGAAACAGTGATTTCAAACTACTCAATCCAAGGAATGGTTTAACTCTATGAGATGAATGCACACATCACAAAGCGGTTTCTCAGAAAGCTTCTATCCAGTTTTCATGGGAAGATGTTTCCTTGCTCACCACAGGCCTCCGGGTGCCACTTAATATCCCTTCGCAGATTCCTCAATGACAGAGTTTCCAAAGTGGACCATGTAGAGTAAGCTTTAACTATGTGAAATGAATGCACATATCAGAGAGAAGTTTCTTGGAACGCTTCCTTATGGATTTTATTAGAGGATATTTCACACTTTGCAATAGTCTTCAATGTGCTCCGAAATATCACTTTTTTCTGTTTTACAGGAACAGTGTTCAAACACTGCATTATGGGAATAGAGGTAAACCTCCCTGAGTGGAATGCACACATCACAAAGCGGTTTCTCAGAAAACTTCTCTCCAGTTTTTATCTGAAGATATTTCCTTTCTCACCATAGGCATGAATGTGTTCCCAAATGTCCCTTCGTGAATCCATCCATGATGGTGTTTCAAAACTGCGTAATAGAAATAAAGTTCATCTATGTGAGATGAATAAACATATCTATCACAAAGCAGTTTCACAGAAATCTTCTTTTCAGTTTTTGTCGGAGGATATTTTCTGTTTCACCATAGCCATCCATATATTCCCAAATGTCCACTGGTAGCTTTTTCGCCAAGAGGAATTCCCCAATCCTTTATGAAAAGAAAAGTATAACTCTGTGAGTGGAATGCACACACTACAAAGCAGTTCCTCGGAAAGCTTGTCTCCAGGTTCTATCTGAAGATATTCCCTTTTTCACCATAAGCCTCAAAGCACTCCCGAATATCCCTTTGCAGTTAAACAAAAACAGTGTTAAAATACTGCTCAATGAAAAGATAAGCTTAACTGGGTGAGTGGAATTCGCGCAACAGCGAACAGTTTCACAGAAAGCTTCCTATGGTTATTCATGGATCGTATTCCTTTTTCAGCATATTCTTAAGAGCGTTCCAAAATGTCCTTTCTCAGGTTCCACAGAAAGAGTGATTTCAAACTCCTCAATGCAAACAATGATTTACCTCTATGAGATGAAAAACATATCACAGGCAGTTGCTCAGAAAGTTTCTCTACAGTTTTCAACGTAAGACATTTCCTTGCTCGCCACAGGCCTCCAGTCCCCACTTAATATCCCTTCACAGAATCCTCAAAGACAGACTTTCCATATTGTGAAATGTAGAATAAGCTTTAACTCTCTGAAATGAATGCACATATCAGGGAACAGTTTCTTGGAACGCTTGTTTCTGGGTTTTATTTCAGGATATTTCACTTTTTGCCATAGTCATCCATGCATTCCGAAATATTACTATTTTGGTTTTACAGAAACAGTGGTCAAACACTGCCTGATGAGAAAAGAGGTATAACTCCCTGAGTGGAATGCACACATCAGAAAGTAGTTTCTCAGAAAGCTTCTATCCAGTTTTTATCTGAAGACATCTCCTTTTCCACTGTAGGCCTGAATGTGCTCCCGAATGTCCCTTCACAGATCCGTCCATGACAGAGTTTCCAAGCTGCATAATAGAAAGAAAATGTTATCTAAGTGAGATGAATATACATATCACAGAGCAATTTCACAGAATTTTTTTTTCCAGTTTTTGTCTGAGGCTATTTTCCTTTTCACCATAGGCGTCTATATGCTCCTGAATATCCCTAAGTACCTTTATCTCCAAAGGGTTTCCCCGATGCTGTATGGAAAGATACGTATAACACTGTGAGTGCAATGCACACGTCACAAAGCCGTTCCACGGAAAGTTTCTCTCCAGTTTCTATCTGAACATATATCTTTTTTCCTCGTAAGCCTCAAAGCACTCCCGAATATCGCTTTCTATGCTAACCATAAACAGTGTTAGAAAACTGCTCAATGAAAAGAGAAGCTTAACTGAGCGAGAGGAATTCACATGACACAGAGCAGTTTCACAGAAAGCTTCCTTCTGTCTTTCATCTGAGGATATTTCTTTCTCCATATTCTAAAAAACGTTCCCAAATGTCCTTCCTCAGATTCCACCCAAACGGGGATTTCAAGCTGCTCAATCCAAAGAATGGTTTAATTCTATGAGATGAATACACCCATCACAAAGCAGTTGCTCAGAAACTTTCTCTCCAATTTTCATTGGAAGATATTTCCTTCCTCACCACAGGCCTTCGGGTGCCACTTAATATCCCTTCAGAGATTCCTCAAAGACACAGTTTCCAAAGTGGGTAATGTAGAGTAACCTTAAACTCTGTGAAAAAAAAATGCACATATCAGAGAGCAGTTTCCTGGAACTCTTCTTTCTAGGTTTTACTTGAGGATATTTCACTTTTCACCATAGTCTTCACGGCGCTCCGAAATACCACTTTTTGGGTTTTACGGGAACAGTGTTCAAACACTGCCTCATGAGAAAAATGTATAAGGCCCTGAATGGAATGCACACATCACAAAGCGGTTTAACAGAAAGATTCTCTACAGTTTTTATCTGAAGATATTTCCATTTTCACCATAGTCCTGACTGTGCTCCCGTATGTCCCTTCGCGAATCCTTCCATGATGGCGTTTCAAAACTGCATAATAGAAAGTTTTATCTATGTGAGATGAATAAACATATCTATCACAAAGCAGATTCACAGAAAGCTTATTTTCAGTTTTTGTCTGAGGATATATCCTTTTTCACCATAGCAGTCCATATACTCCCGAATGTCCCTTGGTATCTTTTTCTCCAAAGGGATTCCCCAATCCTCTATGAGAAGAAAGCCATAACTCTGTGAGCAGAATGCACATGTCACAAAGCAGCTCCTCGGAAAGCTTCTCTCCAGTTTCTATCTGAAGATATTTACTTTTTCACCGTAAGCCTCAAAGCGCTCCCGAATATCCCTTTGTAGACTAATCAAAAACAGTGTTAGAATTCTGCTCAATGAAAAGAGAAGCTTAACTGGTTGAGCAGAATTTACGTGACACAGAACAGTTTCACAGAAAGCTTACATCTGGTTTCTATTTGAGGTTATTTCTTTTTCAGGATATTCTAAAGAGCATTCCCAAATGTCCTTCCTCAGGTTCCACAGAAACAGTGATTTCAAACTGCTCAATCCAAAGAATGATTTAACTCTATGAGATGAATACAAACATCACAAAAGAGTTGCTCAGAAAGCTTCTCTCTAATTTTCAACCTAAGACATTTCCTTACGCATCACAGGCCTCCGGTCGCCACTTAATATCCCTTCGCAGAAACCTCAAAGACAGACTTTCCAAACTGGGAAATGTAAAGTAAGCTTTAACTCTGTGAAATGAATGGACATGTCAGAGAGCAGTTTCCTGGAATGCTTCTTTCTGGGTTTTATTGGGCGACATTTCACTTCTTGCCATAGTCTTCAATGTGCTCCAAATATCACTTTTGTAATTTTACAGGAACAGTGTTGAAACAGAGCCTTATGAGAAAAAAGGTATAACTCCCTGAGTGGAATTCACACATCACAAAGCAGATTCACAGAAACCTTCTTTCCATCTTTTATCTGAAGATATTTCCTTTTTCACCATAGTCCTGAATGTGCTCCCGAATGTCCCTTCATGGATCCCTCCATGACAGAGTTTCCAAGCTGCATAATGTAAAGAAAGCTTGATCTATGTGAGATGAATACACATATCACAGAGCAGTTTCATAGAATTATTCTTTCCAGTTTTTGTCTGAGTCTATTTCCCTTTTCACTTTAAGCATCAAAATGCTCCCGAATATCACTTGGTATTTTTTCTCCAAAAGGGTTTCCCCAATGTTGTATGAAAAGAGAGGTATAACACAGTGAGTGCAATGCACACATCACAAAGCAGTTCCTCGAAAAGCTTCTCTCCAGTTTTTGTCTGAACATATTTCCTTTTTCACCAAAAGCCTCAAAGCACTCCGAACATCCCTTCACACGCTAAATACAAACAGGTTTAGAAAAATGCACAATGAAAAGAGAGGCTTAACTGAGCAAACAATCTTAAGATGACACAGAGCAATTTCACAGAAAGCTTCCTTCTGGATTTTACCTGAGGATATTTCTTTCTCCATATTCTAAGGAGCATTCCAAAATGTCATTTCTCAGGTTCCACAAAAACAGTGATTTCAAAGTGCTCAATCTAAAGAATGGTTTAACTCTATGAGATGAATACACACATCACAAAGTAGTTGCTCAGAAAGCTTCTCTCCAGTTTTCATAAGAAGACGTTTCCTTACACACCACAATCCTCGGGGCACCACTTAATATCCCTTCACAGATTCCTCAAAGACAGAGTTTCCAAACTTGGAAATGTAGAGTAAGCTTTACCTCTATGAAATGAATGCACATATCAGAGAGCAGTTTCTTGGAACACTTCTTTCTGGGTTTTATTTGAGGATATATCACTTTTTGCCATAGTCTTCAAAGCACTCCAAAATATCACTTTTTCATCTTACAAGAACAGAGTTCTAACACTGTCTTATGAGAAAAGAGGTATAACTCCCTGAGTGCAATGCACACATCACAAAGCAGTTTCTTGAAATGCTTCTCTCCAGTCTCTACCTGAACATATTTCCTTTTTCACCGTAATCCTAAAAGCGCTCCAAAATATCCCTTCGCACATTGAACATAAACAGTGTTAGAAAACTACTCAATGAAAAGAGAAGCTTAACTGAGTGACAGGAATTCACAAGACACATAGTAGTTTCACAGAAAGCTTCCTTCTGGTTTTTATCTGAAGATATTTCCCTTTTCATCATAGTCCTGTATGTGCTCCTGAATGCCCTTCACAGATCCGTCCATGATAGAGTTTCCAAGCTGCATAATGTAAAGAAAGCATTGTCTCTGTGAAATGAAAAAACAGCAAAAAGCAGATTCACAGAAAGCTTCTTTCAAGTTTTTATCCGCAGGTATTCCTTTTTCACCATAGTCCTGAATGTGCTCACAAATGTCCCTTTGTGGATCTGTCCATGACAGTTTTGAAGCTGCGTAATGTAAAGAAAGCTTTATCTATGTGAGATGAATACACATAGCACAGAGCAGTTTCACAGAAAGCTTCTATACAGTTTCTGTCTGGGGCTATTTTCCTTTTCACCATAGGCATTAATATGCCCCTGAATATCTCTTGGTACCTTTTTCTCCAAAAGGGTGGCACTGGAGGCCTGTGGCAAGCAAGGAAATGTCTTCCATTGAAAATTGGAGAGAAGATTTCTGAGCAACTCTTTTGTGATGTTTGCATTCCTCTCATAGAGTTAAATCATTCTTTGGATTGAGCAGTTTGAAATCCTTGTTTCTGTGGAATCAGAGGAAGGGCATTTGGGAACTCTCACTAGAATATGGAGAGAAAAATGTCCTCAGGTAAAATCCGAAATGAAGCTTTCTGTGAAACTGCTCTGTGTCGTCTTAATTCCTTTCCCTCACTTAAGCCTCCTTTTTCATTGAACAGTTTTATAATCCTGTTTATGTTTAGCGTGAGAAGGGATATTCAGGAGTGCTTGGAGGCTTACGATGAAAAAGGAAATATATTCAGATAGAAACTGGAGAGAGGCTTTCTTAGAAACTGCTTTGTGACGTGTGCATTCCACTCACAGTGTTATACCTCTCTTCTCATACAGCATTGGGGATACCCTTTTGGAGAAAAAGTGTTAGAATACTGCTCAATGAAAAGAGATGCTTAACTGTGCGAGCAGAATTCACATGACAGAAAGCAGTTTCACAGAAAGCTTCCTTCTGGTTTCTATCTGCAGTTGTTTCTTTTTCAGCATATTCTAAAGAGCATTCCCAAATGTCCTTTTTCAGATTCCTCAGAAACAGTGATTTCAAAGTGCTCAACCCAAAGAATGATGTAACTCTATGCTCTGAATACAAACATCACAAAAAAGTGGCTCAGAAAGCTTCTCTCCAATTTTCAGCGGAAGAGATTTCCTTGCTTGCCACCCGCCTACAGTTACCACTTAATATCCCTTTGCAGAAACCTCAAAGACAGACTTTCCAAACTGGGAAATGTAGAGTAAACTTTAACTCTGTGAAGTGAATGGACATGTCAGAGAGCAGTTTCTTGGAATGCTCCTTTCTGGCTTTTATTTGATGACATTTCACTTTTTGTGATAGTCTTCAATATGCTCTAGTATCATTTTTTTAGTTTTACAGGAACATTGTTCAAACAGTGCCTGATGAGAAGAAAGTTATAACTCCCTGAGTGGAATGAAAACATCACAAAATAGTTTCTCAGAAAGCTTCTCTCCAGTTTTTATCTGATGATATTTCCTTTTTCACCATAGGCCCAAATGTGATCCCGAATATCCGTTCAGAGATCCATACATGACGGAGTTTCCAAGCTGCATAATGTAAAGAAAGCTTTATCTATGTGAGGTGAAAAACATAGCAAAAAGCAGATTCACAGAAAGTTTCTTACTAGTTTTAATCTGAAGATATTTCCTTTTACACCACAGTCCTGAATGTGCTCAGTTTCACAGGAAGTTTCTTTCCAGTTTTTATTCGAGGCTATTTCATTTTTCACAATAGGCGTCATATGCTCCCGAATATGCCTTGCTACCTTTTTCTCCAAAATGTTTTCCCGATACTGTATGAGAACAGAGGTAAAACACTCTGAGTGGAATGCACACACCACAAAGCAGTTCCTTGGAAAGCTTCTCTCCATTTTCTATCTGAAGATGTTTCCTTTTTAACTGTAAGCCTGAAAGCACTCCCGAATATCGCTTCGCACACTAAACATAAACAGTATGAAAACTGGTCAATGCAAGAGAAGCTTAACTGAGTAAGAGGAATTCACATGACACACGGCAGTTTCATAGAAAGCGTCCTTCTTGTTTTTATCTGAGGATATTTAGTTTTCCTATTCTAAAGAGCGTTCCCAAATGTTCTTCCTCAGATTCCACAGAAACAGTGATTTAAAACAATTCAATCCAAAGAATGGTTTATCTCTATGAGATGAATACACACATCACAAAGCAGTTGCTCAGAAATCTTCTCTCCAGTTTTCAATGGAAGACATTTCCTTGCTCACCACAGACCTCTGGGAGCCACTTAATATCCCTTCGCAGATTCCACAAAGACAGTGTTTCCAAACTGGGCAATGTAGAGTAAGCTTTAATTCTGTGAAACGAATGCACATATCAGAGAGCAGTTTCTTGGGACGCTTCTTTCCTGGTTTTATTTGAGGAGTGTTATCTTTTCGCCTTAGTCTTCAATGCGCTATGAAATATCACATTTTCGGTTTTACATAAACAGTGTTGAAACACTGCCTTATGAGAAAACAGGTATATCTCCCTGAGTGGAAAGCACACATCACATAGCAGTTTCTCAGAAAGCTTCTCTCCAATTTTTATATGAAGAGATTTCCTTTTTCACCATAGGTCTGAAGGTACTCCCGAATGTCCCCTTGCAGATCTGTTCTTTACGGAGTTTCCAAACGGCATAATACAAAGAAAGTTTTATCTATGTGAGATGAATAAACATATCTATCACAAAGCAGTTTCACAGAAAGCTTCTTTCCCGTTTTTGTCAGAGGGTAATTCCTTTTTCACAATAGCCATCTATATACTCCTGAATGTCCCTTGGTAGCTTTTTCTCCAAAAGGGATTCACCAATCCTCTATGAGAAGAAAAGTCTAACTCTGTTAGTGGAATGCACACATCACCAAGAAGCTCCTCAGAAAGCTTCTCTCTAGTGTTTATCTGAAGTTATTTCTATTTTCACCATAAGCCTCAAAGCGCTTCTGAGTATCCTTTGCAGACTAAACACAGTGTTAGAATACTGCTCAATGAAAAGAGAAGCTTAACTGTGTGAGTGGAAATCACAGGACCGAGAGTAGTTTCACAGAAAGCTTCCTTGTGGTTTTTATCTGAGGGTATTTCCTTTTCAGCATATTCTAAAGACCGTTTCAGAATGTCCTTTCTCAGGCTCCACAGAAACAATGAATTCAGACTACTCAATCCAAAGAATGATTTAACTCTATGAGATGAATCCACACATCACAAAGCAGTTGCTCAGAAAGCTTCTCTCCAGTTTTCAACGGAAGAAATTTTCTTGCTCACCACAGGCCCCCGGGCGCCACATAATATCTCTTCGCAGATTCCTCAAAGACAGAGTTTTCAAACTGGGCAATGTAGAGTAAGCTTTAATTCTGTGAAATAAATGCGCACATCAGAGAGTTGCTTCTTGGAATGCTTCTTTTGGGTTTTATTTGAGGATAGTTCAATTTTCACCATAGTCTTCAATGCACTCTGAAATATCACTTTTTCAGTTTTACAGGAAACGTGTTCAAACACTGCATTATGAGAAAAGAGGTATAACTCCCTGAGTGGAATGCACACATCACAACGCAGTTCCTCACAAAGCTTCTGTCCAGTTTTTATCTGAAATATTTCCATTTTCAAAATAGCCTTGAATGTGCTCCCGAATGTCCCTTTGCGGATCCATCCATGACAGAGTTTCCAAGCTGTGTAATGTAAAGAAAGTTTTATCTATGTGAGATAAATAGAAATAGCAAAAAGCTGATTCACAGAAAGCTTCTTTCCAGTTTTTCTCTGAGGTTATTTCCTTTTTCACCATAGCCGTCCATATAAACCTAAATAAATGTCCCTGGTATCGTTGTCTCCAAAAGGCATTCCCCAGTCCTTTACGAGAAGAGGGGTATAACACTGTGAGTGAAATGCACAAGTCTCAAAGCAGTTCCTGGGAAAGCCTCTCTCCAGTTTCTATCTGAACATATTTCCTTTTTCACCATAGCCTCAACGCACTCCCAAATATCCCTTCGCTTGCTAAACATAAAGAGTGTTAGAAAAGTGCTCCATGAAAAGAGAAGCTTAACTGAGCAAAAGGAATTCAAACATAGCAGTGAAACATAGCAGTTTCACAGAAAGCTTCCTTCTGGTTTATATCAGAGGATATTTCTTTCTCCATATTCTAAAGAGCGTTCCCAAATATCCTTCTTCAGATTCCACAGAAACAGTGATTTCAAACTGTTCAATCCGAAGAATGATTTAACTCTATGTGATGAATACACACATCACAAAGCAGTTGCTCAGAAATCTTCTCTGCAGTTTTCATCAAAAGACATTTCTTTGCTCACCACTGGTGAACGGACACCACTTACTATCCCTTCGCAGATTCTTGAAAGACAGAATTTGCAAACTGGGCAATGTAGTGTAAGCTTTACCTCTGTGAAATGAATGCACATATCTGAGAGCAGTTTCTTGGTATGCTTCTTTCTGGGTTTTATTTGAGGATATATCACTTTTCACCATAGTCTTCAATGCACTCCAAAATATCACTTTTTCATTTTACCGGAACAGTGTTCAAACACTGCCTTATGAGAAAAGCGGTATAACACCCTGAGTGGAATACACACATCACAAAGCAGTTTCTCAGAATGCTTCTCTCCAGTTTTTATCGGAATATATTTCCTTTTTCACCATAGGCCTGAAAGTGTTTTCGATTATCCCATCGTGGATCCATCGATAACAGTTTCCAAACTGCGTAACATAAAGAAAGTTTCATCTATGTGAGATGAATAAACACAGCAAAAAGCAGATTCACAGAAAGCTTCTTTCCATTTTTTATCTGAAGATATTTCTTTTTACATCATAGTTCTGAATGTGCTCCCGAATATCCCTCCGCGGATCCATCCATGACAGAGTTTCCAAGCTATGAAATGTAGAGAAAGATTTATGTATGTCAGATGAATACACGTATCTAAAAACAGATTCACAGAATGGGTTTTCTAGATGCTGTCTGAGAAGACAGGTAGAACACTGTGAGTGGAATGCACATGTCACAAAGCAGCACCTCAGAAAGCCTCTCTCCAGTTTCTATCAGAACATATTTCCTTTTTCATCATAAGCCTCAAAGTGTTCCCGAATATCCTTATGCACGCTAAACATAAACAGTGATAGGAAACTGCTCAATGAAAGTGAAGCTTAACTGGGGGAGTGGAATTCACACGACACAGAGAAGTTTCACAGGAAGCTTCTTTCTGGTTTTTATCTGAGGATATTTCTTTCTCCATATTCTAAAGAGCATTTCCAAATATGCTTTCTCAGATTCCACAGAAACAGTGATTTTAAACTGCTCCTTCCAAAGGATGATTTAACTCTATGAGATGATTACACCCCATCACAAAGCAGTTGCTCAGAAAGATTATCTCCAGTTTTCAATGGAAGACATTTCCTTGCTCAACACAGGCCTCCAGGCGCCACTTAATATAACTTCGCAGATTCCTCAAAGAGAGACTTTCCAAACTGGGCAATGTAGAGTAAGCTTTAACTCTGTGACGTTAATACACATATCAGAGAGCAGTTTCTTGGAACGCTTCTTTCTGGATTTTATTTGAGGACAGGACACTTTTCCCCATAGTCTTCAATGCACTCCGAAATATAACATTTTTGGTTTTACAGGAACAATGTTCAAACACTGCCTTATGAGAAAAGAGGTATAACTCGTTGAGTGGAATGCACACATCAGAAAACAGTTTCTCAGAAAACTTGTCTCCATGTTTATCAGAAGATACTTCCATTTTCACTATAGTCCTGAATGTGCTCCCTAATGTCCCTTTGTGATTCCATCCATGACGGAGTTTCCAAGCTGTGTAATGTAAAGAAAGCTTTATCTATATGAGATGAATAAGCATAGCATAAAGCAGATTCACAGAAAGCTTCTTTCCAGGTTTTATCTGAAGATATTTCCTTCTTCACCATAGTCCAGAATTTTCTCCCGAATGTCCCTTCGCGGATCCCTCCATGACAGAGTTTGCAAGCTGCGTAATGTAAAAAAGCTTTATCTATGTGAGATGAATACACATAGCACAGAGCAGTTTCACAGAAAGCTTCTTTCCAGCTTTTCCTTGAGGCTATTTCCCTTTTCACCATATTCGTCAATATGTTCCCAAATATCCCTTGTTGTTTTTTCCCAAAAGGGTTTCCCCAATGCTGTATGAGAAGAGAAGTGTAACATTGTGAGTAGAATGCACACATCACAAAGCAGTTTCTCAGAAAGCTTCTCTCCACTTTTTATCAGAATATATTTCCTTTTTTGCAATAGGCCTGAATGCTCTTTCAAATATCCCATCACAGATCCATCCATGATGGAGTTTCCAACTGCATAATATAAACAAAATTTTATCTATGTGAGATGAATAAATAAAGCAAAAAGCAGATTCACAGAAAACTTCTTTCTAGTTTTTATCTGAAGATATTTACTTTTTCACCATAGTCCTGAATGTGCTCCTGAATGTCCCTTCATGGATCCATCCATGACAGGGTTTCCAAGCTGCGAAATGTAGAGAAAGATTTATCTATGTGAGATGAATATACATATCTAAGAACAGTTGCACAGAAAGGGTTTCCTAGATACTGTATGAGAAGAGAAATATAACACTGTGAGTGTTATATTTGCACACGTCACAAAGCAGCACTTCGGAAAGCCTCTCTCCAGTTTCTATCAGAACATATTTACTTTTTCACTGTAAGCCTCAAAGTGTTCCCTAATATGCCTAGGCATGCTAAACATAAACAGTGTTAGGAAACTGCTCAATGAAAAGTGAAGCTTAACTGGGTGAGTGGAATTCATATGACACAGAGCAGTTTCACAGGAAGCTTGCTTCTGTGTTTTATCTGAAGGTATTTGTTTTTCAGCATATTCTAAAGAATGTTCTCAAATTTCCTTTCTTAGGTTCCACAGAAACAGTGATTTCAAACTGCTCAATGGAAAGAATGATTTAACTCTACCAGATGAATACACACATCACAAAGCAGTTGCTCAGAAACCTTCTCTCCAGTTTTCAAAGGAAGACATTACCTTGCTCACCACAGGCCTCCAGGGGCCACTTAATATCCCTTCGCAGATTCCTCAAAGATGCAGTTTCCAAATTGGGCAATGTAGAGTAAGTTTTAACTCTGTGATATGAAAACACGTATCAGAGAGCAGTTTCTTGGAAGGCTTCTTTCTGGGTTTTATTTGAGGATATTTCACTTTTCGCCGTAGTCCTCAATGCACTCTGAAATATCACTGTTTCAGTTTTACAGGAACAGTGTCCAAACACCACCTTATGAGAAAAGAGGTATACCTCCTTAAGTGGAATGCACACATCACAAAGCAGTTTCTCAGAAAGCATCTCTCTGGTTTTTGTCTGAAGATATTTCGATTTTCCCCATAGTCCTGAATGTGCTCCCGAAGGTCCCTTCGCCAATCCGTCCATGACAGTGTTTCCAAGCTGCTTAAGGTAAAGAAAGCTTTATCTATGTGAGATGAATAAACATTGCAAAAAGCAGATCCACAGAAGTCTTCTTTCCAGTTTTTATCTTAAGATATTTCTTCTTTCACCATAGTCCTGAATGTGCTCCTGAATGTCCCATTGTGGATCTGTACATGACAGAGTTTCCAAGCAGTGTAATGTAAAGAAAGCTTTATCTATGTGAGGTGAATACACATAGCACAGAAAAGTTTCACAGAAAGATTCTTTCTAGTTTTTATCTGAGGCTATTTCTCCTTTCTCCATATGCGTCAATATGTTACCAAATATCCCTCGGTATCTTTTTCTCCAAAAGGGTTTCCCTGATGGTGTATGAGAAGAGAAGTATAACACTGTGAGTGGAATGAAGACGTCACAAAGCAGTTCCACAGAAAGTTTCTCTCCAGTTTCTATCTTAACATATTTCCTTTTTCACTGCAAGCCTCAAGGCGCTCCCGAATATCCCTTCACACACTAAACATAAACAGGGTTAGAAAACTGCTCAATGACAAGAGAGGTGAAACTGAGCGAGAGGAATTAAAAAGACAGAGCAGTTTCACATAAAGTTTCCTTCTGGATTTTACCTGAGGATATTTCTTTCTCCATATTCTAAGGAGCCTTCCCAAATGTCCTTCCTCAGATTGCACAAAAACAGTGACTTCAAACCACTCAATCCAAACAGTAGTTTAACTCTATGAGACCAATACACACATCACAAAGCAGTTGCTCAAAAAGCTTCTCTCCAGTTTTCATCGGAAGACGTTTCCTTGCTCATCACAAGCCTCTGGGCAACACTTAATATCCCTTCACAGATTCTTCAAAGACAGAGTTTCAAACTGGGCAATGAAGAGTAAGCTTTAACTCTGTGAAATGAATGCACATATCACAGAGCAGTTTCTTGGAACGCTTCCTTCTGGGTTTTATTTGAGGATATTTCACTTTTGGCCATAGTCTTCAATGCGCTCTGAAATATTACATTTTCAGTTTTACAGGAACAGTATTAAAACACTGCTTTATGAGAAAAGAGATAAAAGTCCCTGAGTCGAATGCACACATCACAAAGCAGCTTCTCAGAAAGCTTCTATCCAGTTTTTATCTGAATATATTACCTTTTTCACCATAGGCCTGAATGTGCTCCTGAATGTCCTTTCGCGAATCCACCCATGATGGAGTTTCAAAACTGCGTAATTGAAAGAAAGTTTTATCTATATGAGATGAATAAACTTATCTATCACAAAGCAGTTTCACAGAAAGCTTCCTTCCAATTTTTGTCTGAGGATATTTCCTTTTTCACCATAGCTGTTCATATACTCCCAAATGACCCCTGGTAGATTTTTCTCCAAAAGGGATTCCCCAATCCTCTATGAGAAGAAAGGTATAACTCTGTCAGTGGAATGCACACATCACAAAGCCGATCTTCAGAAAGCTTCTCGCCAGTTTCTATCTGAAGATATTTCCTTTTACACCATAAGCCTCAAAGCGCTTCCGAATATCCCTTCACAGACTAAACAAAAACAGTGTTAGAATACTTCACAATAAAAAGGGGAAGCTTAACTGTGTAGCGGAATTCACGCAATATAGTGTAGTTTCACAGAAAGTTTATTTCTGATATCTATCTGAGGTTATTTCTTTTTTAGGATATTCAAAAGAGTGTTCCCAAGGGTCCTTTCTCAGATTCAACAGAAACAGTGACTTCAAACTGCTCAATCCAAAGAATGATTTAACTCTATGAGATGAATACAAACATCACAAAAGAGTTGCTCAGAAAGCTTCTCTCCAATTTTCGATGGAAGACATTTCCTTGCTCACCACAGGTCTCTGGTTGCCACTTAATATCCCTTCGCAGAATCCTCAAAGACAGACTTTCCAAACTGGGAAATGCAGAGTAAGCTTTAACTCTGTGAAATGAATGGACATGTCAGAGAACAGTTTCTTGGAATGCTTCTTTCTGGGTTTTATTGGATGACATTTCACTTTTCTCCATAGTCTTCAACGTGCTCCAAATATTACTTTTTTAGTTTTACAGGAACAGTGTTCAAACAGTGCCTTATGAGAAGAAAGGTATAACTCCCTGAGTGAAATGCACACATCACGAAGCAGTTTCTCAGAAACCTTCTCTCCACTTTTGATCTGGCGATATTTCCTTTTTCACCAAAGGCCCAAATGTGATCCCAAACATCCCTTCGCGGATCCATCCATGATGGAGTTTCCAAGCTGCATAATGTAAAGAAAGTTTTATCTATGTGAGATGAATAAACATAGCAAAAAGCACATTCCCAGAAAACTTCTTTCTAGTTTTTATCTGAAGATATTTCCTTTTTCACCATAGTCCTGAATGTGCTCCTGAATGTCCCTTTGGGGACCTGTCCATAACAGAGTTTCCAAGTTGCGGTAATGTAAAGGAAGCTTTATATATGTGAGATGAATACACAAATCACAGAGCAGTTTCATAAAGAGAAAGTTCATAGAGAGCAGTTTCTTTCCAGTTTTTGTCTGAGACTATTTCCCATTTCACCATAGGCATCCACATACTCCCGAATATCACTTGCCACCTTCTTCTCCAAAAGGGTTTCCCCTATGCTGTATGAGAAGAGAGGTATAACACTGTGAGTGGAATGCACACGTCACAAAGCAGTTCCTGAGAAAGCTGCTCTCCAGTATCGGTCTGAGCATATTTCTTTTTCACCGTAAGCCTCAAAGCACTGCCGAATATCCCTTCACATGCTAAACATAAATAGGGTTAGAAAACTGCTCAATGAAAAGAGAGGCTTAACTGGGCAAGAGGAATTAAGACGACACAGAGCAGTTCCACAGAATGCTTCCTTCTGGATTTTACCTGAGGATATTTCTTTCTCCATATTCTAAGGAACGTTCCCAAATGTACTTCCTCAGATTCCACAAAAACAGTGATTTCAAACTGCTCAATCCAAAGAATGGTTTAACTATATGAGCTGGATACGCACATCAAAAAGCAGTTGCTCAGAAAGCTTCTCTCGTGTTTTTATCGGAAGGCACTTCCTAGCTCACCAGAAGCCCCTGGGCACCACTTAATATCCCTTCACAGATTCCTCAAAGACAGACTTTCCAAACTGAGCAAAGTAGAGTAAGCTTTAACTCTGTGAAATGAATGCACATATCATAGAGCAGTTTCTTGGAATGCTTCTTTCTCTGTTTTATTTGAGGATATTTCACTTTTCATCATAGTTTTCAATGCGCTAAGAAATATCACTTTTTTAGTTCTACAGGAACAGTGATCAAAAACTGCCTTATGAGAAAAGAGGTAAATCTCGCTGAGTGGAATGCACATATCACAAAGCAGTTTCTCCGAAAGCATCTCTCCAGTTTTTATTTGAAGATATTTCCTTTCTCACCATTGGTCTGAATATGCTCTTGAATGTCCCTTCTAGAATCCATCCATGACAGCGTTTCAAAACTGCGTAATAGAAAGGAAGTTTATCTATGTGAGATGAATAAACATATCTGTCACAAAGCAGTTACACAGAAAGCATATTTTCAGTTTTTGTCTAAGGATATTTCCTTTTCCACCATAGCCGTCCATATACTCCCGAATGGCCCCTGGTAGCTTTTTCTCCAAAAGGGATTCCCCAATCCTCTATGAGTAGAAAAGTATAACAGTGAGTGGAATGCACATGTCACAAAGCAGCTCCTTGGAAATCTCTCCAGTTTCTATCTGAAGATATTTCTTTTTCACCATAAGCCTCAAAGCACTCCCAAGTATCCCTTAGCTGACTAACCTAAAACAGTGTTCGAATACTGCTCAATGAAAATAGAAGCTTAACTGTGACAGTGGAATTCACGTGACCCAGAGCAGTTTCACAGAAAGCTTCCTTATGGTTTTTATTGGATAGTAGTTCTTTTTCAGCACATTCTTAAGAGTGTTCCCAATGTCCTTTCTCAGGTTCCACAGAAAGAGTGATTTCAAACTGCTCAATCCAAAGAATGATTAAACTCTATGAGATACGTACACACGTCACAAAACAGTTGCTCAGAAAACTTCTCTTCAGTTTTCAGTGGAAGACTTTTCCTTGCTGAACACTGGTCTCTGGTTGCCACTTAATATCCTTTTGCAGAATCCACAAAGACAGACTTTCCAAACTAGGAAATATAGAGTAAGCTTTAACACTCTGAAATGAATGCACACATCAGAGAGCAGTTTCGTGGAACAGTTCTTTCTGGGTTTTATTTCAGGATATTTCACTTTTCAGCATGGTCTCCCATGTGTTTCAAAATATCATTTTTTCGGTTTTCCAGGAACAGTGTTCAAACACTGCCTTATGAGAAAAGAGGTATAACTCCCTGAGTGGAATGCACACATCACAAATCAGTTTCTCAGAAAGCTTCCGTCCAGTTTTTATCTGAAATTATCTCCTTTTCAACCATAGGCCTGAATATGCTACTGCACATCCCTTCATGGATCTGTCCATGATGGAGTTTCCAAAGTGCATGATATAAGGAAAGTTTTTCTATGTGAGATGAATAAACATATCTATCACAAAGCAATTTCACAGAAATCTTTCCAGTTTCTGTCTGAGGATATTTCCTTTTTCACCATAGCCACCCATATACTCCAGAATGTCCTTTGGAAGCTTTTTCTCCAAAAGGCAATCCACTATCCTCTATGAGAAGAAAGGCATAATTCTGTGATTGGAATGCACACGTCACAAAACAGCTCCTTGGAAAGCTTTTCCCATTTTGTGTCTGAAGATATTTCCTTTTTCACAGTAAGCCTCAAAACATTCCCGAATATCCCTTAGCAGACTAAACAAAAACAATGTTAGAATACTGCTGAATGAAAAGAGAAGCTTACCTGTGTGAGCGGAATTCACACGACACAGAGCAGGTTCACAGAATGCTTCCTTCTGGTTTCTATCTGAGGTTATTTCTTTTTCAGCATATTCTAAAGAGAGTTTCTAAATGTCCTTTCTCAGATTCCACAGAAACAGTGATTTCAAACTGCTCAATCCAAAGAAAGATTTAACTCTATATGGTGAATTCAAACATAACAGCAGAGTTGCTCAGAAAGCTTCTCTCTATTTTTCAACGGAAGACACTTCCTTGCTCGCCACATGCCTCCGGTTGTCACTTAATATCCCTTCACAGAATCCTCAAAGACAGTCTTTCCAAACTGGGAAATGTAGAGTAAGCTTTAACTCTGTGAAATGAATGGACATGTCAAAGAGTAGTTTCTTGAAATGCTTCTTTCTGGGTTTTATTTGATGATTTTCACTTTTCACCATAGTTTTCAATGTGCTCCGAATATCACTTTTTTAATTTTACAGGAACAGTGTACAAACAGTTCCTTATGAGAAAAGAGATATAACTCCCTGAGTGGAATGCATACATCACAAAGCAGTTTCTCAGAAAGCTTCTCTCCAGTTTTTAGCTGAATATATATCCTATTTCCCCCAGGCCACAATGTGGTAACGAAATTCCCTTCGCGAATCTGTCCATGACGTAGTATCAAAACTGCGTAATAGAAAGAAAGTTTTATCTATGTGAGAAGAATAGATCTATCTACCACAAAGCAGTTTCACAGAAAGCTTCTTTACATTTTTGTCTGAGGGTATTTCCTTTTTCACCATAGCCGTCCATATATTCCCGAATGTCCCCTGCTAGCTTTTTCTCCAAACGGGAGTCCCCAATCCTCTATGAGAAGAAAAGTATAACTCTGTGAGTGGAATGTACACGTCACAAAGCAGTTCCTCAGAAATCTTCTCTCCAGGATCTATCTGAAGATATTTCCGTTTTCATCGTATGCCGCAAAGCACTCCCGAGTATCCCTTAGCTGACTATCTTAAACAGTGTTGGAATACTGCTCAATGAAAAAGGAAGTTTAACTGTGCAAGTGGAATTCACGTGACCTAGAGCAGTTTCACAGAACGTTTCCTTCTCGTTTTTATTGGAAGGTATTTCTTTTTCAACATAGTCTTAAGAGCGTTCCCAAATGTCCTTTCTCGGGTTCCACAGAAACACTGATCTCAAACTGATCAATCCAAACAATGATTTCACTCTATGAGATGAATACACACATCAAAAAACAGTTGCTCTTAAGGCTTCTCTCCAGTGTTCATTGGAAGACGATTCCTTTCTTACCACAAGCCTCTTGGCACCACCTAATATCCCTTCCCAAATTCCTCAAAGACATAGTTTCCAAACTGGGCAACTTTGTGTTAGCTTTAACTCTCTGAAGTGAATGCACATGTCAGAGAGTAGTTTCTTGGAACGCTTCTTTCTGGGTTTCATTTCAGGATTTTTCACTTTTCGCCATAGGCTTCAATGCACTGCCAAACATCACTTTTTCAGTTTTTACAGGAACAGTGTTCAAACACTGCTTTATGAGAAAAGTGGTATAACTCCCTTAGTGGAATGCACACATCAGAAAGCAGTTTCTCAGAGAGCTTCTCTCCAGTTTCTAGCTGAAGGTATCTCCTTTTTCATCATACGCCTGAATGTGCTCCTGAATGTCCCTTCATGAATCCGTCCATGACGCAGTTTCAAAACTGCGAAAAAGAAAGAGAGGTTTATCTTTGTGAGATGAATAGACATATCTATCACAAAGCAGTTTCACAGAAAGATTCTTCACAGTTTTTCTCTGAAGATATTTCCTTTTTCACCATAGCCGTCCATATTCCCCAAATGCCCCCTGGTAGCTATCTCTACAAATGGTATTCCCCAATCCTCTCTGAGAAGGAAAGTATAACTCTGTGAGTGGAATACACACGTCACAAAGCAGCTCCTCAGAGATCTTCTCTCCAGTATCTATCTGAAGATACTTCCGTTTTCACCGTAAGCCTCAAAGCACTCCCGAGTTTTCCTTGCTGACTAACCAAAAAGAGTGTTAGAATACTGCCCAATAAAAATAGAAGCTTAACTATGTGAGTGAAATTCACGTGACCTAGAGCAGTTTCACAGAAAGTTTCCTTCTGGTTTTTATCAGAGGGTATGTCTTTTTTCAGCATATTCTAAAGAGCGTTCCCAAATGTCCTTTCTCAGGCTCCATAGAAACAGTGATTACAAACTGTTCAATCCAAAGAATAACTTAACTCTATGAGATGGATACACACATAACAAAGCAGTTGCT
Organism: Macaca mulatta; assembly: GCF_049350105.2. Classification (NCBI taxonomy): domain Eukaryota; kingdom Metazoa; phylum Chordata; class Mammalia; order Primates; family Cercopithecidae; genus Macaca; species Macaca mulatta. Next base: position 46,221,004 of record NC_133413.1, read on the forward strand.
CCAAAAGCATCTCTCCAGTTTTCATCAGAAGATGTTTCCTTTCTCACCAGAAACCTCCGTGCGCCACGTAATATCCCTTCACAGATTCCTCAAAGACAGAGTTTCCAAAATGGGCAACGTAGTGTAAGCTTTAACTCTCTGAAATGAATGCATATGTCAGAGAGCAGTTTCCTGGAATGCTTCCTTCTGGGTTTTATTTCAGGATATTTCACTTTTCACCATAGTCTTCAATGTGCTGCAAAATATCACTTTTTCAGTTTTACAGGAACAGTGTTCAAACACTGCCTTATGATAAAGGGGTATAACTCCCTGAGTGGAATGCACACATCACAAAGCAGTTTCATAGAAAGCTTCTCTCCAGTTTTTATCTGGAGATATTTCCTATTTGCCCACAGGCCTGAATGTGCTCTCGAAAGTCCCTTCGCAAATCCATTAATGACGCAGTTTCAAAACTATGTAATAGAAAGAAAGTTTTATCTATGTGCGATGAATAGACATATCTATCACAAAGCAGTTTCACAGAAAGCTTCTTTCCAGTTTTTGTCTGAGGATATTTCACTTTTCCCCATAGAAGTCCATATACTCCTGAATGTCCCCTGGTAGCTTTTTCTCCAAACGAGATCCCCAATCCTCCATGAGAAGAAAAGTATACTCTGTGAGTGGAGTGCAAACGTCACAAAGCAGCTCCTTGGAAAACTTCTCTCCAGGATTTCTCTGAAGATGTTTCCGTTTTCACCATAAGCCTCAAAGTGCTCCCGAGTATCCCTTAGCTGAGTAACCTAAAACAGTTTAGAATACTGCTCAATGAAAACAGAAGCTTAAATGTGTGAGTGGACTTCACGTGACCTAGAGCAGTTTCACAGAAAGTTTCCTTCTGGTATTTATTGGAGGGTATTTCTATTTCAGCATATTCTTAAGAGCGTTCCCAAATGTCCTTTCTCAGTTTCCACAGAAACAGTGATTTCAAACTGCTCAATCCAAAGAATGATTTAACTCTATGAGATGAATACACACATCACAAAGCTGTTGCTCCAAAAGCTTCTCTCCTGTTTTAATCGGAAGACGTTTCCTTTCTCACCACAAGCCTCTGGGTGCCACTTAATATCCCTTCACAGATTCCTCAAAGACAGAGTTTCCAAACTGGGCAATGTAGTGTAAGCTTTAAGTCTCTGAACTGAATGCACACATCACAGAGCTGTTTCTTGGAACACTTCTTTCTTGGTTTTATTTCAGGATAATTCTATTTTCGCCATAGTCTGCAATGCGCTGCAAAATATCACTTTTTCAGTTTTACAGGAACAGTGGTCAAACACTGCCTTATGAGAAAAGAGGTATAGCTCCCTGAGTGGAATGCACACATCATAAAGCAGTTTCCCCGAAAGCTTCTCTCCCGTTTTTATCTGAACATATTTCCGATTTCCCCACAGGCCCAAATGTGCTCCGGAATGTCCCTTCGCAAATTCAACCATGATGCAGTGTCAAAAGTGCGAAATAGAAAGAAAGTTTTATCTATGTGACATGAATAGATATATCTATCACAAAGCAGTTTCACAGAAAGCTTCTTTCCAGTTTTTGTCTGAGTATATTTCCTTTTTCACCATAGCCATCCATATGCTTCCGAATGTCCCCTGGTAGCTTTTTCTCCAAGCGGGATTCCCCAATCCTCTATGAGAAGAAAAGTATAACTCTGTGAGTGCAATGCACACGTCACAAAGCAGCTCCACGGAAATCTTCTCTTCAATATATATCTGAAGATATTTCTGTTTTCACTGTAAGCCTCAAAGTGCTCCCTAGTGTCCCTTAGCTGACTAACCTAAAACACAGCTCAATGAAAACAGAAGCTTAACTGTAAGAGTGGACTTCACGTGACCTAGAGCAGTATCACAGAAACTTTCCTTCTGGTTTTTATCTGAGTGTATTACTTTTTTAGCGTATTATTAAGAGTGTTCCCAAATAACCTTTAGGAGGATACACAGAAACAGTGATTTCAAACTGCTCAATCCAAAGAATGATATAACTCTATGAGATGAATTCACACATCACAAAGCAGTTGCTCCTTAATCTTCTCTCCACTCTTCATCGGAAAATGTTTCCTTTCTTACCACAAGCATCCAGGTGCCACTAAATATCCCTTCCCAGGCTCCTCAAAGACAGAGTTTCCAAACTGGGCAGCGTAGTGTAAGTTTCAACTCTCTGAAATGAATGCACACGTCAGAGAGCAGTTTCTTGGAATGCTTTTTTCTGGGTTTTATTTGAGGATATTTCACTTTTCGCCATAGTCTTAAAAGCACTGCAAAATATCACTTTTTCTGCTTTACAGGATCAGTGTTCAAACACTGCCTTATGAGAAAAGAGGTATAACACCCTGAGTGGAATGAACACATCACAAAGCAGTTTCTCAGAAAGCTTCTCTCCAGTTTTTATCTGAAGATATCTCCTATTTCCCCAAAGGCCCGAATGTGCTCCAGACTGTCCCTTCACGAATCCGTCCATGACGCAGTTTCAAAAGTGCAAAATAGAAAGAAAGTTTTATCTATGTGAGATTACCAGACATATCTATCACAAAGCATTTTCACAGAAAGCTTTTTCCAATTTTGTCTCAAGATATTTCCTTTTTCACCATAGCTGTCAATATACTCCCGAATGTCCCCTGGTAGCTATTTCTCCAAACGGGATCCCCAATCCTCCATGAGAAGAAAAGTATACTCTGTGAGTGGAGAGCAAACGTCACAAAGCAGCTCCTCGGAAAACTTCTCTCAAGGATCTCTCTAACGATGTTTCCATTTTCACCATAAGCCTCAAAATGCTCCCAAGTATCCCTTAGCTGACTAACCTAAAACAGTGTTAGAATACTACTCAATGAAAACAGAAGGTTAACTGTGTGAGTGGACTTCATGTGACCTAGAGCAGTTTCACAGAAAGTTTCCTTCTGGTTTTTATTGGAGGGTATTTCTATTTCAGCATATTCTTAAGAGCGTTCCCAAATGTCCTTTCTCAGATTCCACAGAAACAGTGATTTCAAACTGCTCAATCCAAAGAATGATTTAACTCTATAAGATGAATACACACATCACAAAGCTGTTGCTCCGAAAGCTTCTGTCCAGTTTTCATCGGAAGACATTTCCTTTCTCACCCCAAGCCACCGGATGCCACTAAATATCCCTTCACAGATTCCTCAAAGACAGAGTTTCCAAACTGGGCAACTTAGTGTAAGCTTTAACTCTCTGAAATGAAGGCACACGTCACAGAGCAGTTTCTTGGAACGCTTCTTTCTTGGTTTTATTTCAGGGTAATTCACTTTTCACCATAGTCTTCAAAGTGCTGCAAAATATCACTTTTTCGGTTTTACAAGAACAGTGTTCAAGCACTGCCTTATGAGAAAAGAGGTGTAACTCCCTGAGTGGAATGCACACATCATAAAGCAGTTTCCCCGAAAGTTTCTCTCCAGTTTTTATCTGAAGATATTTTCTATTTCCCCACTGGCCTGAAAGTGCTCCCGAATATCCCTTCGAGAATCTGTCGATGACGCAGCTTCAAAACTGTGTAATGGAAAGAAAGTTTTATCTATGTGATATGAATAGACATATCTATACCAAAGCAGTTTCATAGAAATCTTCTTTCCAGTTTGTCTAAGGATATTTCCTTTTTCACCACAGCTGTCCATATTCTCCCGAATGTCCCGTGGTAGCTTTTTCTCCAAACGCAATGCCCCAATACTCTATGAAAAGAAAAGTGTAATTCTGTGAGTGGAATACACACATCAAAAAGCAGCTCCTTGGAAAAATTTTCAGATCTTTCTATCTGAAGATATTTCCGTATTCACGGAAGCCTCAAAATGCTCCCGAGTATCCCTTAGCTGACTAACTAAAAACAGTGTTAGAATACAGCTCAATGAAAACAGAAGCTTAACTGTGTGAGTGGAATTCACGTGACCTAGAGCAGTTTCACAGAAAGTTTCCTTCTGGTTTTTATGGGAGGGTATTTTTTTTTTCAGCATATTCTTAAGAGAATTCCCAAATGTCCTTTCTCAGGTTCCACAGAAACAGTGATTTCAAACTGCTCAATCTGAAGAAAGATTTAACTCTATGAGATGAATACACACATCTCAAAGTAGTTGCTCTGAAAGCTTCTCTCCAGTTTTCATTGGAAGACGCTTCCTTTCCCACCACAGGCCTCTGGCACCACTTAATATCCCTTCACAGATTCCTCAAAGATAGAGTTTCCATGCTGGGCAACATAGTGTAAGATTTAACTCTCTGAAATGAATGTACACGTCAAAGAGCAGTTTCTTGGAATGCTTCTTTCTGGGTTTTATTTGAAGATATTTCACTTTTTGCCATAGTCTTTGATGTGCTGCAAAATATCACTTTTTCAGTTTTACATGAAGAGTGTTCAAACACTGTCTTATGAGAAAAGAAGTATAACTCCCTGAGTGCTATGCACACATCGAAAAGCAATTCCTCAGAAAGCTTCTTCCAGTTTTTATCTCAAGATATCTGCTATTTCCCCACATGCCTGAATGTGCTCCCAAATGTCCCTTTGCGAATTCATCCATGACGCAGCTTCAAAACTGCATAATAGAAAGAAAGTTTATCTATGTGAGATGAAAGACATATCTATCACAAACAAGTTTCACAGAGAGCTTCTTTCCAGTATTTGTCTGATGATATTTCCTTTTTCACCATAGCCATCCATATACTCCCGAATGTCCCCTGGTAGCTTTTTCTCCAAGCAGGATTCCCCAAAACTCTCTGAGAAGAAAAGTATAACTCTGTGAGTGGAAGGCACACATCACAAAACAGCTCCTCGGAAATCTTCTCTCCAGTATCTATCTGAAGATATTTCCATTTTCACCATAAACCTCAAAGTGCTCCCGTGTATCCCTTAGCTGTCTAACCTAAAACAGTGTTAGAATACTGCCAAATGAAAACAGAAGCTTCACCATGCTTGTGGACTTCATGTGACCTAGAGCAGTTTCACAGAGAGAGTCTTTCTAGTTTTCATCGGAGGGTATTTCTTTTTCAGCATATTCTTAAGGGCGTTCCCAAATGTCCTTTCTCAGGTTCCACAGAAACAGTTATTTGAAACTGCTCAATCCAAGGAATGATTTAATTCTGTGAGACGAATACACACATCACAAACCAGTTGCTTTGAACGCTTCTCTCCAGTTTTCATCGGAAGATGTTTCCCTTCTCAACACAAGTCTCGAGCGCCACTTAATAATCCTTCACAGATTCCTCAAAGACACAGTTTCCAAACTGGGTAACATAGTGTAAGCTTTAACCCTCTGAAATGAATGCACACGTCAGAGAGCAGTTTCTTGGAACGCTTCTTTCTGGGTTTTATATCAGGATATTTCACTTTTCGCCATAGTCTTCAATGTGCTGCAAAGTGTCACTTTTCCAGTTTTACAGGAACAGTGTTCAAACACTGCCTAGTGAGAAAAGAGGTATAACTCCCTGAGTGGAATGCACACATCACAAACAGTTTCTCAGAAAGCTTCTCTCCAGTTTTTTTCTGAAGATATCGCCTATTTCCCCACAGACCTGAATGTGCTCCCAAATGTTCCTTCGTGATTCGGTATGGACGCAGTTTCAAAACTGCGTAATAGAAAGAAAATTTTATGTATGAGAGATGAATGGATATTTCTATCACAAACCAGTTTCACAGAAAGCTTCTTTCCAGTTTTTGTCTGAGGATATTTTCTTTTTCATCATAGCCGTCCATATACCCCTGAATGTCCCCTGGTAGCTTTCCCTCCAAACAGGATTTCCCAATCCTCTATGAGAAGAAAAGTATAACTCTGTGAGTGGAATGCACACGTCACAAAGCAGCTCCTTGGAAATGTTCTCTCTAGTATCTATCTGAAGATATTTCCGTTTTCACCGTAAGCCTCAAAGCACTGCCAAGTATCCCTTACCTGACTAACCTAAAACACTGTTAGAATACTGCTCAATGAAAACAGACGCTGCATTGTGTGAGTGGAATTCACATGACCTAGGGTAGTTTCACAGAAAATTTCCCTCTGGTTTTTATTGGAGGGTATTTCTTTTTCAGCCTATACTTAAGAGCATTCCCAAATGTCCTTTCACAGATTCCACAGAAACAGTGATTTCAAACTGCTCAATCCAAAGAATGATTTAACTCTACGAGATGAATACACAAATCACAAAGCAGTTGCTCTGAAAGCTTCTCTCCAGTTTTCATCGGAAGTCGTTTCCTTCTCACCACAATCCAACGGTCGCCACTTAATATCACTTCACAGATTCCTCAAAGACAGTTTCCAAACTGGGCAACATAGTGTAAACTTTAACTTTCTGAAATGAATGCACACGTCAGAGAGCAGGTTGTTGGAACACTTCTTTCTGAGTTTTATTTCAGGATATTTCACTTTTCACCATAGTCTTCAATGTGTTGCAAAATATCACTTTTTCAGTTTTACAGGAACAGTGTTTAAACACTGCCTTATGAGAAAAGAGGTATAACTTCCTGAGTGGAATGCACACATCACAATGCAGTTTCTCAGGAAGCTTCTCTCCAGTTTTTATCTGAAGATATGTCCTATTTCCCCACAGGCCTGTATGAGCTCCCGAATATCCTTTCGTGAATCCGTCCATGACGGAGTTTCAAAACTGCATAATATAAAGAAAGTTTTATCTATGTAAGATGAATAAACATATCTATCACAAAGCAGTTTGACAGAAATCTTCTTTCCGGTTTTTGTCTGAGGATATTTCCAATTTCACCATAGTCGTCCACATACTCCCGAATGTCCCTTGGTAGCTTTTTCTCCAAAGGAGATTCCCCAATTCTCTAAGCAAAGAAAAGAATATCTCTGTGAGTGGTATACATATGTTACAAAACAGCTCTTTGGAAAGCTTCTCTTAACTTTCCATCCAAAGGTATTTCCTTTTTCAGCATAAGCCTCAAAGCACTCCTGAATATCCTTTCGCACACTAAACAAAAAAAGTGTTAGAATACTGCTCAATGAAAAGAGACGCTTAACTGTGTGAGCAGAATTCACATGACAGAAAGCAGTTTCACAGAAAGCTTCCTTCTGGTTTCTATCTGCAGTTGTTTCTTTTTCAGCATATTCTAAAGAGTGTTCCCAAATGTCCTTTCTCAGATGCCACAGAAACAGTGATTTCAAAGTGCTCAATCTAAAGAATGATGTAACTCTATGTGATGAATACAAACATCACAAAAGAGTGGCTCAGAAAACTCTCTAATTTTCAGCAGAAGAGATTTCCTTGCTTGCCACAGGCCTATGGTTACCACTTAATATCCCTTTGCAGAATGCTCAAAGACAGACTTTCCAAACTGGGAAATATAAAGTAAGCTTTACCTCTGTGAAATGAATGGACATGTCAGAGAGCAGTTTCTTGGAATTCCTCTTACTGGGTTTTATTTGACCACATTTCACTTTTTGCAACAGTCTTCAATGTGCTCTAGTATCACTTTTTTAGTTTTACAGGAACATTGTTCAAGCAGTGCCTTATAAGAAGAAAGTTATAACTCCCTGAGTGGAATGAATACATCACAAAGTAGTTTCTCAGAAACCTTCTCTCCAGGATTTATCTGACGATATTTCCCTTTTCATCATAGGCCCGAATGTGATCCTAATATCCATTCATGGATCAATCCATGACTGAGTTTCCATGCTGCGTAATGTAACGAAAGCTTTACAACACTGTGAGTGAAATGCACACGTCACAAAGCAGTTTCTCAGAAAGCTTGTCTCCAGTTTCGGTCTGAACATATTTCCTTTTTCACCATAAACCTCAAAGTGCTCCCGAATATCTCTTCACACGCTAAACATAAACAGGGTTAGAAAACTGCTCAATGAAAAGAGAGGCTTTACTTGGCAAGAGGAATTAAGACGACACACAGCAGTTTCACAGAAAGCTTCCTTCTGGAATTTACCAGAGGATATTTCTTTCTCCATATTTCAAGGTGCATTCCCAAATGTCCTTCCTCACATTCCACAAAAACAGTGACCTCAAACTGCTCATTCAAAAATTGTTTAACTCTGTGAATTGAAAACTCACATCACATAGCAGTTGCTCAGAAAGATTCTTTCCAGTTTTCATCGGAAGACGTTTCCTTGCTCACCACAAGCCTCTGGGCGCCACTTAATATCCCTTCTCAGATTCCACAAAGACAGAGTTTCCAAACTGGGCAACATGGAGTAAGCTTTACCACTGTGAAATGAATGCATATATCAGAGAGCAGTTTCTTAGAATGCTTCTGTCTGGGTTTTATTTGAGGATATTTCACTTTTCGCCATAGTCTTCAATGCGCTCCGAGGTATCACATTTTCGGTTTTGCATGAACAGTGTTCAAACACTGCCGTATGAGAAAAGAGGCAAAACTCGCTGAGTGAAATGTACACACCACAAAGCAGTTTCTCAGAAAGCTTCTCTCCAGTTTTTATCTGAAGATATTTCCTATTTCACCATAGGCATGAATGTGATTCCTAATATCCCTTCGTGGATCGGTCCATGACGGAGTTTCCATGCTGTGTAATGTAAAGAAAGCTTTATCTATGTGAGATGAATAAACATAGCAAAAAGTCGATTCACAGAAACTTCTTTCCAGTTTTTATCTGAAGATATTTCCTTTTTCAACACAGTCCTGAATGTGCTCCCAAATTTCCCTTCACGGATCCGTCCATGACAGTATGAAAACTGATCAATGCAACAGAAGTTTAACTGAGAGAGAGGAATTCACAGGACAGACAACAGGTTCACAGAAAGCATCCTTCTTGTTTTTATCTGAGGATATTGAGTTTTCCATATTCTAAAGAGAGTTCCCAAATGTCATTTCTCAGATTCCACAGAAACAGTGTTTTTCAAACAGATCAATCCAAAGAATGGTTTATCTCTATGAGATGAATACACACACCACAAAGCAGTTGCTCACAAATCTTCTCTACAGTTTTTAATGGAAGACATTTCTTTGCTCACCACAGACCTCTGGGAGCCACTTAATATCCCTTCGTGGATTCCTCAAAGATAGCGATTCCAAACTGGGCAATGTAGAGTAAGCTTTAATTCTGTGAAATGAATGCACATATCAGAGAGCAGTTTCTTGGAACGCTTCTTTTCGGGTTTTATTTGAGGAGTGTTCTTTTTTCACCATAGTCTTCAAAGCACTGTGAAATATCATGTTTCCGGTTTTACAGGAACAGTGTTGAAACACTGCCTTATGAGAAAACAGGTATATCTCCCTGAGTGGAATGCACACATCACATAGCAGTTTCTCAGAAAGCTTCTCTCCAGTTTTCAACAGAAGACATTTCCTTGCTCAACACAGGTCTCTGGGCGCCACTTGATATAACTTCGCAGATTCCTCAAAAAGAGACTTTCCAAACTGGGCAATGTGGAGTAAGCTTTGACTCTGTGAAGTGAATGCACATATCTGAGAGTAATTTCTTGGAACGCTTCTTTCTGGGTTTTATTTGAGGACAGAACACTTTTCTCCATAGTCTTCAATGCACTCCAAAATATAACTTTTTTGGTATTACAGGAACAATGTTCAAACACTGTCTTATGAGAAAAGAGGTATAACTCCCTGAGTGGAATGCACACATCAGAAAGCAGTTTCTCAGAAGACTTATCTCCGGGTTTATCTGAAGATCGTTCCTTTTTCACCATAGGCCTGAATGTGTTCCCGAATGTCCCTTTGAGATTCCGTCCATGACGGTGTTTCCAAGCTGCGTAATGTAAAGAAAGCTTTATCTATGAGAGATTAATAAGCATAGCATAAAATAGATTCACAGAAAGCTTCTTTCCAGGTTTTATCTGAAGATATTTTCTTTTTCACCATAGTCCAGAATTTCCTCCCAAATGTCCTTTTGTGAATCCGTCCATGACAGAGTTTGCAAGCTGCATAATGTAAAGAAATCTCTATCAATGTGAGATGAATACACATAGCACAGAGCAGTTTCACAGAAAGTTTCTTTCCAGCTTTTCTTTGAGGCTATTTCCCTTTTCACCATATTCATCAATATGCTCCCAAATATCCATTGTTACTTTTTTGTCCAAAAGGGTTTCCCCGATGCTGTATGAGAAGAGAGGAGTAACACTGTTAGTGGAATGCACACGTCACTAAGCAGTTCCTCGGAAAGCTTCTCTCCAGTTTCTATCTGAACACATTTCCTTTTTCACTGTAAGCATCAAAGCCCTCTCGAATACCCCTTCGCATGCCACACATAAACCGTGTTTTAAAACTGCTCATTGAAAAGAGAAGCTTAATTGAGTGAGAGGAATTCACAAGACACAGAGCATTTTCACAGAAAGCTTCCTTCTGGTTTTTACCTGACGATATTTCTTTCTCCATATTCTAAATAGCATTCCCAATGTCCTTCCTCAGATTCCACAGAAGCAGTGATTTCAAACTGCTCTATCCAAAGAATGGTTTATCTCTATGAGATGAATACACAGATCACAAAGCAGTTTCTCAGAAAGTTTCTGTCCCATTTTCATTGGAAGACAATTCTTTGCTCACCACAGGCCTTGGGCGCCACTAAATATTCCTTCGTAGATGCCTCAAAGACAGAATTTCCAAGCTGGGCAATGTAGAGTAATCTTTACCTCTGTGAAAAGAATGCACATATCAAAGAGCAGTTTCTTGGAATGCTTCTTCCTGGGTTTTATTTGAGGATATTTCACTTTTCGCCACAGTCTTCAAGGATCTCTGAAATATCAGTTTTTCGGTTTTACAGGAACAGTATTCAAACACTGCCTTATGAGAAAAAAGGTACAATTCCCTGAGTGGAATTCACACATCACACAGCAATTTCTAAGAAAGCTTCTCTCCAATTTTTTATCTGAATATATTTCCTTTTTCAGCATAGGCCTGAATGTGCTCCCGAATGTCCCTTCGCCAATCCGTCCATGACGGAGTTTCCAAACTGCGTAACATAAAGAAAGTTTTATCTATGCGAGATGAATAAGCATGTCTATCACAAAGCAGTTTCACAGAAAGCTTCTTTCCAGTTTTTGTCTGAGGATATTTCCTTTTTCACTATATCCGTCCACATACTCCTGAATGTCCGTTGGTGGCTTTTTCTCCAAAAGAAGTTCACCAATCCTCTAAGCGAAGAAACGTATATCTCTGTGAGTGGAATGCACACGTCACAAAGCAGCTCTTCGGAACGCTTCTTCCCAGTTTCTGTCTGAAGATATTTCGGTTTTCATCATAAGCCTCAAAGTGCTAACGAATATCACTTCACAGAATAAACAAAGACAGTGTTAGAATACTGCTCTATGAAAAGAGAAGTTGAACTGTGTGAGTGGAATTCACATGACTGAGAACAGTTTTACAGAGAGCTTCCTTCTGGTTTTTATCTGAGGGTATTTCTTTTTCAGCATATGCTAAAGACTGTTTCCAAATGGCCTTTCTCAAGTTCCAAAGAAACAGTGATTTCAAACTGCTCAATCCAAAGAATGATTTAACTCTATGAGATGAATGCACACATCACAAAGCAGTTTCTCAGAAAATTTCTCTCCCGTTTTCATTGGAAGATAATTTCTTGCTCACCACAGGCCTTGGGCGCCACTAAATATTCCTTTGCAGATTCCTAAAAGACAGAATATCCAAGCTAGGCCATGTAGACTAATCTTTAATTCTGTGAAATGAATGCACATATCAAAGAACTGTTTCTTGGAATGCTTCTTCCTGGGTTTTATTTGAGGATATATCACTTTTTGCCATAGTCTTCAATGATCTCCGAATTATCACTTTTTCGGTTTTATAGGAAGAGTATTCAAACACTACCTTATGAGAAAAGAGGTGTAATTCCCTGAGTGGAATGCACATCACACAGCAATTTCTAAGAAAGCTTCTCTCAATTTTTTGTCTGAAGATATTTCCTTTTTCACCATAGGCCTGAATGTGCTCGCGAATGTCCCTTCACCGATCCGTCCATGACGGAATTTCCACACTGCGTAACATAAAGAAAGTTTTATCTATGTGAGATGAATAAACATATCTATCACAAAGCAGTTCCACACAAAGCTTCTTTCCAGTTTTTCTCTGAGGATATTTCCTTTTTCACAATAGCTGTCCATATACTCTCGAATGTCCCTTGGTGGCTTTTTCTCCAAAAGAGGTTCACCAATCCTCGAAGCAAAGAAATGTATATCTCTGTGAGTGAAATGCACACGTCACAAAGCAGATCCTCGGAAAGCTTCTTCCCTGTTTCTGTCTGAAGATATTTCCGTTTTCACCATAGACCTCAAAGTGCTAACGAATATAACTTTGCAGACTAAACAAAAACAGTGTTAGAATACTGCTCAATGAAAAGAGAAGTTGAACTGTGTGAGTGGAATTCACACGACCGAGAGCAATTTCACAGAAAGCTTCCTTCTGGTTTTTATCTGAGGGTATTTTTTTTTCAGCATATGCTAAAGACTGTTTCCAAATGGCCTTTCTCAAGTTCCAAAGAAACAGTGATTTCAAACTGCTCAATCCAAAGAATGATTTAACTCTATGAGATGAATACACACATCACAAAGCAGTTGCTCAGAAAGCTTCTCTCCACTTTTCAACAGCAGACATTTCCTTGCTCATCACAGGCCTCCAGGCGACACTTAATATCCCTTCGTAGATTCCTCAAAAACAGAGTTTCCAAACTGGGCAATATAGAGTAAGATTTAACTCTGTGAAATGAATGCACATATCAGACAGCTGCTTCTTGGAACGCTTCTTTCTGGATTTTACTTGAGAATAGTTCAATTTTCACCATAGTCTTCAATGTGCTCCGAAATATCACCTTTTTGTTTTTACAGGAACCATGTTCAAACACTACCTTATGAAAAAAGTGGTATAACTCCCTGAGTGCAATGTACACATCACAAAGCAGTTTCTCAGAATGTTTCTCTCCACTTTTTATCTGAGGATATTTCCATTTTCACCAGAATCCTGAATGTGCTCCTGAATGTCCCTTCACGAATCCGTTCATGACAGAGTTTCCAAGCTGCATAATATAAAGAAAGCTTTATCTATGTGAGATGAATTCAGATATCAGAGCAGTCCCATAGAAAGCTTCTTTCCAGTTTCTGTCTGAGGCTCTTTTCCTTTCCACCGTAGGCATCAATATGCTCCCAGATATCCCTTGGTACCTTATTCTCCAAAAGGGTTTCCCGGATGCTGTATGAGAAGAGACGTACAATACTGTGAGTGAAACGCACATGTCACAAAGCAGTTCCTCCAAAACCTTCTCTCCAGTTTCTATCTGAACATATTTCCTTTCTCACAGTGAGACTCAAAGTGCTTCCGAATATCCCTTCGCACAGTAAACATAGACAGTATTAGAAAACTCTTAAATGAAAAGGGAAGCTTAACTGAGTGAGAGGAATTCACATGACACACAGCAGTTTCACAGAAAGTTTCCTTCTGGTTTTCATCTAAGGGTATTTATTTCTCCATATTCCAAAGAACGGTCCCAAATGTCCTTCCTGAGATACCACAGAAACAGTGATTTCAAACTGCTCAATCCAAGGAATGGTTTTACTCTATGAGATGAATACACACATCACAAAGCAGTTGCTCAGAAAGCTGGTCTCCAGTTTTTAAGGGAAGACATTTCCTTTCTTACCACAGGCCTCTGGAGTGCCACTTAATATCCCTTCACATATTCCTCAAAGACAGTGTTTGCAAACTGGAAAATGTAGAGTACACTTTAATTCTGTGAAGTGAATGCGCATATCAGAGAGCAGTTTCTTGGAATGCTTCCTTCTGGGGTTCATTTCAGGATAGTTCACTTTTCACCATAGTCTTCAATGCACTCCAGAATATCACTTTTTCGGTTTACAGGAACAGTGTTCAAACACTGCCTGATGAGAAAAGAGGTATAACTCCCTGAGTGGAATGCACACATCACAAAGCAGTTTTTCAGAAAGCTTCTCTGCAGTAATTATCTGAAGATATTTCCATTTTCACCATACACCTGAATGTGCTCCAAAATGTCCCTTCACGGATCCGTCCATGACAGAGTTTCCAAGCTGCATAATGTAAAGAAAGCTTTATCTATGTGAGATGAATACACATATCACAGATTAGTTTCACAGAAAGCTTCTTTCCAGTTTTTGTCTGAGGCTATTTTCTTTTTCACCATAGGCGTTAATATGCTCCCAAATATCCCTTGGTACCTTTTTGTCCAAAATGTTTTCACGATGCTGTATGAGTAGAGAAGTATAACACTCTGAGTGGAATGCACACATCACAAAGCAGTTCCTCGGAAAGCTTTCTCCATTTTCTATCTGAAGATATTTCCTTTTTCACTGTAAGCCTGAAAGCACTCCTGAACATCCCTTTGCATGCTAAACATAAACAGTATGAAAACTGGGCAAGGCAAGAGAAGCTTAACTGAGTGAGAGGAATTCACATGACACACAGAAGTTTCACAGAAAGCGTCCTTCTTGTTTTTATCTGAGGATATTTAGTCCTCCATATTCTAAAGAGCATTCTCAAATGTCCTTCCTCAGATTGCAAAGAAACAGTAATTTCAAAGGGCTCAATCCAAAGAATGGTTTAACTCTATGAGATGAACCCACACACCACAAAGCAGTTGCTCAGAAAGCTTCTCTCCAGTTTTCAAAGGAAGACATTTCCTTTCTCACCACAGTCCCATGGGAGCCACTTAATATCCCTTTGCAGATTCCTAAGAGACAGAGTTTCCAAACTAGGCAATGTAGAGTAAGCTTTATTTCTGTGAAATGAATGCACATATCAGAGAGCAGTTTCTTGGAACGTTTCTTTCTGGGTTTTATTTGAGGAGAGTTCTCTTTTCACCATAGTCTTCAATGCGCTACGAAATATCACGTTTTTGGTTTTACAGGAACAGTGTTGAAACACTGCCTAATGAGAAAAGAGTTTTATCTCCCTGAGTGGAATGCACACATCACAAAGTATTTTCTCAGAAATCTTCTCTCCAATTTTTATATGAAGAGATTTCCGTTTTCACCATAGGCCTGAAAGTGCTCCTGAATGTCCCTTTGTGGATCTGTCCTTGATGGAGTTTCCAAACTGCATAATATAAAGAAAGTTTTATCTATGTGAGATGAATAAACATATCTATCACAAAGCAGTTTCCCAGAAAGCTTCTTACCCGTTTTTGTCTGAGGATAATTCCTTTTTCACAATAGCCGTCTGTATACTCCTGAATGTCCTTTGGTAACTTTTTCTTCAGACAGGATTCCTCAATCCTCTATGAGAAAAAAAGTATGACTCTGTGAGTGGAATGCACACGTCACCAAGCAGCTCCTCAGAAATCTTCTCTTCAGTATCTATATGAAGATATTTCTGTTTCATTGTAAGCCTCAAACCGCTCTCAAGTATCCCTTAGCTGACTAACCAAAAACAGTGTTAGAATACTGCTCAATGAAAACAGGAGCTTAACTGTGCGAGTGCACTTCATGTGACCTAGAGCAGTTTCACAGAAAGTTTCCTTCTGGTTTTTGTTGGAGGGTATTTCTTTTTCAGCATATTCTTAAGAGCATTAACAAATGTCCTTTCTCAGGTTCCACAAAGCAGTTGCTCAGAAAGCTTCTCTCCAGTTTTCAAAGGAAGACATTTCCTTTCTCACCACAGTCCCGTGGGAGCCACTTAATATCCCTTTGCAGATTCCTAAGAGACAGAGTTTCCAAACTAGGCAATGTAGAGTAAGCTTTATTTCTGTGAAATGAATGCACATATCAGAGAGCAGTTTCTTGGAACATTTCTTTCTGGGTTTTATTTGAGGAGAGTTCTCTTTTCACCATAGTCTTCAATGCGCTACGAAATATCACGTTTTTGGTTTTACAGGAACAGTGTTGAAACACTGCCTAATGAGAAAAGAGTTTTATCTCCCTGAGTGGAATGCACACATCACAAAGTATTTTCTCAGAAATCTTCTCTCCAATTTTTATATGAAGAGATTTCCGTTTTCACCACAGGCCTGAAAGTGCTCCTGAATGTCCCTTTGTGGATCTGTCCTTGATGGAGTTTCCAAACTGCGTAATATAAAGAAAGTTTTATCTATGTGAGATGAATAAACATATCTATCACAAAGCAGTTTCCCAGAAAGCTTCTTACCCGTTTTTGTCTGAGGATAATTCCTTTTTCACAATAGCCGTCTGTATACTCCTGAATGTCCTTTGGTAACTTTTTCTCCAGACAGGATTCCTCAATCCTCTATGAGAAAAAAAGTATGACTCTGTGAGTGGAATGCACACGTCACCAAGCAGCTCCTCCGAAAGCTTCTCTGTAGTGTCTATTTGAAAATATTTCCGTTTTCACCATAAGCTTCAAAGCACTCCTGAATATCCCTTCGCAGACTAAAAACAGTGTTAGAATACTGCTCAATGAAAAGAGAAGCTTAACTGGGTGAGTGGAAATCACATGACTGAGAGCAGTATCACAGAAAGCTTCCTTCTGGTTTTCATTTGAGGATATTTCTTTCTCCATATCCCAAAGAGTGTTCCCAAATGTCCTTCCTCAGATACCACAGAAAAAGTGATTTCAAGCTGCTCAACCCAAAGAATGGTTTAATTCTATGAGATGAATACACACGTTGCAAAGCAGTTGCTCAGAAAGCTGCTCTCCAGTTTTCAAAGGAAGACATTTCCTTGCTCACCACAGTCCTCTGGGAGCCACTTAATATCCCTTCACAGATTCCTCAAAGACAGAGTTTCCAAACTGGGTAATGTAGAGTCAGATTTAATTCTGTGAAATGAATGCACATATCAGAAAGCAGTTTCTTGGAACAGTTCTTTCTGGGTTTTATTTGAGGAGAGTTTTCTTTTCATCATAGTCTTCAATGTGCTATGAAATATCACATTTTTGGTTTTACAGGAACACTGTTGAAACACTGCCTAATGAGAAAAGAGGTAATGCACACATCACAAAGTAGTTTCTCAGAAAGCTTCTCTCCAATTTTTATATGAAGAGATTTCCGTTTTCACCATAGACCTGAAAGTGCTCCCGAATGTCCCTTTGTGGATCTGTCCTTGATGGAGTTTCCAAACTGCGTAATATAAAGAAAGTTTTATCTATGTGAGATGAATAAACATATCTATCACAAAGCAGTTTCTCAGAAAGCTTCTTTCCTGTTTTTGTCTGAGGATAATTCCTTTTTCACAATAGCCATCTATATACTCCTGAATGTCCCTTGGTAGCTTTTCTCCAAAAGGGATTCCCCAATCCTCTATGAGAAGAAAGGTATAAGTCTGTGAATGGAATGCACACGTCGCAAAGTAGTTCCTCAGAAATTTTCTCTCTAGTGTCTATTTGAAGATATTTCCATTTTCACCATAAGCCTCAAAGTGCACCCAAATATCCCTTCACAGACTAAACACAGTGTTAGAATACTGCTCAATAAAAAGAGAAGTTTAACTGGGTGAGTGGAAATCACATGACCGAGAGCAGTTTCACAGAAAGCTTCCTTCTGGTTCGCATCTGAGGATATTTCTTTCTCCATTATCCAAAGAGTGTTCCCAAATGTCCTTCCTGAGATACCACAGAAACAGTGATTTCAAACTGTTCAATCCAAGGAATGGTATAAATCTATGAGATGAATACACACATCACAAAGCAGTTGCTCAGAAACTTCTCTCCAGTTTTCATGGGAAGACATTTCCTTACTCACCACAGGTCTGCGGGGCGTCACTTAATATCCCTTCGCATATTCCTCAAAGACAGAGTTTGCAAACTGGGCAATGTAGTGTACGCTTTAATTCTGTGAAGTGAATGCACATATCAGAGAACAGTTTCTTGGAACGTTTCTTTCTGGGTTTTATTTGAGGATACCTCACTTTTCACCATAGTCTTCAATGTACTCCAAAATATCACTTTTTTGGTTTTACAGGAACAGTGTTCAAACACTGCCTTATGAGAAAGGAGGTAAAACTCCCTGAGTGGAATGCACACATCACAAAGCAGTTTCTCAGAAAGCTTCTCTGCAGTAATTATCTGATGATATTTCCATTTTCACCATAGTCCTGAAGGTGCTCCCCAATTTCCCTTCATGGATCCGTCCATGACAGAGTTTCCAAGCTGCGTAATGTAAAGAAAGCTTTATCTATGTGAGATGAATAAACATAGCAAAAAGCAGATTCACAGAAAGCTTCTCTCCCGTTTTTATCTGAACATATTTCCTTTTTCACCATAGTGCTCAATGCCCTCCCGAATGTCCCTTCGTGGTTCCGTCCATGATAGAGTTTCCAAGATGCGTAATGTAAAGAAAACTTTATTTATGTGAGATGAATACACATATCACAGAGCAGTTTCACAATGAGCTCCTTTCCAGTTTCCGTCTGAGGCTATTTCCCTTTTCACCATAGGCATCAACATGCTCCTGAATATCACTTGGTAAGTATTTCTCCAAAAGGGTTTCCCCGATACTGTATGAGAAGAGAGGTATAACACTTTGAGTGGAATGCACACGTCACAAAGCAGTTCCTTGGAAAACTTCTCTCCAGTTTCGGTCAGAACATATTTCCTTTTTCACCATAAGCCTCAAAGTGGTCCTGAATATCCCTTCACACGCTAAACATAAACAGGGTTAGAAAACTGCTCAATGAAAAGAGAGACTTAACTAAGTGAGAGGAATTAAGATGACACAGAGCAGTTTCAAAGAAAGCTTCCTTCTGGATTTACCTGAGGATATTTCTTTCTCCATATTCTAAGGAGCGTTCACGAATACCCTTCCTCAGATTCCACAAAAACAGTGATTTCAAACTGCTCAGTCCAAAGAATGGTTGAACTCTATGAGATGAATGCACACATCACAAAGCAGTTGCTCAGAAAGCTTCTCTCCAGTTTTCATTGGAAGACGTTTCCTTGCTCACCACAAGTCGCTGGGTGCCACTTAATATCCATTCACAGATTCCTCAAAGACAGAGTTTCCAAATTGGACAACGTAGAGTAAGCTTTAACTCTGTGAAATGAATGCACATATCAGAGAGCAGTTTCTGAAACGCTTCTTTCTGGGTTTTATTTGAGGATATTTCAGTTTTTGCATAGTCTTCAATGCACTCCAAAATATCACTTTTTCGGTTTCACAAGAACTGTGTTCAAACACAGCCTTATGAATAAAGAGGTAAATCTCGCTGAGTGGAATGCACACATCACAAAGCAGTTTCTCAGAAAGCTTCTCTCTAGTTTTCATTTGAAGATATTTCCTTTTTCACCATTGGCCTGAATGTGCTCCCGAGTGTCCCTTCATGAATCCGTCCATGTCGGAGTTTCAAAACTGCGTAATAGAAGGAAAGTTTTATCTATGTGAGATGAATAAACATATCTATCACAAGGCAGTTTCACAGAAACCTTCTTTCCAGTTTTTGTCTGAGGATATTTCCTTTTTCACCATAGCCGACCATATACTTCCGAATGTCCCGTGGTAGCTTTTTCTCCAAAAGGGATTCCCCAATCCTCTATGAGAAGAAAAGCATAACTCTGTGAGTGGAATGCACACGTCACAAAGCAGCTCCTAGGAAATCTTCTCTCCAGCATCTATCTGTAGATATTTCTGTTTTCACCATAAGCCTCAAAGTGCTCTTGAGTATCCCTTAGCGGACTAAACTAAAACAGGGTTAGAATACTGCTCAATGAAAACAGAAGCTTATCTCAACAAGTGGAATTCACAAGACACAAAGCAGTTTCACAGAAAGCTTCTTTCGGGTTTTTATCAGAGAGTATTTCTTTTTCAGAATATTCTTTAGAGCATTCCCAAATGTCCTTTCTCAGGTTCCACACAAAGAGTGATTTCAAACTGCTCAATCCAAAGAATGATTTAACTCTGAGATGAATACACACATCACAAAGCAGTGGCTCTGAAAGCTTCTCTTCAGTTTTCAACAAAAGACATTTCCTTGCTTGCCACAGGCCTCCGGTTGCCACTTAATATCCCTTTGTAGAATCCTCAAAAACAGACTTTTCAAACTGGGAAATGTAGAGTAATCTTTAACCCTCTGAATGAATGCACATGTCAAAGAGCAGTTTCTTGAAATGCTTCTTTCTGGGTTTTATTTCAGGATATTTCACTTTTCACCATAGTCTTCTATGTGCTACGAAATATTACATTTTTGTTTTTACAGGAACAGTGTTCAAACACTGCCTTAGGAGAAAAGTCGTATAACTCCATGAGTGGAATGCACACATCACAAAGCAGTTTCTAAGAAAGCTTCCATCCAGTTTATGTCTGCAGATATCTTCTTTTTCTCCCTAGAGCTGAATGTGTTCTCTAATGTCCCTTCGTGGATCCATCCATGACAAAATTTCCAACCTGCGTAGTATAAGGAAAGATACATCTGTGTGAGATGAATAAACATACCTATCACAAAACAGTTTCACAGAAATCTTCTTTCCAGTTTTTGCCTGAGGATATTTCTTTTTCACCATAGCCATCCATATGATCCCTAATATCCCTTGGTAGCTTTTTCTCCAAAAGGGATTCCCAAATCCTCTATGAGAAGAAAGGTACAATTCTGTGAGTGGAACGCACATGTCACAAAGCATCTCTTCGGAAAACTTCTCTCCAGTTTCAATCTGAAGACATTTCCTTTTTCACCTTAAGCCTCAAAGCGCTCCTGAATATCCCCTTGCAGACTAAACAAAAACAGTGTTAGAATACTGCTCAATGAAAACAGAAGCTTAACTGTGTGAGTGGAATTCACATGACACAGAGCAGTTTCACAGAAAACTTCCTTCAGGTTTCTATCTGAGGTTATTTTTTTTTCTGGATATTCTAAAGTGTGTTCCCAAATGTCCTTTCTCAGATTCCAAAGGAAGTGTGCTTTCAAACTGCTCAATCCAAAGAATGGTTGAACACTATGAGATGAATACAAACATCACAAAAGAGTTGCTCAGAAAGCTTCTCTCCAATATTCAATGGAAGACATTTCCTTGCTCGCCACAGACTTCCTGTTGTCACTTAATATCCCTTCCCAGAATCCTCAAAGATAGACTTTCCAAACTGGGAAATGTAGAGTAAGCTTTAACTCTGTGAAATGAATGGACATGTCAGAGAGTAGTTTCTTGGAACACTTCTTTCTTGGTTTTATTGGATGACATTTCACTTCCTGCCATAGTCTTCAACGTGCTCCAAACATCACTTTTTTACTTTTACAGAAACAGTGTTCAAACAGTGCCTTATGAGAAGAAAGGTATAAATCCCTGAGTGGAATGCACACTTTACCAAGCAGTTTCTCACAAAGCTTCTCTGCAGTTTTTATCTGATGGTATTTCCTTTTTCACCATAGGCCAGAATGTGATCCCAAATATCCCTTTGTGGATACGTCCATGACAGAGGTCCCAAGCTGCGTAATGTAAAGAAAGTTTTACCTATGTGAGAAGAATACACATATCACAGAGCAGTTTCACAGAAAGCTTCTTTCCAGTTTTAGTCTGAGGCTATTTCCCTTTTCACCATGTTCGTCAATATGCCTCCGAATATACCTTGGTACCTTTTCCTCCAAAAGGGCTTCCCCGATGCTGTATGAGAAGAGAGGTATAACACTGTGAGTGGAATGCACACGTCACAAAGCAGTTCCTCTTAAAGCTTCTCCCCAGTTTCTATCTGAACATATTTCCTTTTTCACCTTAAGTCTCTAGTGCTTCCGAATATCCCTTCGAATGCTAAACATAAACAGTGTTAGAGAACTGGTCAATGAAAAGAGAACCTTAACTGAGCGAGAGGAATTCACACGATACATAGCAGTTTCAAAGAAATCTTCCTTCTGGTTTTTATCTGAGGATATTTCTTTCTCCATATTCTAAGGAGCATTCCCAAATGTCCTAACTCAGATTCCATAGGAACAGTGATTTCAAAATGCTTATTCCAAAGAATGATTTAACTCTATGAGATGAATACACATGTCACAAAGCAGTTGCTCAGAAAGCTTCTCTCCAGTTTTCAACGGAAGATATTTCCTTGCTCACACAGGCCTCTGGGCGCCAATTAATATCCCTTTGCAGACTCCTCAAGAGAGACTTTCCAAACTGGGCAACATAGATTAAGCTTTATCTCTGTGAAATAAATGCACATATAAGAGAGCAATTTCTTAGAACAATTCCTTCTGGATTTTATTTGAGGATAGTTCACTTTTGGCCCTAGTCTTTAAAGTGCTCTGAAATATCACTTTTTCAGTTTTACAGGCACAGTGTTCAAACACTGTCTTATGAGAAAAGAGGTATAACTACCTGAGTGGAATGCACACGTTACAAAATAGTTTCTCAGAGTTTCTCTCCTGTTTTTATCTGAAGATATTTCCTTTTTCACCATAGGCCTGAATGTGCTCCCGAGTGTCTCTTTGTGGATCCGTCCATGAAGGAGATTCCTAACTGCATAATATAAAAAGGTTTTATCTATGGGAAATCAATAAGCATATCTATCACAAAACAGTTGCACAGAAAACTTCTTTCCAGTTTTTGTCTGACGATATTTCCTTTTTAACTATAGCCATCCATATACTCCCAAAAGTTCCATGGTAGCTTTTTCTCCAAAAGGGATTCCCCAATCCTCTATGAGAAGAAAGGTAAAACTCTTTGAGTGGAGTGCACACGTCCCAAAGCAGCTCCTCGGAAAGCTTCTCTCCTGTTTCTATCTGAAAATATTTCCATTTTCACCATAAGCCTCAAAGTACTCCCGAATATCCCTTTACAGACTAAAGAAAAACAGTGTCAGAATACTGCTCAATGAGAAGAGAAGCTGAACTCTGTAGTGGAATTCACATGACACAGAGCAGTCCCACAGAAAGCTTCCTTCTGTTTTTTATCTGAGGGTATTTCTTTTTCAACATATTCTGAAGAGCATTCCCAAATATCCTTTCTCAGATTCCACAGAAACAGTGATTTCAAACTCTTCAATCCAAAGAATGATTTAACTCTATGAGAATAATACACACATCACAAAGCAGCTGCTCAGAAAGCTTCTCTCCAGTTTTCAACGTAAGACATTTCCCTCCTTCCCACAGGCCTCTGGGAACCTCTTAATATCCCTTTGCAGATTCCTCAAAGACAGAGTTTCCAAACTGGGCAATGTAGAGTCTGCTTTAACATTGTGAAATGAATGCACATATCAGAGAATAGTTTCTTGGAATGCTTCTTTCTGGGTTTTATTTGAGGATATTTCACTTTTTGCCATGGTCTTCAATGCGCTCCATAATATCACTTTTTCAGTTTTACAGGAACAGTGTTCAAACACTGCCTTATGATAAAAGAGGTATAACTCCCTGAGTGGAATGTACAGGTCACAAAGCAGTTTCTCAGAAAGCGTCTCTCCATTTTTTATCTGAAGATATTTCCTTTTTCACCATTGGCCTTAATGTGCTCCCGAGCGTCCCTTCATGAATCCGTCCATGTTGGCGTTTCAAAACT
This sequence comes from Macaca mulatta, assembly GCF_049350105.2. Taxonomy (NCBI): domain Eukaryota; kingdom Metazoa; phylum Chordata; class Mammalia; order Primates; family Cercopithecidae; genus Macaca; species Macaca mulatta. The sequence continues at coordinate 46,244,365 of NC_133413.1, forward strand.
GCGTAATAGAAGGAAAGTTTTATCTATGTGAGATGAATAAACATATCTATCACAAACCCGTTTCACAGAAAGTTTCTTTCCAGTTGTTGTCTGAGGATATTTCCTTTTTCACCATAACCATCCATATACCCTCAAATATCCCTTGGTAGCTTTTTCTCCAAAGGGGTTTCTCGAATCCTCTATGAGACGAAAGGTAAAATTCTGTGAGTGGAATGCACACATCATAAAGCAGCTCCTGGGAAAGTTTCTCTCCAGCTGCTATCTGAAGATATTTCCTTTTTCACCACAAGCCTCAAAACGCTCCTGAGTATCCCGATGCAGACTAAACAAAAAAAGTGTTAGAATACTGCTCAAAGAAAAGAGAAGCTTAACTCTGTGTGTGGAATTCATGCTTCAAAGAGCAGTTTCACAGAAGACTTCCTTCTGCTTTCTATCTGAGGTTGTTTCCTTTTCAGAATATTCTAAAGAGCGTTCCCAAATGTCCTTTCTCAGATTCCACAGACACAGTGATTTCAAAGTGTTCAATCCAAATAATGATTTAACTCTAGGAGATGAATACACATATCACAAAGCAGTTGCTCAGAAATCTTCTCTCCAGCTTTGTTCTTTTGACTTAGGATTGTCTTGGAGATGTGGGCTCTTTTTTGGTTCCATATGAACTTTAAAGCAGTTTTTTCCAATTCTGTGAAGAAACTCATTGGTAGCTTGATGGGGATGGTATTGAATCTATAAATTACCTTGGGCAGTATGGCCATTTTCACGATATTGATTCTTCCTATCCATGAGCATGGTATGTTCTTCCATTTGTTTGTGTCCTCTTTGATTTCACTGAGCAGTGGTTTGTAGTTCTCCTTGAAGAGCTGGAGGCATCACGCTACCTGACTTCAAACTATACTACAAGGCTACAGTAACCAAAACAGCATGGTACTGGTACCAAAACAGAGATATAGACCAATGGAACAGAACAGAGTCCTCAGAAATAATACCACACATCTACAGCCATCTGATCTTTGACAAACCTGAGAGAAACAAGAAATGGGGAAAGGATTCCCTATTTAATAAATGGTGCTGGGAAAATTGGCTAGCCATAAGTAGAAAGCTGAAACTGGATCCTTTTCTTACTCCTTACACAAAAATTAATTCAAGATGGATTAGAGACTTAAATGTTAGACGTAATACCATAAAAATCCTAGAGGAAAACCTAGGTAGTACCATTCAGGACATAGGCATGGGCAAATATTTCATGTCTAAAACACCAAAAGCAATGGCAGCAAAAGCCAAAATTGACAAATGGGATCTCATTAAACTAAAGAGCTTCTGCACAGCAAAAGAAACTACCATCAGAGTGAACAGGCAACCTACAGAATGGGAGAAAATTTTTGCAATCTACTCATCTGACAAAGGGCTAATATTCAGAACCTACAAAGAACTCAAACAAATTTACAAGAAAAAAACAAACAACCCCATCAAAAAGTGGGCAAAAGATATGAACAGACATTTCTCAGAAGAAGACATTCATACAGCCAACAGACACATGAAAAAATGCTCATCATCACTGGCCATCAGAGAAATGCAAATCAAAACCACAATGAGATACCATCTCACACCAGTTAGAATGGCAATCATTAAAAAGTCAGGAAACAACAGGTGCTGGAGAGGATGTGGAGAAATAGGAACACTTTTACACTGTTGGTGGGATTGTAAACTAGTTCAACCATTATGGAAAACAGTATGGCGATTCCTCAAGGATCTAGAACTAGATGTACCATATGACCCAGCCATCCCATTACTGGGTATATACCCAAAGGATTATAAATTATGCTGCTATAAAGACACATGCACACGTATGTTTATTGCAGCACTATTCACAATAGCAAAGACTTGGAATCAACCCAAATGTCCATCATTGACAGATTGGATTAAGAAAATGTGGCACATATACACCATGGAATACTATGCAGCCATAAAAAAGGATGAGTTTGTGTCCTTTGTAGGGATTTGGATGCAGCTGGAATCCATCATTCTTAGCAAACTATCACAAGAACAGAAAACCAAACACCGCATGTTCTCACTCATAGGTGGGAACTGAACAATGAGATCACTCGGACTCAGGAAGGGGAACATCACACACCGGGGCCTATCATGGGGAGGGGGGAGGGGGAAGGGATTGCATTGGGAGTTATACCTGATGTAAATGACGAGTTGATGGGTGCAGCACAGCAACATGGCACAAGTATACATATGTAACAAACCTGCACGTTATGCACATGTACCCTACAACTTAAAGTATAGTAATAATAAATAAATTAAAAAAAAAAAAAGAAATCTTCTCTCCAGTTTTCAATGGAAGACATTTCCTTGCTCACCACAGACCTCTGGGAGCCACTTAATATCCCTTCGCAGATTCCACAAAGACAGTGTTTCCAAACTGGGAAATGTAAAGTAAGCTTTAACTCTGTGAAATGAATGGACATGCCAGAGAGCAGTTTTTTGGAATGCTTCTTTCTGGGTTTTATTGGACGACATTTCACTTTTCACCATAGTTTTCAATGTGCTCCAAATATCGCTTTTTTAGTTTTACAGGAACAATGTTCAAAGTGTGCCTTATGAGAAGAAAGGTATAATTCCCTGAGTGGAATGCACACATCACCAAGCAGTTTCTCAGAAAGTTTCTCTCCAGTTTCTATCTGATGATATTTCCTTTTTCACCATAAGCCTGAATGTGATCACGAATATCCCTTCACGGATCCACCCATGACAGAGTTTGCAAGCTGTGTAATGTAAAGAAAGCTTTATCTATGTGAGTTGAATACACATAGCCAAAAGCAGATTCCCAGAAAGCTTCTTCCCAGAGTTTATCTGAAGATATTTTCTTTTCCATCTTACACCTGAATGTGCTCCTGTATGTCCCTTCGTGGATCCTTCCATGACAGAGTTTCCAAGTTGCATATAGTAAAGACAGCTTTATCTATGTGAGATGAATACACATATCACAGAGAAGTTTCATAGAAAGCTTTCTTCCAGTTTTTGTCTGATGCTCTTTCCCTTTTCACCATAGGCATCAACATGCTCCCGAACAACACTTGATACCTTTTTCTCCAAAAGGGTTTCCCAGATGCTGTATGAGAAGAGAGGTATAACACTGTGAGTGGAATGCGCACGTTACAAAGCAGTTCCTCGGAAAGCTAATCTCCAGTTTTGGTCTGAACATATTTCCTTTTTCACCATAAGTCTCAAAGCGCTCCCGAATATCCCTTCACACGCTAAACATAAACAGGGTTAGAAAGCTGCTCAATGAAAAGAGAGGCTTAACTGAGTGAGAGGAATTAAGACGACACGGAGCAGTTTCTCAGAAAACATCCTTCTGGATTTTACCTGAGGATATTTCTTTGTCCGTATTCTAAATTGGGTTCCCAAATGTCCTTCCTCAGATTCTACAAAAACAGTGATTTCAAACAGCTCAATCCAAAGAATGGTTGCACTCTATGAGTGGAATACACACATCACAAAGCAGTTGCTCAGAAAGCTTCTCTCCCGTTTTCATCAGAAGACAATTCCTTGCTCACCACAGGCCTCGGACATCACTAAATATCCCTTTGCAGATTCCTCAAAGACAAAATTTTCAAGCTGGGCAATGTAGAGAAAGCTTTAACTCTGTGAAATGAATGCACATATCAGAGAGTAGTTTCTTGGAACCCTTCTTTCTGGGTTTTATTTGAGGATATTTCACTATTCGCCATAGTCTTCAATGATCTCCGAAAAATCACTTTTTCTGTTTTACAGGAACAGTGTTCAAACACTGTCTTATGAGAAAAGAGGTATAACTCCCTGACTGGAATGCACAGATCACATAGCAATTTCTAAGACAGCGTCTCCAATTTTTTATCTGAAGATATTTCCTTTTTCACCATGGGCCTGTATGTGCTCCCAAATGTCCCTTCACTGATCCGTCCATGATGGAGTTTGCAAACTGCGTAACATATAGAAAGTTTTATCCATGTGAGATGAATAAACATATCTATCACAAAGTAGTTTCATGGAAAGCTTCTTTCCAGTTTTTGTCTGAGGATAATTCCTTTTTCACCGTAGCCGTCCTTATACTCCCAAATGTCCTTTGGTAGCTTTTTATCCAAAAGGGATTCCCCAATCTTCTATGAGAAAAAGGTGTAACCCTGAGAGTAGAATGCACAAGTCACAAAGCAGCTCCTCAGAAATCTTCTCTCCAGTTTCTATCTGAGATATTTCCATTTTCACCATAAGCCTCAAAGAGCTCCCAAATATCACTTTGCAGACTAAACAAAGTGTTAGAATACAGCTCAATGAAAAGAAAAGCTTAACTGTGTGAGTGGAATCCACACAACTGAGAGCAGTTTCACAAAAAGCTTCCTTCTGGTTTTTATCTGAGGGTATTTCTTTTTCAGCATATGCTAAAGACCATTCCCAAATGGCCTTTCTCAGGTTCCAAAGAAACAGTGATTTCAAACTGTTCATTACAAAGAATGATTTAACTCTATGAGATGAATACACACATCACAAAAAGTTGCTCAGAAAGCTTCTCTACAGTTTTCAACAGAAGACATTTCCTTGCTCACCACAGGCCTCCGGGAGACACTTAATATCCCTTCACAGATTCCTCAAAAACAGATTTTCCAAACTGGGCAATGTAGATTAAGATTTAACTCTGTGAAATGAATGTATATGTCAGAGAGCAGTTTTTTAGAATGCTTCTTTCTGGGTTTTATTTGAGGATAGTTCAATTTTCGCCATAGCCTTCAATGCACTCCAAAATATCACTTTTTCAGTTTTACAGGAAACATGTTCAAGCACTGCCTTATGAGAAAAGAGGTATAACTCCCTGAGTGCAATGTACACATCACAAAGCAGTTTCTCAGAATGCTTCTCTAAAGTTTTTATCTGAAGATATTTCCATTATCACCACAGTCCTGAATGTGCTCCCAAATGTCCCTTCGCTGATCTGCCTATGACAGAGTTTCCAACCTGCGTAATATAAAGAAATCTTTATCTATGTGAGATGAATAAACCTAGCAAAAACCAGATTAACAGAAATCTTCTTTCCACTTTTTATGTGAAGATATTTCCATTTTCACCATAGTACTGAATGTGCTCCCAAATGTCCCTTCGCGGGTCCGTCCATGACAGTTTCCAAGCTGTGTAATGTAAAGAAAGCTTTATCTATGTGAGATGAATAAACATGGTAAAAACTAGATTCACAGAAACCTTCTTTCCAGTTTCTATCTGAACATATTTCTTTTTTCACCATAAGCCTCACAGCACTGCCAAATTTCCCTTCAACCGCTAAAAATAAACAGCATTATAAAACTGCTCAGTGAAAAGAGAAGTTTAATTGAGCGAGGGTAATTAACACGATGCACAACAGTTTCACAGAAAGCGTCCTTCTGGCTTTTATTGGAGGATATTTCTTTCTCCATATTCAAAAATGCATTCCCAAATGTCCTTCCTCAGATACCACAAAAGCAGTGATTTCAAACTTTTCAATCCAAAGAATGGTTTAACTCTACGAGATGAATACACACATCACAAAGCAGTTGCTCTGAAAACTTCTCCCCAGTTTTCATCAGAGGACATTTCCTTGCTCACCACAAACGTCCGGACGCCACTTAATATCCTTTCACAGATTCCTCAAAGACAGAGTTTCCAAACTGGTCAATGTAGAGTCAGCTTTAATTCTGTGAAATGAATGCACACATCAGAGAGCAGTTTCTTGGAATGCTTCTTTCTGGGTTTTATTTGAGGATATTTCACTTTTTGCCAAAGTCTTCCATGTGCTCTGAAATATTATTTTTTCAGTTTTACAGGAACAGTGTTTAAACACTGCCTTATGAGAAAAGAGGTATAACTCCCTGAGTGGAATGCACACATCACAAAGCAGTTTCTCAGAAAGCTTCTATCCAGTTTTTAGCTGAAGATATTTCCTATTTCTCCACAGGCCTGAATGTGCTTCTGAATCTCCCTTCACGATCCCGTCCATGTCGCAGTCTCAAAACTGCATAACACAAAGATAGTTTTATCTATGTGAGATGAATAGACATATCTATCACTAAGCAGTTTCACAGAAAACTTCTTAACAGTTTTTGTCTGAGGAGAATTCCTTTTTCACCATAGCCGCCCATATGTTCCCAAGTGTCCCTTGGTAGCTTTTTCTCCAGATGGGATTCCACAATCCTCCATAAGAGGAAAAGTATAACTATGTGAGTGGAATGTACACGTCATAAAACAGCTTCTCGGAAATCTACTCTCCAGTATCTATCTGAAGATATTTCCGTTTTCATCGTAAGCCTCAAAGCACTCATGAGTATCCCATAGCTGACTAACCTAAAACAGTGTTAGAATACTGCTCAATGAAAACAGAACCTTAACAGTGTGAGTGCATTTCACATGACCTAGAGCAGTTTCACAGAAAGTTTCCTTCTGATTTTTATCGTAGGGTATTTCTTTTTCAGGATATTCTTAAGAGTTTTCCCAAATGTCCTGTCTCAGGTTCCAAAGAAACAGTGATTTCAAACTGCTCAATCCAAAGAATGATTAAACTCTATGCGATGAATATACACATCACAAAGTAGTTGTTCCGAAAGCTTCTCTCCAGTTTTCATCAGAAGATGTTTCCTTTCTCATCACGAACCTCCGTGCGCCACTTAATATCCCTTCACAGATTCCTCAAAGACAGAGTTTCCCAACTGGGCAAGGAAGTGTAAGCTTTAACTCTCTGAAATGAATGCACACGTCAGAGAGCAGTTTCTTGGAACACTTCTTTCTGGGTTTTATTTCAGGATATTTCACTTTTCTCCATAGTCTTCAATGCACTGCACAATATCACATTTTCAGTTTTACAGGAACAGTGTTCAAACACTGCCTTATGAGAAAAGAGGTATAACTCCCTGAGTGGAATGCACACATCACAAAGCAGTTTCTCAGAAAGCTTCTCTTCTGTTTTTATCTGAAGATATCTCCTATTTTCCCACAGGCCTGAATGTGCTCCCAAATATCCCTTTGTGAGTCCGGCCATGACGCATTTTCAAAACTGTGTCATAGAAACAAAGTTTTATCTATGTGAGATGAATAGACATATCTATCACAAAGCAGTTTCACAGAAAGTTTCTATCCAGTTTTTGTCTGAGTATATTTCCTTTTTCACCATAGCTGTCCGTATACTCCCGAATGTCCCCTTGTAGCTTTTTCTACCAACAGGATTCCCATATCCTCTATGAGAAGAAAAGTGTAACTCTGAGTGGAATGCACATGTCACAAAGCAGCTCCTTGGAAATCTCTCTAGTATCTATCTGAAGATATTACCGTTTTCACCATGAGCCTCCAAGGACTTCCGAGTATCCCTTAGCTGACTAACCTAAAACAGTGTTAGAATACTGCTCAGTGAAAACAGAAACTTAACTGTGCAGGTGGAATTCACGTGACCTACAGAAGTTTGACAGAAAGTTTCCTTTTGGTTTTTATCGGAGGGTATTTCTTTTTCAGCATATTCTGAAGATCGTTCCCAAATGTCCTTTCTCAGGTTCCACAGAAACAGTGATTTCAAGCTACTCAATCCAAATATTAACTCTATGAGGTGAATACGCACATCACAAAGCAGAGGCTCCTAGAGATTATCTGTAATTTTCATCGAAAGGCGTTTCCTTTCTCACCACAAACCTCGGAGCGCCACTTAATATCCCTTCACAGATTCCTCAAAGACAGAGTTTCCAAACTGGGCAACTTAGTGTAAGCTTTAACTCTCTGAAATGAATGCACACGTCAGCGAGCAGTTTCTTGGAATGCTTCTTTCTGGGTTTCATTTCAGGATATTTCACTTTCCCCATAGTCTTCAATGCATTGCAAAACAACATTTTTTTCAGTTTTCAGGAACAGTGTTCAAACACTGCCTTATGAGAAGAGAGGTATAAGTCCCTGAGTAGAATGCACACACCACAAAGCAGTTTCTCAGAAAGCTTCTATCCAATTTTTATCTGATGATATTTCCTATTTCCCCACAGGCCTGAATGTGCTCCCAAATGTCCCTTCACGAATCCGTCCATGATGCAGTTTCAAAACCCTGTAAAAGAAAGGAAGTTTTATTTATGTGAGATGAAAAGATGTATCTATCACAAAGCAGTTTCACAGAAAGCTTCTTTCCAGTTTTTGTCAGAGGATATTTCCTTTTTCACCATAGCCATCCATATACACCAGAATGTCCCCTGGTACCTTTTTCTCCAAGTGGGATTCCCCAATCTTCTATGAGAAGAAAAGTATAACTCTGTGAGTGGAATGCACATGTCACAAAGCAGCTGCTCAGAAATCATCTCTCCAGTATCTATCTGAAGATATTTCCGTTTTCACCGTAAGCCTCAAAGCACTCCCCAGTAACCCTTAGCTGATTAAACTGAAACAGTGTTAGAATATTGCTCAATGAAAACAGAAACTTAACTAGGCGAGTGGACTTCACATGATCTAGAGCAGTTTCACAGAAAGTTTCCTTCTGGTTTTTATTGGGGGGTATTTCCTTTTCAGCATATTCTTAAGAGTGTTCTCAAATGTCCTTTCTCATTTTCCACATAAACAGTGATTTCAAACTGCTCAATACAAAGAATGATTTAACTCTATGTGATCAATACACACATCACAAAGCAGTTGCTCTGAAAGCTCCTCTCTAGTTTTCATAGGAAGACATTTCTTTCTCACCACCAGCCTCTGGGCGACACTTAATATCCCTTCACAGATTTCTCAAAGACAGAGTTTCCAAGCTGGGCAATGTAGTGTAAGCTTTAACTCTCTGAAATGAATGTACACATCACAAAGCAGTTTCATGGAACGCTTCTTTCTGGTTTTTATTTCAGGATATTTCATATTTTGCCATAGTCTTCAATACAATGCAAAATATCACATTTTCAGTTTTACAGGAACAGTGTTCAAACACTGCCATATGAGAAAAGAGACATAAGTCCCTGAAAGTAATGTTAACATCACAAAGCAGTTTCTCAGAAAGCTTCTCTCCTGTTTTTATCTGAAGATATCTCCTATTTCCCCACAGGCCTGAATGTGCTCCCAAATGTCCCTTCGCAAATCCATCCATGATAAAGTTTCAAAACTGCGTAATAGAAAGAAAGTTTTATCTATGTGACGTGAATAGACATATCTATCACAAAGCAGTTTCACAGAAAGCTTCTTTCCAGTTTTTGTCTGAGGATATTTTATTTTTCACTATTGCCGTCCATATACTCCCGAATGTCCCCTGGTAGCTTTTTCACAAAACGGGATTTGCCAATCCTCTATGAGAAGAAAAGTATAACTCTGTGAGTGGAATGCACACGTCACAAAGCAGCTCCTCGGAAATCTCTCTGGTATCTATCTGAAGATATTTTCGTTTTCACCGTAAGCCTCAAAGCACTTCCGAGTATCCCTTAGCTGACTAACCTAGAACAGTGTTGGAACACTGCTCAATGAAAACAGAAGCTTAACTGTACAAGTGGAATTCATGTGACCTAGAGCAGATTCACAGAAGGTTTCCTTCTGGTATTTATCAGAGTGTATTTCTTTTTCAGCATATTCTTAAGAGCGTTCCCAAATGTCCTTTCTCAGGTTCCACAGAAACAGTGATTTCAAACTGCTCAATCCAAATAATGATTTAAATCTATGAGATGAATACACACATTACAAAGCAGTTGCTCTGAGAGATTCTCTGTAGTTTTTATCAGAAAGCATTTCCTTTCTCACCACAAGCCTCCGGGCGCCACTTAATATCCCTTCACAGATTCCTCAAAGACAGAGTTTCCAAACTGGGCAATGTAGTGTAAGCTTTAACTCTCTGAAATGAATGTACACGTCAGAAAGCAGTTTCTTGGAATGCTTCTTTCTGGTTTTTATTTCAGAATATTTCACATTTCACCATAGTCTTCAATGCGCTGCAAAATGTCACTTTTTCAGTTTTACAGGAACAGTGTACGAACATTGCCTTGAGAAAAGAGGTATAAGTCCCTGAGTGGAATGCACACATCACAAAGCAGTTTCTCAGAAAGCTTCGCTGCAGTTTTTAGCTGAAGATATGTCCTATTTCCCCACAGACCTGAATGTGCTCCCAAATCTCCCTTCGTGAATCCATCCATGACACAGTCTCAAAACTGCATAATAGAAAGAACGTTTTTTTCTATGTGAGATGAACAGACATATCTATCACAAAGTAGTTTCACAGAAAGCTTCTTTCCAGTTTTCGTCTGAGGATATTTTATTTTTCACCATAGCCGTCCATATACTTCCTAAGGTCCCCTGGTAGCTTTTTCTCCAAACGGGATTCCGCAATCCTCTATGAGAAGAAAAGTATAACTCTATGAGTGGAATGCACACGTCACAAAACAGCTCCTCAAAAATCTTCTCTCCGGTGTCTATCTGAAGATATTTCCGTTATCATCTTAAGCCTCAAAGTGCTCCCAAGTATCCCTTAGCTGACTAACCTAAAACATTGTTAGAACACTGCTCAATGAAAACAGAAACTTAACTTTGCGAGTGGAATTCAGGTGAGCTAGAGCAGTTTCACAGAAAGGTTCCTTCTGGTTTTTATCAGAGGATATTTCTTTTTCAGCATATTCTTAAGAGCGCTACCAAATGTCCTTCCTCAGGTTCCACAGAAACAGTGACTTCAAACTTTTCCATGCAAAGAGTGATTTAACTCTAAGAGATGAATACACACATCACAAAGCAGTTGCTCTGAAATCTTCTCTATAGTTTTTCATCTGAAGACATATCCTTTCTCACCACAAAGAACCAAGAGCAACTTAATATCCCTTCACAGGTCATCAAAGACAGAATTCCCAAACTAGGCAACGTAGTATAAGCTTTAACTCTCGGAAATGAATGCAAACGTCAGAGAGTACGTTTTTGGAACGCTTCTTTCTGGGTTTCATTTCAGGATATTTCACTTTTCGCCATAGTCTTCAATGCGCTGCAAATTATCACTTTTTCAGTTTTACAGGAGCAGTGTTCAAACACTCCCTTATGAGAAAAGAGATGTAACTCCCTGAGTGCAATGCAAACATCACAAAGCAGTTTCTCAGAAAGCCTCTCTCCAGTTTTTATGGGAAGATATCTCCTCTTTCCCCACAGGCCTAAATGTGCTCCCGATGTCCCTTCGCAAATCCCCCCCGATGCAGTTTCAAAACTGCGTAATAGAAAGAAAGTTTTATCTATGTGAGATGAATAGACATATCTATCACAAATCAGTTTCACAGAAAGCTTCTTTCCAGCTTTGGTCTGAGGATATTTCCTTTTTCACCTTCGCCGTCCATATACTCCCGAATGTCCCCTGGTAGCTTTTTCTCCAAACGGGATTCCCAAATCCTCCATAAGAAGAAAAGTATGACTCTGAGTGGAATGTAAACGTCACAAAGCAGCTCCCTGGAAATCTTCTCTCCAGTATCTATCTGAAGATATTTCGGTTTTCACTTTAAGCCTCAAAGCGCTCCCGAGTATAACTTAGGTGACTAACCTAAAACAATGTTAGAATAGTACTCAATGAAAACAGAAGCTTAACTGTGTGAGTGGACTTCATGTGACCTAGAGCAGTTTGACAGAAAGTTTCCTTCTGGTTTTTATCAGAGGGTATTTCTTTTTCAGCATATTCTTAAGTGCTTTTACAAATGTACTTTCCAAGGTTCCACAGAAACAGTGATTTCAAACTGCTCAATCCAAGGAATGATTTAACTCTATGAGATGAACACACACATCAAAAAGCAGTTGTGCCAAATGCTTCTCTCCAGTTTTCAATGAAAGATGTTTCCTTTCTCACACAAGTCCCTGGGCGCCACTTAATATCCCTTCACAGATTCCTCAAAGACAGAGTTTCAAGCTGAGCAACGTAGTGTAAGCTTTAACTCTCTGAGAGGAATGCACACGTCAGAGAGCAGTTTCTTGGAACGCTTCTCTCTGGGCTTTATTTCAGGATATTTCACTTTTCGCCGCAGTCTTCAATGTGCTGCAAGTATCCCTATTTCAGTATTATAAGAACAGTGTTCAAACATTGACTTATCAGGAAAGAGTTTTATCTCCCTAAGTTGAATGCACACATCACAAATTAGTTTCTCAGAAAGCTTCTCTCCAGTTTTTATCTGAAGATATCTCCTATTTCCTCACAGGCCTGAATGTGCTCCCGAAAGTCCCTTCGCGAATCCGTCCATGACGCAGTTTCAAAACTGTGTCATAGAAAGAAAGTTTTTTCTATGTGAGATGGATAGACTTATCTATCACAAAGCAGTTTCACAGAGAGCTTCTTTCCAGATTTTGTCTGAGGATATTTCCTTTTTCACCATTGCTGTAAATATAATCCTGAATGTTCCCTGGTAGCTTTTTCTCCAAATGGATTCCCCAATCCTCTATGAGTAAAAGTATAACTCTGTGAGTGGAATGCACACGTCACAAAGCAGCTCCTCAGAAATCTTCTCTTCAGTATCTATATGAAGATATTTCTGTTTCATTGTAAGCCTCAAACCGCTCTCAAGTATCCCTTAGCTGACTAACCAAAAACAGTGTTAGAATACTGCTCAATGAAAACAGGAGCTTAACTGTGCGAGTGCACTTCATGTGACCTAGAGCAGTCTCACAGAAAGTTTCCTTCTGGTTTTTATTGGAGGGTATTTCTTTTTCAGCATATTCTTAAGAGCATTAACAAATGTCCTTTCTCAGGTTCCACAAAGCAGTTGCTCTAAAAGCTTCTCTCCAGTATTCATTGGAAGACGTTTCCTTTCTCAAAACAAGCCTCTGGGAGCCACTTAATATCCCTTCACAGATTCCTCAAAGACAGAGTTTCCAAACTGGGCAAAGTAGGGTAAGCTTTAACTCTCTGAAATGAATGCACACGTCAGAGAGCAATTTCTTGGAACTCTTCTTTCTGGGTTTTATATCAGGATATTTCACTTTTCACCATAGTCTTCAATGCAGTGGAAAATATCACTTTTTCAGTTTTACAGGAACAGTGTTCAAACACTGCCTTATGAGAAAAGAGGTATAAGTCTCTGATTGGAATGCACACATCACAAAGCAGTTTCTCAGAAGCTTCTCTCCAGTTTTTTTCTGAAGATATGTCCTATTTCCCCACAGGCCTGAATGTGCTCTCGTATGTGCCTTCGTGAATCCGTCCACGACGCTGTTTCAAAACTGCATAATAGAAAGAAAGCTTTAATTATGTGAGATGAATAGACATATGTATCACAAACCGGTTTCACAGAAAGTTTCTTTCTAGTTTTCGTCTGAGGATATTTCCTTTTTCATCATAGCCGTACATATACTCCCCAAGGGCCCCTGGTAGCTTTTTATCCAAGCGGGATTCCCCAATCCTCTATGAGAAGAAAAGTACAACTCTGTGAGTGAAATGCTCATGTCAAAAAGCAGCTCTTCGGAAATCTTCCCTCCAGTACCTATCTGAAGATATTTCCGTTTTCACCATAAGCCCCAAAGCGCTCCCGAGTATCCCTTAGCTGACTAACATAAAACAGTGTTAGAATACTGCTCAATGAAAACAGAACCTTAACTGTGCATGTGGACTTCATATGACCTAGAGCAGTTTCACAGAAAGTTTTCTTATGTTTTATATCCTAGGGTATAACTTTTTCAGCATATTCTTAAGAGTGTTCCCAACTGTCCTTTCTCAGATTCCACAGCAAAAGTGATTTCAAACTGCTCAATCCAAAGAATGATTCAACTCTATGAGATGAATACACACATCACAAAGCAGTTGCTCCGAAAGCTTCTCTCCAGTTTTCATTGGAAGACGTTTCCTTTCTCAACACAAGCCTCCGGGCACCACTTAATATCCCTTCACAGATTCCTCAAAGACAAGCTTCCAAACTGGGCAATGTAGTGTAAGTTTTATCTCTCTGAAATGAATGCACACGTCAGAGAACAGTTTCTTGGAACGTTTCTTTCTGGGTTTTATTTCACGATGTTTCACTTTTCGCCATAGTATTCAGTGCACTTCAAGGTATCATTTTTTTAGTTTTACAGAAACAGTGTTCAAACACTGCCATATGGGAAAAGAGGCATAACTGCCTGAGTGAAATGCACACATCACAAAGCAGTTTCTCAGGAAGCTTCTCTCCATTTTTTATCTGAAGATATGTCCTATTTCCCCACAGACCTGAATGTGCTCCCGAATGTCCCTTTGCGAATCCGTCCATGATGCCATTTCAAAACCATGTAATAGAAACTTTTTTCTATGTGAGAAGAATAGACACATCTATCGCAAAGCAGTTTCAAAGAAAGCTTCTTTCCACTTTTTGTCTGAGGTTATTTCCTCTTTCACCATAGCCATCTATATACTCCCAAATGTCCCCTGGTAGCTTTTTCTCCAAACCGTATTCCCCAATCCTCTATGAGAGGAAAAGTGTAATTCTGTGAATGGAATGCACACATCAGAAAGCAGCTCCTCAGAAAGTTTTTTCAGTTTCTTTCTGAAGTTATTCCTTTTTTCACCATAAGCCTCAAAGTGTTCCCGAATATCCCTTCACAGACTAAACAAAACAGTGTTAGAATACTGCTCAATGAAAACAGAAGCTTAACTGTGCGAGTGGAATTTACACGACACAAAGCAGTTTCACAGAAAGCGTCCTTCTGGTTTCTATCTGAGGTTATTTCTTTTTCTGGATATACTAAGGGGCATTCCCAAATGTCATTTCACAGATTCCACAGAAAGTTATTTTAAACTCCTCAACCCAAAGAATGATTTAACTCTATGAGATGAATACAAACATCACAAAAGAGTTGCTCAGAAAGCTTCTCTCCAATTTTCAACGGAAGAGGTTTCCTTGCTTACCACAGGCTTCCGGTTGCCACTTAATATCCCTTCACAGAATCCTCAAAGACAGACTTTCCAAATTGAGAAATGTAGAGTAAGCTTTAACTCTGTGAAATGAATGGACATGTCACAGAGCAATTTCTTGGAATGCTTCTTTCTGGGTTTTATTAGATGACATTTCACTTTTTGCCATAGTCTTCAATGTGCTCCGAATATCACTTTTTTAGTTTTACAGGAACAGTGTTCAAACAGTGTCTTATGAGAAGAAAGGTATAACTCCCTGAGTGGAATGCACACATCACCAAGCAGTTTCTCAGAAAACTTCTCTCCAGTTTTTATCCGACGATATTTCCTTTTTCACCATAGGGAAGAATGTGATCCCGAATATCCCTTTGCGGATTCATCCATGATGGAGTTTCCAAGCTGTGTAATGTAAAGAAATCTTTATCCATGTGAGATGAATACACATATGACAGAGCAGTTTCATAGAAAGCTTCTTTCCTGTATTTGTCTGAGGCTATTTCCCTTTTCACAATAGGCATCAACATCGTCCCGAATATCACTTGGTACCTTTTTCTTCAAAAGAGATTCCCTGATGCTGTATGAGAACATAGGTATAACACTGTGAGTGGAATGCACACATCACAAAGCAGTTCCTCGGAAAGCTTCTCTCCAATTTCAGTCTGAACATATTTTCTTTTTCACCACAAGCCTCAAAGTGCTCCCGAATATCGCTTCACATGCTAAAGATAAACAGGGTTAGAAAACTGCTGAATGAAAAGAGAGGCTTTCACATTAACAGTATTCAAACACTGATTTATGGGAAAAGAGGCATATCTCCCTGAGTGAAATGCACACATCACAAAGTAGTTTCTCAGAAAGCTTCTCTGCAGTTTTTATCTGAAGATATTTCAGATATTTATCTGAAGAAATATTCCTATTTCACCATAGTCCTGAATGTGCTCCCGAATGTCCCTTCACGGATCCGTCCATGATAGAGTTTGCAAGCTGCATAATGTAAAGAAAGCTTTATATAGGTGAGATGAATACACATAGCACAGAGCAGTTTCACAGAAAGCTTCTATCCAGTTTTCATCTGAAGATATCTCCTTTTTCACCGTAGGCCTGAATGTGCTCCCGAACGTCCCTTCGTGGATCCATCCATGACGGAATTTCCAAACTGCATAATATAAGCAAAGTTTTATCTATGTGAGATGAATAAACCTATCTATCACAAAGCTGTTTCACAGAAATCTTCTTTCCAGTTTCTGTCTGAGGATATTTCCTTTTTTACCATAGCTGTCCACATACTTCCGAATGTCCTGTGGTAGCTTTTTCTCCAAAAGGCAATCCCCAATCCTCTATGAGAAGAAAAGTATAACTCTGTGAGTTGAATTTACACGTCACAAAGCAGCTCCTCGGAAATCTTCTCTCCAGTTTCTATCTGAAGGTATTTCCGTTTTCACTATAAGCCTCAAAGTGCTCCCGAGTATCCCTTAGCTGACTAAACTAAAACAGTGTTAGAATGCAGCTCAATGAAAGCAGAAGCTTAACTGTGAGAGTGGAATTCATGTGACACAGAGCAATTTCACAGAAAGCTTCCTTGTGGTTTTTAATCGGAGGGCATTCCTTTTTCAGCATATTCTTAAGAGCTTTCCCAAATGTCCTCTCTCATGTTCCACAGAAAGAGTGATTTCAAACTGCTGAATCCAAAGAATGATTTAACTCTATGAGATGAATACACACACCATAAAGCAGTTGCTCAGAAATCTTCTCTCCAGTTTTCAACAGAAAACATTTCCTTGCTTGCCACAGGCCCCCGGTCGCCACTTAATATCCCTTTGCAGAATCCTCAAAGACAGACTTTCCAAACTGGTAAATATAGAGTAAGCTTTAACTCTGTGAAAAGAATGGACATATCAGAGAGCAGTTTCTGGAATGCTTCTTTCCGGGTTTTATTGGACGATTTTCACTTGTTGCCATAGTCTTCAATGTGCTCCAAATATCACTTTTTTAGTTTTACAGGAACAGAGTTGAAAAGTGCCTTATGAGAAAAAAGGTATAACTCCCTGAGTGGAATGCACACACCACCAAGTAGTTTCTCAGAAAGCATCTCTCCAGTTTTTATCTGATAATATTTTCTTTATCACCATAAGCCTGAATGTGATCCCGAATATCCCTTCGCGGATCCATCCATGATGGAGTTTCTGAGCTGCGTAATGTAAAGAAAGTTTTATCTATGTGAGATGAATAAACATAGCAAAAAGCAGATTCACAGAAAGCTTCTTTCCAGTTTTTATCTGAAGATATTTCCTTTTTCACCATAGTCCAGAAACTTCTTCCAAATGTCCCTTTGAGGATCCGTCCATAACAGAGTTTCCAAGCTGCGTAATGTAAAGAAAGCTTTATGTATGTGAGATGAATACAGATATCACAGAGCAGTTTCATAGAAAGCTTCCTTCCAGTTTTTGTCTGAGGCTATTTCCCTTTTCACCATACTATTCAACATGCTCCTGAATATCACTTGGTACCTTCTTCCCCAAAAGGGTTTCCCCGATGCTGTATGAGAAGAGAGGTATAACACTGTGAGTGGAATGCACACGTCACAAAGCAGTTCCTCAGAAAACTTCTCTCCAGTTTCCGTCTGAATATATTTCCTTTTTCACCATAAGCCTCAAAGCATTCCCGAATATCCCTTCACATGCTAAACATAAACAGGGTTAGAAAACTGCTGAATGAAAAGAGAGGTTTAACTGAGTGAGAGGAATTAAGATGACCCAGATCAGTTTCACAGAATGCTTCCCTCTGGATTTTTCCTGAGGATATTTCTTTGTCCGTATTCTAAATTGGGTTCCCAAATGTCCTTCCTCAGATTCCACAAAAACAGTGATTTCAAACTGCTCAATCCAAAGAATATTTTAACTCTATGAGCTGAATACACACATCACAAAGCAGTTGCTCAGAACGCTTCTCTCCAGTTTTCAACGGAAGATGTTTCCTAGCTCACAACAAGCTTCTTGGTGCCACTTAATATCCCTTCAGATTCCTCAAAGAGAGTTTCCAGACTGGGCAAAGTAGAGTAAGCTTTAACTCTGTGAAATGAATGCACATATCAGAGAACAGTCTCTTGGAATGGTTCTTTCTCGGTTTTATTTGAGGATATTTCACTTTTTGCCATAGTCTTCAAAGCACTCCGAAATACCACATTTTCGGATTTACAGGAACTGTGTACAAACACTGCCTTATGAGAAAGGAGGTATAACTACCTGAGTGGAATGCATGTATCACAAAGCTGTTTCTCAGAAAGCTTCACTCCATTTTTTATGTGAAGATATTTCCTATTTCTCCATAGGCCTGAATGTGCTCCCAAAAGTTCCTTCACGTATCCGTCCATGACGACTTCTTAAAAATGCGTAATGGAAAGAAAGTTTTATCTATGTGAGATGAATGGGCATATCTATCACAAAGCAGTTTCATAGAAAGCTTCTTTCCAGTTTTTGTCTAAGGATATTTCCTTTTTCACCATAGCCATCCATATACTCCCGAATGTCCCCTGGTAGCATTTTCTCCAAACGGTATTCCCGAATCGTCTATGAGAAGAAAAGTATAACTCTGTCAATGGAATGCACACGTCACAAAGCAGCTCCTCAGAAATCTCTGCAGTATCTATCTGAAGATACTTCGGTTTTTACCATAAGTCTCAAAGCGCTCCCGAGTATCCCAAACCGACTAACCAAAAACAGTGTTAGAATACTGCTCAATGAAAACAGAAGCTTAACTGTGCGAGTGGACTTCACGTGACCTGGAGCAGTTTCACAGAATGATTCCTTCTGGTTTTTATCAGAGGGTATTTCTTTTTCAGCATATTTTTAAGAACGTTCCCAGAAGTCCATTCTCAGGTTCCACAGAAACAGTGATTTCAAACTGCTCAATCCAAAGAATGATTTAACACTATGAGATCAATACACACAACACAAAGCAGTTGCTCCAAAAGCTTTTCTCCAGTTTTCATTGGAAGATGACTCCTTTCTCACCACAAACCTCCGTGTGCCACTTTATATCCCCTCAAGATTCTCAAAGACAGAGTTTATAAACTGAGCAATGTAGTGTAAGCTTTAACTCTCTGAAATGAAAGCGCACATCAGAGAGCAGTTTCGTGCAACGCTTCTTTCTGGGTTTTCACTTTTCACCATAGTCATCAATGTGCTGAAAAGTATCACTTTTTCAATTTTACAGGAACACTGTTCAAACACTGCCTTATGAGTAAAGAGGTATAACTCCCTGAGTGGAATGTACACATCCCAAAGCAGTTTCTTAAAAAACTTCTCTCCAGTTTTTAGCTGAAGATAACTCCTATTACCCCACAGGCCTGAAAGTGCTCCCAGATGTCCATTCGCGAATCCGTCCATGATGCAGTTTCAAAACTGCATAATATAAACAAAGCTTTATCTGTATGAGATGAATAGACATATCTATCACAAAGCAGTTTCACAGAAAGCTTCTTTCCACTTTTTCTCTGAGGATATTCCTTTTACACCATAGCCGTCCATAT
Source organism: Macaca mulatta (assembly GCF_049350105.2). Classification (NCBI taxonomy): domain Eukaryota; kingdom Metazoa; phylum Chordata; class Mammalia; order Primates; family Cercopithecidae; genus Macaca; species Macaca mulatta. The sequence continues at coordinate 46,263,726 of NC_133413.1, forward strand.
AATCCCGAATGTCCCCTGGTAGCTTTTTCTCCAGATGGGATTCCCCAATCTGCTATGAGAAGAAAAGTATGACTCTGTGAGTGGAATTCACAAGTCACAAAGCAGCTCCTCGGAAATCTTCTCTCCAGTATCTATCTGAAGATATTTCCATTTTCACCATAAGCCTCAAAGCGTTCCCGGGTATCCCTTAGCTGACAAACCTAAAATAGTGTTAAAATACTATTCAATGAAAACAGCAGCTTTACTGTGTGAGTGAACTTCATGTGACATAGAGCAATTTACAGAAAGTTTCCTTCTGGTTTTTATCGGACGGTGTTTCTTTTTCAGCATATTCTTCAGTGCATTCTCAAATGTCATTTCTGAGGTTCCACAGAAAGAGTGATTTGAAACTGCTCAATCCAAAGAATGATTTAACTCTATGAGATGAATACACACATCACAAGGCAGTTGCTCCGAAAGCTTCTCTCCAGTTTTCATCGGAAGACATTTCCTTTCTCACCACAAGCCTATGGGTGACACTTAATATCCCTTCACAGATTCCTCAAAGACAGAGTTTCCAAACTGGGCAATGTAGGGCAAGCTTTAACTCTCTGAAATGAATGCATACATCAGAGAGCAGTTTCTTGGAATGCTTCTTTCTGGGTTTTATTTCAGGAAATTTCACTTTTTGCCATAGTCTTCAATGCAGTGGAAAATATCACTTTTTCAGTTTTACAGGAACAGTGTTCAAACACTGCCTTATGAGAAAAGAGGTATAAGTCTCTGATTGGAATGCATACATCACAAAGCAGTTTCTCAGAAAGCTTCAAAACTTTGTAATAGAAAGAAAGTTTTATCTATGTGAGATGAATTGACATATCTATCACAAAGCAGTTTCACAGAACCCTTCTTTCTAGCTTTTTTCTGTGGATCTTTCCTTTTTCACCATAGCTGTCCATATACGCCTGAATGTCCCCTGGTAGCTATTTCTCCAAACGGGATTCCCCAATCCTCTATCAGAAGAAAAGTATAACTCTGTGAGTGGAATGCACATGTCACAAAGCAGCTCCTCAGAAATCTCTCCAGTATCTATCTGAACATATTTATGTTTTCACCATAAGCCTCAAAGTGCTCCTGAGGATCCCTTAGCTGATTAACCTAAAACAGTGTTAGAACACTGTTCAATGAAAACAGAAGCTTAGCTGCGCGAGTGGACTTCATGTGATCTAGAACAGTTTCACAGAAAGTTTCCTTCTGGTTGTTATTGGAGGGTATTTCTTTTTCAGCATATTCTTAAGAGTGTTCCCAAATATTCTTTCTCAGGTTCCACAGAAACAGTGATTTCAAACTGCTCAATCCAAAGAATGATTTAACTCTATGAGATGAATACACACATCACAGAGAAGTTGCTCCAAAAGCTTCTGTCCAGTTTTCATCAGAAGACGTGTCCTTTCTCACCACAAGCCTCCGGGCGCCACTTAGTAACCCTTCACAGATTCCTCAAAGACAGAGTTTCCAAACTGGGAAACGTAGTGTAAGCTACAACTTTTTGAAATGAATGCACACGTCAGAGAGCAGTTTCTTAGAATGCTTCTTTCTGGGTTTCATTTCAGGATATTTCACTTTTCGCCATAGTCTTCAATGCAGTGGAAAATATCACTTTTTCAGTTTTACAGGAACAGTGTTCAAACACTGCCTTGTGAGAAAAGAGGTATAACTCCCTGAGTGGAATGCATACATCACAAAGCAGTTTCTCAGAAAGCCTCTATCCAGTTTTTATCTGAAAACATGTGGTATTTCCCCACAGGCCTAAATGTGCTCCCGAATGTCCCTTCGCAAATCCGTCCATGATGCAGTTTCAAAACTGCGTAATAGAAAGAAAGTTTTATCTATGTGAGATGAATAGACATATCTATCACAAAGCAGTTTCACAGAAACCCTCTTCCCATTTTTTGTCTGAGGATATTTCCTTTTTCACCATTTTCATCCATATACTCCCGAATGTTCCCTGGTAGCTTTTTTTCCAAATGGGATTAACCAATCCTCTATGAGAAGAAAAGCATAACTCTGTGAGTGGAATGCACACATCACAAAGCAGCTCCTCAGAAATTTTCTCTCCAGTATGTATCTGAAGGTATTTCCGTTTTCATCATAAGCCTCAAAGCGCTCCTGAGTATCCCTAACCTGACTAACTTAAACAGTGTTAGAATTCTGCTCAATGAAAACAGAAGCTTATCTGTGCAAGTGGACTTCACGTGACCTAGAACAGTTTCAAAGAAAGTTTCCTTCTGGATTTTATTGAAGGGTATTTATTTTTCACCATATTCTTAAGAGAGTTCCCAAATGTCCTTTCTCAGGTTCCACAGAAACAGTGATTTGAAACTGCTCATTCTCAATATGATTTAATTCTGTGAGAAGAATACACACATCACAAAGCAGTTGCTCTGAAAGCTTCTCTCCAGTTTTCATTGGAAGACGTTTCCTTTCTCACAGTAAGCCTCTGGGCGCCACTTAATATCTCTTCACAGATACCTCAAAGACAGTTTCCAAACTGGGCAACGTAGTGTAAGCTTTAACTCTCTGATATGAATGCACACGTCAGAGAGCAATTTCTTGGAACGCTTCTTTCTGGGTTGTATTTCAGAATATTTCACTTTTCACCATAGTCTTCAATGCAGTGGAAAATATCACTTTTTCAGTTTTACAGGAACAGTGTTCAAACACTGCCTCATGAGAAGAGATGTATACTTCTCTGAGTGGAATGTACACATCACAAAGCACTTTCTCAGAAAGCTTCTATCCAGTTTTTATCTGAAGATATGCCCTATTTGCCCACAGGCTTGAATGTGTTCTCGAATGTCCCTTCGCGAATCCATTGATGTTGCAGTTTCAAAACTCCGTAATAGAAAGAAAGTTTTATCTACGTGAGATGAATAGACATATCTATCACAAAGCAGTTTCACAGAAAGCTTCTTTCCAGTTTTTGTCTGAGGATATTCCCTTTTTCACCATAGCAGTCCATATACTCCCGAACGTCCCCTGGTAACTTTTTGTCCAAACGGGATTCCCCAATGCTCTATGAGAAGAAAAGTATAACTCTGTGAGTGAAATGCACACATCACAAAGCAGCTACTCGGAAATCTCTCCAGTATCTATCTGAAGATGTTTCCATTTTCATGGTAAGCCTCAAAGCGCTCCCGCATATCCCTTAGCTGAGTAACCTAAAACAGTGTTAGAATACTCCTCAATGAAAACAGAAGCTTAACGGTGCCAGTGGACTTCAGGTGACCTAGAGCAGTTTCACAGAAAATTTCCTTCTGGTTTGTAACGGAAGGTCTTTCTTTTTCAGCATGTTCTTAAGAGCGATCCCAAATGTCCTTTCCCAGTTTCCACAGAAACAGTGATTTCAAACTGCTCAATCCAAAGAATGATTTAATTCTATGCAATGAATACACACCTCACAAAGTAGTTGCTCCAAAAGCTTCTCTCCAGTTTTCATTGGAAGACGTTTCCTTTCTCACAACAAGCCTCCAGGCTCCACTTAATATCCCTTCACAGATTCCTCAAAGACAGTTTCCAAACTGGGCAAAGCAGCATAAGCTTTAACTCTCTGAAATGAATGCTCACGTCAGAGAGCAGTTTCCTGGAATGCTTCTTTCTGGGTTTTTTGCGGGATAATTCACTTTTTGCCACAGTCTTCAAAGCGCTGCAAAATATCACTTTTTCAGTTTTACAGGAACAGTGTTCAAACACTGTCGTAGGAGAAAAGAGGTACAAGTCCCAGAGTGGAATGGACACATCACAAAGCAGTTTCTCAGAAAGCTTCTCTCCAGTTTTTATCTGAAAATATCTAATATTTCCCCACAGGCCTGAATGTGCTCCCAAATGTCCATTTGTTACTCCGTCCATGACGCAGTTTCAAAACTCCTTAATAGAAAGAAAGTTTTATCTATGTGAGATGAATAGACATATCTATCACAAAGCAGTTTCACAGAAAGCTTCTTAACAATTTTTGTCTGAGGAGATTTTCTTTTTCACCATAGCTGTCCATATACTCCTGGATGTCCCCTGGTAGCTTTTTCTCCACAGAGTATCCCCCAATCCTCTATACGAAGAACAGTATAACTCTGTGAGTGGAATGCACACGTCACAAAGCAGCTCCTCAGAAATCTTCTCTCCAGTATCTATCTGAAGATATTTCCGCTTCCACTGTAAGCCTCAAAGCGCTTCCAAGTATCCCTAGGCTGACTAACCTAAAACAGTGGTAGAGCACTGCTCAATGAAAACAGAAGCTTAACTGTGCAAGTGGACTTCATGTGACCTAGAGCATTTTCACAGAGTATTTCCTTCTGGTTTTAATCAGTGGGTATTTCTTTTTCAGCATATATATATATTTTTTTTGATTGTCAACAACAATGTCAAGGTAATTTATTGAGGAAAGAATTTTCTTTTCTTTTTTTTAAATTATTTTTTATTATTATACTTTAAGTTCTAGGGTACATGTGCATAACGTGCAGGTTTGTTACATATATATATATTTGTGCCATGTTGCTGTGCTGCACCCATCAACCCGTCAGCACCCATCAACTCGTCATTTACATCAGGTATAACTCCCAATGCAATCCCACCTCCCTCCCCCCTCCCCATGATAGGCCCCGGTGTGTGATGTTCCCCTTCCTGAGTCCGAGTGATCTCATTGTTCAGTTCCCACCTATGAGTGAGAACATGCGGTGTTAGGTTTTCTGTTCTTGTGATAGTTTGCCAAGAATGATGGTTTCCAGCTGCATCCATGTCCCTACAAAGGACACAAACTCATCCTTTTTTATGGCTGCATAGCATTCCATGGTGTATATGTGCCACATTTTCTTAATCCCGTCTGTCGCTGATGGACATTTGGGTTGATTCCAAGTCTTTGCTATTGTGAATAGTGCCACAATAAACATATGTGTGCATGTGTCTTTATAGCAGCATGATTTATAATCCTTTGGGTATATACCCAGTAATGGGATGGCTGGGTCATATGGTACGTCTAGTTCTAGATCCTTGAGGAATCGCCATAGTGTTTTCCATAATGGTTGAACTAGTTTACAATCCCACCAACAGTGTAAAAGTGTTCCTATTTCTCCACATCCTCTCCAGCACCTGTTGTTTCCTGACTTTTTAATGATCGCCATTCTAATTGGTGTGAGATGGTATCTCACTGTGCTTTTGATTTGCATTTCTCTGATGACCAGTGATGACGAGCATTTTTTCATGTGTCTGTTGGCTGTATGAATGTCTTCTTTTGAGAAATGTCTGTTCATATCCTTTGCCCACTTTTTGATGGGGTTGTTTGTTTTTTTCTTGTAAATTTGTTTGAGTTCTTTGTAGGTTCTGGATATTAGCCCTTTGTCAGATAAGTAGATTGCAAAAATTTTCTCCCATTGTATAGGTTGCCTGTTCACTCTGATGGTAGTTTCTTTTGCTGTGCACAAGCTCTTTAGTTTAATGAGATCCCATTTGTCAATTTTGGCTTTTGCTGCCGTTGCTTTTGGTGTTTTAGACATGAAGTCTTTGCCCATGCCTATGTCCTGATTGGTACTACCTAGGTTTTCCTCTAGGGTTTTTATGGTATTAGGTCCTATATTTAAGTCTCTAATCCATCTTGAACAGCATATTCTTAAGAATGTTCCCAAATATCCTTTCCCAGGTTTCACAGAAACAGTGATTTCAAACTGCTCAATCCAAAGAATGATTTAACTTTATGAGATGAATACACACATCACAAAGCACTTGCTCCTAGAGCTTCTCTGCAGTTTTCATCAGAAGAAGTTTCCTTTCTCACCACCAGCCTCCGAGCACCACTTAATATCCCTTCACAGATTCTTCAAAGACAGAGGTTCCACAGTGGGCAACGTAGAGTAAGCTTTAACTCTCTGAAATGAATGCACACATCAGAGAGCAGTTTCTTGGAACGCTTCTTTCTGTTTTTCATTTCAGGTTATAACTGCTTTGTGATACGTGTTTCCATCTCACAGAGTTACACCTTTCTTTTCATTGAGAAGTTTGCTAACACTTTTTAAATGGAATCTGCAATGGGATACTTGGGAGCACAGTGAGGAATATGGTTAAAAAGGAAATATCCTCAGATAAAAATTAGATAGAAGATTTCTGAGGAACTGCTTTGTGATGTGTGAATTCATGTCACAGATTTACACCTTTCTTTTCATGGAGCAGTTTGCTAACACTGTTTTCATCAATCCTCAAGGGTATATTTGAGAGCACATTGAGGCCTATGGTGAAAAGGGAAATATCCTCAGATAAAATCCAGAAAGAAACTTTCTGAGAAACTGCTTTGAGATTTGTGAATTCATCTCACAGAGTTCCACCATTCTTTCCATGGAGCAGTTTAGTAACACAGTTTTTGGGGGATCTGAAAAGGGACATTTTGGATCTCATTAATGCATATTTTGAAAAAGGAAATATTCTCAAATTAAAAACTAGAAAGAAGCTTTCTGAGATACTGCTTTGTTATGTGTGTATTCATCTCACAGAGTAGCACGATTCTTTTCTTGGAGCAGTTTGCTGAAACTGCTTTCATGGAATCTGCAATAGGATATTTGGGAGTACATTGAAGAATATAGTTACAAAGGAAATATCCTCAGACAAAAACCAAAAAGAAGCTTTCTGAGAAACTGCTTTGTGATGTGTGAATTCATCTCACAAATTTACACTTTTCTTTTCATGGAGTAGTTTTCTAATACTGTTTTCATGGAACCTGAAAATGGATATTCAGGAACACAATGAGGCCTGTGGTGAAAAAGGACAGATCCTCAGACAAAAACTAGAAAGAAGCTTTCTGAGAAGTTGCTTTGTGATGTGTGAATTCATCTCACAGAGTTACACTGTTCTTGTCATTGAGGGGGTTGCTAACATAGTTTTCTTGGAATCTGCAATGACATATTTTGGAGTGCATTGGAGCTCATACAGACAAAGGAAATATCCTCATATAAAAACTAGAACAATTTTGAGAATCTGCTTTGTGATGGGTTAATTCATCTCACAGAGTTACAGGATTCTATTCATGGATGAGTTGGTAACACTGTTTTTGGGTAATCTGAGAGAGATATTATTGATCACTTTGAAGCCTATGGTGACAAAGGAAATATCCTCAGATCAAAACTAGAAAGAAGCTTTTTGGGAAACTTCTTCATGATGTGTGAATCCATCTCACAGAGTTACACGTTTCTTTTGATGGATCAGTTTGCTAACACTGCTTTTGTGGAATCTGTAAAGTGATATTTGGAGCACACTGGGTCCTAGAGTGAAGAAGGAAATATCTTCACATAAAAACTAGAAATAATCTTTCTGAGAACGTGCTTTTGATGTGTGAATTCATCTCAGAGAATTACAATGTTGTTTTCATTGAGGAGTTTGCTAACACTGTTTTCTTGGAATCTGCAATCAGATATTTCAGAGTGCATCGAAAACTTATGGTGACAAAGGAAATATATTCAGAGAAAAACTAGAAAGAAGCTTACTCAGAAACTGGTTTGTGATTTGTGAATTTATCTCACATAGTTACACCATACTTTTCATTGAACAGCTTGATAACACTACTTTCTTGGAATCTGCAATAGGATATTAGGGAGCTCATTGAAGTCTATGGTGACAAAGGAAATATCCTCAGGTAAAAGCTGGAAAGAATCATTCTTAGATACTGCTTTGTGATTTGTGAATTCATCTTATAGAGCTCATGAAAGTTTTCATGGATCAGTTTGGTAGCCCTCTTTTTGGGGAATCTGAGAAGGGATATTTTGGATCGAAATTGAAGCCTAGAGTGATAAAGAAAATATCCTCAGATAAAAACTAAAGGAAGCTTTCTAAGAAAGTTCTTGGTGATTTGTTAATTCATTGCACAGATGTACACCATTCTTTTGATTGAGCAGTTTGATAACACTGTCTTCCTGGAAACTGCAACAGGATATTTGGGAGCTCATTGAAGCCTATGGTAACAACGTAAATTTCCTCAGACAAAAACCAAAAATAAGCTTTCCGAGACACTGCTTCGTGATGTGTGAATTGACCTCACAGAGTTACACTGTTCTTTTCATTGAGAAGTTTGCTAATACTCTTTTCTTGGTATCTGCAATGAGATATTTTGGATCGCATTGAAGCCTATGGTGACAAAGGAAATATACTCAGACAAAAGCTAGAAAGAAGCTCCCTGAGAATGTGCTATGTGATTTTTGCATTCATCTCACAAAGTTACACCTTTCTTTTCATAGAGATGTTTGATAGCACTGTTTTTGGGGAATTTACGAAGGGATATCTTGGATGTCTTTGAAGACTATGGTGACAAAGGATATATCCTCAGATGAAAACTAGAGAGAATCTTTCTGAGAAACTTCTTTGTGATGTGTGAGTTCATTTCACAGAGTTACACCTTTCTTTATATGTTGCAGTTTGCTAACACTGTTTCCATGGAATCTGCACAGGGATTGTTGCGAGCGCATTGATTCCTATGGTGAAAAAGGAAATATCCTCAGATAAAAACTACAAAGAAGCTTTCTGAGAAATGGATTTCTGATGTGTTAATTCATGTCAATGAGTTACACAGTACTTTTGATTGAGCAGTTTGTGAACACTGTTTTCATGGAATCTGCAAAGGGATATTTCTGTGTGCATTAAAACTTTTGGTGACAAAGGAAATATCCTCATATAAAAACTAGAAAGAAGTTTTCTGAGTAAATGCTTTCTGATGAGTTATATCATCTCACAGAGTTACATGGTTCCTTTCAAGGAGCAGTTTGGTAGCACAGTTTTTGGGGAATCTGTGAAGAGATAATTTGGATCATATTGAAGCCTTCAGTGACAAAGCAAATATCCTCAGATAAAAACTAGAAAGAAGCTTTGTGAGAAAGTTCTTTGTGATGTGTGAAATCTCACAGAATGACACTTTTCATTTCATGGATCCGTTTGCAAACACTGTTTTCATGGAATCTGCAAATTGATATTTGGGAGCGCATTGAGGCCTATGGTGAAAAATTAAATATCTTCAGATAAAAACTAGAAAGAAGCTGGGTGAGAAACTGCTTTGTGATGTGTGAATTCATCTGACAAAGTCACACCATTCTTTTCATTGAGCAGTTTGCTAATGCTGTTTTCATGGGATGTGCAAAGTTATATGTCGGTAGTATCATTCAGGACATAGGCATGGGCAAAGACTTCATGTCTAAAACACCAAAAGCAATGGCAGCAAAAGCCAAAATTGACAAATGGGATCTCATTAAACTAAAGAGCTTCTGCACAGCAAAAGAAACTACCATCAGAGTGAACAGGCAACCTACAGAATGGGAGAAAATTTTTGCAATCTACTCATCTGACAAAGGGCTAATATTCAGAACCTACAAAGAACTCAAACAAATTTACAAGAAAAAAACAAACAACCCCATCAAAAAGTGGGCAAAGGATATGAACAGACATTTCTCAAAAGAAGACATTCATACAGCCAACAGACACATGAAAAAATGCTCATCATCACTGGCCATCAGAGAAATGCAAATCAAACCACAATGAGATACCATCTCACACCAATTAGAATGGCGATCATTAAAAAGTCAGGAAACAACAGGTGCTGGAGAGGATGTGGAGAAATAGGAACACTTTTACACTGCTGGTGGGATTGTAAACTAGTTCAACCATTATGGAAAACAGTATGGCGATTCCTCAAGGATCTAGAACTAGATGTACCATATGACCCAGCCATCCCATTACTGGGTATATACCCACAGGATTATAAATTATGCTGCTATAAAGACACATGCACACGTATGTTTATTGCGGCACTATTCACAATAGCAAAGACTTGGAATCAACCCAAATGTCCATCAGTGACAGATTGGATTAAGAAAATGCAGCACATACACACCATGGAATACTATGCAGCCATAAAAAAGGATGAGTTTGTGTCCTTTGTAGGGACATGGATGCAGCTGGAAACCATCATTCTTAGCAAACTATCACAAGAACAGAAAACCAAACACCGCATGTTCTCACTCATAGGTGGGAACTGAACAATGAGATCACTTGGACTCAGGAAGGGGAACATCACACACCGGGGCCTACCATGGGGAGGGGGGAGGGGGAGGGATTGCATTGGGAGTTATACCTGATGTAAATGACGAGTTGATGGGTGCAGCACACCAACAAGGCACAAATATACATATGTAACAAACCTGCACGTTCTGCACATGTACCCTACAACTTAAAGTATAATAATAATAAATAAATTAAAAAAAAAAGAAAGAAGCTTTCTGAGAAAGCTCTTTGTGTTGTGTGAATTCATCTCACTGAGTTAACCCTTTCTTTTCATTTAGTAGTTTCCTAACACTGTTTTCGTGGAATCTGCAAAGGGATATTTAGGAGCACACTGACTCCTGTGGTGAAATTGAAGATATTCTCAGATGAAAACTAGAAAGCAGCTTTCTGAGAAACTGCTTTATGATGTGTGAATTCATCTCACAGAGTTACACCATTCTTTTCATTGAGCAGTTTGAAAACACTGTTTTCGTGGAATCTGCAATAGGATATTGTGGAGTGCACTGAAGCCTCTGGTGACAAAGGAAATATCCACAGATAAATACCAAAAACAACCTTTCTATGAAACTGCTTTGTGATGCGTGAATTCATCTCAGAAAGTTGCATGGTCTTTTTCTTTGAGAAGTTTGCTAACATGTTTTTCATGGAATCTGCATTGGGATATTCGGGAACACATAGAGGAATACAGTGAAAAATGAAATATCTTCAAATAAAAACTAGTAAGAATCTTACTGAGAAACAGCTTTGTGATGTGTAAATTCATTTCACAGAGGTACACTATTTTTTTCATGCGGCAGTGTGGTAGCACTGTTGCTGAGGAATCTGCAATAGGATATTTCAGAGCGCATTGAAGAATATGGTGACAAAGGAATTATTCTCCGACAACAAAATAAAGAAGCTTTCTGAGAAACCGTCTTGTGATGTGTGAATTCATCTCACAGGTTTACACCTTTGTTTTCACGTAGAACCTTGCTAACACTATTTTTGTGGAATCTGCAAAGGGATATGTGTGAACGTACTGAGGCCTGTTGTGAAAAGGAAATATCCTCAGACGAAAACTAGAAATAAGTTTTCTGAGAAACTGCTTTGTGTTGTGTGATTTAATCTCACATAGTTACACTTTTCTTTTCATTGAGGAGCTTGCTAACACTGTTTTCCTGGAATCTGCAATGGGATATTTTGGAGTGTTTTGGAGCTTATTGGGACAAGGAAATATCCTCATATAAAAACAGAAGAATTCTTTCTTAGAAACCACTTTGTGATGGGTTAATTCATCTCACAGAGTTACAGGATTCTTTTCATGGAACATTTTGGTAGCACTGTTTTTGCAAAATCAGAGAAGGGATATTTTCAATTGCTTTAAAGTGTACAGTATCAAAGGAAATATCCTCAGATCAACAGTAGAAAGAATCTTACTGAGAAACTTCTTCATGGTGTGTGAATTCATCTCACAGAGTTGTACGTTTCCTTTAATAGAGCAGTTTGCTAACACTGCTTTTGTGGAATCTGGAAAGGGATATTTGGGAGTGCATTGGGTCCTATGGTGGAAATATCCTCACATAAAAACTAGAAAGAAGCTTTCTCAGAAACTGCACTGTGATGTGTAAATTCAGCTCAGAGAGTTACAATATTGTATTCATTCGGCAGTTTGCTAACACTGTTTTCTTGGAATCTGCAATTCGATATTTTGGAGGGCATTGAAGCTTATGGTGACAAAGGAAATATCCTCAGATAAAAACTAGAAAGAAGATTTCTAAGAAAGTCCTTTTGTGATGTGTGAATTTGTCTCGCAGAGTTACAGCTTTCTTTTCATGGAGCAGTTTTCTAACACAGTTTTCGTGGAATCTGCAAAGAGATATTTGGGAGCACTTTGAGGCCTCTTGTGGAAAAGGAAAGACCCTCAGATAAAAAGTGGAAAGTTGTTTTCTGAGTAACTGCTTTGTGATATGTGATTTCATCTCACAAAGTTACACCTTATTTTTCATTGAACAGTTTGATAACACTGTTTTCGTGGAATCTGCAATAGGATATTTGGGAGGGCATTCAAGCCTATGGTGACAAAGGAAATATCCTCAGATAAAAGCTGGAAAGAATTTTTCTTAGAATCTGCTTTGTGATTGGTGAATTCATCTCTTAGAGTTACACGATTGTTTTCATGGATCAGTTTGGTAGCCCTGTTTTTGGGGAATCTGAAAACGGATAATTTGGATTGCATGGAAACCTATGGTCACAAAGGAAATATCCTCAGATAAAGACTAAAAAGAGGATTTCTAGAAAGTTTTTTGTGATCTGTGAATTCATCTCACAGATGTACATGGTTCTTTTCATTGAGCAGTTTCATAACACTGTCTTCCTGGAAACTACAACAGGATATTTGGGAGCTCATTGAAATCTATGGTGACAAAGGAAATATCCTCAGACAAAAAACCAAAAAGAAGCTTTCTGAGAGACTGCTTTGTGATGTGTGAATCAATCTCACAGAGTTACACTGTTCTTTTCATTGAACAATACTAATGCTAATACTGTTTTCTTGGTATCTGAAATGGGATATTTGGGAGTGCATTGAGACCTATAGTGATAAAGGAAACTTGCTCAGGTAAAAACGAGAAAGAAATCTTCTGAGAAATTGCTTTGTGATGTGAAAATTCCTCTCACAGAGTTACACCATTCTTTTCATTGAGTAGTTTGCTAACACTGTTTTCTTGGAATCTGCAGTGGGATATTTCAGAGCACATTGAAGCTTATGCTGACAAAGAAAATGTCCTCAGATAAAAACTGGAAAGAAGCATTCTGAGAAACTGCTATTTGATTTGTGAATTCTTCTCACAGAGTTTCATGATACTTTGCCTGGATCAGTTTGGTAGCACTGTATTTGGGGTATCTGAGAAGGGATACTTTGGATCGCACTGAAGCCTATGGAGACAAATAAAATATTCTCAGATTAAAAACTAGAAAAAAGCTTTGTGAGAAACTTCTCTGTGATGTCAGAATTCATCTCACAGAGTTACACTGTTCTACTTATTGAGTAGCTTGCTAGCACTGTTTTCATGGAATCTGCAATGGGATATTTCAGAGCGCATTGAAGCTTATGGTGACAAAGGAAATATCCTCAGACAAAAAGAAGAAAGAATCTTTCTGAGAAACTGCTTTGTGATTTGTGAATTCTTCTCACAGAGTTACGTGATTCTCTTCATGGGTCAGTTTAATAGCACTGTTTTTGGGCTATCTGGTAGGGATACTTTGGATCACATTGAAGCCTATGGTAACAAAGGAAATATCCTCAGATAAAAACTAGAAAGAATCTTTCTGAGAAACTTCTCTGCAATGTGGGAATTCATCTCACAGTTACACAATTCTTTTCATTGAGTTGTTTGATAACACTGTTTTAGTGGAATGTCAAAGGGACATATGGGAGTGCATTGAGAACTATGGTGAAAAAGGATATATCCTCAGATAAAAACTATGGAGAAGCTTTTTAAGAAACTGCTTTGTGATGTGTGAGTTCATCTCACAGAATTGCACTGTTCTTTTCATTGAGCAGCTTCCTAAAGCTGTTTTCATGCAATCTGCAATGGGGGTGTTTTAGAGTGCATTGGAGCTTATGGTGACAAAAGAAATATCCTCAGACAAGAAGGAGAAAGAAGCTTTCTGAGAAACTGCTTTGTGATTTGTCAATTTTTCTCACAGAGTTACACGATTCTTTTCATGGATCAGTTTTGTAGCACTTTGTTGGGGGAATGTGAGAAGGGATATTTTGGATCTCATTGAAGCCTATGGTGACAAAGAAAATGTCTTCAGATAAAAACTAGGAAGAAACATTCTGAGAAACTGCTTTGTGATGTGTGAATTCATCTCCAAGAGTTACACAGTTGTTTTCATTGAGCTGTTTGATAACACTGTTTTTGTGAAATCTGCAAAGGTATATTTGGGAGCACATTGAGGCCTAAAAACTATATATATAAAAACTATGTATCCTTAGATAAAAACTAGAGAGAGGCTTTTTGAGAACATGCTTTGTAATGTGTGAATTAATCCCAAAGGGTTACACTGTTCTTTTCATTGATCTGTTTGATAACACTGTTTTCTTATTGTGACAAAGCAAATATCCTTATATAAAAACTGGAAATACGCTTTCTGAGAAACTGTTCTTAGATGTGTTAATTCATTCATCTCACAGGGTTTCATGATTCATTTCATGGATCCGTTTGGTAGCACTGCTTTTGGGGAATATTAGAAGGAATATTTTGGATCACATTGAAGGCTATGGTGACTAAGAAAATATTATCAGCTACAAACTAGAAAGAAGCTTCCTGAGAAACTGCTTTGTGATGTGTGAATTCATGTCCCAGTGTTACACTATTCCTTTCATTGAGCAGTTTGCTAACACTGTTGTCTTGGAATCTACAGTGACATATTTCGGAGTGCATTGAAGATTATTGTGAAAAAGAAAATATCCTTCGACAAAAACTAGATAGAAACTTTCTCAGACTGCTTTGTGTTGTGTGAATTCATGTCAGAGAGTTACACAGTTCTTTTCATTGAGTGGTTTTCTGTGTTTTCTTGGAATCTGCAATGGGATATTTCAGAGTGCATTGAAGCTTTTAGTGACAAAGGAAATATCCTCATATAAAAACTAGAAAGAAGCTTTCTGAGAAACTGCTTAGTGATGTGTTAATTATTCTCACATAGTTACATGATTGTTTTCATGGATCGGATTTGTAACAATGTTTTTGGGGAATCTGAGAAGAGATACTTTGGATCACATTGAAGACTATGGTGACTAAGGATATATCCTCAGATAAAAACTAGAAAGAAACATTCTGAGATAGTTCTTCATGGTGTGTGAATTTTTCCCACTGAGTTACACCTTTATTTTCATGGTGCAGTTTGCTAACAGTTTTTGTGAAATCTGCAAAGGGATATATGGGAGCGTATTGAGGCCTATAGTGAAAAAGTAAATATCCTCAGACAAAACCTAGAAAGAAACTTTCTGAGAAACTGCTTTGTGATGTGTGAATTCATCTCACAGAGTTACACCTTTTTTTTTCATTGTGCATTTTGATAACACTGTTTGCATGGGATCTGCAATAGGACATTTGGGAGTGCATTGAGGCATATGGTTAAAAAGGAAATATCCTCACAGAAAAACTAGAAGGAAGCTTTCAGAGAAACTGCTTTGTGTTGTGTGAATTCATCACACTGAGGTACATGGTTCTTTTCCTTGAGGGGTTTGCTAACCCTATTTTCTTAGAATATGCAATGGGATATTTTGAAAAGCATTGAAGCTTATGGTGACAAAGGAAATATCCTCATATAAAAACTACAAAGAAGCTCCTTGGGAAACTGCTTTGAGATGTGTTAATTCATCTAACAGCATTACACGATTCTTTTCATGGAGCAGGTTGGTAGCACTGCTTTTGGGGAATCTGATAAGGGATATTTTGGATCACATTGAAGATTATGGTGACAAAGGAAATATCCACATAAAAACTGGAAAGAAGCTTTCTGAGAAACTGCTTTGTGATGTGTTAATTCATCTCACAGAGTTTCACCTTTCTTTTCATGGAGCAGTTTGCACCGTTTTTGTGGAATCTGCAGTGGGATACTATGGAGTGTATTGAAGCTTATATTCACAAAATAAATATCCTCATAAAAAAAACTAGAAGGAAGCCTTCTGAGAAAATTCTTTGTGAAGTATTAGTTCAGCTCACAGTGTTACATGATTGTTTTCATGGATCAGTTTGGTAACACTGTTTCTGGGGAAACTGAGAAGGGATATTTTTGATCACATTGATGCCTAGGGTGACAAAGGAAATATCCTGAAATAATAACTCTAAAGAAGCTTTCTGAGAAACTTCCTTGTGATGTGGGAATTCATCTCACTGTGTTACATCTTTCTTTTCATGGAGCAGTTTGCTAATAGTGCTTTTGTGGAGTCTGCAAAGGGATATTGGGGAGCACTTGGAAGCTGATGGTGACAAAAAAAATCATCATATAAAAGCTAGGAAGAAGCTTTCTGAGAAACTGCTTTGTGATGTGTTAATTCACCTCACAGAATTACACAATTCCCTTCATGTATCAGTTTGGTAGCACTGTTTTTGAGGAAACAGAGAAGGGATATTTTTGGTTGCATTGAAGGCTTTGGTGAATATGGAAATATGCTCAGGTAGAAACTAGAAAGAAGCTTTCTGAAAAAGTTCTTTTTGATACATGAATTCATCTCACCATGTTACACCTTTTTTTCATTGTTCTTTTGATTGAGCAGTTTGATAACACTGTTTTCATGGAATCTGCACTAGTATACTTGGGAGTGCATTGAAGCCTATAGTGACCAAGGAAATATCCTCAGATAAAAATCAAAAGAAGCTTTCTGAGAAACTGCTTTGTGATGTGTTAATTGATCTCACAGAATTACACTATTCCCTTCATGTATCAGTTTGGTAGCACTGTTGTTGAGGAAACAGAGAAGGGATATTTTTGGTCACATTGAAGGCTTTGGTGACTAAGGAAATATGCTCTGGTAGAAACTAGAAAGAAGCTTTCTGAGAAAGTTCTTTTTGATATATGAATTCATCTCACCATGTTACACCTTTTTTTCATTGTTCTTTTGGTTGAGCAGTTTGATAACACTGTTTTCATGGAGCGCATTGAAGCCTATGGTGACCAAGGAAATATCCTCAGATAAAAATCAAAAGAAGCTTTCTGAGAAACTGCTTTGTGATGTGTGAATTCATCTCACAGAGTTACACCTTTCTTTTCATGGAGCAGTTTGGTAGCACTGTTTTTGGGGAATCTAAGAAAGGATATTTTGGATCACCTTGAAACCTATGGTGACAAAGGAAATGTCCTCAGATAAAAACTAGAGAGAATCTTTCTGAGATACTGTTTTGGGATTTGTAAATTCATTTCACAGAGTTTTACAATTGTAACACAGAGTGTTACAACTTTCTTTTATGTAATCTGCAAAGGAACATTCGGGAGCTTCTAGAAGCCTATGGTGAGAAAGGAAAAGGAAATAACTTCAGATAAAAACTGGAAAGAAGATTTTGGAGAAATAGTTTTTGATGTGTTTATTCATCTCATGGAGTTTAACCTTTTTGTAGATTGAGCAGTTTGGCATCACTGTTTTTGTGGATTCTGAGAGGATGTATTTGGGAGCACATTGAAGCCTATGGTGAAAAAGGAAGTATCATCAGATTTAAACTGGAAAGATGCTTTCTGAGAAACTGCTTTGTGATGGGTGAATTTGTCTCACAGAGTTACACCTTTCTTTTCATTGAGCAGTTTGGTAGCACTGTTTTTGTGGAATCTGAAGAGGAATATTTGGGAGCACATAGAGGCCTAAGGTTAAAAAAGAAAAGTCTTCAGGTAAAAACTGGAGAGAAGCTTTCTGAGAAACCATTTTATGATGTGTGCATTCATCTCATAGAGCTAAACGTTTCCGTTGAGGGAGCACTTTGGCTTCACTGTTTTTGTGGTGTCCGAGAATGGATATTTGGGAGCCCATTGAAGCCTATGGTGGGAAAGGAAATATGCTCAGATAAAAATTAGAAAGAAGCTTTCGAGAAACTGCTTTCTAATTGGTGAATTCATCTCACAGAGTTACAATTTCCTCTCATAGATCAGTTTGTTAACACTGTTTTTGTGGAATCTGAGAAAGGACATTTAGGATTGCATTCAAGCTTATGCTGACAAAGGAAATATACTCAGATAAATACTAGAAACAAACTTCCTGAGAAACAACTTTGTGATAGGTGAATTTATCTCACAGACTTAAACCTTTCTTTTCAACTGTTTTTGTGGAATTGGCAGAGGGATATTTGGGAGCACATAGAGGCCTAAGTTGAAATAAGAAAATTCTTCAGGTAAAAACTGGAGAGAAGGTTTTCGAAAAACTCCTTTGTGAGGTGAGCATTCATCTCATAGAGGTAAACGTTTCTGTTGAGGGAACACTGTGGTATCACTGTTTTTGTGGTGTCTGAGAAGGGATATTTGAGAGCACATTGAAGCATATGGTGGAAAAGGAAATATCCTGATATAAAAACTAGAAAGAAGCTTTCCGAGAAACCGCTTTGTAATGTGTTAATTCATCTCACAGAGTTACATGATTAGCAGTTTGGTAGCACTGATTTTGTTGAATCTGAGAAGGGATATTTTGGATCGCATTGAAGCCTATGGTGACAAAGAAAATATCCTCAGATAAAAACTAGAAGGAAGCTTTCTGATAATGTTCTTGCAATGTATGAATTCATCTCACAGAGTTACACCTTTATTTCATGGAGCAGTTTGCTAACACTGTTTTTGTGGAATCTGCAGAGTGATATTTGGGAGTGCATTGAGGCCTATACTGAAAAAGGAAATATCCTCAGATAAAAACTAGAAAGAAGCTTTCTGAGAAACTACTTCATGATGTGTGAATTCATCTCACAGAATTGCAGTGTTCTTTTCATTGAGCAGTTTGGTACCAATGTTTTCATGGAATCTTCAATAGGATATTTTGGAGTGCATTGAAGCCTACGGTGACATAGGAAATATCCTCAGATAAAAACCAAAAAGTTTTCTGAGAAATTGCTTTGTGACGTGTAAATTCATCTCACAGAGTTGCACTATTCTTTTCATTGATCAGTATGCTACCACTGTTTTCTTGGAATCTGTAATGGGATATTTTGGAGTGCATCGACACTTAGGGTGACAAAGGAAATATCCTCAGACAAAAACTAGAAAGAAGCTTTCTGAGAAACCGCTTTGTGATTTGTGATTTCATCTTGTAGAGTTACACGATCCTTTTCATGGAGCAGTTTGGTAGCCCTGTTTTTATGGAATCTGCAAAGGTATATTCGGGAGCCCTCTGAGGACTATGGGGAAAAAGAAGATAACTTCAGATAAAAACTGGAGAGAAGCTTTTCGAGAAACAGTTTTGTTGTGTATATTCATCTCACAGAGTTTAACCTCTTTGTTGATTAAACAGTTTGGCATTACTGTTTTTGTGCTATCTGAAAGGAGGTACTTAGGAACACATTGAAGTCTATGGTGAAAAAGGAAATATATTCAGATTTAAACTAGAAATGGAGCTTTCTGAGAAACTGCTTTGTGATGCATGAACTCATCTCAAAGAGTCACACCTTTCTTTTCATGGAGCAGTTTATTATCACTGTTTTTGTGGGATATGCAGAGGGATATTTGGGAGTGCATCAAGGCCTAAGGTAAAAAAAGAAAATTCTTCAGGTAAAAACTGGATAGAAGTTTTCTAAGAAACTCTTCATGATGTGTGCATTCATCTCAGAGAGCCAAATGTTTCTGTTGAGGGAGCACTTTGGTATCACTTTTTTTGTGGTGTTTGAGAAGGGATACTTAAAAGCGCAATGAAGCCTATGGTGGAAAAGTAAATGTCCTCAGATAAAAACTAGAAAAAGCTTCGGAGAAACTGCTTTGTGATGTGTCAATTTATCTCACAGAGTTACATCATTCTTTTCATGGAGCAGTCTGTTAGCACTGTTTTAGTGGCATCTGCAGAGGGATAATTTGCAGCACATAGAGGCCTAAGGTGAAAAAAGAAATATCTCAAGGTAACAACTGGAAAGAAACTTTCAGAGAAACTCTTTTGTGATGTGTGCATTCACCTCAAAGAGCTGAACATTTCTGTTGAGGGAGCACGTGGCATCACTGTTTTTTGGTGTCGGAGAATGGATATTTGGGAGTGCGTTGAAGCCTATGGTGGAAAAGGAAATATCCACATATAAAAACTAGAAAGAAGCTTTCTTCGAAACTGCTTTGTGATGTGTTAATTCATCTCACAGAGTTACACGATTCTTTTCATGAATCAGTTAGGAAGCACTCTTTTTGGGGAATCTGAGAAGAGATATTTTGGGTCGCATTGAAGCCAATGGTCACAAAGTCAATATCCTCATGTAAAATCTAGAAAGAAGCTTTCTGAGAAAGCTATTTGTGATGTGTGAATTCATCTCACAGAGTTACACCTTTCTTTTCATGGAGCAGTTAGCTAACACTCTTTTCATGGAATCTGCAAAGGGATATTTGGGAGTGCATTCAGGCCTATAGTGAAAAAGGAAATATCCTCAGATAAAAACTAGAAAGAAGCTCTTTGAGAAACAGCTTTGTGATGTGTGAATTCATCTCACAGAGTTACACTGTTCTTTTTATTTAACAATTTACTAAAAATGTTTTCGTGAAATCTTCAATAGTGTAGATTGGAGTGCATTGAGGCCTATGGTGACAAAGGAATTATCCTCAGATAAAAACAAAAAAGAAGCTTTCTGAAAAACTGCTTTGTGATGTGTGAATTCATCTCACAGAATTACACCATAGTATACATGGAGCAGTTTGGTAGCACTGTTATTGGGGAATCTGAGAAGGCATATTTTGGATTGTATTGAAGCCTAGGGTAACAAAGGAAATATCCTCAGAGAAAAACCACAAAGAAGCTTTCTGAGAAACTTCATTGTGATGCGTGAATTTATCTCATAGAGTTACATGATTCTTTAAATGGAGCAGTTTGCTAACACTGATTTCATGGAATTTGTAAAGGGATATTTGGGAGTGCGTTGAGGCCTATGGTGAAAAAGGAGATATTCTCAGATAAAAATGAGAAAGATTTCAGAGAAACTGCTGTGTGATGTGTGAATTCAGCTCAAAATGTTACATTCTTCTTTTCATTGAGGAGTTTGCTAACACTGTTTTTGTGTAATCTGCAATTAGATATTTGGGAGCTCATTGAAGACTATGATGACAAAGGAAATATCCTCAGATAAAAACCAGAAAGAAGTTTTCTGAGAAACTGCTGTGTGATGAGTGAATCCATCTCACAGAGTTACACTGTTCTTTTTCATTGAGCAGTTTGCTAACACAGTTTTCTTGGAATCTCGAATGGGATATTTCATAGCACATTGAAGCTTTTGGTGACAAAGGAAATACCCTCATATAAAAAC
The DNA here is from genome assembly GCF_049350105.2 of Macaca mulatta. Taxonomy (NCBI): domain Eukaryota; kingdom Metazoa; phylum Chordata; class Mammalia; order Primates; family Cercopithecidae; genus Macaca; species Macaca mulatta. The sequence goes on from NC_133413.1 coordinate 46,284,731, forward strand.
TAGAAAAAAAGCTTTCTGAGAAACAGATTTGTGATGTGCTAATTCACCTAACAGGGATCCACAATACTTTTCATGGATCAGTTTGGTAACAGTGTTTCTGGGGAATCAGAGAAGGAATATTTTGGATCTCATTGAAGCCTATGGTGACAAAGGAAATATCCTCAGATAAAAACTAGAAAGAAGGTTTCTGAGAAAGTTCTTTCGATGTGTTAATTCAGCTCAAAGAGTTACACCTTTATTTTCATAGAGCAGTTTGCTAACACTTTTTAACTGGGATCTGCAATTGGATATTTGGGAACGTATTGAGGCCTAAGGTGAAAAAGGAAATATCCTCAGTTAAAAACAAGAAAGAAGCCTTCTGAGAAACTGCTTTGTGATGTTTGAATATATCTCACAGAATTACACTGTTCTTTTCATTGAGCATTTGCCAACACTGTTTTCTTGGAATCTGCAATGTGATATTTCAGAGTGCATTGAGGAAAATGGAGAAAAAGGAAATATTTTCAGACAAAAAGTAGAACGGAGCTTTCTGAGAAACTGCTTTGAGATATGCTAATTCATATCACTGAGTTGCACAATGATTTTCAAAGATCATTTTGGTAGCACTGTTTTTGGGGAGCCTGGGAATGGATATTTTGGATCACATTGAACCCTATAGTCACGAAGGAAATATCCTCAGATAAAAGCTAGAGAGAAGCTTTCTGAGAAATTGTTTTGTGATGTGTGAATTCACCTCACACAGTTACAACTTTCTTTTCATGCAGCAGTTTGCTAACACTGTTTTTGTGGAATCTGAAAAGGGATATTTGGGATGGCATTGAGTCCTGTGGTGAAAAACTAAATATCCCCAGATAAAAACTAGAAAGAAAGTTTCTGAGAAACTGCTTTGTGATGTGTGAATTCATCTCACAGAGTTAGGCCATTCTTTTCATGGAGTGGTTTGACAACATTGTTGTCATGGAATCTGCAATGGTGTATGTTGGAGCGCATTGAAGCCTGTGGTGACAAATGAAATATCCTCAGATAAAATCTATAAAGAATTTTCTGAGAAAATGCCTTGTGATATGTGAATTCATCTCACTGAGTTACACCATTCTTTTCATTGAGCAGATTGCTAACACCATTGTCTTTAAATCGGCAAAGTGATATTACGGAGTGCATTGAAGTTTACAGTGACAAAGTAAATATCCTCAGACAGAAACTAGAAAGAAACTTTCTGAGAAACCGCTTTGTAATTTGTTAATTTATCTCACAGAGTTAGATGATACTTTTCATGGAGCAGTTTGGTGACACTGTTTTTGGAGAATCCGAGAAGCGATATTTTGGATCTCATTGAAGCCTATGTTGACAAAGGATATATCATCAGATAAAGGTTAGAAAGAAGCTTTCTGAGACACTTATTTGTGATGCATGAATTTATCTCACAGAGTTACACCTTTCTTTTCATAGAGAAGTTTGCTAACACAGTTTTCATGGAATCAGCAAACGGATATTTGGAAGTACATTGATGCCTATGGTGAAAAAGGAAAAATCTTCAGATAAAAACTAGAAAGAAGCTTTCTGAGAAAGTGCTTTGTGATGTTTGAATTCATCTCTGAGACTTATACTGTTCTTTTCATTGAGCAGTTTGCTAACACCATTTTCTCGGAATCTGCAATGGGATACTTCGGACTGCATTAAAGCTTATGGTGACATAGGAAATATCCTCATAAAAAAAACTTGAAAGAAACTTTGTGAGAAATTGCTTTATGATGTGTTAATTCATCTCTCAGAATTACACGATTCTTTTCAAGGAGCAGTTTGGTAGCACTGATTTTTTGGAAATTGAGAAGGGATATTTTGGATCACATTGAAACCGACAGTGACAAAGGAAACATCCTCAGATTAAAAGTAGAAAGAATCTTTCTGAGAAACTTCTTTGTGATGTGTGAATTCATCTCACACATTTACATCATTCTTTTCATGGAGCAGTTTCCTAACAGTCTTTTCATAGAATCTGCAAAGAGATATTTGGGAGTGTATTGAGGCCTATAGTGAAAAAGTAAATATCCTCATATAGAAACTAGGAGGAAGTCTTCTGATAAATGGCTTTGTGGTGTGTGAATTCACCACACAGAGTTACAGCATTCCTTTAATTGAGCAGTTTGATAACACTGTTTTCATGGAATCTGCAAAAGGATATTTGGGAGTGCATTGAAGCCTATGTTGACACAGGAAATATCCTCAGATAAAAACCAAAAATATGCTTTCTGAGAACATTCATTGTGATATGTGAATACATCTCACAGAGTTACAATCATCTCTTCATTGAGCAGTTTGCCAACACTGTTTTTTTGGAATCTGCAATGTGATATTCTGGAGCACATTGAACCTTATGTTGACAAGGGAAACATCCTCAGACAAAAGCTAGAAAGAAGATTTCTGAGAAACAGTTTTGTGATTTGTGAATTCATCTCACAGAGTTACACGATACTTTTCATGGAGAAGTTTGGTAGCACTGTTTTTGGGTAATCTGAGAAGGGATATTTTTGATTGCGTGAAAGCCTATAGTGACAAAAGAAATATCCTCAGACAAAAACTAGAAAGAAGCTTTCTGAGAAACTTCTTTGTGATGTGTGAATTCATCTCACAGAATTACACGATTCTCTTCATGGAGAACTTTTGTAGCATTGTTTTTGGGGAATCTGGGAAGGAATATTTTGGATCACCTTGAAGACTATAGTGACAAAGGAAATATCCTCAGATAAAAATTAGAAAAATACTTTCTGAGAAACTGCTTTGTGATGTGTGAATTCATGTCACAGGGTTACATCATTGTTTTCATTGAACTGTTTGATAACACTGTTTTCATGGAATCCGTGAAGGGATATGTGGAAGTGCTTTGAGGGATATGGTGAAAAAGGAAATATCCTCAGATAAAAACTAGAAAGAATCTTTCTGAGAATCTGCTTTGTGATGGGTGAATTCACCTCACAGAGTTACACTGTTCTTTTCATTGAACAATGTGCTATTCTGTTTTGTTGGAATCTGCAATGGGATATTAAAGAGGGCATTGAAGCTTATGGAGACAAAGGAACTATCCTCTGAGAAAAACTAGAAAAAGCTTTCTGAAAAACTGCTTTGTGATTAGGGAATTCATGTCACAGAGTGACATGATTCTTTTCGTGGCACAGTTTCGTAGCACTGTTTTTGGTGGATCTGAGTAGGGATATTTTGGATCATATTGAAGCGTATGGTAATAAAGTAAATATCCTCAGATAAAAACTAGAAAGAAGCTTTTTGAGAAACTGCTTTGTGATGTGTGAATTCATCTCACAAAGTTACACTAATCTTTTTAATGAGCAATTTACTATCACTGTTTTCTTGGAACCTACAATGGGATATTTTGGAGCACATGTCGCCCCTAGTGAAAAAGGAATTATGCTCAGATAAAAACTAGAAAGAAGTTTTCTGAGAAAGTTCTTTGTGATGTGTGATTTCATCTCACAGAGTTACAGCTTTCTTTTCACTGAGCAGTTTGCTAACACTGTTTTCCTGGACTCTGTGAAGGGATATTTGGGAGTGCATTGAGGCCTGTGGTAAAATAGGAAATTTCCTCAGATAAAAACTAGAAAGAAGCTTTCTGAGAAATTGCTTTGTGATGTGTGAATTCATCTCTCAGAGGCAGATTGTCCTCTTCATTGAGTAGCTTGCTAACACTGTTTTCCTGTTATCTGCAATGGGATATTTTGGAGCATATTGAAGCTTATGGTGACAAAGGAAATATCCTCAGACAAAAAGTAGAAAGAAGCTTTCTGAGAAACTGCTTTGTGGTTTGTGAATTCTTCTCAAAGAGTTAAATGATTATTTTCATGGAACAGATTGGTTGCACTGTTTTTGGGGAATCTGAGAATGGATGTTTTGGATCACGTTGAATACTATCGTGAGAAAGGAAATATCCTCAGATAGAAACTAGAAAGAAGCTTTCTGAGAAAGTTCTTTTTGATGTGTGAATTCATTTCACACAATTACACCTTTCTTTTCATGGAGCAGTTGAATATCACTCTTTTCTTTTAATCTGCAAGGGATATTTGTGAGCAGATTGAAGCCTATGGTGAAAAAGGAAATATCTTTGGATAAATACTAGAAAGATGCTTTCTGAAAAACTGCATTGTGATGTGTGAATTCATCTCACAGTGTTTCACTGCTCTTTTCATTGTGCAGTTTGCTAACACCTTTTCTTGGAATAGGCAATGGGATGTTTCAGAGCGCATTGAAGTTTATGGTGACAAAGTAAATACCCTCATATAAAAACAAGAATGAAGCTTTCTGAGAAACTGCTTTGTGATTTGTGAATTCATCTCACAGAGTTACACGAACCTTTTCATGGAGCAGTTTGTTAGCACTGTTTATGGGGAATCTGAGAAGGGATATTTTGGATCACTTCAAAGCTTATGGTACCAAAGGAATTATCCTAAGATAAAAACTAGAAAGAAGGTTTCTGAGAAAGTTCTTTGTGATGTGTGATTTCGTCTCACAGAGTTACAACTTTCTTTTCATAGAACAGTTTACTAGCAGTGTTTTTGTGGAATCTTCAAAGGGATATTTGGGAGTGCATTGAGGCCTCCGTTGAAAAAGGAAATATTCCCATATAAACACTAGAAAGAAGATTTAAGAGAAAAGGATTTGTGATGTGTGATTTCATCTCAGAGTGTTACACTGTTATTTTCATTTAGTAGTTAGCTAAAACTGCTTTCTTGGGACGTTTAACACGATATTTCAGAGCACATTGAAGTTTATGGTGACAAATGAAATATCCTCCTACAAAAACTAGAAAGAAGTTTTCTGAGAAACTGTTTTGTGGTGTGTTAATTCATCTCACAGAGTTACACAATACTTTTCATGGATCAGTTTGTTCGCATTGACTTTGGGGAATCTTATAAGGGATATTTTGGATCACATTGAAGCTTATGGTGACAATGGAAATATCCTCAGAAAAAAACTATAAAGAAGATTTCTGAGAAACTTCACTGTGATGTGGGAATTTATCTCAGAGTGTTACACCTTTTCTTTTTATGGAGCAGTTTCCTAACACAGTTTTCATCGAATCTGCAAAGGTTTATTTGGGAGCGCATGGAGGCCTGTGATGAAAAAGGAAATATCCTCAGATAATAACTAGAAAGAAGCTTTCAGACAAACTGCTTTGTGATGTGTGAATTCATCTCACAGAGTTACACTGTTCTTTTCTTTCAGCAGTCTGCTAACACTGTTTTGTTGGAACCAGCAATGGGATAATTGGGAGCACATTGAAGTTTATGGTGTCAATGGAAATATCTTCATATGAAAAATAGAAAGAAACTTTCTGAGAAACTGCTTTGTGATGTGTTAATTCATCTCACAGAGTTACATGATTCTTTCCATGAATCAGTTTGGGAGCACTGTTTTAGGGAAACCTAGAAGGGATATTTTGTGTCACATTGAAGCCCTTGATGACTGAGGATATATCCTCAGATATAAACTACCAAGAATCTTTCTGAGAAAGTTCTTTTAGATGTGTGAATTCATGTCACAGGTTTACACCATTCTTTTCATTGAGCTGTTTACTAACACGGTTTTTGTGGAATCCACAAAGAGAAATTTGGGAGCACATTGTGGCCTAGAGTGAAAAAGGGAATATCCTCACATAAAAACCAAACAGAAGCTTTCTGAGAAACTGTTTTGTGTTGTTTGAATTCATCTCACAGAGTTACACTGTTCTTTTCATTGAGCAGAGGGTTAAGACTGTTTCCTTTTAATCTCTAATGGGATATTGTGGAGCACATTGAAGATTATGGTGACAAAGGAAATATCCTCATATCAAAACTAGACTGAACCTTTCTGAGAAACTGCTTTGTGTTGTGTTAAGTCATCTCACAGAGATACATGATTCTTTTCATGGATCAGTTTGGTAGCACTGTTTTTATGGGGTATGAGAAGGGATATTTGGGAGCACATGGAAGCTGATGGTGGAAAAGGAAATATCCTGAGATAAAAACTAGAAAGAAGTTTTATGTGAAATTTCTTTTTGATAGGTGAGTTCCTCACACAGAGTTACACCTTTATTTTCTTTGAACAGTTTGGTAGCACTGTTTTTAAGGAATCTGCAAGGGGATGTTTGGGATCTCCAGGGGCCTATGGTGAAAAAGGAAAAAACTTCAGATAAAAACTGGAGAGAACCTTTTCAAAAACAGCTTTGTGATACGCATATTCATGTCATAGAGTTTAACCTTTTTGTTGATTGAGCAGTACATCATCACTGTTTTTGTGGTAACTAAGAAGAGTTATTTGGGAGTACGTTGAAGCCTATGGTGTCAAAGGAAATATCCTCAGATAAAAACTAGAAAGAAGCTTTCTGAGAAATTTCTTTGTGACATGTGAATTCATTTCACAGAGTTACACCTTTCTTTTAATGGAGCAGTTTGCTAACACTGTTTTTGTGGAATCTGCAAAGGGATATTTGGGAGTGAGTTGAGGCCAATTGTAAAAAAGGAAATATCCTCAAAAAAAAAAAAAATCAAAAAGAAGCTTACTGAGAAACTGCTTCGTGATGTGTATCCATCTCACAAATTTTCACTGTTATTTTCATTGATCAGTTTGCTAACACTGTTTTCTTGGAATCTGTAATCTGATATTTTGGAGTGCATTGAAGCTTAGGGTGACAGAGGAAATATCCTCATATCAAAACTAGACAGAAGGTTTCTAAGGAACTGATTTGTGATGTGCTAATTCATCTCACAGAGTTACACGATTCTTTTCCTGGATCAGGTGGTTAGCACGGTTTTGGAAAATCTGAGAAGGGATATTTTGGATCACATTGAAGAATATGTTGAGAAATGAAATAGTCTCAGATAAGAATTAGAAAGAAGCTTTCCGACAAAGTTCTTTGTGATGTGTGAATTCACCTCACAGAGTTGCACCTTTCTTTTCATGGAGCAGTTTGCTAACACTGTTTTTGTGGAATCTTTAAAGGGATATTTGGGAGTGCATTAAGGCCTAGAGTGGAAAAAACAAATATACTCATATAAAAACTAGAAAGAACCTTTCTGAGAAATGGTTTTATGATGTGTGAATTCATCTCAGAGAGTTACACTGTTCTTTTCATTGAGGAGTTTGATAACTCTGTTTTTGAGGAATCTACAATAGGATATTTGGGAGAGCATTGAATCCTACAGTGGCGAAGGTGATATCTTCAGATAATGAACAAAAAGAACTTTCTGAGAAACTGTTTCATGATGTTTGAATTCATCTCACAGAGTTACACTTCTTTTCATTGAGCCGTTTGCCAACACTGTTTTTTTGGAATCTGCAATGCAATATTTTGGAGCGCGGAAGGTTATGGTGACAAAGGAAATATCCTCAGAGAAAAACTAGAAGGAAGTTTTCTGAGAAACTGCTTTGTGATGTGTGAATTCATCTCAGAGTTACATGATTAGTTTCATGGAGCAGTTTAGTAACACTGTTTTTGGGGAATCTGAGAAGGGATATTTTGGATCTAATTGAAACCTATGGTGACAAAGGAAATATCCTCAGATAAAAACTAGAAAGAAAGTTATTGAGAAAGTTCTTTAAGATGTGTCAATTCATCTCACAGAGTTACACGATTCTTTTCATGGATCAGTTTGGTAGCAGTGTTTTTGAGGAATCTGAGAAGGGATATTTTGAGTAACATTGAAGCCCATGGTGACAAAGGAAATATTCTCATATAACAAACTCAAAGAAGGTTTCTGAGAAACTGCTTCATGATGCATTAATTCATCTCACTGAATTAAAACTTTCTTTTTCATGCAGCATTTTCCTAACACTGTTTTCATGGAATCTGCACAGGAATACTTGGGAGTGCAATGTTGCCTATAGTGAGAAAGGAACTATCTTCAGGTAAAAACCAGATATAAGCTTTCTGAGAACCTGCTTTGTGACGTGTGAATTTATCTCACAGTGTACAGCATTCTTTTCATTGATCCGTTAGGTGACACTGTTATCGTGGAATCTGAAATAGGATATTTGGGAGTGCATTGAAGCCTATGGTGACGAAAGACATATCCTCACAGAAAAAGCAAAAAGAAGCTTTCTGAGAAACTGTTTTGTCATTTGTGAATTTATCTCAAAGAGGTACACGATTCTTTTCATGGAGCTGTTTGGTGACACTGTTTTTGGGCAATCTGAGAAGGTATATTTTGAATCGCATTGAAGCCAGTGGTGACAAAGGAAATATCCTCAGATAAATAAAAAAATAAAAAAGAAGCATTCTGAGCATCTGCTTTCTGATGTGTGAATTCATTTCACAGACTTACACCATTCTTTTCATTGAAGAGTTCACTAACACTGTTTTCTTGGAATCTGCAATGCTATATTTTGGAGCGCATTGAAGCTTGTGGTGACAGTAAATATCATCATATAAAAACGAGAAGGAAGCTTTCTGAGAAACTACTTTGAGATGTGTTAATTCATCTCACCAGTTGCACAATTCTTTTCATGGATCAGTTTGGTAGCACTGTGTTTGGGGAATCTGAGAAGGGATATTGTGGATCACATTGAAGCCTATGTTGACAAAGGAAATATCCTCACATAAATAAAAAAGAAGCTTTCTGAGAAATTGCTCTCTGATGTGTGAATTTATTTCACAGACGTACACTGTTCTTTTCATTGAGGAGTTCACTAACACTGTTTTCTTAGAATCTGCAATGCTCTATTTTGGAGCGCATTGAAGCTTGTGGTGACAGTAAATATCATCATATAAAAACCAGAAGGAAGCTTTCTGAGAAAGTACTGTGAGATGTGTTAATTCATCTCACCAGTTGCACAATTCTTTTCATGGATCAGTTTGGTAGCACTGTGTTTGGGGAATCTGAGAAGGGATATTGTGGATCACATTGAAGCCTATGTTGACAAAGGAAATATCCTCACATAAATAAAAAAGAAGCTTTCTGAGAAATTGCTCTCTGATGTGTGAATTTATTTCACAGACGTACACTGTTCTTTTCATTGAGGAGTTCACTAACACTGTTTTCTTAGAATCTGCAATGCTCTATTTTGGAGTGCATTGAAGCTTGGGGTGACAGAGGAAACATCATCATATAAAACTCAGAATGAAGCTTTCTGAGAAACTGCTTTGAGATGTGTTAATTCGTCTCACACAGTTACACGATTCTTTTCGTGGATCAGTTTGGGAGCAGTGTTTTTGGGGAATCTGAGAAGGGATATTTTGGATTGCATTGAAGCCTATGTTGACAAAGGAAATATCCTCAGATAAATAAAAAATAAGGTTTCTGAGAAACTGCTTTCTGATGTGTGAATTCACTTCACAGACTTACACTGTTCTTTTCATTGAGGAGTTTGCTAGCACTGTTTTCTTAGAATCTACTATGTGATATTTCAGAGTGCATGGAAGCTTGTGGTGACAAAGGAAATATTATCTTATAAAAACCAGAAGGAAGCTTTCTGAGAAACTGTTTTGAGATGTGTTAATTTATCTCACACAGTTGCATGATTCTTTTCATGAATCAGTTCGGTAGCACTGTTTTTGGGGAATCTGAGAAGGAATATTTTGGACCTAATTGAAGCCTATGGTGACAATGGAAATATCTTCATACAAAACCTAGAAAGGTTTCTGAGAAAGCTCTTTTTGGTATGTCAATTTGTCTCACAGAGTTACACGATTCTTTTCATGCAGAAGTGTTCTAACAGTGTTCTCGTGGAATCTGCAAAGGGATTTTGGGGAGTGCTTTGAGGACTACGGTTATAAAAGTAACATCCTCAGATAAAAACTACAAAGAAGCTTTCTGAGAAACTGCTTTGTAATTTGTGAATTCACCTCACAGAGTTACGTTGTTCTATTAACTGAGCTGTTTGCTAACACTGTTTTCTTGGATTCTGCAATGGTATATTTCAGAGAGCATTGAAGCTTATGGTGACAAAGGAAATATTCTCATATAAAAACAAGAAAGAAGGTTCCTGAGAAATCGCTTTGTGATGTGTTAATTCATCTCACAGAGTTACACGATTCTTTTCATGGATCAGTTTGGTAGCAATGTTTTTGAGGAATCTGAGAAGGGATATTTTGGATCACATTGATGCCTGTGGTGACAAAGGAAATATAATCATACAAAAACTGGAAAGAAACTTTCTGAGAAAGCTCTTTGTGATGTGTGAATTTATCTGACAGCGTTACATCTTTCTTTTCATGGATCAGATTGCTAACACTCTTTTTGTGTAATCTGCAAAGGGATATTTGGGAGCACATTGAGGCCTCTGATGAAAAAGGAAATATCCCCAGATAAAAACAACAAAGAAGTTTTCGGAGAAAGTTATTTGTGACGTGTGAATTCATTTCACGATTTACACCTTACTTTGCATGCAGCAGTATGCTAGCACTGTTTTCCTGGAATCTGCAAAAGGATATTTTGGAGTGCATTGAGGCCTATGTTGATAAGGGAAATATCCTCAGATAAAAACTAGAAAGAAGCTTTCTGAGAAACTGCTTTGTGTGTGTGAATTCAACTCACAGAATTACAGAGTTCTTTTCATTGTGCTGCTTGTTAACACTGTTTTCTTGGAATCTGCAATAGGATATTTCAGAGCACATTGAAGCTTGTAGTGACAAAGGAAATATTCTCATATAAAAACTAGAAAGAAACTTTCTGAGAAACTGCTTTGTGATGTGTTAATTCATCTCTCAGTGTTACACGATTGTTTTAATGGATCAGATTTGTAGCACTACTATTGGGGAATCTGATAAGGGATATTTTGGATCACATTGAAGCCATTGCTGACTAAGGACATATGCTCAGAAAAATACTAGAAAGAAGCTATCTGAGAAAGCTCCTTGGGATGTGTGCATTCATCTCACAAGGTTACACCTTTATTTTTATGGGGAACTTTACTAACACCGTTTTCGTGGAATCTGCAAAGACATAGTTGGAGTGCTTTGAGGCCTTTGGTGAAAAAGGAAATATACTCGGATACATACTAGAAGGAAGCTTCCTGATAAACTGCTTAGTGATGTGTGATTTCCTCTCACATTGTCACACCATTCTTTTCAGTGAGCAGTTTGCTAACACTGTTTTTGTTGAATCTGCAAAGGGATACTTCATAGTGCATTGAAGCTTAAGGTGACAAAAGAAACAATCTCATATAAAAACTAGAAAGAAGCTTTCTGAGAAACTGTTTTATGATATGTTAAATCATCCCACAGAGATAAACGATTCTTTTCATGGATCAGTTTGTTAGCAGTGTTTTCAGGAAATGAGTGAACGAATAATTTGGATCTCATTGAAGCCTATGGTGACAAAGGAATTATCCTCAGATAAAACTAGAAAGAAGCTTTCTGAGAAAGTTCTTTGTGATGTGTGAATTCATCTCACAGAGTTACACTTTTCTTTTCATGAAGCAGTTTGCTAACACTCTTTTCGTGGAATCTGCAAAGGGGCATTTGGGAGCGCATTGAGGATTATAGTGAAAAATGTAATATCCTCAGACAAAAACGAGAAAGAAGCTTTCTGAGAAACCGTTTTATGATGTGTTAATTCATCACACAGAGATACACAATTCCTTTCATGGACTATTTTGGTATCATTGTTTTTGGGGAATCTGAGAATAGATATTTTGGATCACATTGAAGCCTATGGTGACAAAGGAAATGCCCTCAGATAAAAACTAGAAAGAAGCTTTCTGGGAAAGTTCTTTGTGATGTATGAATTCATCTCACATAATTCCATCTTTCTTTTCATGGAGCAGTTTGATAACACTGTTTTCGTGGAATCTGCAGTAGGATACTTTAGACTGAATTGAAGCCTCCAGTGAAACATGATATACCTTCAGGTAAAAACAAAAAGAAACTTTCAAGAAACTGCTTTCTGATGTGTGAATTCATCTCAAAGAGTTACACTGTTCTCTTCATTGAGCAGTTTGCTAACACTGTTTTCTTGAAATCTGCAATGCGATATTTCAGAGCACACTGAAGCTTATGGTGATAAAGGAAATATCCTCATACAAAAACTAGAAAGAAGCTTTCTGAGAAACTGCTTTGCAATTTGGGAATTCACCTGATGGAGTTACGCCTTTCTTTTCTTGGAGCACTTTACTAACATTGATTTCATGGAATCTGCATAGGGATATTTGTTAGCAACTTGAGGCCTACGGTGAAATAGGAAATATCCTTAGATAAAAACTAGAAAGAAGCTTTCTGAGAAACTGCTTTGTGATGTATGAATTCAACTAAAAGTGTTACACGATCCCTTTCATGGATTAGCTTAGTAGCACTGTTTTGGGGAAATCTGAGAAGGGATACTTTGGATTCCATTGAAGTCTATGGTGACAAAGGAAATATAATCAGATAAAAACTAGAAAGACACTTGCTGAGAAACTGCTTTCTGATATGTCAATTTGTGTCACAGAGTTACACTGTTCTTTTCATTGAGCAATTTGCTATCTCTGTTTTTGTGGAATCTGCAAAGGTATATTTGGGAGTGCTTTGAAGCTTATGGTGACAAAGGAAATACCCTCATGTATGAACTAGAAAGAAGCTTTCTGAGAAACCGCTTTGTGATGTGTGAATTCATCTCACAGGGTTGCACCTTTATTTTCATGGAGCAGTTTGCTAACACTGTTGTCATGGAATCTTTAAAGGGATATTTGGGAGCGCATTGAGGCTTAGAGTGGAAAAAAATATATACTCAGATAAAAACTAGAAGGAAACTTTCTGAGAAACTACTTTGTAATGTGTTAATTCATCTCACAGGGTTACACAATTCTTTTCATGGAGCAGTTTGGTAACATTGTTTTTGGCGAATCTGAGAAGGTATACTTTGGATCGCATTGAAGAATATAGTGTCAAGGGAAATATCCTCAGAAAAAAAGTAGAAAGAGGCTTTCTGAGAAAGGACATTGTGACGTGTGAATTCATCTCACAGCGATACTCCTTTCTTTACATGGAGCAGTTTGCTAAAATTATTTCTGTTGAATCTGCAATGGGATATTTGGGAGTGCATTGAGGCCTATAGTGAAAAAGGAAATATCTTCAGATAAAAACTAGAAAGAAGCTTTCTGAGAAATTGCTTTGTGATGTATGAATTCATCTCAGAGAATTACACTGTTCTTTTCATTGAGCAATTTGATAACACTGTTGTCATTTAATCTGCAATAGTATATTTGCTAGCACATTGAGGCCTATGGTGAAAAAGAAAATATCCTGAGATAAAAACGAGAAACAAGCTTTCTGAGAAATTCCTTTTTGATGTGTGAATTCATCTTACAGATTTACACTGTTCTTTTCATTGAGCAGTTTGCTTACACTGTTTTGCTGGAGACTTCAATGGAATATTTTGAAGCACATTGAAGCTTATGGTGACAAAGGAATTATCCTCATATAAATACAAGAAAGAAGCTTTCTGAGAAACCACTTTCTGATGTGTTAATTGATCTCACAGAGTTACAGGATTCTTATCATGTATCTGTTTGGTAGCACTGTTTTTAGGTAATCTGCAATAGGATATTTGGGAGTGCATTGAAGCCTATGGTGACAAAGGAAATATCCTCAGACGAAAACCAAAAAGAAACTTTCTGAGAAACTGCTTTTTGATGTGTGAACTTGTCTCAGAGATTTACACCTTTCAATTCATGGTGCAGTTTGCTAACACGTTTTCCCCGGAATCTACAAAGGGATATTTTGGCGTGCATTCAGGCCTGTAGTGAAAAAGAAAATATCCTCAAATAAAAACCAAAAAGAAGCTCTCTGAGAAACTGCTTTGTGATATGTGAATTCATCTCACAGAGATACACTGTTCTTCTCATTGAGCAGTTTGTTAACACTGTTTTGTTGGAATCTGCACTGGGATATTTAGGAGCACATTGAAGCTTATGATGACAAAGGAAATATCCTCTGACAAAAACTAGGAAGAAGCTTTCTGAGAAACTGCTTTGTGACGTGTGAGTTCATCTCACAGAGTTACACGATTCTATTCATAGAGAAGTTTGGTAGTACTGTTTTTGGGGAATTTGAGAAGGGATATTTTGAATCACATTGAAGCCTATAGTGACAAAGGAAAAACTCAGACAAAAACTAGGCAGAAGCTTTCTGAGAAACTTCTTTGTGATGTGTGGTTTCATTTCGCAGATTTACACCTTTATATTCATGGAGCAGTTTGCTAACACTGTTTTCGTGGAATCTGCAAAGGGATATTTGAGAGAGCATGGATGCTGATGGTGAAAAAGGAAATATCCTGAGATAAAAACTAGAAAGAAGCTTTCTGAGAAATTTCTTTCTAATGGGTGAATTCATCACACAGAGTTACACCTTTGTTTTCTTTGAGCAGCATGGTAGCCCTGTTTTTATGGAATCTGCAAAGTTATATTCGGGAGCTCCTAGAGGCTTAGGGTTAAAAAGTAAATACCTTCAGGTAAAATCTGGTGAGAGACTTTTGGAAAAACGGTTTTGTGATGTGTGTATTCATCTCATTGAGTTTAAACTTTTTTTCTGATGGAGCAATTCAGCATCACTCTTTTTGTGGTACCTGAGAGGAGTTATTTGGGAGTGCATTGAAGCCTCTAGTGACAAAGGAAATGTCCTCAGATAACAACCAAGAAGCAGATTTCTGTGAAACTGTTTTGTGATGTGTGCATTCATCTCACAGAGTTTTACCATTCTTTTCATTGAGAAGTTTGTTAACAATTTTTAAGTTTTATCTGCAATGGGATATTCGGAAACGTATTGAGGAATATGATGAAAAAGGAAATATCCTCAGATAAAAATTAAAAAGATGTTTTCTGAGAAACATCTTTGTGATTTGTATATTCATCTCTCAGAGTTACATGATTCTTTTCATGTAGAATTTTGGTAACAGTGTTATTGGGAAATCTGATAAGGGATAATTTGGATTGAATTGAAGCTTATGGTGACAACGGAAGTATCCTCAGATAAAATCTTGAAAGAATCATTCTGAGAAACTTCTTTGTGATTTGTGAATTCACCTCACAGGGTTCCACCGTTCTTTTCATTGAGAACTTTGCTAACAATTATTTCATGAAATTTGTTATGGGATTTTCCAGAGTGCATTGAAAAATATAATGAAAAAGGGAATATCATCAGATAAAAACTAGAAAGAAGCACTCTGAGAAACAACTCTGTGATGTGTGAATTCATCTCACAGAGTTTCACCATTCTGTTCATGGAGCAATTTGCTAACACTGTTTTTGTGGTATCTGCAAAGGGATATTTGGGAATGCATGGTGGTCCGTAGTGAAAAAAGAAATATCCTCAGCTAAAAGCTAGAATGAAGCTCTCTGAGAATCTGCTTTGTAATGTGTTAATTCATCTCACAGAGTTACATGATACTCTTCATGGAGCAGTTTGGGAGCACTGTTTTTGGGGAATCTGAGAAGCAATATTTTGGATCGCATCGAAGTCTGTGGTGAAAAAGGTAACAACCTCCTATAAAAACTAGAAAGAAGTTTTCTGAGAAACCACTTTGAGATGTGTTAATTTTTCTCACAGTGTGACACGATTCTTTTCATGGATCAGTCGGGTAGCACTGTTTTTGGGGAATCCGAGAAAGGATATTTTGGATTTCAGAGAATCCTATGGTGACAAAGGAAATATCCTCAGATAAAAAAAATAGATTGAAGATTTCTGAGAAACTTCTTTGTGATGTGTGAATTCATCTCACAGAGTTACAAATTTGTTTTCATGGAGTAGTTTGCTAACACTGCTATTGTGGAATCTGCAAAGGGATATTTGGGAGCACATTGACGTCTATAGTGAAAAGAGAAATATCCTCAGATAAACTAGAAAGAAGCTTTCTGAGAAAATGTTTTGAGACGTGTGAATTTATCTCACAGAGTTACACCTTTCTTTTAATGGAGTAGATTGCTAACAGTTTTCGTGGAATCTACAAAGGGATACTTGGGAGTGCATAAAGGCCGAAAATGAAGATGAAAATATCTGCAGATAAAAACTAGAAAGAAGCTTTCTCAGAAACTGCTTTGTTGTGTGTGAATTCATTTCACAGAGTTACACCATTCTTTTCATGGAGCAGTTTTCTAACACTGCTTTCATGGAATCTGCAATAGGATATTTCGGAGAACATTGAAGCCTATGGTGACAGAGAAAATATCCTCAAGCAAAAACCAAAAAGAAGCTTTCTTAGAAACTGCTTTGTGAAGTGTGAATTCATCTCACAGAGTTACACTGTTCTTTTAATTGAGTAGCTTACTAACACTGTTTTCTTGTAATATGCAATGGGATATTTCAGAGCTCCTTTAAGCTTATGGAAAAAAAAAGGGAATATCCTAAGTGAAAAACTAGAAAGAAGCTTTCTGAGAAACTGCTTTGTGATTTCTGAATTCATCCCACAGAGTTACATGATTCCTTTCATTGAGCAGTTTGGTAGCACTGTTTTTGGGGAATCAAGAAGGGATATTATGTATTGCATTGAAACCTATGGTGACAAAGGTAATATCCTCAGCTAAAAACTAGAAATAAGCTTTCTGAGAAACTTCTTTGTCATATGTGAATTCATCTCACGGAGTTACACCTTTCTTTCCACTGAGCAGTTTGCTAACACTGTTTTCGTGGAATCTGTAAAGGGATATTTGGGAGCACATTGAGGCCTATGGTGAAAAAGGAAATATCCTCAGATAAAAACTAGACAGATGCCTTCTGAGGAAATTCTTTCTAATTTTACACCATTGTTTTCATTGAGCAGATTGATAACACTGTACTAGTGGAATCTGCAATAGGATATTTGGGAGTGCATTGAAGCCTATGATAACAAAAGAAATACCTTCAGATAAAAAACAAAAGAAACTTTCTGAGAAACTGCTTTGTGATGTGTGCATTCATCTCACAGTGCTACACTGTTCTTTTCATTGAACAGTTTACTAATACCGTTTTCTTGGAATCTGAAATGCGATGTTTTAGAGTGCATTGAAGTTTATGGTGACAAAGGAAGTATCCTCAGATAAAAACTAGAAAGAAGCTCTCTGAGAAACTGATTTGTGATTTGTGAATTCTTCTCACAGAGTGACACGATTCTTTTAATGGAGCAGTTTGGTAGCACTGTTTTTGTGGAATCTGAGAAGGGATATTTTGGATCGCATTGAAGACTATAGTGACAGAGGAAAGATCCTCAGAAAAAAAGTAGAAAGAGGCCTTCTGAGAAAGGACATTGTGATGTGTTAATTCATCTCACAGTGCTACACCTTTCTTTACATGGAGCAGTTTGCTAAAATTGTTTTCATTGAATCTGCAATGGGATATTTGGGAGGGCATTCAGGTCTATAGTGAAAAAGGAAATATCCTCAGATAAAAACTAGAAAGAAGCTTTCTGAGAAACTGCTTTATGATGTGTGAATTCATCTCAGAAAATTACACAGTTCTTTTCATTGAGCTTTTTGATATTACTGTTTTTGTTTTATCTACAAGATGATATTTGGGGATCTCATTGAGGCCTACGATGAAAAAGGAAATATCCTGCGTTAAAAACTAGTAACAAGCTTTCTGAGAAACTCCCTTTTTAATGCGTGAATTCATCTTGCAGATTTACACTGTTCTTTTCATTGAGCAGTTTGCTAATACTGTTTTCCTGGAGTCATCAATGGGATATTTTGGAGCTCATTGAAGCTTATGGTGACAAAGGAAATATCCTCATATAAAAACTAGAAAGAAATTTTCCAAGAAACTACTTTGTGATGTGTTAATTCATCTCACAGAGTTACACAATTCTTTTCATGGATCAGTTTGGTAGCACTGTTTTTGGGAAATCTGAGAAAGGATATTTTGGATCTCGTTGAAGCCTATGGTGACAAACGAGATATCCTCAGGTAAAAACTAGAAAGAAGCTTTCTGAGAAAGTTCTTTTTGATGTATGCATTCATGTCACAGATTTACACATTTCTATTTTGGAGCCATTCACTAACACTGTTTTCTTTGAATCTGCGAAGGGATATTTGGGAGTGCATTGAGGCGTATAGTGTAAAAGAAAATATCCTCAGATAAAAAATAGAAAGAAGATTTCTGAGAAACTGTTTTGTGATGTGTGAATTTATCCTACAGAGTTAAATGTTTCTATTCATGGAGCAGTATGATAACACTGTTTTCATGCAATCTGCAAAGGGATATTTGGGAGCACATTGAGGCCTACGGTGACAAATTAAATATCCTCACACAAGAACCAAAAAGAAGCTTTCTGAGAAGCTTCTTTGTGATGTGCGAATTCATCTCACAGATTTACACGTTTCTTTTATGGGAGCAGTTTGCTAAGACTATTTTTGTGTAATCTGCTAAGGCATATTTATGAGCACATTGAGGCCTATATTTATAAAGGAAATATCCTCATACAGAAACTAGAAAGAAGTTTTCTGAGAAACTGCTTTGTGATTTGTGAATTCATCTCACAGAGTTATATGATTCTTTTCATGGTAATTTCATAGCACTGTTTCTGGGGAAACTGAGAAGGGATATTTTGGATCACATTGAACCCTATGGTGACAATAGTGACAACGGAAATATTCTCAGATTAAAACTAGAAAGAAGCTTTCTGATAAAGTTCTTTGTGATGTGTGAATTCACTTCTGAGAGTTACACCATTCTTTTCATGGAGCAGTTTGCTAACACTGTTTTCGTGGAATCTGCAAAGGAATATTTGGGAGTGCATTGAAACTTTAGGTGTAAAAGGAAATATACAGATAAAAATTAGAAAGAAGTTTTCTGAGAAACTGCTTTGTGATGTGTGAATTCATCTTACAGTTACACCATGGTTTTCATTGAAAAGTTTGATAACACTTTTTTTTGTAATTGCAATAGAATATTTGGGAGTCCACTGAAGTCTGTGGAGATAAAGGAAATGTCCTCAGATACAGACCAAAAAAATCATTCCGTGAAACTTCTTTGTGATGTGTGAACTGCTCTCACAACATTACACCATTCATTTCAATGAGAAGTTTGCTAACACTTTTTTTGTGGAATCTGCAATGGGATATTTGGGAGTGCATAGAGGAGTATTTTGAAAAAGGACATATCTTCAGATAACAACTAGTAAGAAGATTTCTGAGAAACAGAAATGTGAGGTGTGAAATCATTTCACAGAGTTACACCACTCTTTTCATGGATCAGTATGGTAGCACAGTTTCTGGGGAATCTTCAATAGGATATTTTGGAGTGCACTAAAGCCTATGTGGACAAGGGAAATATCCTCAGACAAAAACCCAAAAGAAGCTTTCTGAGAAACTGCTTTCTGATGTGTGAATTCATCTCGCAAATATACACCTTCCTTTTCATGGAGCAGTTACCTAACACTATTTCGTGGAATCTGCAAAGGGCTATTCGTGAGCACATTGAGGCCTACAGTGAAAATGGAAATATCCTGAGACAAAAGCTAGAAATAAACTTTCTGAGAAACTGCTTTGTGATTTGTGAATTCATCTCACAGAGTTACACATTTCTGTTCATGGAACATTTTGGCAACACTGTTTTTGGGAAATCTGAGAAGAGATATTTTGGAGCTCATTGAAGAATGTTTTCACAAAGGAAATATTCTCAGATAAAAATTAGAAAGAAGCTCTCTGAGAAAGTTCTTTGTGATGTGTGAATTCATCTCACAGAGTTACACCCTTTTTTTCATGGAACAGTTTGCTAACAATGTTTTTGTGGAATCTACAAAGGGACATTTAGGAGAGTTTTGAGGTCTATGGTGAAAAAGGATATATCCACAGAAAAAAACTAGAAAGAAGCTTTCTGAGAAAGTTCTTTGTGATGTTTGTATTCATCTCACAGATTTACACCTTTCTTTTCATGGAGCAGTTTGCTAACACCATTTTCATGGAATCTACAATGGGATATTTGGTAGCTCAATGAAGCCTATGGTGATAAAGGAAATATCCTCAAATAAAAACCAAACAGAAGCTTTCTGAGAAAGTGCTTTGTGATGTGTGAATTCATCTCACAGAGTAACACTGTTCTTTTCATTGAGCAGTGTGCTAACACTGTTTTCTTGACATCTGCAATGGGATATTTCAGAGTGCACTGACGCTTACGTTGACAAAGGAAATATCCTCACACAAAAACTAGAAAAAAGCTTTCTGAGAAACTGATTTTTGATTTGTGAATTCATCTCACAGATTTACAGGATTTTTTTCATGGATCAGTTTGGTAGCACTGTTTTTGGGAATCTGAGAAGGGATCATTTGAATCACATTGAAACCTATGGTTGCAGAGAAAACATCCTCAGATTAAAACTAGAAAGAATCCTTCTGAGAAACCTCTTTGTGATGCGTGAATTCATCTCACAGAGTTACACCATTCTTTTCATGATGCAGTTTGGTAGCACTGTTTTTGGGGATCTGTGAAGGGATATTTTAGATTGCATTGAAGCCTATGGTGACAAAGGAAATAACCTCGGATAAAAACTGGAAAGAACCTTTTTGTGAAACTTCTTTGTGATTTATGCATTCATCAAACAGAGTAATACCTTTCTGTTAATGGAGAAGTTTGCTAACACTCTTTTTGTGGAATTGGCAAAGGTCTGTTTGGGAGCACATTGAGGTCTATGGTGAAAAAGGAAATATCATCAGTTAAAAACTAGAAAGAAACTTTCTGATAAAACGCTTTGTGATGTGTTAATTCATCTCACAGAGTCACACAATTCTTTCCAGAGAACACTTTGGTAGCCCTGTTTTTGGGGAATCTGAAAAAGGATATTTTGGATCACATTAAAGCCTATGGTGAAAAAGGAAATATTCTCAGAAAAAACTAGAAGGAACTTCTCTGAGAAAGCTCTTCGTGATGTTTGAATTCTTTTCACAGATTCGCACCTTTCTTTTCATGGAGCAGTTTCCTAACACTGTTTTCCTGGAATCTGCGAAGGGATATTTGGAAGTGCATTGAGGCCTATAGTGTGTAAGGAATTATCCTCAGATAAAAATTAGAAGGAAGCTTTCTCAAAAACTGCTTTGTGACGTATGAATTCATCTTACAGCTTTACGCCATTCTTTTCGATGAGCAGGTTGATAACACTTTTTTTCGTGGAATTTTCAATAGAATATTTGGGAATGCATTGAAGATTATGGTGACAATGGAAATATTCTCAGACAAAAACCAAAAAGAAGCTTTCTGGGAAACTGCTTAGTGATGTGTGAATTCATCTCATGTATTTACACATTTCTTTTCATGGAGCAGTTTGCTAACACTATTTTCATTGAATCTACAAAGTGATATTCCCAAATGTATTAAGGCCTATAGTGAAAAAGGAAATATCCTTATGAAAACTAGAAAAAAGCTTTCTGAGAACCTACTTTGTGATTTGTGAGTTCATCTCCCAGAGTAACATGAATCTTTTCATGGACCTGTTTGGTAGCCCTGTTTTTTGGGGAATCTGAGAAGGGATATTTTGGATCACATTGAAGCCTGTATTGACAAAGGAAATATTCTCAGATAAAAGCTAGAAAGAAACTTTCTGAGAAAATTCTTTGTGATGTGTGGATTCTTCTCAAAGTGGTACACCATTCTTTTGTTGAGAAGTTTGCTAACATTTTTTCATGGAATCAGCAATGGGATATTTGGGAGAGCATTGATGAATATGGTGAAAAAGGAAATATCCTCGAATTAAAGCTAGAAAGAAGCTTTCTGAAAAACAGCTTTGTGATGTCTGAATTCATCTCACAGACTTACACCGTTCTTTTCATGGAGAAGTTTGGGAACCCTTTTTTGGGGGAATCTGAGAAGGGATATTTTAGATTGCACTGAAGCCGATGGTGAAAAAGGAAATATCCTTAGATAAAAACTAGAAAGAAGTTTTCCGAGAAACTTCTTTGGGATGTGTGAATTCATCTCACAGAGTTACACGTTTGTTTGTTTTTTTTCATAGAGCAGTTTACTAACACTGATTTCATGGAATCTGCAAGAGATATTTGGGAGGGAATTGAGGCTGATGGTGAAAAAGGAAATATTGTCAGACAAGAACTAGAAAGAAGCTCTCTAAAAAACTGCTTTTTGATGTGTGAATTCATCTTAAAGAGCCACATCATTCTCTTCATTGAGCAGTTTGATGACACTGTTTTGATTGAATCTGCAATATTAATTTGGAAGTGCAGTGAAGTCTATGGTTACAAAAGAAATATCCTCAGATAAAAACGAAAAAGTAACTTTCTGTGAAACTGCTTTGTGATGTGTGAATTCATCTAACAGACTTACACTGTTCTTTCCACTGAGAAGTTTGTCAACACTTTGTTCGTGTAATCTACAAATTGATATTTGGGAACGCTTTGACAAACATGGTGAAAAAGGAAATATCCTCAGATAAAAACTAGAGGGAAGCTTTCTAGGAAACAGATTTGTGATGTGTGAATTCATCTCACAGTGGTACAGCATACTTTTCATGGAGAAGTTTGGTAGCCTAATTGTTGGGGAATCTGATAAGACATATTTTGGATCACATTGAAACCTATGGTGAAAAAGGAAACATCTTCAAATAAAAACTAGAGAGAGATGTTCTGAGAAACTGTTTTGGGATGTGTGTATTCATCTCACAGAGTTCCATGATTCTTTTCTTGGAGCAGTTTGCTAACTCTGTTTTCCTGGAATAAGCAACAGGATACTTAGGATTGCATTGAAGCCTATGGTGACAAAGGAAATATCCTGAGACAGAAATCGAAAAGAAGCTTTCTGAGAAAGTGATTTGTGATGTTGAATTCCTCTCACAGATTTACACCTTTCTTTTCATGGAGCAGTTTGATAATGTTATTTTTGTGGAATCAGCAAAGAGATATTCGTGAGTGCATAGAAGCCTATGGTGAACAAGGAAATACCCTCAGACAAATACTAGAAAGAAGCTTTCTGAGAAACTGCTTTGTGATTTCTGAATTCTTCTCACAGAGTTACATGATTCTTTTCATGGATCAGTTAGGTAGCAGTGTTTTTGGGGAATCTGAGATAGGATATTTTGGAATGCTTTGAAGCCTATGGTGACAAAGGAAATAGCCTCAAATAAAAACTAGCAGTTTCTATTTTCCATTCTCTTTATTGAGTATTTTGATAACACTGTTTTTGTGGAATCTGCAATATCATATTTGGGAGCCCATTGAAGCCTATGGTGACAAAGGAAATATTCTCAGATTAAAATGAAAAAGAAGCCTTCCATGAAACTGCTTTGTGATGTGTGAATTCATCTAACATACACAGTTTTTTCAAATTGAGAAGTTTGCTCACACTGTTTTCTTGGAACTGCAATAGGGTATATTGGAGCACATTGAATCTTATGGTGACAAAGGAAGTATCCTCATATAAAAACTAGAAAGAAGCTTTCTGAGAAATTGCTTTGTGATGTAGTAATTCATCTCACAGAGTTACACGATTCTTTTCATGGTTCAATTTGGTAGCACTCTTTTGGGGGAATCTGAGATGGAATATTTGGGATCACACTGAATCCTTTGGTGAAATGGAAATATCTTCAGATAAAAAATAGAAAACAGTTTGCTAACACTGTTCTCGTGTAATCTGCAAAGGGATATTTGGGAGCATCTGGATGCCTAGGGTGAAAAGTTAATATCCTCAGATGAAAACTACAAAGAAACATTCTCACAAACTCTTTTTTGATGTGTGAATTCAACTCATAGAGTTTCACTCTTCTTTTCATTGAGCTGTTTGGAAACACTGTTTTCTTGGAATATGCAATGAGATATTTCAGAGTGCATTGAAGCTTATGGTGAGAAAGAAAATATCCTCAGACAGAAACTAGAAAGAAGCTTTCTGAGGAACTACTTTGTGATTTGTGAATTCATCTCACAGTGTTACACGATTCTTCTCATGGATCAGTTTGGGAGCACTGTTTTTGGGGAGTCTGAGAAGGGATGTTTTGGATTGCTATGAAGCCTATGGTGACAAGGAAAGTATCCTCAGATAAAATCCAGAAAGAGCTTTCTGAGAAAGTTTTTTGTGATGTGTGAATTCATATCACAGAGTTACCTTTCTATTCATGGAGCAGTTTACTAACACTGTTTTTGTGGAATCTGCAAAGGGATATTTGGGAGCATGTTGAGGCCGATGGTAAAAAAGGAAATATCCTGAGACAAAAACTAGGAAGAAGCTTTCTGAGAAATTGCTTTGTGATGTGTGAATTCATCTTACAGAGCCACGCCATTCTATTTATTGAGTAGTTTGATAACACTGTTTTCGTGGAATCTGCAATATCATATTTGGGAATGCATTGAAGCCTATGGTTTCAAAGGAAATATCCTCAGATAAAAGCAAAAAAGAGGCCTTCTGTGAAACTGCTTTGTGATGTGTGAATTCATCTAACATACTTACACCGTTTTTTTGAATTGAGAAGTTTGCTCACACTGTTTTCTGGGAACTGCAATGGGATATATCGGAGTGCATTGAATCTTATGGTGACAAAGGAAGTATCCTCATATAAAAACTAGAAAGTTTTCTGAGAAACTGCTTTGTGATGTGGTAATTCATCTCACAGAGTTACACGATTCCTTTCATGGTTCAATTTGGTAGCACTCTTTTGGGGGAATCTGAGATGGGATATTTGGGATCACATTGAATCCGTTGGTGAAATGGAAATATCTTCAGATAAAAAAATAGAAAGAAGCCTCCTGAGAAAGTTCTTTGTCACGTTTGAACTCATCTCACAGAGTTACACCATTGCTTTCATTGAGCAGTTTGATAACACTGTTTTTGTGGTATGGGCAATAGGATATTTGGGAGTGCATTAGAGCCTATGGTGAGAAAGGAAATGTCCTCAGATAAAAACCAAAAAGCAGCATTCTGAGAACTGCTTTGTGACGTGTGAATTCATCTCACAGAGTTATACCTTTCTTTTCATGATGCAGTTATCTAACACTGTTTTCATGGAATGTGCAAAGGGACATATGTGAGCACATTGAGGCCTATGGTGAAAAAGAAATATCCTCAGATAAAAACTGGAAAGAAGCTTTCTGAGAAACTGCTTTGTGATATGTGAATTCATGTCACAGATTTACACTGCTCTTTTCATCGAGCAGTTTTCTAACTCTGTTTTGTTGGAATCCACAATGGGATATTTTGGAGAGCAATTTTTTCTTATGGTTAGAAAGGAAATATCCTCACATAAAAACGAGAAAGAAGCTTTCTGAGAAACCGCTTTGAGATATGTTAATTCATCTCACACAGTTACACTATACTTTACATGGAGCAGTTTGGTAGCACTGTATTTGGGGAATCTCAGAATTGATATTTTTGATCGAATTCAAGCCTAGAAAGGATATATTCTCAGATAAAAACTATAAAGCAGCATTCTGAGAAAGTTCTTGGTGATGTGTGAATTCATCTCACAGAGTTGCAGCTTTCTTTTTTATGGAGCAGTTTGCTAACACTGTTTTTGTGGAAACTGCAAAGGGATATTTGCACGTGCCTTCAGGCCTATAGTGAAAAAGGAAATATCCTCAGATGAAAACTAGAAAGAAGTTTTCTGAGAAACTGCTTTGTGATGTATAAACTCATCTCACAGAGTTACAATTTTCTTTTCATGGAGCAGCTTGCTAACACTGTTTTCGTGGAATTTGCAGAGGGATATTTGGGAGAACATTGAGACCTATAGTGATAAAGGATATATACGCAGATAAAAACTAGAAAGAAGCTTTCTGAGAAACTGCCTTGTGATGTGTGAATTCATATCACACACTTACAGTTCTTTTCAATGACCCATTTGATAACACTGTTTTCGTGGAATCTGCAATAGGATATTTAGGGATGCATTGAAGAAAATGGTGACAAAGTATATATCCTCAGATAAAAACCAAAAAGAAGCCTTTTGATAAACTGCTTTGTGATGCTTGAATTCATCTCACGGAGTTACACCTTTATTTTTCATGGAGCAGTGTGCTAATGCTGTTTTCGTGGAACCTCCAAAGGGATATTTGGGAGGGCATTGAAGCCTATGGTGACAAAGGAAATATCCTCAGAATAAAGCCACGGAGAACTTTCTGAGAAACTGCTTTGTGATGTGTGAATTCTTCTCAGAGAGGTACACTGTTCATTTCATTAAACAGTTTGATAACACTGTTTTCTTGGAATCTGCAGTGGGATATTTTGGAATGCATTGAAACTTAGGGTGACAAAGGAAATATCCTTAACCAAAAACTAGATAGAATCTTCCTGAGAAACTGCTTTGTGATTAGTGAATTCATATCACAGAGTTACACCTTACTTTTCATGGAGCAGATTGGTAGCACTGCTTTTGGGGTATCTAAGAGGGATATTATGGATCTCATTGAATCCTATAGTGACAAAGGAATTATTGTCAGATAAAAACTAGAAAGAAACTTTTTGAGAGACTGCTGTGTGATGTGTGTATTCATCTCACAGAATAATACCTTTCTTTTCATGTAGCAGTTTGCTAACACTGTTTACATGGAATCTCCAAAGGGATATTTGGGAGCGAGTTGAGGCCTATGGTGAAAAAGGAAATATCCTCAGATAAAAACTAGAAAGAATCTTTCTGAGACACTCCTTTGTGAGGTGTGAATGTATCTCACAGGTTTACACCTTTATTTTCATGGAGCATTTTGCTACCATTATTTTCGTGGAATCTTCAATGGGATTTTCGTGAGTGCATTGAGGCCTATGGTGAAAAAGGAAATATCCTCAGAGAAAAACTAGAAAGAACCTTTCTGAGAAACTACTTTGTGATTTGTGAATTCACTTCACTGAGTTACACGATTCTTTTCATGGAGCAGTTTTGTAACATTGTTTTTGGGGAATCTGTGAAGGGATATTTTGGATCACATTGAAGTCTATGGTGACAAAAGAAATATCCTCAAAAAACAACTAGAAAGAAGATTTCTGAGAAACTGATTTGTGATGTGTGTATTCATCTCACAGAGTAGCATGATTCTTTTCTTGTAGAAGCTTCCTGTAACTCTCTTAGTGGAATCTTCAATAGGATATTTGGGAGTGCATTGATAAATATGGTAACAAAGAAAATATCCACAGACAAAAACCAAAAAGAAGCTTTCTGAGATACTGCATTGTGATGTGTGAATTCATCTCATAGATTCATAACTTTATTTTCATGGAGAACTTTGCAAACACTATTTTGGTGGAATCTGCAAAGAGATATGCCCGAGTGCAGTGAGGCCTGGGGTGAAAAGGAAATATCCTCAGACAAAAACTAGAAAGAAGCTTTTTGAGAAACTGTTTTGTGATGTGTGAATTCATCTCACAGAGTTACACTGTTCTTTTCATTGAGGAGTTGCTAACACAGTTTTCCTGGAATCTGCAATGTGATATTTTGGAGCGCATTGGAGCTTATTGTGACAAAGGAAATATCCTCATTTAAAAAACTAGAAGAATTCTTTCTGAGAAACTGTTTTGTGATGGGTTAATTCATCTCATAGAGTTACAGTATTCTTTTCATGGATCAGTTTGGTAGCACCATTTTTGGGGAATCAGAGAAGGGATATATTCGATTGCTTTGAAGACTATGGTGACAAAAGAAATATCCTCAGATCAGTACCAGAAAGAAGCTTACTGAGAAACTTCTTCATGGTGTGTGAATTCTTCTTACAGAGTTACACATTTCTTTTAATGGAGGAGTTTGCTAACACTGCTTTTATGGAATCTGTAAAGGAATATTTGGGATGCATTGGGTCCTATGGTGAAAAAGGAAATACATTTACATAAAAACTAGAAAGAAGCTTTCTCAGAAACTGCTTCATGATGTGGGAATTCATCTCAGAGAGTTACAAGGTTGTTTTCATTGAGCAGTTTGCTAACACTGTTTTCTTGGAATCTGCAATCGGATATTTTGGAGTGCATTGAAGCTTAAGGTGACAAAGGGAATATCCTCAGATAAAAACTAGAAAGAAGTTTTCTGAGAAAGTCCTTTGTGATGTGTGAATTCATCTCACAGAGTTACGCCTTCCTTTTCTTGGAGCAGTTTACTAACACTGTTGTGGAATCAGCATGGGATATTTCGGAGTCCATTGAAGCTTATTGTTTCAAAGGAAATATCCTCATATAAAAACTACAAAGAAGCTTTCTGAGAAACTGCTTTGTGATGTGTTAATTCATCTCATAGGGGTACAGAGTTCTTTTCATGGATGAGTTTGGTAGCACTGTTTTGGGGGATTATGAGAAGGTATATTTAGGATCACCTTGAAGCCAATAGTGAAAAGGAAATATCCTCATGTAAAAAGTAGAAAAAAGCTTTCTGCGAAAGTCCTTTGTGATGTGTGAACTCATCTCACAGTGTTACAACATTATTTTCATTTAGCAGTTTGATAACATTGTTTTCCAGGAATTTGCAACAGGATATTTGGGAGTGCATTGAAGCCTATGGTGACAAAGGAAATACCATCAGAGAAAAACTAGAAAGAAGCTTTTGGAGAAACTTCTTCATGACGTGTGAATTCATTACAAGGAGTTATATCTTTCCTTTAATGGAGCAGTTTCCTAACACCGTTTTTGTACAATCTGCACATGGATATTTTTGCACACATTGGGGCCTATGGTTTAAAAGGAAATATCCTTAGATAAAAACTAGAAAGACACATTCTGAGAAACTGCTTTGTGACGTGGGAATTCATCTCACAGAGATACACCGTTCCTTTCTTTGAACAGTTTGTTAACACTGTTTTCGTGGAATCTGCAAAGGGTTATTTTGGAGAACATTGAAGTTTAAAATGGCAAAGGAAATACCCTCATATAAAAACTAGAAGGAATTTTTCTGCGTAAACGCTTTCTGATGTGTTAGTTCTTCTCACAGAGTTACAAGATTCTTTTAATGGATCAGTTTGTTAGCACTGTGTTCGTAGAATCTGCAAGGGGATATTGGGAAGCACATGGAGGCCAATAGAGAAAAAGGGGATATACTCAGATAAAAACTTTAAAGAAGCTTTCTGAGAAGGTTCTTTGTGATGTGTGAATTCGTCACACAGAGTTGCACCTTTTTTTCATGGAGCAGTTTACTAACACTGTTTTCGTGTAATCTGCAAAGAGATTTTTGGGAGCACAATGAGGCCTGTAGTGAAAAAGGAAATATCTTCAGATAAAAACTAGATAGAAGCTTTGTGAGAAAGTGCTTTGTGATGTGTGAATTCGTCTCACAGAGTTACACTGTTGTTTTCATTGAGCAGTTTGCTAACATTGTTTTCTCGGAATCAGCAAAGGGATATTTTAGAGCGCAATGAAGCTCATGGTGGCAAACAAAATATCCTCATAGAAAAAGTAGAAAGAAGTTTTCTGGAAAACTGCTTTGTGATTTGTGAATTCTTCTCACAGAGTTACATGATTCTTTTCATGGATCAGTTTGGTAGCACTGTTTTTGTGGTATCTGAGAAGGGATATTTGGGTTGCATTGAAGCCTATGGTGACAAGGGAAATATTCTCAGATAAAAACTAGAAAGATGCTTTCTGATAAAATTATTTGTGATGTGTGAATTCATCTCACTGAAGTACAGCATTCTTATTATGGAGCAGTTCGCCAATACTCTTTTTGTGGAATCTGCAAAGGGATATTTTGGAGCACATTGAGCCCTACAGTTAAAAAGGAAGCATCCTCAGATAAAAACTAAAAACAAGCTTTCCGAGAGACTGCTTTGAGATGTGTGAATTCATCTCAGAGTGTTACATCGTACTCTTCTTAGAGCAGTTTGCTAACACTGTTTTCAAGGAATCTGCAAAGGGATATATGAGAGTGCAATGAGGCCTATGGTGAGAAAGGAAATATCCTCAGATTAAAAACTAGAAAGAAGCTTTCTGAGAAACTTCCTTTGTGATGGGTGAATTCAACTCACAGAATTACACTGGTCATCTCATTGAGCAGTTTGCTAGCACCGTTTTCTTGGAATCTGCAATGGTGTATTTCGGAGTGCTTTGAAGCTTATTATTAAAAATTAAATATCCTCAGACAAAAACTAGAAAGAAATTTCTGAGACACTCCTTCGTTATTTGTGAATTCATCTCACAGAGTTATACAATGTTTTCAGTGGATCAGTTTGATAGCAGTGTTTCTGGGTTATTTGAGTAGGGATATTTTCAATCATATTGAAGCCTATGGTTACAAAGGAAATATCATCAGAAAGAAAAACAGAAAGAAGCTTTCTGAGAAAGGTTTTTTTTATGTGTGAATACGTCTCACAGAGTTACAATATTCTTTTCAGGGAAAAGTTTGCTACCACTGTTTTTGAGGAAACTGCAAAGGGATATTTGGGAGTACATTGAGGCTTATGGTGAAAAAGCAAATATCCTAAGATAATGAGTAGAAAGAAGCTTTCGGAGAAACTGCTTTATGATGGTTGAATTCATCTCACAGAGCTACACCATTCTTTTCTTTGAGCCATTTGATTACACGGTTTTCGTGGAGTCTGCTATAGGATATTTGGCAGTGCATTGAACCTATTTTGACAAAGAACATATCCCCATAGAAAAACTAAAAATAAACTTTCTGAGAAACTGCTTTGTGATGTGGGAATTCAACTCACAGAGTTACCCTGTTCTTTTCATTGAGCGGTGTCCTAACACTGTTTTCCTGGATCTACAATAGGATATTTTGGAGTGCAGTGAAGCTTATTGTCAAAAAGTAAGTATCTGCAGACAAAAACTAAAAAGAAACATTTTGAGAATCTGCTTTGTGAATTCATCTCACAGAGATACATGATACTTTTCATGGTCCAGTTTGATAGCACTCTTTCTGGGGAAACTTTGAAGGGATATTTTGGATCGCATTGAAGCCTATGATGACCACTGAAATATCCTCAGATAAAAAGTAGAAAGAAGCTTTCTGAGAAAGTCCTTTGTAATGTGTGAATTCATCTCCAAAAGTTACACCTTTCTTTTCATGGAGTAGATTGCTAATAGTCTTTTCATGGAATCTTCAAAGTGATGTTTGGGAGTGCAATGAGGCCTATGGTGAAAAAGGAAATAACTTCAGATAAAAACTAGAAAAAAGCTTTCTGAGAGACTGCTTTGTGATGAATGAATTCGTTACACAGAGCTACACCATTCTTTCATTGAGTAGTTTGATAACACATTTTTCGTGGAATCTGCAATAGGACATTTGGGATCACATTGAAGCTTATGGTGACAAAGGAAATATCCTCAGATAAAAACTGAAAAGAAAGTTTCTGAGAAACTACTTTGTGCCATGTTTTTCATCTCACAGAATTACACTGTTCTTTTCATTGAGCAGTTTACTATCACTGTTTTCTTTTAATCTGCAGTGAGATATTTCGGAGCACAATGAATTTATGGTGACGAAGGAAATATTCAGACAAAAATTAGAAAGAAACTTTCTGAGAAACTGCTTTATGATGTGTGAATTCATCTCACAGAGTCCATGATTCTTTTATGGAGTAGTTTTTTAGTACTGTTTTTGGGGAATCTCAGAAGGGATACTTTGCATTGAATTGAAACCTATGGTGACTAAAGAAATGTCCTCAGATAAAAAGTAGAAAGAAGCTTTCTGAGAAAGATCTTTGTGATGTGTGAATTCATCTCACAGTGAAACACCATTGTTTTCATGGACAAGAATGCTAACACAGTTTTTGTGGAAACTGCAAAGGGATATTTGCGAGTGCATTGAGACTTATAGTGAAAAAGGAAATATTCTCATAGAAAAACAGAAAGAAGCTTTCTGAGAAAGTGCTTAGTGATGTGTGAATTCATCTCAGAGAGTTACACCTTTCTTTTCATGGAGTAGTTTGCTAACACTGTTTTCATGGAATCTGCAAAGGTACATTTGGGAGTGCTTTGACGCCTATGGTGAAAAAGGAAATATCCTCAGATAATTACTATCAAGAATCTTTCTGAGAAACTGCTTTGTGATGTGTGAATTCATCTCACGGAGTTACACTGTTCTTTTCATATAGAGGCCACCAACACTGTTTTCTAGGAATCTGCAATGCGATATTTTAGATCACATTGAAACTTATGGTGACAAAGGAAATATCTTCATATAAAAACTAGTAAGAAGCTTTCTGAGAAACCGCTTTGTGGTGTGTTAATTCCTTTCACTGACTTATACAACTCATTTCATGGATCTGTTTTGTAGCACTCTTTTGTGTAAACTGAGAAGTGATATTTTGGATCACATTGAAGAATATGTTGACTAAGGAAATGTCCTCAGATAAAAATTAGAAAGAGGCTTTCTGAGAAAGTTCTTCATGATGTGTGAATTACACCTTTCCCTTCATGGTGTTACACCTTTCCCTTCATGGTGCAGTTTGCTAACAGTGTTTTCATGGAATTTCCAAAGGAATGTTTGGGAGCGTAGTGAGGCCTATAGTGAAAAAGGAAATATCCTCAGATAAAAACTAGAAAGAAGCTTTCTGAGAAACTGCTTTGTGATGTGTGAATTCATGTCACAGAGCTACACTGTTCTTTCCATTGAGCCGTTTGGTTACACTGCTTTTGTGGAATCTGCAATAGGATATTTGGGAGCGCATTGAAGCCTATGGCGACAAAGGAAATATCCTCATAGAAAAACCGAAAAGAAGCTTTCTGAGAAACTGATTTGTGATGTGTGAATTCAACTCAAAGAGTTGCACTGTCCTTTTCACTGAGCAGTTTGCTCACACTGTTTTCTTGGAATCTACAATGGGATATTTCGGAGTGCATTGAAACTTTCTGTGAAAAAGGAAATATCCTCAGACAAAAAGGAGAAAAAAACTTTCTGAGAAGCCACTTTGTGATTTGTGAATACATCTCACAGATATACACAATTCTTTTCATGGTTCAGTTTGATAGCACTGCTTTTGGGTAATCTGAGAAGGGATATTTTGGATTGCCTGAAGCCTCTGGTGACAAAGGAAATATCCTCAGATAAAAACTAGAAAGAAGCTTTCTGAGAAAGTTCTTTCTGATATGTGAATTCATATCACAGATTTACATCTTTCTTTTCATGGAGCAGTGTCCTAACAGTGTTTTCATGGAATCCACAACAGGATATTTGGGAGCGCATTGAGGCCTATGGTGTGAAAGGAAATATCCTCAGATAAAAACCAGAAAGAAGCTTTCTGAGAAACTGCTTTGTGATGTGTGAATTCATCACACATGATTACACTTTGTTTTCATTGAGCAGTTTGCTAACACTGTTTCTTGAAATCTGTAATGGGATATTTCGGAGCGCATTGAAGCCTATGGTGACAAAGGAAATATTCTCAGATAAAAACTAGAAAGAAGCTTTCTAAGAAACTTTTTTGTGATGTGTGAATTCATATCACAGATTTACACCTTTCTTTTCATGGAGCTGTGTCCTAACAGTGTTTTCATGGAATCCGCAACAGGATATTTGGGAGTGCATTGAGGCCTATGGTGTAAAAGGAAATATCCTCAGATAAGAACTAGAAAGAAGCTTTCTGAGAAACTGCTTTGTGATGGGTGAATTTATGTCACAGAGCTACACGATTCTTTTCATTTAGCTGTTTGATAATACTGCTTTTGTGGAGTCTGCAATAGGATATTTGGGAGCACTTTGAAGCCTATTGTGACAAAGTAAATATCCTCATAAAAAAGCCAAAAAGAAGCTTTCTGAAAAATTGCTTTGTGATGTGTGAATTTTTCTCACAGACATACAACTTTCTTTTCATGGAGCAGTTTGATAACACTGTTTTCTTGGGATCTGCTAAGGGATATTTGGGAGTGACTTGAGGCTATGGTGAAAAAAGAAATATCCTCAGATAAAAGTTAGAAAGAAGTTTTCTGAGAAACTGTTTTGTGTTGTGTAAATTCGTCTAACAGTGTTACACTGTTATTTTCATTGAGTAGTTTGCTAACACTGTTTTCTTAGAATATGCAAAGGGATATTTCAGAGCGCATTGAAGTTTATGGTGACAAACAAAATATCCTCATAGCAAAACTCGAAAGAAGCTCTCTGAGAAACTGCTTTGCAATTTGTGAGTTCATCTCACAGAGTTACTTCTTTCTTTTCATGGAACAGTTTGCTAACACTATTTCTGTGGAGTCTGCAAAAGTATATTTGGGAGCACATTGAGGCCTATAGTTAAAAAAACAAAATATCCTCAGATAAAATCAAGTAAGAGCTTTCTGAGAAACTGCTTTGTGATGTGTGAATTCATCTGACAGAGGTACACAGTTCTTTTCATTTAGCAGTGTGTTAACACTGTTTTACTAAAATCTGCAATGGGATATTGAGGAGCGCTTTGAGGAATATGGTGAAAAACTAAATATCCTCAGAAAATAACTAGAAAGAAACTTTCTGAGAAGCTCCATTGTGTTTTGTGAATTTATCCCACAGTGATACATGATTCTTTTCATGGAGCAGTTTGGTGGCACTGTTTTTGGGGAATCTGAGATTGATATTTTGGATTGCTTTGAAGCCTGTGGTGACAAAGGGAATATTATCAGATAAAAACTGCAGAGAAGCTTTCAGAGAAAGTTCTTTGTGATGTGTGAATTCATCTCACAGAGTTACACATTTCTTTTCATGGAACAACGCGTTTGCTAACACTGTTTTTGAGGAATATGCAATGGGATATACGGGAGGGCAATGAAGCCTATGGTTTCAATGGAAATATCCTCAGAAAAAAACAAAAAAGAAACTTTCTGAGAAAGTGCTTTGGGATGTTTGAATTCATCTCACCAAATTACAATGTTCTTATCATTGATCAGTTTGATAACACTCT
Organism: Macaca mulatta; assembly: GCF_049350105.2. Taxonomy (NCBI): domain Eukaryota; kingdom Metazoa; phylum Chordata; class Mammalia; order Primates; family Cercopithecidae; genus Macaca; species Macaca mulatta. The sequence goes on from NC_133413.1 coordinate 46,319,366, forward strand.
TTTGTTGGAATCTGCCATGGGATATTTTGGAGTGCATTGAGGCAAATGGAGAAAAAGGAAATATCCTCAGACAAAAAGTAGAATGAAGCTTTCTGAGAAACCGCTGTGAGATGTGCTAATTCATATCACCGAGTTACATGATGCTTTTCATGGATCAGTTTGGTAGTACTGTTTTTGAGGGGTCTGGGAATGGATATTTTGGATCACATTGAACTCTACAGTGACAAAGGAAATGTCCTCAGATAAAAACTAGAAAGAAGCTTTCTGAGAAACTGATTTGTGATGTGTGAATTCACCTCACAGAGTTACAACTTTCTTTTCATGGGGCAGTTTTTCTAACACTGTTTTTGTGGAATCTGCAATGGGATATTTGGGAGGACATTGAGTACTCTGGTGAAAAACTACATATCGTCAGATAAAAACTAAAGAAGGTTTCTGAGAAACTGCTTTGTGATGTATGAATTCATTTCACAGAGTTAGGCTGTTCTTTTCATGGAGTGGTTCGATAACACGGTTGTTGTGGAATCTTCAATAATTTATGTTGGAGTGCATTGAAGCCTATGGTAACAAAGCAAATATCTTCAGATAAAATCTATAAAGAAACTTTCTGAGAAACTGCCTTGTGATGTGTGAATTCATCTCACAGAGTTACACCATTCTTTTCATTGAGCAGAATGATAACACTGTTTTCTGTAAATCTGCAAAGGGATATGTCAGAGCACATTGAAGTTTATAGCAACAAAGTAAATATCCTCAGACAGAAAGTAGAAAGAAACTTACTGAGAAACTGATTTGTGATATGTTAATTCATCTCACAGAGTTAGATGATTCTTTTCATGGAACAGTTTTGGTAGCACAGTTTTTGGGGAATCCGAGAAGGGATATTTTGGATCACATTGAAGTCTATGATGACAAAGGATATATCAACAGATAAAAATTAGAAAGAAGCTTTCTGAGACACTTCTTTGTGATGTGTCAATTTATCTCCCTGAGTTACACTTTTCTTTTCATAGAGATGTTTGCTAACACAGTTTTCATGGAATCAGCAAAGGGATATTTGGAAGTGCATTGATGTCTGTGGTTAAAAAGGAGAAATCCTCAGATAAAAACTAGAAAGAAGCTTTCTGAGAAAGTGCTTTGCAACGTGTGAATTCATCTCTGAGACTTATACTGTTCTTTTCATTGAGCAGTTTGCCAACACCGTTTTCCTGGATTCTACAATGGGATACTTCAGACTGCATTGAAGCTTATGGTGACAAAGGAAATATCCTCGTAAAAAAAAAACTTGAAACAGACTTTCTGAGAAACCACTTTATGATGTGTTAATTCATCTCTCAGAGTTACACGATTCTTTTCATGGAGCAGTTTGGTAGCACTGATTTTTTGGAAACTGAGAAGGGATATTTTGGATTGCATTGAAACCTACAGTGACAAAGGAAATATCCTCAGATAAAAACTAGAAATAATCTTTCTGAGGAACTCTTTGTGATGTGTGAATACATCTCACACAGTTACACCTTTCTTTTCATGGAGCAGTTACCTAACACTCTTTTCGTGGAATCCACAAAGGGATATTTGGGAGTGCCTTGAGGCCTATAGTGAAAAAGTTACATCATTCTTTTCATGGATCAGTGTGGTAGAACTGTTTTAGGGGAATCTGAGAAGGGATATATTGGATCACCTTGAAGCCTATCATGACAAAGGAAATATCCTCAGATAAAAACCAGAAAGAAGCTTTCTGAGAAAGTTCTTTTTGATGTGTGATTTCACTTCTCAGTGTTACAGCTTTCTTTTCATGGAAGAGTTTGATAACACTGCTTTTGAGGAATCTGTAAAGGGATATTTGGGAGTGAATTGAGTTCAATACTGAAAAAAGAAGTATCCTCAGATAAAAACTAGAAAGAGTCTTTCTGAGAAACTGCACCATGACGTGTGAATTCATCATACACAGTTACACCATTCGTTTAATTGAGCTTTTTGATAATACTGTTTTCGTGGAATCTGCAATAGGGTGTTTTGGAAAGTATTGAAGCCTATGGTGACAAAGGAAATATCCTCAGATAAAAACCAAAAATAAACTTTCTTTGGAACTGCTTTGTGGTGTGTGAATTCATCTTATAAAGTTACACCATTCTTTTCGTTGAGAAGTTTGCTAACACCTTTTTCATGGAATCTACAATGGGATATTCCAGAGCACATTGAGGAATATGGTGAAAAGGAAATATCTTCAATTAAAAACCAGAAAGAATCTATCTGAGAAACAGCTTTGGATGTGTGAATTCATCTCACAGTGTTACACCAGTCTTTCCATAGAGCAGTTGGGTAGCACTCTTTTGGGGGAATCTGAGAAGAGATAATTTGAATAGCCTTGAAGCCTATATTGAAAAGGGAAATATCCTTTCTAGCTAAAAACTAGAAAGAAACTTTCTGAGAAACTGTTTTGTGATGTGTGAATTCATCTCACAGATTTACATGACTCTTTTCTTGGAGCAGTTTGCTAACACTGTTTTCACAGAATTTACAATAGGATATTTGGGAGTGTGTTGAAGTCTAAAATGACAAAAGAAATATCCTCAGACAAAAAACAAAAAGAATCATTCTGAGAAACAGCTTTGGGATATGTGAATTCACCTCACAGATTTACACCTTTCTTTTCATGGAGCACTTTTCTAACACTAATTTCATGTTTTCTACAAAGAGATATTTGGGAGAGAATTGAGGCCTATGGGGAAAAGGAAATATCTTCAGACAAAAATAGAAAGAAGGTTTCTGAGAAACTGCTTTGTGGTTTGTGAATTCATCTCACAGAGTTACTTGATTCTTTTCATGGAGCAGTTTTGTAACACTGTTTTTGAGGATTATGAGAAATGATATTTTAGATCATATTGAACCCATGGTGAAAAAGGAAATGTCCTGAGATAAAAACTAGAAAGAAACTCTCTGAGAAACTGCTTTGTGATGTGCGAATTCATCTTACAGAGTTATGCCTTTATTTTCTTGCAGCAGTTTGCTAACACTGTTTTTGTGGAATCTGCAAAGGGATATTTGGGACCGCATTGAGGCCTATGATTTAAAAGGAAATATCCTCAGATAAAAACTAGAAAGAAACTTTCTGAGAAAATACTTTTTGATGTGTGAATTCACCTCACAGAATTACACTGTTCTTTTCATTGAGAAGTTTTCTAACACTGTTTTATTGGAATCTGCAATGGGATATTTCAGATGGCATTGAAGGTTATGGTGACAAAGGAAATATCCTCAGACAAAAACTAGAAAGAAGCTTTCTGAGAAACTGCTGTGTGATCTGTGAATTCCTTTCACAGAGTTACAGGATTCATTTAATGGATCAGGTTAGTATCACTGTTTTTGGGGAATCTGAAAAGTTGTATTAGACATCTCATTGAAGTCTATTTTGAAAATTAAATACCCTCAGATAAAAACAAGAAAGAAGCTCTCTGAGAAAGTTCTTTGTGACATGTGAACTCATTTCACAGAGTTACACCCCTCTTTTCATTGAGCAGTTTGATAACACTCTTTCTGTGGAATCTGCAATGATATATTTGAGAGCGCATTGAAGCCTATGGTGACAAAGGAAATAGCCTCAGATAAAAACCAAAAAGTAGATTTCTGAGAAACTGCTTTGCATTGTGTGAATTCATCTCGCAGAGTTATGCTGTTGTTTTCATTGAGCAGTTTTCTAACAGAGTTTTCGTGGAATCTGCAATGGGATATTTCCGAGCGCATTGAAGCTTATGATGACAAAGGAAATATCCTTAGACAAAAACTAGAAAGTAGCTTTCTGAGAAACTGCTTTGCAATGTATGTATTCATCTCCCAGAGTAACACCTTTCTTTTCATGCATCAGTTTCCTAACACTATGTTCTTGGAATCTACAGAGGGATATTTGGGAGAGAGTTGAGGCCTATGGTGAAAAGGAAGATATCCTTTGAAAAAAAAACTAGAAAGAAGCTTTCTTAAAATCTACTCTGTGATGTGTGAATTCATATCACTGAGTTACACCACTCTTTCATGGAGCAGTTTTGTGGCACTGTTTTGGGGGAATCTGACAAGGAATAATTTAAACTTCTTTGAAGCCTATGGTGACAAAAGAAATATCCTCAGAAAACAACTAGAAAGAAGATTTCTGAAAAAGTTCTTTGTGATGGGTGAATTCCGCTCTCAGAGTTACACCTTTCTCTTCCTGGAGCAGTTTACTAACACTGTTTTCATGGTATCTGCAAAGTGATATTTGGGAGCACGTTGAGACCTGCAGTGAAAAACGAAATATCCTCCAATAAAACCAATAGAAAGATTTATGTGAAATTGCTTTGTGATGGGTGAATTCATCTCACAGAGTTACACCTTTCTTTCCTTATAGCAGTTTGCTAACACTGCTTGTGTGGAATCTGCAATAGGATATTTGGGAGGGCATTGAAGCTTATGGTGACAAACGATTTATCCTCAGAAAAATAACCAAAAAGTAGCTTTCTGTGAAACTGCTTTGTGATGTGTGAATTCGTCTCACAGAGTTACACCTTTCTTTTCGTGGAGCAGTTTGGTAGCACTGTTTATGTGAATCTGAAGAAGAATATTTTGGATTTCATTGAAGCATATGCTGACAAATTAAATATCCTCAGGAAAAAAACTAGAAGGAGGTTTTCTCACAAACTTCTTTGTGATGTGTCTATTCATCTCACAGAGTAGTAACTTTTTATCATGTAATAGTTTGCAAACAGTTTTTGTGGAATATAGAAAGGAATATTTGGAAGTGATTTGAGGCCTAAGGTGGAAAAGGAAATATCCTCATATAAAAGGTAGACATAAACTTTCTGAGAACCAGCTTTATGATGTGTGAATTCATTTCACAGGGTTACACTGTTATTTTCATTGAGCAGTTGCCTAACAGTGGTTTCTTGGAATCTACAAGGGGATATTTTGGAGCTCATTGAAGCTTATTTTTACAAAGAAAATATCCTCGTGTAAAACTAGACAAAAGCTTCCTGAGAAACGACTATTTGATGTGTTATTTCATCTCACAGAGTCACACGATTCTTTTCATAAATCAGTTTTGTAGAACTGCTTTTGGGGAATCTGCGAAGGGATATTGGCGAGTGCAATGAGCAATATGGTGAAAAAGGAAATATCCTCGTAGAAAAACAAGAAAGAAGCTTTCTGTGAAACTGCCTTGTGATGTGTGAATTCATCTCACAGAGTTACACCATTCTTTTCATTGAGAAGTTAGCTAACATCTTTTCCTTGGAATATGCAATGAGATATTCCGGAGAGCATTGAGGAATATAGAGAAAAAAGAAACATCCTCAGATAAAAAGTGGAAAGAATCTTTCTGAGAAATTACTTTGTGATGTGTGGATTCATCTCACAGAGTTGCAAGTTTCGCAGAAAGCTTCTTTCTAGTATTCCTCTGAGGATATTTCCTTTGTCACTGTAAGCTTCATGGCACTGAGAAATATCCCATTGTGGATTTCAAGAAAACAGTGTTAGCAAGCTGATCAATGAAAAGAAATGTGTAACTCTGTGACTTGCATACACATCACAATGCAGTTTCTCAGAACACTTTTTTCCAGTTTTTATCTCAGAATACTTCTTTTTCACTGTAGACCTCAACGTGCTCCCAAATACCACTATGCGGATTCCATGAAAACAGTGTTAGCAAACTGCTTCATGAAGACAAAAATGTAGCTCTGTGACATGATTTCACACACCACCAAGCAGTTTCTGAGAAGGCTTCTCTCCAGGTTTTATCTGAGGATATTTCACTTTTCACCATGGGATTCAATGATATCCAAAATATCACCTCCGAGATTTCACAGAAAAAATGCTAGCAAACTCCTCCATGAAACAGTGGTGTAACTCTGAGAGATGATATCACACATCACAAAGCAGTTTCTCAGAATGCTTCTTTCTGGTTTTGGTCTGAAGATATTTCCTTTGGCCGTATAGTCTTCAAAGCGATCCGAAATATCCGTTCTCAGATTTCACAAATTCAGAGCTAGCAAACGGCTCCACGAAACACAGGTGTAACTCTAAGAGATGCAATCTCACATCACAAAGCAGTTTCTCAGAAGCTTCTTTCTGGTTTTTATCTGAGGAGATTTCCTTTGTCACAGTAAGTTTCATTGCATTAAGAAATATCCCATTGCAGATTTCAAGAACAGTGTGTTAGCAAACTGATCAATGAAAAGAAAGGTGTAACTCTCTGAGTTGCAGTCACACATCACAATACAGTTTCTCAGAACACTTCTTTCTCGTTTTTATTTGAAGGTACTTCCTTTGTCAGCATAGGCTTCAATGCGATCCAAAATATCCCTTTCAGATTCCCCAAAAACAATGGTAAGAGACTGCTTCATGAAATGAAAGTGTAACTCGGTGAGATGAATTCAGATATCAGAAAGCAGTTTCTGAGAAATCGTTTTTCTACTTTTTATCTGAGGATATTTTCTTTTTCACCATAGCCCTCAATGCGCTCCCAAATATCACTTTGCAGATTCCAAGAAAACATGTTAGCAAACTGCTTCATTGAGAGAAAGGTGTAACTCTGTGAGATGAATTCACACATCACAAAGAAGTTTCTCGGAGAGCTTCTTTCTAGGTTTATTTGAGGATATTTCCTTTTTCACTGTAGGCCTCAATGCGTTCCCAAATATCACTTTACGTTTTCCATGAAAACTGTGTTAGCAAACTGCCTCATTGAGAGAAAGGTGTAACTCTGTGAGATGAATTCACACGTCACAAGGAAGTTTCTCAGAAAGCTTCTTTCTAGTTTTTATCTGAGGATATTTCCTTTTTCACCATAGGCCTCAAAGTGCTCCCAAATATCACTTTGCAGATTCCATGAAAACAGTGTTAGCAAACTGCTTCATCAAGAGAAAGGTGTAACTATGTGCATTGAATTCACACGTCACAAAGAAGTTTCTCAGGAAGCTTCTTTGTCGTTTTTATTTGAGAATATTTCCTTTGTCATCGTAGGCTTCAATGCAATCCAAAGTATCCCTTCTGAGATTCTCCAAAAGCAGTGGTAACAGACTACTCCTTGAAGTGACATTTTAACTCTCTGAGATGAATTCACTCGTCATAAAGTAGTTTCTCAGAAAGCTTCTTTCTAGTTTTTATCTGAGGATATGTCCTTTTTCACCGTAGGCCTCAATGACTTCCCAAATATCACTTTACACATTCCAGGAAAACTGCGTGAGTAAACTGTTCCATGAAGAGGACACTTTATCTCTGTGAGATGAATTCACACTTCACAAAATAATTTCTCAGAAAGCTTCTTTCTAGTTTTTATCTGAGGTATTTCCTTTTTCACCATCAGACTCAATGCACTCCCAAATACATCTTGGCCGATTCCACAAAAACGGTGATAGAAAACTCCCTCGTGGAAAGAAAGGTTTAACTCTGCTATATAAATTCACACATCACAAAACAGTTTCTCAGAAAGCTTCTTTCTAGTTTTTATCTGAGAATATTTCCTTTGTCAACATAGGTTTCAATGAGATCCAAAATATCGCTTCACAAATTGCCCAGAAACAGTGGTAACAGACTGCTCCATGAAACAAAAGTGTAACTCTGTGGGAAGAATTCACACATCAAAAAACAGTTTCTTAGTAAGCTTCTTTCTAGTTTTCATCTGAGGATATTTCCTTTTACACCATAGGTCTCAAACCGCTCACAAATATCACTTCGCAGATTCCACAAAAACAGTCTTAGCAAATTGCTTCATGAAGAGAAATCTATAACTCTGTGAGATGAATTCACACGTCACTAAGAAATTTCTCAGAAAACTTCTTTCTCGTTTTTATTTGAGGATATTTCCTTTGACCACGTAGGCTTCAATGTGATCCAAACTATCCCTTTCAAATTCCCCAAAAACAATGGTAAGAGACTGCTCCATGAAATGAAAGTGTAACTCTGTGAGATGAATTCAGATATCAGAAAGCAGTTTCTCAGAAAGCGTCTTTCTACTTTTTTTCTGAGGATATTTCCTATTTCACCATAGCCCTCAATGTTCTCACAAATATTACTTTGCAGATTCCACGAAAACCTGTGAGCAAAATGCTTCATTGAGAGGAAGGTGGAACTCTGTGAGATGAATTCATACATCACAAAGAAGTTTCTTAGAAAGCTTCTTTCTACTTTTTATCTGAGAAGATTTCCTTTGTCAACATAGGTTTCAATGCAATCCAAAACATCGCCTCACAAATTCCCCAAAAACAGTAGTAACAGACTGTTACATGAAGTGAAATTTTAACTCTGTGAGATGAATTCACACATCACAAAGAAGTTTCTCAGAAAGCTTCTTTCTCGTTTTTACTGAGGATATTTCCTTTTTCACTATAGGCCTCAATGCGTTCCCAAATATCACTTTACGGATTCCACGAAAACTGTTAGCAAACTGCCTCATTGAGAGAAAAGTGTACCTCTGTGAGATGAATTCACATGTCACAAAGAAGTTTCTTATACAGATTATTACTAGATTTTTTCTGATGATATTTCCTTTGTCAGCATAGGTTTCAATACGATCCAAAATATTGCTACACAAATTCCCCAGAAACAGTGGTAACATTGTTCCATGAAACGAAAGTGTAACTCTGTGAGGAGAATTCACACATCAAAAAGCAGTTTCTGAGAAAGCTTCTTTCTGGTTTTTATCTGAGGATATTTCCTTTTTCACCATAGAATTCAAAGTGCTCCTAAATATCACTTTGCATACTCCACGAAAACATATTAGCAAACTGTTTCATTGAGAGAAAAGTCTAACTTTGTGAGGTGAATTCACACATCATCAAGAAGTTTCTCAGAAAACTTCTTTCTAGTTTTTATCTGAAGAGATTTCCTTTGTCTACATAGGTTTCAATGCGATCCAAAATATCGCCTCAAAAATTCCCCAAAAACAGTGTTAACAGACAGCTCTATGAAGTGAAATTTTAACTCTGTGAGATGAATTCACACATCATAAAGCAGTTTCTCAGAAAGCTTCTTTCTAGTTTTTATCTGAGGAGATTTCCTTTTTCACCATAGGCCTCAATGAGATCCAAAATATCGCTTCACAAATTCCCCAGAAACAGTGGTAACAGACTGCTCTATGAATCGAAATTGTAACTCTCTGAGAAGAATTCGCACACCAAAAAGCAGTTTCTCAGAAAGTTTCTTTCTGGTTTTCATCTGAGGATATTTCCTTTTACACCATATGTCTCAAAGCGCTCCCAAATATCACTTTGCAGATTCTACGAAAACAGTGTTAGCAAACTGCTTCATGAAGAGAAATGTGTAACTCGGTGAGATGAATTCACATCTCACAAAGAAGTTTCTCAGAAAGATTCTTTCTCGTTTTTATTTGAGGATATTTCCTTTGTCAGCGTAGGCTTCAATGTTATCCAAAATATCCCTGTCAGATTCCCCAAAAACAATGGTAAGAGACTGCTCCATGAAATGAAAGTGTAACACTGTGAGATGAATTCAGATGTCAGAAAGCAGTTTCTCAGAAATCTTCTTTCTCGTTTTTATTTGAGGATATTTCCTTTGTCAGCATAGGCTTCAATGCTATCCAAAATATCCCTTTCAGATTCCCCAAAAACAATGCTAAGACACTGCTCCATGAAACGAAAGTGTAACTCTGTGCGATGAATTCAGATGTCAGAAAGCAGTTTCTCAGAAAGCGTCTTTCTAGTTTTTATCTGAGGATATTTCCTTTTTCACCCTAGCCCTCAATGCGCTTCCACATATCACTTTGCAGATTCCACGAAAACGTATTAGCCAACTGCTTCATTGAGAGAAACGTATAACTCTGTGAGAAGAATTCACATATTACAAAGAAGTTTCTCAGTAGCTTCTTTCTAGTTTTTATATGAGGAGATATCCTTTGTCAACATAGGTTTCAATGCACTAAGAAATATCCCATTGCAGATTTCAAAAAAAACAGTGTTAGCAAACTGATCAATGAAAAGAAAGGTGCAACACCCTGAGTTTCAGTCACACATCACAATGAAGTTTCTCAGAATGCTTCTCTCTCGTTTTTATTTGAAGAAAATTCCTTTTTCATCGTAGGCTTCAATGCGATTCAAAACATCCCTTTCAGATTACCCAAAAACAATGGTAAGACACTGCTACATGAAACGAAAGTGTAACTCTGTGAGATGAATTCAGATATCAGAAATCAGTTTCTCAGAACGCGTCTTTCTAGTTTTTATCTGAGGATATTTTTTTTTCACTGTGGCCCTCAATGTGCTCTCAAATATCACTTTGCAGATTCCATGAAAACAGTGTTAGCAAACCGCTTCATTGAGAGAAATTTGTAACTCTCTGAGATGAATTCACACATCACAAAGAAGTTTCTCAGAAAGCTTCTTTCAAGTTTTTATCTGAGGATATTTCCTTTGTCAACATAGGTTTCAATGTGATCCAAAATATCACATCAGAAATTCCACACAAACAGTGGTAACAGACTGCTCCATGAAGTGAAATTTTAATTCTTTGAGATGAATTCACACATTACAAAGCATTTTCTCAGAAAGCTTCTTTCTAGTTTTTATCTGAAGAGATTTCCTTTTTCACCATAGCCTCAATGCTCTCCCAAATATTACTTTGCAGATTCCACAAAAACAGGTTAGTTAACTGCTTCATGAAGAGAAACGTGTAACTCTGTGAGATGAATTCACAGGTCATAAAGAAGTTTCTCAGAAAGCTTATCTGAGGATATTTCCTTTTTCAACATGGGATTCAATGATATCCAAATTATCACTTCTGAGATTCCACAGAAATAGTGCTAGTAAACTCCTCCACAACAGAGTGTGTAACACTGTGAGATGAATTCACACATCATAAAGCAGTTTGTCAGAAAGTTTCTTTCTGGTTTTTATTTGAGGATATTTCTTTTGTCAATAGAGTCTTCATAGTGATCCAAAATATCACTTTTCAGATCCCACAAAAACAGTGCTAGCAAACGTCTCCATGAAATACAGGTATAACTCTATGAAATGAATTCACACATCACAAAGCAGTTTCTCAGAAAGCTTCATTCTGGTTTTTATCTGAGGATGTTTCCCTTGGCCGTAGAGTCTTCAAAGCGATCCAAAATATCAGTTCTCAGATTCCACAAAAACAGGGCTATCAAACAGCTCCATGAAAGTCAGGTGTATCTCTGTGATTAGAATTCACATATCACAAAGCAGTTTCTCAGAAAGCTTCTTTCTTTGTCTTCTGAGTTTATTTGTGGTCTCAAAGCACCCCCGTGTGTCTTATGGCAAATTCTGCGAAAACACTGTTAGCAAGCTTCTCAATGAAAACAATGCTGTAACTGTGAGCTGAATTCACCTACAACAGAGCAGTTTCTCAGAAGGCTTCTCTGCAGTTTTTATCTGAGGATATTTCTTTTTCTACCCTGGGATTCAATGATATCCAAGATATCACTTCTGAGATTCCACAAAATCAGTGCTAGCAAATCCCTCTATGAAAGGGTGGTGTCACTGTGAAATGAATTCACGCATCACAAACCAGTTTCTCAGAAAGCTTCATTCTGGTTCTTATCTGAGGATATATCCTTTGTCCATAGAGTATTCATAGTGATCCAAATCATCACTTCTCTGATTCCAGAAAAACAGTGTTAGCAAACGGCTCCTCGAAACACAGGTGTAACTCTAAGAGATGCATTGTCACAACACAAAGCAGTTTCTCAGAAAGCTTCTTTCTGGTTTTTATCTGAGTATATTTCCTTTTTCACTATAGGCCTCAAAGCGCTCCCAAATATCACATTGCTGATTCCATGAAAACAGTGTTATCCAAGTGCTTGATGAAGAGAAATGTGTAACTCTCTGAGATTAATTCACACATCACACGGAAGTTTCTCAGAAAGCTTCTTTCTTGTTTCTGTTTGAGGATATTTCCTTTGTCAGTGTAAGCTTTAATGCGATCTAAAATATCCCTTCTCAGATTCCCCAATAACAGTGGTAGCAGACTGCCCCATGAAGAGAAATTTTACCTCTGTGAGATGAATTCACACATCATAAAGCACTTTCTCAAAAAACGTCTTTCTAATTTTCATCTGAGGATATATCCTTTTTCACCATAGCCCTCAATGTGCTCCCAAATATCACTTTGCAGATTCCAAGAAAACATGTTAGCAAACTGCTTCATTGAGAGAAAGAGGAAAGAGGTAACTCTGTGAGGTGGATTCACACATCACAAGGAAGTTTCTTAGAAAGCTTCTTTCTACTTTTTATCTGAGGAGATTTCCTTTGTCAATGTAGGTTTCAATGCAATCCAAAGTATCGTGTCACAAATTCCCCAAAAATAGTGGTAACAGACTGCTCCATAAAGTAAAATTTTAACTCTGTGAGATGAATTCACACGTCACAAAGAGGTTTCTCAGAAAGCTTCTTTCTAGTTTTTATCTGAGGATATTTCCTTTTCACCTGAACCTCAATGCGCTCCCATATATCACTTTTCAGATTCCAAGAAAACATGTTAGCAAACTGCTTCATTGAGAGAAAGGTGTAACTCTGTGACGTGAATTCACATATCACAAAGAAGTTTCTCAGAAAACTTCTTTCTAGTTTTTATCTGAGAATATTTCCTTTGTCAACATAGGTTTCAATGTGATCCAAAATATCGCTTCACAAATTCCTCAGAAACAGTGGTAACAGACTGATCCATGAAGTGAAATTTTGACTCTCTGAGATGAATTCACACATCACAAAGAAATTTCTCAGAAAGATTCTTTCTAGTTTTTATCTGAGGAGATTACCTTTGTCAACAAATACTTCAATGCAATCCAAATATCGCATCACAAATTCCACACAAGCAGTGGTAACAGACTGCTCCATGAGGTGAAATTTTAACTCTGTGAGATGAATTCACACATCACAAAGAAGTTTCTCAGCAAGTGTCTTTCTAGTTTTCATCAGAGGATATTTCCTTTTTCAGCATAGGCCTCAATGCATTCCCAAATATCACTTTGCAGATTCCACGAAAACAGTGTTAGCAAACTGCCTCATTGAGAGAAAGGTGTAACTCTGTGAGATGAATTCACACGTCACAAAGAAGTTTCTCAGAAAGATTCTTTCTAGTTTTTATCTGAGGATATTTCCTTTGTCAACATAAGTAACTATGCGATCCAAAATATGGCTTCAGAAATTCCCAAAACAGTGGTAATAGACTGCTCCATGAAATGAAAGTGTAATTCTGTGAGAAGAATTCACACATCTAAAAGCAGTTTCACTGAAAGCTTCTTTCTTATTTTTATCTGAGGATATTTCCTTTTTCACCATAGACCTCAAAGCATTCCCAAATATCACTTTACGGATTCCACGAAAACTGTGTTAGCAAACTGCTTCATGAAGAGAAAGGATTATCTCAGTGAGATGAATTCACACATCACAAAGCAGTTTCTCAGAAAGCTTCTGTCTAGTTTTTATCTGAGGATATTTCCTGCTTCACCATAGGCCTGAATGTGCTCCCAAATGTCCCTTCATGGACTGTCCATGATGGAGTTCCAAAGTGTGTAATGTAAAGAAAGTTTTAACTATGTGAGATGAATAAACATATGTATCACAAAGCAATTTCACAGAAATCTTCTTCCCAGTTTTTGTCTGAGGATGTTTCCTTTTTCACCATAGCCGTCCATATGGTGAATGTCCCTTGGCAGCCTTTTCTCGAAAAGGAATTCCCCAATCCTCTATGAGAGGAAAGGTATAATTCTGTGAGTGGAATGCACACATCACAAATCAGCTCCTTGGAAAGTTTCCAGTTTCTATATGAAGATATTTCCGTTTTAACCATAAGCCTCAAAGTGCTCCCAAATATCCCTTCGCAGACTAAACGAAAACGGTGTTACAATACTGCTCGATGAAAAGAGAAGCTGAACTGTGTGAGTGTAATTCACATGACACAGAGCAGTTTTACAGAAAGTTTCCTTCTGGTTTTTATCTGAGGGTATTACTTTTACAGCATATTCTAAAGAGTGTTCCCAAATGTCCTCTCTCAGTTTCCACAGAAACAGTGATTTCAAACTGCTCAGTCCAAGGAATGATTTAACTCTATGAGATGAATGCACACATCACAAAGCAGTTGCTCAGAAAGCTTCTCTCCACTTTTCAGCGGAAGGCATTTCCTTGCTCACCACAGGCCTCTGGACGCCACTTACTATCCCTTCACAGATTCCTCAAAGACAGAGTTTCCAAACTGGACAAGGTGGAGTAATCTTTGACACTGTGAAATGAATGCACATATCAGAGTGAAGTTTCTGGGAACACTGCTTTCTGGTTTTATTGGAGGATATTTCACTTTTCGCCATGGTCTTCAATGTGATCTGAAATATCACTTTTTTGGTTTTACAGGAACAGTGTTGAAACACTGCCTTATGAGAAAAGAGATATAACTCACTGAGTGAAATGCACACACCGCAAAGCAGTTTCTCAGAAAGCTTCTCTCCAGTTTTTAGCTGAAGATATTTTCTTTTTCACCATAGGCAAGAATGTGATCCTGAATATCACTTCGTGGATCCGTCCATGACGGAGTTCCCATGCTGCGTAATGTAAAGAAAGCTTTCTCTATGTGAGATGAATAAACATAGCAAAGAGTAGATTCACAGAAACTTCTTTACAGTTTTTATCTGAAGATATTTCCTTTTTCAGCACAGTCCTGAATGTGCTCCCGAATGACCCTTCGCAGATCCATCCATGACAAAGTTTCCAAGCTGCACAATGTAAAGAAAGCTTTATCGATGTGAGACGAATAAACAGAGCAAAAAGCAGATCCACAGAAAGCTACTTTGCAGCTTTTATCTTAAGATGTTTCCTTTTTCACCATAGTACTGAATGTGCTCCTCAATGTCCCTTCGTGGATCCATCCATAACGGAGTTTCCAAGCTGCGTAATGTAAAGAAAGCTTTATCTATGTGAGATGAATACACATATCACAGATCAGTTTCACAGAAAGCTTCTTTCCAGTTTTGTCTGAGTCTATTTCCCTTTTCACCATAGGCGTCAATATGCTCCCGAATATCTCCTGGTAGCTTTTACTTTAAAAGGGTTTCCCGATGCTGTATGAGAACAAAGCTATAACACTGTGAGTGGAATGCACATGTCAGAAAGCAGTTCCTCAGAAAACTTCTCTCCAGTTTCTATCTGAAGATATTTCCGTTGACCATAAGCTTAAAAGAGCTCCCAAATATCCCTTCACAGACTAAACACAGTGTTAGAATACTGCTCAGTGTAAAGAGATGCTGAACTGTGAGAGTGGAACTCACGTGAAGCAGAGCAGTTTCACAGAAAGTTTCCTTGTATTTTTTATCTTAGGATATTTCTTTCTCCATATTCTA
Organism: Macaca mulatta; assembly: GCF_049350105.2. NCBI lineage: Eukaryota > Metazoa > Chordata > Mammalia > Primates > Cercopithecidae > Macaca > Macaca mulatta. Next base: position 46,334,697 of record NC_133413.1, read on the forward strand.
AAGAGCGTTCACAAATGTCATTCCTCAGATTTCACAGAAATAGTGATTTCAAACTGCTCAAACCCAAAATGGTTTAAGTGTATGAGATGAATACACACATCACAAAGCAGTTGCTCAGAAAGCTTTTCTCCAGGTTTCATTGGAAGACGTTTCCTTGCTCACCACAGGCCTCCGGGTGCCACTTAATATCCCTTCACAAATTCCTCAAAGACAGAGTTTCCAAACTCGGTAATGTAGTGTAATCTTTAACTCTGTGACATGAATGCACGTATGAGAGAGTAGTTTCTTGCAATGCTTCTTTCTGGGTTTTATTTGGGGATATTTCACTTTTCACCTTAGCCTTCAATGGGCTTCAATATATCACCTTTTTGGTTTTACAGGAACAGTGTTCAAACACTGCCTTATGAGAAAAGAGGTATAACTCCCTGAGTGGAATGCACACATCACAAAGTAGTTACTCAGAAAGCTTCTCTCCGATTTTTATCTGAAGATATTTCCATTTTCACCATAGTCATGAACGTGCTCCTGAATGTCCCTTCGTGGATCTGTCCATGACGGAGTTTCCAAACTGCATTATATAAAGAAAGTTTTAGCTATGTAAGATGAGTAAATATATCTTTCACAAAGCACTTTCACGAAAGCTTCTTTCCAGTTTTTGTTTGAGCATAATTACTTTTTCACCATAGCCGTCCATGTACTCCTGAATGTCCCTTGGTAGCTTTTTCTCCAGAAGGGATTCCCCAATCCTCTATGAGAAGAAAGGTATTACTCTGTGAGTGGAATGTGTACATCACAAAGCAACTTCTCAGAAAGGTTCTCTTCAGTTTCTATCTAAAGATATTTCTGTTTTCACCATAAACCTCAAAACGCTCCCGAATATCCCTTCGCAGACTAAACAAAAACAATGGTACAATACTGCTCAATGAAAAGAGAAGCTTAACTGTGCGAGTGGAATTTGCACGATCCAGAGCAGTTTCACAGAAAGCTTACTTCTGATTTTTATCTGAGGGTATTTCTTTTTCAACATATTCTAAAGAGTGTTCCCAAATGTCCTTTCTCAGTTCCAAAGAAACGTGATTTCAAATTGCACAATCCAAAGAGTGATTTCAAATTGCACAATCCAAAGAATGATTTAACTCTATGAGATGAAAACGCATATCACAGGCAGTTGCTCAGAAAATTTCCCTAGTTTTCAATGGGAGAGATTTCCTTGCTCACCACAGGCCTCCAGGCACCTCTCAATATCCCCTCTCAGATTCCTGAAAGACAGATTTTCCAAAGTGGACAATGTAGAGTAAGCTTAAACTCTGTGAAATGAATGCACATATCAGAGGGCAGTTTCTTGGAATGCTTCTTTCTGGATTTTATTTGATGATAATTCACTTTTCTCCATAGTCTTCAATGCGCTCTGAAATATCACTTTTTAGGTTTTACAGGAACAGTGTTCAAACACTGCCTTAGGAGAAAAGAGGTATAACTCCTTGAGAGGAATGCACATATCACAAAGCATTTTCTGAGAAAGCTTCTCTCCAGGTTTTATCTGAAGATATTTCTTTTTTCACCATAGGCCTGAATATGCTCTGAAATATCCCTTCGCGGATCTGTCCATGGCAGAATATGAAAGCTGGGTAATGTAAAGAAAGCTTTATCTATGTGAGATGAATAAACATAGCAAAAAGCAGATTCATAGAAAGCTTCTTTCCAGTTTTTATCTGAAGATATTTCCTTTTCCACCATATTCTGAATGTGCCCCGAAATGTCCCTTTGCAGATCCATCCATGACAGAGTTTCTAAGCTGTGTAATGTAAACAAAGATTTACCTATGTGAGATGAATACATATATCAGAGAGCAATTTCACAGAAAGCTTCTTTCCAGTTTTTGCCTGAGGCTTTTTCCATTTTCACCTTAGGCGTCAATATGCTCCCCAATATCCCTTGGTACCTATTTCTCCAAAAGGGTTTCCCCAATGCTGCATGAGAAGAGAGGTATAACACTGTGAGTGGAATGCTCACATCACAAAGCAGTGCCTCGGAAAGATTCTCTCCAGTTTCTATCTGAACATATTTCCTTTTTCACCATAAGCCTCAAAGCCCTCCTGAATATCCCTTCATACGCTAAAATAAAAAACAGTTTTAGAGAACTGCTCAATGAAAAGGGAAAGTTTACTGAGCGAGAGGAATTCACATGACACATAGCAGTTTCACAGAAAGCTTCCTTCTGGTTTTTATCTGAAGATATTTCCCTTTTCACCATTGTCCTGAATGTGCTCCCGAATGCCCTTTACAGATCTGTCCATGACAGAGTTTCCAAGCTGCGTAATGTAAAGAAAGCTATATCTACGTGAGATGAATAAACATAGCAAAAAGCAGATTCACAGAAACCTTCTTTCCCGTTTTTATCTGAAGAGATTTCCTTTTTCACCATAGTCCTGAATGTGCTCCCGAATGTCCCTTTGTGAATCCGTCCATGACAGAGTTTCGAAGCTACATAATGCAAAGAAAGCTTTACCTATGTGAGGTGAATACACACATCACAAAGCAATTTCACAGAAATCTTCCTTCCAGTTTTTGTCTGAGGCTATTTCCATTTTCACCGTAGGCGTCAATATTCTCCCGAATATCCCTTGGTACCTTTTTCTCCAAAAGTGTTTCCCTGATGCCATATGAGAAGAGAGGTATAACACTGTGAATGGAATGCACACATCACAACAATTCTTCGGAAAGCTTCTCTCCAGTTTTGATGTGATCATATTTCCTTTTTCACCATAAGCCTCACAGTGCTCCCGAATATCCGTTCATACACTAAACACAAACAGTGTTAGAATGGTGCTCAATTTAAAGAGAAGCTTAACTGAGCGAGAAAAATTCACACAAAACATAACAGTTTCACAGAAAGCTTACTTCTGGTTTTTATCTGAGGGTATTTCTTTTTCAGCATATTCTAAAGAGTGTTCCCAAATGTTCCTTCCCAGGTTCCACAGAAACACTGATTTCAAACTACTCAATTCAAAGAATGATTTAACTCCATGAGATGAATACACAGGTCACAAAGCAGTTGCTCAGAAAGCGTCTCTCCAGTTTTCAACGGAAGACATTTCTTTGCTCAACAGAGACCTCTGGGCGACACTTCATATCCCTTCGCAGATTCCTCAAAGACAGAGTTTCCAAACTGGGAAATGTAGAGTATGCATTAACTCTGTGAAATGAATGCACATATTAGAGAGCAGTTTTTTGGAAGGCTTCTTTCTGGTTTTATTTAAGGATATTTCACTTTTCGCTATAGTCTTCAATGCGCTCCAAAATATCACTTTTTTGGTTTTACAAGAACAGTGTTCAAACACTACCTTATGAGAAAAGAGGTAGAACTCCGTGAGTGGAATCCACACATAACAAAGTAGTTTCTCAGAAAGTTTCTCTCCAGTTGTTATCTGAAGATATTTCCTTTTTCACCATAGGCCTGAATGTGATCTCTAATGTCTCTTTGCGGATCCATCCATGACGGGGTTTTCAAGCTACGTAATGTAAAGAAAGCTTTATCTACCTGAGATGAATAAACAAAACTAAAAGCAGATTCACAGAAAGCTTCTTTTCAGTTTTTATCTGAAGATATTTCCTTTTTCACCCTAGTCCTGAATGTGCACCCACATATCCCTTCACAGATCCGTCCATGACAAAGACTCCAATCTGCGTAATGTAAAGAGAGATTTATCTATGTGAGATGAATACACATATCACAGAGCAGTTTCACAGAAAGCTTCTTTCCAGTTTTTGTCTGAGGATATTTCCCTTTCCACCACTGGCATCAATATGCTCCTGCATATCACTCGGAACCTTTTCCTCCAAAAGGGTTTCCCCAATGCTGTATGAGAAGAGAGGTATAATAGCGGAATGTACACGACACAAAGCAATTCCTCAGAAGGCTTCTCTCCAGTTTCTCTCTGAATATATTTCCTTTTTCACCATAAGCATCAAAGTGCTCCCAAATATCCCTTCGCACGCTAAACACCAACGGTGTTAGAAAAGTGCTCAATGAAAAGAGAGGCTTATGTGAGTGAGAGGAATTAGGACGATACTGAGCAGTTTCACAGAAAGCTTCCTTCTGGTTTTTACCTGAAGATATTTCTTACTCCATATTCTAAAGGGCGTTCCCAAATGTCCTTCCTCAGATTCCACAGAAACAGTGATTTGAAACTGCTCAATCCAAAGAATGATTTAACTCTATGAGATGAATACACACGTCACAAAGCAGTTGCTCAGAAAGAGCATTTTCTTGGAACGCTTCTTTCTGGGATTTATTTGAGGATATTTCACCTTTCACCATATTCTTGAATGTGCTCCAAAATATCACTTTTAGAGTTTTACATGAACAGTGTTCAAACACTGCCTTTTGAGAAAAGAAGTTTAACTCCCTGAGTGTAATGCACACGTCACAAAGCAGTTTCTCAGAAAGCTTCTCTCCAGTTTTTATCTGAAGAGATTTTGTTTTTCACAATAGGCCTGAATGCGATCCCGAATATCCCTTTACTGATCCATCCATGATGGAGTTTCCAAGCTGCGTAATATGAAGAAAGCTTTATCTATGAGAACTGAATAAACATAGCAAAAAGCAGATTCACAGAAAGCTTCTTTCCAGTTTTTATCTGAACATATTTCCTTTTTCACCATAGGCCTGTATGTGCTCCTGAAAGTCCCGTCACGGATCCGTCCATGATAGAGTTTCCAAGCTGTGTAATATAAGGAAAGTTTATCTATGTGAGATGAATAAATATATCAATCACAACCCAGTTTCACAAAAAGCTTCTTTCCAGTTTTTGTCTGAGGATATTTCCTTTTTCACCATAGCTGTCAATATACTCCCAAATATCCCTTGGTAGTTTTCTCTCCCAAAGGGATTTCCCAATCCTCTATGAGAAGAAAGGTATAACTCTGTGAGTGGAATGCACATGTCACATGCAGCTCCTCGGAGAGCTTTTCTCCAGTTTCTCTCTGAAGATATTTCCGTTTTGACAATAAACCTCAAAAAGTTCCCAAATAACCCTTCACAGACTAAACAGAGTGTTAGAATACTGCTCAATGAAAACAAAGGTTTACCTGTGCGAGTGAAATTCAAATGACACAGAACAGTTTCAGAGAAATCTTCCTTCTGATTTATAACTGAAGATATTACTTTTTCTGCATATTCTAAAGAGCATTCCCAAATGTCGTTTCTCAGGTTTCACAGAAATAGTGATTTCAGACTGCTCAATCCAAACAATGGTTTAACTCTATGAGATGATTACACACATCTCAAGGCAGTTTCTCAGAAAGCTTCATTCTGCTTTTTATCCAAGGATATTTCCTTTGGCCGTATAGTCTTCAAAGCGATTGAAAATATCCGTTCTCAGATTCCACAAAATCGGGGCTAGCAGACGGCTGCACGAAATACAGGTGTAATTCAGTAAGTTGAATTCACACGTAACAGTTTCTCAGAAAGCTTCTTTCTTTTTTCAGCTGAGGCTATTTGTGGTCTCAAAGCGCCCCCGTGTGCCTCCTATCCAAAGGAAAAGGATATTTCCTTTGTCACCGTAAGCTTCATGGCACTAAGAAATAGATTTCAAGGAAAGAGTGGTAGCGAACTGATGAATGAAAAGAACACTGGAGCTCTGTGAGTTGCAGTCACACATCACAATGCAGTTTCTCAGAACGCTTCTTTAAACTTTTCATCTGAAGATATACCCTTTTTCACCATATCCCTTAATGTACTCCCAAATATCACTTTTCAGATTCCATGAAGACAGTATTAGCAAACTGCTTCATGAATAGAAAGGTGTAGCTCTGTGAGATGAATTCACACATCACAAAGAAGTTTCTCAGAAAGCTTCTTTCTGGTTTTTATCTGAGGATATTTCCTTTGTCACCATAGGCTTCAAAGCAATCATAAATATCCCTTGTCAGATTCCAAAAAAAGAGTGCTAGCCAATGGCTCCATGAAAGAGTGGTGTAACTCTGTGAGACGATTTCACAAATCACAAAGATGTTTATCAGAAAGCTTCTTTCTGGTTTTTATCTTAGGATATGTCCTTTGTCACCATTGGCTTCAAAGTGATCCAAAATATTCCTTCTCAGATTCCACAAAAAATGTGCTGGCAAACGGCTCCCTGAAAGAGTTGTGTACAACTGTGAGATGAATTCACACATCACGAAAGGGTTTCTCAGAAAGTTTCTTTCTGATTTTTATCTGAAGACATTTCGTTTGTCACCATACGCTGCAAAGTGATCAAAGATATCCATTCTGAGATTCCACAAAAACAGTGCAAGCAAATGGCTCCATGAAAGGGTAGTTAAACTCTGAGTTGAATTCATACATCACAAAGCAGTTTCTCAGAAAGATTCTTTCTAGTTTTTATCTGAGAATATTTCCTTTGTCAGCATAGGCTTCAAAGCAATTCGAAATACCCCTTCACAGATTCCACAAAGACAGTGCTAGCCAACGGCTCCACGAAACAGTGGTGTAACTGTGAGATGGATTCACAAACCACAAAGCTGTTTCTAAGAAAGCTTCTTTCTGTATTTTATATGAGAATATTTCCTTTGTCACCATAGGATTCAAAGCCATCCAAATAATCCCGTCTCAGATTCCACAAAAACAGTGCTAGCAAAGGGCTCAATGAAAGAGTTATGTAACACTGTGAGATGAATGCACACATCACAAAGCAGTTTCTCAGAAAACTTCTTTCCAGTTTTTATCTGAGGATATTTTCTTTTTCACCAGAGCCCTCCATGGGCTTCCAAATATCACTTTGCCAATTCCACAAGAACAGTCTTAGCGAATGGCTTCCTGAGGGGAAAGGGGTACCTCTGTGAGATGAATTCACAGATCACAAAGAAGTTTCTCAGAAAGCTTCTTTCTCTTTGTTATCGGAGGATATTTCCTTTGGCCTATAGTCTTCAAAGGGATCCGAAATTTCTGTTTTCAGATTCCACAGAAAAAAGGCTAGCAAAGAGATCCACGAAATACAGATGTAATTCTTTGAGTGGATGTCACACATCACAGAGCAGTTTCTCAGAAAGCTTCTTTCCAGATTTCATCTGAGGATATTTCCTTTTTCACCATAGCCCTCTAAGGGCTTCCAAATATCACTTTGCCAATTCCACAAGAACTGTCTTAGCGAAACGCTTCTTGAGGGGAAAACTGTAACTCTGTGAGATGATTTCACAGAACACAAAGAAGTTTCTCAGAAAGCTTCTTTCTCTTTGTTATCAGAGGATATTTCCTTTGGCCCTATAGTCTTCAAAGGGATACGAAATATCTGTTCTCAGATTCCACAGAAATAAGGCTAGCAAAGAGATCCAGAAAATACAGATGTAACTCGGTGAGATGAATTAACAGAACACTCAGAAGTTAACAAGAAAGCTTCTTTCCAGATTTCATCTGAGGATATTTCCGTTTTCACCATAGCCCTCTAGGGGCTTCCAAATATCACTTTGCCAATTCCACAAGAACTGACTTAGCGAAAAGCTTTTTGAAGGGAAAGCTGTAACTCTGTGAGATGATTTCACAGAACACAAAGAAGTTTTACAGAAAGATTCTTTCTCTTTGTTATCGGAGGATATTTCCTTTGGCCCAATACTCTTCAAAGGGACCGAAATATCTCTTCTCAGATTCCACAAAAATAAGGCTAGGAAAGAGTTCCACGAAATATAGATGTAACTCTGTGAGATGAATTAACAGAACACTAAGCAGTTTCTCAGAAACCTTCTTTCCAGATTTCATCTGAGGATATTTCCTTTTTCACCATAGCCCTCTATGGGCTTCCAAATATCACTTTCCCAATTCCACAAGAACCGTCTTAGCGAAAGGCTTCTTGAGGTGAAAGCTGTAACTCTGTGAGATGATTTCACAGAACACAAAGAAGTTTCTCAGAAAGCTTCTTTCTCTTTGTTATCGGAGGATATTTCCTTTGGCCCAATAGTTTTCAAAGGGATTCGAAATATCTGTTCTCAGATTCCACAGAAATAAGGCTAGCAAAGAGATCCACGAAATACAGATGTAACTCTGTGAGATGAATTAACAGAACACTAAGCAGTTTCTCAGAAAGCTTCTTTCCAGATTTCATCTGAGGAGATTTCCCTTTTTACCATAGCCCTTTAGGGGCTTCCAAATATCACTTTGCCAATTCCACAAGAACTGTCTTAGCGAAAGGCTTCGTGAAGGGAAAGCTGTAACTCTTTGACATGATTTCACAGAACACAAAGAAGTTTCTCAGAACGCTTCTTTGTCTTTGTTATCGGAGGATAATTCCTTTGGCTCTGTAGTCTTTAAAGGGATCGGAAATATCTGTTCTCAGATTCCACAGAAATAAGGCTAGCAAAGAGATCCACGAAACACCGATGTAACTCTGTGAGTGGAAGTCACACATCACAGAGCAGTTTCTCAGAAAGCTTCATTCCAGATTTCATCTGAGGATTTTTCCTTTTTCACTGTAGCACTCTACTGGCTTCCAAATATCACTTTGTCAATTCCACAAGAACTGTCTTAGCGAAAAGCTTCTTGAGGGGAAAGCTGTAACTCTGTGAGATGATTTCACATAACGCAAAGAAGTTTCTCAGAAAGCTTCTTTCTCTTTTTTATCGGAGGAGATTTCCTTTGGCCCTATAGTCTTCAAAGGGGTCCGAAATATCTGTTCTCAGATTCCGCAGAAATAAGGCTAGCAAAGAGATACAGGAAATACAGAAGTAACCCGTGTGAGTGGAAGTCACACATCACAGAGGAGTTTCTCATAAAGCTTCTTTCCATTTTTCATCGGAGGATAGTTCCTTTTTCACCATAGCCCTCTAAGGGCTTCCAAATGTCACATTGCCAATTCCACAAGAACTGTCTTAGCGAAAGGCTTCTTGAGGGGAAAGCTGTAACTCTGTGAGATGATTTCACATAATGCAAAGAAGTTTCTCAGAAAGCTTTTTCTCTTTGTTTTCGGAGGATAATTCCTTTGGCCCTATAGTCTTCAAAGGGATGCGAAATATCTGCTCTCAGATTCCACAGAAATAAGGATACCAAAGAGATCCAAGAAATACAGATGTAACTCTGTGAGTGGATGTCACACATTACAGAGCAGTTTCCCAGAAAGCTTCGTTCCAGATTTCATCGGAGGATATTTCCTTTTTCACCATAGCCCTCTAAGGGCTTCCAAATATCACTTTGCAAATTCCACAAGAACTGTCTTAGCGAAAGGCCTCTAGAAAGGAAAGCTGTAACTCTTTGACATGATTTCACAGAACACAAAGAAGTTTCTCAGAAAGCTTCTTTCTCTTTGTTATCGGAGGATATTTCCTTTGGTCCCATAGTCTTCAAAGGGATCCGAAATATCTGTTCTGAGATTCCACAGAAATAAGGCTAGCAAAGAGATCCACGAAATACAGATGTAACTCTGTGAGATGAATTAACAGAATACTAAGCAGTTTCTCAGAAAGCTTCTTTCCAGATTTCATCTGAGGATATTTCCTTTTTCACCGTAGCCCTCTATGGGCTGCCAAATATCACTTTGCCAATTCCACAAGAACTGTCTCAGCGAAAGGCTTCTTGAGGAGAAAGCTGTAACTCTGTGAGATGATTTCACGGAACACAAAGAAATTTCTCAGAAAGCTTCTTTCTCTTTGTTATCGGAGGATATTTCCTTTTGAACTATAGTCTTCAAAGGTATCCGAAATATCTGTTCTCAGATTCCACAGAAACAAGGCTAGCAATGATATCCACGAAATACAGATGTAACTCTGTGAGATGAATTAACAGAACACCAAGCAGTTTGTCAGAAAGCTTCTTTCCAGATTTCATCTGAGGATATTTCCCTTTTCACCGTAGACCTCTATGGGTTTCCAAGTATCACTTTGTGACTTCCACAAGAACTGTCTTAGCGAAAGGCTTCTCGAGGGGAAAGCTGTAACTCTGTGAAATGATTTCACAGAACACAAAGAAGTTTCTCAGAAAGCTTCTTTCTCTTTGTTATCGGAGGATATTTCCTTTGGCTCTATTGTCTTCAAAGGGATCCGAAATATCTGTTCTCAGATTCCACAGGAAGAAGGCTAGCAAAGAGATCCACGAAATACAGATGTTACTCTGTGAGTGGAAGTCACACATTACAGAGCAGTTTCTCAGATAGCTTCTTTCCAGATTTCATCTGAGGATATTTCCTTTTTCACCATAGACCTCTAGGGGTTCCAAATATCACTTTGCCAATTCCACAAGAACTGTCTTAGCGAAAGGCTTCTTGAGGGGAAAGCTGTAACTCTGTGAGATGATTTCAGAGAACACAAAGAAGTTTCTCAGAAACCTTCTTTCTCTTTGTTATCGGAGAATATTTCCTTTGGCCCTATAGTCTTTAAAGGGATCCGATATATCTGTTCTCAGATTCCACAGAAATAATGCTAGCAAAGAGATCAACGAAATACAGATGTAACTCTGTGAGTGGAAGTCACACATCACAGAGAAGTTTCTCAGAAAACTTCTTTCCACATTTCATCTGAGAATTTTTCCTTTTTCACCGTAGCACTCTATTGGCTTCCAAATATCACTTTGTCAATTCCACAAGAACTGTCTTAGTGAAAAGCTTCTTGAGGGGAAAGCTGTAACTCTGTGAGATGATTTCACATAACGCAAAGAAGTTTCTCAGAAAGCTTCTTTCTCTTTGTTATCGGAGGATATTTCCTTTGGCCCTATAGTCTTCAAAGGGATCCGAAATATCTGTTCTCAGATTCCACAGAAATAAGGCTAGCAAAGAGATCCAGGAAATAAAGAAGTAACTGCGTGAGTGGAAGTCACACATCACAGAGGAGTTTCTCCGAAAGCTTCTTTCCAGATTTCATCGGAGGATATTACCTTTTTCACCATAGCCCTCTAAGGGCTTCCAATTGTCACTTTGCCAATTCCACAAGAAGTGTCTTAGCAAAAGGCTTCTTGAGGGGAAAGCTGTAACTCTGTGATATGATTTCAGAGAACACAAAGAAGTTTCTCAGAAAGCTTCTTTCTATTTGTTATTGGAGGATATTTCCTTTGGCACTATAGTCTTCAAAGGGATCCGAAATATCTGTTCTCAGATTCCACAGAAATAAGGCTAGCAAAGAGATCCACGAAATACAGATATAACTCTCTGAGATGAATTAACAAAACACTAAGCAGTTTCTCAGAAAGCTTCTTTCCAGATTCCATCTGAGGATATTTCCTTTTTCACCTTAGCAATCTATGGGCTTCCAAATATCACTTTGCCAATTCCACAAGAACTGTCTTAGCGAAAGGCTTCTTGAGGGGAAAGCTGTAACTCTGTGAGATGATTTCACAGAACACAAAGAAGTTTTACAAAAAGATTCTTTCTCTTTGTTATCGGAGGATATTTCCTTTGGCCCAATACTCTTCAAAGGGACCGAAATATCTCTTCTCAGATTCCACAAAAATAAGGCTAGCAAAGAGTTCCACGAAATATAGATGTAACTCTGTGAGATGAATTAACAGAACACTAAGCAGTTTCTCAGAAAGCTTCTTTCCAGATTTCATCTGAGGATATTGACTTTTTCACCTTAGCAATCTATGGGCTTCCAAATATCACTTTGCCAATTCCACAAGAACTGTCTTAGCGAAAGGATTCTTGACGGGAAAGCTGTAACTCTGTGAGATGATTTCACAGAACACAAAGAAGTTTCTCAGAAAGCTTCTTTCTCTTTGTTTTCGGAGGATATTTCCTTTGGCCCTATAGTCTTCAAAGGGATCCGAAATATCTGCTCTCAGATTCCACAGAAATAAGGATACCAAAGAGATCCAAGAAATACAGATGTAACTCTGTGAGTGGATGTCACACATTACAGAGCAGTTTCTCAGAAAGCTTCCTTCCAGATTTCATCTGAGGATATTTCCTTTTTCACCATAGCCCTCTATGGGCTTCCAAATATCACTTTGCCAATTCCACAAGAACTGTCTTAGCGAAAGGCCTCTTGAGAGGAAAGCTGTAACTCTTTGACATGATTTCACAGAACACAAAGAAGTTTCTCAGAAAGCTTCTTTCTCTTTGATATCGGAGGATATTTCCTTTGGCCCTATAGGCTTTAAAGGGATCCGAAATATCTGTTCTCAGATTCCACAGAAATAAGGCTAGCAAAGAGATCCACGAAATACAGATGTAACTCTGTGAGATGCATTAACAGAACACCAAGCAGTTTCTCAGAAAGCTTCTTTCCAGATTTCATCTGATGATATTTCCTTTTTCACCATAGCCCTCTAAGGGCTTCCAAATATCACTTTGCCAAATCCACAAGAACTGTCTTAGCGAAAGGCTTCTTGATGGGAAAGCTGTAACTCTGTGAGATGATTTCACAGAACACAAAGAAGTTTCTCAGAAAGCTTCTTTCTCTTTGTTATCGGAGGATATTTCCTTTGGCTCTATAGTCTTCAAAGGGATCCGAAATATCGCTTCTCAGATTCCACAGGAATAAGGCTAGCAATGAGATCCACGAAATACAGATGATACTCTGTGAGTGGAAGTCACACATCACAGAGCAGTTTCTCATAAAGCTTCTTTCCAGATTTCATCTGAGGATATTTCCTTTTTCACCATAGCCCTCTATGGGTTTCCAAGTATCCTTTTCCAATTCCACAAGAACTGTCTTAGCGAAAGGCTTCTTGAGGGGAAAGCTGTAACTCTGTGAGGTGATATCAGAGAACACAAAGAAGTTTCTCAGAAAGCTTCTTTCTCTTTGTTATTGGAGGATATTTCCTTTGGCACTATAGTCTTCAAAGGGATCCGAAATATCTGTTCTCAGATTCCACAGAAATAAGGATATCAAAGAGATCCACGAAATACAGATGTAACTCTGTGAGATGAATTTACAGAACACTAAGCAGTTTCTCAGAAAGCTTCTTTGCAGATTTCAGATGAGGATGTTTACTTTTTCACCATAGCCCTCTAAGGGCTTCCAAATATCACTTTGCCAGTTCCACAAGAACTGTCTTAGCGAAAGGCTTCTTGAGGGGAAAGCTGTAACTCTGTGAGATGATTTCACAGAACACAAAGAAGTTTTTCAGAAAGATTCTTTCTCTTTGTTATCGGAGGATATTTCCTTTGGCCCAATACTCTTCAAAGGGACCGAAATATCTCTTCCCAGACTCCACAAAAATAAGGCTAGAAAAGAGTTCCACGAAATATAGATGTAACTCTGTGAGATGAATTAACAGAGCACTAAGCAGTTTCTCAGAAGCTTCTTTCCAGATTTCATCTGAGGATATTTCCTTTTTCACCATAGCCCTCTATGGGCTTCCATATATCACTTTGCCAATTCGACAAGAACTGTCTTAGCGAACGGCTTCTTGAGGGGAAAGCTGTAACTCTGTGAGATGATTTCACAGAACACAAAGAAGTTTCTCAGAAAGCTTCTTTCTCTTTGTTATCGGAGGATATTTCCTTTGGCTCTATAGTCTTCAAAGGGATCCGAAATATCTGTTCTCAGATTCCACAGGAATAAGGCTAGCAAGGAGATCCACGAAATACAGATGTTACTCTGTGAGTGGAAGTCACACATTACAGAGCAGTTTCTCAGATAGCTTCTTTTCAGATTTCATCTGAGGATATTTCCTTTTTCACCATAGCCCTCTATGGGCTTCCAAATATCACTTTGCCAATTCCACAAGAACTGTCTTAGCGAAAGGCTTTTTGAGGGGAAAGCTTTATCTCTTTGACATGATTTCACAGAACACAAAGAAGTTTCTCAGAAAGCTTCTTTCTCTTTGTTATCGGAGGATATTTCCTTAGGCCCTTTAGTCTTTAAAGGGATCCGAAATATCTGTTCTGAGATTCCACAGAAATAATGCTAGCAAAGAGATCCACGAAATACAGATGTAACTCTGTGAGTGGAATTCACACATCACAGAGCAGTTTCTCAGAAAGCTTCTTTCCAGATTTCATCTGAGGATTTTTCGTTTTTCACCGTACCACTCTATGGGCTTCCAAATATCACTTTGCCAATTCCACAAGAACTGTCTTAGCGAAAAGCTTCTTGAGGTGAAAGTTGAAACTCTGTGAGATGATTTCACATAACACAAAGAAGTTTCTCAGAAAGCTTCTTTCTCTTTGTTATCGGAGGATATTTCCTTTTGCCCTGTAGTCTTCAAAGGGATACGAAATATCTGTTTTCAGATTACACTGAAATAAGGCTAGCAAAGAGATCCACGAAATACAGATGTAAATCGGTGAGATGAATTAACAGAACACTAACCAGTTTCTCAGAAAGCTTCTTTCCAGATTTCATCTGAGGATATTTCCTTTTTCACCATAGCCCTCTATGGGCTTCAAAATATCACTTTGCCAATTCCACAAGTACTGTCTTAGCGAAAGGCTTCTGGAGGGGAAAGCTGTAACTCTGTGAGATGGTTTCAAAGATCACAAAGAAGTTTCTCAGAAAGCTTCTTTCTCTTTGTTATCGGAGGATATTTCCTTTGGCCCTATAGTCTTCAAAGGGATCCGAAATATCGGTTCTCAGATTCCACCGAAATAAAGCTAGCAAAGAGATCCACGAAATACAGATGTAACTCTCCGAGTGGAAGTCACACATCACAGAGAAGTTTCTCAGAAAGCTTCTTTCCAGATTTCATCTGAGGATATTTCCTTTTTCACAAAAGCCCTCTATGGGCTGCTAAATATCACTTTGCTAATTCCACAAGAACTGTCTTAGCGAAAGGCTTCTTGAGGGGAAAGCTGTAACTCTGTGAGATGATTTCAGAGAACACAAAGAAATTTCTCAGAAAGCTTCTTTCTCTTTGTTATCGGAGGATATTTCCTATGGCCCTATAGTCGTAAAAGGGCTCCGAAATATCTGTTCTCAGGTTCCACAGAAATAAGGCTAGCAAAGAGATCCACGTAATACAGATGTAACTTTTTGAGATGAATTAACAGAGCACTAAGCAGTTTCTCCGAAAGCTTCTTTCCAGATTTCATCTGAGGAGATTTCCTTTTTCTTTTTTTCTTTTTTTTTTTTTTAATTTATTTATTATTATTATACTTTAAGTTGTAGGGTACATGTGCATAACGTGCAGGTTTGTTACATATGTATACTTGTGCCTTGTTGGTGTGCTGCACCCATCAACTCGTCATTTACATCAGGTATAACTCCCAATGCAATCCCTCCCCCCTCCCCACTCCCCCCTCCCACCTCCCCATGATAGGCCCCGGTGTGTGATGTTCCCCTTCCTGAGTCCGAGTGATCTCATTGTTCAGTTCCCACCTATGAGTGAGAACATGCGGTGTTTGGTTTTCTGTTCTTGTGATAGTTTGCTAAGAATGATGGTTTCCAGCTGCATCCATGTCCCTACAAAGGATACAAACTCATCCTTTTTGATGGCTGCATAGTATTCCATGGTGTATATGTGCCACATTTTCTTAATCCAATCTGTCACTGATGGACATTTGGGTTGATTCCAAGTCTTTGCTATTGTGAATAGTGCCGCAATAAACATACATGTGCATGTGTCTTTATAGCAGCATAATTTATAATCCTTTGGGTATATAGCCAGTAATGGGATGGCTGGGTCATATGGTACATCTAGTTCTAGATCCTTGAGGAATCGCCATACTGTTTTCCATAATGGTTGAACTAGTTTACAATCCCACTAACAGTGTAAAAGTGTTCCTATTTCTCCACATCCTCTCCAGCACCTGTTGTTTCCTGACTTTTTAATGATCGCCATTCTAACTGGTGTGAGATGGTATCTCATTGTGGTTTTGATTTGCATTTCTCTGATGGCCAGTGATGATGAGCATTTTTTCATGTGTCTGTTGGCTGTATGAATGTCGTCTTTTGAGAAATGTCTGTTCATATCCTTTGCCCACTTTTTGATGGGGTTGTTTGTTTTTTTCTTGTAAATTTGTTTGAGTTCTTTCTAGGTTCTGGATATTAGCCCTTTGTCAGATGAGTAGATTGCAAACATTTTCTCCCATTCTGTAGGTTGCCTGTTCACTCTGATGGTAGTTTCTTTTGCTGTGCAGAAGCTCTTTAGTTTAATGAGATCCCATTTGTCAATTTTGGCTTTTGCTGCCGTTGCTTTTGGTGTTTTAGACATGAAGTCTTTGCCCATGCCTATGTCCTGAATGGTACTACCTAGGTTTTCCTCTAGGATTTTTATGGTATTAGGTCTAACATTTAAGTCTCTAATGCATCTTGAATTAATTTTCGTATAAGGAGTAAGGAAAGGATCCAGTTTCAGCTTTCTACTTATGGCTAGCCAATTTTCCCAGCACCATTTATTAAATAGGGAATCCTTTCAACATTTCTTGGTTCTCTCAGGTTTGTCAAAGATCAGATGGCTGTAGATGTGTGGTATTATTTCTGAGGACTCTGTTCTGTTCCATTGGTCTATATCTCTGTTTTGGTACTAGTACCATGCTGTTTTGGTTACTGTAGCTTTGTAGTATAGTTTGAAGTCAGGTAGCGTGATGCCTCCAGCTTTGTTCTTTTGACTTAGGATTGTCTTGGAGATGCGGGCTCTTTTTTGGTTCCATATGAACTTTAAAGCAGGTTTTTCCAATTCTGTGAAGAAACTCGTTGGTAGCTTGATGGGGATGGCATTGAATCTATAAATAACCTTGGGCAGTATGGCCATTTTCACGATATTGATTCTTCCTATCCATGAGCATGGTATGTTCTTCCATTTGTTTGTGTCCTCTTTGATTTCACTGAGCAGTGGTTTGTAGTTCTCCTTGAAGAGGTCCTTTACATCCCTTGTAAGTTGGATTCCTAGGTATTTTATTCTCTTTGAAGCAATTGTGAATGGAAGTTCATTCCTGATTTGGCTCTCTGTTTGTCTGTTACTGGTGTATAAGAATGCTTGTGATTTTTGCACATTAATTTTGTATCCTGAGACTTTGCTGAAATTGCTTATCAGCTTAAGGAGATTTTGGGCTGAGACAATGGGGTTTTCTAAATATACAATCATGTCATCTGCAAACAGGGACAATTTGACTTCTTCTTTTCCTAACTGAATACCCTTGATTTCTTTCTCTTGCCTAATTGCCCTAGCCAGAACTTCCAACACTATGTTGAATAGGAGTGGTGAGAGAGGGCATCCCTGTCTTGTGCCAGTTTTCAAAGGGAATTTTTCCAGTTTTTGCCCATTCAGTATGATATTGGCTGTGGGTTTGTCATAGATAGCTCTTATTATTTTGAGGTACGTTCCATCAATACCGAATTTATTGAGCGTTTGTAGCATGAAGGGCTGTTGAATTTTGTCAAAAGCCTTTTCTACATCTATTGAGATAATCATGTGGTTCGTGTCTTTGGTTCTGTTTATATGCTGGATTATGTTTATTGATTTGCGAATGTTGAACCAGCCTTGAATCCCAGGGATGAAGCCCACTTGATCATCAATGAATCTAGGAGTTGGTTTTTTGAAAAGATCAACAAAATTGACAGACCACTGGCCAGACTAATAAAGAAGAAAAAAGAGAAGAATCAAATGTATGCAATTAGAAATGATAAAGGGGATATCACCACCGACCCCACAGAAACACAAACTACCATCAGAGAACACTATAAACACATCTACGCAAACAAACTGGAAAATCTAGAAGAAATGGATAATTTCCTGGACAATTACACTCTTCCAAGACAAAACCAGGAAGAAGTTGAATCCCTGAATAGACCAATAGTAGGCTCTGAAATTGAGGCAATAATTAATAGCCTACCAACCAAAAAAGGTCCAGGACCAGATGGATTCACAGCTGAATTCTACCAGAGGTACAAGGAGGAGTTGGTACCATTCCTTCTGAAACTATTCCAATCAATAGAAAAAGAGGGAATCCTCCCTAACTCATTTTATGAGGCCAACATCATTCTGATACCAAAGCCTGGCAGAGACACAACAAAAAAGGAGAATTTTAGACCAATATCCCTGATGAACATCGATGCAAAAATCCTCAATAAAATACTGGCAAACCGGGTTCAGCAACACATCAAAAAGCTTATCCACCATGAGATTTCCTTTTTCAACACAGCCCTCTACGGGCTTCCAAATATCACTTTGCCAATTCCACAAGAACTGTCTTAGCGAAAGGATTCTTGAGGGAAAGCTGTAACTCTGTGAGATGATTTCAGAGAACACAAAGAAGTTTCTCAGAAAGCTTCTTTCTCTTTGTTATCGGAGGATATTTCCTTTGGCCCTATACTCTTCAAAAGGGATCCGAAATATCTGTTCTCAGATTTCACAGAAATAAGGCTAGCAAAGAGATCCACGAAATACAGATGTAAGTCTGTGAGTGGAAGTCACACATCACAGAGCAGTTTCTCAGAAAGCTTCTTTCCAGATTTCATCTGAGGAGATTTCCTTTTTCACCGTAGTCCTCTACGGGCTTCCAAATATCACTTTGCCAATTCCACAAGAACTGTCTTAGCGAAAGGCTTCTTGAGGGGAAAGCTATAACTCTGTGAGATGATTTCACAGAACACAAAGAAGTTTCTCAGAAAGCTTCTTTCTCATTGTTATCGGAGGATTTTTCCTTGGGCCCTAGAGTCTTCAAAGGGATCCGAAACATCTGTTCTCAGATTCCACAGAAATAAGGCTAGCAAAGATATCCACGAAATACAGATGTAACTCGGTGAGATGAATGAACAGAACACTAAGCAATTTCTCAGAAAGCTTCTTTACAGATTGCATCTGAGGATATTTCCTTTTTCACCATAGCCCTCTATGGGTTTCCAAATATCACTTTGCCAATTCCACAAGAACTGTCTTAGCAAAAGGCTTCTTCAGGAGAAAGCTGTAACTCTGTGAGATGGTTTCACAGTACACAAAGAAGTTTCTCAGAAAGCTTCTTTCTCTTTGTTATCGGAGGATATTTCCTTTGGCCCTATAGTCTTCAAAGGGATCCGAAATATCGGTTCTCAGATTCCACCGAAATAAGGCTAGCAGAGATCCACGAAATACCGATGTAACTCTCTGAGTGGAAGTCACACATCACAGAGCAGTTTCTCAGAAAGCTTCTTTCCTGATTTCATCTGAGGATATTTCCCTTTTCACCGTAGCCCTCTACGGGCTTCCAAATATCACTTTACAATTCCACAAGAACTGTCTTAGCGAAAGGATTCTTGAGGGAAAGCTGTAACTCTGTGAGATGATTTCAGAGAACACAAAGAAGTTTCTCAGAAAGCTTCTTTCTCTTTGTTATCGGAGGATATTTCCTTTGGCCCTATACCCTTCAAAAGGGATCCGAAATATCTGTTCTCAGATTTCACAGAAATAAGGCTAGCAAAGAGATCCACGAAATACAGATGTAAGTCTGTGAGTGGAAGTCACACATCACAGAGCAGTTTCTCAGAAAGCTTCTTTCCAGATTTCATCTGAGGAGATTTCCTTTTTCACCGTAGTCCTCTATGGGCTTCCAAATATCACTTTGCCAATTCCACAAGAACTGTCTTAGCGGAAGCCTTCTTGAGGAGAAAGCTATAACTCTGTGATATGATTTCAGAGAACACAAAGAAGTTTCTCAGAAAGCATCTTTCTCTTTGTTATCGGATGATGTTTCCTTGGCCCTATAGTCTTCAAAGGGATCCGACATATCTGTTCTCAGATTCCACAGAAATAAGGCTAGCAAAGATATCCACGAAATACAGATGTAACTCGGTGAGATGAATTAACAGAATACTAAGGAGTTTCTCAAAAAGCTTCTTTACAGATTTCACCTGAGGATATTTCCTTTTTCACCATAGCCCTCTATGGGTTTCCAAATATCACTTTGCCAATTCCACAAGAACTGTCTTAGCAAAAGGCTTCTTCAGGAGAAAGCTGTAACTCTGTGAGATGGTTTCACAGTACACAAAGAAGTTTCTCAGAAAGCTTCTTTCTCTTTGTTATCGGAGGATATTTCCTTTGGCCCTATAGTCTTCAAAGGGATCCGAAATATCGGTTCTCAGATTCCACCGAAATAAGGCTAGCAGAGATCCACGAAATACCGATGTAACTCTCTGAGTGGAAGTCACACATCACAGAGCAGTTTCTCAGAAAGCTTCTTTCCTGATTTCATCTGAGGATATTTCCCTTTTCACCGTAGCCCTCTATGGGCTTCCAAATAACACTTTGCCAATTCCACAAGAACTGTCTTAGCGAAAGGCTTCTTGAGGGGAAAGCTGTAACTCTGTGAGATGATTTCACAGAACACAAAGAAGTTTCTCAGAAAGCTTCTTTCTCATTGTTATCGGAGGATTTTTCCTTGGGCCCTAGAGTCTTCAAAGGGATCCGAAACATCTGTTCTCAGATTCCACAGAAATAAGGCTAACAAAGAGATCCAGGAAATACAGATGTAGCTCTGGGAGATGAATGAACAGAACACTAAGCAATTTCTCAGAAAGCTTCTTTGCAGATTGCATCTGAGGATATTTCCTTTTTCACCATAGCCCTCTATGGGCTTCCAAATATCACTTTGCCAATTCCACAGGAACTGTCTTAGCGAAAGGCTTCTTCAGGGGAAAGCTGTAATTCTGTGAGATCGTTTCACAGAACACAAAGAAGTTTCTCAGAAAGCTTCTTTCTCTTTGTTATCGGAGGATATTTCCTTTGGCCCTAGAGTCTTCAAAGGGATCCGAAATATCGGTTCTCAGATTCCACCGAAATAAGGCTAGCAAAGAGATACACGAAATACAGATGTAAGTCTGTGAGTGGAAGTCACACATCACAGAGCAGTTTCTCAGAGAGCTTCATTCCAGATTTCATCTGAGGAGATTTCCTTTTTCACCATAGCACTCTATGGGCTTCCTAATATCAATTTGCCGATTCCACAAGAACTGTCTTAGCGAAAGGCTTCTTGAGGGGAAAGCTGTAACTCTGTGAGATGATTTCACAGAACACAAAGAAATTTCTCAGAAAGCTTCTTCCTCTTTGTTATCGGAGGATATTTCCTTTGGGCCTATAGTCTTCAAAGGGATCCGAAATGTCTGTTCTCCGATTCCTCAGAAATAAGGCTAGCAAAGAGATCCACGAAATACAGTTGTAACACTTTGAGATGAATTAACAGAACACTATGCAGTTTCTCAGAAAGCCTCTTTCCAGATTTCATCTGAGAAGATTCCCTTTTTCACCATAACCCTCTGTGGTCTTCCAAATATCTCTTTGCCAATTCCACAAGAAATGTCTTAGCGAAAGGCTTCTTGAGGGGAAAGCTGTAACTCTTTGAGATGATTTCACAGAACACAAAGAAGTTTCTCGGAAAGCTTCTTTCTGTTAGTTATCGGAGGATATTTACTTTGGCCCTATAATCTTCAAAGGGATCCGAAATATCTGTTCTCAGATTCCACAGAAATAAGCCTAGCTAAGAGATCCACGAAATACAGATGTAAGTCTGTGAGTGGAAGTCACACATCACAGAGCAGTTTCTCAGAAAGCTTCTTTCAGGATTTCATCTGAGGAGTTATCCTTTTTCACCATAGCCCTCTATGGGCTTCCCAATATCACTTTGCCAATTCCACAAGAACTGTCTTAGCGAAAGGCTTCTTGCGGAGAAAGCTGTAACTGTGTGAAATGATTTCACAGAACACAAAGAAGTTTCTCAGAAAGCTTCTTTCTCTTTGTTATCGGAGGATATTTCCTTTGGCCCCATAGTCTTCAAAGGGATCCGAAATATCTGTTCTCAGATTCCACAGAAATAAGGCTAGCAAAGAGATCCACGAAATACAGATGTAACTCTGTGAGATGAATTAACCGAACACTAAGCAGTTTCCCATAAAGCTTCTTTGCAGATTGCATCTGAGGATATTTCCTTTTTCACCATAGCCCTCTATGGACTTCCAAATATCACTTTGCCACTTCCAAAAGGACTGTCTTAGCGAAAGGCTTCTTGAGGGGAAAGCTGTAACTCTGTGAGATGATTTCAGAGAACACAAAGAAGTTTCTCAGACAGCTTCTTTGTCTTTGTTATTGGAGGATATTTCCTTTGGCCCTATAGTCTTCTAAGGGATCCAAAATATCTGTTCTCAGATTCCACAGAAATAAGGCTAGCAAAGAGATACACGAAATACAGATGTAACTCTGCGAGATGAATTAACAGAACACTAAGCAGTTTCTCAGAAAGCTTCTTTGCAGATTTCATCTGAGGATTTTTACTTTTTAACCATAGCCCTCTAAGGGCTTCCAAATATCACTTTGCCAATTCCACAAGAACTGTCTTAGCGAAAGGCTTCTTGAGGGGAAAGCTGTAACTCTGTGAGATGATTTCACAGAACACAAAGAACTTCCTCAGAAATCTTCTTTCCCTTTGTTATCGGAGGATAATTCCTTTGGCTCTGTAGTCTTCAAAGGCATCCGAAATATCGGTTCTCAGATTCCACAGGAATAAGGCTAGCAAAGAGATCCACGAAATACAGATGTTACTCTGTGAGTGGAAGTCACACATCACAGAGCAGTTTCTCATAAAGCTTATTTCTAGATTTCATCGGAGGATATTTCCTTTTTCACCATAGCCCTCTAAGGGCTTCCAAATGTCACTTTGCCAATTCCACAAGAACTGTCTTTGCGAAAGGCTTCTTGACGGGATAGCTGTAACTCTGTGAGATGATTTCACAGAACACAAAGAAGTTTCTCAGAAAGCTTCTTTCTCTTTGTTATCGGAGGATATTTCCTTTGGCCCTATAGTCTTCAAAGGGATCCGAAATATCTGTTCTCAGATTCCACAGAAATAAGGCTAGCAAAGAGATCCACGAAATACAGATGTAACTCTGTGAGATGAATTAGCAGAACATAATGCAGTTTCTCAGAAAGCTTCTTTCCAGATTTCATCTGAGGATATTTCCTTTTTAACCATTACCCTCTATGGGCTTCCAAATATCACTGTGCCAATTCCACAAGAACTGTCTTAGCGAAAGGCTGCTTGAGGGGAAAGCTGTAACTCTGTGAGATGATTTCACAGAACACAAAGAAGTTTCTCAGAAAGCTTCTTTCTCTTTTTTTTCGGAGGATATTTCATTTGGCCCTATAGTCTTCAAAGGGATCCGAAATATCTGCTCTCAGATTCCACAGAAATAAGGCAAGCAAAGAGATCTACGAAATACAGATGTAACTCTTTGAGATGAATTAACAGAACACTCAGCAGTTTCTCAAAAAGCTTCTTTCCAGATTTCATCTGAGGATACTTCCTTTTTCACCATAGCCCTCAATCGGCTTTGAAATATCACTTTTCCAATTCCACAAGAACTATCTTAGCGAAAGGCTTCTTGAGGGAAAAGCCGTAACTCTGTGAGATGTTTTCTCTGAACGCAAGGAAGTTTCGTAGAATGCTTCTTTCTCTTTGTTTTCGGAGGATATTTCCTATGGCCCTTTAGTCTTCAAAGGGATCTGAAATATCTGCTCTCAGATTCCACAGAAATAAGGATACCAAAGAGATTCAAGAAATACAGATGTAACTCTGTGAGTGGAAGTCAAGCATCACAGAGCACTTTCTCAGAAAGCTTCTTTCCAGAATTCATCTGAGGATACTTCCTTTTTCAAAATAGCCCTCAATGGGCTTTGAAATATCACTTTTCCAATTCCGCAAGAACTGTCTAAGCGAAAGGCTTCTTGAGGGGAAGCTGTAAATCTGTGAGACGATTTCACAGAACACAAAGAATTTTCTGAAAAAGCTTCTTTCTCTTTCTTATCGGAGGATATTTCCTTGGCTCTATAGTCTTCAAAGGGATACGAAATATCGGTTCTCAGATTTCACAGGAATACGGCTAGCAAAGACATCCACGAAATACAGATGTTACTCTGTGAGTGGAAGACACATTACAGAGCAGTTTCTCAGATAGCTTCTTTCCAGATTTCATCTGGGGATATTTCCTTTTTCTCCATAGCCCTCTATGGGCTTCCAAATATCACTTTGCCAATTCCAGAAGAACTGTCTTAGCGAAAGGCTTCTTGAGGGAAAAGCTGTAAGTCTTTGACGTGATATCATAGAACAAAAAGAAGTTTCTCAGAAAGCTTCTTTCTCTTTGTTATCGGAGGATATTTCCTTTGGCCCTATAGTCTTCAAAGGGATCCGAAATATCTGTTCTCAGATTTCACAGAAATAAGGCTAGCAAAGAGATCCACGAAACACAGATGTAACTCTGTGAGATGAATTAACAGAACACTGAGCAGTTTCTCTGAAAGCTTCTTTCCAGATTTCATCTGAGGAGATTTCCCTTTTCACCATAGCCCTCTATGGACTTCCAAATATCACTTTGCCAATTCTGCAAGAACTGTCTTAGCGAAAGGTTTCCTGAGGGGAAAGCTGTAACTCTGTGATATGATTTCACAGAACACAAAGAAGGTTCTCAGAAAGCTTCTTTCTCTTTGTTATCGGAGGATATTTCCTTTGGCCCTATAGTCTTCAAAGGGATCCGAAATATCTGTTCTCAGTTTCCACAGAAATAGGGCTAGAAAATTGATCCACGAAATACAGTTGTAACACTGTGAGATGAATTAACAGAACACTAAGCAGTTTCTCAGATAGCTTCTTTCCAGATTTCATCTGAGGAATTTTCCTTTTTCACCATAGCCCTCAGTGGTCTTCCAAATATCACTTTGCCAATTCCACAAGAACTGTCTTAGCGAAAGGCTCCTTGAAGGGAAAGCTCTAACTATGTGACATGATTTCACAGAACACAAAGAAGTTTCTCAGAAAGCTTCTTTCTCTTTGTGTTCGGAGGATATTTCCTATGGCCCTTTAGTCTTCAAAGGGATCTGAAATATCTGCTCTCAGATTCCACAGAAATAAGGATACCAAAGAGATTCAAGAAATACAGATGTAACTCTGTGAGTGGAAGTCACGCATTACAGAGCACTTTCTCAGAAACCTTCTTTCCAGATTTCATCTGAGTAGATTTCCTTTTTCACCAAAGCCATCTAGGGGCTTCCAAATATCACTTTGCCAATTCCACAAAAACCGTCTTAGCGAAAGGCTCCTTGAGGAGAAACCTGTAACTCTGTGAGAGGATTTCACAGAACACAAAGAAGTTTCTCAGAAAGTTTCTTTCTCCTTGTTATCGGAGGATATTTCCTTTGGCCCTATAGTCTTCAAAGGGATCCGAAATATCTGTTCTCAGATTCCACAGAAATAAGGCTAGCAGAGAGATCCACGAAATACAGTTGTAACTCTGTGAGATGAATTAACAGAACACTAAGCAGTTTCTCAGATAGCTTCTTTCCAGATTTCATCTGAGGATATTTCCTTTTTCACCATAGCACTCTATGGGCTCCAAATATCACGTTCCAATTCCACAAGAACTGTCTTAGCGAAAGGCTTCTTGAGGGGAAAGCTGTAACTCTGTGAGATGATTTCACAGAACACAAAGAAGTTTCTCAGAAAGCTTCTTTCTCTTTGTTATCGGAGGATATTTCTTTTGGCCCCATAGTCTTCTTGGGATCCGAAATATCTGTTCTCAGTTTCCACAGAAATAAGGCTAGCAAAGAAATCCTCGAAATACAGATGTAACTCGGTGAGATGAATTAACAGAACACTAGGCAGTTTCTCAGAAAGCTTCTTTGCAGATTTCATCTGAGGATATTTCCTTTCTCACCATATACCTCTAGAGGCTTCCAAATATCACTTTGCCAATTCCACAAGAACTGTCTTAGCAAAAGGCTTCTTGAGGGGAAAGCTGTAACTCTGTGAGATGATTTCACAGAATACAAAGAAGTTTCTCAGAAAGCTTCTTTCTCTTTTTTATCGGAGGATATTTCCTTTGGCCCTGCAGTCTTCAAAGGGATCCGAAATATCTGTTCTCAGATTCCACAGAAATAAGGCTAGCAATGAGATCCACGAAATACAGATGTATCACTGTGAGATGAATTAACAGAACACTAAGCAGTTTCTCAAAAAGCTTCTTTCCAGATTTCATCTGAGGAAATTTCCTTTTTCACCATAGCCCTCTATGGGCTTCCAAATATCACTTTGTCAATTCCAAAAGGACTGTCTTAGCGAAAGGCTTCTTGAGGGGAAAGCTGTAACTCTGTGAGATGATTTCAGAGAACACAAAGAAGTTTCTCAGAAAGCTTCTTTCTCTTTGTTATTGGAGGATATTTCCTTTGGCCCTATAGTCTTCAAAGGGATCCAAAATATCTGTTCTCAGATTCCACAGAAATAAGGCTAGCAAAGAGATCCACGAAATACAGATATAACTCTGTGAGTGGAAGTCACACATGACAGAGCAGTTTCTCAGAAATCCTCTTTCCAGAATTCATCTGAGGATATTTCCTTTTTCAAAATAGCCCTCAATGGGCTTTGAAATATCACTTTTCCAATTCCACAAGAACTGTCTAACCGAAAGGCTTCTTGAGGGGAAAGCTGTAACTCTGTGAGATGATTTCACAGAACACAAAGAAGTTTCTCAGAAAGTTTCTTTCTCTTTGTTATCGGAGGATATTTCCTTTGGCCCTATAGTCTTCAAAGGGATCCGAAATATCTGTTCTCAGATTCCACTGAAGAAAGGTTAGCAAAGAGATCCATGAAATACAGACGTAACTCCGTGAGTGGAAGTCACACATCACAGAGCAGTTTCTCATAAAGCTTCTTTCCAGATTTCGTCGGAGGAGATTTCCTTTTTCACCGTAGGCCTCTATGGGATTCCAAGTATCAATTTGCCAATTCCACAAGAACTGTCTTAGCGAAAGGCTTCTTGAGGGGAAAGCTGTAACTCTGTGAGATGATTTCACAGAACACAAAGAAGTTTCTCAGAAAGCTTCTTTCTCTTTGTTTACGGAGGATATTTCATTTGGCCCAATAGTTTTCAAAGGGATTCGAAATATCTGTTCTCACATTCCACTGAAATGAGGCTAGCAAAGAGATCCACGAAATACAGGTGTAACTCTGTGAGTAGAATTCACACATCACAGAGCAGTTTCTGAGAAAGCTTCTTTCCAGATTTCATCTGAGGATATTCCCTTTTTCACCATAGCCCTCTATGGGCTGCCAAATATCACTTTGCCAATTCCGGCAGAACTGTCTTAGCGAAAGGCTTCTTGAGGAGAAAGCTGTAACTCTGTGAGATGATTTCACAGAACACAAAGAAATTTCTCAGAAAGCTTCTTTCTCTTTGTTATCGGAGGATATTTCCATTGGCCCTATAGTCTTCAAAGGGATCTGAAATATCTGTTCTCAGATTCCACAGAAATAAGGCTAGCGAAGAGATCCACGAAATACAGATGCAACTCTGTTAGATGAATTAACAGAACACTGAGCAGTTTCTCTGAAAGCTTCTTTCCAGATTTCATCTGAGGAGATTTCCCTTTTCACCATAGCCCTCTATGGACTTCCAAATATCACTTTGCCAATTCTACAAGAATTGTCTTAGCGAAAGGTTTCCTGAGGGGAAAGCTGTAACTATGTGAGATGATTTCACAGAACACAAAGAAGGTTCTCAGAAAGCTTCTTTCTCTTTGTTATCGGAGGATATTTCCTTTGGCCCTATAGTCTTCAAAGGGATCCGAAATATCTGTTCTCTGATTCCACAGAAATAAAGCTAGCAAAGAGATCCACGAAATACAGATGTAACTCGGTGAGATGAATTAACAGAACACTAAGCAGTTTCTCAGAAAGCTTCTTTCCAGATTTCATCTGAGGAATTTTCCTTTTTCACCTTAGCCCTCTATGGGTTTCCAAATATCACATTGCCGATTCTTCAAGAACTGTCGTAGCGAAAGGCTTCTTGAGGCGAAAGCTGTAACTCTCAGAGATGATTTCACAGAACACAAAGAAGTTTCTCAGAAAGCTTCTTTCTCTTTGTTATCGGAGTATATTTCCTTTGGCCCTATAGTCTTCAAAGGAATCCGAAATATGTGTTCTCAGATTCCACAGAAATAAGGCTAGCAAAGAGATCCACGAAATACAGATGTAACACTGTGAGTGGAAGTCACACATCACATAGCAGTTCTCAGAAACCTTCTTTCCCGATTTCATCTGAGGATATTTCCTTTTTCACCATAGCCCTCTAAGGGCTTCCAAATATCACTTTGCCAATTCCACAAGAACTGTCTTAGCGAAAGGCTTCCTGAGGGGAAAGCTGTAACACTGTGAAATGATTTCACAGAACACAAAGAAGTTTTACAGAAAGATTCTTTCTCTTTGTTATCGGAGGATATTTCCTTTTGCCCAATACTCTTCAAAGGGACCGAAATATCTCCTCTCAGATTCCACAAATATAAGGTAGCAAAGAGTTCCACGAAATATAGATGTAACTCTGTGAGATGAATTAACAGAACTCTAAGCAGTTTCTCAGAAAGCTTCTTTCAAGATTTCATCTGAGGATATTTCCTTTTTCACCGTTGCCCTCTATGGGCTTCCAAATATCACTTTGCCAGTTCCACAAGAACTGTCTTAGCGAAAGGCTTCTTGAGGGGAAAGCTGTAACTCTGTGAGATGATTTCACAGAACACAAAGAAGTTTCTCAGAAAGCTTCTTTCTCTTTGTTATCGGAGGATATTTCCTTTGGCCCTATAGTCTTCAAAGGGATCCGAACTATCTATTCTCAGATTCCACAGAAATAAGGCTAGCAAAGAGATCCACGAAATACAGATGTAACTCTGTGAGAAGAATTAGCAGAACACAAAGCAGTTTCTCAGAAAGCTTCTTTCCAGATTTCATCTGAGGATATTTCCTTTTTAACCATAGCCCTCCATGTTCTTCCAAATATCACTGAGCCAATTCCACAAGAACTGTCTTAGCGAAAGGCTTCTTCAGGGGAAAGCTGTAACTCTGTGAGATGATTTCACAGAACACAAAGAAGTTTCTCAGAAAGCTTCTTTCTCTTTGTTTTCGGAGGATATTATCTTTGGCCTATAGTCTTCAAAGGGATCCGAAATATCTGCTCTCAGATTCCACAGAAATAAGATAACAAAGAGATCCACGAAATACAGATGTAACTCTGTGAGTGGAAGTCACTCATTACAGAGAAGTTTCTCAGAAACCTTCTTTCCAGGTTTCATCTGAGGAGATTTCCTTTTTCACCAAAGCCCTCTAGGGGCTTCCAAATATCACTTTGCCAATTCCATAAAAACCGTCTTAGCGAAAGGCTTCTTGAGGGGAAAGCTGTAACTCTGTGAGATGATTTCACAGAACACTAAGAAATTTCTCAGAAAGTTTCCTTCTCTTTGTTATCAGAGGATATTTCCTTTGGCCCTATAGTCTTCAAAGGGATCCGAAATATCTGTTCTCAGATTCCACAGAAATAAGGCTAGCAAAGATATACACGAAATACAGATGTAACTCTGTGAGATGAATTAACAGAACACTAAGCAGTTTCTCCGAAAGCTTCTTTCAGGTATTTCATCTGAGGAGATTTCCTTTTTCACCCTAGCCCTCCATGGGCTTCCAAATATCACTTTGCAATTCCACAAGAACTGTCTTAGCAAAAGGTTTCTTGAGGGGAAAGCTGTAACTCTGTGAGATGATTTCACAGAACACAAAGAAGTTTCTCAGAAAGCTTCTTTCTCTTTGTTATCGGAGGATATTTCCTTTGGCCCTATAGTCTTCAAAGGGATCCGAAATATCTGTTCTCAGATTCCACAGAAATAAGGCTAGCAAAGAGATCCACGAAATACAGATGTAACTCTGTGAGATGAATGAACAGAACACTAATCAGTTTCTCATAAAACTTCTTTCCAGATTTCTTCTGAGGATATTTCCTTTTTCACCATAGCCCTCTATGGGCTTCCAAATATCACTTTGCCAATTCCACAAGAACTGTCTTAGCGAAAGGCTTCTTGAGGGGAAAGCTGTAACTCTCTGAGATGATTTCACAGAACACAAAGAAGTTTCTCAGAAAGCTTCTTTCTGTTTGTTATCGGAGGATATTTCCTTTGGCCCCATAGTCTTTAAAGGGATTCGAAATATCTGTTTTCAGATTCCACAGAAATAAGGCTAGCAAAGAGATCCACGAAATACAGATGTAACTCTGTGAGTGGAATTCACACATCACAGAGCAGTTTCTGAGAAAGCTTCTTTCCAGTTTTCATCTGAGGATATTTCCTTTTTCACCATAGCCCTCTATGGGCATCCAAATATCACTTTGCCAATTCCACAAGAACTGTCTTAGCGAAAGGATTCTTGAGGAGAAAAGTGTAACTCTGTGAGATGATTTCAGAGAACTCAAAGAAATTTCTCAGAAAGCTTCTTTCTCTTGTTATCGGAGGATATTTCCTTTCGTCCTATAGTCTTCAAAGGGATCCGAAATATCTCTTCTCAGATTCCACAGAAATCAGGCTAGCAAAGAGATCCACGAAACACAGATGTAACTCTGTGAGATGAATTAACAGAACATTAAGCAGTTTCTCAGAAAGCTTCTTTCCAGATTTCATCTGAGGATATTTCCTTTTTCACCATAGCCCTCTATGGGCTTCCAAATATCACTTTGCCAATTCCACAAGAACCGTCTTAGCGAAAGGCTTCTTGAGAGGAAAGCTGTAACTCAGGGAGATGATTTTAGAGAACACAAAGAAGTTTCTTAGAAAGCTTCTTTCTCTTTGTTATTGGAGGATATTTCCTTTGGCACTATAGTCTTCAAAGGGATCCGAAATATCTGTTCTCAGATTCCACAGAAATAAGGCTAGCAAAGAGATCCACGAAATGCAGATGAAACTCTGTGAGATGAATTAACAGAACACTAAGCAGTTTATCAGAAAGCTTGTTTGCAGATTTCATCTGAGGATATTTACTTTTTCACCATAGCCCTCTACGGGCTTCCAAATATCACTTTACCAATTCCACAAGAACTGTCTTAGCCAAAGGCATCTTGAGGGGAAAGCTGTAACTCTGTGAGAGGATTTCACAGAACATAAAGAAGTTTTACAGAAAGATTCTTTCTCTTTGTTATCGGAGGATATTTCTTTTGGCCCAATACTCTTCATATGGACCGAAATATCTCTTCTCAGATTCCACAAAAATAAGGCTTGCAAAGAGTTCCACGAAATACAGATGTTACTCTGTGAGATGAATTAACAGAACACTAAGCAGTTTCTCAGAAAGCTTCTTTCCAGATTTTATCTGAGGAGATTTCCTTTTTCACCATAGCCCTCTAGGGGCTTCCAAATGTCACTTTGCCA
Source organism: Macaca mulatta (assembly GCF_049350105.2). Classification (NCBI taxonomy): domain Eukaryota; kingdom Metazoa; phylum Chordata; class Mammalia; order Primates; family Cercopithecidae; genus Macaca; species Macaca mulatta. The sequence goes on from NC_133413.1 coordinate 46,365,745, forward strand.
ATTCCACAATAACTGTCTTAGCGAAAGGCTTCTTGAGGGGAAAGCTGTAACTCTGTGAGGTGATTTCACATAACACAAAGAAGTTTCTCAGTAAGCTTCTTTCTCTTTTTATCAGAGGATATTTCCTTTGGCCCCATAGTCTTCCAAGGGATCCGAACTATCTGTTGTCAGATCCACAGAAATAAGGCGAGCAAAGAGATCCACGAAATACAGATGTAACTCTGTGAGATGAATTAGCAGAACACAAAGCAGTTTCTCAGAAAGCTTCTTTCCAGATTTCATCTGAGGATATTTCCTTTTTAACCATAGCCCTCTATGGGCTTCCAAATATCACTGTGCCAATTCCACAAGAACTGTCTTAGCGAAAGGCTTCTTGAGGGGAAATCTGTAACTCTGTGACATGATTTCAGAGAACACAAAGAAGTTTCTCAGAAAGCTTCTTTCTCTTTGTAATCGGAGGATATTTCCTTTGGCCCTATAGTCTTCAAAGGGATCCGAAATATCTGTTCTCAGATTCCACAGAAATAAGGCTAGCAAAGAGATCCACGAAATACAGATGTAACTCTCTGAGTGGAAGTCACACATCACAGATCAGTTTCTCAGAAAGCTTCTTTCCAGATTTCATCTTAGGATATTTCCCTTTTCACCACAGCCCTCTATGGACTTCCTAATATCACTTTGCCAGTTCCACAAGAACTGTCTTAGCGAAAGGCTTCTTGATTGGAAAGCTGTAACTCTGTGAGATGATTTCACAGAACACAAAGAAGTTTCTCAGAAAGCTTCTTTCTCTTTGTTATCGGAGGATATTTCCTTTGGCCCAATAGTCTTTAAAGGGATTCGAAATATCTGTTCTCAGATTCCACAGAAATAAGGCTAGCAAAGAGATCCACGAAATACAGATGTAACTCTGTGAGTGGAATTCACACATCACAGAGGAGTTTCTGAGAAAGCTTCTTTCCGGTTTTCATCTGAGGATATTTCCTTTTTCACCATAGCCCTCTATGGTCTTCCAATATCACTTTGCGAATTCCACAAGAACTGTCTTAGGGAAAGGCTTCTTGAGGAGAAAACTGTAACTCTGTGAGATGATTTCACAGAACACAAAGAAATTTCTCAGAAAGCTTCTTTCTCTTGTTATCGGAGGATATTTCCTTTCGTCCTATAGTCTTCAAAGGGATCCAAAATATCTGTTCTCAGATTCCACAGAAATAAGGCTAGCAAAGAGATCCAGGAAATACAGATGTAACTTTGTGAGATGAATTAACAGAACACTAAGCAGTTTCTCAGAAAACTTCTTTCCAGATTTCATCTGAGGAGATTTCCCTTTACACCCTAGCCCTCTATGTGCTTCCACATATCACTTTGCCAATTCCTAAAGAACTGTCTTAGCAAAAGGCTTCCTGAGGTGAAAGCTGTAACTCTGTGAGATGATTTCACAGAACACAAAGATGTTTCTCAGAAAGCTTCTTTCTCTTTGTTATCGGAGGATATTTCCTTTGGCCCTATAGTCTTCAAAGGGATCCGAAATATCTGTTCTCAGATTCCACAGAAATAAGGCTAGAAAAATGATCCACGAAATACAGTTGTAACACTGTGAGATGAATTAACAGAACACTAAGCAGTTTCTCAGATAGCTTCTTTCCAGATTTCATCTGAAGAATTTTCCTTTTTCACCATAGCCAGCAATGGTCTTCCAAATATCACTTTGCCAATTCCACAAGAGCTGTCTTAGCGAAAGGCTGTTGAGGGGAAAGCTCTAACTCTGTGAGATGATTTCACAGAACACAAAGAAGTTTCTGAGAAAGCTTCTTTCTCTTTCTTATCGGAGGATATTTCCTTGGCTCTATAGTCTTCAAAGGGATACGAAATATCGGTTCTCAGATTTCACAGAAATAAGGCTAGCAAAGAGATCCACGAAATACAGATGTTACTCTGTGAGTGGAAGTCACACATTACAGAGCAGTTTCTCAGATAGCTTCTTTCCAGATTTCATCTGAGGATATTTCCTTTTTCTCCGTAGACCTCTATGGGCTTCCAAATATCACTTTGCCAATTCCACAAGAACTGTCTTAGCCAAAGGCTTCTTGAGGGGAAAGCTGTAACTCTATGAGATGATTTCACAGAACACAAAGAAGTTTCTCAGAAAGCTTCTTTCTCTTTGTTATCGGAGGATATTTCCTTTGGCCCAATAGTCTTCAAAGGGATTCGAAATATCTGTTCTCAGATTCCACAGAAATAATGCTAGCAAGGAGATCGACGAAATACAGATGTAACTCTTTGAGATGAATTAACAGAACACTCAGAAGTTTCTCAGAAAGCTTCTTTCCAGATTTCATCTGAGGATACTTCCTTTTTCACCAAAACCCTCTATGGGCTTCCAAATATCACTTTGCCAATTCCACAAGAACTGTCTTAGCGAAAGGCTTCTTGAGGGAAAAGCTGTAACTCTGTGAGATGATTTCACAGAACGCAAGGAAGTTTCCTAGAAAGCTTCTTTCTCTTTGTTATCGGAGGATATTTCCTTTGGCCCTATAGTCTTCAAAAGTATCCGAAATATCTTTTCTTAGACTCCACAGAAATAAGGCTAGCAAAGAGATCCACGAAATACAGATATAACTCTGTGAGTATAAGTGACACATGACAGAGCAGTTTCTCAGAAAGCTTCTTTCCAGATTTCATCTGAGGATATTTCCTTTTTAACCAAAGCCCTCTATGGGCTTCCAAATATCTCTGTGCCAATTACACAAGAACTGTCTTAGCAAAAGGCTTCTTGAGGGGAAAGCTGTAACTCTGTGAGATGATTTCACAGAACACAAAGAAGTTTCTCAGAAAGCTTCTTTCTCTTTTTTTTCGGAGGATATTTCCTTTGGCCCTATAGTCTTAAAGGGATCCGAAATATCTGCTCTCAGATTCCACAGAAATAAGGATACCAAAGAGATCCACGAAATACCGATGTAACTCTGTGAGTGGAAGTCACACGTTACAGAGCAGTCTCTCAGAAACCTTCTTTCCAGATTTCATCTGAGGAGATTTCCTTTTTCACCAAAGCCCTCTTGGGGCTTCCAAATATCACTTTGCCAATTCCACAAAAACCGTCTTAGCGAAAGGCTTCTAGAGGGGAAAGCTGTAACTCGGTGAGAGGATTTCACAGAACACAAAGAAGTTTCTCAGAAAGTTTCTTTCTCCTTGTTATCGGAGGATAGTTCCTTTGGCCCTATAGTCTTCAAAGGGATCCGAAATATCTGTTCTCAGATTCCACAGAAATAAGGCTATCAAAGAGATCCACGAAATACAGATGTAAATCTTTGAGATGAATTAACAGAACACTCAGCAGTTTCTCAGAAAGCTTCTTTCCAGATTTCTTCTGAGGATATTTCCTTTTTCAGCATAGCCCTCTATGGTCTTCCAAATATCACTTTGCCAATTCCACAAGAACAGTCTTAACGAAAGGCTTCTTGAGGGGAAAGCTGTAACTCTGTGAGATGATTTCACAGAACACAAAGAAGTTTCTCAGAAAGCTTCTTTCTCTTTGTTATCGGAGGATATTTCCTTTGGCCCTATTGTGGTCAAAGGGATCCGAAATATCTGTACTCAGGTTCCACAGAAATAAGTATAGCAAAGAGATCCACGAAATACAGATGTAACTCTGTGAGATGAATTAACAGAACACTAAGCAGTTTCTCAGAAAGTTTCTTTCCAGATTTCATCTGAGGATATTTCTTTTTTCACCATAGCCCTCTATGGGCTTCCAAATGTCACTTTGCCAATTCCACAAGAACGGTCTTAGCGAAAGGCTTCTTGAGGGGAAAGCTGTAACTCTGTGAGATGATTTCAGAGAACACAAAGAAGTTTCTCAGAAAGCTTCTTTCTCTTTGTTATTGGAGGATATTTCTTTTGGCACTATAGTCTTCAAAGGGATCCGAAATATCTCCTCTCAGATTCCACAGAAATAAGGCTAACAAAGAGATCCACGAAATAGCGATATAACTCTGTGAGATGAATTAACAGAACACTAAGCAGTTTCTCAGAATGCTTCTTTGCAGATTTCATCTGAGGATGTTTACTTTTTCACCATATCCCTCTATGGGCTTCCAAATATCACTTTGTCAATTCCACAAGAACTGTCTTAGAGAAAGGCTTCTTGAGGGGAAAGCTGTAACTCTGTGAGATGATTTCACAGAACACAAAGAAGTTTTACAGAAAGATTCTTTCTCTTTGTTATCGGAGGATATTTCCTTTGGCCCAATACTCTTCAAAGGGACCGATATATCTCTTCTCATATTCCACAAAAATAAGGATAGCAAAGAGTTCCACGAAATATAGATGTAACTCTGTGAGATGAATTAACAGAAAACTAAGAAGTTTCTCAGAAAGCTTCTTTGCAGATTTCATCTGAGGATATTTCCTTTTTCACCATATCCCTCTATGGGCTTCCAAATATCACTTTGCCAATTCCACAAGAACTGTCTTAGCGAAAGGCTTCTTGAGGGGAAAGCTCTAACTCTGTGAGATGATTTCGCAGAACACAAAGAAGTTTCTCAGAAAGCTTCTTTCTCTTTGTTATCGGAGGATATTTCCTTTGGCCCTGCAGTCTTCAAAGGGATCCGAAATATCTGTTCTCAGATTCCACAGAAATAAGGCTAGCAATGAGATCCACGAAATACAGATGTATCACTGTGAGATGAATTAACAGAACACTAAGCAGTTTCTCAAAAAGCTTCTTTCCAGATTTCATCTGAGGAAATTTCCTTTTTCACCATAGCCCTCTATGGGCTTCCCAATATCACTTTGTCAATTCCAAAAGGACTGTCTTAGCGAAAGGCTTCTTGAGGGGAAAGCTGCAACTCTGTGAGATGATTTCAGAGAACACAAAGAAGTTTCTCAGAAAGCTTCTTTCTCTTTGTTATTGGAGGATATTTCCTTTGGCCCTATAGTCTTCAAAGGGATCCAAAATATCTGTTCTCAGATTCCACAGAAATAAGGCTAGCAAAGAGATCCACGAAATACAGATATAACTCTGTGAGTGGAAGTCACACATGACAGAGCAGTTTCTCAGAAAGCCTCTTTCCAGAATTCATCTGAGGATATTTCCTTTTTCAAAATAGCCCTCAATGGGCTTTGAAATATCACTTTTCCAATTCCACAAGAACTGTCTAACCGAAAGGCTTCTTGAGGGGAAAGCTGTAACTCTGTGAGATGATTTCACAGAACACAAAGTAGTTTCTCAGAAAGTTTCTTTCTCTTTGTTATCGGAGGATATTTCCTTTGGCCCTATAGTCTTCAAAGGGATCCGAAATATCTGTTCTCAGATTCCACTGAAGAAAGGTTAGCAAAGAGATCCATGAAATACAGACGTAACTCCGTGAGTGGAAGTCACACATCACAGAGCAGTTTCTCATAAAGCTTCTTTCCAGATTTCGTCGGAGGAGATTTCCTTTTTCATCGTAGGCCTCTATGGGATTCCAAGTATCAATTTGCCAATTCCACAAGAACTGTCTTAGCGAAAGGCTTCTTGAGGGGAAAGCTGTAACTCTGTGAGATGATTTCACAGAACACAAAGAAGTTTCTCAGAAAGCTTCTTTCTCTTTGTTTACGGAGGATATTTCATTTGGCCCAATAGTTTTCAAAGGGATTCGAAATATCTGTTCTCACATTCCACTGAAATGAGGCTAGCAAAGAGATCCACGAAATACAGGTGTAACTCTGTGAGTAGAATTCACACATCACAGAGCAGTTTCTGAGAAAGCTTCTTTCCAGATTTCATCTGAGGATATTCCCTTTTTCACCATAGCCCTCTATGGGCTGCCAAATATCACTTTGCCAATTCCGGCAGAACTGTCTTAGCGAAAGGCTTCTTGAGGAGAAAGCTGTAACTCTGTGAGATGATTTCACAGAACACAAAGAAATTTCTCAGAAAGCTTCTTTCTCTTTGTTATCGGAGGATATTTCCATTGGCCCTATAGTCTTCAAAGGGATCTGAAATATCTGTTCTCAGATTCCACAGAAATAAGGCTAGCGAAGAGATCCACGAAATACAGATGCAACTCTGTTAGATGAATTAACAGAACACTGAGCAGTTTCTCTGAAAGCTTCTTTCCAGATTTCATCTGAGGAGATTTCCCTTTTCACCATAGCCCTCTATGGACTTCCAAATATCACTTTGCCAATTCTACAAGAATTGTCTTAGCGAAAGGTTTCCTGAGGGGAAAGCTGTAACTATGTGAGATGATTTCACAGAACACAAAGAAGGTTCTCAGAAAGCTTCTTTCTCTTTGTTATCGGAGGATATTTCCTTTGGCCCTATAGTCTTCAAAGGGATCCGAAATATCTGTTCTCTGATTCCACAGAAATAAAGCTAGCAAAGAGATCCACGAAATACAGATGTAACTCGGTGAGATGAATTAACAGAACACTAAGCAGTTTCTCAGAAAGCTTCTTTCCAGATTTCATCTGAGGAATTTTCCTTTTTCACCTTAGCCCTCTATGGGTTTCCAAATATCACATTGCCGATTCTTCAAGAACTGTCGTAGCGAAAGGCTTCTTGAGGCGAAAGCTGTAACTCTCAGAGATGATTTCACAGAACACAAAGAAGTTTCTCAGAAAGCTTCTTTCTCTTTGTTATCGGAGTATATTTCCTTTGGCCCTATAGTCTTCAAAGGAATCCGAAATATGTGTTCTCAGATTCCACAGAAATAAGGCTAGCAAAGAGATCCACGAAATACAGATGTAACACTGTGAGTGGAAGTCACACATCACATAGCAGTTCTCAGAAACCTTCTTTCCCGATTTCATCTGAGGATATTTCCTTTTTCACCATAGCCCTCTAAGGGCTTCCAAATATCACTTTGCCAATTCCACAAGAACTGTCTTAGCGAAAGGCTTCCTGAGGGGAAAGCTGTAACACTGTGAAATGATTTCACAGAACACAAAGAAGTTTTACAGAAAGATTCTTTCTCTTTGTTATCGGAGGATATTTCCTTTTGCCCAATACTCTTCAAAGGGACCGAAATATCTCCTCTCAGATTCCACAAATATAAGGTAGCAAAGAGTTCCACGAAATATAGATGTAACTCTGTGAGATGAATTAACAGAACTCTAAGCAGTTTCTCAGAAAGCTTCTTTCAAGATTTCATCTGAGGATATTTCCTTTTTCACCGTTGCCCTCTATGGGCTTCCAAATATCACTTTGCCAGTTCCACAAGAACTGTCTTAGCGAAAGGCTTCTTGAGGGGAAAGCTGTAACTCTGTGAGATGATTTCACAGAACACAAAGAAGTTTCTCAGAAAGCTTCTTTCTCTTTGTTATCGGAGGATATTTCCTTTGGCCCTATAGTCTTCAAAGGGATCCGAACTATCTATTCTCAGATTCCACAGAAATAAGGCTAGCAAAGAGATCCACGAAATACAGATGTAACTCTGTGAGAAGAATTAGCAGAACACAAAGCAGTTTCTCAGAAAGCTTCTTTCCAGATTTCATCTGAGGATATTTCCTTTTTAACCATAGCCCTCCATGTTCTTCCAAATATCACTGAGCCAATTCCACAAGAACTGTCTTAGCGAAAGGCTTCTTCAGGGGAAAGCTGTAACTCTGTGAGATGATTTCACAGAACACAAAGAAGTTTCTCAGAAAGCTTCTTTCTCTTTGTTTTCGGAGGATATTATCTTTGGCCTATAGTCTTCAAAGGGATCCGAAATATCTGCTCTCAGATTCCACAGAAATAAGATAACAAAGAGATCCACGAAATACAGATGTAACTCTGTGAGTGGAAGTCACTCATTACAGAGAAGTTTCTCAGAAACCTTCTTTCCAGGTTTCATCTGAGGAGATTTCCTTTTTCACCAAAGCCCTCTAGGGGTTTCCAAATATCACTTTGCCAATTCCATAAAAACCGTCTTAGCGAAAGGCTTCTTGAGGGGAAAGCTGTAACTCTGTGAGATGATTTCACAGAACACTAAGAAATTTCTCAGAAAGTTTCCTTCTCTTTGTTATCAGAGGATATTTCCTTTGGCCCTATAGTCTTCAAAGGGATCCGAAATATCTGTTCTCAGATTCCACAGAAATAAGGCTAGCAAAGATATACACGAAATACAGATGTAACTCTGTGAGATGAATTAACAGAACACTAAGCAGTTTCTCAGAAAGCTTCTTTCAGGTATTTCATCTGAGGAGATTTCCTTTTTCACCCTAGCCCTCCATGGGCTTCCAAATATCACTTTGCAATTCCACAAGAACTGTCTTAGCAAAAGGTTTCTTGAGGGGAAAGCTGTAACTCTGTGAGATGATTTCACAGAACACAAAGAAGTTTCTCAGAAAGCTTCTTTCTCTTTGTTATCGGAGGATATTTCCTTTGGCCCTATAGTCTTCAAAGGGATCCGAAATATCTGTTCTCAGATTCCACAGAAATAAGGCTAGCAAAGAGATCCACGAAATACAGATGTAACTCTGTGAGATGAATGAACAGAACACTAATCAGTTTCTCATAAAACTTCTTTCCAGATTTCTTCTGAGGATATTTCCTTTTTCACCATAGCCCTCTATGGGCTTCCAAATATCACTTTGCCAATTCCACAAGAACTGTCTTAGCGAAAGGCTTCTTGAGGGGAAAGCTGTAACTCTCTGAGATGATTTCACAGAACACAAAGAAGTTTCTCAGAAAGCTTCTTTCTGTTTGTTATCGGAGGATATTTCCTTTGGCCCCATAGTCTTTAAAGGGATTCGAAATATCTGTTTTCAGATTCCACAGAAATAAGGCTAGCAAAGAGATCCACGAAATACAGATGTAACTCTGTGAGTGGAATTCACACATCACAGAGCAGTTTCTGAGAAAGCTTCTTTCCAGTTTTCATCTGAGGATATTTCCTTTTTCACCATTGCCCTCTATGGGCATCCAAATATCACTTTGCCAATTCCACAAGAACTGTCTTAGCGAAAGGATTCTTGAGGAGAAAAGTGTAACTCTGTGAGATGATTTCAGAGAACTCAAAGAAATTTCTCAGAAAGCTTCTTTCTCTTGTTATCGGAGGATATTTCCTTTCGTCCTATAGTCTTCAAAGGGATCCGAAATATCTCTTCTCAGATTCCACAGAAATCAGGCTAGCAAAGAGATCCACGAAACACAGATGTAACTCTGTGAGATGAATTAACAGAACATTAAGCAGTTTCTCAGAAAGCTTCTTTCCAGATTTCATCTGAGGATATTTCCTTTTTCACCATAGCCCTCTATGGGCTTCCAAATATCACTTTGCCAATTCCACAAGAACCGTCTTAGCGAAAGGCTTCTTGAGAGGAAAGCTGTAACTCAGGGAGATGATTTTAGAGAACACAAAGAAGTTTCTTAGAAAGCTTCTTTCTCTTTGTTATTGGAGGATATTTCCTTTGGCACTATAGTCTTCAAAGGGATCCGAAATATCTGTTCTCAGATTCCACAGAAATAAGGCTAGCAAAGAGATCCACGAAATGCAGATGAAACTCTGTGAGATGAATTAACAGAACACTAAGCAGTTTATCAGAAAGCTTGTTTGCAGATTTCATCTGAGGATATTTACTTTTTCACCATAGCCCTCTACGGGCTTCCAAATATCACTTTACCAATTCCACAAGAACTGTCTTAGCCAAAGGCATCTTGAGGGGAAAGCTGTAACTCTGTGAGAGGATTTCACAGAACATAAAGAAGTTTTACAGAAAGATTCTTTCTCTTTGTTATCGGAGGATATTTCTTTTGGCCCAATACTCTTCATATGGACCGAAATATCTCTTCTCAGATTCCACAAAAATAAGGCTTGCAAAGAGTTCCACGAAATACAGATGTTACTCTGTGAGATGAATTAACAGAACACTAAGCAGTTTCTCAGAAAGCTTCTTTCCAGATTTTATCTAAGGAGATTTCCTTTTTCACCATAGCCCTCCAGGGGCTTCCAAATGTCACTTTGCCAATTCCACAATAACTGTCTTAGCGAAAGGCTTCTTGAGGGGAAAGGTGTAACTCTGTGAGGTGATTTCACATAACACAAAGAAGTTTCTCAGTAAGCTTCTTTCTCTTTTTATCAGAGGATATTTCCTTTGGCCCCATAGTCTTCCAAGGGATCCGAACTATCTGTTGTCAGATCCACAGAAATAAGGCGAGCAAAGAGATCCACGAAATACAGATGTAACTCTGTGAGATGAATTAGCAGAACACAAAGCAGTTTCTCAGAAAGCTTCTTTCCAGTTTTCATCTGAGGATATTTCCTTTTTAACCATAGCCCTCTATGGGCTTCCAAATATCACTGTGCCAATTCCACAAGAACTGTCTTAGCGAAAGGCTTCTTGAGGGGAAATCTGTAACTCTGTGACATGATTTCAGAGAACACAAAGAAGTTTCTCAGAAAGCTTCTTTCTCTTTGTAATCGGAGGATATTTCCTTTGGCCCTATAGTCTTCAAAGGGATCCGAAATATCTGTTCTCAGATTCCACAGAAATAAGGCTAGCAAAGAGATCCACGAAATACAGATGTAACTCTCTGAGTGGAAGTCACACATCACAGATCAGTTTCTCAGAAAGCTTCTTTCCAGATTTCATCTTAGGATATTTCCCTTTTCACCACAGCCCTCTATGGACCTCCAAATATCACTTTGCCAGTTCCACAAGAACTGTCTTAGCGAAAGGCTTCTTGATTGGAAAGCTGTAACTCTGTGAGATGATTTCACAGAACACAAAGAAGTTTCTCAGAAAGCTTCTTTCTCTTTGTTATCGGAGGATATTTCCTTTGGCCCAATAGTCTTTAAAGGGATTCGAAATATCTGTTCTCAGATTCCACAGAAATAACGCTAGCAAAGAGATCCACGAAATACAGATGTAACTCTGTGAGTGGAATTCACACATCACAGAGGAGTTTCTGAGAAAGCTTCTTTCCGGTTTTCATCTGAGGATATTTCCTTTTTCACCATAGCCCTCTATGGTCTTCCAATATCACTTTGCGAATTCCACAAGAACTGTCTTAGGGAAAGGCTTCTTGAGGAGAAAACTGTAACTCTGTGAGATGATTTCACAGAACACAAAGAAATTTCTCAGAAAGCTTCTTTCTCTTGTTATCGGAGGATATTTCCTTTCGTCCTATAGTCTTCAAAGGGATCCAAAATATCTGCTCTCAGATTCCACAGAAATAAGGCTAGCAAAGAGATCCACGAAATACAGATGTAACTTTGTGAGATGAATTAACAGAACACTAAGCAGTTTCTCAGAAAACTTCTTTCCAGATTTCATCTGAGGAGATTTCCCTTTACACCCTAGCCCTCTATGTGCTTCCACATATCACTTTGCCAATTCCTAAAGAACTGTCTTAGCAAAAGGCTTCCTGAGGTGAAAGCTGTAACTCTGTGAGATGATTTCACAGAACACAAAGATGTTTCTCAGAAAGCTTCTTTCTCTTTGTTATCGGAGGATATTTCCTTTGGCCCTATAGTCTTCAACGGGATCCGAAATATCTGTTCTCAGATTCCACAGAAATAAGGCTAGAAAATTGATCCACGAAATACAGTTGTAACACTGTGAGATGAATTAACAGAACACTAAGCAGTTTCTCAGATAGCTTCTTTCCAGATTTCATCTGAAGAATTTTCCTTTTTCACCATAGCCAGCAATGGTCTTCCAAATATCACTTTGCCAATTCCACAAGATCTGTCTTAGCGAAAGGCTGTTGAGGGGAAAGCTCTAACTCTGTGAGATGATTTCACAGAACACAAAGAAGTTTCTGAGAAAGCTTCTTTCTCTTTCTTATCGGAGGATATTTCCTTGGCTCTATAGTCTTCAAAGGGATACGAAATATCGGTTCTCAGATTTCACAGAAATAAGGCTAGCAAAGAGATCCACGAAATACAGATGTTACTCTGTGAGTGGAAGTCACACATTACAGAGCAGTTTCTCAGATAGCTTCTTTCCAGATTTCATCTGAGGATATTTCCTTTTTCTCCGTAGACCTCTATGGGCTTCCAAATATCACTTTGCCAATTCCACAAGAACTGTCTTAGCCAAAGGCTTCTTGAGGGGAAAGCTGTAACTCTATGAGATGATTTCACAGAACACAAAGAAGTTTCTCAGAAAGCTTCTTTCTCTTTGTTATCGGAGGATATTTCCTTTGGCCCAATAGTCTTCAAAGGGATTCGAAATATCTGTTCTCAGATTCCACAGAAATAATGCTAGCAAGGAGATCGACGAAATACAGATGTAACTCTTTGAGATGAATTAACAGAACACTCAGAAGTTTCTCAGAAAGCTTCTTTCCAGATTTCATCTGAGGATACTTCCTTTTTCACCAAAACCCTCTATGGGCTTCCAAATATCACTTTGCCAATTCCACAAGAACTGTCTTAGCGAAAGGCTTCTTGAGGGAAAAGCTGTAACTCTGTGAGATGATTTCACAGAACGCAAGGAAGTTTCCTAGAAAGCTTCTTTCTCTTTGTTATCGGAGGATATTTCCTTTGGCCCTATAGTCTTCAAAAGTATCCGAAATATCTTTTCTTAGACTCCACAGAAATAAGGCTAGCAAAGAGATCCACGAAATACAGATATAACTCTGTGAGTATAAGTGACACATGACAGAGCAGTTTCTCAGAAAGCTTCTTTCCAGATTTCATCTGAGGATATTTCCTTTTTAACCAAAGCCCTCTATGGGCTTCCAAATATCTCTGTGCCAATTACACAAGAACTGTCTTAGCAAAAGGCTTCTTGAGGGGAAAGCTGTAACTCTGTGAGATGATTTCACAGAACACAAAGAAGTTTCTCAGAAAGCTTCTTTCTCTTTTTTTTCGGAGGATATTTCCTTTGGCCCTATAGTCTTAAAGGGATCCGAAATATCTGCTCTCAGATTCCACAGAAATAAGGATACCAAAGAGATCCACGAAATACCGATGTAACTCTGTGAGTGGAAGTCACACATTACAGAGCAGTCTCTCAGAAACCTTCTTTCCAGATTTCATCTGAGGAGATTTCCTTTTTCACCAAAGCCCTCTTGGGGCTTCCAAATATCACTTTGCCAATTCCACAAAAACCGTCTTAGCCTAAGGCTTCTAGAGGGGAAAGCTGTAACTCGGTGAGAGGATTTCACAGAACACAAAGAAGTTTCTCAGAAAGTTTCTTTCTCCTTGTTATCGGAGGATAGTTCCTTTGGCCCTATAGTCTTCAAAGGGATCCGAAATATCTGTTCTCAGATTCCACAGAAATAAGGCTATCAAAGAGATCCACGAAATACAGATGTAAATCTTTGAGATGAATTAACAGAACACTCAGCAGTTTCTCAGAAAGCTTCTTTCCAGATTTCTTCTGAGGATATTTCCTTTTTCAGCATAGCCCTCTATGGTCTTCCAAATATCACTTTGCCAATTCCACAAGAACAGTCTTAACGAAAGGCTTCTTGAGGGGAAAGCTGTAACTCTGTGAGATGATTTCACAGAACACAAAGAAGTTTCTCAGAAAGCTTCTTTCTCTTTGTTATCGGAGGATATTTCCTTTGGCCCTATTGTGGTCAAAGGGATCCGAAATATCTGTACTCAGGTTCCACAGAAATAAGTATAGCAAAGAGATCCACGAAATACAGATGTAACTCTGTGAGATGAATTAACAGAACACTAAGCAGTTTCTCAGAAAGTTTCTTTCCAGATTTCATCTGAGGATATTTCTTTTTTCACCATAGCCCTCTATGGGCTTCCAAATGTCACTTTGCCAATTCCACAAGAACGGTCTTAGCGAAAGGCTTCTTGAGGGGAAAGCTGTAACTCTGTGAGATGATTTCAGAGAACACAAAGAAGTTTCTCAGAAAGCTTCTTTCTCTTTGTTATTGGAGGATATTTCCTTTGGCACTATAGTCTTCAAAGGGATCCGAAATATCTCCTCTCAGATTCCACAGAAATAAGGCTAACAAAGAGATCCACGAAATAGAGATATAACTCTGTGAGATGAATTAACAGAACACTAAGCAGTTTCTCAGAATGCTTCTTTGCAGATTTCATCTGAGGATGTTTACTTTTTCACCATATCCCTCTATGGGCTTCCAAATATCACTTTGTCAATTCCACAAGAACTGTCTTAGAGAAAGGCTTCTTGAGGGGAAAGCTGTAACTCTGTGAGATGATTTCACAGAACACAAAGAAGTTTTACAGAAAGATGCTTTCTCTTTGTTATCGGAGGATATTTCCTTTGGCCCAATACTCTTCAAAGGGACCGATATATCTCTTCTCATATTCCACAAAAATAAGGATAGCAAAGAGTTCCACGAAATATAGATGTAACTCTGTGAGATGAATTAACAGAAAACTAAGAAGTTTCTCAGAAAGCTTCTTTGCAGATTTCATCTGAGGATATTTCCTTTTTCACCATATCCCTCTATGGGCTTCCAAATATCACTTTGCCAATTCCACAAGAACTGTCTTAGCGAAAGGCTTCTTGAGGGGAAAGCTCTAACTCTGTGAGATGATTTCACAGAACACAAAGAAGTTCCTCAGAAAGCTTCTTTCTCTTTGTTATCGGAGGATATTTCCTTTGGCTCTGTAGTCTTCAAAGGCATCCGAAATATCGATTCTCAGATTGCACAGGAATAAGGCTAGCAAAGAGATCCACGAAATACAGATGTTACTCTGTGAGTGGAAGTCACACATCACAGAGCAGTTTCTCATAAAGCTTCTTTCGAGATTTCATCGGAGGATATTTCCTTTTTAACCGTAGCCCTCTATGGGCTTCCAAATATCACTTTGCCAATTCCACAAGAACTGTCTTAGGAAAAGGTTTCATGAGGGGAAAGCTGTAACTCTGTGAGATGATTTCACAGAACACAAAGATTTTTCTCAGAAAGCTTCTTTCTCTTTGTTATCGGAGGATATTTCCTTTGGACACATATTCTTCAAAGGGATTCGAAATATCTGTTCTCAGATTCCATAGAAACAAGGCTAGCAAAGAGATCCATGAAATACAGATGTAACTCTGTGAGTGGAAGTCACACATCACAGAGCAGTTTCTCAGAAAGCTTCTTTCTAGATTTCATCTGAGGATATTTCCTTTTTCACCATAGCCCTCTATGGGGTGCCAAATATCACTTTGCCAATTTCGCAAGAACTGTCTTAGCGAAAGGCTTCTTGAGGAGAAAGCTGTAACTCTGTGAGATGATTTCACATAACGCAAAGAAGTTTCTCAGAAAGCTTCTTTCTCTTTGTTATCGGAGGATATTTCCTTTGGCCCTATAGTCTTCCAAGGGATCCGAAATATCTGTTCTCAGTTTCCACAGAAATAGGGCTGGAAAATTGATCCACGAAATACAGTTGTAAGACTGTGAGATGAATTAACAGAACACTAAGCAGTTTTTCAGATAGCTTCTTTCCAGATTTCATCTGAGGAATTTTCCTTTTTCACCATAGCCCTCAATGGTCTTCCAAATATCACTTTGCCAATTCCATAAGAACTGTCTTAGCGAAAGGCTTCTTGAAGGGAAAGCACTAACTATGTGAGATGATTTCACAGAACACAAAGAAGTTTCTGAGAAAGCTTCTTTCTCTTTCTTATCGGAGGATATTTCCTTGGCTCTATAGTCTTCAAAGGGATACGAAATATCGGTTCTCAGATTTCACAGGAATAAGGCTAGCAAAGAGATCCACGAAATACAGATGTTACTCTGTGAGTGGAAGTCACACACTACAGAGCAGTTTCTCAGATAGCTTCTTTCCAGATTTCATCTGGGGATATTTCCTTTTTCTCCATAGCCCTCTATGGGCTTCCAAATATCACTTTGCCAATTCCACAAGAACTGTCTTAGCGAAAGGCTTCTTGAGGGAAAAGCTGTAACTCTTTGACATGATATCACAGAACACAAAGAAGTTTCTCAGAAAGCTTCTTGCTCTTTGTTATCGGAGGATATTTCCTTTGGCCCTATAGTCTTCAAAGGAATCCGAAATATCTGTTCTCAGATTCCACAGAAATAAGGCTAGCAAAGAGATCCACGAAATACAGATGTAACTCTGTGAGTAGAAGTCACACATCACAGAGCAGTTTCTCAGAAAGCTTCTTTCCAGATTTCATCTGAGGATTTTTCTTTTTTAACCTTAGCACACTATGGGCTTCCAAATAACACTTTGTCAATTCCACAAGAACTGTCTTACCGAAAAGCTTCTTCAGGGGAAAGCTGTAACTCTGTTAGACGATTTCACAGAATATAAAAAGTTTCTCAGAAAGCTTCTTTCTCTTTGTTATCGGAGGATATTTCCTTTGGCCCTGTAGTCTTCAAAGGGATCCGAAATATCTGTTCTCAGATTCCACAGAAATAAGGCTAGCAAAGAGATCCACGAAATACAGATGTAAATCTGTGAGATGAATTAACAGAACACTAAGACGTTTCTCAGAAAGCTTCTTTCCAGATTTCATCTGAGGATATTTCCTTTTTCACAATAGCCCTGTTAGGGATTCCAAATGTCACTTTGCCAATTCCACAAGAACTGTATTAGCGAAAGGCTTCTTGAGGGGAAAGATCTAATTCTGAGAGATGATTTCACAGAACACAAAGAAGTTTCTCAGTAAGCTTCTCTCTCTCTGTTATCGGAGGATATTTCCTTTGGACCCATAGTCTTCATAGGGATCCGAAATATCTGTTCTCAGATTCCACAGAAATAAGTCTAGCAAAGAGATCCTCGAAATGCAGATGTAACTCGGTGAAATGAATTAACAGAACACTAAGCAGTTTCTCAGAAAGCTTCTTTGCAGATTTCATCTGAGGATATTTCCTTTTACTCCATAGCCCTCAATGGGCTTCCAAATATCACTTTGCCAATTCCACAAGAACTGTCTTAGCGAAAGGCTCCTTGATGGGAAAGCTGCAACTCTGTGAGATGATTTCACAGAACACAAAAAAGTTTCTCAGAAAGCTTCTTTCTCTTCGTTACCGGAGGATATTTCCTTTGGCCCTATAGTCTTCAAAGGGATCCGAAATATCTGTTCTCAGATTCCACAGAAATAAGGCTAGCAAAGAGATCCATGAAATACAGACCTAACTCTGTGAGTGGAATTCACACATCACAGAGTGTTTTCTCAGAAAGCTTCTTTCCAGATTTCATCTGAGAGTATTTCCTTTTTCACCGTAGCCCTCTATGGGCTTCCATATATCACTTTGCCAATTCCACAAGAACTGTCTTAGCGAAAGGCTTCTTGAGGGGAAAGCTGTCAGTCTGTGAGATGATTTCACAGAACACAAAGAAGTTTCTAAGAAAGCTTGTTTGTCTTTGTTATCGGAGGATATTTCCTTTCGCCCAATAGTCTTCAAAGGGATCCGAAATATCTCTTCTCAGATTCCACAGAAATAAGGCTAGCAAAGCTATCCACGAAATGTAGATTTAACTCTGTGAGATGAATTAACGGAACACTAAGCAGTTTCTCAGGAAGCTTCTTTCCAGATTTCATCTGAGGATATTTCTTTTTTAAAAATAGCCCTCTAGGGGCTTCCAAATATCACTTTGTCAATGTCACAAGAATTGTCTTAGCGAAAGACTTCTTGAGGGGAAAGCTGTAACCCCGTGAGATGATTTCACAGAACACAAAGAGGTTTCTCAGAAAGCTTCTTTCTCTTCTTTATCGGAGGATATTTCCTTTGGCCCGTTAGTCTTCAAAGGGATCCGAAATATCTGTTCTCACATTCCACAGAAATAAGGCTAGTAAAGAGATTCAAGAAAGAGAGATGTAATTCTCTGATATGAATTAACAGAACCCTAAGCAGTTTCTCAGAAAGCCTCTTTCCATATTTCATCTGAGGATATTTCCTTTTCACCATAGCCCTATATCGGTTTACAAATATCACTTTGCCAAGTCCGCAAGAACTGTCTTAACGAAAGGCTTCTTGAATGGAAAGCTGTAACTCTGTGAGATGATTTCACTGAACACAAAGAAGTTTCTCACAAAGCTTCTTTCTTTTTGTTACAGGAGGATATATTCTTTGGCCCTATAGTCTTCAAAGGGATCCGAAATATCTGTTCTCAGATTCCACGGAAATAAGGCTAGCAAAGGTATCCACGAAATACAGATGTAACTCGGTGAGATGAATTAACAGAACACTAAGCATTTTCTCAGAATGCTTCCTTCCAGATTTCATCTGAGGATATTTCCTTTTTCACCATAGCCCTCTATGGGCTTCCAAATATCACTTTGCAAATTCGAGAAGAACTGTTTTAGCACAAGGCTTCTTAAGGGGAAAGCTGTAACTCTGTGAGATGATTTCACAGAACACAAAGAAGTTTCTCAGATAGATTCTATCTTTTTGATATCGGAGGATATTTCCTGTGGCCCTAGAGTCTTCAAAGGGATCCGAAATATCTGTTCTCAGATTCCACAGAAATAAGGTTAGCAAAGAGACCCACGAAATACAGATGTAACTCTCTGAGTGGAAGTCACACATCACAGAACAGTTTGTCAGAAAGTTTCTTTACAGGGTTCGTTTGAGGATATTTCCTTTTTCACCATAGCCCTCAATGGGCTTCCAAATATCACTTTGCCAATTCCACAAGAACTGTCTTAGCGAAAGGCTTCTTGAGGGGAAAGCTGTAACTCTGTGAGATGATTTAACAGAACACAAAGAAGTTTCTCAGAAAGCTTCTTTCTCTTTGTTATCGGAGGATATTTCCTTTGGCCCTATAGTCTTCAAAGGGATCCGAAATATCTGTTCTCTGATTCCACAGAAATAAAGCCAGCAAAGAGATCCACGAAATACAGCTGTAACTCGGTGAGATGAATTAACAGAACACTAAGCAGTTTCTCAGAAAGCTTCTTTCCAGATTTCATCTGAGGATATTTCCTTTTTCACGACAGCCCTCTACGGGTTTCCAAATATCACATTGCCAATACTTCAAGAACTGTCTTAGCGAAAGGCTTCTTGAGGGGAAAGCTGTAACTCTCTGAGATGATTTCACAGAACACAAAGAAATTTCTCAGAAAGCTTCTTTTCTTTGTTATCGGAGGATATTTCCTTTGGCCCTATAGTCTTCAAAGGAATCCGAAATATGTGTTCTCAGATTCCACAGAAATAAGGCTAGCAAAGAGATCCACGAAATACCGGTGTAACTCTGTGCGTGGAAGTCCCACATCACAGAGCAGTTTCTCATAAAGCTTCTTTGCAGGTTTCATCTGAGGAGATTCCTTTTTCATCATAGCCCTCTTTGGGCTTCCAAATATCACTTTCCCAATTCCACAAGAACTATCTTAGCCAAAGGCTTCTTGAGGGGAAAATCTGTAACTCTGTGAGATGATTTCACAGAACACAAAGAAGTTTCTCAGAAAGCTTCTTTCTCTTTGTTATCGGACTATATTTCCTTTGTCCCTATAGTCATCAAAGGGATACGAAATATCTCTTCTCAGATTCCACAGAAATAAGGCTAGCAAAGAGATCCATGAAATACATATGTAACTCTGGGAGATGAAATAACAGAACACTAAGCAGTTTCTCACAAAGCTTCTTTCCAGATTTTATCTGAGGATATTTCCTTTTTCACCAAAGCCCCCTATTGGCTTCCAAATATCACTTTGCCAATTCCACAAGAACTGTCTTAGCGAAAGGCTTCTTAAGGGGAAAGCTGTAACTCTGGAGTTGATTTCTCACAACACAAAGAAGTTTCTGAGAAAGCTTCTTTCTCTTTGTTCTAGGAGGATATTTCCTTTGGCCCCATAGTCTTCAAAGGGATCCGAAATATCTGTTCTCAGATTCCACAGAAATAAGGCCAGCAAAGAGATCCATGAAATACAGATGTAACTATGTGAGTGGAAATAACACATCACAGAGCAGTTTCTCAGAAAGCTTCTTTCCAGATTTCATCTGAGGATATTTCCTTTTTCACCAAAGCCCTCTATGGGCGTCCAAATATCACTTTGCCAATTCCACAAGAACTGTCTTAATGAAAGTCTTCTTGAGGGGAAAGCTCTAACTCTGTGAGATGATTTCTCAGAACACAAAGAACTTTCTCAGAAAGCTTCTTTCTCTTTGTTATCGGAGGATATATACTTTGGCCCTATAGTCTTCAAAGGGATCCGAAATATCTGTTCTCAGATTCCACAAAGGTAGGGCTAACAAAGAGATCCACGAAATGCAGATGTAACTCTGTGAGATGAATTTACAGAACACTAAGCAGTTTCTCAGAAAGCTTCTTTCCAGATTTCATTTGAGGATATATCCTTTTTCAACATAGCCCTCTATGGGCTTCCAAATATCACTTTGCCAATTCCTCAAGAACTGTCTTAGCGGAAGGCTTCTTCAACGGGAGCTGTAACTCTGTGACATGATTTCCCAGAACAGAAAGAAGTTTCTCAGAAAGCTTCTTTCTCTTGGTTATCACAGGATATTTACTTTGGCCCTATAGACTTCAAGGGATCCGAAATATCTAATCTCAAATTCCACAGAAAAAAGGCTAGCAAAGAGATCCACGAAATACAGATGTAACTCTGTTAGTGGAAGTCACACATCACAGAGCAGTTTCTCAGAAAGCTTCTTTCCAGATTTCATGTGAGGATATTTCCTTTTTCAAAATAGCCCTATGTAGGTTTTCAAATATCACTTTGCAAATTCCACAAGAACTGTCTTAACGAAAGGCTTCTTGAGGGTAAAGCTGTAACTCTGTGACATGATTTCACGGAACACAAAGAAGTTTCTCAGAAAGCTTCTTTCTCTTTGTTACCAGAGGATATTTCCTTTGGGCCTATTGTCTTCAAAGGGATCCGAAATATCTGTTTTCAGATTCCACAGAAATAAGGCTAGCAAAGAGATCCACGAAATACAGATATAACTCGGTGAGATGAATTAACAGAACACTAAGCAGTTTCTCAGAAAGTTTCTTTCCAGATTTCATCTGAGGATATTTCCTTTTTCACCATAGCCCTCTATAGGCTTCCAAATATCACTTTGCCAATTCCACAAGAACTGTCTTCGTGAAAGGCTTCATGTGGGGGAAGCTGTAACTCTGTGAGATGATTTCACAGAACACAAAGAAGTTTCTCAGAAAGCTGCTTTCTCTTTGTTATCGGAGGATATTTCCTTTGGCCCTATAGTCCTCAAAGGGATCTGAAATATCTGTTCTCAGATTCCACGGAAATAAGGCTAGCAAAGAGATCCACTAAATACTGATGTAACTCTGTGAGTGGAAGTCACACATCACAGAGCGGTTTCGCAGAAAGCTTCTTTCCAGATTTCATCTGAGGATATTTCCTTTTTCAACATAGCCCTCTATGAGCTTAATAATATGACTTTGCCAATTCCACAAGAAGTGTCTTAGCCAAAGGCTTCTTGAGGGGAAAGCTGTAACTCTGTGAGATGATTTCACATAACACAAAGAAGTTTCTCAGAAAGCTTCTTTCTCTTTGTTATCGGAGGATATTTCCTTTCGTCCTTTGGTCTTCAAAGTTATCCGATATATCTGTTCTCAGATTACACAGAAATAAGGATAGCAAAGAGATCCAAGAAATACAGATGTAACTCGGTGATATGAATTAACAGAACACTAAGCAGTTTCCCAGAAAGCTTCTTTCCAGATTTCATCTGATGATATTTCTTTTTTCACCATAGCCCTCTAAGGGCTTTCAAATATCACTTTGCCAATTCCACAAGAACTGTCTTAGCGAAAGGCTTCTTGAGCGAAAGCTGTAACTCTGTTAGCTGATTTCACAGAACACGAAGAAGTTTCTCAGAAAGCTTCTTTCTCTTTGTTATCGGAGGATATTTCCTTTGTCCCTATAGTCTTCAAAGGGATCTGAAATATCTGTTCTGAGATTCCACAGAAATAAGGCTAGCAAAGAGATCCACGAAATACAGATGTAACTCGGTGAGATGAATTAACAGAACACAAAGCAGTTTCCCAGACAGCTTCTTTCCAGATTTCATCTGAGGATATTTCCTTTTCCACCATAGCCCTCTATGGGCTTCCAAATTTCACTTTGCCAATTCCACAAGAACTGTCTTAGCGAAAGGCTTCTTGAGAGGAAAGCTGTAATTCTGTGAGATGATTTCACAGAACTCCAAGAAGTTTCTCAGAAAGCTTCTTTCTCTTTGTTATCGGAGAATATTTCCTTTGGCCCTATAGTCTTCAAAGGGATTCGAAATATCTGTTCTCACATTACACAGAAATAAGGCTAGCAAAGAGATCCACGAAATACAGATGTAACTCTGTGAGATGAATTAACAGAACACTAAGCAGTTTTTCAGAAAGCTTCTTTCCAGATTTCATCTGAGGATATTTCCTTTTTCACAATAGCCCTCTAAGGGCTTCCAAATATCACTTTGCCAATTGCACAAGAACTGTCTTAGCGAAAGGCTTCTTGAGCGGAAAGCTGTAAGTCTATGAGATGATTTCACAGAACACAAAAAAGTTTCTCAGAAAGCTTCTTTCTCTTTGTTATCGGAGGATATTTCCTTTGGCCCTATAGACTTCAAAGGGATCCGAAATATCTGTTCTCAGATTCCACAGAAATGAGGCTAGCAGAGAGATCCACGAAATACGATGTAACTCTGTGAGTGGAAGTCACGCATCACAGAGCAGTTTATCAGAAACCTTCTTTCCAGATTTCATCTGAGGATATTTCCTTTTTCACCATAGCCCTCTGTGGGCTTCCAAATATCACTTTGCCAATTCCACAAGTACTGTCTTAACGAAAGGCTTCTTGAGGGGAAAGCTGTAACTCTGTGAGATGATTTCACAGAACACAAAGAAGTTTCTCAGAAAGCTTCTTTCTCTTGGTTATCGGAGGATATTTCCTTTGGCCCCATAGTCTTCAAAGGGATCCGAAATATCTGTTCTCAGATTCCCCAGAAATAAGGCTAGCAAAGAGATCCATGAAATACAGATGTAACTCTGTGAGATGAATTAACAGAACACTAAGCAGTTTTACAGAAAGCTTCTTTCCAGATTTCATCTGAAGATATTTCCTTTTTCACCATAGACCTCTAAGGGATCCAAATATCACTTTGCCAATTCCAAAAGAACTGTCTTAGCGAAAGGCTTCTTGAGCGAAAGCTGTAATTCTGTGAGCTGATTTCACAGAACACGAAGAAGTTTCTCAGAAAGCTTCTTTCTCTTGGTTATCGGAGGATATTTCCTTTGTCCCTATAGTCTTCAAAGGGATCCGAAATATCTGTTCTCAGATTAAACAGAAATAAGGCTAGCAAAGAGATCCACGAAATACAGATGTAACTCGGTGAGATGAATTAACAGAACACTAAGCAGTTTCCCAGACAGCTTCTTTCCAGATTTCATCTGAGGATATTTCCTTTTTCACCATAGCCCTCTAAGGGCTTCCAAATATCACTTTGCCAATTGCACAAGAACTGTCTTAGCGAAAAGCTTCTTGAGCGGAAAGCTGTAAGTCTATGAGATGATTTCACAGAACACAAAATAGTTTCTCAGAAAGCTTCTTTCTCTTTGTTATCGGAGGATATTTCCTTTGGCCCTAGAGTCTTCAAAGGGAACCGAAATATCTGTTCTCAGATTCCACAGAAATGAGGCTAGCAGAGAGATCCACGAAATACGATGTAACTCTGTGAGTGGAAGTCACGCATCACAGAGCCGTTTATCAGAAACCTTCTTTCCAGATTTCGTCTGAGGATATTTCCTTTTTCACCAAAGCCCTCTATGGGCTTCCAAATATCACTTTGCCAATTCCACAAGTACTGTCTTAACGAAAGGCTTCTTGAGGGGAAAGCTGTAACTCTGTGAGATGATTTCGCAGAACACAAAGAAGTTTCTCAGAAAGATTCTTTCTCTTGGTTATCGGAGGATATTTCCTTTGGCCCCACATTCTTTAAAGGGATCCGAAATATCTGTTCTCAGATTCCACAGAAATAAGGCTAGCAAAGAGATCCACGAAATACAGATGTAACTCTGTGAGATGAATTAACAGAACACTAAGCAGTTTCTCAGAAAGCTTCTTTCCAGATTTCATCTAAGGATATTTCCTTTTACACCTTAGCCCTCTAAGGGCTTCCAAATATCACTTTGCCAATTAAACAAGAACTGTCTTAGCGAAAGGCTTCTTTAGGTTAAAGCTGTAACACTGTGAGATGATTTCACAGAACACAAAGAAGTTTCTCAGGAAGATTCTTTCTATTTGTTATCGGATGATATTTCCTTTGGCCCCATAGTCTTCAAAGGGATCCGAAATATCTGTTCTCAGATTCCACAGAAATAAGGCTAGCAAAGAGATCCACGAAATACAGATGTAACTCTGTGAGATGAATTAACAGAACACTAAGCAGTTTCTCAGAAAGCTTCTTTCCAGATTTCATCTAAGGATATTTCCTTTTACACCTTAGCCCTCTAAGGGCTTCCAAATATCACTTTGCCAATTAAACAAGAACTGTCTTAGCGAAAGGCTTCTTTAGGTTAAAGCTGTAACACTGTGAGATGATTTCACAGAACACAAAGAAGTTTCTCAGGAAGATTCTTTCTATTTGTTATCGGATGATATTTCCTTTGGCCCCATAGTCTTCAAAGGGATCCGAAATATCTGTTCTCAGATTCCACAGAAATAAGGCTAGCAAAGAGATCCACGAAATACAGATGTAACTCTGTGAGTGGAAGGCACACATCACAGAGCAGTTTCTCAGAAAGCTTCTTTCCAGATTTCATCTGAGGATATTTCCTTTTTCACCATAGCTCTCTATGGGCTTCCAAATATCACTTTGCCAATTCCACAAGAACTGTCTTAACGAAAGGCTTCTTGACAGGAAAGCTGTAACTCTGTGAGATGATTTCACAGAACACAAAGAAGTTTCTCAGAAAGCTTCTTTTTCTTTGTTACCGGAGGATATTTCCTTTGGCCCTATAGTCTTCAAAGGGATCCGAAATATCTGTTCTCAGATTCCAGAGAACTAAGGCAAGCAAAGTGATCCACGAAATACAGATGTAACTCTGTGAGTGGAAGTCACACATCACAGAGCAGTTTCTCAGAAAGCTTCTTTCCAGATTTCATCTGAGGATATTTCCTTTTTCACCATAGCCCTCTATGGGCTTCCAAATATCACTTTGCCAATTCCACAATAACAGTCTTAGCCAAAGGCTTCTTGAGGGGAAAGCTGTAACTCTGTGAGCTGATTTCACAGAACACCAAGAAGTTTCTCAGAAAGCTTCTTTCTCTTTGTTATCAGAGGATATTTCCTTTGGCCCTATGGACTTCAAAGGGATCTGAAATATCTGTTCTCAGATTCCACAGAAATAAGGCTAGCAAAGAGATCCACGAAATACACATGTAACTCGGTGAGATGAATTAACAGAACACTAATCAGTTTCCCAGAAAGCTTCTTTCCAGATTTCATCTGACGATATTTCCTTTTCCACCATAGCCCTCTACGGGATTCCAAATATCACTTTGCGAATTCCACAAGAACTGTATTAGCGAAAGGCTTCTTGAGAGGAAAGCTGTAATTCTGTGAGATGATTTCACAGAACACAAAGAAGTTTCTCAGAAAGCTTCTTTCTCTTTGTTATCGGAGAATATTTCCTTTGGCCCTATATTCTTCAAAGGGATTCGAAATATCTGTTCTCAGAATCCACAGAAATAAGGCTAGCAAAGAGATCCACGAAATACAGATGTAACTCTGTGAAATGAATTAACAGAACACTAAGCAGTTTTTCAGAAAGCTTCTTTCCAAATTTCATCTGAGGATATTTCTTTTTTCACCATAGCCCTCTAGGGGTTCCAAATATCACTTTGCCAATTGCACAAGAACTGTCTTAGCGAAAGGCTTCTTGAGGTGAAAGCTGTAAATCTGTGAGATGATTTCACAGAATACAAAGAAGTTTCTAAGAAAGCTTCTTTGTATTTGTTATCGGAGGATATTTCCTTTGGCCCTATAGTCCTCAAAGGGATCCGAAATATCTGTTCTCAGATTCCACAGAAATAAGGCTAGCAAGGAGATCCAAGAAATACAGATGTAACTTTGTGAGATGAATTGACAGACACTAAGCAGTTTCTCAGAAAGCTTCTTTCCAGATTTCATCTGAGGATATTTCCTTTTTCACCATAGCCCTCTATGGTCTTCCAAATATCACTTTGCCAATTGCACAAGAACTGTCTTACCAAAAGGCTTCTTGAGGGGAACGCTGTAACTCTGTGAGATGATTTCAAAGAACACAAAGAAGTTTCTCAGAAAGCTTCTTTCTCTTTGTTATCGGAGGATATTTCCTTTGGCCATATAGACTTCAAAGGTATCCGAAATATCTGTTCTCAGATTCCCCAGAAATAAGGCTAGGAGAGAGATACACGAAATACAGATGTAACTCTATGAGTGGAAGTCACGCATCACAGAGCAGTTTCTCAGAAAGCTTCTTTCCAGATTTCATCTGAGGATATTTCCTTTTTCACCAGAGCCCCCGATGGGTTTCCAAATATCACTTTGCCAATTCCACAAGAACTGTCTTAGCGAAAGGCTTCTTGAGGGGAAAGCTGTAACTCTGTGAGATGATTTCACAGAACGCAAAGAAGTTTCTCAGAAAGCTACTTTCTCTTTGTTACCGGAGGATATTTCCTTTGGCCCTATTGTCCTCAAAGGGATCTGAAATATCTGTTCTCAGATTCCACAGAAATAAGGCTAGCAAAGAGATCCACGAAATAGAGATGTAACTCTGTGACTGGAAGTCACACATCACAGATCAGTTTCTGAGAAAGCTTCTTTCCAGATTTCATCTGAGGATAATTCCTTTTTCACCATAGCCCTCTATGGGCTACCAAATATCACTTTCCCAATTCCACAAGAACTGTCTTAGCGAAAGGCTTCTTGAGGTGAAAGCTGTACCTCTGTGAGATGATTTCACAGAACACAAAGAAGTTTCTCAGAAAGCTTCTTTCTCTTCGTTATCGGAGGATATTTCCTTTTGTCCCTTACTCTTCAAAGTTATCCGAAGTATCTGTTCTCAGATTTCACAGAAATAAGGCTAGCAAAGAGATCCACGAAATACAGATGTAACTCGGTGAGATGAATTAACAGAACACTAAGCAGTTTCCCACAAAGCTTCTTTCCAGATTTCATCTGAGGATATTTCCTTTTCCACCATAGCCCTCTACGGGCTTCCAAATATCACTTTGCCAATTCCACAAGAAGTGTCTTAGCGAAAGGCTTCTTGAGAGGAAAGCTGTAATTCTGTGAGATGATTTCACAGAACACAAAGAAGTTTCTCAGAAAGCTTATTCTCTATGTTATCGGAGAATATTTCCTTTGGCCCTATAGTCTTCAAAGTGATTCGAAATATCTGGTCTCACATTACACAGAAATAAGACTAGCAAAGAGATCCACGAAATACAGATGTAACTCTGTGAGATGAATTAACAGAACACCAAGCAGTTTTTCAGAAAGCTTCTTTCCAGATTTCATCTGAGGATATTTCCTTTTTTACCATAGCCCTCTATGGGTTTCCAAATATCACTTTGCCAATTGCACAAGAACTGTCTTAGCGAAAGTCTTCTTGAGGGGAAAGCTGTAACGCTCTGAGATGATTTCACAGAACACAAAAAAGTTTCTCAGAAAGCTTCTTTCTCTTTGTTATCGGAGGATATTTCCTTTGGCCCTATAGACTTCAAAGGGATCCTAAATATCTGTTCTCAGATTCCACAGAAATGAGGCTAGCAGAGAGATCCACAAAATACGATGTAACACTGTGAGTGGAAGTCACGCACCACAGAGCAGTTTATCAGAAACCTTCTTTCCAGATTTCATCTGAGGATATTTCCTTTTTCACCATAGCCCTCTAAGGGCTTCCAAATATCACTTTGCCAATTCCACAAGTACTGTCTTAACGAAAGGCTTCTTGAGGGGAAAGCTGTAACTCTGTGAGATGATTTCGCGGAACACAAAGAAGTTTCTCAGAGAGCTTCTTTCTCTTTATTATCGGAGGATATTTCCTTTGGCCCCATAGTCTTCAAAGGGATCCGAAATATCTGCTCTCAGATTCCACAGAAATAAGGTTAGCAAAGAGATCCACGAAATACAGATGTAACTCGGTGAGATGAATTAACAGAACACTAAGCAGTTTCCCAGAAACCTTATTTCCAGATTTCATCTGAGGATATTTCCTTTTTCACCATAGCCCTCTATGGGCTTCCAAATATCACTTTGCCAATTCCACAAGAACTGTCTTAGCGAAAGGCTTCTTGAGAGGAAAGCTGTAATTCTGTGACATGATTTCACAGAACACAAAGAAGTTTCTCAGAAAGCTTCTTTCTCTTTGTTATTGGAGGATATTTCCTTTGGCCCAATAGACTTCAAAGGGATCCGAAATATCTGTTCTCAGATTCCACAGAAATAAGGCTAGCAAAGTGATCCTCGAAATACAGATGTAACTCTTTGAGTGGAAGTCACACATCACAGAGCAGTTTCTCAGAAAGCTTCTTTCCAGATTTCATCTGAGGATATTTCCTTTTTCACCATAGCCCTCTATGGGCTTCCAAATATCACTTTGCCAATTCCACAATAACTGTCTTAGCCAAAGGCTTCTTGAGGGGAAAGCTGTATCTCTGTTAGCTGATTTCACAGAACACAAAAAGTTTCTCAGAAAGCTTCTTTCTCTTTGTTATCAGAGGATATTTCCTTTGGCTCTATAGACTTCAAAGGGATCTGAAATATCTGTTCTCAGATTCCACAGAAATAAGGCTAGCAAAGAGATCCACGAAATACAGATGTAACTCTGTGACATGAATTTAGAGAACACTCAGCAGTTTCTCAGAAAGCTTCATTCATGATTTCGTCTGAGGATATTTCCTTTTTCACCTTAGCCCTCTAGGGGTTCCAAATATCACTTTGCCAATTCCACAAGAACTGTCCCAGCGAAAGGCTTCTTGAGGTTAAAGCTGTAACTCTGTGAGATGGTTTCACAGAACACAAAGAAGTTTCTAAGAAAGCTTCTTATATTTGTTATCGAAGGATATTTCCTTTGGCCTTATTGTCCTCAAAGGGATCCGAAATATCTGTTCTCAGATTCCACAGAAATATGGCTAGCAAGGAGATCCACGAAATACAGATGTAACTTTGTGAGATGAATTAACAGACACTAAGCAGTTTCTCAGAAAGCTTTTTTCCAGATTTCATCTGAGGATATTTCCTTTTTCACCATAGCCCTCTACGGGATTACAAATATCACTTTGCGAATTCCAGAAGAACTGACTTAGCGAATGGCTTTTTTAGCGGAAAGCTGTAACTCTGTGAGTTGGTTTCACAGGACACAAAGAAGTTTCTCAGAAAGATTCTTTCTCTTTGTTATCGGAGGATATTTCCTTTGGCGCTATAGTCTTCAAAAGGATCTGAAATATCTATTCTCAGACTCCACAGAAATAAGGTTAGCAAAGAGATCCACGAAATAACAGATGTAACCCTGTGAGATGAATTAACAGAACACTCAGCAGTTTCTCAGAAAGCTTCTTTCCAGATTTCATCTGAGGATATTTCCTTTTTCACCATAGCCCTCTATGGGTTTCCAAATATCACTTTGCCAATTCCACAAGAACTCTCTTAGCGAAAGGCTTCTTGAGGGGAAAGCTGTAACTCTGTGAGATGATTTCACAGAACGCAAAGAAGTTTCTCAGAAAGCTACTTTCTCTTTGTTACCGGAGGATATTTCCTTTGGCCCTATTGTCCTCAAAGGGATCTGAAATATCTGTTCTCAGATTCCACAGAAATAAGGCTAGCAAAGAGATCCACGAAATAGAGATGTAACTCTGTGACTGGAAGTCACACATCACAGATCAGTTTCTGAGAAAGCTTCTTTCCAGATTTCATCTGAGGATAATTCCTTTTTCACCATAGCCCTCTATGGGCTACCAAATATCACTTTCCCAATTCCACAAGAACTGTCTTAGCGAAAGGCTTCTTGAGGTGAAAGCTGTACCTCTGTGAGATGATTTCACAGAACACAAAGAAGTTTCTCAGAAAGCTTCTTTCTCTTCGTTATCGGAGGATATTTCCTTTTGTCCCTTACTCTTCAAAGTTATCCGAAGTATCTGTTCTCAGATTTCACAGAAATAAGGCTAGCAAAGAGATCCACGAAATACAGATGTAACTCGTTGAGATGAATTAACAGAACACTAAGCAGTTTCCCACAAAGCTTCTTTCCAGATTTCATCTGAGGATATTTCCTTTTCCACCATAGCCCTCTACGGGCTTCCAAATATCACTTTGCCAATTCCACAAGAAGTGTCTTAGCGAAAGGCTTCTTGAGAGGAAAGCTGTAATTCTGTGAGATGATTTCACAGAACACAAAGAAGTTTCTCAGAAAGCTTATTCTCTATGTTATCGGAGAATATTTCCTTTGGCCCTATAGTCTTCAAAGGGATTCGAAATATCTGGTCTCACATTACACAGAAATAAGACTAGCAAAGAGATCCACGAAATACAGATGTAACTCTGTGAGATGAATTAACAGAACACCAAGCAGTTTTTCAGAAAGCTTCTTTCCAGATTTCATCTGAGGATATTTCCTTTTTTACCATAGCCCTCTATGGGTTTCCAAATATCACTTTGCCAATTGCACAAGAACTGTCTTAGCGAAAGTCTTCTTGAGGGGAAAGCTGTAACGCTCTGAGATGATTTCACAGAACACAAAAAAGTTTCTCAGAAAGCTTCTTTCTCTTTGTTATCGGAGGATATTTCCTTTGGCCCTATAGACTTCAAAGGGATCCTAAATATCTGTTCTCAGATTCCACAGAAATGAGGCTAGCAGAGAGATCCACAAAATACGATGTAACACTGTGAGTGGAAGTCACGCACCACAGAGCAGTTTATCAGAAACCTTCTTTCCAGATTTCATCTGAGGATATTTCCTTTTTCACCATAGCCCTCTAAGGGCTTCCAAATATCACTTTGCCAATTCCACAAGTACTGTCTTAACGAAAGGCTTCTTGAGGGGAAAGCTGTAACTCTGTGAGATGATTTCGCGGAACACAAAGAAGTTTCTCAGAGAGCTTCTTTCTCTTTATTATCGGAGGATATTTCCTTTGGCCCCATAGTCTTCAAAGGGATCCGAAATATCTGCTCTCAGATTCCACAGAAATAAGGTTAGCAAAGAGATCCACGAAATACAGATGTAACTCGGTGAGATGAATTAACAGAACACTAAGCAGTTTCCCAGAAACCTTATTTCCAGATTTCATCTGAGGATATTTCCTTTTTCACCATAGCCCTCTATGGGCTTCCAAATATCACTTTGCCAATTCCACAAGAACTGTCTTAGCGAAAGGCTTCTTGAGAGGAAAGCTGTAATTCTGTGACATGATTTCACAGAACACAAAGAAGTTTCTCAGAAAGCTTCTTTCTCTTTGTTATTGGAGGATATTTCCTTTGGCCCAATAGACTTCAAAGGGATCCGAAATATCTGTTCTCAGATTCCACAGAAATAAGGCTAGCAAAGTGATCCTCGAAATACAGATGTAACTCTTTGAGTGGAAGTCACACATCACAGAGCAGTTTCTCAGAAAGCTTCTTTCCAGATTTCATCTGAGGATATTTCCTTTTTCACCATAGCCCTCTATGGGCTTCCAAATATCACTTTGCCAATTCCACAATAACTGTCTTAGCCAAAGGCTTCTTGAGGGGAAAGCTGTATCTCTGTTAGCTGATTTCACAGAACACAAAAAGTTTCTCAGAAAGCTTCTTTCTCTTTGTTATCAGAGGATATTTCCTTTGGCTCTATAGACTTCAAAGGGATCTGAAATATCTGTTCTCAGATTCCACAGAAATAAGGCTAGCAAAGAGATCCACGAAATACAGATGTAACTCTGTGACATGAATTTAGAGAACACTCAGCAGTTTCTCAGAAAGCTTCATTCATGATTTCGTCTGAGGATATTTCCTTTTTCACCTTAGCCCTCTAGGGGTTCCAAATATCACTTTGCCAATTCCACAAGAACTGTCCCAGCGAAAGGCTTCTTGAGGTTAAAGCTGTAACTCTGTGAGATGGTTTCACAGAACACAAAGAAGTTTCTAAGAAAGCTTCTTATATTTGTTATCGAAGGATATTTCCTTTGGCCTTATTGTCCTCAAAGGGATCCGAAATATCTGTTCTCAGATTCCACAGAAATATGGCTAGCAAGGAGATCCACGAAATACAGATGTAACTTTGTGAGATGAATTAACAGACACTAAGCAGTTTCTCAGAAAGCTTTTTTCCAGATTTCATCTGAGGATATTTCCTTTTTCACCATAGCCCTCTACGGGATTACAAATATCACTTTGCGAATTCCAGAAGAACTGACTTAGCGAATGGCTTTTTTAGCGGAAAGCTGTAACTCTGTGAGTTGGTTTCACAGGACACAAAGAAGTTTCTCAGAAAGATTCTTTCTCTTTGTTATCGGAGGATATTTCCTTTGGCGCTATAGTCTTCAAAAGGATCTGAAATATCTATTCTCAGACTCCACAGAAATAAGGTTAGCAAAGAGATCCACGAAATAACAGATGTAACCCTGTGAGATGAATTAACAGAACACTCAGCAGTTTCTCAGAAAGCTTCTTTCCAGATTTCATCTGAGGATATTTCCTTTTTCACCATAGCCCTCTATGGGTTTCCAAATATCACTTTGCCAATTCCACAAGAACTCTCTTAGCGAAAGGCTTCTTGAGGGAAAAACTGTAACTCTGTGAGATGATTTCACAGAACACAAAGAAGTTTCTCAAAAAGCTTCTTTCCCTTTTTTATTGGAGGATATTTCCTTTGGCCCTATAGTCTTCAAAGGGATACGAAATATCTCTTCTCTGATTCCACAGAAATCAGGCTAGCAAAGAGATCCACGAAATACAGATGTAATTCTATCAGTGGAAGTCACACATCACAGAGCAGTTTCTCAGAAATCTTCTTTCCAGATTTCATCTGAGGATATTTCCTTTTTCACCATAGCCCTCTAAGGGCTTCCAAATATCACTTTGCCAATTCCACAAGAACTGTCTTAGCGAAAGGCTTCTTGAGGGGAAAGCTGTAACTCTGTGAGATGATTTCACAGAACACAAAGAAGTTTCTCAGAAAGCTTCTTTCTCTCTGTTATCGGAGGATATTACCTTAGGCCTTATAGTCTTCAAAGGATCCGAAATATCTATTCTCAGATTCCACAGAAATAAGGCTAGCAAAGAGATCCACGAAATACAGTTGTAACTCTGTGAGTGGAAGTCAAACATCACAGAGCAGTTTCTCAGATAACTTCTTTCCAGATTTCATCTGAGGATATTTCCTTTTTCACCATAGCCCACTATGGGCTTCCAAATATCACTTTGCCAATTCCACAAGAACTGTCTTAGCGAAAGGCTTCTGGAGAGGAAAGCTGTAATTCTTTGAGATGATTTCACAGAACACAAAGAAGTTTCTCAGAAGGCTTCTTTCTCTTTGTTATCGGAGGATATTTCCTTTGGCCCTGTAGTCTTCAAAGAGATCCGAATATCTGTTCTCAGATTCCACAGAAATAAGGCTAGCAAAGAGATCCACGAAGTACAGATGTTACTCCGTGAGATGAATTAACAGAACATTAAGAAGTTTCTCAGAAATCTTCTTTCCAGATTTCATCTGAGGATATTTCCTTTTTCACCATAGCTGTCTAGGGGCTTCCAATTATCACTTTGCCAATTTCACAAGGACTGTCTTAGCGAAAGGCTTCTTGAGGGGAAAGCTGTAAGTCTGTGAGATGATTTCACAGAACACAAAGAAGTTTCTCAGAAATCTTCTTTTTCTTTGTTACCGGAGGATATTTCCTTTGACCCTACAGACTTCAAAGGGATCCGAAATATCTGTTCTCAGATTCCACAGAAATAAGACTAGCAAAGAGATCCACGAAATACTGATGTAATTCTGTCAGTGGAAGTCACACACGACAGATCAGTTTATCAGAAAGCTTCTTTCCAGATTTCATCTGAGGGTATTTCCTTTTTCACCATAGCCCTCTAGGTGCTTCCAAATATCGCTTTGCCAATTCCAAAAGAACTGTCTTAACGAAAGGCTTCTTGAGGGGAAAGCTGTAACTCTGTGAGCTGATATCACAGAACAGGAATAAGTTTCTCAGAAAGCTCTTTCTCTTTGTTATCGGAGGATATTTCCTTTGGCCCTATAGTCCTCAAAGGGATCTGAAATATCTGTTCTCAGATTCCACAGAAATAAGGCTAGCAAGGAGATCCACGAAATACAGATGTAACTCTGTGAGATGAATTAACAGAATACTCCGCAGTTTCTCAGAAAGCTTCATTTGCGATTTCATCTGCGGATATTTCCGTTTTCACCATATCCCTCTAGGGGTTCCAAATATCACTTTGCCAATTCCACAAGAACTGTCTTAGTGAAAGGCTTCTTGAGGTTAAAGCTGTAACTCTGTGAAATGATTTCACAGAAGACAAAGAAGTTTCTAAGAAAGCTTCTTTGTCTTTGTTATCGGAGGATATTTCCTTTGGCCCTATAGTCTTCAAAGGCATCTGAAATATCTGTTCTCAGATTCCAAAGAAATAAGGCTAGCAAAGAGATCCACGAAATACAGATGTAAGTCTGTGAGTGGAAGTCAAACATCACAGAGCGGTTTCTCAGAAAGCTCCTTTCCAGATTTCATCTGAGGATATTTCCTTTTTCACCATAGCCCTCTGGGGGCTTCGAAATATAACTTTGCCAATTACAAAAGAACTGTCTTAGGAAAGGCTTCTTGAGGGGAAAGCTGTAACTCTGTGAGATGATTTCACAGAACACAAAGAAGTTTCTCAGAAAGCTTCTTTCTCTTTGTTATCGGAGGATATTTCCTTTGGCCTTATAGTCCTCAAAGGGATCTGAAATATCTGTTCTCAGATTCCACAGAAATAAGGCTTGCAAAGAGATCCACGAAAATAGATGTAACTCTGTGAGTGGAAGTCACACATAACAGAGCAGTTTCTCAGAAAGCTTCTTTCCAGATTTCATCTGAGGATAAATCCTTTTTCACCATAGCCCTTTTGGGCTACCAAATATCACTTTGCCAATTCCAAAAGAACTGTCTTAGCGAAAGGCTTCTTGAGGTTAAAGCTGTACCTCTGTGAGATGATTTCACAGAACACAAAGAAGTTTCTCATAAAGCTTCTTTCTCTTTGTTATCGGAGGATATTTCCTTTGGCCCTATAATCTTCAAAGGGATCCGAAATATCTGTTCTGAGATTCCACAGAAATAAGGCTAGCAAAGTGATCCATGAAATACAGATGTAACTCTGTGAGTGGAAGTCACACATCACAGAGCAGTTTCTCAGAAAGCTTCTTTCCAGATTTCATTTGAGGATATTTCCTTTTTCACCATAGCCCTCTACGGGCTTCCAAATATCACTTTGCCAATTCCAAAATAACTGTCTTAGCCAATGGCTTCTTGAGGGGAAAGCTGTAACTCTGTGAGATGATTTCACAGAACACAAAAAGTTTCTCAGAAAGCTTCTTTCTCTTTGTTATCAGAGGATATTTCCTTTGGCCCTATAGACTTCAAAGGGATCTGAAATATCTGTTCTCAGATTCCACAGAAATAAGACTAGCAAAGAGATCCACGAAATACAGATGTAACTCTGTGAGATGAATTAACAGAACACTCAGCAGTTTCTCAGAAAGCTTCATTCCGATTTCGTCTGAGGATATTTCCTTTTTCACCTTAGCCCTCTAGGGGTTCCAAATATCACTTTGACAATTCAACAAGAACTGTCTTAGCGAAAGGCTTCTTGAGGTAAAAGCTGTAACTCTGTGAGATGATTTCACAGAACACAAAAAAATTTCTAAGAAAGCTTCTTTGTATTTGTTATCGGAGGATATTTCCTTTGGCCTTATAGTCCTCCAATGGATCCGAAACATCTGTTCTCAGATTCCACAGAAATATGGCTAGCAAGGAGATCCACGAAATACAGATGTAACTTTGTGAGATTAATTAACAGACACTAAGCAGTTTCTCAGAAAGCTTCTTTCCAGATTTCATTTGAGTTTATTTCCTTTTTAACCATACCCTCTATGGTCTTCCAAATATCACTTTGCCAATTGCACAAGAACTGTCTTAGCAACAGGCTTCTTGAGGGGAACGCTGTAACTCTGTGAGATGATTTTCAAAGAACACAAAGAAGTTTCTCAGAAAGCTTCTTTCTCTTTGTTATCGGAGGATATTTCCTTTAGCAATATAGACTTCAAAGGGATCCGAAATATCTGTTCTCAGATTTCCCAGAAATAAGGCTAGGAGAGAGATACATGAAACACAGATGTAACTCTGTGAGTGGAAGTCACGCATCACAGAGCAGTTTCTCAGAAAGCTTCTTTCCAGATTTCATCTGAGGATATTTCCTTTTTCACCATAGCCCTCTATGGGTTTCCAAATATCACCTTGCCAATTCCACAAGAACTGTCTTAGCGAAAGGCTTCTTGAGGGGAAAGCTGTATCTCTGTGAGATGAATTAACAGAACTCTAAGAAGTTTCTCAGGATGCTTCTTTCCAGATTTCATCAGAGGATATTTCCTTTTTCACCATAGCCTTCTAGGGGCTTCCGAATATCACTTTGTCAATTTCACAGGAACTGTCTTAGCGAAAGGATTCTTGAGGGGAAAGCTGTAACTCTGTGAGATGATTTCACAGAACACAAAGAAGTTTCTCGGAAAGCTTCTTTCTCTTTGTTATCGGAGGATATTTCCTTTGGTCTTTTAGTCTTCAAAGGGATCCGAAATACCTGTTCTTAGATTCCACAGAAATAAGGCTAGCAAAGAGATCCACGAAATACAGATGTAACTCGGTTAGGTGAATTAACAGAACACTAAGCAGTTTCCCAGAAACCTTATTTCCAGATTTCATCTGAGGATATTTCCTTTTTCACCATAGCCCTCTATGGGCTTCCAAATATCACTTTGCCAATTCCACAAGAACTGTCTTAGCAAAGGCTTCTGGAGAGGAAAGCTGTAATTCTGTGAGATGATTTCACAGAACACAAAGAAGTTTCTCAGAAAGCTTCTTTCACTTTGTTATTGGAGGATATTTCCTTTGGCCCTATAGACTTCAAATGGATCCGAAATATCTGTTCTCAGATTCCACAGTAATAAGGCTATCAGAGAGATCCACGAAATACAGATGTAACTCTGTGAGTGGAAGTCACGCATCACAGAGCAGTTTATCAGAAACCTTCTTTCCAGATTTCATCTGAGGATATTTCCTTTTTCACCATAGCCCTCTATGGGCTTCCAAATATCACTTTGCCAATTCCACAAGAACTGTCTTAGCGAAAGGCTTCTTGAGGGGAAAGCTGTAACTCTGTGAGATGATTTCACAGAACACAAAGAAGTTTCTCAGAAAGGTTCTTTCTCTTTGTTATCGGAGGATATTTCCTTTGGCCCTATAGTCTTCAAAGGGATCCGAAATATCTGTTCTCAGATTCCACAGAAATAAGGCTAGCAAAGAGATCCACGACATACAGATGTAACTCTGTCAGTGGAAGTCACACATCACAGAGCATTTTCTCAGAAAGTTTCTTTCCACATTTCATCTGAGGATATTTCCTTTTTCACCATAGCCCTCTACGGGTTTACAAATATCACTTTGCCAATTCCACAAGAACTGTCTTACGAATGGCTTTTTGAGCGGAAAGCTGTAACTCTGTGAGATGGTTTCACAGAACTCAAACAAGTTTCTCAGAAAGATTCTTTCTCTTTGTTATCGGATGATATTTCCTTTGGCCCTGTAGTCTTCAAAAGGATCTGAAATATCTATTCTCAGTTTCCACAGAAATAAGGCTAGCAAAGAGATCCACGAAATACAGATGTAACCCTGTGAGACGAATTAACAGAACACTAAGCAGTTTCTCAGAAAGCTTCTTTCCAGGTTTCATCTGAGGATATTTCCTTTTTCACCATAGCCCTCTAGGAGCTTCCAAATATCACTTTGCAAATCCACAAGAACTGTCTTAGTGAAAGACTTCTTGAGGGGAAAGCTGTAACTCTATGAGATGATTTGACAGAACACAAAGAAGTTGCTCAGAAAGCTTCTTTCTCTTTGTTATCGGAGGATATTTCCTTTGGCCCTATAGTCTTCAAAGGGATCCGAAATATCTGTTCTCAGATTCCACAGAAATAAGGCTAGCAAAGAGTTCCACGAAATACAGATGTAAATCTGTGAAATGAATTAACAGAACACTAAGACGTTTCTCAGAAAGCTTCTTTCCAGATTTCATCTGTAGATATTTCCTTTTTCACCATAGCCCTCTAGGGGCTTCTAAATATCACTTTGACAATTTCACAAGAACTGTGTTAGCGAAAGGCTTCTTGAGGGGAAAGCTGTAACTCTGTGAGATGATTTCACAGAACACAAAGGAGTTTCTCAGATAGCTTCTTTATCTTTGTTAACGGAGGATTTTTCCTTTGGCGCTATAGTCTTCAAAAGGATCCGAAATATCTGTTCTCAGATTCCACAGA
Organism: Macaca mulatta; assembly: GCF_049350105.2. Lineage (NCBI taxonomy): Eukaryota > Metazoa > Chordata > Mammalia > Primates > Cercopithecidae > Macaca > Macaca mulatta. The sequence continues at coordinate 46,404,111 of NC_133413.1, forward strand.
AATAAGGCTAGCAAAGAGAACAACGAAATACAAATGTAACTCTGTGAGTGGAAGTCACACATCACAGAGCAGTTCCTCAGAAAGCTTCTTTCCAGATTTCAACTGAGGATATTTCCTTTTTCTCCAAAGCCCACTATGGGCTTAAAAATATCATTTTGCCAATTCCACAAGATCTGTCCTAGCGAAAGGCTCTTTGAGGGGAAAGCTGTAACTCTGTGAGATGATTTCACAGAACACAAAGAAGTTTATCAGAAAACTTCTTTCTCTTAGTTATCGGTGGATATTTCATTTGTCCCTATAGTCTTCAGACGGAACCGAAATATCTGTTCTCAGATTCCACAGAAATAAGGCTAGCAAAGAGATCCACGATATACAGATGTAACTCTGTGAGATGAATTAACAGAACACTAACCAGTTTCTCAGAAAGCATCTTTCCAGATTTCATCTGAGGATATTTCCTTTTTCACCGTAGCCCTTTTTGGGCTTCCAAATATCACTTTGCCAATTCCACAAGAACTGTGTTAGCGAAAGACTTCTTGAAGGGAAAGCTGTAACTCTGTGAGATGATTTTACAGAACACAAAGAAGTTTCTCAGAAAGCTTCTTTCTCTTTGTTACCGGAGGATATTTCCTTTGGCCCTATAGTTTTCAAAGGGATCCGAAATATCTGTCTCAGATTCCACAGAAATAAGGCTAGCAAAGAGATCCACAAAATAGAGATGTAACTCTGTGAGTGGAAGTCACACATCACATTGCAGTTTCTCAGAAAGCTTCTTTCCAGATTTCATCTGAGGATATTTCCTTTTTCACCATAGCCCTCTACGGGCTTCCAAATATCACTTTGCCAATTCCACAAGAACTGTCTTAGCGAAAGGCTTCTTGAGGGGAAAGCTGGAACTCTGTGAGATGATTTCACAGAACACGAAGAAGTTTATCAGAAGGCTTCTTTCTCTTTGTTATCAGAGGATATTTCCTCTGGCCCTATAGTCTTCAAAGGGATCCGAAATATCTGTTCTCAGATTCCACAGAAATAAGGCTGGGAAACAGATCCACCAAATACAGATGTAACTCTGGGAGTGGAAGTCACACATCACAAAGCAGTTCCTCAGAAAGCTTCTTTCCAGGTTTTCTCTGAGGAAGTTTTGTTTTTCACCATAGCCCTCTATGGGCTACCAAATATCACTTTGCAAATTCCACGAGCAGAGGCTTAGAGAACGGCTTCTTGAGGGGAAAGCTGTAACTCTGTGAGATGAATTAACAGAATACTAATCAGTTTCTCAGAAAGCTTCTTTTCAGATATCGTCTAAGGATATTTCCTTTTCCACCGTAGCCCTCTAAGGGCATCGATATATCACTTTGTAAATTCCACAAGAGCAAGCTGAGTGAAAGGTTTCTAGATTGGAAAACTGTTACTCTGTGAGATGATTTCACAGAACACAAAGAAGTTTATCAGAAAGCTTCTTTCTCTTTGTTATCGGAGGATATTTTCTTTGGCCCCATAGTCTTCAAAGGGATCCGAAATATATGTTCTCAGACTGAACAGAATTAAGGCTAGCAAGGAGATCCACGAAATACAGATGTAACTCTGTGAGCTGAATTAACAGAACACTAAGCAGTTTCTCATAAAGCCTCTTTTCAGATTTCATCTGAGGATATTTCGTTTTTCAACATAGCCCTCTAGGGGCTTCCAAATATCACTTTGCGAATTCCACAAGAACTGTCTTAGCTAAAGGCTTCTTTAGGCAAAATCTGTAACTCTGTGAGATGATTTCACGGAACACAAAGAAGTTTCTCAGAAAGCTTCTTTCTCTTTGTTATCGGAGGGTAATTCCTTTGGCCCTATATTCTTCAAAGGGATCCGAAATATCTGTTCTCTGATTCCACAGAAATAAGGCTAGCAAAGAGATCCACGAAATACAGATGTAACTCTGTGAGTGGAAGTCACACATCACAGAGCATTTTCTCAGGAAGCTTCTTTCCGGATTTCATCTGAGGATATTTCCTTTTTCACCGTAGACCTCTATGGGCCTCGAAATATCACTTTGCCCATTCCACAAGAACTGTCTTAGCCAAAAGGCTTCTTGAGGGGAAAGCTGTAACTCTGTGAGATGATTTCACAGAACACAAAGAAGTTTCCCAGAAAGCTTCTTTCTCTTTGATATCGGAGGATATTTTCTTTGTCTCTATAGTCTTCAAAGGGATCCGAAATATCTGTTCTCAGATTGAACAGAAATAAGTCTAGCAAGGAGATCCATGAAATACAGATGTAACTCGGTGAGATGTGTTAACAGAACACTAAGCATTTTCTCAGAAAGCTTATTTCCAGATTTCATCTGAGGATATTTCCTTTTTCAACATAGCCCTCTATGAGCTTCCAAATATCACTTTGCCAATTCCACAAGAACTGTCTAGCGAAAGGCTTCTTGAGGGGAAAGCTGTAACTCTGTGAGATAATTTCACAGAACACAAAGAAGTTTCTCAGAAAGCTTCTTTCTCTTTGTTATCGGAGGATATTTCCTCTGGCCCTATAGTCTTCCAAGGGATCCGAAATATCTGTTCTCAGATTCCACAGAAATAAGGCTAGCAAAGAGATCCAGGAAATACAGATGCAACACTGTGAGATGAATTAACAGAACACTAAGCAGTTTCTGAGAAAGCTTCTTTCCAGATTATATCTGAGGATATTTCCTTTTTCACCATAGCCCTCTATGGGCTTCCAAATATCACTTTACAAATTCCACAACAACTGTCTTAGCCATAAGCTTCTTGAGGGGAAAGCTGTAATTCTGTGAGTTGGTTGCTCATAACCCAAAGAAGTTTTTCAGAAAGCTTCTTTCCCTTTGTTATCGGAGGATATTTCCTTTGGCCCTATAGTCTTCAAAGGGATCCGAAATATCTGTTATCAGATTCCAAAGAAATAAGGCTAGTAAAGAGATCCACGAAATACAGATGTAACTCTATGAGATCAATTAACAGAACACTAAGCAGTTTCTCAGAAAGCTTCTTTCCAGATTTCATCTGAGGATATTTCCTTTTTAACCATAGCCCTCTATGGGTTTACAAATATCAGTTTGCCAATTCCGCAAGAACTGTCTTAGTGAGAGGCTTCTTGATGGGAAAGCTGTAACTCTGTGAGATGATTTCACAGAACACAAAGAAGTTTCTAAGAAAGCTTCTTTCTCTTTGTTACCGGAGGATATTTCCTTTGGCCCTATAGTCTTCAAAGGGATCCGAAATATCTGTTCTCAGATTTCACAGAAAAAAGGCTAGCAAAGAGGTCCTCGAAATACAGATGTAACTCTGAGTGGAAGTCACACATCACAGAGCAGTTTCTCAGAAAGCGTCTTTCCAGATTTCATCTGAAGATATTTGCCTTTTCACCATAGCCCTCTAGGGGCTTCCAAATATCATTTTGCCAATTCCACATGATCTCTCATAGCGAAAGGCTTTTTGAGGGGAAAGCTGTAACTCTGTGAGATGATTTCACAGAACACAAAGAAGTTTCTCAGAAAGCTTCTTTCTCTTAGTTATCGGTGGATATTTCATTTGGCCCTATAGTCTTCAGACGGAACCGGAATATCGGTTCTCAGATTCCACAGAAATAAGGCTAGCAAAGAGATCTACGATATACAGATGTAACTCTGTGAGATGAATTAACAGAACACTAACCAGTTTCTCAGAAAGCTTCTTTAAAGATTTCATCTGAGGATAGTTCCTTTTTCACCATAGCCCTCTATGGGCTTCCAAATATCACTTTGCCAATTTCACAAGAACTGTCTTAGCGAAAGGCTTCTTGAGGGGAAAGCTGTAACTCTGTGAGATGATTTCACAGAACACAAAGAAGTTCCTCAGAAAGCTTCTTTCTCTTTGTTATCGGAGGATATTTCCTTTGGCCTTATAGACTTCAAAGGGATCCGAAATAACTGTTCTCAGATTCTACAGAAATAAGGCTAACAATGATATCCACGAAATACAGATGTAACGCTGTGAGATGAATTAGCAAAACACTAAGCAGTTTCTCAGAAAGCTTCTTTCCAGATTTCATCTGAGGATACTTCCTTTTTCACCATAGCCCTCTAAGGGCTTCCAAATATCACTTTGCCAATTCCACAAGAACTGTCTTAGCCAAAGGCTTCATGAGGGGAAAGCTGTAACTCTGTGAGATGATTTCTCAGAACACAAAGTAGTTTCACAGAAAGTTTCTTTCTCTTTGTTATCAGAGGATATTTCCTTTGGCCCTATAGTCTTCAAAGGGATCCGAAATATCTGTTCTCAGATTCCACAGAAATAAGGCTAGCAAAGAGAGCCAGGAAAACTGATGTAACTCTGTGAGACGAATTAGTAGAACAGTAAGCCGTTTCTCAGAAAGCTTCTTTCCAGATTTCATCTCAGGATATTTCCTTTTTCACCTTACCCTCTGTGGACTTCCAAATATCACTCTTCCAGTTCCACAAGAACTGTCTTAGCGAAAGGCTTATTGAAGGGAAAACTGCAACTCTGTGAGATGATTTCACAGAACACAAAGAAGTTTCTCAGAAAGCTTCTTTCTCTGTGTTATCGGCGGATATTTCCTTTGGCCCAATACTGTTCAAAGGGATCCGAAATATCTGTTCTCAGATTCCACAGAAATAACGCTAGCAGAGAGATCCACGAAATGTAGATGTAACTATGTGAGATGAATTAACGCAACACTAAGCAGTTTCTCAGAAAACTTCTTTCCAGATTTCTTCTGAGGATATTTCCTTTTTGACCATACCCCTCTATGGGCTTCCAAATATCACTTTGCCAATTCGACAAGAACTGTCTTAGCGAAGGGCTTCTTGGCGGGAAAGCTGTAACTCTGTGCGATGATTTCACAGAACACAAAGAAGTTATTCAGAAAGCTTCTTTCTCTCTGTTATCGGAGGATATTTCTTTGGCCCTATAGTCTTCAAAGGGATACGAAATATCTGTTCTCAGAGTCCACAGAAATAAGGCTAGCAAAGAGATCCACGAAATACAGATATAACTCTGTGAGTGGAAGTCACACATAACCGAGCAGTTTCTCAGAAAGCTTCTTTCCAGATTTCATCTGAGGATATTTCCTTTTTCACCAGAGCCCTCTATGGGCTTCCAAATATCACTTTGCCAATTCCACAAGAGCTGTCTTAGCGAAAGGCTTCTTGAGGGGAAAGCTGTAACTCTGTGAGATGATTTCACAGAACACAAAGAAATTTCTCAGAAAGCTTCTTTCTCTTTGTTATCGGAGGATATTTACTTTGGCCCTATAGTCTTCAAGGGGATCCGAAATATCTGTTCTCAGATTCCACAGAAATAAGGCTAACAAAGAGATCCACGAAATACAGATGTGACTCTGTGCGATTAATTAACAGAACACTAAGCAGTTTCTCAGAAATCTTCTTTCCACATTTCATCTGAGGATATTACCTTTTTCACCATAGCCCTCTATGGGCTTCCAAATATCACTTTGCCATTTCCGCAAGAACTGTCTTAGCGAAAGGCTTCTTGAGGGGAAAGCTGTAACTCTGTGAGATGATTTCACAGAACGCAAAAAAGTTTCTCAGAAAGCTTCTTTCTTTTTGTTATCGGAGGATATTTACTTTGGCCCTATAGTCTTCAAGGGGATCCGAAATATCTGTTCTCAGATTCCACAGAAATAAGGCTAACAAAGAGATCCACGAAATACAGATGAAACTCTCTGAGTGGAAGTCACACATCACAGAGCACTTTCTCAGAAAACTTCTTTCCAGATTTCATCTGAGGATATTTCCTTTTTCACCATAGTCCTCTGTGGGCTTCCAAATATCACTTTGCCAATTCCACAGGAACTGTCTTAGCGAAAGGGTTCTTGAGGGGTAAGCTGTAACTCTGTGAGATGATTTCACAGAACACAAAGAAGTTTATCAGAAGGCTTCTTTCTCTTTGTTATCTGAGGATATTTCCTTTGGCCCTATAGTCCTCTAAAAGATCCGAAATATCTGTTCTCAGATTCCACAGAAATAAGGCTAGCAAAGAGATCCACGAAATACAGATGTAACTCTGTGAGTGGTAGTCACACATCACAGAGCTGTTTCTCAGGTAGCTTCTTTCCAGATTTCATCTGAGGATATTTCCTTTTTCGCCAGAGCCCTCTATGGGCTTCCAAATATCACTTTGCCATATCCAAAAGAGCTGTCTTAGCGAAAGGCTTTTTGAGGGGAAAGCTGTAACTCTGTGTGATGATTTCATAGAACACAAAGAAGTTTCTCAGGAAGCTTCTTTCTCTTTGTTATCGGAGGATATTTCCTTTGGCCCTGTAGTCCTCAAAGGGATCCGAAATATCTGTTCTCAGATTCCACAGAAATAAGGCTAGCAAAGAGATCCACGAAATACAGATGTAACGCTGTAAGATGAATTAACAGAACACTAAGCAGTTTCTCAGAAAGCTTCTTTCCAGATTTCATCTGAGGATATTTCCTTTTTCACCATAGCCCTCTATGGGCTTCCAAATATCACTTTGACAATTCCACAAGAACCGTCTTATCGAAAGACTTCTTGAGGGGAAAGCTGTAACTCAGTGAGATGATTTCACAGAACACAAAGAAGTTTCTCAGAAAGCTTCTTTCTCTTTGTTATCGGAGGATATTTCCTTTGGCCCTATAGTCTTCAAAGGGATCCGAATTATCTGTTCTCAGATTCCACAGAAATAAGGATAGCAAAGAGATCCACGAAATACAGATGTAACTCTTTGAGTGGAAGTCACACATAACCGAGCAGTTTCTCAGAAAGCTTCTTTCCTGATATCATCTGAGGATATTTCCTTTTTCACTATAGCCCTCTACGGGCTTCCAAATATCACTTTGTCAATTCCACAAGAACTGTCTTAACAAAAGGCTTCTTGGGGGGGAAAGCTGTAACTCTGTGAGATGATTTCACAGAACCGAAGAAGTTTCTCAGAAAGCTTCTTTCTCTTTTTTATCGGAGGATATTTCCTTTGGTCGCATAGTCTTCAAAGGGATCCGAAATATCTGTTCTCAGATTCCACAGAAATAAGGCTAGCAAAGAGATCCACGAAATACAGATGTAACTCTGAGAGTGGAAGTCACACATCACACAGCAGTTTCTTAGATAGCTTCTTTCCAGATTTCATCTGAGGAGATTTCCTTTGTCACCATAGCCGTCTGTGGGCTTCCAAACATCACTCTGCCAATTCGACAAGAACTGTCTTAGCGAAAGGCTTCTTGAGGGGAAAACTGTAACTCTGTGACATGCATTTTCAGAACACAAAGAAGTTTCTCAGAAAGATTCTTTCTCTTTGTTAACGGAAGATATTTCTTTTGGCCCTATAGTCTTCAAAGGGATTTGAAATATCTGTTCTGGGATTCCATAGAAATAAGGCTAGCAAAGAGATCCACGAAATACAGATGTAAGTCTGTGAGATGAATTCACGGAACACTAAGTAGTTTCTCCGAAAGCTTCTTTGCAGATTTCATCTGAGGAGATTTCCTTTTTCACCTTACTTCTCTAAGGCCTTCCAAATATCACTCTGCCAATTCCACCAGAACGGTCTTAGCGAAAGGCTTCTAGAGGGGAAAGCTCTAACTCTGTGAGATGAATTTACAGAACACAAAGAAGTTTCTCAGAAAGCGTCTTTCTCTCCGTTATCGGAGGATATTTCCTTTGGCCCTATAGTCTTCAAAGGGATCTGAAATATCTGTTCTCAGATTCCACAGAAATAAGGCTAGCAAAGAGATCCACGAAATACAGATGTAACTCTGTGAGATAAATTAAGAGAACACTAAGCAGTTTCTCAGAAAGCTTCTTTCCAGATTTCAACTGAGGATATTTCCTTTTTCACCATAGCCCTCTATGGGCTTCCAAATATCACTGTGCCAATTCCACAAGAACTGTCTTAGCGAAAGGCTTCTTGCGGGGAGAGCTGTAACTCTTTGAGTTGATTTCACAGAACACAAAGAAGGTTCTCAGAAAGCTTCTTTCCTTTGTTATCAGTGGATATTTCCTTTGCCCCTATAGTCTTCAAAGGGACCCGAAATATCTGTTCTCAGATTCCACAGAAATAAGGCTAGCAAAGAGATCCACGAAATACAGATGTAACTCCGTCAGATAAATTAAGAGAACACTAAGCAGTTTCTCAGAAAGCTTCTTTCCAGATTTCAACTGAGGATATTTCCTTTTTCACCATAGCCCTCTATGGGCTTCCAAATATCACTGTGCCAATTCCACAAGAACTGTCTTAGCGAAAGGCTTCTTGCGGGGAGAGCTGTAACTCTTTGAGTTGATTTCACAGAACACAAAGAAGTTTCTCAGAAGGCTTCTTTCTCTTTGTTATCGGATGATATTTCCTTTGGCCGTATAGTCCTCTAATAGATCCGAAATATCTGTTCTCAGATTCCACAGAAATAAGGCTAGCAAAGAGATCCACGAAATACAGATGTAACTCTGTGAGATGAATTAACAGAACACTAAGCAGTTTCTCAGAAAGCTTCTTTCCAGATTTCATCTGAGGATATTTCCTTTTTCACCATGGCCCTCTACGGGCTTCCAAATATCACTTTGCCAATTCCACAAGAACTGTCTTAGTGAAAGGCTTCTCGAGGGGAAAGCTGTAACTCTGTGAGATGATTTCACAGAACACAAAGAAGTCTCTCAGAAAGCTACTTTCTCTTCGTTATCGGAGGATATTTCCTTTGGCCCTATAGTCTTCAAAGGGATCTGAAATATCTGTTCTCAGATTCCACAGAAATAAGGCTAGCAAAGAGATCCACGAAATACAGATGTAACTCTGTGAGATAAATTAAGAGAACACTAAGCAGTTTCTCAGAAAGCTTCTTTCCAGATTTCAACTGAGGATATTTCCTTTTTCACCATAGCCCTCTATGGGCTTCCAAATATCACTGTGCCAATTCCACAAGAACTGTCTTAGCGAAAGGCTTCTTGCGGGGAGAGCTGTAACTCTTTGAGTTGATTTCACAGAACACAAAGAAGGTTCTCAGAAAGCTTCTTTCCTTTGTTATCAGTGGATATTTCCTTTGGCCCTATAGTCTTCAAAGGGACCCGAAATATCTGTTCTCAGATTCCACAGAAATAAGGCTAGCAAAGAGATCCACGAAATACAGACGTAACTCCATCAGATAAATTAAGAGAACACTAAGCAGTTTCTCAGAAAGCTTCTTTCCAGATTTCAACTGAGGATATTTCCTTTTTCACCATAGCCCTCTATGTGCTTCCAAATATCACTGTGCCAATTCCACAAGAACTGTCTTAGCGAAAGGCTTCTTGCGGGGAGAGCTGTAACTCTTTGAGTTGATTTCACAGAACACAAAGAAGTTTCTCAGAAGGCTTCTTTCTCTTTGTTATCGGACGATATTTCCTTTGGCCCTATAGTCCTCTAATAGATCCGAAATATCTGTTCTCAGATTCCACAGAAATAAGGCTAGCAAAGAGATCCACGAAATACAGATGTAACTCTGTGAGATGAATTAACAGAACACTAAGCAGTTTCTCAGAAAGCTTCTTTCCAGATTTCATCTGAGGATATTTCCTTTTTCACCATGGCCCTCTACGGGCTTCCAAATATCACTTTGCCAATTCCACAAGAACTGTCTTAGTGAAAGGATTCTTGAGGGGAAAGCTGTAACTCTGTGAAATGATTTCACAGAACACAAAGAAGTCTCTCAGAAAGCTTCTTTCTCTTTGTTATCGGAGGATATTTCCTTTGGCCCTATAGTCGTAAGAGGGATCCAAATATCTGTTCTCAGATTCCACAGAAAGAAGGCGAGCAAAGAGATCCACGAAATACAGATGTAACTCTGTGAGATGAAATAACAGAACACTGAGCAGTTTCTCAGAAAGCTTCTTTCCAGATTTCATCAGAGGATATTTCCTTTTTCACCATAGCCCTCTATGGGCTTCCAAATATCATTTAGCCAAATCCACTAGAATTGTCTTAGCGAAATTCATCTTGAGGGGAAAGCAGTAACTCTGTGAGATGATTTCACAGAATACAAAGAAGTTTCTCAGAAAGCCTCTTTCTCTTTATACGGGAGGATATTTCGTTTGGCCCTATAGTCTTCACAGGGATCTGAAATATCTGTTCTCAGTTTTCACAGAAATAAGGCTAGCAAAGAGATCCACTAAATACAGGTGTAACTCTGTGAGAGGAAGTCACGCATCACAGAGCAGTTTCTCAGAAAGCTTCTTTCCAGATTTCATCTGAGGATATTTCGTTTTTCACCATAGCCCTCTATGGGCTTCCAAATATCACTTTGCCAATTACACAAGAACTGTCTTAGCGAAAGGCTTCTTGAGGGGAAAGCTGTAACTCTGTGAGATGATTTCACAGAACACAAAGGAGTTTCTCATAAAGCTTCTTTCTCTTTGTTATCGGAGGATATTACCATTGGCCCTATAGACTTCAAAGGGATCCGAAATATCTGTTCTCAGATTCCACAGAAATAAAGCTAGCAAAGAAATCCACGAAATACAGATGTGACTCTGGGAGATGAATTAACAGAACACTAAGCAGTTTCTCAGAAAGCTTCTTTCCAGATTTCATCTGAGTGTATTTCCTTTTTCACCACAGCAAACTATGGGCTTCCAAATATCATTTAGCCAAATCCTCAAGAATTGTCGTAGCGAAAGGCTTCTTGAGGGGAATGCTGTAACTCTGTGAGATGATTTCACAGAACACAAAGAAGTTTCTCAGAAAGCTTCTTTCTCTTTGTTATCAGAGGATATTTCCTTTGGCCCATTAGTCTTCAAAGGGATCCGAAATATCTGTTGTCAGTTTCCACAGAAATAAGCCTAGCAAAGAGATCCACTAAATACAGGTGTAACTCTGTGAATGGAAGTCACATATCACGGAGCAGTTTCTCAGAAAGCTTCCTACCAGATTTCATATAAGGATATACCTTTTTCACCGTAGCCCTCTATGGGCTTCCAAATATCACTTTGCAAATTCCACAAGAACTGTCTTAGCGAAAGTCTTCTTGAGGGGAAAGCTGTAACTTTGTGAAATGATTTCACAGAACACAAAGAAGTTTCTCACAAACTTCTTTCTCTTTGTTATCGGAGGATATTTCCTTTGGCCCTATAGACTTCAAAGGGATCCGAACTATCTGTTCTCAGATTCCACAGAAATAAGGCTAGCAAAGATATCCACGAAATACAGATGTGACCCTGTGAGATGAATTAAGAGAACACTAAGCAGTTTCTCAGAAAGCTTCCTTCCAGATTTCATCTGAGGATATTTCCTTTTTCAACGTAGCTCTCTAGGGGCTTCCATATATCACTTTGCCAATTCCACAAGAACTGTCTTAGCGAAAGGCTACTTGAGCGGTAACTCTGTGAGATGATTTCACAGAACACAAAGAAGTTTCTCAGAAAGATTCTTTCTCTTTGTTATCGGAGGATATTTCCATTGGCCCTATAGTCTTCAAAGGGATCCGAAATATCTTTTCTCAGATTCCACAGAAATAAGGCTAGCAAAGAGATCCACGAACTACAGATGTAAATCCGTGAGATGAATTAACAGAACACTTAGCAGTTTCTCAGAAAGCTTCTTTTCAGATTTCATCTGAGGATAATTCCTTTTTCAACATAGCCCTCTATGGGCTTCCGAATATCACTTTGCCTATTCCACAAGAACTGTCTTAGCGAAAGGCTTCTTGAGGGGAAAGCTGTGAGTCTGTGAGATGATTTCACAGAACACAAAGAAGTTTCTCAGAAAGCTTCTTTCTTTTTGTTATAGGAGGATATTTTCTTTGGCCCTATTGTCTTCAAAGGGATCCGAAATATCTGTTCTCAGATTCCACAGAAATAAAGCTCTCAAAGAGATCCACGAAATACAGATCTAACTCTGTGACATGAATTCACAGAATACTAAGCAGATTATCAGAAAGCTTTTTTCCAGATTTCATCTGAGGATATTTAATTTTTCACCATAGCCCTCTATGGGCTTCCAAATATCACTTTGCCAATTCCACAAGAACTGTCTTAGCGAAAGGCTTCTTGAGGCGAAAGCTGCAACTTTGTGAAATGATTTCACAGAACACAAAGAAGTTTCTCACAAAGCTTCTTTCTCTTTGTTATTGGAGGATATTTCCTTTGGCCCTATAGACTTCAAAGGGATCCGAACTTATGTTCTCAGATTCCACAGAAATAAGGCTAGCAAAGAGATCCACGAAATACAGATGTGACCCTGTGAGATGAATTAAGAGAACACTAAGCAGTTTCTCAGAAAGCTTCTTTCCAGATTTCATCTGAGGATATTTCCTTTTTCACCGTAGCCCTCTAGGGGCTTCCATTTATCACTTTGCCAATTCCACAAGAACTGTCTTAGCGAAAGGCTACTTGAGCGGAAAGCTGTAACTCTGTGAGATGATTTCACAGAACACAAAGAAGTTTCTCAGAAAGCTTCTTTCTCTTTGTTATCGGAGGATATTTCCTTGGCCCTACAGTCTTCAAGGGGATCCGAAATATCTGTTCTCAGATTCCACAGAAATAAAGCTAGCAAAGAGATCCACGAAATACAGATGTAACTCTGTGAGTGGAAGTCACACATCACAGAGCAGTTTCTCAGAAAGCTTCTTTCCAGATTTCATCTGAGGATATTTCCTTTGTCACCATAGCCCTCTAAGGGCTTCCAAATATCTCTTGCCAATTCCACAAGAACAGTCTTAACGAAAGGCTTCTTGAGGGGCAAGCTGTAACTCTGTGAGATGATTTCACAGAACACAAAGAAGTTTCTCAGAAAGCTTCTTTCTCTTTGTTATCGGAGGATATTTCCTTTGGCCCTATAGTCTTCAAAGTGATCCGAAATATCTGTTCTCAGATTCCACAGAAAAAAGGCTGTCAAAGAGTTCCACTAAAAACAGATGTAACTCTGTGAGATGAATTAACAGAACACTAAGCAGTTTCTCAGAAAGCTTCTTTCCAGATTTCATCTGAGGATATTTCCTTTTTCACCATGGCCCTCTACGGGCTTCCAAATATCACTTTGCCAATTCCACGAAAACTGTCAAGGCGAAAGTCTTCTTGAGGGGAAAGCTGTTACTTTGTGAAATGATTTCACAGAACACAAAGAAGTTTCTCACAAACTTCTTTCTCTTTGTTATCGGAGGATATTTCCTTTGGCCCTATAGACTTCAAAGGGATCCGAACTATCTATTCTCAGATTCCACAGAAATAAGGCTAGCAAAGATATCCACGAAATACAGATGTGACCCTGTGAGATGAATTAAGAGAACACTAAGCAGTTTCTCAGAAAGCTTCCTTCCAGATTTCATCTGAGGATATTTCCTTTTTCAACGTAGCTCTCTAGAGGCTTCCATATATCACTTTGCCAATTCCACAAGAACTGTCTTAGCGAAAGGCTACTTGAGGGTAAAGCTGTAACTCTCTGAGATGATTTCACAGAACACAAAGAAGTTTCTCAGAAAGCTAGTTTCTCTTTGTTATCGGAGGATATTTCCTTTGGCCCTATAGTGTTCAAAGGGATCCGAAATATCTGTTCTCAGATTCCACAGGAATAAGGCTAGCAAAGAGATCCACCAAATACAGATGTAACTCTGTCAGTGGAAGTCACACGTCACAAAGCAGGTTCTCAGAAAGCTTCTTTCCAGATTTCATCTGAGGATATTTGCCTTTTCACCATAGCTCTCTATGGGCTTCCAAATATCTCTTTGCCAATTCCACAAGAACTGTCTTAGCGAAAGGCTTCTTGAGGGGAAAACTGTAACTCTGTGAGATGATTTCACAGAACACAAAGAAGTTTCTCAGAAAGCTTCTTTCTCTTTGTTATCGGAGGATATTTCCTTTGGCCCTATAGTCTTCAAAGGGTTCCGAAATATCTGTTCTCAGATTCCACAGAAATAAGGCTAGCAAAGAGATGCACGAAATACAGATGTAACTCTGTGAGTGGAAGTCACACATCACAGAGCAGTTTCACAGAAAGATTCTTTCCAGATTTCAACTGGGGATATTTCCTTTTTCACCATAGCCCTCTATGGGCCTCCAAATCTCACTTTGCCAATTCCGAAAGAACTGTCTTAGCGAAAGGTTTCTTGAGAGAAAAGCTGTAACTCTGTGAGATGATTTCACAGAACACAAAGAAGTTTCTCACAAAGCTCTGTCTCTTTGTTATCGGAGGATATTTCCTTGCCCCTGTAGTCTTCAAAGGGATCCGAAATATCTGTTCTCAGATTCCACAGAAATAAGGGTGGCAAAGACATCCACGAAATACATATGTAACTCTGCGAGATGAATGAGGAGAACACTAAGCAGTTTCTCAGAAAACTTCTTTCCAGATTTCATCTGAGGATATTTCCTTTTTCACCATAGCCCTCTATGGGCTTCCAAATATCACTTTGCCAATTCCACAAGAACTGTCTCAGCGAAAGGCTTCTTGAGGGGAAAGCTGTAACTCTGTGAGATGATTTCACAGAACAGAAAGAAGTTTCTCAGAAAGCTTCTTTCTCTTTGTTATCGGAGGATATTTCCTTTGGCCCTATAGTCTTCAAAGGGTTCCGAAATATCTGTTCTCAGATTCCACAGAAATAAGGCTAGCAAAGAGATCCACGAAATACAGATGTAACTCTCTGAGTGGAAGTCACACATCACAGAGCAGTTTCTCAGAAAGCTTCTTTCCAGATATCATCTGAGGAGATTTCCTTTTTCACCATACCCCTCTATGGGCTTCCAAATATCACTTTGCCAATTCCACAACAACTGTCTTAGCGAAAGGCTTCTTGAGGGGAAAGCTGTAACTCTGTGAGATGATTTCACAGAACACAAAGAAGTTTCTCAGAAAGCTTCTGTCTCTTTGTTATCTGAGGATATTTCCTTTGGCCCAATAGTCTTCAAAGGGATCCGAAATATCTGTTCTCAGATTCCACAGAAATAAGGCTAGCAAAGACATCCATGAAATACAGATGTAACTCTGCGAGATGAATGAAGAGAACACTAAGCAGTTTCTCAGAAAGCTTCTTTCCAGATTTCATCTGAGGATATTTCCTTTTTCACCATAGCCCACTATGGGCTTCCAAATTTCACTTTGCCAATTCCACAAGAACTGTGTAGGCGAAAGGCTTCTTGAGAGGAAAGCTGTAACTCTGTGAGATGATTTCACAGAACACAAAGAAGTTTCTCAGAAAGCTTGTTTCTCTTTGTTATCGGAGGATATTTCCTTTGGCCCTATTGTCTTCAAAGGGTTCCTAAATATCTGTTCTCAGATTCCACAGAAATAAGGCTAGCAAAGAGATCCCCGAAATACAGATATAACTCTGTGAGATGAATGAAGAGAACACTAAGCAGTTTCTCAGAAAGCTTCTTTCCAGATTTCATCTGAGGATATTTACTTTTTCACCATAGCCCTCTATGGGCTTCCAAATATCACTTTGCCAATTCCACAAGAACTGTCTTAGCGAAAGGCTTCTTGAGGGCAAGCTGTAACTCTGTGAGATGATTTCACAGAACACAAAGCAGTTTCTCAGAAACCTTGTTTCTCTTTGTTATCGGAGGATATTTCCTTTGGCCTTATAGTCTTCAAAGGGATTGAAATATCTGTTCTCAGATTCCACAGAAATAAGGCTAGCAAAGAGATCCACGAAATACAGATGTAACCCTGTGAGTGGAAGTCACACATCACAGAGCAGTTTCACAGAAAGATTCTTTCCAGATTTCAACTGAGGATATTTCCTTTTTCACCATAGCCTTCTATGGGATTCCAAATATCACTTTGCCAATTCCGCAAGAACTGTCTTAGCGAAAGGCTTCTTGAGGGGAAAGCTGTAACTCTTTGAGATGATTTCACGGAACACAAAGAAGTTTCTCAGAAAGCTTTTTTCTCTTTGTTATCGGAGGATATTTCCTTTGGCCCTATAGTCTTCAAAGGGATCCGAAATATCTGTTCAAAGATTCTACAGAAATAAGGCTAGCAAAGACATCCCCGAAATATATATGTAACTCTGCGAGATGAATGAAGAGAACGCTAAGCAGTTTCTCAGAAAGCTTCTTTCCAGATTTAATCTGAGGATATTTCCTTTTTCACCATAGCCCTCTATGGGCTTCCAAATATCACTTTGCCAATTCCACAAGAACTGTCTTAGCGAAAGGCTTCTTGAGGGTAAAGCTGTAACTCTGTGAGATGATTTCACAGAACACAAAGAAGTTTCTCAGAAAGCTTGTTTCTCTTTGTTATCGGAGGATATTTCCTTTTGCCCTATAGTGTTCAAAGGGATCCGAAATATCTGTTCTCAGATTCCACAGAAATAAGGCTAGCAAAGAGATCCACGAAATTCAGATGTAACTCTGTGAGTGCAAGGCACACATCACAGAGCTGTTTCTCAGAAAGCTTCTTTCCAGATTTCATCTGAGGATATTTCCTTTTTCACCATAGCCCTCTATGGGCTTCCAAATATCACTTTGCCAATTCCACAAGAACTGTCTTAGCGAAAGGCTTCTTCAGGGGAAAGCTGTAACTCTGTGAGATGATTTCACAGAACACAAAGAAGTTTCTCAGAAAGCTTCTTTCTCTTTGTTATCGCAGGATATTTCCTTGGCCCTATAGTCTTCAAAGGGATCCCAAATATCGGCTCTCAGATTCCACAGAAATAAGACTAGCAAAGAGATCCACGAAATACAGATGTAACTCTGTGAGATGAATGAGGAGAACACTAAGCAGTTTCTCAGAAAGCTTCTTTCCAGATTTCATCTGAGGATATTTCCTTTTTCACCATAGCCCTCTATGGGCTTCCAAATATCACTTTGCCCACTCCACAAGAACTGCCTTAGCGAAAGGCTTCTGTAGGGGAAAGCTGTAACTCTGTGAGATGATTTCACAGAACACAAAGAAGCTTTTAAGAGAGCTTGTTTCTCTTTGTTATCGGAGGATATTTCCATTGGCCCTATAGTCTTCAAAGGGATCCGAAATATCTGTTCTCAGATTCCACAGAAATAAGGCTAGCAAAGAGATCCACGAAATACAGATGTAACTCTGTGAGTGGAAGTCACACATCACAGAGCAATTTCTCAGAAAGCTTCTTTCCAGATTTCATCTGTGGATATTTCCTTTTTCACCATAGCCCTCTATGGGCTTCCAAATATCACTTTGCCAATTCCACAAGAACTGTGTAGGCGACAGGCTTCTTGAGGGGAAAGCTGTAACTCTGTGAGATCATTTCACAGAACACAAAGAAGTTTCTCAGAAAGCTTCTTTGTCTTTGTTATCGGAGGATATTTCCTTTGGCCCTATAGTCTGCAAAGGGATCCGAAATATCTGTTCTCAGATTCCACAGAAATAAGACTAGCAAAGACATCCACGAAATACAGATGTAACTCTGCGAGATGAATGAAGAGAACACTAAGGAGTTTCTCAGAAAGCTTCTTTCCAGATTTCATCTGAGGATATTTCCTTTTTCACCATAGCCCTCTATGGGTTTCCAAATATCACTTTGCCAATTAAACAAGAACTGTCTTAGCGAAAGGCTTCTTGAGGGGAAAGCTGTAACTCTGTGAGATGATTTCACTGAACACAAAGAAGTTTCTCAGAAAGCTTCTTTATCTTTGTTATCGGATGATATTTCCTTTGGCCCTATAGTGTTCAAAGGGATCCGAAATATCTGTTCTCAGATTCCACAGAAATAAGGCTAGCAAAGAGATCCACGAAATTCAGATGTAACTCTGTGAGTGCAAGTCACACATCACAGAGCAGTTTCTCAGAAACCTTCTTTCCAGATTTCATCTGAGGATATTTCCTTTTTCACCATAGCCCTCTATGGGCTTCCAAATATCACTGTGCCAAATCCACAAGAACTGTCTTAGCGAAAGGCTTCTTCAGGGGAAAGCTGTAACTCTGTGAGATGATTTCACAGATTACAAAGAAGTTTCTCAGAAAGCTTCTTTCTCTTCGTTATCTGAGGATATTTCCTTTGGCCCTATAGTCTTCAAAGGGATCCGAAATATCTGTTCTCAGATTCCACAGAAATAAGGCTAGCAAAGACATCCACGAAATACAGATGTAACTCTGCGAGATGAATGAAGAGAACACTAAGCAGTTTCTCAGAAAGCTTCTTTCCAGATTTCATCTGAGGATATTTCCTTTTTCACCATAGCCCTCTATGGGCTTCCATATATCACTTTGCCAATTCCACAAGAACTGTCTTAGCGAAAGGCTTCTTGAGGGGAAAGCTGTAACTCTGTGAGATGATTTCACAGAACACAAAGCAGTTTCTCAGAAACCTTCTTACTCTTTGTTATAGGAGGTATTTCCTTTGGCCCTATAGTCTTCAAAGGGATCCGAAATATCTGTTCTCAGATTCCACAGAAATAAGGCTAGCAAAGAGATCCACGAAATACAGATGTAACACTGTGAGATGAATGAACAGATCAGTAAGCAGTTTCTCAGAAAGCTTCTTTCCAGATTTCATCTGAGGATATCTCCTTTTTCACCACAGCCCTCTATGGGCTGCAAATATCACTTTGCCAATTCCAGAAGAACTGTCTTAGCGAAAGGCTTCTTGAAGGGAAAGCTGTAACTCTGTGAGATGATTTCACAGAACACAAAGAAGTTTCTCAGCAAGCTTGTTTCTCTTTGTTATCGGAGGATATTTCCTTTGGCCCTAAAGTCTTCAAAGGGATCCGAAATATCTGTTCACAGATTCCACAGAAATAAGGCTAGCAAAGAGATCCACGAAATACAGATGTAACTCTGTGTGTGGAAGTCACACATCACAGAGCAGTTTCTCAGAAAGCTTCTTTCCAGATTTCATCTGAGGATATTTCCTTTTTCACCATAACCCTCTAGGAGCTTCCAAATATCACTTTGCCAATTACACAAGAACTGTCTTAGCGAAAGGCTTCTTGAGGGGAAAGCTGTAACTCTGTGAGATGGTTTCACAGAACACAAAGAAGTTTCTCAGAAAGCTTCTTTCTCTTTGTTATGGGAGGATATTTCTTTGGCCCTATAGTCTTCAAAGGGATCCGAAAGATCTGTTCTCAGATTCCACAGAAATAAGGCCTGCAAAGACATCCACGAAATACAGATGTAACTCTGCGAGATGAATGAAGAGAACACTAAGCAGTTTCTCAGTAAGCTTCTTTCCAGAATTCATCTGACGATATTTCCTTTTTCACCATAGCCCTCTATGGGCTTCCAAATATCACTTTGCCAATTCCACAAGAACAGTCTTAGCGAAAGGCTTCTTGAGGGGAAAGCTGTAACTCTGTGAGGTGATTTCACAGAACACATAGTAGTTTCTCAGAAAGCTTCTTTCTCTTTGTTATCGGAGGATATTTCCTTTGGCCCTATTGTCTTCAAAGGGATCCGAAATATCTGTTCTCAGACTCCACAGAAATAAGGCTAGCAAAGAGATCCACGAAATACAGATGTAACTCTGTGAGATGAATTAACAGAACAGTATGCAGATTCTCAGAAAGCTTCATTCCCGATTTCATCTAAGGATATTTCCTTTTTAACCATAGCCCTATAGGCTGCCAAATATCACTTTGCCAGTTCCACAAGAACTCTTAGCGAAAGGCTTCTTGAGGGGAAAGCTGTAACTCTGTGAGATGATTTCACAGAACACAAAGAAGTTTCTCAGAAAGCTTCTTTCTCTTTGTTATGGGAGGATATTTCCTTTGGCCCTATAGTCTTCAAAGGGATCCGAAATATCTGCTCTCAGATTCTACAGAAATAAGGCCAGCAAAGACATCCACGAAATACATATGTAACTCTGCGAGATGAATGAAGAAAACACTAAGCAGTTTCTCAGAAAGCTTCTTTCCAGATTTCATCTGAGGATATTTCCTTTTTCACCATAGCCCTCTATGGGCTTCCAAATATCACTTTGCCAATTCCACAAGAACTGTCTTAGCGAAAGGCTTCTTGAGGGTAAAGCTGTAACTCTGTGAGATGATTTCACAGAACACAAAGAAGTTTCTCAGAAAGCTTGTTCCTCTTTGTTATCGGAGGATATTTCCTTTTGCCCTATAGTGTTCAAAGGGATCCGAAATATCTGTTCTCAGATTCCACAGAAATAAGGCTAGCAAAGAGGTCCACGAAATTCAGATGTAACTCTGTGAGTGCAAGTCACACATCACAGAGCTGTTTCTCAGAAAGCTTCTTTCCAGATTTCATCTGAGGATATTTCCTTTTTCACCGTAGCCCTCTATGGGCTTCCAAATATCACTTTGCCAATTCCACAACAACTGTCTTAGCGAAAGGCTTCTTGAGGGGAAAGCTGTAACTCTGTGAGATGATTTCACAGAACACAAAGAAGTTTCTCAGAAAGCTTCTTTCTCTTTGTTATCGCAGGATATTTCCTTGGCCCTATAGTCTTCAAAGGGATCCCAAATATCGGCTCTCAGATTCCACAGAAATAAGGCTAGCAAAGAGATCCACGAAATACAGATGCAACTCTGTGAGATGAATGAAGAGTACACTAAGCAGTTTCTCAGAAAGCTTCTTTCCAGATTTCATCTGAGGATATTTCCTTTTTCACCATAGCCCTCTATGGGCTTCCAAATATCACTTTGCCAATTCCACAAGAACTGTGTAGGCGAAAGGCTTCTTGAGCGGAAAGCTGTAACTCTGTGAGATGATTTCACAGAACACAAAGAAGTTTCTCAGAAAGCTTGTTTCTCTGTGTTATCGGAGGATATTTCCTTTGGCCCTATTGTCTTCAAAGGGTTCCTAAATATCTGTTCTCAGATTTTACAGAAATAATCCTAGCAAAGAGATCCACGAAATACATATGTAACTCTGTGAGTGGAACTCACATATCACAGAGCAGTTTCTCAGAAAGCTTCTTTCCAGATTTCATCTGAGGATATTTGCTTTTTCACCATAGCCCTCTATGGGCTTCCAAATATCACTTTGCCAATTCCACAAGAACTGTCTTAGCGAAAGGCTACTTGAGGGTAAAGCTGTAACTCTCTGAGATGATTTCACAGAACACAAAGAAGTTTCTCAGAAAGCTAGTTTCTCTTTGTTATCGGAGGATATTTCCTTTGGCCCTATAGTGTTCAAAGGGATCCGAAATATCTGTTCTCAGATTCCACAGGAATAAGGCTAGCAAAGAGATCCACCAAATACAGATGTAACTCTGTCAGTGGAAGTCACACGTCACAAAGCAGGTTCTCAGAAAGCTTCTTTCCAGATTTCATCTGAGGATATTTGCCTTTTCACCATAGCTCTCTATGGGCTTCCAAATATCTCTTTGCCAATTCCACAAGAACTGTCTTAGCGAAAGGCTTCTTGAGGGGAAAACTGTAACTCTGTGAGATGATTTCACAGAACACAAAGAAGTTTCTCAGAAAGCTTCTTTCTCTTTGTTATCGGAGGATATTTCCTTTGGCCCTATAGTCTTCAAAGGGTTCCGAAATATCTCTTCTCAGATTCCACAGAAATAAGGCTAGCAAAGAGATCCACCAAATACAGATGTAACTCTGTGAGTGGAAGTCACACGTCACAGAGCAGTTTCTCAGAAAGCTTCTTTCCAGATTTCATCTGAGGATATTTCCTTTTTCACCAAAACCCTCTATGGGCTTCCAAATATCACTTTGCCAATTCCACAAGAACTGTCTTAGCGAAAGGCTTCTTGAGGGGAAAGCTGTAACTCTTTGAGATGATTTCACAGAACACAAAGAAGTTTCTCAGAAATCTTCTTTCTCTTTTTTATGGGAGAATATTTCCTTTGGCCCTATAGTCTTCAAAGGGATCCGAAACATGTATTCTCAGATTCCACAGAAATAAGGCTAACAAAGACATCCACGAAATACATATGTAACTCTGCGAGATGAATGAAGAGAACACTAAGCAGTTTCTCAGAAAGCTTCTTTCCAGATTTCATCTGAGGATATTTCCTTTTTCACCATAGCCCTCTATGGGCTTCCAAATATCACTTTGCCAATTAAAAAAGAACTGTCTTAGGGAAAGGCTTCTTCAGTGGAAAGCTGTAACTCTGTGAGATGATTTCACAGAACACAAAGAAGTTTCTCAGAAAGCTTGTTTCTCTTTGTTATCGGAGGATATTTCCTTTGGCCCTATAGTGTTCAAAGGGATCCGAACTATCTGTTCTCAGATTCCACAGAAATAAGGCTAGCAAAGAGATCCACGAAATACAGATGTAACTCTGTGAGATGAATGAAGAGAACACTAAGCAGTTTCTCAGAAAGCTTCTTTCCAGATTTCATCTGAGGATATTTCCTTTTTCACCATAGCCCTCTATGGGCTTCCAAATATCACTTTGCCAATTCCACAAGAACTTTGTAGGCGAAAGGCTTCTTGAGGGGAAAGCTGTAACTCTGTGAGATGATTTCACAGAACACAAAGAAGTTTCTCAGAAAGCTTGTTTCTCTTTGTTATCGGAGGATATTTCCTTTGGCCCTATAGTCTTCAAAGGGTTCCGAAATATCTGTTCTCAGATTCCACAGAAATAAGGCTAGCAAAGAGATACACGAAATACAGATGTAACTCTGTGAGTGGAAGTCACACATCACAGAGCAGTTTCTCAGAAAGCTTCTTTCCAGATATCATCTGAGGAGATTTCCTTTTTCACCATACCCCTCTATGGGCTTCCAAATATCACTTTGCCAATTCCACAACAACTGTCTTAGCGAAAGGCTTCTTGAGGGGAAAGCTGTAACTCTGTGAGATGATTTCACAGAACACAAAGAAGTTTCTCAGAAAGCTTGTTTCTCTGTGTTATCGGAGGATATTTCCTTTGGCCCTATTGTCTTCAAAGGGTTCCTAAATATCTGTTCTCAGATTTTACAGAAATAATCCTAGCAAAGAGATCCACGAAATACAGATGTAACTCTGTGAGTGGAACTCACATATCACAGAGCAGTTTCTCAGAAAGCTTCTTTCCAGATTTCATCTGAGGATATCTCCTTTTTCACCATAGCCCTCTATGGGCTTCCAAATATCACTTTGCCAATTCCACAAGAACTGTCTTAGCGAAAGGCTACTTGAGGGTAAAGCTGTAACTCTCTGAGATGATTTCACAGAACACAAAGAAGTTTCTCAGAAAGCTAGTTTCTCTTTGTTATCGGAGGATATTTCCTTTGGCCCTATAGTGTTCAAAGGGATCCGAAATATCTGTTCTCAGATTCCACAGGAATAAGGCTAGCAAAGAGATCCACCAAATACAGATGTAACTCTGTCAGTGGAAGTCACACGTCACAAAGCAGGTTCTCAGAAAGCTTCTTTCCAGATTTCATCTGAGGATATTTGCCTTTTCACCATAGCTCTCTATGGGCTTCCAAATATCTCTTTGCCAATTCCACAAGAACTGTCTTAGCGAAAGGCTTCTTGAGGGGAAAACTGTAACTCTGTGAGATGATTTCACAGAACACAAAGAAGTTTCTCAGAAAGCTTCTTTCTCTTTGTTATCGGGGGATATTTCCTTTGGCCCTATAGTCTTCAATGGGTTCCGAAATATCTCTTCTCAGATTCCACAGAAATAAGGCTAGCAAAGAGATCCACCAAATACAGATGTAACTCTGTGAGTGGAAGTCACACGTCACAGAGCAGTTTCTCAGAAAGCTTCTTTCCAGATTTCATCTGAGGATATTTCCTTTTTCACCAAAACCCTCTATGGGCTTCCAAATATCACTTTGCCAATTCCACAAGAACTGTCTTAGCGAAAGGCTTCTTGAGGGGAAAGCTGTAACTCTTTGAGATGATTTCACAGAACACAAAGAAGTTTCTCAGAAATCTTCTTTCTCTTTTTTATGGGAGAATATTTCCTTTGGCCCTATAGTCTTCAAAGGGATCCGAAATATGTATTCTCAGATTCCACAGAAATAAGGCTAACAAAGACATCCACGAAATACATATGTAACTCTGCGAGATGAATGAAGAGAACACTAAGCAGTTTCTCCAGAAAGCTTCTTTCCAGATTTCATCTGAGGATATTTCCTTTTTCACCATAGCCCTCTATGGGCTTCCAAATATCACTTTGCCAATTAAAAAAGAACTGTCTTAGGGAAAGGCTTCTTGAGTGGAAAGCTGTAACTCTGTGAGATGATTTCACAGAACACAAAGAAGTTTCTCAGAAAGCTTGTTTCTCTTTGTTATCGGAGGATATTTCCTTTGGCCCTATAGTGTTCAAAGGGATCCGAACTATCTGTTCTCAGATTCCACAGAAATAAGGCTAGCAAAGAGATCCACGAAATACAGATGTAACTCTGTGAGATGAATGAAGAGAACACTAAGCAGTTTCTCAGAAAGCTTCTTTCCAGATTTCATCTGAGGATATTTCCTTTTTCACCATAGCCCTCTATGGGCTTCCAAATATCACTTTGTCAATTCCACAAGAACTTTGTAGGCGAAAGGCTTCTTGAGGGGAAAGCTGTAACTCTGTGAGATGATTTCACAGAACACAAAGAAGTTTCTCAGAAAGCTTGTTTCTCTTTGTTATCGGAGGATATTTCCTTTGGCCCTATAGTCTTCAAAGGGTTCCGAAATATCTGTTCTCAGATTCCACAGAAATAAGTCTAGCAAAGAGATCCACGAAATACAGATGTAACTCTGTGAGTGGAAGTCACACATCACAGAGCAGTTTCTCAGAAAGCTTCTTTCCAGATATCATCTGAGGAGATTTCCTTTTTCACCATACCCCTCTATGGGCTTCCAAATATCACTTTGCCAATTCCACAACAACTGTCTTAGCGAAAGGCTTCTTGAGGGGAAAGCTGTAACTCTGTGAGATGATTTCACAGAACACAAAGAAGTTTCTCAGAAAGCTTCTGTCTCTTTGTTATCTGAGGATATTTCCTTTGGCCCTATAGCCTTCAAAGGGATCCGAAATATCTGTTCTCAGATTCCACAGAAATAAGGCTAGCAAAGACATCCACGAAATACAGATGTAACTCTGCGAGATGAATGAAGAGAACACTAAGCAGTTTCTCAGAAAGCTTCTTTCCAGATTTCATCTGAGGATATTTCCTTTTTCACCATAGCCCACTATGGGCTTCCAAATATCACTTTGCCAATTCCACAAGAACTGTGTTGGCGAAAGGCTTCTTGAGAGGAAAGCTGTAACTCTGTGAGATGATTTCACAGAACACAAAGAAGTTTCTCAGAAAGCTTGTTTCTCTGTGTTATCGGAGGATATTTCCTTTGGCCCTATTGTCTTCAAAGGGTTCCTAAATATCTGTTCTCAGATTCCACAGAAATAAGGCTAGCAAAGAGATCCCCGAAATACAGATATAACTCTGTGAGATGAATGAAGAGAACACTAAGCAGTTTCTCAGAAAGCTTCTTTCCAGATTTCATCTGAGGATATTTACTTTTTCACCATAGCCCTCTATGGGCTTCCAAATATCACTTTGCCAATTCCACAAGAACTGTCTTAGCGAAAGGCTTCTTGAGGGCAAGCTGTAACTCTGTGAGATGATTTCACAGAACACAAAGCAGTTTCTCAGAAACCTTGTTTCTCTTTGTTATCGGAGGATATTTCCTTTGGCCTTATAGTCTTCAAAGGGATTGAAATATCTGTTCTCAGATTCCACAGAAATAAGGCTAGCAAAGAGATCCACGAAATACAGATGTAACCCTGTGAGTGGAAGTCACACATCACAGAGCAGTTTCACAGAAAGATTCTTTCCAGATTTCAACTGAGGATATTTCCTTTTTCA
This sequence comes from Macaca mulatta, assembly GCF_049350105.2. NCBI lineage: Eukaryota > Metazoa > Chordata > Mammalia > Primates > Cercopithecidae > Macaca > Macaca mulatta. The sequence continues at coordinate 46,429,751 of NC_133413.1, forward strand.
CCATAGCCTTCTATGGGATTCCAAATATCACTTTGCCAATTCCGCAAGAACTCTCTTAGCGAAAGGCTTCTTGAGGGGAAAGCTGTAACTCTTTGAGATGATTTCACAGAACACAAAGAAGTTTCTCAGAAAGCTTCTTTCTCTTTGTTATGGGAGGATATTTCCTTTGGCCCTATAGTCTTCAAAGGGATCCGAAATATCTGTTCAAAGATTCTACAGAAATAAGGCTAGCAAAGACATCCACGAAATACATATGTAACTCTGCGAGATGAATGAAGAGAACACTAAGCAGTTTCTCAGAAAGCTTCTTTCCAGATTTCATCTGAGGATATTTCCTTTTTCACCATAGCCCTCTATGGGCTTCCAAATATCACTTTGCCAATTCCACAAGAACTGTCTTAGCGAAAGGCTTCTTGAGGGTAAAGCTGTAACTCTGTGAGATGATTTCACAGAACACAAAGAAGTTTCTCAGAAAGCTTGTTTCTCTTTGTTATCGGAGGATATTTCCTTTTGCCCTATAGTGTTCAAAGGGATCTGAAATATCTGTTCTCAGATTCCACAGAAATAAGGCTAGCAAAGAGATCCACGAAATTCAGATGTAACTCTGTGAGTGCAAGGCACACATCACAGAGCTGTTTCTCAGAAAGCTTCTTTCCAGATTTCATCTGAGGATATTTCCTTTTTCACCATAGCCCTCTATGGGCTTCCAAATATCACTTTGCCAATTCCACAAGAACTGTCTTAGCGAAAGGCTTCTTCAGGGGAAAGCTGTAACTCTGTGAGATGATTTCACAGAACACAAAGAAGTTTCTCAGAAAGCTTCTTTCTCTTTGTTATCGCAGGATATTTCCTTGGCCCTATAGTCTTCAAAGGGATCCCAAATATCGGCTCTCAGATTCCACAGAAATAAGGCTAGCAAAGAGATCCACGAAATACAGATGTAACTCTGTGAGATGAATGAAGAGAACACTAAGCAGTTTCTCAGAAAGCTTCTTTCAAGATTTCATCTGAGGATATTTCCTTTTTCACCATAGCCCTCTATGGGCTTCCAAATATCACTTTGCCAACTCCAAAAGAACTGCCTTAGCGAAAGGCTTCTGTAGGGGAAAGCTGTAACTCTGTGAGATGATTTCACAGAACACAAAGAAGCTTCTAAGAGAGCTTGTTTCTCTTTGTTATCGGAGGATATTTCCATTGGCCCTATAGTCTTCAAAGGGATCCGAAATATCTGTTCTCAGATTCCACAGAAATAAGGCTGGCAAAGAGATCCACGAAATACCGATGTAACTCTGTGAGTGGAAGTCACACATCACAGAGCAATTTCTCAGAAAGCTTCTTTCCAGATTTCATCTGAGGATATTTCCTTTTTCACCATAGCCCTCTATGGGCTTCCAAATATCACTTTGCCAATTCCACAAGAACTGTGTAGGCGACAGGCTTCTTGAGGGGAAAGCTGTAACTCTGTGAGATCATTTCACAGAACACAAAGAAGTTTCTCAGAAAGCTTCTTTCTCTTTGTTATCGGAGGATATTTCCTTTGGCCCTATAGTCTGCAAAGGGATCCGAAATATCTGTTCTCAGATTCCACAGAAATAAGACTAGCAAAGACATCCACGAAATACAGATGTAACTCTGCGAGATGAATGAAGAGAACACTAAGGAGTTTCTCAGAAAGCTTCTTTCCAGATTTCATCTGAGGATATTTCCTTTTTCACCATAGCCCTCTATGGGTTTCCAAATATCACTTTGCCAATTAAACAAGAACTGTCTTAGCGAAAGGCTTCTTGAGGGGAAAGCTGTAACTCTGTGAGATGATTTCACTGAACACAAAGAAGTTTCTCAGAAAGCTTCTTTATCTTTGTTATTGGATGATATTTCCTTTGGCCCTATAGTGTTCAAAGGGATCCGAAATATCTGTTCTCAGATTCCACAGAAATAAGGCTAGCAAAGAGATCCACGAAATTCAGATGTAACTCTGTGAGTGCAAGTCACACATCACAGAGCAGTTTCTCAGAAACCTTCTTTCCAGATTTCATCTGAGGATATTTCCTTTTTCACCATAGCCCTCTATGGGCTTCCAAATATCACTGTGCCAAATCCACAAGAACTGTCTTAGCGAAAGGCTTCTTGAGGGGAAAGCTGTAACTCTGTGTGATGATTTCACAGATTACAAAGAAGTTTCTCAGAAAGCTTCTTTCTCTTCGTTATCTGAGGATATTTCCTTTGGCCCTATAGTCTTCAAAGGGATCCGAAATATCTGTTCTCAGATTCCACAGAAATAAGGCTAGCAAAGAGATCCACGAAATACAGATGTAACACTGTGAGATGAATGAACAGATCAGTAAGCAGTTTCTCAGAAAGCTTCTTTCCAGATTTCATCTGAGGATATCTCCTTTTTCACCACAGCCCTCTATGGGCTGCAAATATCACTTTGCCAATTCCAGAAGAACTGTCTTAGCGAAAGGCTTCTTGAAGGGAAAGCTGTAACTCTGTGAGATGATTTCACAGAACACAAAGAAGTTTCTCAGCAAGCTTGTTTCTCTTTGTTATCGGAGGATATTTCCTTTGGCCCTAAAGTCTTCAAAGGGATCCGAAATATCTGTTCACAGATTCCACAGAAATAAGGCTAGCAAAGAGATCCACGAAATACAGATGTAACTCTGTGTGTGGAAGTCACACATCACAGAGCAGTTTCTCAGAAAGCTTCTTTCCAGATTTCATCTGAGGATATTTCCTTTTTCACCATAACCCTCTAGGAGCTTCCAAATATCACTTTGCCAATTACACAAGAACTGTCTTAGCGAAAGGCTTCTTGAGGGGAAAGCTGTAACTCTGTGAGATGGTTTCACAGAACACAAAGAAGTTTCTCAGAAAGCTTCTTTCTCTTTGTTATGGGAGGATATTTCTTTGGCCCTATAGTCTTCAAAGGGATCCGAAAGATCTGTTCTCAGATTCCACAGAAATAAGGCCTGCAAAGACATCCACGAAATACAGATGTAACTCTGCGAGACGAATGAAGAGAACACTAAGCAGTTTCTCAGTAAGCTTCTTTCCAGAATTCATCTGACGATATTTCCTTTTTCACCATAGCCCTCTATGGGCTTCCAAATATCACTTTGCCAATTCCACAAAAACAGTCTTAGCGAAAGGCTTCTTGAGGGGAAAGCTGTAACTCTGTGAGGTGATTTCACAGAACACAAAGTAGTTTCTCAGAAAGCTTCTTTCTCTTTGTTATCGGAGGATATTTCCTTTGGCCCTATTGTCTTCAAAGGGATCCGAAATATCTGTTCTCAGACTCCACAGAAATAAGGCTAGCAAAGAGATCCACGAAATACAGATGTAACTCTGTGAGATGAATTAACAGAACAGTATGCAGATTCTCAGAAAGCTTCATTCCCGATTTCATCTAAGGATATTTCCTTTTTAACCATAGCCCTATAGGCTGCCAAATATCACTTTGCCAGTTCCACAAGAACTCTTAGCGAAAGGCTTCTTGAGGGGAAAGCTGTAACTCTGTGAGATCATTTCACAGAACACAAAGAAGTTTCTCAGAAAGCTTCTTTCTCTTTGTTATGGGAGGATATTTCCTTTGGCCCTATAGTCTTCAAAGGGATCCGAAATATCTGCTCTCAGATTCTACAGAAATAAGGCCAGCAAAGACATCCACGAAATACATATGTAACTCTGCGAGATGAATGAAGAAAACACTAAGCAGTTTCTCAGAAAGCTTCTTTCCAGATTTCATCTGAGGATATTTCCTTTTTCACCATAGCCCTCTATGGGCTTCCAAATATCACTTTGCCAATTCCACAAGAACTGTCTTAGCGAAAGGCTTCTTGAGGGTAAAGCTGTAACTCTGTGAGATGATTTCACAGAACACAAAGAAGTTTCTCAGAAAGCTTGTTCCTCTTTGTTATCGGAGGATATTTCCTTTTGCCCTATAGTGTTCAAAGGGATCCGAAATATCTGTTCTCAGATTCCACAGAAATAAGGCTAGCAAAGAGGTCCACGAAATTCAGATGTAACTCTGTGAGTGCAAGTCACACATCACAGAGCTGTTTCTCAGAAAGCTTCTTTCCAGATTTCATCTGAGGATATTTCCTTTTTCACCGTAGCCCTCTATGGGCTTCCAAATATCACTTTGCCAATTCCACAACAACTGTCTTAGCGAAAGGCTTCTTGAGGGGAAAGCTGTAACTCTGTGAGATGATTTCACAGAACACAAAGAAGTTTCTCAGAAAGCTTCTTTCTCTTTGTTATCGCAGGATATTTCCTTGGCCCTATAGTGTTCAAAGGGATCTCAAATATCGGCTCTCAGATTCCACAGAAATAAGGCTAGCAAAGAGATCCACGAAATACAGATGCAACTCTGTGAGATGAATGAAGAGTACACTAAGCAGTTTCTCAGAAAGCTTCTTTCCAGATTTCATCTGAGGATATTTCCTTTTTCACCATAGCCCTCTATGGGCTTCCAAATATCACTTTGCCAATTCCACAAGAACTGTGTAGGCGAAAGGCTTCTTGAGCGGAAAGCTGTAACTCTGTGAGATGATTTCACAGAACACAAAGAAGTTTCTCAGAAAGCTTGTTTCTCTGTGTTATCGGAGGATATTTCCTTTGGCCCTATTGTCTTCAAAGGGTTCCTAAATATCTGTTCTCAGATTTTACAGAAATAATCCTAGCAAAGAGATCCACGAAATACATATGTAACTCTGTGAGTGGAACTCACATATCACAGAGCAGTTTCTCAGAAAGCTTCTTTCCAGATTTCATCTGAGGATATTTGCTTTTTCACCATAGCCCTCTATGGGCTTCCAAATATCACTTTGCCAATTCCACAAGAACTGTCTTAGCGAAAGGCTACTTGAGGGTAAAGCTGTAACTCTCTGAGATGATTTCACAGAACACAAAGAAGTTTCTCAGAAAGCTAGTTTCTCTTTGTTATCGGAGGATATTTCCTTTGGCCCTATAGTGTTCAAAGGGATCCGAAATATCTGTTCTCAGATTCCACAGGAATAAGGCTAGCAAAGAGATCCACCAAATACAGATGTAACTCTGTCAGTGGAAGTCACACGTCACAAAGCAGGTTCTCAGAAAGCTTCTTTCCAGATTTCATCTGAGGATATTTGCCTTTTCACCATAGCTCTCTATGGGCTTCCAAATATCTCTTTGCCAATTCCACAAGAACTGTCTTAGCGAAAGGCTTCTTGAGGGGAAAACTGTAACTCTGTGAGATGATTTCACAGAACACAAAGAAGTTTCTCAGAAAGCTTCTTTCTCTTTGTTATCGGAGGATATTTCCTTTGGCCCTATAGTCTTCAAAGGGTTCCGAAATATCTCTTCTCAGATTCCACAGAAATAAGGCTAGCAAAGAGATCCACCAAATACAGATGTAACTCTGTGAGTGGAAGTCACACGTCACAGAGCAGTTTCTCAGAAAGCTTCTTTCCAGATTTCATCTGAGGATATTTCCTTTTTCACCAAAACCCTCTATGGGCTTCCAAATATCACTTTGCCAATTCCACAAGAACTGTCTTAGCGAAAGGCTTCTTGAGGGGAAAGCTGTAACTCTTTGAGATGATTTCACAGAACACAAAGAAGTTTCTCAGAAATCTTCTTTCTCTTTTTTATGGGAGAATATTTCCTTTGGCCCTATAGTCTTCAAAGGGATCCGAAACATGTATTCTCAGATTCCACAGAAATAAGGCTAACAAAGACATCCACGAAATACATATGTAACTCTGCGAGATGAATGAAGAGAACACTAAGCAGTTTCTCAGAAAGCTTCTTTCCAGATTTCATCTGAGGATATTTCCTTTTTCACCATAGCCCTCTATGGGCTTCCAAATATCACTTTGCCAATTAAAAAAGAACTGTCTTAGGGAAAGGCTTCTTGAGTGGAAAGCTGTAACTCTGTGAGATGATTTCACAGAACACAAAGAAGTTTCTCAGAAAGCTTGTTTCTCTTTGTTATCGGAGGATATTTCCTTTGGCCCTATAGTGTTCAAAGGGATCCGAACTATCTGTTCTCAGATTCCACAGAAATAAGGCTAGCAAAGAGATCCACGAAATACAGATGTAACTCTGTGAGATGAATGAAGAGAACACTAAGCAGTTTCTCAGAAAGCTTCTTTCCAGATTTCATCTGAGGATATTTCCTTTTTCACCATAGCCCTCTATGGGCTTCCAAATATCACTTTGCCAATTCCACAAGAACTTTGTAGGCGAAAGGCTTCTTGAGGGGAAAGCTGTAACTCTGTGAGATGATTTCACAGAACACAAAGAAGTTTCTCAGAAAGCTTGTTTCTCTTTGTTATCGGAGGATATTTCCTTTGGCCCTATTGTCTTCAAAGGGTTCCGAAATATCTGTTCTCAGATTCCACAGAAATAAGGCTAGCAAAGAGATACACGAAATACAGATGTAACTCTGTGAGTGGAAGTCACACATCACAGAGCAGTTTCTCAGAAAGCTTCTTTCCAGATATCATCTGAGGAGATTTCCTTTTTCACCATACCCCTCTATGGGCTTCCAAATATCACTTTGCCAATTCCACAACAACTGTCTTAGCGAAAGGCTTCTTGAGGGGAAAGCTGTAACTCTGTGAGATGATTTCACAGAACACAAAGAAGTTTCTCAGAAAGCTTGTTTCTCTGTGTTATCGGAGGATATTTCCTTTGGCCCTATTGTCTTCAAAGGGTTCCTAAATATCTGTTCTCAGATTTTACAGAAATAATCCTAGCAAAGAGATCCACGAAATACAGATGTAACTCTGTGAGTGGAACTCACATATCACAGAGCAGTTTCTCAGAAAGCTTCTTTCCAGATTTCATCTGAGGATATCTCCTTTTTCACCATAGCCCTCTATGGGCTTCCAAATATCACTTTGCCAATTCCACAAGAACTGTCTTAGCGAAAGGCTACTTGAGGGTAAAGCTGTAACTCTCTGAGATGATTTCACAGAACACAAAGAAGTTTCTCAGAAAGCTAGTTTCTCTTTGTTATCGGAGGATATTTCCTTTGGCCCTATAGTGTTCAAAGGGATCCGAAATATCTGTTCTCAGATTCCACAGGAATAAGGCTAGCAAAGAGATCCACCAAATACAGATGTAACTCTGTCAGTGGAAGTCACACGTCACAAAGCAGGTTCTCAGAAAGCTTCTTTCCAGATTTCATCTGAGGATATTTGCCTTTTCACCATAGCTCTCTATGGGCTTCCAAATATCTCTTTGCCAATTCCACAAGAACTGTCTTAGCGAAAGGCTTCTTGAGGGGAAAACTGTAACTCTGTGAGATGATTTCACAGAACACAAAGAAGTTTCTCAGAAAGCTTCTTTCTCTTTGTTATCGGAGGATATTTCCTTTGGCCCTATAGTCTTCAATGGGTTCCGAAATATCTCTTCTCAGATTCCACAGAAATAAGGCTAGCAAAGAGATCCACCAAATACAGATGTAACTCTGTGAGTGGAAGTCACACGTCACAGAGCAGTTTCTCAGAAAGCTTCTTTCCAGATTTCATCTGAGGATATTTCCTTTTTCACCAAAACCCTCTATGGGCTTCCAAATATCACTTTGCCAATTCCACAAGAACTGTCTTAGCGAAAGGCTTCTTGAGGGGAAAGCTGTAACTCTTTGAGATGATTTCACAGAACACAAAGAAGTTTCTCAGAAATCTTCTTTCTCTTTTTTATGGGAGAATATTTCCTTTGGCCCTATAGTCTTCAAAGGGATCCGAAATATGTATTCTCAGATTCCACAGAAATAAGGCTAACAAAGACATCCACGAAATACATATGTAACTCTGCGAGATGAATGAAGAGAACACTAAGCAGTTTCTCCAGAAAGCTTCTTTCCAGATTTCATCTGAGGATATTTCCTTTTTCACCATAGCCCTCTATGGGCTTCCAAATATCACTTTGCCAATTAAAAAAGAACTGTCTTAGGGAAAGGCTTCTTGAGTGGAAAGCTGTAACTCTGTGAGATGATTTCACAGAACACAAAGAAGTTTCTCAGAAAGCTTGTTTCTCTTTGTTATCGGAGGATATTTCCTTTGGCCCTATAGTGTTCAAAGGGATCCGAACTATCTGTTCTCAGATTCCACAGAAATAAGGCTAGCAAAGAGATCCACGAAATACAGATGTAACTCTGTGAGATGAATGAAGAGAACACTAAGCAGTTTCTCAGAAAGCTTCTTTCCAGATTTCATCTGAGGATATTTCCTTTTTCACCATAGCCCTCTATGGGCTTCCAAATATCACTTTGCCAATTCCACAAGAACTTTGTAGGCGAAAGGCTTCTTGAGGGGAAAGCTGTAACTCTGTGAGATGATTTCACAGAACACAAAGAAGTTTCTCAGAAAGCTTGTTTCTCTTTGTTATCGGAGGATATTTCCTTTGGCCCTATAGTCTTCAAAGGGTTCCGAAATATCTGTTCTCAGATTCCACAGAAATAAGTCTAGCAAAGAGATCCACGAAATACAGATGTAACTCTGTGAGTGGAAGTCACACATCACAGAGCAGTTTCTCAGAAAGCTTCTTTCCAGATATCATCTGAGGAGATTTCCTTTTTCACCATACCCCTCTATGGGCTTCCAAATATCACTTTGCCAATTCCACAACAACTGTCTTAGCGAAAGGCTTCTTGAGGGGAAAGCTGTAACTCTGTGAGATGATTTCACAGAACACAAAGAAGTTTCTCAGAAAGCTTCTGTCTCTTTGTTATCTGAGGATATTTCCTTTGGCCCTATAGCCTTCAAAGGGATCCGAAATATCTGTTCTCAGATTCCACAGAAATAAGGCTAGCAAAGACATCCACGAAATACAGATGTAACTCTGCGAGATGAATGAAGAGAACACTAAGCAGTTTCTCAGAAAGCTTCTTTCCAGATTTCATCTGAGGATATTTCCTTTTTCACCATAGCCCACTATGGGCTTCCAAATATCACTTTGCCAATTCCACAAGAACTGTGTTGGCGAAAGGCTTCTTGAGAGGAAAGCTGTAACTCTGTGAGATGATTTCACAGAACACAAAGAAGTTTCTCAGAAAGCTTGTTTCTCTGTGTTATCGGAGGATATTTCCTTTGGCCCTATTGTCTTCAAAGGGTTCCTAAATATCTGTTCTCAGATTCCACAGAAATAAGGCTAGCAAAGAGATCCCCGAAATACAGATATAACTCTGTGAGATGAATGAAGAGAACACTAAGCAGTTTCTCAGAAAGCTTCTTTCCAGATTTCATCTGAGGATATTTACTTTTTCACCATAGCCCTCTATGGGCTTCCAAATATCACTTTGCCAATTCCACAAGAACTGTCTTAGCGAAAGGCTTCTTGAGGGCAAGCTGTAACTCTGTGAGATGATTTCACAGAACACAAAGCAGTTTCTCAGAAACCTTGTTTCTCTTTGTTATCGGAGGATATTTCCTTTGGCCTTATAGTCTTCAAAGGGATTGAAATATCTGTTCTCAGATTCCACAGAAATAAGGCTAGCAAAGAGATCCACGAAATACAGATGTAACCCTGTGAGTGGAAGTCACACATCACAGAGCAGTTTCACAGAAAGATTCTTTCCAGATTTCAACTGAGGATATTTCCTTTTTCACCATAGCCTTCTATGGGATTCCAAATATCACTTTGCCAATTCCGCAAGAACTCTCTTAGCGAAAGGCTTCTTGAGGGGAAAGCTGTAACTCTTTGAGATGATTTCACAGAACACAAAGAAGTTTCTCAGAAAGCTTCTTTCTCTTTGTTATGGGAGGATATTTCCTTTGGCCCTATAGTCTTCAAAGGGATCCGAAATATCTGTTCAAAGATTCTACAGAAATAAGGCTAGCAAAGACATCCACGAAATACATATGTAACTCTGCGAGATGAATGAAGAGAACACTAAGCAGTTTCTCAGAAAGCTTCTTTCCAGATTTCATCTGAGGATATTTCCTTTTTCACCATAGCCCTCTATGGGCTTCCAAATATCACTTTGCCAATTCCACAAGAACTGTCTTAGCGAAAGGCTTCTTGAGGGTAAAGCTGTAACTCTGTGAGATGATTTCACAGAACACAAAGAAGTTTCTCAGAAAGCTTGTTTCTCTTTGTTATCGGAGGATATTTCCTTTTGCCCTATAGTGTTCAAAGGGATCTGAAATATCTGTTCTCAGATTCCACAGAAATAAGGCTAGCAAAGAGATCCACGAAATTCAGATGTAACTCTGTGAGTGCAAGGCACACATCACAGAGCTGTTTCTCAGAAAGCTTCTTTCCAGATTTCATCTGAGGATATTTCCTTTTTCACCATAGCCCTCTATGGGCTTCCAAATATCACTTTGCCAATTCCACAAGAACTGTCTTAGCGAAAGGCTTCTTCAGGGGAAAGCTGTAACTCTGTGAGATGATTTCACAGAACACAAAGAAGTTTCTCAGAAAGCTTCTTTCTCTTTGTTATCGCAGGATATTTCCTTGGCCCTATAGTCTTCAAAGGGATCCCAAATATCGGCTCTCAGATTCCACAGAAATAAGGCTAGCAAAGAGATCCACGAAATACAGATGTAACTCTGTGAGATGAATGAAGAGAACACTAAGCAGTTTCTCAGAAAGCTTCTTTCAAGATTTCATCTGAGGATATTTCCTTTTTCACCATAGCCCTCTATGGGCTTCCAAATATCACTTTGCCAACTCCAAAAGAACTGCCTTAGCGAAAGGCTTCTGTAGGGGAAAGCTGTAACTCTGTGAGATGATTTCACAGAACACAAAGAAGCTTCTAAGAGAGCTTGTTTCTCTTTGTTATCGGAGGATATTTCCATTGGCCCTATAGTCTTCAAAGGGATCCGAAATATCTGTTCTCAGATTCCACAGAAATAAGGCTGGCAAAGAGATCCACGAAATACCGATGTAACTCTGTGAGTGGAAGTCACACATCACAGAGCAATTTCTCAGAAAGCTTCTTTCCAGATTTCATCTGAGGATATTTCCTTTTTCACCATAGCCCTCTATGGGCTTCCAAATATCACTTTGCCAATTCCACAAGAACTGTGTAGGCGACAGGCTTCTTGAGGGGAAAGCTGTAACTCTGTGAGATCATTTCACAGAACACAAAGAAGTTTCTCAGAAAGCTTCTTTCTCTTTGTTATCGGAGGATATTTCCTTTGGCCCTATAGTCTGCAAAGGGATCCGAAATATCTGTTCTCAGATTCCACAGAAATAAGACTAGCAAAGACATCCACGAAATACAGATGTAACTCTGCGAGATGAATGAAGAGAACACTAAGGAGTTTCTCAGAAAGCTTCTTTCCAGATTTCATCTGAGGATATTTCCTTTTTCACCATAGCCCTCTATGGGTTTCCAAATATCACTTTGCCAATTAAACAAGAACTGTCTTAGCGAAAGGCTTCTTGAGGGGAAAGCTGTAACTCTGTGAGATGATTTCACTGAACACAAAGAAGTTTCTCAGAAAGCTTCTTTATCTTTGTTATTGGATGATATTTCCTTTGGCCCTATAGTGTTCAAAGGGATCCGAAATATCTGTTCTCAGATTCCACAGAAATAAGGCTAGCAAAGAGATCCACGAAATTCAGATGTAACTCTGTGAGTGCAAGTCACACATCACAGAGCAGTTTCTCAGAAACCTTCTTTCCAGATTTCATCTGAGGATATTTCCTTTTTCACCATAGCCCTCTATGGGCTTCCAAATATCACTGTGCCAAATCCACAAGAACTGTCTTAGCGAAAGGCTTCTTGAGGGGAAAGCTGTAACTCTGTGTGATGATTTCACAGATTACAAAGAAGTTTCTCAGAAAGCTTCTTTCTCTTCGTTATCTGAGGATATTTCCTTTGGCCCTATAGTCTTCAAAGGGATCCGAAATATCTGTTCTCAGATTCCACAGAAATAAGGCTAGCAAAGAGATCCACGAAATACAGATGTAACACTGTGAGATGAATGAACAGATCAGTAAGCAGTTTCTCAGAAAGCTTCTTTCCAGATTTCATCTGAGGATATCTCCTTTTTCACCACAGCCCTCTATGGGCTGCAAATATCACTTTGCCAATTCCAGAAGAACTGTCTTAGCGAAAGGCTTCTTGAAGGGAAAGCTGTAACTCTGTGAGATGATTTCACAGAACACAAAGAAGTTTCTCAGCAAGCTTGTTTCTCTTTGTTATCGGAGGATATTTCCTTTGGCCCTAAAGTCTTCAAAGGGATCCGAAATATCTGTTCACAGATTCCACAGAAATAAGGCTAGCAAAGAGATCCACGAAATACAGATGTAACTCTGTGTGTGGAAGTCACACATCACAGAGCAGTTTCTCAGAAAGCTTCTTTCCAGATTTCATCTGAGGATATTTCCTTTTTCACCATAACCCTCTAGGAGCTTCCAAATATCACTTTGCCAATTACACAAGAACTGTCTTAGCGAAAGGCTTCTTGAGGGGAAAGCTGTAACTCTGTGAGATGGTTTCACAGAACACAAAGAAGTTTCTCAGAAAGCTTCTTTCTCTTTGTTATGGGAGGATATTTCTTTGGCCCTATAGTCTTCAAAGGGATCCGAAAGATCTGTTCTCAGATTCCACAGAAATAAGGCCTGCAAAGACATCCACGAAATACAGATGTAACTCTGCGAGATGAATGAAGAGAACACTAAGCAGTTTCTCAGTAAGCTTCTTTCCAGAATTCATCTGACGATATTTCCTTTTTCACCATAGCCCTCTATGGGCTTCCAAATATCACTTTGCCAATTCCACAAGAACAGTCTTAGCGAAAGGCTTCTTGAGGGGAAAGCTGTAACTCTGTGAGGTGATTTCACAGAACACAAAGTAGTTTCTCAGAAAGCTTCTTTCTCTTTGTTATCGGAGGATATTTCCTTTGGCCCTATTGTCTTCAAAGGGATCCGAAATATCTGTTCTCAGACTCCACAGAAATAAGGCTAGCAAAGAGATCCACGAAATACAGATGTAACTCTGTGAGATGAATTAACAGAACAGTATGCAGATTCTCAGAAAGCTTCATTCCCGATTTCATCTAAGGATATTTCCTTTTTAACCATAGCCCTATAGGCTGCCAAATATCACTTTGCCAGTTCCACAAGAACTCTTAGCGAAAGGCTTCTTGAGGGGAAAGCTGTAACTCTGTGAGATGATTTCACAGAACACAAAGAAGTTTCTCAGAAAGCTTCTTTCTCTTTGTTATGGGAGGATATTTCCTTTGGCCCTATAGTCTTCAAAGGGATCCGAAATATCTGCTCTCAGATTCTACAGAAATAAGGCCAGCAAAGACATCCACGAAATACATATGTAACTCTGCGAGATGAATGAAGAAAACACTAAGCAGTTTCTCAGAAAGCTTCTTTCCAGATTTCATCTGAGGATATTTCCTTTTTCACCATAGCCCTCTATGGGCTTCCAAATATCACTTTGCCAATTCCACAAGAACTGTCTTAGCGAAAGGCTTCTTGAGGGTAAAGCTGTAACTCTGTGAGATGATTTCACAGAACACAAAGAAGTTTCTCAGAAAGCTTGTTCCTCTTTGTTATCGGAGGATATTTCCTTTTGCCCTATAGTGTTCAAAGGGATCCGAAATATCTGTTCTCAGATTCCACAGAAATAAGGCTAGCAAAGAGGTCCACGAAATTCAGATGTAACTCTGTGAGTGCAAGTCACACATCACAGAGCTGTTTCTCAGAAAGCTTCTTTCCAGATTTCATCTGAGGATATTTCCTTTTTCACCGTAGCCCTCTATGGGCTTCCAAATATCACTTTGCCAATTCCACAACAACTGTCTTAGCGAAAGGCTTCTTGAGGGGAAAGCTGTAACTCTGTGAGATGATTTCACAGAACACAAAGAAGTTTCTCAGAAAGCTTCTTTCTCTTTGTTATCGCAGGATATTTCCTTGGCCCTATAGTCTTCAAAGGGATCCCAAATATCGGCTCTCAGATTCCACAGAAATAAGGCTAGCAAAGAGATCCACGAAATACAGATGCAACTCTGTGAGATGAATGAAGAGTACACTAAGCAGTTTCTCAGAAAGCTTCTTTCCAGATTTCATCTGAGGATATTTCCTTTTTCACCATAGCCCTCTATGGGCTTCCAAATATCACTTTGCCAATTCCACAAGAACTGTGTAGGCGAAAGGCTTCTTGAGCGGAAAGCTGTAACTCTGTGAGATGATTTCACAGAACACAAAGAAGTTTCTCAGAAAGCTTGTTTCTCTGTGTTATCGGAGGATATTTCCTTTGGCCCTATTGTCTTCAAAGGGTTCCTAAATATCTGTTCTCAGATTTTACAGAAATAATCCTAGCAAAGAGATCCACGAAATACATATGTAACTCTGTGAGTGGAACTCACATATCACAGAGCAGTTTCTCAGAAAGCTTCTTTCCAGATTTCATCTGAGGATATTTGCTTTTTCACCATAGCCCTCTATGGGCTTCCAAATATCACTTTGCCAATTCCACAAGAACTGTCTTAGCGAAAGGCTACTTGAGGGTAAAGCTGTAACTCTCTGAGATGATTTCACAGAACACAAAGAAGTTTCTCAGAAAGCTAGTTTCTCTTTGTTATCGGAGGATATTTCCTTTGGCCCTATAGTGTTCAAAGGGATCCGAAATATCTGTTCTCAGATTCCACAGGAATAAGGCTAGCAAAGAGATCCACCAAATACAGATGTAACTCTGTCAGTGGAAGTCACACGTCACAAAGCAGGTTCTCAGAAAGCTTCTTTCCAGATTTCATCTGAGGATATTTGCCTTTTCACCATAGCTCTCTATGGGCTTCCAAATATCTCTTTGCCAATTCCACAAGAACTGTCTTAGCGAAAGGCTTCTTGAGGGGAAAACTGTAACTCTGTGAGATGATTTCACAGAACACAAAGAAGTTTCTCAGAAAGCTTCTTTCTCTTTGTTATCGGAGGATATTTCCTTTGGCCCTATAGTCTTCAAAGGGTTCCGAAATATCTCTTCTCAGATTCCACAGAAATAAGGCTAGCAAAGAGATCCACCAAATACAGATGTAACTCTGTGAGTGGAAGTCACACGTCACAGAGCAGTTTCTCAGAAAGCTTCTTTCCAGATTTCATCTGAGGATATTTCCTTTTTCACCAAAACCCTCTATGGGCTTCCAAATATCACTTTGCCAATTCCACAAGAACTGTCTTAGCGAAAGGCTTCTTGAGGGGAAAGCTGTAACTCTTTGAGATGATTTCACAGAACACAAAGAAGTTTCTCAGAAATCTTCTTTCTCTTTTTTATGGGAGAATATTTCCTTTGGCCCTATAGTCTTCAAAGGGATCCGAAACATGTATTCTCAGATTCCACAGAAATAAGGCTAACAAAGACATCCACGAAATACATATGTAACTCTGCGAGATGAATGAAGAGAACACTAAGCAGTTTCTCAGAAAGCTTCTTTCCAGATTTCATCTGAGGATATTTCCTTTTTCACCATAGCCCTCTATGGGCTTCCAAATATCACTTTGCCAATTAAAAAAGAACTGTCTTAGGGAAAGGCTTCTTCAGTGGAAAGCTGTAACTCTGTGAGATGATTTCACAGAACACAAAGAAGTTTCTCAGAAAGCTTGTTTCTCTTTGTTATCGGAGGATATTTCCTTTGGCCCTATAGTGTTCAAAGGGATCCGAACTATCTGTTCTCAGATTCCACAGAAATAAGGCTAGCAAAGAGATCCACGAAATACAGATGTAACTCTGTGAGATGAATGAAGAGAACACTAAGCAGTTTCTCAGAAAGCTTCTTTCCAGATTTCATCTGAGGATATTTCCTTTTTCACCATAGCCCTCTATGGGCTTCCAAATATCACTTTGCCAATTCCACAAGAACTTTGTAGGCGAAAGGCTTCTTGAGGGGAAAGCTGTAACTCTGTGAGATGATTTCACAGAACACAAAGAAGTTTCTCAGAAAGCTTGTTTCTCTTTGTTATCGGAGGATATTTCCTTTGGCCCTATAGTCTTCAAAGGGTTCCGAAATATCTGTTCTCAGATTCCACAGAAATAAGGCTAGCAAAGAGATACACGAAATACAGATGTAACTCTGTGAGTGGAAGTCACACATCACAGAGCAGTTTCTCAGAAAGCTTCTTTCCAGATATCATCTGAGGAGATTTCCTTTTTCACCATACCCCTCTATGGGCTTCCAAATATCACTTTGCCAATTCCACAACAACTGTCTTAGCGAAAGGCTTCTTGAGGGGAAAGCTGTAACTCTGTGAGATGATTTCACAGAACACAAAGAAGTTTCTCAGAAAGCTTGTTTCTCTGTGTTATCGGAGGATATTTCCTTTGGCCCTATTGTCTTCAAAGGGTTCCTAAATATCTGTTCTCAGATTTTACAGAAATAATCCTAGCAAAGAGATCCACGAAATACAGATGTAACTCTGTGAGTGGAACTCACATATCACAGAGCAGTTTCTCAGAAAGCTTCTTTCCAGATTTCATCTGAGGATATCTCCTTTTTCACCATAGCCCTCTATGGGCTTCCAAATATCACTTTGCCAATTCCACAAGAACTGTCTTAGCGAAAGGCTACTTGAGGGTAAAGCTGTAACTCTCTGAGATGATTTCACAGAACACAAAGAAGTTTCTCAGAAAGCTAGTTTCTCTTTGTTATCGGAGGATATTTCCTTTGGCCCTATAGTGTTCAAAGGGATCCGAAATATCTGTTCTCAGATTCCACAGGAATAAGGCTAGCAAAGAGATCCACCAAATACAGATGTAACTCTGTCAGTGGAAGTCACACGTCACAAAGCAGGTTCTCAGAAAGCTTCTTTCCAGATTTCATCTGAGGATATTTGCCTTTTCACCATAGCTCTCTATGGGCTTCCAAATATCTCTTTGCCAATTCCACAAGAACTGTCTTAGCGAAAGGCTTCTTGAGGGGAAAACTGTAACTCTGTGAGATGATTTCACAGAACACAAAGAAGTTTCTCAGAGAGCTTCTTTCTCTTTGTTATCGGAGGATATTTCCTTTGGCCCTATAGTCTTCAATGGGTTCCGAAATATCTCTTCTCAGATTCCACAGAAATAAGGCTAGCAAAGAGATCCACCAAATACAGATGTAACTCTGTGAGTGGAAGTCACACGTCACAGAGCAGTTTCTCAGAAAGCTTCTTTCCAGATTTCATCTGAGGATATTTCCTTTTTCACCAAAACCCTCTATGGGCTTCCAAATATCACTTTGCCAATTCCACAAGAACTGTCTTAGCGAAAGGCTTCTTGAGGGGAAAGCTGTAACTCTTTGAGATGATTTCACAGAACACAAAGAAGTTTCTCAGAAATCTTCTTTCTCTTTTTTATGGGAGAATATTTCCTTTGGCCCTATAGTCTTCAAAGGGATCCGAAATATGTATTCTCAGATTCCACAGAAATAAGGCTAACAAAGACATCCACGAAATACATATGTAACTCTGCGAGATGAATGAAGAGAACACTAAGCAGTTTCTCCAGAAAGCTTCTTTCCAGATTTCATCTGAGGATATTTCCTTTTTCACCATAGCCCTCTATGGGCTTCCAAATATCACTTTGCCAATTAAAAAAGAACTGTCTTAGGGAAAGGCTTCTTGAGTGGAAAGCTGTAACTCTGTGAGATGATTTCACAGAACACAAAGAAGTTTCTCAGAAAGCTTGTTTCTCTTTTTTATCGGAGGATATTTCCTTTGGCCCTATAGTCTTCAAAGGGTTCCGAAATATCTGTTCTCAGATTCCACAGAAATAAGTCTAGCAAAGAGATCCACGAAATACAGATGTAACTCTGTGAGTGGAAGTCACACATCACAGAGCAGTTTCTCAGAAAGCTTCTTTCCAGATATCATCTGAGGAGATTTCCTTTTTCACCATACCCCTCTATGGGCTTCCAAATATCACTTTGCCAATTCCACAACAACTGTCTTAGCGAAAGGCTTCTTGAGGGGAAAGCTGTAACTCTGTGAGATGATTTCACAGAACACAAAGAAGTTTCTCAGAAAGCTTCTGTCTCTTTGTTATCTGAGGATATTTCCTTTGGCCCTATAGCCTTCAAAGGGATCCGAAATATCTGTTCTCAGATTCCACAGAAATAAGGCTAGCAAAGACATCCACGAAATACAGATGTAACTCTGCGAGATGAATGAAGAGAACACTAAGCAGTTTCTCAGAAAGCTTCTTTCCAGATTTCATCTGAGGATATTTCCTTTTTCACCATAGCCCACTATGGGCTTCCAAATATCACTTTGCCAATTCCACAAGAACTGTGTTGGCGAAAGGCTTCTTGAGAGGAAAGCTGTAACTCTGTGAGATGATTTCACAGAACACAAAGAAGTTTCTCAGAAAGCTTGTTTCTCTGTGTTATCGGAGGATATTTCCTTTGGCCCTATTGTCTTCAAAGGGTTCCTAAATATCTGTTCTCAGATTCCACAGAAATAAGGCTAGCAAAGAGATCCCCGAAATACAGATATAACTCTGTGAGATGAATGAAGAGAACACTAAGCAGTTTCTCAGAAAGCTTCTTTCCAGATTTCATCTGAGGATATTTACTTTTTCACCATAGCCCTCTATGGGCTTCCAAATATCACTTTGCCAATTCCACAAGAACTGTCTTAGCGAAAGGCTTCTTGAGGGCAAGCTGTAACTCTGTGAGATGATTTCACAGAACACAAAGCAGTTTCTCAGAAACCTTGTTTCTCTTTGTTATCGGAGGATATTTCCTTTGGCCTTATAGTCTTCAAAGGGATTGAAATATCTGTTCTCAGATTCCACAGAAATAAGGCTAGCAAAGAGATCCACGAAATACAGATGTAACCCTGTGAGTGGAAGTCACACATCACAGAGCAGTTTCACAGAAAGATTCTTTCCAGATTTCAACTGAGGATATTTCCTTTTTCACCATAGCCTTCTATGGGATTCCAAATATCACTTTGCCAATTCCGCAAGAACTCTCTTAGCGAAAGGCTTCTTGAGGGGAAAGCTGTAACTCTTTGAGATGATTTCACAGAACACAAAGAAGTTTCTCAGAAAGCTTCTTTCTCTTTGTTATGGGAGGATATTTCCTTTGGCCCTATAGTCTTCAAAGGGATCCGAAATATCTGTTCAAAGATTCTACAGAAATAAGGCTAGCAAAGACATCCACGAAATACATATGTAACTCTGCGAGATGAATGAAGAGAACACTAAGCAGTTTCTCAGAAAGCTTCTTTCCAGATTTCATCTGAGGATATTTCCTTTTTCACCATAGCCCTCTATGGGCTTCCAAATATCACTTTGCCAATTCCACAAGAACTGTCTTAGCGAAAGGCTTCTTGAGGGTAAAGCTGTAACTCTGTGAGATGATTTCACAGAACACAAAGAAGTTTCTCAGAAAGCTTGTTTCTCTTTGTTATCGGAGGATATTTCCTTTTGCCCTATAGTGTTCAAAGGGATCTGAAATATCTGTTCTCAGATTCCACAGAAATAAGGCTAGCAAAGAGATCCACGAAATTCAGATGTAACTCTGTGAGTGCAAGGCACACATCACAGAGCTGTTTCTCAGAAAGCTTCTTTCCAGATTTCATCTGAGGATATTTCCTTTTTCACCATAGCCCTCTATGGGCTTCCAAATATCACTTTGCCAATTCCACAAGAACTGTCTTAGCGAAAGGCTTCTTCAGGGGAAAGCTGTAACTCTGTGAGATGATTTCACAGAACACAAAGAAGTTTCTCAGAAAGCTTCTTTCTCTTTGTTATCGCAGGATATTTCCTTGGCCCTATAGTCTTCAAAGGGATCCCAAATATCGGCTCTCAGATTCCACAGAAATAAGGCTAGCAAAGAGATCCACGAAATACAGATGTAACTCTGTGAGATGAATGAAGAGAACACTAAGCAGTTTCTCAGAAAGCTTCTTTCCAGATTTCATCTGAGGATATTTCCTTTTTCACCATAGCCCTCTATGGGCTTCCAAATATCACTTTGCCAACTCCACAAGAACTGCCTTAGCGAAAGGCTTCTGTAGGGGAAAGCTGTAACTCTGTGAGATGATTTCACAGAACACAAAGAAGCTTCTAAGAGAGCTTGTTTCTCTTTGTTATCGGAGGATATTTCCATTGGCCCTATAGTCTTCAAAGGGATCCGAAATATCTGTTCTCAGATTCCACAGAAATAAGGCTGGCAAAGAGATCCACGAAATACCGATGTAACTCTGTGAGTGGAAGTCACACATCACAGAGCAATTTCTCAGAAAGCTTCTTTCCAGATTTCATCTGAGGATATTTCCTTTTTCACCATAGCCCTCTATGGGCTTCCAAATATCACTTTGCCAATTCCACAAGAACTGTGTAGGCGACAGGCTTCTTGAGGGGAAAGCTGTAACTCTGTGAGATCATTTCACAGAACACAAAGAAGTTTCTCAGAAAGCTTCTTTCTCTTTGTTATCGGAGGATATTTCCTTTGGCCCTATAGTCTGCAAAGGGATCCGAAATATCTGTTCTCAGATTCCACAGAAATAAGACTAGCAAAGACATCCACGAAATACAGATGTAACTCTGCGAGATGAATGAAGAGAACACTAAGGAGTTTCTCAGAAAGCTTCTTTCCAGATTTCATCTGAGGATATTTCCTTTTTCACCATAGCCCTCTATGGGTTTCCAAATATCACTTTGCCAATTAAACAAGAACTGTCTTAGCGAAAGGCTTCTTGAGGGGAAAGCTGTAACTCTGTGAGATGATTTCACTGAACACAAAGAAGTTTCTCAGAAAGCTTCTTTATCTTTGTTATTGGATGATATTTCCTTTGGCCCTATAGTGTTCAAAGGGATCCGAAATATCTGTTCTCAGATTCCACAGAAATAAGGCTAGCAAAGAGATCCACGAAATTCAGATGTAACTCTGTGAGTGCAAGTCACACATCACAGAGCAGTTTCTCAGAAACCTTCTTTCCAGATTTCATCTGAGGATATTTCCTTTTTCACCATAGCCCTCTATGGGCTTCCAAATATCACTGTGCCAAATCCACAAGAACTGTCTTAGCGAAAGGCTTCTTGAGGGGAAAGCTGTAACTCTGTGTGATGATTTCACAGATTACAAAGAAGTTTCTCAGAAAGCTTCTTTCTCTTCGTTATCTGAGGATATTTCCTTTGGCCCTATAGTCTTCAAAGGGATCCGAAATATCTGTTCTCAGATTCCACAGAAATAGGGTTAGCAAAGACATCCACGAAATACATATGTAACTCTGCGAGATGAATGAAGAGAACACTAAGCAGTTTCTCAGAAAGCTTCTTTCCAGATTTCATCTGAGGATATTTCCTTTTTCACCATAGCCCTCTATGGGCTTCCATATATCACTTTGCCAATTCCACAAGAACTGTCTTAGCGAAAGGCTTCTTGAGGGGAATGCTGTAACTCTGTGAGATGATTTCACAGAACACAAAGCAGTTTCTCAGAAACCTTCTTACTCTTTGTTATAGGAGGTATTTCCTTTGGCCCTATAGTCTTCAAAGGGATCCGAAATATCTGTTCTCAGATTCCACAGAAATAAGGCTAGCAAAGAGATCCACGAAATACAGATGTAACTCTGTGAGATGAATGAACAGATCAGTAAGCAGTTTCTCAGAAAGCTTCTTTCCAGATTTCATCTGAGGATATCTCCTTTTTCACCACAGCCCTCTATGGGCTGCCAAATATCACTTTGCCAATTCCAGAAGAACTGTCTTAGCGAAAGGCTTCTTGAAGGGAAAGCTGTAACTCTGTGAGATGATTTCACAGAACACAAAGAAGTTTCTCAGCAAGCTTGTTTCTCTTTGTTATCGGAGGATATTTCCTTTGGCCCTAAAGTCTTCAAAGGGATCCGAAATATCTGTTCACAGATTCCACAGAAATAAGGCTAGCAAAGAGATCCACGAAATACAGATGTAACTCTGTGTGTGGAAGTCACACATCACAGAGCAGTTTCTCAGAAAGCTTCTTTCCAGATTTCATCTGAGGATATTTCCTTTTTCACCATAACCCTCTAGGAGCTTCCAAATATCACTTTGCCAATTACACAAGAACTGTCTTAGCGAAAGGCTTCTTGAGGGGAAAGCTGTAACTCTGTGAGATGGTTTCACAGAACACAAAGAAGATTCTCAGAAAGCTTCTTTCTCTTTGTTATGGGAGGATATTTCTTTGGCCCTATAGTCTTCAAAGGGATCCGAAAGATCTGTTCTCAGATTCCACAGAAATAAGGCCTGCAAAGACATCCACGAAATACAGATGTAACTCTGCGAGATGAATGAAGAGAACACTAAGCAGTTTCTCAGTAAGCTTCTTTCCAGAATTCATCTGACGATATTTCCTTTTTCACCATAGCCCTCTATGGGCTTCCAAATATCACTTTGCCAATTCCACAAGAACAGTCTTAGCGAAAGGCTTCTTGAGGGGAAAGCTGTAACTCTGTGAGGTGATTTCACAGAACACAAAGTAGTTTCTCAGAAAGCTTCTTTCTCTTTGTCATCGGAGGATATTTCCTTTGGCCCTATTGTCTTCAAAGGGATCCGAAATATCTGTTCTCAGATTCCACAGAAATAAGGCTAGCAAAGAGATCCACGAAATACAGATGTAACTCTGTGAGATGAATTAACAGAACAGTATGCAGATTCTCAGAAAGCTTCATTCCAGATTTCATCTAAGGATATTTCCTTTTTAACCATAGCCCTATAGGCTGCCAAATATCACTTTGCCAGTTCCACAAGAACTCTTAGCGAAAGGCTTCTTGAGGGGAAAGCTGTAACTCTGTGAGATGATTTCACAGAACACAAAGAAGTTTCTCAGAAAGCTTCTTTCTCTTTGTTATGGGAGGATATTTCCTTTGGCCCTATAGTCTTCAAAGGGATCCGAAATATCTGCTCTCAGATTCTACAGAAATAAGGCTAGCAAAGACATCCACGAAATACTTATGTAACTCTGCGAGATGAATGAAGAGAACACTAAGCAGTTTCTCAGAAAGCTTCTTTCCAGATTTCATCTGAGGATATTTCCTTTTTCACCATACCCCTCTATGGGCTTCCAAATATCACTTTGCCAATTCCACAAGAACTGTCTTAGCGAAAGGCTTCTTGAGGGTAAAGCTGTAACTCTGTGAGATGATTTCACAGAACACAAAGAAGTTTCTCAGAAAGCTTGTTTCTCTTTGTTATCGGAGGATATTTCCTTTTGCCCTATAGTGTTCAAAGGGATCCGAAATATCTGTTCTCAGATTCCACAGAAATAAGGCTAGCAAAGAGGTCCACGAAATTCAGATGTAACTCTGTGAGTGCAAGTCACACATCACAGAGCTGTTTCTCAGAAAGCTCCTTTCCAGATTTCATCTGAGGATATTTCCTTTTTCACCATAGCCCTCTATGGGCTTCCAAATATCACTTTGCCAATTCCACAACAACTGTCTTAGCGAAAGGCTTCTTGAGGGGAAAGCTGTAACTCTGTGAGATGATTTCACAGAACACAAAGAAGTTTCTCAGAAAGCTTCTTTCTCTTTGTTATCGCAGGATATTTCCTTGGCCCTATAGTCTTCAAAGGGATCCCAAATATCGGCTCTCAGATTCCACAGAAATAAGGCTAGCAAAGAGATCCACGAAATACAGATGTAACTCTGTGAGATGAATGAAGAGAACACTAAGCAGTTTCTCAGAAAGTTTCTTTCCAGATTTCATCTGAGGATATTTCCTTTTTCACCATAGCCCTCTATGGGCTTCCAAATATCACTTTGCCAACTCCACAAGAACTGCCTTAGCGAAAGGCTTCTGTAGGGGAAAGCTGTAACTCTGTGAGATGATTTCACAGAACACAAAGAAGCTTCTAAGAGAGCTTGTTTCTCTTTGTTATCGGAGGATATTTCCATTGGCCCTATAGTCTTCAAAGGGATCCGAAATATCTGTTCTCAGATTCCACAGAAATAAGGCTAGCAAAGAGATCCACGAAATACCGATGTAACTCTGTGAGTGGAAGTCACACATCACAGAGCAATTTCTCAGAAAGCTTCTTTCCAGATTTCATCTGAGGATATTTCCTTTTTCACCATAGCCCTCTATGGGCTTCCAAATATCACTTTGCCAATTCCACAAGAACTGTGTAGGCGACAGGCTTCTTGAGGGGAAAGCTGTAACTCTGTGAGATGATTTCACAGAACACAAAGAAGTTTCTCAGAAAGCTTCTTTCTCTTTGTTATCGGAGGATATTTCCTTTGGCCCTATAGTCTGCAAAGGGATCCGAAATATCTGTTCTCAGATTCCACAGAAATAAGACTAGCAAAGACATCCACGAAATACAGATGTAACTCTGCGAGATGAATGAAGAGAACACTAAGGAGTTTCTCAGAAAGCTTCTTTCCAGATTTCATCTGAGGATATTTCCTTTTTCACCATAGCCCTCTATGGGTTTCCAAATATCACTTTGCCAATTAAACAAGAACTGTCTTAGCGAAAGGCTTCTTGAGGGGAAAGCTGTAACTCTGTGAGATGATTTCACTGAACACAAAGAAGTTTCTCAGAAAGCTTCTTTATCTTTGTTATCGGATGATATTTCCTTTGGCCCTATAGTGTTCAAAGGGATCCGAAATATCTGTTCTCAGATTCCACAGAAATAAGGCTAGCAAAGAGATCCACGAAATTCAGATGTAACTCTGTGAGTGCAAGTCACACATCACAGAGCAGTTTCTCAGAAACCTTCTTTCCAGATTTCATCTGAGGATATTTCCTTTTTCACCATAGCCCTCTATGGGCTTCCAAATATCACTTTGCCAATTAAACAAGAACTGTCTTAGCGAAAGGCTTCTTGAGGGGAAAGCTGTAATTCTGTGAGATGATTTCACAGAACACAAAGAAGTTTCTCAGAAAGCTTGTTTCTCTTTGTTATCGGAGGATATTTCCTTTGGCCCTATAGTGTTCAAAGGGATCCGAACTATCTGTTCTCAGATTCCACAGAAATAAGGCTAGCAAAGAGATCCAGAAAATTCAGATGTAACTCTGTGAGTTAAAGTCACACATCACAGAGCTGTTTCTCAGAAAGCTTCTTTCCAGATTTCAACTGAGGATATTTCCTTTTTCACCATAGCCCTCTATGGGCTTCCAAATATCACTTTGCCAATTCCGCAAGAATTGTCTTAGCGAAAGGCTTCTTGAGGGGAAACCTGTAACTCTGTGAGATGATTTCCAGAACACAAAGAAGTTTCTCAGAAAGCTTCTGTCTCTTTGTTATCGGAGGATATTTCCTTTGGCCCTATAGTCTTCAAAGGGATCCGAAATATCTGTTCTCAGAATCCACAGAAATAAGGCTAACAAAGACATCCACGAAATACAGATGTAACTCTGCGAGATGAATGAAGAGAACACTAAGCAGTTTCTCAGAAAGCTTCTTTCCAGATTTCATCTAAGTATATTTCCTTTTTCACCATAGCCCTCTAATGGCTTCCAAATATCATTTTGCCAATTCCACAAGAACTTTCTTAGCGAAAGGCTTCTTGAGGGGAAAGCTGTAACTCTTTGAGATGATTTCAGAGAACAGAAAGAATTTTCTCAGAAAGCTTCTTTCTCTTTGTTATCGCAGGATATTTCCTTGGCCCTATAGTCTTCCAAGGGATCCGAAATGTCGGATCTCAGATTCCACAGAAATAAGGCTAGCAAAGAGATCCCCGAAATACAGATATAACTCTGTGAGATGAATGAAGAGAACACTAAGCAGTTTCTCAGAAAGCTTCTTTCCAGATTTCATCTGAGGATATTTCCTTTTTCACCGTAGTCCTCTATGGGCTTCCAAATATCACTGTGACAATACCACAAGAACTGTCTTAGCGAAAGGCTTCTTCAGGGGAAAGCTGTAACTCTGTGAGATGATTTCACAGAACACAAAAAAGTTTCTCAGAAAGGTTCTTTCCCTTTGTTATCGGAGGATATTTCCTTTGGCACTATAGTCTTCAAAGGGATCCTAAATATCTGTTTTCAGATTCCACATAAATAAGGCTAGCAAAGACATTCACGAAATATAGATGTAACTCTGTGTGATGAATGAACAGAACACCAAGCAGTTTCTCAGAAAGCTTCTTTCCAGAATTCATCTGAGGATATTTCCTTTTTCAACATAGTCCTCTATGGGCTTCCGAATATCACTTTGCCAATTCCACAAGAACTGTCTTAGCGAAAGGCTTGTTGACGGGAAAGCTGTAACTCTGTGAGATGATTTCACAGAACACAAAGAAGTTTCTCAGAAGGCTTCATTCTCTTTGATATCAGAGGATATTTCCTTTGGCCCTATAGCCTTCAAAGGGATCCGAAATATCTGTTCTCAGATTCCACAGAAATAAGGATACCAAAGAGATCCTTGAAATACAGATGTAAATCTGTGAGATGAATGAACAGAACACTAAGCAGTTTCTCAGAAAGCTTCTTTCCAGATTTCATCTGAGGATATTTCCTTTTTCACCATAGCCCTCTAAGGGCTTCCAAATATCACTTTGCCAATAAAACAAGAACTGTCTTAGCGAAAGGCTTCTTGAGGGGAAAGCTGTAACTCTCTGAGATGATTTCACAGAACACAAGGAAGTTTCTCAGAAAGCTTCTTTCTCTTTGTTATCGGAGGATATTTCCTTTGGCCCTATAGTCTTCAAAGGGATCCGAAATATCTGTTCTCAGATTCCACAGAAATAAGGCTAGCAAAGAGATCCACCAAATACAGATGTAACTCTGTGATTGAAAGTCACACATCACAGAGGAGTTTCACAGAAAGATTCTTTCCAGATTTGAACTGAGTATATTTCCTTTTTCACCATAGCCCTCTATGGGCTCCAAATATCACTTTGCCAATTCCGCAAGAACTGTCTTAGCGAAAGGCTTCTTGAGGGGAAAGCTGTAACTCTGTGAGATGATTTCACAGAACACAAAGAAGTTTCTCAGAATGCTTCTTTCTCTTTGTTATCGGAGGATATTTCCTTTGGCCCTATAGTCTTCACAGGGATCCGAAACACCTGTTCTCAGATTCCACAGAAATAAAGCTAGCAAAGACATCCACGAAATACAGATGTAACTCTGCGAGACGAAAAAAGAGAACACTAAGCAGTTTCTCAGACACATTGTTTCCAGATTTCATCTCAGGATATTTCCTTTTTCACCATAGCCCTCTATGGGCTTCCAAATATCACTTTGCCAATGAAACAAGAACTGTCTTAGCGAAAGGCTTCTTGAGTGGAAAGCTGTAAATCTGGGAGATGATTTCACTGAACACAAAGAAGTTTCTCAGAAAGCTTGTTTCTCTTTGTTATCGGAGGATATTTCCTTTGGCCCTATAGTGTTCAAAGGGATCCGAAATATCTGTTCTCAGATTCCACAGAAATAAGGCTAGCAAAGAGATCCCCGAAATACAGATATAACTCTGTGAGATGAATGAAGAGAACACTAAGCAGTTTATCAGAAATCTTCTTTCCAGATTTCATCTGAGGATATTTCCTTTTTCACCGTAGCCCTCTAAGGGCTTCCAAATATCACTTTGCCAATTCCACAAGAACTGTCTTAGCGAAAGGCTTCTGTAGGGGAAAGCTGTAACTCTGTGAGATGATTTCAGCGAACACAAAGAAGTTTCTAAGAGAGCTTGTTTCTCTTTGTTATCGGAGGATATTTCTTTGGCCCTATAGTCTTCAAAGGGATCCAAAATATCTGTTCTCAGATTTCACAGAAATAAGGATAGCAAAGAGATCCACCAAATACAGATGTAACTCTGAGAGTGGGAGTCACACATCACAGAGCAGTTTCACAGAAATATTCTTTCCAGATTTCAACTGAGGATATTTCCTTTTTCACCATAGCCCTCTAAGGGCTTCCAAATATCACTTTGCCAATTCCGCAAGAACTGTCTTAGCGAACGGCTTCTTGAGGAGAAAGCTGTAACTCTGTGAGATGATTTCACAGAACACAAAGAAGTTTCTCAGAAAGCTTCTTTCTCTTTGTTATCGGAGGATATTTCCTTTGGCCCTATAGTCTTCAAAGGGATCCGAAATATCTGTCCTCAGATTCCACAAAAATAGGGATAGCAAAGACATCCACGAAATTCAGACGTAACTCTGTGTGATGAATGAATAGAACACTACGCAGTTTCCCAGAAAGCTTCTTTCCAGAATTCATCTGAGGATATTTCCTTTTTCAACATAGCCATCTATGGGCTTGCAAATATCACTTTGCCAATTCCACAAGAACTTTCTTAGAGAGCGGCTTCTTGAGGGGAAAGCTGTAACTCTGTGAGATGATTTCACAGAACACAAAGAAGTTTCTCAGAAGGCTTCATTCTCTTTGATATCGGAGGATATTTCCTTTGGCCCTATAGTCTTCAAAGGGATCCGAAATATCTGTTCTTAGATTCCACAGAAATAAGGATACCAAAGATATCCATGAAATACAGATGTAACTCTGTGAGATGAATGAACAGAACACTAAGCAGTTTCTCAGAAAACTTCTTTCCAGATTTCATCTGAGGATATTTGCTTTTTCACCATAGCCCTCTATGGGCTTCCAAATATCACTTTGCCAATTCCACAAGAACTGTCTTAGCGAAAGGCTTCTTGAGGTGAAAGCTGTAACTCTGTGAGATGATTTCACAGAACACAAAGAAGTTTCTCAGAAAGCTTGTTTCTCTTTGTTATCGGAGGATATTTCCTTTGGCCCTATAGTGTTCAAAGGGATCCGAAATATTTGTTCTCAGATTCCACAGAAATAAGGCTAGCAAAGAGATCCACAAAATTCAGATGTAACTCTGTGAGTTAAAGTCACACATCACAGAGCTCTTTCTCAGAAAGCTTCTTTCCAGATTTCATCTGAGGATATTTCCTTTTTCACCATAGCCCTCTATGGGCTTCCAAATATCACTTTGCCAATTCCACAAGAACTGTCTTAGCGAAAGGCTTCTTGAGGGGAAAGCTGTAACCCTTTGAGATGATTTCACAGAACACAAAGAAGTGTCTCAGAAAGCTTCTTTCTCTTTTTTATCGCAGGATATTTCCTTGGCCCTATAGTCTTGAAAGTGATCCGAAATATCTGTTCTCACATTCCACAGAAATAAGGCTAGCAAAGAGATCCACGAAATACAGATGTAACTCTGTGAGATGAATGAAGAGAACACTAAGCAGTTTCTCAGAAAGCTTCTTTCCAGATTTCATCTGAGGATATTTCCTTTTTCACCGTAGCCCTCTACGGGCTTCCAAATATCAGTTTGCCAATTACACAAGAACTATGTTAGCGAAAGGCTTCTTTTGGGGAAAGCTGTAACTCTGTGAGATGATTTCACAGAACACAAAGAAGTTTCTCAGAAAGCTTTGTTATCGGAGGATATTTCCTTTGGCCCTATAGTCTTCAAAGGGTTCCGAAGTATCTGTTCTCAGATTCCACAGAAATAAGGCTAGCAAAGAGTTCCTCGAAATACAGATGTAACTCTGTGAGTGGAAGTCACACATCACAGAGCAGTTTCTCAGAAAGCTTCTTTCCAGATTTCATCTGAGGATATTTCCTTTTTCACCATAGTCCTCCATGGGCTTCCAAATATCACTGTGCCAATTCCACAAGAACTGTCTTAGCCTAAGGCTTTTTGAGGGGAAAGCTGTAACTCTGTGACATGATTTCACAGAACACAAAGAAGTTTCTCAGAACCTTCTTTCTCTTTGTTATCGGAGGATATTTCCTTTGGCCCTATAGTCTTCAAAGGGATCCGAAATATCTGTTCTCAGATTCCACAGAAATAAGGCTAGCAAAGTGATCCAGGAAATACACATGTAACTCTGTGAGATGAATTAAGAGAACACTAAGCAGTTTCTCAGAAAGCTTCTTTCCAGATTTCATCTGAGGATATTTCCTTTTTCACCATAGTCCTCTAAGGGCTTCCAAATATGACTTTGCAAATTCCACAAGAACTATCTTAGCGAAAGGCTTCTTGAGGGGAAAGCTGTAACTCAGTGAGATCATTTCACAGAACACAAAGAAGTTTCTCACAAAGTTTCTTTCTCTTTGTTATCGGAGGATATTTCCTTTGGCCCTATAGTCTTCAAAGGGATTCGAAATATCTGTTCTCTGATTCCACAGAAATAAGGCTAGCAAAGAGATCCACGAAATACAGATGTAACTCTGTGAGTGGAAGTCACACATCACAGAGCAGTTTCTCAGAAAGCTTCTTTCCAGATTTCATCTGAGGATATTTCCTTTTCACCATAGCCCTCTATGGGCTTCCAAATATCACTTTGCCAATTCCACAAGAACTGTGTTAGCGAAAGGCTTCTTGAGGGGAAGCTGTAACTCTGTGAGATGATTTCACAGAACACTAAGAAGTTTCTCAGAAAGATTCTTTCTCTTTGTTATCGGAGGATATTTCCTTTGGCCCTATAGTCTTCAAAGGGATCCGAAATATCTGTTCTCAGAATGCACAGAAATAAGGCTAGCAAAGAGTTCCTCGAAATACAGATGTAACTCTGTGAGTGGAAGTCACACATCACAGAGCAGTTTCTCAGAAAGCTTCTTTCCAGATTTCATCTGAGGATATTTCCTTTTTCACCATAGTCCTCTATGGGCTTCCAAATATGACTTTGCAAATTCCACAAGAACTATCTTAGCGAAAGGCTTCTTGAGGGGAAAGCTGTAACTCAGTGAGATCATTTCACAGAACACAAAGAAGGTTCTCACAAAGCTTCTTTCTCTTTGTTATCGGAGGATATTTCCATTGGCCCTATAATCTTCAAAGGGATCCGAAATATCTGTTCTCTGATTCCACAGAAATAAGGCTAGCAAAGAGATCCACGAAATACACATGTAACTCTGTGAGTGGAAGTCACACATCACAGAGGAGTTTCTCAGAAAGCTTCTTTCCATATTTCATCTGAGGATATTTCCTTTTTCACCATAGTCCTCTATGGGCTTCCAAATATGACTTTTCCAATTCCACAAGAACTGTCTTAGCGAAAGGCTTCTTGAGGGGAAAGCTGTAACTCTGTGAGATCATTTCACAGAACACAAAGAAGGTTCTCACAAAGCTTCTTTCACTTTGTTATCGGAGGATATTTCCTTTGGCCCTATAGTCTTCAAAGGGATCCGAAATATCTGTTCTCAGATTCCACAGAAATAAGGCTAGGAAAGCGATCCACGAAATACATATGTAACTGTGTGAGATGAATTAACAGAACACTAAGCGGTTTCTCAGAAAGCTTCTTTCCAGATTTCATCTGAGGATATTTTCTTTTTCACCATAGCCCTCTATGGGCTTCCAAATATCACTTTGCCAATTCCACAAGAACTGTCTTAGCGAAAGGCTTCTTGAGGGGAAAGCTGTAACTCTGTGAGATGATTTCACAGAACACAAAGAAGTTTCTCAGAAAGCTTCTTTCTCTTTGTTATCGGAGGATATTTCCTTTGGCCCTATAGTCTTCAAAGGGATCCGAAATATCTGTTTTCAGATTCCACAGAAATAAGGCTAGCAAAGAGATCCACGAAATACAGATGTAACTCTGTCAGTGGAAGTCACACATCACAGAACAGTTTCTCAGAAAGCTTCTTTCCAGATTTCATCTGAGAATATTTCCTTTTTCACCATAGCCCTCTATGGGCTTCCAAATATCACTTTACCAGTTCCGCAAGAACTGTCTTAGCGAAAGGCTTCTTGAGGGCGAAGCTGGACCTTTGTGATATGATTTCACAAAGCACAAAGAAGTTTCTCAGAAAACTTCTTTCTCTTTGTTATCGGAGTATATTTCCTTTGGCCCTATAGTCTTCAAAGGGATCCGAAATATCTGTTCTCAGATTCCACAGAAATAAGGCTAGCAAAGAGATCCACGAAATACAGATGTAATTTTGTGAGATGAATGAACAGAACACTAAGCAGTTTCTCAGAAAGCTTCTTTCCAGATTTCATCTGAGGATATTTCCTTTTTCACCCTAGCCCTCTATCGGCTTCCAAATATCACTTTGCCAATTCCACAAGAACTGTCTTAGCGAAAGGCTTCTTGAGGGGAAAGCTGTAATTCTGTGAGATTATTTCAAAGAACACAAAGAAGTTTCTCACAATGCTTCTTTCTCTTTGTTATCGGAGGATATTTCCCTTGGCCCTATAGTCTTCAAAGGGATCCGAAATATCTGTTCTCAGATTCCACAGAAATAAGGCTAGCAAAGAGATCCACGAAATACAGATGTAACTCTGTGAGTGGAAGTCACACATCACCGAGCAGTTTCTCAGAAAGCTTCTTTCCAGATTTCATCTGAGGATATTTCCTTTTTCACCATAGCCCTCTATGGGCTTCCAAATATCACTTTACCAATTCCACAAGAACTGTGTTAGCGAAAGGATTCTTAAGGGGAAAGCTGTAACTCTGTGAGATGATTTCACAGAACCCAAAGAAGTTTCTCACAAAGCTTCTTTCTCTTTGTTATCGGAGGATATTTCCTTTGGCCCTATAGTTTTCAAAGGGATCCGAAATATCTGTTCTCCGATTCCACAGAAATAAGGCTAGCAAAGAGAACCACGAAATACAGATGTAACTCTGTGAGATGAATTAACAGAACACTAAGCAGTTTCTCAGAAAGCTTCTTTCCAGATGTCATCTGAGGATATTTCCTTTTTCACCATAGCCCTCTAAGGGCTGCCAAATATCACTTTGCCAAT
Source organism: Macaca mulatta (assembly GCF_049350105.2). NCBI lineage: Eukaryota > Metazoa > Chordata > Mammalia > Primates > Cercopithecidae > Macaca > Macaca mulatta. Next base: position 46,462,333 of record NC_133413.1, read on the forward strand.
TACACAAGAACTGTCTTAGCGAAAGGCTTCTTGAGGGGAAAGCTGTAACTCTGTGAGATGATTTCACAGAACACAAAAAGTTTCTCACAAAGTTTCTTTCTCTTTGTTATCGGAGGATATATCCTTTGGCCCTATAGTCTTCAAAGGGATTCGAAATATCTGTTCTCTGATTCCACAGAAATAAGGCTAGCAAAGAGATCCACGAAATACAGATGTAACTCTGTGAGTGGAAGTCACACATCACAGAGCAGTTTCTCAGAAAGCTTCTTTCCAGATTTCATCTGAGGATATTTCCTTTTCACCATAGCCCTCTACGGGCTTCCAAATATCACTTTGCCAATTCCACAAGAACTGTGTTAGCGAAAGGCTTCTTGAGGGGAAGCTGTAACTCTGTGAGATGATTTCACAGAACACTAAGAAGTTTCTCAGAAAGATTCTTTCTCTTTGTTATCGGAGGATATTTCCTTTGGCCCTATAGTCTTCAAAGGGATCCGAAATATCTGTTCTCAGATTCCACAGAAATAAGGCTAGCAAAGTGATCCAGGAAATACACATGTAACTCTGTGAGATGAATTAATAGAACACTAAGCAGTTTCTCAGAAAGCTTCTTTCCAGATTTCATCTGAGGATATTTCCTTTTTCACCATAGTCCTCTATGGGCTTCCAAATATGACTTTGCATATTCCACAAGAACTATCTTAGCGAAAGGCTTCTTGAGGGGAAAGCTGTAACTCAGTGAGATCATTTCACAGAACACAAAGAAGTTTCTCACAAAGCTTCTTTCTCTTTGTTATCGGAGGATATTTCCATTGGCCCTATAATCTTCAAAGGGATCCGAAATATCTGTTCTCTGATTCCACAGAAATAAGGCTAGCAAAGAGATCCACGAAATACACATGTAACTCTGTGAGTGGAAGTCACACATCACAGAGGAGTTTCTCAGAAAGCTTCTTTCCATATTTCATCTGAGGATATTTCCTTTTTCACCATAGTCCTCTATGGGCTTCCAAATATGACTTTTCCAATTCCACAAGAACTGTCTTAGCGAAAGGCTTCTTGAGGGGAAAGCTGTAACTCTGTGAGATCATTTCACAGAACACAAAGAAGGTTCTCACAAAGCTTCTTTCTCTTTGTTATCGGAGGGTATTTCCTTTGGCCCTATAGTCTTCAAAGGGATCCGAAATATCTGTTCTCAGATTCCACAGAAATAAGGCTAGGAAAGCGATCCACGAAATACATATGTAACTGTGTGAGATGAATTAACAGAACACTAAGCGGTTTCTCAGAAAGCTTCTTTCCAGATTTCATCTGAGGATATTTTCTTTTTCACCATAGCCCTCTATGGGCTTCCAAATATCACTTTGCCAATTCCACAAGAACTGTCTTAGCGAAAGGCTTCTTGAGGGGAAAGCTGTAACTCTGTGAGATGATTTCAAAGAACACAAAGAAGTTTCTCAGAAAGCTTCTTTCTCTTTGTTATCGGAGGATATTTCCTTTGGCCCTATAGTCTTCAAAGGGATCCGAAATATCTGTTTTCAGATTCCACAGAAATAAGGCTAGCAAAGAGATCCACGAAATACAGATGTAACTCTGTGAGTGGAAGTCACACATCACAGAACAGTTTCTCAGAAAGCTTCTTTCCAGATTTCATCTGAGAATATTTCCTTTTTCACCATAGCCCTCTATGGGCTTCCAAATATCACTTTACCAGTTCCGCAAGAACTGTCTTAGCGAAAGGCTTCTTGAGGGCGAAGCTGGACCTTTGTGATATGATTTCACAAAGCACAAAGAAGTTTCTCAGAAAACTTCTTTCTCTTTGTTATCGGAGTATATTTCCTTTAGCCCTATAGTCTTCAAAGGGATCCGAAATATCTGTTCTCAGATTCCACAGAAATAAGGCTAGCAAAGAGATCCACGAAATACAGATGTAATTTTGTGAGATGAATGAACAGAACACTAAGCAGTTTCTCAGAAAGCTTCTTTCCAGATTTCATCTGAGGATATTTCCTTTTTCACCCTAGCCCTCTATCGGCTTCCAAATATCACTTTGCCAATTCCACAAGAACTGTCTTAGCGAAAGGCTTCTTGAGGGGAAAGCTGTAATTCTGTGAGATTATTTCAAAGAACACAAAGAAGTTTCTCACAATGCTTCTTTCTCTTTGTTATCGGAGGATATTTCCCTTGGCCCTATAGTCTTCAAAGGGATCCGAAATATCTGTTCTCAGATTCCACAGAAATAAGGCTAGCAAAGAGATCCACGAAATACAGATGTAACTCTGTGAGTGGAAGTCACACATCACCGAGCAGTTTCTCAGAAAGCTTCTTTCCAGATTTCATCTGAGGATATTTCCTTTTTCACCATAGCCCTCTATGGGCTTCCAAATATCACTTTACCAATTCCACAAGAACTGTGTTAGCGAAAGGATTCTTAAGGGGAAAGCTGTAACTCTGTGAGATGATTTCACAGAACCCAAAGAAGTTTCTCACAAAGCTTCTTTCTCTTTGTTATCGGAGGATATTTCCTTTGGCCCTATAGTTTTCAAAGGGATCCGAAATATCTGTTCTCCGATTCCACAGAAATAAGGCTAGCAAAGAGAACCACGAAATACAGATGTAACTCTGTGAGATGAATTAACAGAACACTAAGCAGTTTCTCAGAAAGCTTCTTTCCAGATGTCATCTGAGGATATTTCCTTTTTCACCATAGCCCTCTAAGGGCTGCCAAATATCACTTTGCCAATTACACAAGAACTGTCTTAGCGAAAGGCTTCTTGAGGGGAAAGCTGTAACTCTGTGAGATGATTTCACAGAACACAAAAAGTTTCTCACAAAGTTTCTTTCTCTTTGTTATCGGAGGATATATCCTTTGGCCCTATAGTCTTCAAAGGGATTCGAAATATCTGTTCTCTGATTCCACAGAAATAAGGCTAGCAAAGAGATCCACGAAATACAGATGTAACTCTGTGAGTGGAAGTCACACATCACAGAGCAGTTTCTCAGAAAGCTTCTTTCCAGATTTCATCTGAGGATATTTCCTTTTCACCATAGACCTCTACGGGCTTCCAAATATCACTTTGCCAATTCCACAAGAACTGTGTTAGCGAAAGGCTTCTTGAGGGGAAGCTGTAACTCTGTGAGATGATTTCACAGAACACTAAGAAGTTTCTCAGAAAGATTCTTTCTCTTTGTTATCGGAGGATATTTCCTTTGGCCCTATAGTCTTCAAAGGGATCCGAAATATCTGTTCTCAGATTCCACAGAAATAAGGCTAGCAAAGTGATCCAGGAAATACACATGTAACTCTGTGAGATGAATTAATAGAACACTAAGCAGTTTCTCAGAAAGCTTCTTTCCAGATTTCATCTGAGGATATTTCCTTTTTCACCATAGTCCTCTATGGGCTTCCAAATATGACTTTGCATATTCCACAAGAACTATCTTAGCGAAAGGCTTCTTGAGGGGAAAGCTGTAACTCAGTGAGATCATTTCACAGAACACAAAGAAGTTTCTCACAAAGCTTCTTTCTCTTTGTTATCGGAGGATATTTCCATTGGCCCTATAATCTTCAAAGGGATCCGAAATATCTGTTCTCTGATTCCACAGAAATAAGGCTAGCAAAGAGATCCACGAAATACACATGTAACTCTGTGAGTGGAAGTCACACATCACAGAGGAGTTTCTCAGAAAGCTTCTTTCCATATTTCATCTGAGGATATTTCCTTTTTCACCATAGTCCTCTATGGGCTTCCAAATATGACTTTTCCAATTCCACAAGAACTGTCTTAGCGAAAGGCTTCTTGAGGGGAAAGCTGTAACTCTGTGAGATCATTTCACAGAAAACAAAGAAGGTTCTCACAAAGCTTCTTTCTCTTTGTTATCGGAGGATATTTCCTTTGGCCCTATAGTCTTCAAAGGGATCCGAAATATCTGTTCTCAGATTCCACAGAAATAAGGCTAGGAAAGCGATCCACGAAATACATATGTAACTGTGTGAGATGAATTAACAGAACACTAAGCGGTTTCTCAGAAAGCTTCTTTCCAGATTTCATCTGAGGATATTTTCTTTTTCACCATAGCCCTCTATGGGCTTCCAAATATCACTTTGCCAATTCCACAAGAACTGTCTTAGCGAAAGGCTTCTTGAGGGGAAAGCTGTAACTCTGTGAGATGATTTCAAAGAACACAAAGAAGTTTCTCAGAAAGCTTCTTTCTCTTTGTTATCGGAGGATATTTCCTTTGGCCCTATAGTCTTCAAAGGGATCCGAAATATCTGTTTTCAGATTCCACAGAAATAAGGCTAGCAAAGAGATCCACGAAATACAGATGTAACTCTGTGAGTGGAAGTCACACATCACAGAACAGTTTCTCAGAAAGCTTCTTTCCAGATTTCATCTGAGAATATTTCCTTTTTCACCATAGCCCTCTATGGGCTTCCAAATATCACTTTACCAGTTCCGCAAGAACTGTCTTAGCGAAAGGCTTCTTGAGGGCGAAGCTGTAACTTTGTGATATGATTTCACAAAGCACAAAGAAGTTTCTCAGAAAACTTCTTTCTCTTTGTTATCGGAGTATATTTCCTTTGGCCCTATAGTCTTCAAAGGGATCCGAAATATCTGTTCTCAGATTCCACAGAAATAAGGCTAGCAAAGAGATCCACGAAATACAGATGTAATTCTGTGAGATGAATGAACAGAACACTAAGCAGTTTCTCAGAAAGCTTCTTTCCAGATTTCATCTGAGGATATTTCCTTTTTCACCCTAGCCCTCTATGGGCTTCCAAATATCACTTTGCCAATTCCACAAGAACTGTCTTAGCGAAAGGCTTCTTGAGGGGAAAGCTGTAACTCTGTGAGATTATTTCAAAGAACACAAAGAAGTTTCTCACAATGCTTCTTTCTCTTTGTTATCGGAGGATATTTCCCTTGGCCCTATAGTCTTCAAAGGGATCCGAAATATCTCTTCTCAGATTCCACAGAAATAAGGCTAGCAAAGAGATCCACGAAATACAGATGTAACTCTGTGAGTGGAAGCCACACATCACCGAGCTGTTTCTCAGAAAGCTTCTTTCCAGATTTCATCTGAGGATATTTAATTTTTCACCATAGCCCTCTATGGGCTTCCAAATATCACTTTACCAATTCCACAAGAACTGTGTTAGCGAAAGGCTTCTTAAGGGGAAAGCTGTAAGTCTGTGAGATGATTTCACAGAACCCAAAGAAGTTTCTCAGCAAGCTTGTTTCTCTTTGTTATCGGAGGATATTTCCTTTGGCCCTATAGTTTTCAAAGGGATCCGAAATATCTGTTCTCCGATTCCACAGAAATAAGGCTAGCAAAGAGAACCACGAAATACAGATGTAACTCTGTGAGATGAATTAACAGAACACTAAGCAGTTTCTCAGAAAGCTTCTTTCCAGATGTCATCTGAGGATATTTCCTTTTTCACCATAGCCCTCTAAGGGCTGCCAAATATCACTTTGCCAATTACACAAGAACTGTCTTAGCGAAAGGCTTTTTGAGGGGAAAGCTGTAACTCTGTGAGATGATTTCACAGAACACAAAAAGTTTCACACAAAGTTTCTTTCTCTTTGTTATCGGAGGATATTTCCTTTGGTCCTATAGTCTTCAAAGGGATTCGAAATATCTGTTCTCAGATTCCACAGAAATAAGGCTAGCAAAGAAATCCACGAAATACAGATGTAACTCTGTGAGACGAATGAACAGAACATGAAACAGTTTCTCAGAAAGCTTCTTTCCAGTTTTCATCTGAGGATATTTCCTTTTTCACCATAGCCCTCTATGGGCTTCCAAATATCACTTTGCCAATTCCACAAGAACTGTCTTAGCGAAAGGCTTCTTGAGGTGAAAGCTGTAACTCTGTGAGATGATTTCACAGAACACAAAGAAGTTTCTCAGAAAGCTTCTTTCTTTTTGTTATCAGAGGATATTTCCTTTGACCCTATAGTCTTTAAAGGGATCCCATGTATCTGTTCTCAGATTCCACAGAAATAAGCCTTGCAAAGAGATCCACGAAATACAGATTTAACTCTGTGAGATGAATGAACAGAACACTAAGCATTTCTCAGAAAGCTTCTTTCCAGATTTGACCTGAGGATATTTCCTTTTTCACCTTAGCCCTCTATGGGCTTCCAAATATCACTTTGCCAATTCCACAAGAACTGTCTTAGCGAAAGGCTTCTTGAGCGGAAAGCTGTAACTCTGTGAGATGATTTCACAGAACACGAAGAAGTTTCTCAGAAAGCTTCTTTCTCTTTGTTATCGGAGGATATTTCCTTTGGCCCTATAGTCTTCAAAGGGATCGGAAATATCTGTTCTCAGATTCCACAGAAATAAGGCTAGCAAAGAGATCCACGAAATACAGATGTAACTCTGTGAGGGGAAGTCACACATCACAGAGCAGTTTCTCAGAAAGCTTCTTTCCATATTTCATCTGAGGATGTTTCCTTTTTCACCGTAGCCCTCTATGGGATTCCACATATCAGTTTGCCAATTCCACAAGAACTGTCTTAGCGAAAGGCTTCTTGAGGGGAAAGCTGTAACTCTGTGAGATGATTTCAAAGAACACAAAGAAGTTTCTCAGAAAGCTTCTTTCTCTTTGTTATCGGAGGATATTTCCTTTGGCCCTATAGTCTTCAAAGGGATCCGAAATATCTGTTCTCAGATTCCACAGAAATAAGGCGAGGAAAGACATCCACAAAATACGGATGTAACTCTGTGAGTGGAAGTCACACATCACAGAGCTGTTTCTCAGAAAGCTTCTTTCCAGATTTCATCTGAGGATATTTCCTTTTTCACCATAGCCCTCTATGGCCTTCCAAATATCACTTTGCCAATTCCACAAGAAATGTCTTAGCGAAAGGCTTCTTGAGGGGAAAGCTGTAACTCTGTGAGATGATTTCACAGAACGCAGAGAAGTTTCTCAGAAACCTTCTTTCTCTTTGTTATCGGAGGATATTTCCTTTGGCCCTATAGTCTTCAAAGGGATCCGAAATATCTGTGCTCAGATTCCACAGAAATAAGGCTAGCAAAGAGATCCACGAAATACAGATGTAACTCTGTGAGTGGAAGTCACACATCACAGAACAATTTCTCAGAAAGCTTCTTTCCAGATTTCATCAGAGGATATTTCCTTTTTCACCTTAGCCCTCTAGGGGCTTCCAAATATCACTTTGCCAATTCCACAAGAACTGTCTTAGCGAAAGGCTTCTTAAGGGGAAAGCTGTAACTCCGTGAGATGATTTCACAGTACACAAAGAAGTATCTCAGAAAGCTTCTTTCTCTTTGTTATCGGAGGATATTTCCTTTGCCCCTATAGTTTTCAAAGGGATCCGAAATACCTGTTCTCAGATTCCACAGAAATAAGGCAAGCAAACAGATCGACGAAATACATTTGTAACTCTGTGAGTTTAAGTCACACATCACAGAGCAGTTTCTCAGAAAGCTTCTTTCCAGATTTCATCTGAGGATATTTCCTTTTGCACCATAGCCCTCTATGGGCTTCCAAATATCACCTTGCCAATTCGACAAGAACTGTCTTAGCGAAAGGCTTCTTGAGGGGAAAGCTGTCACTGTGTGGGATAATTTCACAGAACACAAAGAAGTTTCTCACAAAGCTTCTTTCTCTTTGTTATCGGAGGATATTTCCTTTGGCCCTATAATTTTCAAAGGATCCGAAATATCTGTTCTCAGATTCCACAGAAATAAGGCTAGCAAGGAAATCCACGAAATACAGATGTAACTCTGTGAGACGAATGAACAGAACACTAAACAGTTTCTCAGAAACCTTCTTTCCAGTTTTCATCTGAGGATATTTCCTTTTTCACCATAGCCCTCTACGGGCTTCCAAATATCACTTTGCCAATTCCACAAGAACTGTCTTAGCCAAAGGCTTCTTGAGGTGAAAGCTGTAACTCTGTGAGGTGATTTCAAAGAACACAAAGAAGTTTTTCAGAAAGCTTCTTTCTCTTTGTTATCGGAGGGTATTTCCTTTGGCCCTACAGCCTTCAAAGGGATCCGAAATATCTGTTCTCAGATTCCACAGTAATAAGGCTAGCAAAAAGATCCACGAAATACAGATGTAACTCTGTGAGTGGAAGTCACACATCACAGAGAAGTTTCTCAGAAAGCTTCTTTCCAGATTTCATCTGAGGATATTTCCTTTTTCACCATAGCCCTCTATGGGCTTCCAAATATCACTTTGCCAATTCCACAAGAACTGTCTTAGGGAAAGGTTTCTTGAGGGGAAAGCTGTAACTGTTTGAGATGATTTCACAGAACACAAAGAAGTTTCTCACAAAGCTTCTTTCTCAACGTTATCGGAGGATATTTAATTTGGCCCTATAGTCTTCAAAGGGATCCGAAATATCTGTTCTCAGATACCACAGAAATAAGGCTAGGAAAGAGATCCACGAAATACAGATGTAACTCTGTGAGTGGAAGTCACACATCACAGAGCAGTTTCTCAGAAAACATCTTTCCAGATTTCATCTGAGGATATTTCCTTTTTCACCATAGCCCTCTATGGCCTTCCAAATATCACTTTGCCAATTCCACAAGATCTGTCTTAGCGAAAGGCTTCTTGAGGGGAAAGCTGTAACTCTGTGAGATGATTTCACAGAACACAAAGAAGTTTCTCACAAAGCTTCTTTCTCTTTGTTATCGGAGGATATTTCCTTTGGCCCTAGAGTCTTCAAAGGATCCGAAATATCTGTTCTCAGATTCCACAGAAATAAGGCTAGCAAAGAAATCCACGAAATACAGATGTAACTCTGTGAGACGAATGAACAGAACACTAAACAGTTTCTCAGAAAGCTTCTTTCCAGTTTTCATCTGAGGATATTTCCTTTTTCACCATAGCCCTCTATGGGCTTCCAAATATCACTTTGCCAATTCCTCAAGAACTGTCTTAGCGAAAGGCTTCTTGAGGTGAAAGCTGTAACTCTGTGAGATGATTTCAAGAACACAAAGAAGTTTCTCAGAAAGCTTCTTTCTCTTTGTTATCAGAGGATATTTCCTTTGACCCTATAGTCTTTAAAGGGATCCCATGTATCTGTTCTCAGATTCCACAGAAATAAACCTTGCAAAGAGATCCACGAAATACAGATTTAACTCTGTGAGATGAATGAACAGAACACTAAGCATTTCTCAGAAAGCTTCTTTCCAGATTTGATCTCAGGATATTTCCTTTTTCACCATAGCCCTCTATGGGCTTCCAAATATCACTTTGCCAATTCCACAAGAACTGTCTTAGCGAAAGGCTTCTTGAGCGGAAAGCTGTAACTGTGTGAGATGATTTCACAGAACACGAAGAAGTTTCTCAGAAAGCTTCTTTCTCTTTGTTATCGGAGGATATTTCCTTTGGCCCTATAGTCTTCAAAGGGATCGGAAATATCTTTTCTCAGATTCCACAGAAATAAGGCTAGCAAAGAGATCCACGAAATACAGATGTAACTCTGTGAGGGGAAGTCACACATCACAGAGCAGTTTCTCAGAAAGCTTCTTTCCAGATTTCATCTGAGGATGTTTCCTTTTTCACCATAGCCCTCTATGGGATTTCAAATATCACTTTGCCAATTCCACAAGAACTGTCTTAGCGAAAGACTTCTAGAGGGGAAAGCTGTAACTCTGTGAGATGATTTCACAGAACACAAGAAGTTTCTCACAAAGCTTCTTTCTCTTTGTTATCGGAGGATATTTCCTTTGGCGCCATAGTCTTCAAAGGGATTCGAAATATCTGTTCTCAGATTCCACAGAAATAAGGCTAGCAAAGAGATCCACGAAATACAGTTGTAACTCTGTGAGTGGAAGTCACACATCACAGAGCAGTTTCCCAGAAAGCTGCTTTCCAGATTTCATCTGAGGATATTTCCTTTTTCACCATAGCCCTCTAAGGCATTCCAAATATCACTTTGCCAATTCCACAAGAACTGCCTTATCGAAAGGCTTCTTGAGGAGAAAGCTGTAACTCTCTGAGATGATTTCACAGAACACAAAGAAGTTTCTGAGAAAGCTTCTTTCTCTTTGTTATCGGAGGATATTTCCTTTGGCCCTATAGTCTTCAAAGGGATCCGAAATATCTGTTCTCAGATTCCACAGAAATAAGGCTAGCAAAGAGATCCACGAAATACAGATGTAACACTGTGAGATGAATGAACAGAACACTAAGCAGTTTCTGAGAAAGCTTCTTTCCAGATTTCATCCGAGGATATTTCCTTTTTCACCATAGCCCTCTATGGGCTTGCAAATATCACCTTGCCAATTCCACAAGGACCGTCTTAGCGAAAGGCTTCTTGAGGGGAAATCTGTAACTCTGTGAGATAATTTCACAGAACACAAAGAAGTTTCTCACGAGGCTTCTTTCTCTTTGTTATCGGAGGATATTTTCTTTGGCCCTATAGTCTTCAAAGGGATCCGAAATATCTGTTCTCAGCTTCCACAGAAATAAGGCTAGCAAAGAGATCCACGAAATACAGATGTAACTCTGTGAGTCGAAGTCATACATCACAGAGCAGTTTCTCAGAAAGCTTCTTTCGAGATTTCATCTGAGGATATTTCCTTTTTCACCATAGCCCTCTATGGGCTTCCAAATATCCCTTTGCCAATTCCACAAGAACTCTCTTAGCGAAAGGCTTCTTGAGGGGAAAGCTGTAACTCTGTGAGATGATTTCACAGAACACAAAGAAGTTTCTCAGAAAGCTTCTTTCTCTTTGTTATCGGAGGATATTTCCTTTGGCCATATAGTCTTCAAAGGGATCTGAAATATCTGTTCTCAGATTCCACAGAAATAAGGCTAGCAAAGAGATCCGCGAAATACAGATGTAACTATGTGAGTGGAGGTCACACATCACAGAGCAGTTTCTCAGAAAGCTTCTTTCCAGATTTCATCTGAGGATGTTTCCTTTTTCACCGTAGCCCTCTATGGGATTCCACATATCAGTTTGCCAATTCCACAAGAACTGTCTTCGCAAAAGGCTTCCTGAGGGGAAAGCTGTAACTCTGTGAGATGATTTCACAAAACACAAAGAAGTTTCTCACAAAGCTTCTTTCTCTTTGTTTTCGGAGGATATTTCATTTGGCCCTATAGTTTTCAAAGGGATCCGAAATATCTGTTCTCAGATTCCACAGAAATAAGGCTAGCAAAGAGATCCAAGAAATACAGATGTAACTCTGTGAGGTGAATTAACAGAACACTAAGCAATTTCTCAGAAAGCTTATTTCCAGATTTCATCTGAGGATATTTCCTTTTTCACCATAGCCCTCTATGGGCTTGCAAATATCACCTGGCCAATTCCACAAGAACTGTCTTAGCGAAAGGTTTCTTGAGGGGAAAGCTGTAACTCTATGAGGTGATTTCACAGAACACAAAAAAGTTTCTCACAAAGCTTCTTTCTCTTTTTTATCGGAGGATATTTCCTTTGGCCTATAGTCTTCAAAGGGATCCGAAATATCTGTTCTCAGATTCCACAGAAATAAGGCTAGCAAGGAAATCCACGAAATACAGATGTAACCCTGTGAGATAAATGAACAGAACACTAAACAGTTTCTCCGAAAGCTTCTTTCCAGTTTTCATCTGAGGATATTTCCTTTTTCACCATAGCCCTCTATGGGCTTCCAAATATCACTTTGCCAATTCCACAAGAACTGTCTTAGCGAAAGGCTTCTTGAGGTGAAAGCTGTAACTCTGTGAGATGATTTCACAGAACACAAAGAAGTTTTTCAGAAAGCTTCTTTCTCTTTGTTATCGGAGGATATTTCCATTGGCCCTATAGTCTTCAAAGGGATCCGAAATATCTGTTCTCAGATTCCACAGTAATAAGGCTAGCAAAAAGATCCACGAAATACAGATGTAACTCTGTGAGTGGAAGTCACACATCACAGAGCAGTTTCTCAGAAAGCTTCTTTCCAGATTTCATCTGAGGATATTTCCTTTTGCGCCATAGCCCTCTATGGGCTTCCAAATATCACTTTGCCAATTCCACAAGAACTGTCTTAGGGAAAGGCTTCTTGAGGGGAAAGCTGTAACTCTGTGAGATGATTTCACAGAACACCAAGAAGTTTCTCACAAAGCTTCTTTCTCTTCGTTATCGGAGGATATTTAATTTCGCCCTAAAGTCTTCAAATGGATCCGAAATATCTGTTCTCAGATACCACAGAAATAAGGCTAGCAAAGAGATCCACGAAATACAGATGTAACTCTGTGAGTGGAAGTCACACATCACAGAGCAGTTTCTCAGAAAACTTCTTTCCAGATTTCATCTGAGGATATTTCCTTTTTCACCATAGCCCTCTATGGCCCTCTAATATCATTTTGCCAATTCCACAAGAACTCTCTTAGCAAAAGGCTTCTTGAGAGGAAAGCTGTAACTCTGTGAGATGATTTCACAGAACACAAAGAAGTTTCTCAGAAAGCTTCTTTCTCTTTGTTATCGGAGGATATTTCCTTTGGCCCTATAGTCTGCAAAGGGATCCGAAATATCTGTTCTCAGATTCCACAGAAATAAGGCTAGCAAAGAGATCCACGAAATACAGATGTAACTCTGTGAGTGGAAGTCACACATCACAGAGCAGTTTCTCAGAAAGCTTCTTTCCAGATTTCATCTGAGGATATTTCCTTTTTCACCATAGCCCTCTATGGGCTTCTAAATATCACTTTGCCAATTCCACAAGAACTGTCTTAGCGAAAGGCTTCTTGAGGGGAAAGCTGTAACTCTGTGAGATGATTTCACAGTACACAAAGAAGTATCTCAGAAAGCTTCTTTCTCTTTGTTATCGGAGGATATTTCCTTTGGCCCTATAGTGTTCAAAGGGATCCGAAATACCTGTTCTCAGATTCCACAGAAATAAGGCAAGCAAAGAGATCCACGAAATACAGTTGTAACTCTGTGAGTTTAAGTCACACATCACAGAGCAGTTTCTCAGAAAGCTTCTTTCCAGATTTCATCTGAGAATATTTCCTTTTGCATCATAGCCCTCTATGGGCTTCCAAATATCACCTTGCCAATTCCACAAGAACTGTCTTAGCGAAAGGCTTCTTGAGGGGAAAGCTGTAACTCTGTGAGATGATTTCACAGAACACAAAGAAGTTTCTCACAAAGCTTCTTTCTATTTGTTATCGGAGGATATTTCCTTTGGCCCTAGAGTCTTCAAATGATCCGAAATATCTGTTCTCAGATTCCCCAGAAATAAGGCTAGCAAAGAAATCCACGAAATACAGATGTAACTCTGTGAGACGAATGAACAGAACACTAAACAGTTTCTCAGAAAGCTTCTTTCCAGATTTCATCTGAGGATATTTCCTTTTTCACCATAGCCCTCTATGGGCTTCCAAATATCACTTTGCCAATTCCACAAGAACTGTCTTATCGAAAGGCTTCCTCAGTGGAAAGCTGTAATTCTGTGAGATGATTTCACAGAACACAAAGAAGTTTCTCAGAAAGCTTCTTTCTCTTTGTTTTCTGAGGATATTTCCTTTGACCCTATAGTCTTCAAAGGGATCCGATATATCTGTTCTCAGATTCCACAGAAATAAGGCTAGCAAAGAGATCCCCGAAACACAGATGTGAATCTGTGAGTGGAAGTCACACATCACAGAGCAGTTTCTCAGAAAGCTTCATTCCAGATTTCATCTGAGGATATTTCCTTTTTCACCATAGCCCTCTATGGGCTTCCAAATATCATTTTGCCAATTCCACAAGAACTGTCTTAGCAAAAGTCTTCTTGAGAGGAAAGCTGTAACTCTGTGAGATGGTTTCACAGAACACGAAGAAGTTTCTCAGAAAGCTTCTTTCTCTTTGTTATCGGAGGATATTTCCTTTGGCCCTATAGTCTTCAAAGGGATCCGAAATATCTGTTCTCAGATTCCACAGAAATAATGCTAGCAAAGAGATCCACGAAATACAGATGTAACTCTGTGAGTGGAAGTCACACATCACAGAGCAGTTTCTCAGAAAGCTTCTTTCCAGATTTCATCTGAGGATATTTCCTTTTTCACCATAGCCCTCTATGGGCTTCCAAATATCACTTTGCCAATTCCACAAGAACTGTCTTAGCGAAAGGCATCTTGAGGGGAAAGCTGTAACTCTGTGAGATGATTTCACAGAACACAAAGAAGTTTCTCACAAAGCTTCTTTCTCTTTGTTATCGGAGGATATTTCCGTTGGCCCTTTAGTCTTCAAAGGGATCCTAAATATCTGTTCTCAGATTCCACAGAAATAAGGCGAGCAAAGACATCCACAAAATACGGATGTAACTCTGTGAGTGGAAGTCACACATCACAGAGCTGTTTCTCAGAAAGCTTCTTTCCAGATTTCATCTGAGGATATTTCCTTTTTCACCATAGCCCTCTATGGCCTTCCAAATATCACTTTGCCAATTCCACAAGAAATGTCTTACCGAAAGGCTTCTTGAGGGGAAAGCTGTAACTCTGTGAGATGATTTCACAGAACGCAGAGAAGTTTCTCAAAAGCTTCTTTCTCTTTGTTATCGGAGGATATTTCCTTTGGCCCTATAGTCTTCAAAGGGATCCGAAATATCTGTTCTCAGTTTCCACAGAAATAAGGCTAGCAAAGAGATCCACGAAATACTGATGTAACTCTGTGAGTGGAAGTCACACATCACAGAGCAGTTTCTCAGAAAGCTTCTTTCCAGATTTCATCTGAGGATATTTCCTTTTTCACCATAGCCCTCTATGGGCTTCCAAATATCACTTTGCCAATTCCACAAGAACTGTCTTAGCGAAAGGCTTCTTAAGGGGAAAGCTGTAACTCTGTGAGATGATTTCACAGTACACAAAGAAGTATCTCAGAAAGCTTCTTTCTCTTTGTTATCGGAGGATATTTCCTTTGGCCCTATAGTTTTCAAAGGGATCCGAAATACCTGTTCTCAGATTCCACAGAAATAAGGCAAGCAAACAGATCGACGAAATACAGTTGTAACTCTGTGAGTTTAAGTCACACATCACAGAGCAGTTTCTCAGAAAGCTTCTTTCCAGATTTCATCTGAGGATATTTCCTTTTGCACCATAGCCCTCTATGGGCTTCCAAATATCACCTTGCCAATTCCACAAGAACTGTCTTAGCGAAAGGCTTCTTGAGGGGAAAGCTGTAACTCTGTGAGATAATTTCACAGAACACAAAGAAGTTTCTCACAAAGCTTCTTTCTCTTTGTTATCGGAGGATATTTCCTTTGGCCCTATAATCTTCAAAGGATCCGAAATATCTGTTCTCAGATTCCACAGAAATAAGGCTAGCAAAGAAATCCACGAAATACAGATGTAACTCTGTGAGACGAATGAACAGAACACTAAACAGTTTCTCAGAAAGCTTCTTTCCAGTTTTCATCTGAGGATATTTCCTTTTTCACCATAGCGCTCTATGGGCTTCCAAATATCACTTTGCCAATTCCACAAGAACTGTCTTAGCGAAAGGCTTCTTGAGGTGAAAGCTGTAACTCTGTGAGATGATTTCAAAGAACACAAAGAAGTTTTTCAGAAAGCTTCTTTCTCTTTGTTATCGGAGGGTATTTCCTTTGGCCCTACAGCCTTCAAAGGGATCTGAAATATCTGTTCTCAGATTCCACAGTAATAAGGCTAGCAAAAAGATCCACGAAACAGATGTAACTCTGTGAGTGGAAGTCACGCATCACAGAGCAGTTTCTCAGAAAGCTTCTTTCCAGATTTCATCTGAGGATATTTCCTTTTTCACCATAGCCCTCTAAGGGCTTCCAAATATCACTTTGCCAATTCCACAAGAACTGTCTTAGGGAAAGGCTTCTTGAGGGGAAAGCTGTAACTCTTTGAGATGATTTCACAGAACACAAAGAAGTTTCTCACAAAGCTTCTTTCTCTTCGTTATCGGAGGATATTTAAATTGGCCCTATAGTCTTCCAAGGGATCCGAAATATCTGTTCTCAGATACCACAGAAATAAGGCTAGCAAAGAGATCCACGAAATACAGATGTAACTCTGTGAGTGCAAGTCACACATCACAGAGCAGTTTCTCAGAAAGCATCTTTCCAGATTTCATCTGAGCATATTTCCTTTTTCACCATAGCCCTCTATGGCCTTCCAAATATCACTTTGCCAATTCCACAAGATCTGTCTTAGCGAAAGGCTTCTTGAGGGGAAAGCTGTAACTCTGTGAGATGATTTCACAGAACACAAAGAAGTTTCTCACAAAGCTTCTTTCTCTTTGTTATCGGAGGATATTTCCTTTGGCCCTAGAGTCTTCAAAGGATCCGAAATATCTGTTCTCAGATTCCACAGAAATAAGGCTAGCAAAGAAATCCACGAAATACAGATGTAACTCTGTGAGACGAATGAACAGAACACTAAACAGTTTCTCAGAAAGCTTCTTTCCAGTTTTCATCTGAGGATATTTCCTTTTTCACCATAGCCCTCTAGGGGTTCCAAATATCACTTTGCCAATTCCACAAGAACTGTCTTAGCGAAAGGCTTCTTGAGGTGAAAGCTGTAACTCTGTGAGATGATTTCACAGAACACAAAGAAGTTTCTCAGAAAGCTTCTTTCTCTTTGTTATCAGAGGATATTTCCTTTGACCCTATAGTCTTTAAAGGGATCCGAAATATCTGTTCTCGGATTCCACAGAAATAAGCCTTGCAAAGAGATCCACGAAATACAGATTTAACTCTGTGAGATGAATGAACAGAACACTAAGCATTTCTCAGAAAGCTTCTTTCCAGATTTGATCTGAGGATATTTCCTTTTTCACCTTAGCCCTCTATGGGCTTCCAAATATCACTTTGCCAATTCCACAAGAACTGTCTTAGCGAAAGGCTTCTTGAGCGGAAAGCTGTAACTCTGTGAGATGATTTCACAGAACACGAAGAAGTTTCTCAGAAAGCTTCTTTCTCTTTGTTATCGGAGGATATTTCCTTTGGCCCTATAGTCTTCAAAGGGATCCGAAATATCTGTTCTCAGATTCCACAGAAATAAGGCTAGCAAAGAGATCCACGAAATACAGATGTAACTCTGTGAGGGGAAGTCTCACATCACAGAGCAGTTTCTCA
Source organism: Macaca mulatta (assembly GCF_049350105.2). Lineage (NCBI taxonomy): Eukaryota > Metazoa > Chordata > Mammalia > Primates > Cercopithecidae > Macaca > Macaca mulatta. Next base: position 46,479,376 of record NC_133413.1, read on the forward strand.
GAAAGCTTCTTTCCAGATTTCATCTGAGGATGTTTCCTTTTTCACCATAGCCCTCTATGGGATTCCAAATATCACTTTGCCAATTCCACAAGAACTGTCTTAGCGAAAGACTTCTAGAGGGGAAAGCTGTAACTCTGTGAGATGATTTCACAGAACACAAGAAGTTTCTCACAAAGCTTCTTTCTCTTTGTTATCGGAGGATATTTCCTTTGGCGCCATAGTCTTCAAAGGGATTCGAAATATCTGTTCTCAGATTCCACAGAAATAAGGCTAGCAAAGAGATCCACGAAATACAGTTGTAACTCTGTGAGTGGAAGTCACACATCACAGAGCAGTTTCCCAGAAAGCTGCTTTCCAGATTTCATCTGAGGATATTTCCTTTTTCACCATAGCCCTCTAAGGCATTCCAAATATCACTTTGCCAATTCCACAAGAACTGCCTTATCGAAAGGCTTCTTGAGGAGAAAGCTGTAACTCTCTGAGATGATTTCACAGAACACAAAGAAGTTTCTCACAAAGCTTCTTTCTCTTTGTTATCAGAGGATATTTCCTTTGGCCCTATAGTCTTCAAAGGAATCCGAAATATCTGTTCTGAGATTCCACAGAAATAAGGCTAGCAAAGAGATCCACGAAATACAGATGTAACACTGTGAGATGAATGAACAGAACACTAAGCAGTTTCTGAGAACGGTTCTTTCCAGATTTCATCTGAGGATATTTCCTTTTTCACCATAGCCCTCTATGGGCTTGCAAATATCACCTTGCCAATTCCACAAGGACCGTCTTAGCGAAAGGCTTCTTGAGGGGAAATCTGTAACTCTGTGAGATGATTTCACAGAACACAAAGAAGTTTCTCACGAAGCTTCTTTCTCTTTGTTATCGGAGGATATTTCCTTTGGCCCTATAGTCTTCAAAGGGATCCGAAATATCTGTTCTCAGCTTCCACAGAAATAAGGCTAGCAAAGAGATCCACGAAATACAGATGTAACTCTGTGAGTGGAAGTCACGATCACAGAGCAGTTTCTCAGAAAGCATCTTTCCAGATTTCATCTGAGGATATTTCCTTTTTCACCATAGCCCTCTATGGCCTTCCATATATCACTTTGCCAATTCCACAAGATCTGTCTTAGCGAAAGGCTTCTTGAGGGGAAAGCTGTAACTCTGTGAGATGATTTCACAGAACACAAAGAAGTTTCTCACAAAGCTTCTTTCTCTTTGTTATCGGAGGATATTTCCTTTGTCCCTAGAGTCTTCGAAGGATCCGAAATATCTGTTCTCAGATTCCACAGAAATAAGGCTAGCAAAGAAATCCACGAAATACAGATGTAACTCTGTGAGACGAATGAACAGAACACTAAACAGTTTCTCAGAAAGCTTCTTTCCAGTTTTCATCTGAGGATATTTCCTTTTTCACCATAGCCCTCTAGGGGTTCCAAATATCACTTTCCCAATTCCACAAGAAATGTCTTAGCGAAAGGCTTCTTGAGGTGAAAGCTGTAACTCTTTGAGATGATTTCACAGAACACAAAGAAGTTTCTCAGAAAGCTTCTTTCCCTTTGTTATCAGAGGATATTCCCTTTGACCCTATAGTCTTTAAAGGGATCCGAAATATCTGTTCTCGGATTCCACAGAAATAAGCCTTGCTAAGAGATCCACGAAATGCAGATTTAACTCTGTGAGATGAATGAACAGAACACTAAGCATTTCTCAGAAAGCTTCTTTCCAGATTTGATCTGAGGATATTTCCTTTTTCACCTTAGCCCTCTATGGGCTTCCAAATATCACTTTGCCAATTCCACAAGAACTGTCTTAGCGAAAGGCTTCTTGAGCGGAAAGCTATAACTCTGTGAGATGATTTCACAGAACACGAAGATGTTTCTCAGAAAGCTTCTTTCTCTTTGTTATCGGAGGATATTTCCTTTGGCCCTATAGTCTTCAAAGGGATCCGAAATATCTGTTCTCAGATTCCACAGAAATAAGGCTAGCAAAGAGATCCACGAAATACAGATGTAACTCTGTGAGGGGAAGTCACACATCACAGAGCAGTTTCTCAGAACGCTTCTTTCCAGATTTCAACTGAGGATGTTTCCTTTTTCACCATAGCCCTCTATGGGATTCCAAATATCACTTTGCCAATTCCACAAGAACTGTCTTAGCGAAAGACTTCTAGAGGGGAAAGCTGTAACTCTGTGAGATGATTTCACAGAACACAAGAAGTTTCTCACAAAGCTTCTTTCTCTTTGTTATCGGAGGATATTTACTTTGGCCCCATAGTCTTCAAAGGGATTCGAAATATCTGTTCTCAGATTCCACAGAAATAAGGCTAGCAAAGAGATCCACGAAATACAGTTGTAACTCTGTGAGTGGAAGTCACACATCACAGAGCAGTTTCCCAGAAAGCTGCTTTCCAGATTTCATCTGAGGATATTTCCTTTTTCACCATAGCCCTCTGAGGCATTCCAAATATCACTTTGCCAATTCCACAAGAACTGCCTTATCGAAAGGCTTCTTGAGGAGACAGCTGTAACTCTCTGAGATGATTTCACAGAACACAAAGAAGTTTCTCACAAAGCTTCTTTCTCTTTGTTATCAGAGGATATTTCCTTTGGCCCTATAGTCTTCAAAGGGATCCGAAATATCTGTTCTCAGATTCCACAGAAATAAGGCTAGCAAAGAGATCCACGAAATACAGATGGAACTCTGTGAGTGGAAGTCACACATCACAGAGCAGTTTCCCAGAAAGCTTCTTTCCAGATTTCATCTGAGGATATTTCCTTTTTCACCATAGCCCTCTATGGCCTTCCAAATATCACTTTGCCAATTCCACAAGAACTGTCTTAGCGAAAGGCTTCCTGAGGGGAAAGCTGTAACTCTGTGAGATGATTTCACAGAACACAAAGAAGTTTCTCAGAAATCTTCTTTCTCTTTGTTATCGGAGGATATTTCCTTTGGCCCTATAGTCTTCAAAGGGATCCGATGTATCTGTTCTCAGATTCCACAGAAATAAGGCTAGCAAAGAGATCCACGAAATACAGATGTAACTCTGTGAGTGGAAGTCACACATCACAGAGCAGTTTCTCAGAAAGATTGTTTCCAGGTTTCATCTGAGGATATTTCCTTTTTCACCATAGCCCTCTATGGGCTTCCAAATATCACTTTGCCAATTCCACAAGAACTGTCTTAGCGAAAGGCTTCTTGAGGGGAAAGCTGTAACGCTGTGAGATGATTTCACAGAACACAAAGAAGTTTCTCAGAAAGCTTCTTTCTCTTTGTTATCGGAGGATATTTCCTTTGGCCCTATAGTCTTCAAAGGGATCCGAAATATGTGTTCTCAGATTCCACAGAAATAACGATAGCAAAGAGATCCACGTAATATAGCTGTAACTCTGTGAGATGAATGAACAGAACACTAAGCAGTTTCTCAGAACGCTTCTTTCCAGATTTCATCTGAGATTATTTCCTTTTTCACCGTAGCCCTCTATGGGCTTCCAAATATCACTTTGCCAATTCCACAAGAACTGTCTTAGCGAAAGGCTTCCTGAGGGGATAGCTGTAACTCTGTGAGATGATTTCACAGAACACAAAGAAGTTTCTCACAAAGCTTCTTGCTCTTTGTTATTGGAGGATATTTCCCTTGGCCCTATAGTCTTCAAAGGGATCCGATGTATCTGTTCTCAGATTCCACAGAAATAAGGCTAGCAAAGAGATCCACGAAATATAGATGTAACTCTGTGAGTGGAAGTCACACATCACAGAGCAGTTTCTCAGAAAGCTTCTTTCCAGATTTCATCTGAGGATATTTCCTTTTTCACCATATTCCTCTATAGGCTTCCAAATATCACTTTGCCAATTCCATAAGAACTGTCTTAGCGATAGGCTTCTTGAGGGGAAAGATGTAACTCTGTGAGATGATTTCACAGAACACAAAGAAGTTTCTCAGAAAGCTTCTTTCTCTTTGTTATCGGAGGATATTTCCTTTGGACCTATAGTCTTCAAAGGGATCCGAAATATCTGTTCTCAGATTCCACAGAAATAAGGCTAGCAAAGAGATCCACGAAATACAGATGTAACTCTGTGAGTGGAATTCACACATCACAGAGAAGTTTCTCAGAAAGCTTCTTTCCAGATTTCATCTGAGGATATTTCCTTTTTCACCATAGCCCTCTATGGGCTTCCAAATATCACTTTGCCAATTCCACAAGAACTGTCTTAGAGAAAGGCTTCTTGAGGGAAAAGCTGTAACTCTGTGAGATGATGTCACAGAACACAAAGAAGTTTCTCACAAAGCTTCTTTCTCTTTGTTATCGGAGGATATTTCCTTTGGCCCTATAGTCTTCAAAGGGATCCGAAATATCTGTTCTCAGATTCCACAGAAATAAGGCTAACAAAGAGATCCACGAAATACAGAAAACTCTGTGAGATGAATGAACAGAACACTAAGCAGTTTCTCAGAAAGCTTCTTTCCAGATTTCATCTGAGGATATTTCCTTTTTCACCATAGCCCTCTATGGGCTTGCAAATATCACTTTTCGAGTTTCACAAGAACTGTCTTAGCGAAAGTCTTCTAGAGGGGAAAGGTGTACCTCTGTGAGATGATTTCACAGAACACAAAGAAGATTCTCAGAAAGCTTGTTTCTCTTTGTTTTAGGAGAATATTTCCTTTGGCCCCATAGTCTTCAAAGGTATCCGAAATATCTGTTCTCAGATTCCACCGACATAAGGCTAGCAAAGAGATCCACGATATAGAGATGTCACCCTGTTAGATGAATTATCAGAACACTAAGCTGTTTCTCAGAAAGCTTCTTTCCAGATTTCAACTGAGGATGTTTCCTTTTTCACCATAGCCCTCTATGGGATTCCAAATATCACTTTGCCAATTCCACAAGAACTGTCTTAGCGAAAGACTTCTAGAGGGGAAAGCTGTAACTCTGTGAGATGATTTCACAGAACACAAGAAGTTTCTCACAAAGCTTCTTTCTCTTTGTTATCGGAGGATATTTCCTTTGGCCCCATAGTCTTCAAAGGGATTCGAAATATCTGTTCTCAGATTCCACAGAAATAAGGCTAGCAAAGAGATCCACGAAATACAGTTGTAACTCTGTGAGTGGAAGTCACACATCACAGAGCAGTTTCCCAGAAAGCTGCTTTCCAGATTTCATCTGAGGATATTTCCTTTTTCACCAGAGCCCTCTGAGGCATTCCAAATATCACTTTGCCAATTCCACAAGAACTGCCTTATCGAAAGGCTTCTTGAGGAGAAAGCTGTAACTCTCTGAGATGATTTCACAGAACACAAAGAAGTTTCTCACAAAGCTTCTTTCTCTTTGTTATCAGAGGATATTTCCTTTGGCCCTATAGTCTTCAAAGGGATCCGAAATATCTGTTCTCAGATTCCACAGAAATAAGGCTAGCAAAGAGATCCACGAAATACAGATGGAACTCTGTGAGTGGAAGTCACACATCACAGAGCAGTTTCCCAGAAAGCTTCTTTCCAGATTTCATCTGAGGATATTTCCTTTTTCACCATAGCCCTCTATGGCCTTCCAAATATCACTTTGCCAATTCCACAAGAACTGTCTTAGCGAAAGGCTTCCTGAGGGGAAAGCTGTAACTCTGTGAGATGATTTCACAGAACACAAAGAAGTTTCTCAGAAATCTTCTTTCTCTTTGTTATCGGAGGATATTTCCTTTGGCCCTATAGTCTTCAAAGGGATCCGATGTATCTGTTCTCAGATTCCACAGAAATAAGGCTAGCAAAGAGATCCACGAAATACAGATGTAACTCTGTGAGTGGAAGTCACACATCACAGAGCAGTTTCTCAGAAAGATTGTTTCCAGGTTTCATCGGAGGATATTTCCTTTTTCACCATAGCCCTCTATGGCCTTCCAAATATCACTTTGCCAATTCCACAAGAACTGTCTTAGCGAAAGGCTTCTTGAGGGGAAAGCTGTAACGCTGTGAGATGATTTCACAGAACACAAAGAAGTTTCTCAGAAAGCTTCTTTCTCTTTGTTATCGGAGGATATTTCCTTTGGCCCTATAGTCTTCAAAGGGATCCGAAATATGTGTTCTCAGATTCCACAGAAATAACGATAGCAAAGAGATCCACGTAATATAGCTGTAACTCTGTGAGATGAATGAACAGAACACTAAGCAGTTTCTCAGAACGCTTCTTTCCAGATTTCATCTGAGGATATTTCCTTTTTCACCGTAGCCCTCTATGGGCTTCCAAATATCACTTTGCCAATTCCACAAGAACTGTCTTAGCGAAAGGCTTCCTGAGGGGATAGCTGTAACTCTGTGAGATGATTTCACAGAACACAAAGAAGTTTCTCACAAAGCTTCTTGCTCTTTGTTATTGGAGGATATTTCCCTTGGCCCTATAGTCTTCAAAGGGATCCGATGTATCTGTTCTCAGATTCCACAGAAATAAGGCTAGCAAAGAGATCCACGAAATATAGATGTAACTCTGTGAGTGGAAGTCACACATCACAGAGCAGTTTCTCAGAAAGCTTCTTTCCAGATTTCATCTGAGGATATTTCCTTTTTCACCATATTCCTCTATAGGCTTCCAAATATCACTTTGCCAATTCCATAAGAACTGTCTTAGCGAAAGGCTTCTTGAGGGGAAAGATGTAACTCTGTGAGATGATTTCACAGAACACAAAGAAGTTTCTCAGAAAGCTTCTTTCTCTTTGTTATCGGAGGATATTTCCTTTGGACCTATAGTCTTCAAAGGGATCCGAAATATCTGTTCTCAGATTCCACAGAAATAAGGCTAGCAAAGAGATCCACGAAATACAGATGTAACTCTGTGAGTGGAATTCACACATCACAGAGAAGTTTCTCAGAAAGCTTCTTTCCAGATTTCATCTGAGGATATTTCCTTTTTCACCATAGCCCTCTATGGGCTTCCAAATATCACTTTGCCAATTCCACAAGAACTGTCTTAGAGAAAGGCTTCTTGAGGGAAAAGCTGTAACTCTGTGAGATGATGTCACAGAACACAAAGAAGTTTCTCACAAAGCTTCTTTCTCTTTGTTATCGGAGGATATTTCCTTTGGCCCTATAGTCTTCAAAGGGATCCGAAATATCTGTTCTCAGATTCCACAGAAATAAGGCTAACAAAGAGATCCACGAAATACAGAAAACTCTGTGAGATGAATGAACAGAACACTAAGCAGTTTCTCAGAAAGCTTCTTTCCAGATTTCATCTGAGGATATTTCCTTTTTCACCATAGCCCTCTATGGGCTTCCAAATATCACTTTTCGAGTTTCACAAGAACTGTCTTAGCGAAAGTCTTCTAGAGGGGAAAGGTGTACCTCTGTGAGATGATTTCACAGAACACAAAGAAGATTCTCAGAAAGCTTGTTTCTCTTTGTTTTAGGAGAATATTTCCTTTGGCCCCATAGTCTTCAAAGGTATCCGAAATATCTGTTCTCAGATTCCACCGACATAAGGCTAGCAAAGAGATCCACGATATAGAGATGTCACCCTGTTAGATGAATTATCAGAACACTAAGCTGTTTCTCAGAAAGCTTCTTTCCAGATTTCATCTGAGGATATTTCCTTTTTCACCATAGCCCTCTATGGGCTTCCAAATATCACTTTCCCAATTCCACAAGAACTGTCTTAGCAAAAGGCTTCTAGAGGGGAAAGCTGTAACTCTGTGAGATGATTTTACAGAACACAAAGAAGTTTCTCAGAAAGCTTCTTTCTCTTTGTTATCGGAGGATATTTCCTTTGGCCCTATAGTCTTCAAAGGGATCCGAAATATCTGTTCTCAGATTCCACAGAAATAAGGCTATCAAAGAGATCCACGAAATACAGATGTCACACTGTGACTGGAAGTCACACATCACAGTGCAGTTTCTCAGAAAGCTTCTTTCCAGATTTCATCTGAGGATATTTCCTTTTTCAACATAGACCTCTATGGGCTTCCAGATATCACTTTGCCAATTCCACAAGAATTGTCTTAGCGAAAGGCTTCTTGAAGGGAAAGATGTAACTCTGTGAGATGATTTCACAGAACACATAGAAGTTTCTCACAAAGCTTCCTTCTCTTTGTTACCGGAGTATATTTCCTTTGGCCCTAAAGTCTTCAAACGGATCCGAAATATCTGTTCTCAGATTCCACAGAAATAAGGCTAGCAAAGAGATACACGAAATAAAAATGTAACTCTGTGAGATGAATTAACAGAACACTAAGCAGTTTCTCAGAAAGCTTCTTTCCAGATTTCATCTGAGGATATTTCCTTTTTCACCATAGCCCTCTATGGGCTTCCAAATATCACTTAGCCAATTGCACAAGAACTCTCTTACCGAAAGGCTTCTTGAGGGGAAAGCTGTAACTCTGTGAGATGATTTCAGAGAACACAAAGAAGTTTCTCAGAAAGCTTCTTTCCAGATTTCATCTGAGGATATTTCCTTTTTCACCATAGCCCTCTAAGAGCTTCCAAATATCACTTTGCCACTTCCACAAGAACTGTCTTAGCGAAAGGCTTCTTGAGAGGAAAGCTGTAACTCTGTGAGATGATTTCACAGAACACAAAGAAGTTTCTCAGAAAGCTTCTTTCTCTTCGTTATCGGAGGATATTTCCTTTGGCCCTATAGTCTTCAAAGGTATCCGAAATATCTGTTCTCAGATTCCACAGAAATAAGGCTAGCAAAGAGATCCACGAAATACAGATGTCACTCTGTGAGATGAATTAACAGAACACTAAGCAGTTTCTCAGAAAGCTTCTTTCCAGATTTCATCTGAGGATATTTCCTTTTTCACCATAGCCCTCTATGGGCTTCCAAATATCACTTTGCCAATTCCAAAAGAACTGTCTTAGCGAAAGGCTTCTTGAGGGGAAAGCTGTAATTCTGTAAGATGATTTCACAGAACACAAAGAAGTTTCTCACAAAGCTTCCTTCTCTTTGTTATCGGAGGATATTTCCTTTGGCCCTATAGTCTTCAAAGGGATCCGAAATATCTGTTCTCAGATTCCACAGAAGCAAGGCTAGCAAAGAGATCCACGAATTACAGATGTAACTCTGTAGTGGAAGTCACACATCACAGAGCAGTTTCTCAGAAAGCTTCTTTCCAGATTTCATCTGAGGATATTTCCTTTTTCACCATAGCCCTCTACGGGCTTCCAAGTATCTCTTTGCAAATTCCACAAGAACTGTCTTAGCGAAAGTCTTCTTGATGGGATAGCTGTATCTCTGTGAGATGATTTCACAGAACAGAAAGAAGTTTCTCAGAAAGCTTCTTTCTCTCTGATATCGGAGGATATTTTCTTTTTTCCCTATAGTCTTCAAAGGGATCCGAAATATCTGTTCTCAGATTCCACAGAAATAAGGCTAGTAAAGAGATCTACGAAATACAGATGTAACTCTGTGAGTGGAAGTCACACATCACAGAGCAGTTTCTCAGAAAGCTTCTTTCCAGATTTCATCTGAGGATATTTCTTTTTTCACCATAGCCACCTATGGGCTTCCAAATATCACTTTCCCAATTCCACAAGAATTGTCTTAGCGAAAGGCTTCTTGAGGGGAAAGCTGTAACTCTGTTAGATGATTTCACAGAACACAAAGAAGTTTCTCACAAAACTTCTTTCTCTTTGTTATTGGAGGATAATTCCTTTGGCCCTATAGTCTTCAAAGGGATCCGAAATATCTGTTCTCATATACCACAGAAATAAGGCTAGCAAAGAAATCCACGAAATACAAATGTAACTCTGTGAGATGAATTAACAGAACACTAAGCAGTTTCTCAGAAAGCTTCTTTCCAGATTTCATCTGAGGATATTTCCTTTTTCACCATAGCTCTCTATGGGCTTCCAAATATCACTTTGCCAATTCCACAAGAAGTGTCTTAGTGAAAGGCTTCTTGGGGGGAAAGCTGTAACTCTGGGAGATGATTTCACAGAACACAAAGAAGTTTCTCAGAAAGCTTCTTTCTCTTTGTTATCGGAGGATAATTCCTTTGGCCCTATTGTCTTCAAAGGGAACCGAAATATCTGTTCTCAGAGTCCACAGAAATAAGGCTAGCAAAGAGAACCAAGAAATACAGTTGTAACTGTGTGACATGAATGAACAGAACACTAAGCAGTTTCTCATAAATTTTCTTTCCAGATTTCATCTGAGGATATTTCCTTTTTCACCATAGCCCTCTATGGGCTTCCAAATATCACTTAGCCAATTGCACAAGAACTGTCTTAGTGAAAGGCTTCTTGAGGGGAAAGCTGTAACTCTGTGAGATGATTTCACAGAACACAAAGAAGTTTCTCACGAAGCTTCTTTCCCTTTGTTATCGGTGGATATTTCCTTTGGCCCTATAGTCTTCAAAGGGATAGGTAATATCTGTTCTCAGATTCCACAGAAATACGGCTAGCAAAGAGATCCACGAAATACAGATGTAACTCTGTGAGATAAATGAACAGAACACTAAGCAGTTTCTCAGAAATTTTCTTTCCAGATTTCATCTGAGGATATTTCCTTTTTCACCGTAGCCCTCTATGGGCTTCCAAATATCACTTTTCCAATTCCAGAAGAACTGTCTTAGCGAAAGGCTTCTTGAAGGGAAAGCTGTAACTCTGTGAGATGATTTCACAGAACACGAAGACGTTTCTCAGAAAGCTTCTTTCTCTTTGTTATCGGAGGATATTTCCTTTGGCCCTATAGTCTTCAAAGGTATCCGAAAAATCTGTTCTCAGATTCCACAGAAATAAGGCTAGCAAAGAGATCCACGAAATACAGATGTAACTATGTGAGTGGAAGTCACACATCACAGAGCTGTTTCTCAGAAAGCTTCTTTCCAGATTTCATCTGAGGATATTTCCCTTTTCACCACAGAACTCTATGGGCTTCCAAATAACACTTTGCCAATTCCATAAGAACTCTCTTTGCGAATGGCTTCTTGAGGGGAAAGCTGTAACTCTGTGAGATGATTTCACAGAACACAAAGAAGTTTCTCACAAAACTTCTTTCTCTTTGTTATTGGAGGATATTTCCTTGCCCCTATAGTCTTCAAAGGGATCCGAAATATCTGTTCTCATATTCCACAGAAATAAGGCTAGCAAAGAGATCCACGAAATACAAATGTAACTCTGTGAGATGAATTAACAGAACACTAAACAGTTTCTCAGAAAGCTTCTTTCCAGATTTCATCTGAGGATATTTCCTTTTTCACCATAGCCCTCTACGGGCTTCCAAGTATCTCTTTGCAAATTCCACAAGAACTGTCTTAGCGAAAGTCTTCTTGATGGGATAGCTGTATCTCTGTGAGATGATTTCACAGAACAGAAAGAAGTTTCTCAGAAAGCTTCTTTCTCTCTGATATCGGAGGATATTTTCTTTTTTCCCTATAGTCTTCAAAGGGATCCGAAATATCTGTTCTCAGATTCCACAGAAATAAGGCTAGTAAAGAGATCTACGAAATACAGATGTAACTCTGTGAGTGGAAGTCACACAGCACAGAGCAGTTTCTCAGAAAGCTTCTTTCCAGATTTCATCTGAGGATATTTCCTTTTTCACCATAGCCACCTATGGGCTTCTAAATATCACTTTCCCAATTCCACAAGAATTGTCTTAGCGAAAGGCTTCTTGAGGGGAAAGCTGTAACTCTGTTAGATGATTTCACAGAACACAAAGAAGTTTCTCACAAAACTTCTTTCTCTTTGTTATTGGAGGATAATTCCTTTGGCCCTATAGTCTTCAAAGGGATCCGAAATATCTGTTCTCATATTCCACAGAAATAAGGCTAGCAAAGAGATCCAAGAAATACAGATGTAACTCTGTGAGATGAATTAACAGAACACTAAGCAGTTTCTCAGAAAGCTTCTTTCCAGATTTCATCTGAGGATATTTCCTTTTTCACCATAGCTCTCTATGGGCTTCCAAATATCACTTTGCCAATTCCACAAGAAGTGTCTTAGTGAAAGGCTTCTTGGGGGGAAAGCTGTAACTCTGGGAGATGATTTCACAGAACACAAAGAAGTTTCTCAGAAAGCTTCTTTCTCTTTGTTATCGGAGGATATTTCCTTTGGCCCTATTGTCTTCAAAGGGAACCGAAATATCTGTTCTCAGAGTCCACAGAAATAAGGCTAGCAAAGAGAACCAAGAAATACAGTTGTAACTGTGTGACATGAATGAACAGAACACTAAGCAGTTTCTCAGAAATTTTCTTTCCAGATTTCATCTGAGGATATTTCCTTTTTCACCATAGCCCTCTATGGGCTTCCAAATATCACTTAGCCAATTGCACAAGAACTGTCTTAGTGAAAGGCTTCTTGAGGGGAAAGCTGTAACTCTGTGAGATGATTTCACAGAACACAAAGAAGTTTCTCACGAAGCTTCTTTCTCTTTGTTATCGGTGGATATTTCCTTTGGCCCTATAGTCTTCAAAGGGATAGGTAATATCTGTTCTCAGATTCCACAGAAATACGGCTAGCAAAGAGATCCACGAAATACAGATGTAACTCTGTGAGATAAATGAACAGAACACTAAGCAGTTTCTCAGAAATTTTCTTTCCAGATTTCATCTGAGGATATTTCCTTTTTCACCGTAGCCCTCTATGGGCTTCCAAATATCACTTTTCCAATTCCAGAAGAACTGTCTTAGCGAAAGGCTTCTTGAAGGGAAAGCTGTAACTCTGTGAGATGATTTCACAGAACACGAAGACGTTTCTCAGAAAGCTTCTTTCTCTTTGTTATCGGAGGATATTTCCTTTGGCCCTATAGTCTTCAAAGGTATCCGAAAAATCTGTTCTCAGATTCCACAGAAATAAGGCTAGCAAAGAGATCCACGAAATACAGATGTAACTATGTGAGTGGAAGTCACACATCACAGAGCTGTTTCTCAGAAAGCTTCTTTCCAGATTTCATCTGAGGATATTTCCCTTTTCACCACAGAACTCTATGGGCTTCCAAATAACACTTTGCCAATTCCATAAGAACTCTCTTTGCGAATGGCTTCTTGAGGGGAAAGCTGTAACTCTGTGAGATGATTTCAGAGAACACAAAGAAGTTTCTCACAAAACTTCTTTCTCTTTGTTATTGGAGGATATTTCCTTGCCCCTATAGTCTTCAAAGGGATCCGAAATATCTGTTCTCATATTCCACAGAAATAAGGCTAGCAAAGAGATCCACGAAATACAAATGTAACTCTGTGAGATGAATTAACAGAACACTAAACAGTTTCTCAGAAAGCTTCTTTCCAGATTTCATCTGAGGATATTTCCTTTTTCACCATAGCCCTCTATGGGCTTCCAAATAACACTTTGCCAATTCCATAAGAACTGTCTTTGCGAATGGCTTCTTGAGGGGAAAGCTGTAACTCTGTGAGATGATTTCACAGAACACAAAGAAGTTTCTCAGAAAGCTTCCTTCTCTTTGTTACCGGAGTATATTTCCTTTGGCCCTAAAGTCTTCAAAGGGATCCGAAATATCTGTTCTCAGATTCCACCGACATAAGGCTAGCAAAGAGATCCAGGAAATACAGATGTCACTCTGTTAGATGAATTATCAGAAAACTAAGCAGTTTCTCAGAAAGCTTCTTTCCAGATTTCATCTGAGGATATTTCCTTTTTCACCATAGCCCTCTATGGGCTTCCAAATATCACTTAGCCAATTCCACAAGAACTCTCTTAGTGAAAGTCTTCTTGAGGGGAAAGCTGTAACTCTGTGAGATGATTTCAGAGAACACGAAGAAGTTTCTCAGAAAGCTTCTTTCTCTTTGTTATTGGAGGATATTTCCCTTGGCACTATAGTCTTCAAAGGGATCCGAAATATCTGTTCTCAGATTCCACAGAAATAAGGTTATCAAGGAGATCCACGAAATACAGATGTAACTCTATGAGTGGAATTCCCACATCACAGAGCAGTTTCTCCGAAAGCTTCTTTCCAGATTTCATCTAAGGATATTTCCTTTTTCACCATAGCCCTCTAAGGGCTTCCAAATATCACTTTGTCAATTCCACAAGAACTGTCTTAGCGAAAGGCTACTTGAGGGGAAAGCTGTAACTCTGTGAGATGATTTCACAGAACACAAAGAAGTTTCTCAGAAAGCTTCTTTCTCTTTGTTATCGGAAGATATTTCCTTTGGCCCTGTGGTCTTCAAAGGGATCCGAAATATCTGTTCTCAGATTCCACAGAAATAAGGCTAGCAAAGAGATCCACGAAATAAAGATGTAACTCTGTGAGATGAATTAACAGAACACTAAGCAGTTTCTCAGAAAGCTTCTTTCCACATTTCATATGAGGATATTTCCTTTTTCACCATAGCCTCTATGGGCTTCCAAATATCACTTTGCCAATTCCACAAGAACTGTCTTAGCGAAAGAATCTTGAGGGGAAAGCTGTAATTCTGTGAGATTATTTCACAGAACACAAGGAAGTTTCTCAGAAAGCTTCTTTCTCTTTGTTATCGGAGGATATTTCCTTTGGCCCTATAGTCTTCAAAGGGATCCGAAATATCTGTTCTCAGATTCCACAGAAATAAGACTAGCAAAGAGATCCAAGAAATACAGATGTAACACTGTGAGTGGAAGTCACACATAACAGAGCAGTTTTTCAGAAAGCTTCTTTCCAGATTTCATCTGAGGATATTTGTTTTTTCACCATAGCCCTCTATGGGCTTCCAAATATCACTTTGTCAATTCCACAAGAACTGTCTTAGCGAAAGGCTTCTTGAGGGGAAAGCTGTAACTCTGTGAGATGATTTCACAGAACACAAAGAAGTTTCTCAGAAAGCTTCTTTCTCTTTGTTATCGGAGGATATTTCCTTTGGCCCTACAGTCTTCAAAGGGTCCGAAATATCTGTTCTCAGATTCCACAGAAATAAGGCTAGCAAAGAGATCCACGAAATACAAATGTATCTCTGTGAGATGAATTAACAGAACACTAAGCAGTTTCTCTGAAAGCTTCTTTCCAGATTTCATCTGAGGATATTTCCTTTTTCACCATAGCCCTCTATGGGCTTCCAAATATCACTTTGCCAATTCCACAAGAACTGTCTTAGCGAAAGGCTTCTTGAGGGGAATGCTGTAACTCTGTGAGATGATTTCACAGAACACAAAGTAGTTTCTCACAAAGCTACTTTCTCTTTGTTATCGGAGGATATTTCCTTTGGCCCTATAGTCTTCAAAGGGATCCGAAATATCTGTTCTCAGATTACACAGAAATAAGGCTTGCAAAAAGATCCACGAAATACAGATGTCACTCTGTGAGTGGAAGTCACACATCACAGACCAATTTCTCAGAAAGCTTCTTTCCAGATTTCATCTGAGGATATTTCCTATTTCACCATAGCCCTCTATGGGCTTCCAAATATCACTTTGCCAATTCCGCAGGAACTGTCTTAGCGAAAAGATTCTTGAGGGGAAAGCTGTAACTCTGTGAGATGATTTCAAAGAACACAAAGAAGTTTCTCAGAAAGCTTCTTTCTCTTTGTTATCGGAGGACAATTACTTTGGCTCTATAATCTTCAAAGGGATCCGAAATATCTGTTCTCAGATTCCACAGAAATAAGGCTAGCAAAGAGATCCACGAAATACACATGTAACTCTGTGAGTGGAAGTCACACATCACAGAGCAATTTCTCAGAAAGCTTCTTTCCATTTTTCATCTGAGGATATTTCCTTTTTCATCATAGCCCTCTATGGACTTCCAAATATCACTTTGCCAATTCCGCAAGAACTGTCTTAGCGAAAAGATTCTTGAGGTGAAAGCTGTAACTCTGTGAGATGATTTCAAAGAACACAAAGAAGTTTCTCAGAAAGCTTCCTTCTCTTTGTTATCGGAGGACATTTCCTTTGGGCCTATAATCTTCAAAGGGATCCGAAATATCTGTTCTCAGATTCCACAGAAATAAATCTTGCAAAGAGATCCACGAAATACAGATGTAACTCTGTGAGTGGAAGTCACACATCACAGAGCAATTTCTCAGAAAGCTTCTTTCCAGATTTCATCTCAGGATATTTCCTTTTTCACCATAGCCCTCTAGGGGTTCCAAATATCACTTTGCCAATTCCACAAGAACTGTCTTAGCGAAAGGCTTCTTGAGGTGAAAGCTGTAACTCTGTGAGATGATTTCACAGAACACAAAGAAGTTTCTCAGAAAGCTTCTTTCTCTTTGTTATCAGAGGATATTTCCTTTGACCCTATAGTCTTTAAAGGGATCCGAAATATCTGTTCTCGGATTCCACAGAAATAAGCCTTGCAAAGAGATCCACGAAATACAGATTTAACTCTGTGAGATGAATGAACAGAACACTAAGCATTTCTCAGAAAGCTTCTTTCCAGATTTGATCTGAGGATATTTCCTTTTTCACCTTAGCCCTCTATGGGCTTCCAAATATCACTTTGCCAATTCCACAAGAACTGTCTTAGCGAAAGGCTTCTTGAGCGGAAAGCTGTAACTCTGTGAGATGATTTCACAGAACACGAAGAAGTTTCTCAGAAAGCTTCTTTCTCTTTGTTATCGGAGGATATTTCCTTTGGCCCTATAGTCTTCAAAGGGATCCGAAATATCTGTTCTCAGATTCCACAGAAATAAGGCTAGCAAAGAGATCCACGAAATACAGATGTAACTCTGTGAGGGGAAGTCTCACATCACAGAGCAGTTTCTCAGAAAGCTTCTTTCCAGATTTCATCTGAGGATGTTTCCTTTTTCACCATAGCCCTCTATGGGATTCCAAATATCACTTTGCCAATTCCACAAGAACTGTCTTAGCGAAAGACTTCTAGAGGGGAAAGCTGTAACTCTGTGAGATGATTTCACAGAACACAAGAAGTTTCTCACAAAGCTTCTTTCTCTTTGTTATCGGAGGATATTTCCTTTGGCGCCATAGTCTTCAAAGGGATTCGAAATATCTGTTCTCAGATTCCACAGAAATAAGGCTAGCAAAGAGATCCACGAAATACAGTTGTAACTCTGTGAGTGGAAGTCACACATCACAGAGCAGTTTCCCAGAAAGCTGCTTTCCAGATTTCATCTGAGGATATTTCCTTTTTCACCATAGCCCTCTAAGGCATTCCAAATATCACTTTGCCAATTCCACAAGAACTGCCTTATCGAAAGGCTTCTTGAGGAGAAAGCTGTAACTCTCTGAGATGATTTCACAGAACACAAAGAAGTTTCTCACAAAGCTTCTTTCTCTTTGTTATCAGAGGATATTTCCTTTGGCCCTATAGTCTTCAAAGGAATCCGAAATATCTGTTCTGAGATTCCACAGAAATAAGGCTAGCAAAGAGATCCACGAAATACAGATGTAACACTGTGAGATGAATGAACAGAACACTAAGCAGTTTCTGAGAACGGTTCTTTCCAGATTTCATCTGAGGATATTTCCTTTTTCACCATAGCCCTCTATGGGCTTGCAAATATCACCTTGCCAATTCCACAAGGACCGTCTTAGCGAAAGGCTTCTTGAGGGGAAATCTGTAACTCTGTGAGATGATTTCACAGAACACAAAGAAGTTTCTCACGAAGCTTCTTTCTCTTTGTTATCGGAGGATATTTCCTTTGGCCCTATAGTCTTCAAAGGGATCCGAAATATCTGTTCTCAGCTTCCACAGAAATAAGGCTAGCAAAGAGATCCACGAAATACAGATGTAACTCTGTGAGTGGAAGTCACGATCACAGAGCAGTTTCTCAGAAAGCATCTTTCCAGATTTCATCTGAGGATATTTCCTTTTTCACCATAGCCCTCTATGGCCTTCCATATATCACTTTGCCAATTCCACAAGATCTGTCTTAGCGAAAGGCTTCTTGAGGGGAAAGCTGTAACTCTGTGAGATGATTTCACAGAACACAAAGAAGTTTCTCACAAAGCTTCTTTCTCTTTGTTATCGGAGGATATTTCCTTTGTCCCTAGAGTCTTCGAAGGATCCGAAATATCTGTTCTCAGATTCCACAGAAATAAGGCTAGCAAAGAAATCCACGAAATACAGATGTAACTCTGTGAGACGAATGAACAGAACACTAAACAGTTTCTCAGAAAGCTTCTTTCCAGTTTTCATCTGAGGATATTTCCTTTTTCACCATAGCCCTCTAGGGGTTCCAAATATCACTTTCCCAATTCCACAAGAAATGTCTTAGCGAAAGGCTTCTTGAGGTGAAAGCTGTAACTCTTTGAGATGATTTCACAGAACACAAAGAAGTTTCTCAGAAAGCTTCTTTCCCTTTGTTATCAGAGGATATTCCCTTTGACCCTATAGTCTTTAAAGGGATCCGAAATATCTGTTCTCGGATTCCACAGAAATAAGCCTTGCTAAGAGATCCACGAAATGCAGATTTAACTCTGTGAGATGAATGAACAGAACACTAAGCATTTCTCAGAAAGCTTCTTTCCAGATTTGATCTGAGGATATTTCCTTTTTCACCTTAGCCCTCTATGGGCTTCCAAATATCACTTTGCCAATTCCACAAGAACTGTCTTAGCGAAAGGCTTCTTGAGCGGAAAGCTATAACTCTGTGAGATGATTTCACAGAACACGAAGATGTTTCTCAGAAAGCTTCTTTCTCTTTGTTATCGGAGGATATTTCCTTTGGCCCTATAGTCTTCAAAGGGATCCGAAATATCTGTTCTCAGATTCCACAGAAATAAGGCTAGCAAAGAGATCCACGAAATACAGATGTAACTCTGTGAGGGGAAGTCACACATCACAGAGCAGTTTCTCAGAACGCTTCTTTCCAGATTTCAACTGAGGATGTTTCCTTTTTCACCATAGCCCTCTATGGGATTCCAAATATCACTTTGCCAATTCCACAAGAACTGTCTTAGCGAAAGACTTCTAGAGGGGAAAGCTGTAACTCTGTGAGATGATTTCACAGAACACAAGAAGTTTCTCACAAAGCTTCTTTCTCTTTGTTATCGGAGGATATTTACTTTGGCCCCATAGTCTTCAAAGGGATTCGAAATATCTGTTCTCAGATTCCACAGAAATAAGGCTAGCAAAGAGATCCACGAAATACAGTTGTAACTCTGTGAGTGGAAGTCACACATCACAGAGCAGTTTCCCAGAAAGCTGCTTTCCAGATTTCATCTGAGGATATTTCCTTTTTCACCATAGCCCTCTGAGGCATTCCAAATATCACTTTGCCAATTCCACAAGAACTGCCTTATCGAAAGGCTTCTTGAGGAGACAGCTGTAACTCTCTGAGATGATTTCACAGAACACAAAGAAGTTTCTCACAAAGCTTCTTTCTCTTTGTTATCAGAGGATATTTCCTTTGGCCCTATAGTCTTCAAAGGGATCCGAAATATCTGTTCTCAGATTCCACAGAAATAAGGCTAGCAAAGAGATCCACGAAATACAGATGGAACTCTGTGAGTGGAAGTCACACATCACAGAGCAGTTTCCCAGAAAGCTTCTTTCCAGATTTCATCTGAGGATATTTCCTTTTTCACCATAGCCCTCTATGGCCTTCCAAATATCACTTTGCCAATTCCACAAGAACTGTCTTAGCGAAAGGCTTCCTGAGGGGAAAGCTGTAACTCTGTGAGATGATTTCACAGAACACAAAGAAGTTTCTCAGAAATCTTCTTTCTCTTTGTTATCGGAGGATATTTCCTTTGGCCCTATAGTCTTCAAAGGGATCCGATGTATCTGTTCTCAGATTCCACAGAAATAAGGCTAGCAAAGAGATCCACGAAATACAGATGTAACTCTGTGAGTGGAAGTCACACATCACAGAGCAGTTTCTCAGAAAGATTGTTTCCAGGTTTCATCTGAGGATATTTCCTTTTTCACCATAGCCCTCTATGGGCTTCCAAATATCACTTTGCCAATTCCACAAGAACTGTCTTAGCGAAAGGCTTCTTGAGGGGAAAGCTGTAACGCTGTGAGATGATTTCACAGAACACAAAGAAGTTTCTCAGAAAGCTTCTTTCTCTTTGTTATCGGAGGATATTTCCTTTGGCCCTATAGTCTTCAAAGGGATCCGAAATATGTGTTCTCAGATTCCACAGAAATAACGATAGCAAAGAGATCCACGTAATATAGCTGTAACTCTGTGAGATGAATGAACAGAACACTAAGCAGTTTCTCAGAACGCTTCTTTCCAGATTTCATCTGAGATTATTTCCTTTTTCACCGTAGCCCTCTATGGGCTTCCAAATATCACTTTGCCAATTCCACAAGAACTGTCTTAGCGAAAGGCTTCCTGAGGGGATAGCTGTAACTCTGTGAGATGATTTCACAGAACACAAAGAAGTTTCTCACAAAGCTTCTTGCTCTTTGTTATTGGAGGATATTTCCCTTGGCCCTATAGTCTTCAAAGGGATCCGATGTATCTGTTCTCAGATTCCACAGAAATAAGGCTAGCAAAGAGATCCACGAAATATAGATGTAACTCTGTGAGTGGAAGTCACACATCACAGAGCAGTTTCTCAGAAAGCTTCTTTCCAGATTTCATCTGAGGATATTTCCTTTTTCACCATATTCCTCTATAGGCTTCCAAATATCACTTTGCCAATTCCATAAGAACTGTCTTAGCGATAGGCTTCTTGAGGGGAAAGATGTAACTCTGTGAGATGATTTCACAGAACACAAAGAAGTTTCTCAGAAAGCTTCTTTCTCTTTGTTATCGGAGGATATTTCCTTTGGACCTATAGTCTTCAAAGGGATCCGAAATATCTGTTCTCAGATTCCACAGAAATAAGGCTAGCAAAGAGATCCACGAAATACAGATGTAACTCTGTGAGTGGAATTCACACATCACAGAGAAGTTTCTCAGAAAGCTTCTTTCCAGATTTCATCTGAGGATATTTCCTTTTTCACCATAGCCCTCTATGGGCTTCCAAATATCACTTTGCCAATTCCACAAGAACTGTCTTAGAGAAAGGCTTCTTGAGGGAAAAGCTGTAACTCTGTGAGATGATGTCACAGAACACAAAGAAGTTTCTCACAAAGCTTCTTTCTCTTTGTTATCGGAGGATATTTCCTTTGGCCCTATAGTCTTCAAAGGGATCCGAAATATCTGTTCTCAGATTCCACAGAAATAAGGCTAACAAAGAGATCCACGAAATACAGAAAACTCTGTGAGATGAATGAACAGAACACTAAGCAGTTTCTCAGAAAGCTTCTTTCCAGATTTCATCTGAGGATATTTCCTTTTTCACCATAGCCCTCTATGGGCTTGCAAATATCACTTTTCGAGTTTCACAAGAACTGTCTTAGCGAAAGTCTTCTAGAGGGGAAAGGTGTACCTCTGTGAGATGATTTCACAGAACACAAAGAAGATTCTCAGAAAGCTTGTTTCTCTTTGTTTTAGGAGAATATTTCCTTTGGCCCCATAGTCTTCAAAGGTATCCGAAATATCTGTTCTCAGATTCCACCGACATAAGGCTAGCAAAGAGATCCACGATATAGAGATGTCACCCTGTTAGATGAATTATCAGAACACTAAGCTGTTTCTCAGAAAGCTTCTTTCCAGATTTCAACTGAGGATGTTTCCTTTTTCACCATAGCCCTCTATGGGATTCCAAATATCACTTTGCCAATTCCACAAGAACTGTCTTAGCGAAAGACTTCTAGAGGGGAAAGCTGTAACTCTGTGAGATGATTTCACAGAACACAAGAAGTTTCTCACAAAGCTTCTTTCTCTTTGTTATCGGAGGATATTTCCTTTGGCCCCATAGTCTTCAAAGGGATTCGAAATATCTGTTCTCAGATTCCACAGAAATAAGGCTAGCAAAGAGATCCACGAAATACAGTTGTAACTCTGTGAGTGGAAGTCACACATCACAGAGCAGTTTCCCAGAAAGCTGCTTTCCAGATTTCATCTGAGGATATTTCCTTTTTCACCAGAGCCCTCTGAGGCATTCCAAATATCACTTTGCCAATTCCACAAGAACTGCCTTATCGAAAGGCTTCTTGAGGAGAAAGCTGTAACTCTCTGAGATGATTTCACAGAACACAAAGAAGTTTCTCACAAAGCTTCTTTCTCTTTGTTATCAGAGGATATTTCCTTTGGCCCTATAGTCTTCAAAGGGATCCGAAATATCTGTTCTCAGATTCCACAGAAATAAGGCTAGCAAAGAGATCCACGAAATACAGATGGAACTCTGTGAGTGGAAGTCACACATCACAGAGCAGTTTCCCAGAAAGCTTCTTTCCAGATTTCATCTGAGGATATTTCCTTTTTCACCATAGCCCTCTATGGCCTTCCAAATATCACTTTGCCAATTCCACAAGAACTGTCTTAGCGAAAGGCTTCCTGAGGGGAAAGCTGTAACTCTGTGAGATGATTTCACAGAACACAAAGAAGTTTCTCAGAAATCTTCTTTCTCTTTGTTATCGGAGGATATTTCCTTTGGCCCTATAGTCTTCAAAGGGATCCGATGTATCTGTTCTCAGATTCCACAGAAATAAGGCTAGCAAAGAGATCCACGAAATACAGATGTAACTCTGTGAGTGGAAGTCACACATCACAGAGCAGTTTCTCAGAAAGATTGTTTCCAGGTTTCATCGGAGGATATTTCCTTTTTCACCATAGCCCTCTATGGCCTTCCAAATATCACTTTGCCAATTCCACAAGAACTGTCTTAGCGAAAGGCTTCTTGAGGGGAAAGCTGTAACGCTGTGAGATGATTTCACAGAACACAAAGAAGTTTCTCAGAAAGCTTCTTTCTCTTTGTTATCGGAGGATATTTCCTTTGGCCCTATAGTCTTCAAAGGGATCCGAAATATGTGTTCTCAGATTCCACAGAAATAACGATAGCAAAGAGATCCACGTAATATAGCTGTAACTCTGTGAGATGAATGAACAGAACACTAAGCAGTTTCTCAGAACGCTTCTTTCCAGATTTCATCTGAGGATATTTCCTTTTTCACCGTAGCCCTCTATGGGCTTCCAAATATCACTTTGCCAATTCCACAAGAACTGTCTTAGCGAAAGGCTTCCTGAGGGGATAGCTGTAACTCTGTGAGATGATTTCACAGAACACAAAGAAGTTTCTCACAAAGCTTCTTGCTCTTTGTTATTGGAGGATATTTCCCTTGGCCCTATAGTCTTCAAAGGGATCCGATGTATCTGTTCTCAGATTCCACAGAAATAAGGCTAGCAAAGAGATCCACGAAATATAGATGTAACTCTGTGAGTGGAAGTCACACATCACAGAGCAGTTTCTCAGAAAGCTTCTTTCCAGATTTCATCTGAGGATATTTCCTTTTTCACCATATTCCTCTATAGGCTTCCAAATATCACTTTGCCAATTCCATAAGAACTGTCTTAGCGAAAGGCTTCTTGAGGGGAAAGATGTAACTCTGTGAGATGATTTCACAGAACACAAAGAAGTTTCTCAGAAAGCTTCTTTCTCTTTGTTATCGGAGGATATTTCCTTTGGACCTATAGTCTTCAAAGGGATCCGAAATATCTGTTCTCAGATTCCACAGAAATAAGGCTAGCAAAGAGATCCACGAAATACAGATGTAACTCTGTGAGTGGAATTCACACATCACAGAGAAGTTTCTCAGAAAGCTTCTTTCCAGATTTCATCTGAGGATATTTCCTTTTTCACCATAGCCCTCTATGGGCTTCCAAATATCACTTTGCCAATTCCACAAGAACTGTCTTAGAGAAAGGCTTCTTGAGGGAAAAGCTGTAACTCTGTGAGATGATGTCACAGAACACAAAGAAGTTTCTCACAAAGCTTCTTTCTCTTTGTTATCGGAGGATATTTCCTTTGGCCCTATAGTCTTCAAAGGGATCCGAAATATCTGTTCTCAGATTCCACAGAAATAAGGCTAACAAAGAGATCCACGAAATACAGAAAACTCTGTGAGATGAATGAACAGAACACTAAGCAGTTTCTCAGAAAGCTTCTTTCCAGATTTCATCTGAGGATATTTCCTTTTTCACCATAGCCCTCTATGGGCTTCCAAATATCACTTTTCGAGTTTCACAAGAACTGTCTTAGCGAAAGTCTTCTAGAGGGGAAAGGTGTACCTCTGTGAGATGATTTCACAGAACACAAAGAAGATTCTCAGAAAGCTTGTTTCTCTTTGTTTTAGGAGAATATTTCCTTTGGCCCCATAGTCTTCAAAGGTATCCGAAATATCTGTTCTCAGATTCCACCGACATAAGGCTAGCAAAGAGATCCACGATATAGAGATGTCACCCTGTTAGATGAATTATCAGAACACTAAGCTGTTTCTCAGAAAGCTTCTTTCCAGATTTCATCTGAGGATATTTCCTTTTTCACCATAGCCCTCTATGGGCTTCCAAATATCACTTTCCCAATTCCACAAGAACTGTCTTAGCAAAAGGCTTCTAGAGGGGAAAGCTGTAACTCTGTGAGATGATTTTACAGAACACAAAGAAGTTTCTCAGAAAGCTTCTTTCTCTTTGTTATCGGAGGATATTTCCTTTGGCCCTATAGTCTTCAAAGGGATCCGAAATATCTGTTCTCAGATTCCACAGAAATAAGGCTATCAAAGAGATCCACGAAATACAGATGTCACACTGTGACTGGAAGTCACACATCACAGTGCAGTTTCTCAGAAAGCTTCTTTCCAGATTTCATCTGAGGATATTTCCTTTTTCAACATAGACCTCTATGGGCTTCCAGATATCACTTTGCCAATTCCACAAGAATTGTCTTAGCGAAAGGCTTCTTGAAGGGAAAGATGTAACTCTGTGAGATGATTTCACAGAACACATAGAAGTTTCTCACAAAGCTTCCTTCTCTTTGTTACCGGAGTATATTTCCTTTGGCCCTAAAGTCTTCAAACGGATCCGAAATATCTGTTCTCAGATTCCACAGAAATAAGGCTAGCAAAGAGATACACGAAATAAAAATGTAACTCTGTGAGATGAATTAACAGAACACTAAGCAGTTTCTCAGAAAGCTTCTTTCCAGATTTCATCTGAGGATATTTCCTTTTTCACCATAGCCCTCTATGGGCTTCCAAATATCACTTAGCCAATTGCACAAGAACTCTCTTACCGAAAGGCTTCTTGAGGGGAAAGCTGTAACTCTGTGAGATGATTTCAGAGAACACAAAGAAGTTTCTCAGAAAGCTTCTTTCCAGATTTCATCTGAGGATATTTCCTTTTTCACCATAGCCCTCTAAGAGCTTCCAAATATCACTTTGCCACTTCCACAAGAACTGTCTTAGCGAAAGGCTTCTTGAGAGGAAAGCTGTAACTCTGTGAGATGATTTCACAGAACACAAAGAAGTTTCTCAGAAAGCTTCTTTCTCTTCGTTATCGGAGGATATTTCCTTTGGCCCTATAGTCTTCAAAGGTATCCGAAATATCTGTTCTCAGATTCCACAGAAATAAGGCTAGCAAAGAGATCCACGAAATACAGATGTCACTCTGTGAGATGAATTAACAGAACACTAAGCAGTTTCTCAGAAAGCTTCTTTCCAGATTTCATCTGAGGATATTTCCTTTTTCACCATAGCCCTCTATGGGCTTCCAAATATCACTTTGCCAATTCCAAAAGAACTGTCTTAGCGAAAGGCTTCTTGAGGGGAAAGCTGTAATTCTGTAAGATGATTTCACAGAACACAAAGAAGTTTCTCACAAAGCTTCCTTCTCTTTGTTATCGGAGGATATTTCCTTTGGCCCTATAGTCTTCAAAGGGATCCGAAATATCTGTTCTCAGATTCCACAGAAGCAAGGCTAGCAAAGAGATCCACGAATTACAGATGTAACTCTGTAGTGGAAGTCACACATCACAGAGCAGTTTCTCAGAAAGCTTCTTTCCAGATTTCATCTGAGGATATTTCCTTTTTCACCATAGCCCTCTACGGGCTTCCAAGTATCTCTTTGCAAATTCCACAAGAACTGTCTTAGCGAAAGTCTTCTTGATGGGATAGCTGTATCTCTGTGAGATGATTTCACAGAACAGAAAGAAGTTTCTCAGAAAGCTTCTTTCTCTCTGATATCGGAGGATATTTTCTTTTTTCCCTATAGTCTTCAAAGGGATCCGAAATATCTGTTCTCAGATTCCACAGAAATAAGGCTAGTAAAGAGATCTACGAAATACAGATGTAACTCTGTGAGTGGAAGTCACACATCACAGAGCAGTTTCTCAGAAAGCTTCTTTCCAGATTTCATCTGAGGATATTTCTTTTTTCACCATAGCCACCTATGGGCTTCCAAATATCACTTTCCCAATTCCACAAGAATTGTCTTAGCGAAAGGCTTCTTGAGGGGAAAGCTGTAACTCTGTTAGATGATTTCACAGAACACAAAGAAGTTTCTCACAAAACTTCTTTCTCTTTGTTATTGGAGGATAATTCCTTTGGCCCTATAGTCTTCAAAGGGATCCGAAATATCTGTTCTCATATACCACAGAAATAAGGCTAGCAAAGAAATCCACGAAATACAAATGTAACTCTGTGAGATGAATTAACAGAACACTAAGCAGTTTCTCAGAAAGCTTCTTTCCAGATTTCATCTGAGGATATTTCCTTTTTCACCATAGCTCTCTATGGGCTTCCAAATATCACTTTGCCAATTCCACAAGAAGTGTCTTAGTGAAAGGCTTCTTGGGGGGAAAGCTGTAACTCTGGGAGATGATTTCACAGAACACAAAGAAGTTTCTCAGAAAGCTTCTTTCTCTTTGTTATCGGAGGATAATTCCTTTGGCCCTATTGTCTTCAAAGGGAACCGAAATATCTGTTCTCAGAGTCCACAGAAATAAGGCTAGCAAAGAGAACCAAGAAATACAGTTGTAACTGTGTGACATGAATGAACAGAACACTAAGCAGTTTCTCATAAATTTTCTTTCCAGATTTCATCTGAGGATATTTCCTTTTTCACCATAGCCCTCTATGGGCTTCCAAATATCACTTAGCCAATTGCACAAGAACTGTCTTAGTGAAAGGCTTCTTGAGGGGAAAGCTGTAACTCTGTGAGATGATTTCACAGAACACAAAGAAGTTTCTCACGAAGCTTCTTTCCCTTTGTTATCGGTGGATATTTCCTTTGGCCCTATAGTCTTCAAAGGGATAGGTAATATCTGTTCTCAGATTCCACAGAAATACGGCTAGCAAAGAGATCCACGAAATACAGATGTAACTCTGTGAGATAAATGAACAGAACACTAAGCAGTTTCTCAGAAATTTTCTTTCCAGATTTCATCTGAGGATATTTCCTTTTTCACCGTAGCCCTCTATGGGCTTCCAAATATCACTTTTCCAATTCCAGAAGAACTGTCTTAGCGAAAGGCTTCTTGAAGGGAAAGCTGTAACTCTGTGAGATGATTTCACAGAACACGAAGACGTTTCTCAGAAAGCTTCTTTCTCTTTGTTATCGGAGGATATTTCCTTTGGCCCTATAGTCTTCAAAGGTATCCGAAAAATCTGTTCTCAGATTCCACAGAAATAAGGCTAGCAAAGAGATCCACGAAATACAGATGTAACTATGTGAGTGGAAGTCACACATCACAGAGCTGTTTCTCAGAAAGCTTCTTTCCAGATTTCATCTGAGGATATTTCCCTTTTCACCACAGAACTCTATGGGCTTCCAAATAACACTTTGCCAATTCCATAAGAACTCTCTTTGCGAATGGCTTCTTGAGGGGAAAGCTGTAACTCTGTGAGATGATTTCACAGAACACAAAGAAGTTTCTCACAAAACTTCTTTCTCTTTGTTATTGGAGGATATTTCCTTGCCCCTATAGTCTTCAAAGGGATCCGAAATATCTGTTCTCATATTCCACAGAAATAAGGCTAGCAAAGAGATCCACGAAATACAAATGTAACTCTGTGAGATGAATTAACAGAACACTAAACAGTTTCTCAGAAAGCTTCTTTCCAGATTTCATCTGAGGATATTTCCTTTTTCACCATAGCCCTCTACGGGCTTCCAAGTATCTCTTTGCAAATTCCACAAGAACTGTCTTAGCGAAAGTCTTCTTGATGGGATAGCTGTATCTCTGTGAGATGATTTCACAGAACAGAAAGAAGTTTCTCAGAAAGCTTCTTTCTCTCTGATATCGGAGGATATTTTCTTTTTTCCCTATAGTCTTCAAAGGGATCCGAAATATCTGTTCTCAGATTCCACAGAAATAAGGCTAGTAAAGAGATCTACGAAATACAGATGTAACTCTGTGAGTGGAAGTCACACAGCACAGAGCAGTTTCTCAGAAAGCTTCTTTCCAGATTTCATCTGAGGATATTTCCTTTTTCACCATAGCCACCTATGGGCTTCTAAATATCACTTTCCCAATTCCACAAGAATTGTCTTAGCGAAAGGCTTCTTGAGGGGAAAGCTGTAACTCTGTTAGATGATTTCACAGAACACAAAGAAGTTTCTCACAAAACTTCTTTCTCTTTGTTATTGGAGGATAATTCCTTTGGCCCTATAGTCTTCAAAGGGATCCGAAATATCTGTTCTCATATTCCACAGAAATAAGGCTAGCAAAGAGATCCAAGAAATACAGATGTAACTCTGTGAGATGAATTAACAGAACACTAAGCAGTTTCTCAGAAAGCTTCTTTCCAGATTTCATCTGAGGATATTTCCTTTTTCACCATAGCTCTCTATGGGCTTCCAAATATCACTTTGCCAATTCCACAAGAAGTGTCTTAGTGAAAGGCTTCTTGGGGGGAAAGCTGTAACTCTGGGAGATGATTTCACAGAACACAAAGAAGTTTCTCAGAAAGCTTCTTTCTCTTTGTTATCGGAGGATATTTCCTTTGGCCCTATTGTCTTCAAAGGGAACCGAAATATCTGTTCTCAGAGTCCACAGAAATAAGGCTAGCAAAGAGAACCAAGAAATACAGTTGTAACTGTGTGACATGAATGAACAGAACACTAAGCAGTTTCTCAGAAATTTTCTTTCCAGATTTCATCTGAGGATATTTCCTTTTTCACCATAGCCCTCTATGGGCTTCCAAATATCACTTAGCCAATTGCACAAGAACTGTCTTAGTGAAAGGCTTCTTGAGGGGAAAGCTGTAACTCTGTGAGATGATTTCACAGAACACAAAGAAGTTTCTCACGAAGCTTCTTTCTCTTTGTTATCGGTGGATATTTCCTTTGGCCCTATAGTCTTCAAAGGGATAGGTAATATCTGTTCTCAGATTCCACAGAAATACGGCTAGCAAAGAGATCCACGAAATACAGATGTAACTCTGTGAGATAAATGAACAGAACACTAAGCAGTTTCTCAGAAATTTTCTTTCCAGATTTCATCTGAGGATATTTCCTTTTTCACCGTAGCCCTCTATGGGCTTCCAAATATCACTTTTCCAATTCCAGAAGAACTGTCTTAGCGAAAGGCTTCTTGAAGGGAAAGCTGTAACTCTGTGAGATGATTTCACAGAACACGAAGACGTTTCTCAGAAAGCTTCTTTCTCTTTGTTATCGGAGGATATTTCCTTTGGCCCTATAGTCTTCAAAGGTATCCGAAAAATCTGTTCTCAGATTCCACAGAAATAAGGCTAGCAAAGAGATCCACGAAATACAGATGTAACTATGTGAGTGGAAGTCACACATCACAGAGCTGTTTCTCAGAAAGCTTCTTTCCAGATTTCATCTGAGGATATTTCCCTTTTCACCACAGAACTCTATGGGCTTCCAAATAACACTTTGCCAATTCCATAAGAACTCTCTTTGCGAATGGCTTCTTGAGGGGAAAGCTGTAACTCTGTGAGATGATTTCAGAGAACACAAAGAAGTTTCTCACAAAACTTCTTTCTCTTTGTTATTGGAGGATATTTCCTTGCCCCTATAGTCTTCAAAGGGATCCGAAATATCTGTTCTCATATTCCACAGAAATAAGGCTAGCAAAGAGATCCACGAAATACAAATGTAACTCTGTGAGATGAATTAACAGAACACTAAACAGTTTCTCAGAAAGCTTCTTTCCAGATTTCATCTGAGGATATTTCCTTTTTCACCATAGCCCTCTATGGGCTTCCAAATAACACTTTGCCAATTCCATAAGAACTGTCTTTGCGAATGGCTTCTTGAGGGGAAAGCTGTAACTCTGTGAGATGATTTCACAGAACACAAAGAAGTTTCTCAGAAAGCTTCCTTCTCTTTGTTACCGGAGTATATTTCCTTTGGCCCTAAAGTCTTCAAAGGGATCCGAAATATCTGTTCTCAGATTCCACCGACATAAGGCTAGCAAAGAGATCCAGGAAATACAGATGTCACTCTGTTAGATGAATTATCAGAAAACTAAGCAGTTTCTCAGAAAGCTTCTTTCCAGATTTCATCTGAGGATATTTCCTTTTTCACCATAGCCCTCTATGGGCTTCCAAATATCACTTAGCCAATTCCACAAGAACTCTCTTAGTGAAAGTCTTCTTGAGGGGAAAGCTGTAACTCTGTGAGATGATTTCAGAGAACACGAAGAAGTTTCTCAGAAAGCTTCTTTCTCTTTGTTATTGGAGGATATTTCCCTTGGCACTATAGTCTTCAAAGGGATCCGAAATATCTGTTCTCAGATTCCACAGAAATAAGGTTATCAAGGAGATCCACGAAATACAGATGTAACTCTATGAGTGGAATTCCCACATCACAGAGCAGTTTCTCCGAAAGCTTCTTTCCAGATTTCATCTAAGGATATTTCCTTTTTCACCATAGCCCTCTAAGGGCTTCCAAATATCACTTTGTCAATTCCACAAGAACTGTCTTAGCGAAAGGCTACTTGAGGGGAAAGCTGTAACTCTGTGAGATGATTTCACAGAACACAAAGAAGTTTCTCAGAAAGCTTCTTTCTCTTTGTTATCGGAAGATATTTCCTTTGGCCCTGTGGTCTTCAAAGGGATCCGAAATATCTGTTCTCAGATTCCACAGAAATAAGGCTAGCAAAGAGATCCACGAAATAAAGATGTAACTCTGTGAGATGAATTAACAGAACACTAAGCAGTTTCTCAGAAAGCTTCTTTCCACATTTCATATGAGGATATTTCCTTTTTCACCATAGCCTCTATGGGCTTCCAAATATCACTTTGCCAATTCCACAAGAACTGTCTTAGCGAAAGAATCTTGAGGGGAAAGCTGTAATTCTGTGAGATTATTTCACAGAACACAAGGAAGTTTCTCAGAAAGCTTCTTTCTCTTTGTTATCGGAGGATATTTCCTTTGGCCCTATAGTCTTCAAAGGGATCCGAAATATCTGTTCTCAGATTCCACAGAAATAAGACTAGCAAAGAGATCCAAGAAATACAGATGTAACACTGTGAGTGGAAGTCACACATAACAGAGCAGTTTTTCAGAAAGCTTCTTTCCAGATTTCATCTGAGGATATTTGTTTTTTCACCATAGCCCTCTATGGGCTTCCAAATATCACTTTGTCAATTCCACAAGAACTGTCTTAGCGAAAGGCTTCTTGAGGGGAAAGCTGTAACTCTGTGAGATGATTTCACAGAACACAAAGAAGTTTCTCAGAAAGCTTCTTTCTCTTTGTTATCGGAGGATATTTCCTTTGGCCCTACAGTCTTCAAAGGGTCCGAAATATCTGTTCTCAGATTCCACAGAAATAAGGCTAGCAAAGAGATCCACGAAATACAAATGTATCTCTGTGAGATGAATTAACAGAACACTAAGCAGTTTCTCTGAAAGCTTCTTTCCAGATTTCATCTGAGGATATTTCCTTTTTCACCATAGCCCTCTATGGGCTTCCAAATATCACTTTGCCAATTCCACAAGAACTGTCTTAGCGAAAGGCTTCTTGAGGGGAATGCTGTAACTCTGTGAGATGATTTCACAGAACACAAAGTAGTTTCTCACAAAGCTACTTTCTCTTTGTTATCGGAGGATATTTCCTTTGGCCCTATAGTCTTCAAAGGGATCCGAAATATCTGTTCTCAGATTACACAGAAATAAGGCTTGCAAAAAGATCCACGAAATACAGATGTCACTCTGTGAGTGGAAGTCACACATCACAGACCAATTTCTCAGAAAGCTTCTTTCCAGATTTCATCTGAGGATATTTCCTATTTCACCATAGCCCTCTATGGGCTTCCAAATATCACTTTGCCAATTCCGCAGGAACTGTCTTAGCGAAAAGATTCTTGAGGGGAAAGCTGTAACTCTGTGAGATGATTTCAAAGAACACAAAGAAGTTTCTCAGAAAGCTTCTTTCTCTTTGTTATCGGAGGACAATTACTTTGGCTCTATAATCTTCAAAGGGATCCGAAATATCTGTTCTCAGATTCCACAGAAATAAGGCTAGCAAAGAGATCCACGAAATACACATGTAACTCTGTGAGTGGAAGTCACACATCACAGAGCAATTTCTCAGAAAGCTTCTTTCCATTTTTCATCTGAGGATATTTCCTTTTTCATCATAGCCCTCTATGGACTTCCAAATATCACTTTGCCAATTCCGCAAGAACTGTCTTAGCGAAAAGATTCTTGAGGTGAAAGCTGTAACTCTGTGAGATGATTTCAAAGAACACAAAGAAGTTTCTCAGAAAGCTTCCTTCTCTTTGTTATCGGAGGACATTTCCTTTGGGCCTATAATCTTCAAAGGGATCCGAAATATCTGTTCTCAGATTCCACAGAAATAAATCTTGCAAAGAGATCCACGAAATACAGATGTAACTCTGTGAGTGGAAGTCACACATCACAGAGCAATTTCTCAGAAAGCTTCTTTCCAGATTTCATCTCAGGATATTTCCTTTTTCACCATAGCCCTCTAGGGGCTTACAAATATCACTTTGCCAATTCCACAGGAACTGTCTTAGCGAAAAGAAACTTCAGGGGAAAGCTGTAACTCTGTGAGATGATTTCAAAGAACACAAAGAAGTTTCTCAGAAAGCTTCTTTCTCTTTGTTATCGGAGGACATTTACTTTGGCTCTATAATCTTCAAAGGGATCCGAAATATCTGTTCTCATATTCCACAGAAATAAGGCTAGCAAAGAGATACACGAAATACAGATGAAACTCTGTGAGATGAATTAACAGAACACTAAGCAGTTTCTCAGAAAGCTTCTTTCCAGATTTCATCTGAGGATATTTCCTTTTTCACCATAGCCCTCTATGGGCTTCCAAATATCACTTTGCCAATTCCACAAGAACTGTCTTAGCGAAAGCTTCTTGAGGGGAAAGCTGTAACTCTGTGAGATGATTTCACAGAACACAAAGAAGTTTCTCAGAAAGCTTCTTTCTCTTTGTTATCGGAGGATATTTCCTTTTTTCCCTATAGTCTTCAAAGGGATCCGAAATATCTGTTCTCAGATTCCACAGAAATAAGGCTAGCAAAGAGAACCACGAAATACAGATGTAACTCTGTGAGTGGAAGTCACACATCACAGAGCAGTTTCTCAGAAATCTTCTTTCCAGATTTCATCTGAGGATATTTCCTTTTTCACCATAGCCCTCTAAGGGCTTCCAAATATCACTTTGCCAATTCCACAAGAACTGTCTTAGCGAAAGGCTTCTTGAAGGAAAAGCTGTAACTCTGTGAGATCATTTCACAGAACACAAAGAAGTTTCTGACAAAGCTTCTTTCTCTTTGTTATCGGAGGATATTTCTTTTGGCCCTATAGTCTTCAAAGGGATCCGAAATATCTGTTCTCAGATTCCACAGAAATAAGGCTAACAAAGAGATCCAGGAAATACAGAAAACTCTGTGAGATGAATGAACAGAACACTAAGTAGTTTCTCAGAAAGCTTCTTTCCAGATTTCATCTGAGGATATTTCCTTTTTCACCGTAGCCCTCTATGGGCTTCCAAATATCACTTTGCCAATTCCACAAGAACTGTCTTAGCGAAAGTCTTCTAGAGGGGAAAGGTGTACCTCTGTGAGATGATTTCACAGAACACAAAGAAGATTCTCAGAAAGCTTCTTTCTCTTTATTATTGGAGGATATTTCCTTTGGCCCCATAGTCTTCAAAGGGATCCGAAATATCTGTTCTCAGATTCCTCAGAAATAAGGCTAGCAAAGAGATCCACGAAATACAGATGTAACTCTGTGAGTGGAAGTCACACATCACAGAGCAGTTTCTCAGAAAGCTTCTTTCCAGATTTCATCTGAGGATATTTCCTTTTTCACCATAGCCCTCTAAGGGCTTCCAAATATCACTTTGCCAATTCCACAAGAACTGTCTTAGCGAAAGGCTTCTTGAGGGGAATGCTGTAACTCTGTGAGATGATTTCACAGAACACAAAGAAGTTTCTCAGAAAGCTTCTTTCTCTTCGTTATCGGAGGATATTTCCTTTGGCCCTATAGTCTTCAAAGGTATCCGAAATATCTGTTCTCAGATTCCACAGAAATAAGGCTAGCAAAGAGATCCACGAAATACAGATGTCACTCTGTGAGATGAATTAACAGAACACTAAGCAGTTTCTCACAAAGCTTCTTTCCATATTTCATCTGAGGATATTTCCTTTTTCACCATAGCCCTCTATGGGCTTCCAAATATCACTTTGCCAATTCCACAAGAACTGTCTTAGCGAAAGGCTTCTTGATGGGATAGCTGTAACTCTGTGAGATGATTTCACAGAACGAAAAGAAGTTTTTCAGAAAGCTTCTTTCTCTTTGATATCGAAGGATATTTCCTTTTTTCCCTATAGTCTTCAAAGGGATCCGAAATATCTGTTATCAGATTCCTCAGAAATAAGGTTAGCAAAGAGATCCACGAAATACAGTTGTAACTGTGTGAGATGAATGAACAGAATACTAAGCCATTTCTCAGAAAGCTTCTTTCTCTTTGTAATCGGAATTATATTTCGTTTGGCCCTATAGTCTTCAAACGGATCCGAAATATCTGTTCTCAGATTCCACAGAAATAAGGCTAGCAAAGAGATCCACGAAATACAGATGTAACTCTGTGAGTGGAAGTCACACATCACAGAGCAGTTTCTCAGAAAGCTTCTTTCCAGATTTCATCTGAGGATATTTCTTTTTCACCATAGCCCTCTATGGGCTTCCACATATCACTCCCAATTCCACAAGAACTGTCTTAGCGAAAGGCTTCTTGAGCGGAAAGCTGTAACTCTGTGAGATGATTTCACAGAACACAACGAAGTTTCTCAGAAATCTTCTTCCTCTTTGTTATCGGAGGATATTTCCTTATTTCCCTATAGTCTTCAAAGGGATCCGAAATATCTGTTCTCAGATTTCACAGAAATAAGGCTCGCAAAGAGATCCACGAAATACAGTTGTAACTGTGTGAGTTGAATGAACAGAACACTAAGCAGTTTCTCAGAAAGCTTCTTTCCAGATTTCATCTGAGGATATTTAATTTTTCACCATAGCCCTCTATGGGCTTCCAAATATCACTTTGCCAATTCCACAAGAACTGTCTTAGCGAAAGGCTTCTTGAGGGGAAAGCTGTAACTCTGTGAGATGATTTCACAGAACACAAAGAAGTTTCTCAGAAAGCTTCTGTCTCTTTATTATCGGAGGATATTTCCTTTGGCCCTATAGTCTTCAAAGGGATCCGAAATATCTGTTCTCAGATTCCACCGAAATAAGGCTAGCAAAGAGATCCACGAAATACAGATGTAACTCTGTGAGATGAATTATCAGAACACTAAGTAGTTTCTCAGAAAGTTTCTTTCCATATTTCATCTGAGGATATTTCCTTTTTCACCATAGCCCTCTACGGGCTTCCAAATTTCACTTTGCCAATTCCACAAGAACTGTCTAAACGAAAGACTGCTTGAGGGGAAAGCTGTAAATCTGCGAGATGATTTCAGAGTACACAAAGAAGTTTCTCAGAAACCTTCTTTCTCTTTGTTATCGGAGGATATTTCCTTTGGCCATATAGTCTTCAAAGGAATGCGAAATATCTGTTCTCAGATTCCACAGAAATAAGGCTAGCAAAGAGATCCTCGAAATACAGATTTAACTCCATGAGTGGAAGTCACACATCACAGAGCAGTTTCTCAGAAGTCTACTTTCCACATTTCATCTGCGGATATTTCCTTTTTCACCTTAGACCTCTATGGGCTTCCAAATATCACTTTGCCAAATCCACAAGAACTGTCTTAGCGAAAGGCTTCTTGAGGGGAAAGCTGTAACTCTGTGAGATGATTTCACAGAACACAAAGAATTTGTCAGAAAGCTTCTTTCTCTTTGTTATCGGAGGATATTTCCTTTGGCCCTATAGTCTTCAAAGGGATCCGAAATATCTGTTCTCAGATTCCACAGAAATAAGGCTAGCAAAGAGATACACGAAATACAGAAGTAACTCTGTGAGATGAATGAAGAGAACACTAAGCAGTTTCTGAGAAAGCTTCTTTACAGATTTCATCTGAGGATATTTCCTTTTTCACCATAACCCTCTATGGGCTTCCAAATATCACTTTGCCAATTCCACAAGAACTGTCTTAGCGAAAGAATCTTGAGGGGAAAGCTGTAATTCTGTGAGATTATTTCACAGAACACAAGGAAGTTTCTCAGAAAGCTTCTTTCTCTTTGTTATCGGAGGATATTTCCTTTGGCCCTATAGTCTTCAAAGGGATCCGAAATATCTGTTCTCAGATTCCACAGAAATAAGACTAGCAAAGAGATCCAAGAAATACAGATGTAACACTGTGAGTGGAAGTCACACATAACAGAGCAGTTTTTCAGAAAGCTTCTTTCCAGATTTCATCTGAGGATATTTGTTTTTTCACCATAGCCCTCTATGGGCTTCCAAATATCACTTTTTCAATTCCACAAGAACTGTCTTAGCGAAAGGCTTCTTGAGGGGAAAGCTGTAACTCTGTGAGATGATTTCACAGAACACAGAGAAGTTTCTCAGAAAGCTTCTTTCTCTTTGTTATCGGAGGATATTTCCTTTGGCCCTACAGTCTTCAAAGGGTCCGAAATATCTGTTCTCAGATTCCACAGAAATAAGGCTAGCAAAGAGATCCACGAAATACAAATGTATCTCTGTGAGATGAATTAACAGAACACTAAGCAGTTTCTCTGAAAGCTTCTTTCCAGATTTCATCTGAGGATATTTCCTTTTTCACCATAGCCCTCTATGGGCTTCCAAATATCACTTTGCCAATTCCACAAGAACTGTCTTAGCGAAAGGCTTCTTGAGGGGAATGCTGTAACTCTGTGAGATGATTTCACAGAACACAAAGTAGTTTCTCACAAAGCTACTTTCTCTTTGTTATCGGAGGATATTTCCTTTGGCCCTATAGTCTTCAAAGGGATCCGAAATATCTGTTCTCAGATTCCACAGAAATAAGGCTTGCAAAAAGATCCACGAAATACAGATGTCACTCTGTGAGTGGAAGTCACACATCACAGAACAATTTCTCAGAAAGCTTCTTTCCAGATTTCATCTGAGGATATTTCCTATTTCACCATAGCCCTCTATGGGCTTCCAAATATCACTTTGCCAATTCCGCAGGAACTGTCTTAGCGAAAAGATTCTTGAGGGGAAAGCTGTAACTCTGTGAGATGATTTCAAAGAACACAAAGAAGTTTCTCAGAAAGCTTCTTTCTCTTTGTT
Organism: Macaca mulatta; assembly: GCF_049350105.2. NCBI lineage: Eukaryota > Metazoa > Chordata > Mammalia > Primates > Cercopithecidae > Macaca > Macaca mulatta. The sequence goes on from NC_133413.1 coordinate 46,516,748, forward strand.
ATCGGAGGACAATTACTTTGGCTCTATAATCTTCAAAGGGATCCGAAATATCTGTTCTCAGATTCCACAGAAATAAGGCTAGCAAAGAGATCCACGAAATACACATGTAACTCTGTGAGTGGAAGTCACACATCACAGAGCAGTTTCTCAGAAAGCTTCTTTCCATTTTTCATCTGAGGATATTTCCTTTTTCACCATAGCCCTCTATGGACTTCCAAATATCACTTTGCCAATTCCGCAAGAACTGTCTTAGCGAAAAGATTCTTGAGGGGAAAGCGGTAAGTCTGTGAGATGATTTCAAAGAACACAAAGAAGTTTCTCACAAAGCTTCTTTCTCTTTGTTATCGGAGGACATTTCCTTTGGCCCTATAATCTTCAAAGGGATCCGAAATATCTGTTCTCAGATTCCACAGAAATAAGGCTTGCAAAGAGATACACGAAATACAGATGTAACTCTGTGAGTGGAAGTCACACATCACAGAGCAATTTCTCAGAAAGCTTCTTTCCAGATTTCATCTGAGGATATTTCCTTTTTCACCATAGCCCTCTAGGGACTTACAATTATCACTTTGCCAATTTCACAGGAACTGTCTTAGCGAAAAGATTCTTCAGGGGAAAGCTGTAACTCTGTGAGATGATTTCAAAGAACACAAAGAAGTTTCTCAGAAAGCTTCTTTCTCTTTGTTATCGGAGGACATTTACTTTGGCTCTATAATCTTCAAAGGGATCCGAAATATCTGTTCTCATATTCCACAGAAATAAGGCTAGCAAAGAGATACACGAAATACAGATGAAACTCTGTGAGATGAATTAACAGAACACTAAGCAGTTTCTCAGAAAGCTTCTTTCCAGATTTCATCTGAGGATATTTCCTTTTTCACCATAGCCCTCTATGGGCTTCCAAATATCACTTTGCCCATTCCACAAGAACTGTCTTAGCGAAAGCTTCTTGAGGGGAAAGCTGTAACTCTGTGAGATGATTTCACAGAACACAAAGAAGTTTCTCAGAAAGCTTCTTTCTCTTTGTTATAGGAGGATATTTCCTTTGGCCCTATAGTCTTCAAAGGGATCCGAAATATCTGTTCTCAGATTCCACAGAAATAAGGCTTGCAAAGAGGTCAACGAAATACAGATATAACACTGTGAGTGGAAGTCACACATCACAGAGCAGTTTCTCAGAAAGCTTCTTTCCAGATTTCATCTGAGGATACTTCCTTTTTCATATTAGCCCTCTATTGGCTTCCAAATATCACTTTGCCAATTCCACAAGAACTGTCTTAGCGAAAGGCTTCTTGAGGGGAAAGTTGTAATTCTGTGAGATGATTTTACAGAACACAAAGAAGTATCTCAGAAAGCTTCTTTCTTTTTGTTATCGGAGGATATTTCCTTTGGCCCTATAGTCTTCAAAGGGATCCGAAATATCTGTTCTCAGATTCCACAGAAATAAGGCTAGCAAAGAGATCCACGAAATACAGATGTAACTCTGTGAGTGGAAGTCACACATCACAGAGCAGTTTCTTAGAAAGCTTCTTTCCAGATTTCATCTGAGGACATTTCCTTTTTCACCATAGCCCTCTAAGGGCTTCTAAATATCACTTTGCCAATTCCACAAGAACTGTCTTAGCGAAAGGCTTCTTGAGGAGAAAGCTGTAACTCTGTGAGATGATTTCACAGAACACAAAGAAGTTTGTCAGAAAGCTTCTTTCTCTTTGTTATCGGAGGATATTTCCTTTGGCCCTATAGTCTTCAAAGGGATCCGAAATATCTGTTCTCAGATTCCACAGAAATAAGGCTTGCAAAGAGATCCACGAAATACAGATATAACTCTGTGAGTGGAAGTCACACATCACAGAGCAATTTCTGAGAAAGCTTCTTTCCAGATTTCATCTGAGGATATTTCCTTTTTCACCATAGCCCTCTATGGGCTTCCAAATATCACTTTGCCAATTCCGCAGGAACTGTCTTAGCGAAAAGGTTCTTGAGGGGAAAGCTGTAACTCTGTGAGATGATTTCAAAGAACACAAAGAAGTTTCTCAGAAAGCTTCTTTCTCTTTGTTATCGGAGGACATTTACTTTGGCTCTATAATCTTCGAAGGGATCCGAAATATCTGTTCTCAGATTCCACAGAAATAAGGCTAGCAAAGAGATACATGATATACAGATGTAACTCTGTGAGATGAATTAACAGAACACTAAGCAGTTTCTCAGAAATCTTCTTTCCAGATTTCATCTGAGGATATTTCCTTTTTCACCATAGCCCTCCATGGGCTTCCAAATATCACTTTACCAATTCCACAAGAACTGTCTTAGCGAAAGCTTCTTGAGGGGAAAGCTGTAACTCTGTGAGATGATTTCACAGAACACAAAGAAGTTTCTCAGAAAGCTTCTTTCTCTTTGTTATCGGAGGATATTTCCTTTTTTCCCTATAGTCTTCAAAGGGATACGAAATATCTGTTCTCAGATTCCACAGAAATAAGGCTAGCAAAGAGATCCACGAAATACAGATGTATTTCTGTGAGTGGAAGTCACACATCAAAGAGAAGTTTCTCAGAAAGCTTCTTTCCAGATTTCATCTGAGGATATTTCCTTTTTCACCATATTCCTCTAAGGGCTTCTAAATATCACTTTGCCAATACCACAAAAACTGTCTTAGGGAAAGGCTTCTTGAGGAGAAATCTGTAACTCTGTGAGATGATTTCACAGAACACAAGGAAGTTTCTCAGAAAGCTTCCTTCTCTTTGTTATCAGAGGATATTTCCTTTGCCCCTATAGTCTTCAAAGGGATCCGAAATATCTGTTCTCAGATTCCACAGAAATAAGGCTTGCAAAGAGATCAACGAAATACAGATATAACACTGTGAGGGGAAGTCACACAGCACAGAGCAGTTTCTCAGAAAGCTTCTTTCCAGATTTCATCTGAGGATACTTCCTTTTTCACATTACCCCTCCATTGGCTTCCAAATATCACTTTGCCAATTCCACAAGAACTGTCTTAGCGAAAGGCTTCTTGAGGGGAAAGCTGTAACTCTGTGAGATGATTTCACAGAACACAAAGAAGTATCTCAGAAAGCTTCTTTCTCTTTGTAATCGGAGGATATTTCCTTTGGCCCTATAGTCTTCAAGGGATCCGAAATACCTGTTCTCAGATACCACAGAAATAATGCTAGCAAAGAGATCCACGAAATACAGATGTAACTCTGTGAGTGGAAGTCACACATCACAGAGCAATTTCTCAGAAAGCTTCTTTCCAGATTTCATCTGAGGATATTTCCTTTTTCACCATAGCCCTCTATGGGCTTCCAAATATCACTTTGCCAATTCCGCAAGAACTGTCTTACCGAAAAGATTCTTGAGGGGAAATCTGTAACTCTGTGAGATGATTTCAAAGAACACAAAGAAGTTTCTCAGAAAGCTTCTTTCACTTTGTTATCGGAGGACATTTCCTTTGGCCCTATAATCTTCAAAGGAATCAGAAATATCTGTTCTCTGATTCCACAGAAATAAGGCTAGCAAAGAGATCCACGAAATACAGATGTAACTCTGTGAGATGAATGAACAGAACACTAAGCAGTTTCTCAGAAAGCTTCTTTCCAGATTTCGTCTGAGGATATTTCCTTTTTCACCATAGTCCTCTAAGGGCCTCCAAATATAACTTTGCCAATTCCACAAGAACTGTCTTAGCGATAGGCTTCTTGAGGGGAAAGCTGTAACTCTGTGAGATGATTTCACAGAACACAAAGAAGTTTCTCAGAAAGCTTCTTTCTCTTTTTTATCGGAGGATATTTCCTTTGGCCCTATAGTCTTCAAAGGGATCCGAAATATCTGTTCTCAGATTCCACAGAAATAAGGCTAGCAAAGAGATCCACGAAATACAGATGTAACTCTGTGAGTGGAAGTCTCACATCACAGAGCAGTTTCTCAGAAAGCTTCTTTCCAGATTTCTTCTGAGGATATTTTCTTTTTCACCGTAGCCCTCTATGGGATTCCAAAGATCACTTTGCCAATTCCACAAGAACTGTCTTAGCGAAAGGCTTCTTGATGGGATAGCTGTAACTCTGTGAGATGATTTCACAGAACGCAAAGAAGTTTCTCAGAAAGCTTCTTTCTCTTTGATATCGGAGGATATTTCCTTTTTTCCCTATAGTCTTCAATGGGATCCGAAATATCTGTTCTCAGATTCCACAGAAATAAGGCTAGCAAAGAGATCCTCGAAATACAGATATAACTCTGTGAGTGGAAGTCACACATCATAGAGCAGTTTCTCAGAAAGCTTCTTTCCAGATTTCATCTGAGGATATTTCCTTTTTCACCATAGCCCTCTATGGGCTTCCAAATATCACTTTGCCAATTCCACAAGAACTGTCTTAGCGAAAGGCTTCTTGAGGGGAAAGATGTAACTCTGTGAGATGATTTCACAGAACACAAAGAAGTTTCTCAGAAAGCTTCTTTCTCTTTGTTATCAGAGGACATTTCCTTTGGCCCTATAATCTTCAAAGAGATCCGAAATATCTGTTCTCAGATTCCACAAAAATAAGGCTAGCAAAGAGATCCACGAAATACAGATGTAACTCTGTGAGTGGAAGTCCCACATCACAGAGCAGTTTCTCAGAAAGCTTCTTTCCAGATTTCACCTGAGGATATTTCCTTTTTCACCGTAGCCCTCTATGGGCTTCCAAATATCACTTTGCCAATTCCACAGGAACTGTCTTAGCGAAAGGCTTCTTGAGGGGAAAGCTGTAACTCTGTGAGATGATTTCACAGTACACAAAGAAGTTTCACAGAAAGCTTCTTTCTCTTTGTTATCAGAGGATATTTCCTTAGGCCCTATAGTCTTAAAAGGGATCCGAAATATCTGTTCTCAGATTCCACAGAAATAAGGCTAGCAATGAGATCCACGAAATACAGATGTAACTCTGTGAGTGGAAGTCACACATCACAGAGCAGTTTCCCAGAAAGCTTCTTTCCAGATTTCATCTGAGGATATTTTCTTTTTCACCGTAGCCCTCTATGGGCTTCCAAATATCACTTTGCCAATTCCACAAGAACTGTCTTAGCGAAAGGCTTCTTGAGGGGAAATCTGTAATTCTGTGAGATGATTTCACATTACACAAAGAAGTTTCACAGAAAGCTTCTTTCTCTTTGTTATCGGAGGATATTTCCTTTGGCCCTAAGTCTTAAAAGGGATCCGAAATATCTGTTCTCAGATTCCACAGAAATAAGGTTAGCAATGCGATCCACGAAATACAGATGTAACTCTGTGAGTGGAAGTCAGACATCACAGAGCAGTTTCTCAGAAAGCTTCTTTCCAGATTTCATCTGAGGATATTTTCTTTTTCACCATAGCCCTCTAAGGGCTTCCAAATATCACTTTGCCAATTCCACAAGAACTGTCTTAGCGAAAAGATTCTTTAGGGGAAAGCTGTAACTCTGTGAGATGATTTCAAAGAACACAAAGAAGTTTCTAAGAAAGCTTCTTTCTCTTTGTAATCGGAGGACATTTCCTTTGGCCCTATAATCTTCAAAGGGATCCGAAATATCTGTTCTCAGATTCCACAGAAATAAGGCTAGCAAAGAGATCCACGAAATACAGATGTAACTCTGTGAGATGAATGAAGAGAACACTAAGCAGTTTCTCAGAAAACTTCTTTACAGATTTCATCTGAGGATATTTCCTTTTTCACCATAGCCCTCTAGGGTCTTCCAAATATCACTTTGCCAATTCCACAAGAACTGTCTTAGCGATAGCTTCTTGAGGGGAAAGCTGTAACTCTGTCAGATGATTTCACAGAACACAAAGAGGTTTCTCAGAAAGCTTCTTTCTCTTTGTTATCGGAGGATATTTCCTTTGGCCCTATAGTCTTCAAAGGGATCCGAAATATCTGTTCTCAGATTCCACAGAAATAAGGCTAGCAAAGAGATCCACGAAATACAGATGTAACACTGTGAGTGGAAGTCACACATAACAGAGCAGTCTCAGAAAGCTTCTTTCCAGATTTCATCTGAGGATATTTCCTTATTCAACATAGCCCTCTATGGGCTTCCAAATATCACTTTGCCAATTCCACAAGAACTGTCTTAGTGAAAGGCTTCTTGAGGGGAAAGCTGTAACTCTGTGAGATGATTTCACAGAACACAAAGAAGTTTCTCAGAAAGCTTCTTTCTCTTTGTTATCGGAGGATATTTCCTTTGGCCGTATAGTCTTCAAGGGATCCGAAATATCTGTTCTCATATTCCACCGAAATAAGGCTAGCAAAGAGATCCACGAAATACAGATGTAACTCTGTGAGATGAAGGAACAGAAAACTAAGCAGTTTCTCAGAAAGCTTCTTTCCAGATTTCATCTGAGGATATTTCCTTTATCACCATAGCCCTCATGGGCTTCCAAATATCACTTTGCCAATTCCACAAGAACTGTCTTAGCGAAAGGCTTCTTGAGGGGAAAGCTGTAACTCTGTGATATGATTTCACAGAACACAAAGAAGTTTGTCAGAAAGCTTCTTTCTCTTTGTTATCGGAGGATATTTCCTTTGGCCCTATAGTCGTCAAAGGGATCCGAAATATCTGTTCTCAGATTCCACAGAAATAAGGCTAGCAAAGAGATCCACGAAATACAGATGTAACACTGTCAGATGAATGAACAGAACACTAAGCAGTTTCTCAGAAAGCTTCTTTCCAGATTTCATCTGAGGATATTTCCTTTTTCACCATAGTCCTCTAAGGGCCTCCAAATATCACTTTGCCAATTCCACAAGAACTGTCTTAGCGAAAGGCTTCTTGAGGGGCAACCTGTAACTCTGTGAGATGATTTCACAGAACACAAAGAAGTATCTCAGAAAGCTTCTTTCTCTTTGTTATCGGAGGATATTTCCTTTGGCCCTATAGTCTTCAAAGGGATCCGAAATATCTGTTCTCAGATTCCACAGAAATAAGGCTAGCAAAGAGATCCACGAAATACAGATATAACTCTGTGAGTGGAAGTCTCACATCACAGAGCAGTTTCTCAGAAAGCTTCTTTCCAGATTTCACCTGACGATAATTCCTTTTTCACCGTAGCCCTCTATGGGCTTCCAAATATCACTTTGCCAATTCCACAAGAACTGTCTTAGCGAAAGGCTTCTTGAGGGGAAATCTGTAACTCTGTGAGATGATTTCACAGTACACAAATAAGTTTCACAGAAAGCTTCTTTCTCTTTGTTATCGGAGGATATTTCCTTTGGCCCTATAGTCTTAAAAGGGATCTGAAATATCTGTTCTCAGATTCCACAGAAATAAGGCTAGCAATGAGATCCACGAAATACAGATGTAACTCTGTGAGTGGAAGTCACACATCACAGAGCAGTTTCTCATAAAGCTTCTGTCCAGATTTCATCTGAGGATATTGCCTTTTTCACCATAGCCCTCTATGAGCTTCCAAAGATCACTTTGCCAATTCCACAAGAACTGTCTTAGCGAAAGGCTTATTGATGTGATAGCTGTAACTCTGTGAAGTGATTTCACAGAACGCAAAGAAGTTTCTCAGAAAGCTTCTTTCACAGAACACAAAGAAGTATCTCAGAAAGCTTCTTTCTCTTTGTAATCGGGGGATATTTCCTTTGGCCCTATAGTCTTCAAGGGATCCGAAATACCTGTTCGCAGATTCCACAGAAATAAGGCTAGCAAAGAGATCCACGAAATACAGATGTAACTTTTTGAGATGAATGAACAGAACACTAAGCAGTTTCTCAGATAACTTCTTTACAGATTTCATCTGAGGATATTTCCTTTTTCACCATAGCCCTCTAGGGGCTTCCAAATATCACTTTGCCAATACCACAAGAACTGTCTTAGCGAAAGCTTCTTGAGGGGAAAGCTGTAACTCTGTGAGATGATTTCTCAGAACACAAAGAAGTTTCTCAGAAAGCTTCTTTCTCTGTGTTATCGGAGGATATTTCCTTTGGCCCTATAGTCTTCAAAGGGATCCGAAATATCTGTTCTCACATTCCACAGAAATAAGGCTAGCAAAGAGATCCACGAAATACAGATGTAACACTGTGAGTGGAAGTCGCACATCACAGAGCAGTTTCTCAGAAAGATTCTTTCCAGATTTCATCTGAGGATATTTCCTATTTCTCCATAGCCCTCTATGGACTTCCATATATAACTTTGCCAATTCCACAAGAACTGTCTTATCGAAAGGCTTCTTGATGGGATAGCTGTAACTCTGTGAGATGATTTCACAGAAGGCAAAGAAGTTTCTCAGAAAGCTTCTTTCTCTTTGATATCGGAGGCTATTTCGTTTTTTCCCTATAGTCTTCAAAGGGATCCGAAATATTATTTCTCAGATTCCACAGAAATAAGGCTAGCAAAGAGATCCACGAAATACATATGTAACTCTGTGAGTGGAAGTCACACATCACAGAGCAGTTTCTCAGAAAGCTTCTTTCCAGAGTTTCATCTGGGAATACTTCCTTTTTCACATTAGCCTTCTATGGGCTTCCAAATATAACTTTGCCAATTCCACAAGAACTGTCTTAGCGAAGGCTTCTTGAGCGGAAAGCTGTAACTCTGTGAGATGATTTCACAGAACACAAAGAAGTATCTCAGAAAGCTTCTTTCTCTTTGTTATCGGAGGACATTTCCTTTGGCCCTAGAGTCCTCAAAGGGATCCGAAATATCTGTTCTCAGATTCCACAGCAATAAGGCTAGCAAAGAGATCCAAGAAATACAGATGTAACTCTGTGAGATGAATTAACAGAACACTAAGCAGTTACTCAGAAAGCTTCTTTCCAGATTTCATCTGAGGATATTTCCTTTTTCACCATAGCCCTCTATGGGCTTCCAAATATCACTTTGCCAATTCCACAAGAACTGTCTTAGCGAAAGGCTTCTTGAGGGGAAAGCTGTAACTCTGTGAGATGATTTCACAGAACACAAAGAAGTTTCTCAGAAAGCTTCTTTCTCTTTGTTATCGGAGGACATTTCCTTTGGCCCTATAGTCTTCAAAGGGATCCGAAATATCTGTTCTCGGATTCCACAGAAATAAGGCTAGCAAAGAGATCCACGAAATACAGATGAAACTCTGTGAGTGGAAGTCACACATCACAGAGCAGTTTCTCAGAACGCTTCTTTCCAGATTTTCTGAGGAAATTTCCTTTTTCACCATAGCCCAATAAGGACTTCCAAATATCACTTTGCCAATTCCACAAGAACTGTCTTAGCGAAAGGCTTCTTGAGGGGAAAGCTGTAACTCTGTGAGATGATTTCACAGAACACCTAGAAGTTTCTCACAAGCTTCCTTCTCTTTGTTATCACAGGATATTTCCTTTGGCCCTAAAGTCTTCATAGGGATCCGAATTATCTGTTCTCTGATTCCACAGAAATAAGTCTAGCAAAGAGAAGCAAGAAATACAGTTGTAACTGTGTGAGATGAATGAAAAGAACACTAAGCAGTTTCTCAGAAAGCTTCTTTCCAGATTTCATCTGAGGATATTTCCTTTTTCACCATAGCCCTCTATGGGCTTCCAAATATCACTTTTCCAATTCCACAAGAACTGTCTTAGCGAAAGGCTTCTTGAAGGGAAAGCTTTACCTCAGGGAGATGATTTCACAGAACACAAAGAAGTTTCTCAGAAAGCTTCTTTCTCTTTGTTATCGGAGGATATTACCTTTGGACCTATAGTCTTCAAAGGGAACCAAAATATCTGTTCTCAGATTCCACAGAAATAAGGTTAGCAAAAAGATCCACGAAATACAGATGAAACTCTGTGAGATGAATTCACAGAACACTAAGCAGTTTCTCAGAAAGCTTCTTTCCAGATTTCATCTGAGGATATTTCCTTTTTCAGCATAGCCCTCTATGGGCTTCCAACTATCACTTTGCCAATTCCACAAGAATTGTCTTAGCGAAAGGCTTCTTGAGGGGAAAGCTGTAACTCTGTTAGATGATTTCACAGAACACAAAGAAGTTTCTCACAAAACTTCTTTCTCTTTGTTATTGGAGGATAATTCCTTTGGCCCTATAGTCTTCAAAGGGATCCGCAATATCGGTTCTCAGATTCCACAGAAATAAGGCTAGCAAAGAGAACCAAGAAATACAGTTGTAACTATGTGAGATGAATGAAAAGAACACTAAGCAGTTTCTCAGAAAACTTCTTTCCAGATTTCATCTGAGGATATTTCCTTTTACACGATAGCCCTCTAAGGGCTTCCAAATATCACTTTGCCAATTCCACAAGAACTATCTAAGCGAAAGGCTTCTTGAGGGGAAAGCTGTAACTCTGTGAGATGATTTCATAGAACACAAAGAAGTTTCTCACAAAGCTTCTTTCTCTTTGTTTTCGGAGGATATTTCCTTTGGACCTATAGTCTTCAAAGGGATCCGAAATATCTGTTCTCAGATTCCACAGAAATAAGGCTAGCAAAGAGATCCACGAAATACAGATGTAACTCTGTGAGTGGAAGTCAAACATCACAGAGCAGTTTCTCAGAAAGCTTCTTTCCAGATTTTCTGAGGAAATTTCCTTTTTCACCATAGCCCACTAAGGGCTTCCAAATATCACTTTGCCAATTCCACAAGAACTGTCTTAGCGAAGGCTTCTTGAGCGGAAAGCTGTAACTCTGTGAGATGATTTCACTGAACGCAAAAAAGTTTCTCAGAAAGCTTCTTTCTCTTTGATAAGGAGGATATTTCCTTTTTTCCCTATAGTCTGCAAAGGGATCCGAAATATTTGTTCTCAGATTCCACAGAAATAAGGCTAGCAAAGAGATCCACGAAATACAGATGTAACTCTGTGAGTGGAAGTCACACATCACATAGCAGTTTCTCAGAAAGCTTCTTTCCAGATTTCATCTGAGGATATTTCCTTTTTCACCATAGCCCTCTATGGGCTTCCAAATATCACTTTGCCAATTCCACAAGAACTGTCTTAGAGAAAGGCTTCTTGAGGGGAAAGCTGTAACTCCGTGAGATGATTTCACAGAACACAAAGATGTTTCTCAGAAAGCTTCTTTCTCTTTGTTATCGGGGGATATTTCCTTTGGCCCTATAGTCTTCAAAGGAATACGTAATATCTGTTCTCAGATTCCACAGAAATAAGGCTAGCAAAGAGATCCCCGAAACACAGATGTAACTCTATGAATTGAAGTCACACATCACAGAGCAGTTTCTCAGAAAGCTTCTTTCCAGATTTCATCTGAGGATATTTCCTTTTTCACCGTAGCCCTCTATGGGATTCCAAATATCACTTTGCCAATTCCACAAGAACTGTCTTAGCGAAAGGCTTCTTGAGGGGAAAGCTGTAACTCTGTGAGATGATTTCACAGAACACAAAGAAGTTTCTCACAAAGCTTCTTTCTCTTTGTTATCGGTGGATATTTCCTTTGGCCCTATAGTCTTCAAAGGGATAGCTAATATCTGTTCTCAGATTCCACAGAAATACGGCTAGCAAAGAGATCCAAGAAATACAGATGTAACTCTGTGAGATAAATGAACAGAACACTAAGCAGTTTCTCAGAAAGCTTCTTTCCACATTTCATCTGAGGATATTTCCTTTTTCACCGTAGCCCTCTATGGGTTTCCAAATATCACTTTTCCAATTCCACAAGAACTGTCTTAGCGAAAGGCTTCTTGAGGGTAAAGCTGTAACTCTGTGAGATGATTTCACAGAACACAAAGAAGTTTCTCAGAAAGCTTCTTTCTCTTTGTTATCGGAGGACATTTCCTTTGGCCCTATAGTCTTCAAAGGGATCCGAAATATCTGTTCTCGGATTCCACAGAAATAAGGCTAGCAAAGAGATCCACGAAATACAGATGAAACTCTGTGAGTGGAAGTCACACATCACAGAGCAGTTTCTCAGAACGCTTCTTTCCAGATTTTCTGAGGAAATTTCCTTTTTCACCATAGCCCAATAAGGGCTTCCAAATATCACTTTGCCAATTCCACAAGAACTGTCTTAGCGAAAGGCTTCTTGAGGGGAAAGCTGTAACTCTGTGAGATGATTTCACAGAACACCTAGAAGTTTCTCACAAGCTTCCTTCTCTTTGTTATCACAGGATATTTCCTTTGGCCCTAAAGTCTTCATAGGGATCCGAATTATCTGTTCTCTGATTCCACAGAAATAAGTCTAGCAAAGAGAAGCAAGAAATACAGTTGTAACTGTGTGAGATGAATGAAAAGAACACTAAGCAGTTTCTCAGAAAGCTTCTTTCCAGATTTCATCTGAGGATATTTCCTTTTTCACCATAGCCCTCCATGGGCTTCCAAATATCACTTTTCCAATTCCACAAGAACTGTCTTAGCGAAAGGCTTCTTGAAGGGAAAGCTTTACCTCAGGGAGATGATTTCACAGAACACAAAGAAGTTTCTCAGAAAGCTTCTTTCTCTTTGTTATCGGAGGATATTACCTTTGGACCTATAGTCTTCAAAGGGAACCAAAATATCTGTTCTCAGATTCCACAGAAATAAGGTTAGCAAAAAGATTAACGAAATACAGATGAAACTCTGTGAGATGAATTCACAGAACACTAAGCAGTTTCTCAGAAAGCTTCTTTCCAGATTTCATCTGAGGATATTTCCTTTTTCACCATAGCCCTCTATGGGCTTCCAACTATCACTTTGCCAATTCCACAAGAATTGTCTTAGCGAAAGGCTTCTTGAGGGGAAAGCTGTAACTCTGTTAGATGATTTCACAGAACACAAAGAAGTTTCTCACAAAACTTCTTTCTCTTTGTTATTGGAGGATAATTCCTTTGGCCCTATAGTCTTCAAAGGGATCCGCAATATCGGTTCTCAGATTCCACAGAAATAAGGCTAGCAAAGAGAACCAAGAAATACAGTTGTAACTATGTGAGATGAATGAAAAGAACACTAAGCAGTTTCTCAGAAAAGTTCTTTCCAGATTTCATCTGAGGATATTTCCTTTTACACGATAGCCCTCTAAGGGCTTCCAAATATCACTTTGCCAATTCCACAAGAACTATCGAAGCGAAAGGCTTCTTGAGGGGAAAGCTGTAACTCTGTGAGATGATTTCATAGAACACAAAGAAGTTTCTCACAAAGCTTCTTTCTCTTTGTTTTCGGAGGATATTTCCTTTGGACCTATAGTCTTCAAAGGGATCCGAAATATCTGTTCTCAGATTCCACAGAAATAAGGCTAGCAAAGAGAACCACGAAATACAGATGTAACTCTGTGAGTGGAAGTCAAACATCACAGAGCAGTTTCTCAGAAAGCTTCTTTCAGGTTTTCTGAGGAAATTTCCTTTTTCACCATAGCCCACTAAGGGCTTCCAAATATCACTTTGCCAATTCCACAAGAACTGTCTTAGCGAAGGCTTCTTGAGCGGAAAGCTGTAACTCTGTGAGATGATTTCACTGAACGCAAAAAAGTTTCTCAGAAAGCTTCTTTCTCTTTGATAAGGAGGATATTTCCTTTTTTCCCTATAGTCTGCAAAGGGATCCGAAATATTTGTTCTCAGATTCCACAGAAATAAGGCTAGCAAGGAGATCCACGAAATACAGATGTAACTCTGTGAGTGGAATTCACACATCACAGAGGAGTTTCTCCGAAAGTTTCTTTCGAGATTTCATCTGAGGATATTTCCTTTTTCACCATAGCCCTCTAAGGGCTTCCAAATATCACTTTGTAAATTCCACAAGAACTGTCTTAGCGAAAGGCTTCTTGAGGGGAAAGCTGTAACTCTGTGAGATGATTTCACAGAACACAAAGAAGTTTCTCAGAAAGCTTCTTTCTCTTTGTTATCGGAAGATATTTCCTTTGGCCCTATAGTCTTCAAAGGGATCCGAAATATCTGTTCTCAGATTCCACAGAAATAAGGCTAGCAAAGAGATCCACGAAATACAGATGTAACTCTGTGAGATGAATTAACAGAACACTAAGCAGTTTCTCAGAAAGCTTCTTTCCACATTTCATCTGAGGATATTTCCTTTTTCACCATAGCCCTCTATGGGCTTCCAAATATCACTTTGACAATTGCACAAGAACTGTCTTAGCGAAAGCTTCTTGAGGGGAAAGCTGTAACTATGTGAGATGATTTCACAGAACGCAAAGAAGTTTCTCAGAAAGCTTCTTTCTCTTCGTTATCGGAGGATATTTTCTTTGCACCTATATTGTGTTCAAAGGGAACCGAAATATCTGTTCTCAGATTCCACAGAAATAAGGCTAGCAAAGAGATCCACGAAATACAGATGTAACTCTGTGAGTGGAAGTCACACATCACAGAGCAGTTTCTCAGAAATCTTCTTTCCAGATTTCATCTGAGGATATTTCCTTTTTCACCATAGCCCTCTATGGGCTTCCAAATATCACTTTGCCAATTCCACAAGAACTGTCTTAGCGAAAGTCTTCTTGAGGGAAAAGCTGTAACTCTGTGAGATGATTTCACAGAACACAAAGAAGTTTCTCACAAAGCTTCTTTCTCTTTGTTATCGGAGGATATTTCCTTTGGCCGTACAGTCTTCAAAGGGATCCGAAATATCTGTTCTCAGATTCCACAGAAATAAGGCTAACAAAGAGATCCACGAAATACAGGAAACTCTGTGAGATGAATGAACAGAACACTAAGCAGTTTCTCAGAAAGCTTCTTTCCAGATTTCATCTGAGGATATTTCCTTTTTCACCATAGCCCTCTAGGGGTTCCAAATATCACTTTTCCAATTTCACAAGAACTGTCTTAGCGAAAGTCTTCTAGAGGGGAAACGTGTACCTCTGTGAGATGATTTCACAGAACACAAAGAAGATTGTCAGAAAGCTTGTTTCTCTTTGTTTTAGGAGAATATTTCCTTTGGCCCCATAGTCTTCAAAGGTATCCGAAATATCTGTTCTCAGATTACACCGACATAAGGCTCGCAATGAGATCCACGATACAGAGATGTCACTCTGTTAGATGAATTATCAGAACACTAAGCTGTTTCTCAGAAAGCTTCTTTCCAGGTTTCATCTGAGGATATTTCCTTTTTCACCGTAGCCCGCTATGGGCTTCCAAATATCACTTTCCCAATTCCACAAGAACTGTCTTAGCAAAAGGCTTCTTGAGGGGAAAGCTGTAACTCTGTGAGATGATTTTACAGAACACAAAGAAGTTTCTCAGAAAGCTTCTTTCTCTTTGTTATCGGAGGATATTTCCTTTGGCCCTATAGTCTTCAAAGGGATCCGAAATATCTGTTCTCAGATTCCACAGAAATAAGGCTATCAAAGAGATCCACGAAACAAAGATGTAACACTGTGAGTGGAAGTCACACATCACAGAGCAATTTCTCAGAAAGCTTCTTTCCAGATTTCATCTGAGGATATTTCCTTTTTCACCATAGCCCTCTATGGGCTTCCAAATATCACTTTGCCAATTCCACAAGTACTGTCTTAGCGAAAACTCCTTCAGGGGAAAGCTGTAACTATGTGAGATGGTTTCACAGAACACAAAGAAGTTTCTCAGAAAGCTTCTTTCTCTTTGTTACCGGAGGATATTTTCTTTGCACCTATATTGTGTTCAAAGGGATCCGAAATATCTGTTCTCAGATTCCACAGAAATAAGGATAGCGAAGAGATCCACGAAATACAGATGTAACTCTGTAAGTGGAAGTCACACATTACAGAGCAGTTTCTCAGAAAGCTTCTTTCCATATTTCATCTGAGGATATTTCCTTTTTCACCATAGCCCTCTATGGCCTTCCAAATATCACCTTGCCAATTCCACAAGAAGTGTCTTAGCGAAAGTCTTCTTGAGGGGAAAGCTGTACCTCTGTGAGATGATTTCACAGAACACAGAGAAGTTTCTCAGAAAGCTTGTTTCTCTTTGTTTTAGGAGAATATTTCCTTTGGCCCTATAATCTTCAAAGGGATCCGAAATATCTGTTCTCAGATTCCACCGACATAAGGCTAGCAAAGAGATCCACGAAATACAGATGTCACTCTGTGAGATGAATTATCAGAACACTAAGCTGTTTCTCAGAAAGCTTCTTTCCAGCTTTCATCTGAGGATATTTCCTTTTTCACCATAGCCCTCTATGGGCTTCCAAATATCACTTTGCCAATTCCACTTGAACTGTCTTAGCAAAAGGCTTCTTGAAGGGAAATCTGTAACTCTGTGAGATGATTTTACAGAACACAACGAAGTTTCTCAGAAAGGTTCTTTCTCTTCGTTATCGGAGGATATTTCCTTTCGCCCTATAGTCTTCAAAGGTATCCGAAATATGTGTTCTCAGATTCCACAGAAATAAGGCTAGCAAAGAGATCCACGAAATACAGATGTCACTCTGTGAGATGAATTAACAGAACACTAAGCAGTTTCTCAGAAAGCTTCTTTCCAGATTTCATCTGAGGATATTTCCTTTTTCACCATAGCCCTCTATGGGCTTCCAAATATCACTTTGCCAATTCCGCAAGAACTGTCTTAGCGAAACGCTTCTTGAGAGGAAAGCTGTAACTCTGTGAGATGATTCCACAGAACCCAATGAAGTTTCTCAGAAAGCTTCTTTCTCTTTGTTATCGGAGGACATTTCCTGTGGCCCTATAGTCTTCAAAGGGATCCGAAATATCTGTTGTCAGATTCCACAGAAATAAGGCTAGCAAAGAGATACACGAAATACAGATGTAACTCTGTGAGATGAATGCACAGAACACTGAGCAGTTTCTCAGAAAGCTTCTTTCCAGATTTCATCTGCGGATATTTCCTTTTGCACTATAGCCCTTTAAGGGCTTCCAAACATCACTTTGCCTATTCCACAAGAACTGTCTTAGCGAAAGGCTTCTTGAGGGGAAAGCTGTAACTCTGTGAGATGATTTCACAGAACACAAGAAAGTTTCTCACACAGCTTCTTTCTCTTTTTTATCGGAGGATATTTCCTTTGGCCCTATAGTCTTCAAAGGGATCCGAAATATCTGTTCTCAGATTCCACAGAAGCAAGGCTAGCAAAGAGATCCACGAAATACAGATGTAACTCTGTGAGTGGAAGTCACACATCACAGAGCAGTTTCTCAGAAAGCTTCTTTCCAGATTTCATCTGAGGATATTTCCTTTTTCACCATAGCCCTCTATGGGCTTCCAAGTATCAGTTTGCAAATTCCACAAGAACTGTCTTAGCGAACGTCTTCTTGATGGGATAGCTGTATCTCTGTGAGATGATTTCACAGAACGCAAAGAAGTTTCTCAGAAAGCTTCTTTCTCTTTGATATCGGAGGATATTTTCTTTTTTCCCTATAGTCTTCAAAGGGATCCGAAATATCTGTTCTCAGATTCCACAGAAATAAGGCTAGCAAAGAGTACTACGAAATTCAGATGTAACTCTGTGAGTGGAAGTCACACATCACAGAGCAGTTTCTCAGAAAGCTTCTTTCCAGATTTCATCTGAGGATATTTCCTTTTTCACCATAGCCATCTATGGGCTTCCAAATATCACTTTGCCAATTCCACAAGAACTGTCTTAGCGAAAGGCTTTTTGAGGGGAAAGCTGTAACTCTTTGAGATGATTTCACAGAACACAAAGAAGTTTCTCACAAAGCTTCTTTCTCTTTTTTATTGGAGGATATTTCCTTTTTTCCCTATAGTCTTCAAAGGGATCCGAAATATCTGTTCTCAGATTCCACAGAAATAAGGCTAGCAAAGAGATCCACGAAATACAGATGTAACTCTGTGAGTGGAAGTCACACATCATACAGCAGTTTCTCAGAAAGCTTCTTTCCAGATGTCATCTGAGGATACTTCCTTTTTCACATTAGCCCTCTATGGGCTTCCAAATATCACTTTGCCAATTCCACAAGAATTGTCTTAGCGAAAGGCTTCTTGAGGGGAAAGCTGTAACTCTGTTAGATGATTTCACAGAACACAAAGAAGTTTCTCACAAAACTTCTTTCTCTTTGTTATTGGAGGATAATTCCTTTGGCCCTATAGTCTTCAAAGGGATCCGAAATATCTGTTCTCAGATTCCACAGAAATAAGGCTAGCAAAGAGATCCACGAAATACAAATGTAACTCTCTGAGATGAATTAACAGAACACTAAGCAGTTTCTCAGAAAGCTTCTTTCCAGATTTCATCTGAGGATATTTCCTTTTTCACCATAGCCCTCAATGGGCTTCCAAATATCACTTTGCCAGTTCCACAAGAACTGTCTTAGTGAAAGGCTTCTTGGGGGGAAAGCTGTAACTCTGGGAGATGATTTCACAGAACACAAAGAAGTTTCTCAGAAAGCTTCTTTCTCTTTGTTATCGGAGGATATTTCCTTTGGCCCTATTGTCTTCAAAGGGAACCGAAATATCTGTTCTCAGATTCCACAGAAATAAGGCTAGCAAAGAGAACCAAGAAATAAAGTTGTAACTGTGTGGGATGAATGAAAAGAACACTAAACAGTTTCTCCGAAAACTTCTTTCCAGATTTCATCTGAGGATATTTCCTTTTACACGATAGCCCTCTAAGGGCTTCCAAATATCACTTTGCCAATTCCACAAGAACTGTCTTAGCGAAAGGCTTCTTGAGGGGAAAGCTGTAACTCTGTGAGATGATTTCACAGAACACAAAGAAGTTGCTCACAAAACTTCTTTCTCTTTGTTTTCGGAGGATATTTCCTTTGGACCTATAGTCTTCAAAGGATCCGAAATATCTGTTCTCAGATTCCTCAGAAATAAGGCTAGCAAAGAGATCCACGAAATACAGATGTAACTCTGTGAGTGGAAGTCAAACATCACAGAGCAGTTTCTGAGAAAGCTTCTTTCCAGATTTTCTGAGGAAATTTCCTTTTTCACCATAGCCCACTAAGGGCTTCCAAATATCACTTTGCCAATTGCACAAGAACTGTCTTAGCGAAGGCTTCTTGAGCGGAAAGCTGTAACTCTGTGAGATGATTTCACAGAACGCATAGAAGTTTCTCAGAAAGCTTCTTTCTCTTTGATAAGGAGGATATTTCCTTTTTTCCCTAAAGTCTTCAAAGGGATCCGAAATATTTGTTCTCAGATTCCACAGAAATAAGGCTAGCAAAGAGATCCACGAAATACAGATGTAACTCTGTGAGTGGAAGTCGCACATCACAGAGCAGTTTCTCAGAAAGCTTCTTTCCAGATTTCATCTGAGGATATTTCCTTTTTCACCATAGCCCTCTATGGGCTTCCAAATATCACTTTGCCAATTCCACAAGAACTGTCTTAGAGAAAGGCTTCTTGAGGGGCAAGCTGTAACTCTGTGAGATGATTTCACAGAACACAAAGAAGTTTCTCACGAAGCTTCTTTCTCTTTGTTATCAGTGGATATTTCCTTTGGCCCTATAGTCTTCAAAGGGATAGGTAATATCTGTTCTCAGATTCCACAGAAATACGGCTAGCAAAGAGATCCACGAAATACAGATGTAACTCTGTGAGATAAATGGACAGAACACTAAGCAGTTTCTCAGGAAGCTTCTTTCCAGATTTCATCTGAGGATATTTCCTTTTTCACCGTAGCCCTCTATGGGCTTCCAAATATCACTTTTCCAATTCCACAAGAACTGTCTTAGCGAACGGCTTCTTGAAGGGAAAGCTGTAACTCTGTGAGATGATTTCACAGAACACGAAGAAGTTTCTCAGAAAGCTTCTTTCTCTTTGTTATCGGAGGATATTTCCTTTGGCCCTATAGTCTTCAAAGGGATCCGAAATATCTGTTCTCAGATTCCACAGAAATAAGGCTAGCAAAGAGATCCACGAAATACAAATGTAACTCTGTGAGATGAATTAACAGAACACTAAACAATTTCTCAGAAAGCTTCTTTCCAGATTTCATCTGAGGATATTTCCTTTTTCACCATAGCCCTCTATGGGCTTCCAAATATCACTTTGCCAATTCCACAAGAACTGTCTTAGCGAAAGGCTTCTTGAGGGGAAAGCTGTAATTCTGTAAGATGATTTCACAGAACACAAAGAAGTTTCTCACAAAGCTTCTTTCTCTTTGTTATCGGAGGATATTTCCTTTGGCCCTATAGACTTCAAAGGGATCCGAAATATCTGTTCTCAGATTCCACAGAAATAAGGCTTGCAAAGAGATCCACAAAATACAGATGTAACTCTGTGAGTGGAAGTCACACATCACAGAGCAATTTCTCAGAAAGCTTCTTTCCAGATTCATCTGAGGATATTTCCTTTTTCACCATAGCCCTCTGTGGGCTTCCAAATATCACTTTGCCAATTCCGCAAGAACTGTTTTAGCAAAACGCTTCTTGAGAGGAAAGCTGTAACTCTGTGAGATGATTCCACAGAACCCAAAGAAGTTTCTCAGAAAGCTTCTTTCTCTTTGTTATCGGAGGACATTTCCTTTGGCCCTATAGTCTTTAAAGGGATCCGAAATATCTGTTGTCAGATTCCACAGAAATAAGGCTAGCAAAGAGATACACGAAATACAGATGTAACTCTGTGAGATAAATGGACAGAACACTAAGCAGTTTCTCAGAAAGCTTCTTTCCAGATTTCATCTGAGGATATTTCCTTTTTCAACATGGCCCTCTAAGGGCTTCCAAATATCACTTTGCCTATTCCACAAGAACTGTCTTAGCGAAAGGCTTCTTGAGGGGAAAGCTGTAACTCTGTGAGATGATTTCACAGAACACAAAGAAGTTGCTCACAAAGCTTCTTTCTCTTTTTTATCGGAGGATATTTCCTTTGGCCCTATAGTCTTCAAAGGGATCCGAAATATCTGTTCTCAGATTCCACAGACATAAGGCTTGCAAAGAGATCCACAAAATAGATGTAACTCTGTGAGTGGAAGTCACACATCACAGAGCAATTTCTCAGAAAGCTTCTTTCCAGATTTCATCTGAGGATATTTCCATTTTCACCATAGCCCTCTATGGGCTTCCAAATATCACTTTGCCAATTCCGCAAGAACTGTCTTAGCGAAAGGCTTCTTGAGAGGAAAACTGTAACTCTGTGAGATGATTTCACAGAACACAAAGAAGTTTCTCAGAAAGCTTCTATCTCTTTGTTATCGGAGGACATTTCCTTTGGCCCTATAGTCTTCAAAGGGATCCGAAATATCTGTTCTCAGATTCCACAGCAATAAGGCTAGCAAAGAGATCCAAGAAATACAGATGTAACTCTGTGAGATGAATTAACAGAACACTAAGCAGTTACTCAGAAAGCTTCTTTCCAGATTTCATCTGAGGATATTTCCTTTTTCACCATAGCCCTCTATGGGCTTCCAAATATCACTTTGCCAATTCCACAAGAACTGTCTTAGCGAAAGGCTTCTTGAGGGGAAAGCTGTAACTCTGTGAGATGATTTCACAGAACACAAAGAAGTTTCTCAGAAAGCTTCTTTCTCTTTGTTATCGGAGGACATTTCCTTTGGCCCTATAGTCTTCAAAGGGATCCGAAATATCTGTTCTCGGATTCCACAGAAATAAGGCTAGCAAAGAGATCCACGAAATACAGATGAAACTCTGTGAGTGGAAGTCACACATCACAGAGCAGTTTCTCAGAACGCTTCTTTCCAGATTTTCTGAGGAAATTTCCTTTTTCACCATAGCCCAATAAGGGCTTCCAAATATCACTTTGCCAATTCCACAAGAACTGTCTTAGCGAAAGGCTTCTTGAGGGGAAAGCTGTAACTCTGTGAGATGATTTCACAGAACACCTAGAAGTTTCTCACAAGCTTCCTTCTCTTTGTTATCACAGGATATTTCCTTTGGCCCTAAAGTCTTCATAGGGATCCGAATTATCTGTTCTCTGATTCCACAGAAATAAGTCTAGCAAAGAGAAGCAAGAAATACAGTTGTAACTGTGTGAGATGAATGAAAAGAACACTAAGCAGTTTCTCAGAAAGCTTCTTTCCAGATTTCATCTGAGGATATTTCCTTTTTCACCATAGCCCTCCATGGGCTTCCAAATATCACTTTTCCAATTCCACAAGAACTGTCTTAGCGAAAGGCTTCTTGAAGGGAAAGCTTTACCTCAGGGAGATGATTTCACAGAACACAAAGAAGTTTCTCAGAAAGTTTCTTTCTCTTTGTTATCGGAGGATATTACCTTTGGACCTATAGTCTTCAAAGGGAACCAAAATATCTGTTCTCAGATTCCACAGAAATAAGGTTAGCAAAAAGATTAACGAAATACAGATGAAACTCTGTGAGATGAATTCACAGAACACTAAGCAGTTTCTCAGAAAGCTTCTTTCCAGATTTCATCTGAGGATATTTCCTTTTTCACCATAGCCCTCTATGGGCTTCCAACTATCACTTTGCCAATTCCACAAGAATTGTCTTAGCGAAAGGCTTCTTGAGGGGAAAGCTGTAACTCTGTTAGATGATTTCACAGAACACAAAGAAGTTTCTCACAAAACTTCTTTCTCTTTGTTATTGGAGGATAATTCCTTTGGCCCTATAGTCTTCAAAGGGATCCGCAATATCGGTTCTCAGATTCCACAGAAATAAGGCTAGCAAAGAGAACCAAGAAATACAGTTGTAACTATGTGAGATGAATGAAAAGAACACTAAGCAGTTTCTCAGAAAAGTTCTTTCCAGATTTCATCTGAGGATATTTCCTTTTACACGATAGCCCTCTAAGGGCTTCCAAATATCACTTTGCCAATTCCACAAGAACTATCGAAGCGAAAGGCTTCTTGAGGGGAAAGCTGTAACTCTGTGAGATGATTTCATAGAACACAAAGAAGTTTCTCACAAAGCTTCTTTCTCTTTGTTTTCGGAGGATATTTCCTTTGGACCTATAGTCTTCAAAGGGATCCGAAATATCTGTTCTCAGATTCCACAGAAATAAGGCTAGCAAAGAGATCCACGAAATACAGATGTAACTCTGTGAGTGGAAGTCAAACATCACAGAGCAGTTTCTCAGAAAGCTTCTTTCAGGTTTTCTGAGGAAATTTCCTTTTTCACCATAGCCCACTAAGGGCTTCCAAATATCACTTTGCCAATTCCACAAGAACTGTCTTAGCGAAGGCTTCTTGAGCGGAAAGCTGTAACTCTGTGAGATGATTTCACTGAACGCAAAAAAGTTTCTCAGAAAGCTTCTTTCTCTTTGATAAGGAGGATATTTCCTTTTTTCCCTATAGTCTGCAAAGGGATCCGAAATATTTGTTCTCAGATTCCACAGAAATAAGGCTAGCAAGGAGATCCACGAAATACAGATGTAACTCTGTGAGTGGAATTCACACATCACAGAGGAGTTTCTCCGAAAGTTTCTTTCGAGATTTCATCTGAGGATATTTCCTTTTTCACCATAGCCCTCTAAGGGCTTCCAAATATCACTTTGTAAATTCCACAAGAACTGTCTTAGCGAAAGGCTTCTTGAGGGGAAAGCTGTAACTCTGTGAGATGATTTCACAGAACACAAAGAAGTTTCTCAGAAAGCTTCTTTCTCTTTGTTATCGGAAGATATTTCCTTTGGCCCTATAGTCTTCAAAGGGATCCGAAATATCTGTTCTCAGATTCCACAGAAATAAGGCTAGCAAAGAGATCCACGAAATACAGATGTAACTCTGTGAGATGAATTAACAGAACACTAAGCAGTTTCTCAGAAAGCTTCTTTCCACATTTCATCTGAGGATATTTCCTTTTTCACCATAGCCCTCTATGGGCTTCCAAATATCACTTTGACAATTGCACAAGAACTGTCTTAGCGAAAGCTTCTTGAGGGGAAAGCTGTAACTATGTGAGATGATTTCACAGAACGCAAAGAAGTTTCTCAGAAAGCTTCTTTCTCTTCGTTATCGGAGGATATTTTCTTTGCACCTATATTGTGTTCAAAGGGAACCGAAATATCTGTTCTCAGATTCCACAGAAATAAGGCTAGCAAAGAGATCCACGAAATACAGATGTAACTCTGTGAGTGGAAGTCACACATCACAGAGCAGTTTCTCAGAAATCTTCTTTCCAGATTTCATCTGAGGACATTTCCTTTTTCACCATAGCCCTCTATGGGCTTCCAAATATCACTTTGCCAATTCCACAAGAACTGTCTTAGCGAAAGTCTTCTTGAGGGAAAAGCTGTAACTCTGTGAGATGATTTCACAGAACACAAAGAAGTTTCTCACAAAGCTTCTTTCTCTTTGTTATCGGAGGATATTTCCTTTGGCCGTACAGTCTTCAAAGGGATCCGAAATATCTGTTCTCAGATTCCACAGAAATAAGGCTAACAAAGAGATCCACGAAATACAGGAAACTCTGTGAGATGAATGAACAGAACACTAAGCAGTTTCTCAGAAAGCTTCTTTCCAGATTTCATCTGAGGATATTTCCTTTTTCACCATAGCCCTCTATGGGCTTCCAAATATCACTTTTCCAATTTCACAAGAACTGTCTTAGCGAAAGTCTTCTAGAGGGGAAACGTGTACCTCTGTGAGATGATTTCACAGAACACAAAGAAGATTCTCAGAAAGCTTGTTTCTCTTTGTTTTAGGAGAATATTTCCTTTGGCCCCATAGTCTTCAAAGGTATCCGAAATATCTGTTCTCAGATTACACCGACATAAGGCTCGCAATGAGATCCACGATACAGAGATGTCACTCTGTTAGATGAATTATCAGAACACTAAGCTGTTTCTCAGAAAGCTCCTTTCCAGGTTTCATCTGAGGATATTTCCTTTTTCACCGTAGCCCTCTATGGGCTTCCAAATATCACTTTCCCAATTCCACAAGAACTGTCTTAGCAAAAGGCTTCTTGAGGGGAAAGCTGTAACTCTGTGAGATGATTTTACAGAACAGAAAGAAGTTTCTCAGAAAGCATCTTTCTCTTTGTTATCGGAGGATATTTCCTTTGGCCCTATAGTCTTCAAAGGGATCCGAAATATCTGTTCTCAGATTCCACAGAAATAAGGCTATCAAAGAGATCCACGAAACAAAGATGTAACACTGTGAGTGGAAGTCACACATCACAGAGCAATTTCTCAGAAAGCTTCTTTCCAGATTTCATCTGAGGATATTTCCTTTTTCACCATAGCCCTCTATGGGCTTCCAAATATCACTTTGCCAATTCCACAAGTACTGTCTTAGCGAAAACTCCTTCAGGGGAAAGCTGTAACTATGTGAGATGGTTTCACAGAACACAAAGAAGTTTCTCAGAAAGCTTCTTTCTCTTTGTTACCGGAGGATATTTTCTTTGCACCTATATTGTGTTCAAAGGGATCCGAAATATCTGTTCTCAGATTCCACAGAAATAAGGATAGCGAAGAGATCCACGAAATACAGATGTAACTCTGTAAGTGGAAGTCACACATTACAGAGCAGTTTCTCAGAAAGCTTCTTTCCAGATTTCATCTGAGGATATTTCCTTTTTCACCATAGCCCTCTATGGCCTTCCAAATATCACCTTGCCAATTCCACAAGAAGTGTCTTAGCGAAAGTCTTCTTGAGGGGAAAGCTGTACCTCTGTGAGATGATTTCACAGAACACAAAGAAGTTTCTCAGAAAGCTTGTTTCTCTTTGTTTTAGGAGAATATTTCCTTTGGCCCTATAATCTTCAAAGGGATCCGAAATATCTGTTCTCAGATTCCACCGACATAAGGCTAGCAAAGAGATCCACGAAATACAGATATCACTCTGTGAGATGAATTATCAGAACACTAAGCTGTTTCTCAGAAAGCTTCTTTCCAGCTTTCATCTGAGGATATTTCCTTTTTCACCATAGCCCTCTATGGGCTTCCAAATATCACTTTGCCAATTCCACTTGAACTGTCTTAGCAAAAGGCTTCTTGAAGGGAAATCTGTAACTCTGTGAGATGATTTTACAGAACACAACGAAGTTTCTCAGAAAGGTTCTTTCTCTTCGTTATCGGAGGATGTTTCCTTTCGCCCTATAGTCTTCAAAGGTATCCGAAATATGTGTTCTCAGATTCCACAGAAATAAGGCTAGCAAAGAGATCCACGAAATACAGATGTCACTCTGTGAGATGAATTAACAGAACACTAAGCAGTTTCTCAGAAAGCTTCTTTCCAGATTTCATCTGAGGATATTTCCTTTTTCACCATAGCCCTCTATGGGCTTCCAAATATCACTTTGCCAATTCCGCAAGAACTGTCTTAGCGAAACGCTTCTTGAGAGGAAAGCTGTAACTCTGTGAGATGATTCCACAGAACCCAATGAAGTTTCTCAGAAAGCTTCTTTCTCTTTGTTATCGGAGGACATTTCCTGTGGCCCTATAGTCTTCAAAGGGATCCGAAATATCTGTTGTCAGATTCCACAGAAATAAGGCTAGCAAAGAGATACACGAAATACAGATGTAACTCTGTGAGATGAATGCACAGAACACTGAGCAGTTTCTCAGAAAGCTTCTTTCCAGATTTCATCTGCGGATATTTCCTTTTGCACTATAGCCCTTTAAGGGCTTCCAAACATCACTTTGCCTATTCCACAAGAACTGTCTTAGCGAAAGGCTTCTTGAGGGGAAAGCTGTAACTCTGTGAGATGATTTCACAGAACACAAGAAAGTTTCTCACACAGCTTCTTTCTCTTTTTTATCGGAGGATATTTCCTTTGGCCCTATAGTCTTCAAAGGGATCCGAAATATCTGTTCTCAGATTCCACAGAAGCAAGGCTAGCAAAGAGATCCACGAAATACAGATGTAACTCTGTGAGTGGAAGTCACACATCACAGAGCAGTTTCTCAGAAAGCTTCTTTCCAGATTTCATCTGAGGATATTTCCTTTTTCACCATAGCCCTCTATGGGCTTCCAAGTATCACTTTGCAAATTCCACAAGAACTGTCTTAGCGAAAGTCTTCTTGATGGGATAGCTGTATCTCTGTGAGATGATTTCACAGAACGCAAAGAAGTTTCTCAGAAAGCTTCTTTCTCTTTGATATCGGAGGATATTTTCTTTTTTCCCTATAGTCTTCAAAGGGATCCGAAATATCTGTTCTCAGATTCCACAGAAATAAGGCTAGCAAAGAGTACTACGAAATTCAGATGTAACTCTGTGAGTGGAAGTCACACATCACAGAGCAGTTTCTCAGAAAGCTTCTTTCCAGATTTCATCTGAGGATATTTCCTTTTTCACCATAGCCATCTATGGGCTTCCAAATATCACTTTGCCAATTCCACAAGAACTGTCTTAGCGAAAGGCTTTTTGAGGGGAAAGCTGTAACTCTTTGAGATGATTTCACAGAACACAAAGAAGTTTCTCACAAAGCTTCTTTCTCTTTTTTATTGGAGGATATTTCCTTTTTTCCCTATAGTCTTCAAAGGGATCCGAAATATCTGTTCTCAGATTCCACAGAAATAAGGCTAGCAAAGAGATCCACGAAATACAGATGTAACTCTGTGAGTGGAAGTCACACATCATACAGCAGTTTCTCAGAAAGCTTCTTTCCAGATGTCATCTGAGGATACTTCCTTTTTCACATTAGCCCTCTATGGGCTTCCAAATATCACTTTGCCAATTCCACAAGAATTGTCTTAGCGAAAGGCTTCTTGAGGGGAAAGCTGTAACTCTGTTAGATGATTTCACAGAACACAAAGAAGTTTCTCACAAAACTTCTTTCTCTTTGTTATTGGAGGATAATTCCTTTGGCCCTATAGTCTTCAAAGGGATCCGAAATATCTGTTCTCAGATTCCACAGAAATAAGGCTAGCAAAGAGATCCACGAAATACAAATGTAACTCTCTGAGATGAATTAACAGAACACTAAGCAGTTTCTCAGAAAGCTTCTTTCCAGATTTCATCTGAGGATATTTCCTTTTTCACCATAGCCCTCAATGGGCTTCCAAATATCACTTTGCCAGTTCCAGAAGAACTGTCTTAGTGAAAGGCTTCTTGGGGGGAAAGCTGTAACTCTGGGAGATGATTTCACAGAACACAAAGAAGTTTCTCAGAAAGCTTCTTTCTCTTTGTTATCGGAGGATATTTCCTTTGGCCCTATTGTCTTCAAAGGGAACCGAAATATCTGTTCTCAGATTCCACAGAAATAAGGCTAGCAAAGAGAACCAAGAAATACAGTTGTAACTGTGTGAGATGAATGAAAAGAACACTAAACAGTTTCTCCGAAAACTTCTTTCCAGATTTCATCTGAGGATATTTCCTTTTACACGATAGCCCTCTAAGGGCTTCCAAATATCACTTTGCCAATTCCACAAGAACTGTCTTAGCGAAAGGCTTCTTGAGGGGAAAGCTGTAACTCTGTGAGATGATTTCACAGAACACAAAGAAGTTGCTCACAAAACTTCTTTCTCTTTGTTTTCGGAGGATATTTCCTTTGGACCTATAGTCTTCAAAGGATCCGAAATATCTGTTCTCAGATTCCACAGAAATAAGGCTAGCAAAGAGATCCACGAAATACAGATGTAACTCTGTGAGTGGAAGTCAAACATCACAGAGCAGTTTCTGAGAAAGCTTCTTTCCAGATTTTCTGAGGAAATTTCCTTTTTCACCATAGCCCACTAAGGGCTTCCAAATATCACTTTGCCAATTGCACAAGAACTGTCTTAGCGAAGGCTTCTTGAGCGGAAAGCTGTAACTCTGTGAGATGATTTCACAGAACGCATAGAAGTTTCTCAGAAAGCTTCTTTCTCTTTGATAAGGAGGATATTTCCTTTTTTCCCTAAAGTCTTCAAAGGGATCCGAAATATTTGTTCTCAG
The DNA here is from genome assembly GCF_049350105.2 of Macaca mulatta. Lineage (NCBI taxonomy): Eukaryota > Metazoa > Chordata > Mammalia > Primates > Cercopithecidae > Macaca > Macaca mulatta. The sequence continues at coordinate 46,545,278 of NC_133413.1, forward strand.
ATTCCACAGAAATAAGGCTAGCAAAGAGATCCACGAAATACAGATGTAACTCTGTGAGTGGAAGTCGCACATCACAGAGCAGTTTCTCAGAAAGCTTCTTTCCAGATTTCATCTGAGGATATTTCCTTTTTCACCATAGCCCTCTATGGGCTTCCAACTATCACTTTGCCAATTCCACAAGAATTGTCTTAGAAAAAGGCTTCTTGAGGGGAAAGCTGTAACTCTGTTAGATGATTTCACAGAACACAAAGAAGTTTCTCACAAAACTTCTTTCTCTTTGTTATTGGAGGATAATTCCTTTGGCCCTATAGTCTTCAAAGGGATCCGCAATATCGGTTCTCAGATTCCACAGAAATAAGGCTAGCAAAGAGAACCAAGAAATACAGTTGTAACTATGTGAGATGAATGAAAAGAACACTAAGCAGTTTCTCAGAAAAGTTCTTTCCAGATTTCATCTGAGGATATTTCCTTTTACACGATAGCCCTCTAAGGGCTTCCAAATATCACTTTGCCAATTCCACAAGAACTATCGAAGCGAAAGGCTTCTTGAGGGGAAAGCTGTAACTCTGTGAGATGATTTCATAGAACACAAAGAAGTTTCTCACAAAGCTTCTTTCTCTTTGTTTTCGGAGGATATTTCCTTTGGACCTATAGTCTTCAAAGGGATCCGAAATATCTGTTCTCAGATTCCACAGAAATAAGGCTAGCAAAGAGATCCACGAAATACAGATGTAACTCTGTGAGTGGAAGTCAAACATCACAGAGCAGTTTCTCAGAAAGCTTCTTTCCAGATTTTCTGAGGAAATTTCCTTTTTCACCATAGCCCACTAAGGGCTTCCAAATATCACTTTGCCAATTCCACAAGAACTGTCTTAGCGAAGGCTTCTTGAGCGGAAAGCTGTAACTCTGTGAGATGATTTCACTGAACGCAAAAAAGTTTCTCAGAAAGCTTCTTTCTCTTTGATAAGGAGGATATTTCCTTTTTTCCCTATAGTCTGCAAAGGGATCCGAAATATTTGTTCTCAGATTCCACAGAAATAAGGCTAGCAAAGAGATCCACGAAATACAGATGTAACTCTGTGAGTGGAAGTCACACATCACATAGCAGTTTCTCAGAAAGCTTCTTTCCAGATTTCATCTGAGGATATTTCCTTTTTCACCATAGCCCTCTATGGGCTTCCAAATATCACTTTGCCAATTCCACAAGAACTGTCTTAGAGAAAGGCTTCTTGAGGGGAAAGCTGTAACTCCGTGAGATGATTTCACAGAACACAAAGATGTTTCTCAGAAAGCTTCTTTCTCTTTGTTATCGGAGGATATTTCCTTTGGCCGTACAGTCTTCAAAGGGATCCGAAATATCTGTTCTCAGATTCCACAGAAATAAGGCTAACAAAGAGATCCACGAAATACAGGAAACTCTGTGAGATGAATGAACAGAACACTAAGCAGTTTCTCAGAAAGCTTCTTTCCAGATTTCATCTGAGGATATTTCCTTTTTCACCATAGCCCTCTATGGGCTTCCAAATATCACTTTTCCAATTTCACAAGAACTGTCTTAGCGAAAGTCTTCTAGAGGGGAAACGTGTACCTCTGTGAGATGATTTCACAGAACACAAAGAAGATTCTCAGAAAGCTTGTTTCTCTTTGTTTTAGGAGAATATTTCCTTTGGCCCCATAGTCTTCAAAGGTATCCGAAATATCTGTTCTCAGATTACACCGACATAAGGCTCGCAATGAGATCCACGATACAGAGATGTCACTCTGTTAGATGAATTATCAGAACACTAAGCTGTTTCTCAGAAAGCTTCTTTCCAGGTTTCATCTGAGGATATTTCCTTTTTCACCGTAGCCCTCTATGGGCTTCCAAATATCACTTTCCCAATTCCACAAGAACTGTCTTAGCAAAAGGCTTCTTGAGGGGAAAGCTGTAACTCTGTGAGATGATTTTACAGAACACAAAGAAGTTTCTCAGAAAGCATCTTTCTCTTTGTTATCGGAGGATATTTCCTTTGGCCCTATAGTCTTCAAAGGGATCCGAAATATCTGTTCTCAGATTCCACAGAAATAAGGCTATCAAAGAGATCCACGAAACAAAGATGTAACACTGTGAGTGGAAGTCACACATCACAGAGCAATTTCTCAGAAAGCTTCTTTCCAGATTTCATCTGAGGATATTTCCTTTTTCACCATAGCCCTCTATGGGCTTCCAAATATCACTTTGCCAATTCCACAAGTACTGTCTTAGCGAAAACTCCTTCAGGGGAAAGCTGTAACTATGTGAGATGGTTTCACAGAACACAAAGAAGTTTCTCAGAAAGCTTCTTTCTCTTTGTTACCGGAGGATATTTTCTTTGCACCTATATTGTGTTCAAAGGGATCCGAAATATCTGTTCTCAGATTCCACAGAAATAAGGATAGCGAAGAGATCCACGAAATACAGATGTAACTCTGTAAGTGGAAGTCACACATTACAGAGCAGTTTCTCAGAAAGCTTCTTTCCAGATTTCATCTGAGGATATTTCCTTTTTCACCATAGCCCTCTATGGCCTTCCAAATATCACCTTGCCAATTCCACAAGAAGTGTCTTAGCGAAAGTCTTCTTGAGGGGAAAGCTGTACCTCTGTGAGATGATTTCACAGAACACAAAGAAGTTTCTCAGAAAGCTTGTTTCTCTTTGTTTTAGGAGAATATTTCCTTTGGCCCTATAATCTTCAAAGGGATCCGAAATATCTGTTCTCAGATTCCACCGACATAAGGCTAGCAAAGAGATCCACGAAATACAGATGTCACTCTGTGAGATGAATTATCAGAACACTAAGCTGTTTCTCAGAAAGCTTCTTTCCAGCTTTCATCTGAGGATATTTCCTTTTTCACCATAGCCCTCTATGGGCTTCCAAATATCACTTTGCCAATTCCACTTGAACTGCCTTAGCAAAAGGCTTCTTGAAGGGAAATCTGTAACTCTGTGAGATGATTTTACAGAACACAACGAAGTTTCTCAGAAAGGTTCTTTCTCTTCGTTATCGGAGGATATTTCCTTTCGCCCTATAGTCTTCAAAGGTATCCGAAATATGTGTTCTCAGATTCCACAGAAATAAGGCTAGCAAAGAGATCCACGAAATACAGATGTCACTCTGTGAGATGAATTAACAGAACACTAAGCAGTTTCTCAGAAAGCTTCTTTCCAGATTTCATCTGAGGATATTTCCTTTTTCACCATAGCCCTCTATGGGCTTCCAAATATCACTTTGCCAATTCCGCAAGAACTGTCTTAGCGAAACGCTTCTTGAGAGGAAAGCTGTAACTCTGTGAGATGATTCCACAGAACCCAATGAAGTTTCTCAGAAAGCTTCTTTCTCTTTGTTATCGGAGGACATTTCCTGTGGCCCTATAGTCTTCAAAGGGATCCGAAATATCTGTTGTCAGATTCCACAGAAATAAGGCTAGCAAAGAGATACACGAAATACAGATGTAACTCTGTGAGATGAATGCACAGAACACTGAGCAGTTTCTCAGAAAGCTTCTTTCCAGATTTCATCTGCGGATATTTCCTTTTGCACTATAGCCCTTTAAGGGCTTCCAAACATCACTTTGCCTATTCCACAAGAACTGTCTTAGCGAAAGGCTTCTTGAGGGGAAAGCTGTAACTCTGTGAGATGATTTCACAGAACACAAGAAAGTTTCTCACACAGCTTCTTTCTCTTTTTTATCGGAGGATATTTCCTTTGGCCCTATAGTCTTCAAAGGGATCCGAAATATCTGTTCTCAGATTCCACAGAAGCAAGGCTAGCAAAGAGATCCACGAAATACAGATGTAACTCTGTGAGTGGAAGTCACACATCACAGAGCAGTTTCTCAGAAAGCTTCTTTCCAGATTTCATCTGAGGATATTTCCTTTTTCACCATAGCCCTCTATGGGCTTCCAAGTATCACTTTGCAAATTCCACAAGAACTGTCTTAGCGAAAGTCTTCTTGATGGGATAGCTGTATCTCTGTGAGATGATTTCACAGAACGCAAAGAAGTTTCTCAGAAAGCTTCTTTCTCTTTGATATCGGAGGATATTTTCTTTTTTCCCTATAGTCTTCAAAGGGATCCGAAATATCTGTTCTCAGATTCCACAGAAATAAGGCTAGCAAAGAGTACTACGAAATTCAGATGTAACTCTGTGAGTGGAAGTCACACATCACAGAGCAGTTTCTCAGAAAGCTTCTTTCCAGATTTCATCTGAGGATATTTCCTTTTTCACCATAGCCATCTATGGGCTTCCAAATATCACTTTGCCAATTCCACAAGAACTGTCTTAGCGAAAGGCTTTTTGAGGGGAAAGCTGTAACTCTTTGAGATGATTTCACAGAACACAAAGAAGTTTCTCACAAAGCTTCTTTCTCTTTTTTATTGGAGGATATTTCCTTTTTTCCCTATAGTCTTCAAAGGGATCCGAAATATCTGTTCTCAGATTCCACAGAAATAAGGCTAGCAAAGAGATCCACGAAATACAGATGTAACTCTGTGAGTGGAAGTCACACATCATACAGCAGTTTCTCAGAAAGCTTCTTTCCAGATGTCATCTGAGGATACTTCCTTTTTCACATTAGCCCTCTATGGGCTTCCAAATATCACTTTGCCAATTCCACAAGAATTGTCTTAGCGAAAGGCTTCTTGAGGGGAAAGCTGTAACTCTGTTAGATGATTTCACAGAACACAAAGAAGTTTCTCACAAAACTTCTTTCTCTTTGTTATTGGAGGATAATTCCTTTGGCCCTATAGTCTTCAAAGGGATCCGAAATATCTGTTCTCAGATTCCACAGAAATAAGGCTAGCAAAGAGATCCACGAAATACAAATGTAACTCTCTGAGATGAATTAACAGAACACTAAGCAGTTTCTCAGAAAGCTTCTTTCCAGATTTCATCTGAGGATATTTCCTTTTTCACCATAGCCCTCAATGGGCTTCCAAATATCACTTTGCCAGTTCCAGAAGAACTGTCTTAGTGAAAGGCTTCTTGGGGGGAAAGCTGTAACTCTGGGAGATGATTTCACAGAACACAAAGAAGTTTCTCAGAAAGCTTCTTTCTCTTTGTTATCGGAGGATATTTCCTTTGGCCCTATTGTCTTCAAAGGGAACCGAAATATCTGTTCTCAGATTCCACAGAAATAAGGCTAGCAAAGAGAACCAAGAAATACAGTTGTAACTGTGTGAGATGAATGAAAAGAACACTAAACAGTTTCTCCGAAAACTTCTTTCCAGATTTCATCTGAGGATATTTCCTTTTACACGATAGCCCTCTAAGGGCTTCCAAATATCACTTTGCCAATTCCACAAGAACTGTCTTAGCGAAAGGCTTCTTGAGGGGAAAGCTGTAACTCTGTGAGATGATTTCACAGAACACAAAGAAGTTGCTCACAAAACTTCTTTCTCTTTGTTTTCGGAGGATATTTCCTTTGGACCTATAGTCTTCAAAGGATCCGAAATATCTGTTCTCAGATTCCACAGAAATAAGGCTAGCAAAGAGATCCACGAAATACAGATGTAACTCTGTGAGTGGAAGTCAAACATCACAGAGCAGTTTCTGAGAAAGCTTCTTTCCAGATTTTCTGAGGAAATTTCCTTTTTCACCATAGCCCACTAAGGGCTTCCAAATATCACTTTGCCAATTGCACAAGAACTGTCTTAGCGAAGGCTTCTTGAGCGGAAAGCTTTAACTCTGTGAGATGATTTCACAGAACGCATAGAAGTTTCTCAGAAAGCTTCTTTCTCTTTGATAAGGAGGATATTTCCTTTTTTCCCTAAAGTCTTCAAAGGGATCCGAAATATTTGTTCTCAGATTCCACAGAAATAAGGCTAGCAAAGAGATCCACGAAATACAGATGTAACTCTGTGAGTGGAAGTCGCACATCACAGAGCAGTTTCTCAGAAAGCTTCTTTCCAGATTTCATCTGAGGATATTTCCTTTTTCACCATAGCCCTCTATGGGCTTCCAACTATCACTTTGCCAATTCCACAAGAATTGTCTTAGCGAAAGGCTTCTTGAGGGGAAAGCTGTAACTCTGTTAGATGATTTCACAGAACACAAAGAAGTTTCTCACTAAACTTCTTTCTCTTTGTTATTGGAGGATAATTCCTTTGGCCCTATAGTCTTCAAAGGGATCCGCAATATCGGTTCTCAGATTCCACAGAAATAAGGCTAGCAAAGAGAACCAAGAAATACAGTTGTAACTATGTGAGATGAATGAAAAGAACACTAAGCAGTTTCTCAGAAAAGTTCTTTCCAGATTTCATCTGAGGATATTTCCTTTTACACGATAGCCCTCTAAGGGCTTCCAAATATCACTTTGCCAATTCCACAAGAACTATCGAAGCGAAAGGCTTCTTGAGGGGAAAGCTGTAACTCTGTGAGATGATTTCATAGAACACAAAGAAGTTTCTCACAAAGCTTCTTTCTCTTTGTTTTCGGAGGATATTTCCTTTGGACCTATAGTCTTCAAAGGGATCCGAAATATCTGTTCTCAGATTCCACAGAAATAAGGCTAGCAAAGAGATCCACGAAATACAGATGTAACTCTGTGAGTGGAAGTCAAACATCACAGAGCAGTTTCTCAGAAAGCTTCTTTCCAGATTTTCTGAGGAAATTTCCTTTTTCACCATAGCCCACTAAGGGCTTCCAAATATCACTTTGCCAATTCCACAAGAACTGTCTTAGCGAAGGCTTCTTGAGCGGAAAGCTGTAACTCTGTGAGATGATTTCACTGAACGCAAAAAAGTTTCTCAGAAAGCTTCTTTCTCTTTGATAAGGAGGATATTTCCTTTTTTCCCTATAGTCTGCAAAGGGATCCGAAATATTTGTTCTCAGATTCCACAGAAATAAGGCTAGCAAAGAGATCCACGAAATACAGATGTAACTCTGTGAGTGGAAGTCACACATCACATAGCAGTTTCTCAGAAAGCTTCTTTCCAGATTTCATCTGAGGATATTTCCTTTTTCACCATAGCCCTCTATGGGCTTCCAAATATCACTTTGCCAATTCCACAAGAACTGTCTTAGAGAAAGGCTTCTTGAGGGGAAAGCTGTAACTCCGTGAGATGATTTCACAGAACACAAAGATGTTTCTCAGAAAGCTTCTTTCTCTTTGTTATCGGAGGATATTTCCTTTGGCCGTACAGTCTTCAAAGGGATCCGAAATATCTGTTCTGAGATTCCACAGAAATAAGGCTAACAAAGAGATCCACGAAATACAGGAAACTCTGTGAGATGAATGAACAGAACACTAAGCAGTTTCTCAGAAAGCTTCTTTCCAGATTTCATCTGAGGATATTTCCTTTTTCACCATAGCCCTCTATGGGCTTCCAAATATCACTTTTCCAATTTCACAAGAACTGTCTTAGCGAAAGTCTTCTAGAGGGGAAACGTGTACCTCTGTGAGATGATTTCACAGAACACAAAGAAGATTCTCAGAAAGCTTGTTTCTCTTTGTTTTAGGAGAATATTTCCTTTGGCCCCATAGTCTTCAAAGGTATCCGAAATATCTGTTCTCAGATTACACCGACATAAGGCTCGCAATGAGATCCACGATACAGAGATGTCACTCTGTTAGATGAATTATCAGAACACTAAGCTGTTTCTCAGAAAGCTTCTTTCCAGGTTTCATCTGAGGATATTTCCTTTTTCACCGTAGCCCTCTATGGGCTTCCAAATATCACTTTCCCAATTCCACAAGAACTGTCTTAGCAAAAGGCTTCTTGAGGGGAAAGCTGTAACTCTGTGAGATGATTTTACAGAACACAAAGAAGTTTCTCAGAAAGCATCTTTCTCTTTGTTATCGGAGGATATTTCCTTTGGCCCTATAGTCTTCAAAGGGATCCGAAATATCTGTTCTCAGATTCCACAGAAATAAGGCTATCAAAGAGATCCACGAAACAAAGATGTAACACTGTGAGTGGAAGTCACACATCACAGAGCAATTTCTCAGAAAGCTTCTTTCCAGATTTCATCTGAGGATATTTCCTTTTTCACCATAGCCCTCTATGGGCTTCCAAATATCACTTTGCCAATTCCACAAGTACTGTCTTAGCGAAAACTCCTTCAGGGGAAAGCTGTAACTATGTGAGATGGTTTCACAGAACACAAAGAAGTTTCTCAGAAAGCTTCTTTCTCTTTGTTACCGGAGGATATTTTCTTTGCACCTATATTGTGTTCAAAGGGATCCGAAATATCTGTTCTCAGATTCCACAGAAATAAGGATAGCGAAGAGATCCACGAAATACAGATGTAACTCTGTAAGTGGAAGTCACACATTACAGAGCAGTTTCTCAGAAAGCTTCTTTCCAGATTTCATCTGAGGATATTTCCTTTTTCACCATAGCCCTCTATGGCCTTCCAAATATCACCTTGCCAATTCCACAAGAAGTGTCTTAGCGAAAGTCTTCTTGAGGGGAAAGCTGTACCTCTGTGAGATGATTTCACAGAACACAAAGATGTTTCTCAGAAAGCTTGTTTCTCTTTGTTTTAGGAGAATATTTCCTTTGGCCCTATAATCTTCAAAGGGATCCGAAATATCTGTTCTCAGATTCCACCGACATAAGGCTAGCAAAGAGATCCACGAAATACAGATGTCACTCTGTGAGATGAATTATCAGAACACTAAGCTGTTTCTCAGAAAGCTTCTTTCCAGCTTTCATCTGAGGATATTTCCTTTTTCACCATAGCCCTCTATGGGCTTCCAAATATCACTTTGCCAATTCCACTTGAACTGTCTTAGCAAAAGGCTTCTTGAAGGGAAATCTGTAACTCTGTGAGATGATTTTACAGAACACAACGAAGTTTCTCAGAAAGGTTCTTTCTCTTCGTTATCGGAGGATATTTCCTTTCGCCCTATAGTCTTCAAAGGTATCCGAAATATGTGTTCTCAGATTCCACAGAAATAAGGCTAGCAAAGAGATCCACGAAATACAGATGTCACTCTGTGAGATGAATTAACAGAACACTAAGCAGTTTCTCAGAAAGCTTCTTTCCAGATTTCATCTGAGGATATTTCCTTTTTCACCATAGCCCTCTATGGGCTTCCAAATATCACTTTGCCAATTCCGCAAGAACTGTCTTAGCGAAACGCTTCTTGAGAGGAAAGCTGTAACTCTGTGAGATGATTCCACAGAACCCAATGAAGTTTCTCAGAAAGCTTCTTTCTCTTTGTTATCGGAGGACATTTCCTGTGGCCCTATAGTCTTCAAAGGGATCCGAAATATCTGTTGTCAGATTCCACAGAAATAAGGCTAGCAAAGAGATACACGAAATACAGATGTAACTCTGTGAGATGAATGCACAGAACACTGAGCAGTTTCTCAGAAAGCTTCTTTCCAGATTTCATCTGCGGATATTTCCTTTTTCACCATAGCCCTCTATGGGCTTCCAAGTATCACTTTGCAAATTCCACAAGAACTGTCTTAGCGAAAGTCTTCTTGATGGGATAGCTGTATCTCTGTGAGATGATTTCACAGAACGCAAAGAAGTTTCTCAGAAAGCTTCTTTCTCTTTGATATCGGAGGATATTTTCTTTTTTCCCTATAGTCTTCAAAGGGATCCGAAATATCTGTTCTCAGATTCCACAGAAATAAGGCTAGCAAAGAGTACTACGAAATTCAGATGTAACTCTGTGAGTGGAAGTCACACATCACAGAGCAGTTTCTCAGAAAGCTTCTTTCCAGATTTCATCTGAGGATATTTCCTTTTTCACCATAGCCATCTATGGGCTTCCAAATATCACTTTGCCAATTCCACAAGAACTGTCTTAGCGAAAGGCTTTTTGAGGGGAAAGCTGTAACTCTTTGAGATGATTTCACAGAACACAAAGAAGTTTCTCACAAAGCTTCTTTCTCTTTTTTATTGGAGGATATTTCCTTTTTTCCCTATAGTCTTCAAAGGGATCCGAAATATCTGTTCTCAGATTCCACAGAAATAAGGCTAGCAAAGAGATCCACGAAATACAGATGTAACTCTGTGAGTGGAAGTCACACATCATACAGCAGTTTCTCAGAAAGCTTCTTTCCAGATGTCATCTGAGGATACTTCCTTTTTCACATTAGCCCTCTATGGGCTTCCAAATATCACTTTGCCAATTCCACAAGAATTGTCTTAGCGAAAGGCTTCTTGAGGGGAAAGCTGTAACTCTGTTAGATGATTTCACAGAACACAAAGAAGTTTCTCACAAAACTTCTTTCTCTTTGTTATTGGAGGATAATTCCTTTGGCCCTATAGTCTTCAAAGGGATCCGAAATATCTGTTCTCAGATTCCACAGAAATAAGGCTAGCAAAGAGATCCACGAAATACAAATGTAACTCTCTGAGATGAATTAACAGAACACTAAGCAGTTTCTCAGAAAGCTTCTTTCCAGATTTCTTCTGAGGATATTTCCTTTTTCACCATAGCCCTCAATGGGCTTCCAAATATCACTTTGCCAGTTCCAGAAGAACTGTCTTAGTGAAAGGCTTCTTGGGGGGAAAGCTGTAACTCTGGGAGATGATTTCACAGAACACAAAGAAGTTTCTCAGAAAGCTTCTTTCTCTTTGTTATCGGAGGATATTTCCTTTGGCCCTATTGTCTTCAAAGGGAACCGAAATATCTGTTCTCAGATTCCACAGAAATAAGGCTAGCAAAGAGAACCAAGAAATACAGTTGTAACTGTGTGAGATGAATGAAAAGAACACTAAACAGTTTCTCCGAAAACTTCTTTCCAGATTTCATCTGAGGATATTTCCTTTTACACGATAGCCCTCTAAGGGCTTCCAAATATCACTTTGCCAATTCCACAAGAACTGTCTTAGCGAAAGGCTTCTTGAGGGGAAAGCTGTAACTCTGTGAGATGATTTCACAGAACACAAAGAAGTTGCTCACAAAACTTCTTTCTCTTTGTTTTCGGAGGATATTTCCTTTGGACCTATAGTCTTCAAAGGATCCGAAATATCTGTTCTCAGATTCCACAGAAATAAGGCTAGCAAAGAGATCCACGAAATACAGATGTAACTCTGTGAGTGGAAGTCAAACATCACAGAGCAGTTTCTGAGAAAGCTTCTTTCCAGATTTTCTGAGGAAATTTCCTTTTTCACCATAGCCCACTAAGGGCTTCCAAATATCACTTTGCCAATTGCACAAGAACTGTCTTAGCGAAGGCTTCTTGAGCGGAAAGCTGTAACTCTGTGAGATGATTTCACAGAACGCATAGAAGTTTCTCAGAAAGCTTCTTTCTCTTTGATAAGGAGGATATTTCCTTTTTTCCCTAAAGTCTTCAAAGGGATCCGAAATATTTGTTCTCAGATTCCACAGAAATAAGGCTAGCAAAGAGATCCACGAAATACAGATGTAACTCTGTGAGTGGAAGTCGCACATCACAGAGCAGTTTCTCAGAAAGCTTCTTTCCAGATTTCATCTGAGGATATTTCCTTTTTCACCATAGCCCTCTATGGGCTTCCAAATATCACTTTGCCAATTCCACAAGAACTGTCTTAGAGAAAGGCTTCTTGAGGGGAAAGCTGTAACTCTGTGAGATGATTTCACAGAACACAAGGAAGTTTCTCACGAAGCTTCTTTCTCTTTGTTATCAGTGGATATTTCCTTTGGCCCTATAGTCTTCAAAGGGATAGGTAATATCTGTTCTCAGATTCCACAGAAATACGGCTAGCAAAGAGATCCACGAAATACAGATGTAACTCTGTGAGATAAATGGACAGAACACTAAGCAGTTTCTCAGGAAGCTTCTTTCCAGATTTCATCTGAGGATATTTCCTTTTTCACCGTAGCCCTCTATGGGCTTCCAAATATCACTTTTCCAATTCCACAAGAACTGTCTTAGCGAAAGGCTTCTTGAAGGGAAAGCTGTAACTCTGTGAGATGATTTCACAGAACACGAAGAAGTTTCTCAGAAAGCTTCTTTCTCTTTGTTATCGGAGGATATTTCCTTTGGCCCTATAGTCTTCAAAGGTATCCGAAAAATCTGTTCTCAGATTCCACAGAAATAAGGCTAGCAAAGAGATCCACGAAATACAAATGTAACTCTGTGAGATGAATTAACAGAACACTAAACAATTTCTCAGAAAGCTTCTTTCCAGATTTCATCTGAGGATATTTCCTTTTTCACCATAGCCCTCTATGGGCTTCCAAATATCACTTTGCCAATTCCACAAGAACTGTCTTAGCGAAAGGCTTCTTGAGGGGAAAGCTGTAATTCTGTAAGATGATTTCACAGAACACAAAGAAGTTTCTCACAAAGCTTCTTTCTCTTTGTTATCGGAGGATATTTCCTTTGGCCCTATAGACTTCAAAGGGATCCGAAATATCTGTTCTCAGATTCCACAGAAATAAGGCTTGCAAAGAGATCCACAAAATACAGATGTAACTCTGTGAGTGGAAGTCACACATCACAGAGCAATTTCTCAGAAAGCTTCTTTCCAGATTCATCTGAGGATATTTCCTTTTTCACCATAGCCCTCTGTGGGCTTCCAAATATCACTTTGCCAATTCCGCAAGAACTGTGTTAGCAAAACGCTTCTTGAGGGGAAAGCTGTAACTCTGTGAGATGATTCCACAGAACCCAAAGAAGTTTCTCAGAAAGCTTCTTTCTCTTTGTTATTGTAGGATATTTCCTTTGGCCCTATAGTCTTCAAAGGGATTCGAAATATCTGTTCTCAGATTCCACAGAAATAAGACTAGGAAAGAGATCCATGAAATACAGATGTAACTCTGTGAGTGGAAGTCACACATCACAGAGCAGTTTCTCAGAATCCTTCTTTCCAGATTTCACGTGAGGATATTTCCTTTTTCCAAGTAGCCCTCTATGGGATTCCAAATATCACTTTGCCAATTCCACAAGAACTGTATTAGCGACAGGCTTCTTGAGGGGAAAGCTGTAACTCTGTGAGATGAGTTCACAGAACACAAAGAAGTTTCTCAGAAAGCTTCTTTCTCTTTGTTATCGGAGGATATTTCCTTTGGCCCTATAGTCTTCCAAGGGATCCGAATTATTTGTTCTCAGATTCCACAGAAATAAGGCTAGCAAAGAGATCCACGGAATACAGATGTCACTCTGTGAGATGAATTAACAGAACACTAAGCAGTTTCTCAGAAAGCTTCTTTCCAGATTTCATCTGAGGATATTTCCTTTTTCACCATAGCCCTCTAACGGCTTCCAAATATCACTTTGCCAATTCCACAAGAACTGTCTTAGCGAAAGGCTTCTTGAGGGGAAAGCTGTAACTCTGTGAGATGATTTCACAGAACACAAAGAAGTTTCTCAGAAAGCTTCTTTCTCTTTGTTATCTGAGGATATTTCCTTTGGCCCTATAGTCTTCAAAGGGATCCGAAATATCTGTTCTCAGATTCCACAGAAATAAGGCTAGCAAAGAGATCCACGAAATACAGATTTAACACTGTGAGTGGAAGTCACACATCACAGAGCAGTTTCTCAGAAAGCTTCTGTGCAGATTTCATCTGAGGATATTTCCTTTTTCACCATAGCCCTCTTTGGGCTTCCAAATATCACTTTGCCAATTCCACAAGAACTGTCTTAGCGAAAGGCTTCTTGATGGGATAGCTGTAACTCTGTGAGATGACTTCACAGAACGCAAAGAAGTTTCTCAGAACGCTTCTTTCTCGTTGTTATCGGAGGATATTTCCTTATTTCCCTCTAGTCTTCACAGGGATCCGAAATATCTGTTCTCAGATTCCACAGAAATAAATTTAGCAAAGTGATACACGAAATACAGATGTAACTGTGTGAGTGGAAGTCACACTTCATAGAGCAGTTTCTCAGAAAGCTTCTTTCCAGATGTCATCTGAGAATACTTCCTTTTTCACGTTAGCCCTCTATGGGCTTCCAAATATCACTTTGCCAATTCCACATAAACTGACTTAGCGAAAGGCTTCTTGAGGGGAAAGCTGTAACTCTGTGAGATGATTTCACAGAACACAAACAAGTATCTCAGAAAGCTTCTTTCTCTTTGTTAGAGGAGGATATTTCCTTTGGTCCTATAGTCTTCAAGGGATCCGAAATACCTGTTCTCAGATTCCACAGAAATAAGGCTAGCAAAGCGATCCACGAAATACAGATGTAACTCTGTGAGTGGAAGTCACACATCACAGAGCAGATTCGCAGAAAGCTTCTCTCCAGATTTCATCTGAGGATATTTCCTTTTTCACCATAGCCCTCTATGGGCTTCCAAATATCACTTTGCCAATTCCACAAGAACTGTCTTAGCGAAAGGCTTCTTGAGGGGAAAGCTGTAACTCTGTGAGATGATTTCACAGAACACAAAGAAGTTTCTCAGAAAGTTTCTTTCTCTTAGTTATCGGAGGATATTTCCTTTGGCCCTATAGTCTTCCAATGGATCCGAAATATCTGTTCTCAGATTCCACAGAAATAAGGCTAGCAAAGACATCCACGATGTACAGATGTCACTCTGTGAGATGAATTAACAGAACACTAAGCAGTTTCTCAGAAAGCTTCTTTCCAGATTTCATCTGAGGATATTTCCTTTTTCACCATAGCCCTCTATGGGCTTCCAAATATCACTTAGCCAATTCCACAAGAACTGTCTTAGCGAAAGGCTTCTTGAGAGGAAAGCTGTAACTCTGTGAGATGATTACACAGAACGCAAAGAAGTTTGTCAGAAACCTTCTTTCTCCTTGTTATCGGAGGATATTTCCTTATTTCCCTCTAGTCTTCAAAGGGATCCGAAATATCTGTTCTCAGATTCCACAGAAATAAGGCTAGCAAAGAGATCCACGAAATACAGATGTAATTCTGTGAGATGAACTAACAGAACAGTATGCAGATTCTCAGAAAGCTTCATTCCAGATTTCATCTGAGGATATTTCCTTTTTCACCATAGCCCTATAGGCTGACAAATATCACTTTGCCAGTTCCACAAGAACTGTCTTAGCAAAAGGCTTCTTGAGGGGAAAGCTGTAACTCTGTGAGATGATTTCACAGAACACAAAGAAGTTTCTCAGAAAGCTTCTTCCTTTTTGTTATTGGAGGATATTTCCTTTGGCCCTATAGTCTTCAAAGGGATCCGAAATATCTGTTATCAGATTCCACAGAAATAAGGTTAGCAAAGAGATCCACGAAATACAGTTGTAACTGTGTGAGATGAATGAACAGAACACTAAGCCATTTCTCAGAAAGCTTCTTTCTCTTTGTTATCGGAATTATATATCGTTTGGCCCTATAGTCTTCAAACGGATCCGAAATATCTGTTCTCAGATTCCACAGAAATAAGGCTAGCAAAGAGATCCACGAAATACAGTTGTAACTCTGTGAGTGGCAGTCACACATCACAGAGCGGTTTCTCATAAAGCTTCCTTCCAGATTTCATCTGAGGATATTTCCTTTTTCAACATAGCCCTCTATGGGCTTCCAAATATCACTTTGCCAATTCCACAAGAACTGTCTTAGCGAAAGGCTTCTTGATGGGATAGCTGTAACTCTGTGAGATGATTTCACAGAACGCAAAGAAGTTTCTCAGAAAGCTTCTTTCTCTTTGATATCGGAGGATATTTCCTTTTTCCCTTTAGTCTTCAAAGGGATCCGAAATATCTGTTATCAGATTCCACAGAAATAAGTTTAGCAAAGAGATCCAAGAAATACAGTTGTAACTGTGTGAGTTGAATGAACAGAACACTAAGCAGTTTCTCAGAAAGCTTCTTTCCAGATTGCATCTGAGGATATTTCCTTTTACACCATAGCCCTATAGGGGTTTCCAAATATCCCTTTGCTTATTCCACAACAACTGTCTTAGCGAAAGGCTTCTAGAGGGGAAAGCTGTAACTCTGTGAGATGATTTCACAGAACACAAAGAAGTTTCTCAGAAAGCTTCTTTCCCCTTGTTATCGGAGGATATTTCCTTTGGCCCTATAGTCTTCAAGGGGATCCGAAATATCTGTTCTCAGATTCCACAGAAATAAGGCTAGCAAAGAGATCCACGAAATACAAATGTATCTCTGTGAGATGAATTAACAGAACACTAAGCAGTTTCTCTGAAAGCTTCTTTCCACATTTCATCTGAGGATATTTCCTTTTTCACCATAGCCCTCTATGGGCTTCCAAATATCACTTTGCCAATTCCACAAGAACTGTCTTAGCGAAAGGCTTCTTGAGGGGAATGCTGTAACTCTGTGAGATGATTTCACAGAACACAAAGTAGTTTCTCACAAAGCTACTTTCTCTTTGTTATCGGAGGATATTTCCTTTGGCCCTATAGTCTTCAAAGGGATCCGAAATATCTGTTCTCAGATTCCACAGAAATAAGGCTTGCAAAAAGATCCACGAAATACAGATTTAACTCTGTGAGTGGAAGTCACACATCACAGAGCAATTTCTCAGAAAGCTTCTTTCCAGATTTCATCTGAGGATATTTCCTTTTCACCATAGCCCTCTAGGGGCTTACAAATATCACTTTGCCAATTCCACAGGAACTGTATTAGCGAAAAGATTCTTCAGGGGAAAGCTGTAACTCTGTGAGATGATTTCAAAGAACACAAAGAAGTTTCTCAGAAAGCTTCTTTCTCTTTGTTATCGGAGGACATTTACTTTGGCTCTATAATCTTCAAAGGGATCCGAAATATCTGTTCTCATATTCCACAGAAATAAGGCTAGCAAAGAGATACACGAAATACAGATGAAACTCTGTGAGATGAATTAACAGAACACTAAGCAGTTTCTCAGAAAGCTTCTTTCCAGATTTCATCTGAGGATATTTCCTTTTTCACCATAGCCCTCTATGGGCTTCCAAATATCACTTTGCCAATTCCACAAGGACTGTCTTAGCGAAAGCTTCTTGAGGGGAAAGCTGTAACTCTGTGAGATGATTTCACAGAACACAAAGAAGTTTCTCAGAAAGCTTCTTTCTCTTTGTTATCGGAGGATATTTCCTTTTTTCCCTATAGTCTTCAAAGGGATCCGAAATATCTGTTCTCAGATTCCACAGAAATAAAGCTCGCAAAGAGAACCACGAAATACAGATGTAACTCTGTGAGTGGAAGTCACACATCAAAGAGCAGTTTCTTCGAAAGCTTCTTTCCAGATTTCATCTGAGGATATTTGCTTTTTCACCATAGCCCTCTAAGGGCTTCTAAATATCACTTTGCCAATTCCACAAAAACTGTCTTAGCGAAAGGCTTCTTGAGGAGAAAGCTGTAACTCTGTGAGATGATTTCACAGAACAGAACGAAGTTTCTCAGAAAGCTTCTTTCTCTTTGTTATCGGAGGATACTTCCTTTGGCCCTAGAGTCTTCAAAGGGATCCGAAATATCTGTTCAAAGATTCCACAGATATAAGGCTAGCAAAGAGATCCACGAAATACAGATGTAACTCTGTGAGATGAATTAACAGAACACTAAGCAGTTTCTCAGAAAGCTTCTTTCCAGATTTCATCTGAGGATATTTCCTTTTTCACCAGAGCCCTCTATGGGCTTCCAAATATCACTTTGCCAATTAAGCAAGAAATGTCTTAGCGAAACGATTCTTGAGGGGAAAGCTGTAACTCTGTGAGATGATTTCAAAGAACACAAAGAAGTTTCTCAGAAAGCTTCTTTCTCTTTGTTATCGGAGGATATTTCCTTTGGCCCTAGAGCCTTCAAAGGGATCCGAAATATCTGTTCTCAGATTCCACAGAAATAAGGCTAGCAAAGTGATCCACGAAATACAGATGTAACTCTGTGAGATGAATTAACAGAACACTAAGCAGTTTCTCAGAAAGCTTCTTTCCAGATTTCATCTGAGGATATTTCCTTTTTCACCATAGCCCTCTATGGGCTTCCCAATATCACTTTGCCAATTAAGCAAGAACTGTCTTAGCGAAACGATTCTTGAGGGGAAAGCTGTAACTCTGTGAGATGATTTCACAGAACACGAAGAAGTTTCTCAGAAAGCTTCTTTCTCTTTGTTATCGGAGGATATCTCCTTTGGCCCTATAGTCTTCAAAGGGATTCGAAATATCTGTTCTCAGATTCCACAGAAATAAGGCTTGCAAAGAGATCAACGAAATACAGATATAACACTGTGAGGGGTAGTCACACATCACAGAGCAGTTTCTCAGAAAGCTTCTTTCCAGATTTCATCTGAGGATACTTCCTTTTTCACATTAGCCCTCTATTGGCTTCCAAATATCACTTTGCCAATTCCACAAGAACTGTCTTAGCGAAAGGCTTCTTGAGGGGAAAGCTGTAACTCTGTGAGATGATTTCACAGAACACAAAGAAGTATCTCAGAAAGCTTCTTTCTCTTTGTAATCGGAGGATATTTCCTTTGGCCCTATAGTCTTCAAGGGATCCGAAATACCTGTTCTCAGATACCACAGAAATAATGATAGCAAAGAGATCCAAGAAATACAGATGTAACTCTGTGAGTGGAAGTCACACATCCCAGTGCAATTTCTCAGAAAGCTTCTTTCCAGATTTCATCTGAGGATATTTCCTTTTTCACCATAGCCCTCTATGGGCTTCCAAATACCACTTTGCCAATTCCACAAGAACTGTCTTAGCGAAAAGATTCTTGAGGGTAAAGCTGTAACTCTGTGAGATGATTTCAAAGAACACAAAGACGTTTCTCAGAATGCTTCTTTCTCTTTGTTATCGGAGGACATTTCCTTTGGCCCCATAATCTTCAAAGGAATCCGAAATATCTGATCTCAGATTCCACAGAAATAAGGCTAGCAAAGAGATACACGAAACACAGATGTAACTCTGTGAGATGAATGAACAGAACACTAAGCAGTTTCTCAGAAAGCTTCTTTCCAGATTTCGTCTGAGGATATTTCCTTTTTCACCATAGTCCTCTAAGGGCCTCCAAATATCACCTTGCCAATTCCACAAGAACTGTCTTAGCGAAAGGCTTCTTGAGGGGAAAGCTGTAACTCTGTGAGATGATTTCACAGAACACAAAGAAGTTTCTCAGAAAGCTTCTTTCTCTTTGTTATCGGAGGATATTTCCTTTGGCTCTATAGTCTTCAATGGGATCCGAAATATCTGTTCTCAGATTCCACAGAAATAAGACTAGCAAAGAGATCCACGAAATACAGATGTAACTCTGTGAGTGGAAGTCTCACATCACAGAGCAGTTTCTCAGAAAGCTTCTTTCCAGATTTCTTCTAAGGATATTTCCTTTTTCACCGTAGCCCTCTATGGGATTCCAAAGATCACTTTGCCAATTCCACAAGAACTGTCTTAGCGAAAGGCTTCTTGAGGGGAAAGATGTAACTCTGTGAGATGATTTCACAGAACACAAAGAAGTATCTCAGAAAGCTTCTTTCTCTTTGTTACAGGAGGATATTTCCTTTGGCCCTATAATCTTCAAGGGATCCGAAATACCTGTTCTAAGATTCCACAGAAATAAGGCTAGCAAAGAGATCCACGAAATACAGATGTAACTCTGTGAGTGGAAGTCACACATCAAAGAGCAGTTTCTTCGAAAGCTTCTTTCCAGATTTCATCTGAGGATATTTGCTTTTTCACCATAGCCCTCTAAGGGCTTCTAAATATCACTTTGCCAATTCCACAAAAACTGTCTTAGCGAAAGGCTTCTTGAGGAGAAAGCTGTAACTCTGTGAGATGATTTCACAGAACACAAAGAAGTTTCTCAGAAAGCTTCTTTCTCTTTGTTATCGGAGGATACTTCCTTTGGCCCTAGAGTCTTCAAAGGGATCCGAAATATCTGTTCTCAGATTCCTCAGAAATAAGGCTAGCAAAGAGATCCACGAAATACAGATGTAACTCTGTGAGATGAATTAACAGAACACTAAGCAGTTTCTCAGAAAGCTTCTTTCCAGATTTCATCTGAGGATATTTCCTTTTTCACCATAGCCCTCTATGGGCTTCCAAATATCACTTTGCCATTTAAGCAAGAACTGTCTTAGCGAAACGATTCTTGAGGGGAAAGCTGTAACTCTGTGAGATGATTTCAAAGACACAAAGAAGTTTCTCAGTAAGCTTCTTTCTCTTTGTTATCGGAGGATTTTTCCTTTGGCCCTATAATCTTCAAAGGGATCCGAAATATCTGTTCTCAGATTCCACAGAAATAAGGCTAGGAAAGAGATCCACGAAATACAGATGTAACTCTGTGAGATGAATGAACAGAACACTAAGCAGTTTCTCAGAAAGCTTCTTTACAGATTTCATCTGAGGATATTTCCTTTTTAACCTTAGCCCTCTATGGGCTTCCAAATATCACTTTGCCAATTCCACAAGAACTGTCTTAGCGAAAGCTTCTTGAGGGGAAAACTGTAACTCTGTGAGATGATTTCACAGTACACAAAGAAGTTTCTTAGAAAGTTTCTTTCTCTTTGTTATCAGAAGATATTTCCTTTGGCCCTATAGTCTTCAAAGGGATCCGAAATATCTGTTGTCAGATTCCACAGAAATAAGACTAGCAAAGAGATCCACGAAATACAGATGTAACACTGTGAGTGGAAGTCACACATAACAGAGGAGTTTCTCAGAAAGCTTCTTTCCAGATTTTATCTGAGGATATTTCCTTTTTCACCATTGCCCTCTATGGGCTTCCAAATATCTCTTTGCCAATTCCACAAGAATTGTCTTAGCGAAAGGCTTCTTGAGGAGAAAGCTGTAACTCTGTGAGATGATTTCACAGAACACAAAGAAGTTTCTCAGAAAGCTTCTTCCTCTTTGTTATCGGAGGATATTTCCTTTGGCCCTATAGTCTTCAAAGGGATCCGAAATATCTGTTCTCAGATTCCACAGAAATAAGGTTGGCAAAGAGATCCACGAAAAACAGATGTAACTCTGTGAGTGGAAGTCACACATCACAGAGCAGTTTCTCATAAAGCTTCTGTCCAGATTTCATCTGAGGATATTTCCTTTTTCACCATAGCCCTCTATGGGCTTCTAAATATCACGTTGCCAATTCCACAAGAACTGTCTTAGCGAAAGCTTCTTCAGGGGAAATCTGTAACTCTGTGAGATGATTTCACAGAACACAAAGAAGTTTCCCAGAAAGCTTCTTTTTCTTTGTTATCGGACGATATTTGGTTTGTCCCTATAGTCTTCAAAGGGATCCGAAATATCTGTTCTCAGATTCCACAGAAATAAGGCTGGCAAAGAGATCAACGAAATACAGATATAACACTGTGAGTGGAAGTCACACATCACAGAGCATTTTCTCAGAAAACTTCTTTCCAGATTTCATCGGAGGATATTTCCTTTTTCACATTAGCCCTCTATTGGCTTCCAAATATCACTTTGCCAATTCCACAAGAACTGTCTTAGCGAAAGGCTTCTTGAGGGGAAAGATGTAACTCTGTGAGATGATTTCACAGAACACAAAGAAGTATCTCAGAAAGCTTCTTTCTCTTTGTTACAGTAGGATATTTCCTTTGGCCCTATAGTCTTCAAGGGATCTGAAATACCTGTTCTCAGATTCCACAGAAATAAGGCTAGCAAAGAGATCCACGAAATACAGATTTAACTCTGTGAGTGGAAGTCACACATCACAGAGCAGTTTCTCAGAAAGCTTCTTTCCAGATTTCATCTGAGGATATTTTCTTTTTCACCATAGCCCTCTATGGGCTTCCAAATATCACTTTGCCAATTTAAGAAGAACTGTCTTAGCGAAAGGCTTCTTGAGGGGAAAGCTGTAACTCTGTGAGATTATTTCACAGAACATAAAGAAGTTTCTCAGAAAGCTTCTTTCTCTTTGTTATCGGAGGATATTTCCTTTGGCCCTATAGTCTTCAAAGGGATCCGAAATATCAGTTCTCATATTCCACAGAAATAAGGCTAGCAAAGAGATCCACGATATACAGATGTCACTCTGTGAGATGAATTAACAAAACATAAAGAGGTTCTCAGAAAGCTTCTTTCCAGATTTCATCTGAGCATA
This sequence comes from Macaca mulatta, assembly GCF_049350105.2. Lineage (NCBI taxonomy): Eukaryota > Metazoa > Chordata > Mammalia > Primates > Cercopithecidae > Macaca > Macaca mulatta. The sequence continues at coordinate 46,567,158 of NC_133413.1, forward strand.
TTTCCTTTTTCATCATAGCCCTCTATGGGCTTCCAAATATCCCTTTGCCAATTCCACAAGAACTTTCTTAGCGAAAGCTTCTTGAGGGGAAATCTCTAACTCTGTGAGATGATTTCACAGAACACAAAGAAGTTTCTCACAAAGCTTCTTTCTCTGTGTTATCGGAGGATATTTCCTTTGGCCCTATAGTCTTCAAAGGGATCCGAAATACATGTTCTCACATTCCACAGAAATAAGGCTAGCAAAGATATCCACGAAACAGATGTAACTCTGTGAGTGGAAGTCTCACATCACAGAGCAGTTTCTCAGAAAGCTTCTTTCCAGAATTCTTCTGAGGATATTTCCTTTTTCACCGTAGCCCTCTATGGGATTCCAAAGATCACTTTGCCAATTCCACAAGAACTGTCTTAGCGAAAGGCTTCTTGATGGGATAGCTGTAACTCTGTGAGATGATTTCACAGAACGCAAAGAAGTTTCTCAGAAAGCTTCTTTCTCTTTGATATCGGAGGATATTTCCTTTTTTCCCTATTGTCTTCAAAGGGATCCGAAATATCTGTTCTCAGATTCCACAGAAATAAGGCTAGCAAAGAGATCCACGAAATACAGATGTAACTCAGTGAGTGGAAGTCACACATCACAGAGCAGTTTCTCAGAAAGCTTCTTTCCAGATTTCATCTGAGGATATTTTCTTTTTCACCATAGCCCTCTATGGGCTTCCAAATATCACTTTGCCAATTCCACAAGAAGTGTCTTAGCGAAAAGATTCTTGAGGGGAAAGCTGTAACTCTGTGAGATGATTTCAAAGAACACAAAGAAGTTTCTCATAAAGCTTCTTTCTCTTTGTTATCGGAGGACATTTCCTTTGGCCCTATAATCTTCAAAGGGATCCGAAATATCTGTTCTCAGATTCCACAGAAATAAGGCTAGGAAAGAGATCCACGAAATACAGATGTAACTCTGTGAGATGAATGAACAGAACACTAAGCAGTTTCTCAGAAAGGTTCTTTACAGATTTCATCTGAGGATATTTCCTTTTTCACCATAGCCCTCTATGGGCTTCCAAATATCACTTTGCCAATTCCACAAGAACTGTCTTAGCGAAAGCTTCTTGAGGGGAAAGCTGTAACTCTGTGAGATGATTTCACAGAGCACAAAGAAGTTTCTTAGAAAGCTTCTTTCTCTTTGTTATCGGAGGATATTTCCTTTGGCCCTATAGTCTTCAAAGGGATCCGAAATATCTGTTCTCAGATTCCACAGAAATAAGACTAGCAAAGAGATCCACGAAATACACATGTAACACTGTGAGTGGAAGTCACACATAACAGAGCAGTTTCTCAGAAAGCTTCTTTCCAGATTTTATCTGAGGATATTTCCTTTTTCACCATTACCCTCTATGGGCTTCCAAATATCTCTTTGCCAATTCCGCAAGAATTGTCTTAGCGAAAGGCTTCTTGAGGAGAAAGCTGTAACTCTGTGAGATGATTTCACAGAACACAAAGAAGTGTCTCAGAAAGCTTCTTCCTCTTTGTTATCGGAGGATATTTCCTTTGGCCCTATAGTCTTCAAAGGGATCCGAAATATCTGTTCTCAGATTCCACAGAAATAAGGCTGGCAAAGAGATCAACGAAATACAGATATAACACTGTGAGTGGAAGTCACACATCACAGAGCATTTTCTCAGAAAACTTCTTTCCAGATTTCATCGGAGGATATTTTCTTTTTCACATTAGCCCTCTATTGGCTTCCAAATATCACTTTGCCAATTCCACAAGAACTGTCTTAGCGAAAGGCTTCTTGAGGGGAAAGATGTAACTCTGTGAGATGATTTCACAGAACACAAAGAAGTATCTCAGAAAGCTTCTTTCTCTTTGTTACAGGAGGATATTTCCTTTGGCCCTATAGTCTTCAAGGGATCTGAAATACCTGTTCTCAGATTCCACAGAAATAAGGCTAGCAAAGAGATCCACGAAATACAGATTTAACTCTGTGAGTGGAAGTCACACATCACAGAGCAGTTTCTCAGAAAGCTTCTTTCCAGATTTCATCTGAGGATATTTTCTTTTTCACCATAGCCCTCTATGGGCTTCCAAATATCACTTTGCCAATTTAAGAAGAACTGTCTTAGCGAAAGGCTTCTTGAGGGGAAAGCTGTAACTCTGTGAGATTATTTCACAGAACATAAAGAAGTTTCTCAGAAAGCTTCTTTCTCTTTGTTATCGGAGGATATTTCCTTTGGCCCTATAGTCTTCAAAGGGATCCGAAATATCAGTTCTCATATTCCACAGAAATAAGGCTAGCAAAGAGATCCACGATATACAGATGTCACTCTGTGAGATGAATTAACAAAACACAAAGAGGTTCTCAGAAAGCTTCTTTCCAGATTTCATCTGAGGATATTTCCTTTTTCATCATAGCCCTCTATGGGCTTCCAAATATCCCTTTGCCAATTCCACAAGAACTGTCTTAGCGAAAGCTTCTTGAGGGGAAATCTCTAACTCTGTGAGATGATTTCACAGAACACAAAGAAGTTTCTCACAAAGCTTCTTTCTCTGTGTTATCGGAGGATATTTCCTTTGGCCCTATAGTCTTCAAAGGGATCCGAAATACATGTTCTCACATTCCACAGAAATAAGGCTAGCAAAGATAGCCACGAAACAGATGTAACTCTGTGAGTGGAAGTCTCACATCACAGAGCAGTTTCTCAGAAAGCTTCTTTCCAGAATTCTTCTGAGATATTTCCTTTTTCACCGTAGCCCTCTATGGGATTCCAAAGATCACTTTGCCAATTCCACAAGAACTGTCTTAGCGAAAGGCTTCTTGATGGGATAGCTGTAACTCTGTGAGATGATTTCACAGAACGCAAAGAAGTTTCTCAGAAAGCTTCTTTCTCTTTGATATCGGAGGATATTTCCTTTTTTCCCTATTGTCTTCAAAGGGATCCGAAATATCTGTTCTCAGATTCCACAGAAATAAGGCTAGCAAAGAGATCCACGAAATACAGATGTAACTCTGTGAGTGGAAGTCACACATCACAGAGCAGTTTCTCAGAAAGCTTCTTTCCAGATTTCATCTGAGGATATTTTCTTTTTCACCATAGCCCTCTATGGGCTTCCAAATATCACTTTGCCAATTCCACAAGAAGTGTCTTAGCGAAAAGATTCTTGAGGGGAAAGCTGTAACTCTGTGAGATGATTTCAAAGAACACAAAGAAGTTTCTCAGAAAGCTTCTTTCTCTTTGTTATCGGAGGACATTTCCTTTGGCCCTATAATCTTCAAAGGGATCCGAAATATCTGTTCTCAGATTCCACAGAAATAAGGCTAGGAAAGAGATCCACGAAATACAGATGTAACTCTGTGAGATGAATGAACAGAACACTAAGCAGTTTCTCAGAAAGGTTCTTTACAGATTTCATCTGAGGATATTTCCTTTTTCACCATAGCCCTCTATGGGCTTCCAAATATCACTTTGCCAATTCCACAAGAACTGTCTTAGCGAAAGCTTCTTGAGGGGAAAGCTGTAACTCTGTGAGATGATTTCACAGAGCACAAAGAAGTTTCTCAGAAAGCTTCTTTCTCTTTGTTATCGGAGGATATTTCCTTTGGCCCTATAGTCTTCAAAGGGATCCGAAATATCAGTTGTCAGATTCCACAGAAATAAGACTAGCAAAGAGATCCACGAAATACAGATGTAACACTGTGAGTGGAAGTCACACATAACAGAGCAGTTTCTCAGAAAGCTTCTTTCCAGATTTTATCTGAGGATATTTCCTTTTTCACCATTGCCCTCTATGGGCTTCCAAATATCTCTTTGCCAATTCCGCAAGAATTGTCTTAGCGAAAGGCTTCTTGAGGAGAAAGCTGTAACTCTGTGAGATGATTTCACAGAACACAAAGAAGTGTCTCAGAAAGCTTCTTCCTCTTTGTTATCGGAGGATATTTCCTTTGGCCCTATAGTCTTCAAAGGGATCCGAAATATCTGTTCTCAGATTCCACAGAAATAAGGTTGGCAAAGAGATCCACGAAAAACAGATGTAACTCTGTGAGTGGAAGTCACACATCACAGAGCAGTTTCTCATAAAGCTTCTGTCCAGATTTCATCTGAGGATATTTCCTTTTTCACCATAGCCCTCTATGGGCTTCTAAATATCACGTTGCCAATTCCACAAGAACTGTCTTAGGGAAAGCTTCTTCAGGGGAAAGCTGTAACTCTGTGAGATGATTTCACAGAACACAAAGAAGTTTCCCAGAAAGCTTCTTTTTCTTTGTTATCGGACGATATTTGGTTTGGCCCTATAGTCTTCAAAGGGATCCGAAATATCTGTTCTCAGATTCCACAGAAATAAGGCTGGCAAAGAGATCAACGAAATACAGATATAACACTGTGAGTGGAAGTCACACATCACAGAGCATTTTCTCAGAAAACTTCTTTCCAGATTTCATCGGAGGATATTTCCTTTTTCACATTAGCCCTCTATTGGCTTCCAAATATCACTTTGCCAATTCCACAAGAACTGTCTTAGCGAAAGGCTTCTTGAGGGGAAAGATGTAACTCTGTGAGATGATTTCACAGAACACAAAGAAGTATCTCAGAAAGCTTCTTTCTCTTTGTTACAGGAGGATATTTCCTTTGGCCCTATAGTCTTCAAGGGATCTGAAATACCTGTTCTCAGATTCCACAGAAATAAGGCTAGCAAAGAGATCCACGAAATACAGATTTAACTCTGTGAGTGGAAGTCACACATCACAGAGCAGTTTCTCAGAAAGCTTCTTTCCAGATTTCATCTGAGGATATTTTCTTTTTCACCATAGCCCTCTATGGGCTTCCAAATATCACTTTGCCAATTTAAGAAGAACTGTCTTAGCGAAAGGCTTCTTGAGGGGAAAGCTGTAACTCTGTGAGATTATTTCACAGAACATAAAGAAGTTTCTCAGAAAGCTTCTTTCTCTTTGTTATCGGAGGATATTTCCTTTGGCCCTATAGTCTTCAAAGGGATCCGAAATATCAGTTCTCATATTCCACAGAAATAAGGCTAGCAAAGAGATCCACGATATACAGATGTCACTCTGTGAGATGAATTAACAAAACACAAAGAGGTTCTCAGAAAGCTTCTTTCGAGATTTCATCTGAGGATATTTCCTATTTCATCATAGCCCTCTATGGGCTTCCAAATATCCCTTTGCCAATTCCACAAGAACTGTCTTAGCGAAAGCTTCTTGAGGGGAAATCTCTAACTCTGTGAGATGATTTCACAGAACACAAAGAAGTTTCTCACAAAGCTTCTTTCTCTGTGTTATCGGAGGATATTTCCTTTGGCCCTATAGTCTTCAAAGGGATCCGAAATACATGTTCTCACATTCCACAGAAATAAGGCTAGCAAAGATATCCACGAAACAGATGTAACTCTGTGAGTGGAAGTCTCACATCACAGAGCAGTTTCTCAGAAAGCTACTTTCCAGAATTCTTCTGAGGATATTTCCTTTTTCACCGTAGCCCTCTATGGGATTCCAAAGATCACTTTGCCAATTCCACAAGAACTGTCTTAGCGAAAGGCTTCTTGATGGGATAGCTGTAACTCTGTGAGATGATTTCACAGAACTCAAAGAAGTTTCTCAGAAAGCTTCTTTCTCTTTGATATCGGAGGATATTTCCTTTTTTCCCTATTGTCTTCAAAGGGATCCGAAATATCTGTTCTCAGATTCCACAGAAATAAGGCTAGCAAAGAGATCCACGAAATACAGATGTAACTCTGTGAGTGGAAGTCACACATCACAGAGCAGTTTCTCAGAAAGCTTCTTTCCAGATTTCATCTGAGGATATTTTCTTTTTCACCATAGCCCTCTATGGGCTTCCAAATATCACTTTGCCAATTCCACAAGAAGTGTCTTAGCGAAAAGATTCTTGAGGGGAAAGCTGTAACTCTGTGAGATGATTTCAAAGAACACAAAGAAGTTTCTCAGAAAGCTTCTTTCTCTTTGTTATCGGAGGACATTTCCTTTGGCCCTATAATCTTCAAAGGGATCCGAAATATCTGTTCTCAGATTCCACAGAAATAAGGCTAGGAAAGAGATCCACGAAATACAGATGTAACTCTGTGAGATGAATGAACAGAACACTAAGCAGTTTCTCAGAAAGGTTCTTTACAGATTTCATCTGAGGATATTTCCTTTTTCACCATAGCCCTCTATGGGCTTCCAAATATCACTTTGCCAATTCCACAAGAACTGTCTTAGCGAAAGCTTCTTGAGGGGAAAGCTGTAACTCTGTGAGATGATTTCACAGAGCACAAAGAAGTTTCTTAGAAAGCTTCTTTCTCTTTGTTATCGGAGGATATTTCCTTTGGCCCTATAGTCTTCAAAGGGATCCGAAATATCAGTTGTCAGATTCCACAGAAATAGGACTAGCAAAGAGATCCACGAAATACAGATGTAACACTGTGAGTGGAAGTCACACATAACAGAGCAGTTTCTCAGAAAGCTTCTTTCCAGATTTTATCTGAGGATATTTCCTTTTTCACCATTGCCCTCTATGGGCTTCCAAATATCTCTTTGCCAATTCCGCAAGAATTGTCTTAGCGAAAGGCTTCTTGAGGAGAAAGCTGTAACTCTGTGAGATGATTTCACAGAACACAAAGAAGTGTCTCAGAAAGCTTCTTCCTCTTTGTTATCGGAGGATATTTCCTTTGGCCCTATAGTCTTCAAAGGGATCCGAAATATCTGTTCTCAGATTCCACAGAAATAAGGTTGGCAAAGAGATCCACGAAAAACAGATGTAACTCTGTGAGTGGAAGTCACACATCACAGAGCAGTTTCTCATAAAGCTTCTGTCCAGATTTCATCTGAGGATATTTCCTTTTTCACCATAGCCCTCTATGGGCTTCTAAATATCACGTTGCCAATTCCACAAGAACTGTCTTAGGGAAAGCTTCTTCAGGGGAAAGCTGTAACTCTGTGAGATGATTTCACAGAACACAAAGAAGTTTCCCAGAAAGCTTCTTTTTCTTTGTTATCGGACGATATTTGGTTTGGCCCTATAGTCTTCAAAGGGATCCGAAATATCTGTTCTCAGATTCCACAGAAATAAGGCTGGCAAAGAGATCAACGAAATACAGATATAACACTGTGAGTGGAAGTCACACATCACAGAGCAGTTTCTCAGAAAATTTCTCTCCAGATTTCATCGGAGGATATTTCCTTTTTCACATTAGCCCTCTATTGGCTTCCAAATATCACTTTGCCAATTCCACAAGAACTGTCTTAGCGAAAGGCTTCTTGAGGGGAATGCTGTAACTCTGTGAGATGATTTCACAGAACACAAAGAAGTATCTCAGAAAGCTTCTTTCTCTTTGTTATCGGAGGATATTTCCTTTGGCCCTATAGTCTTCAAGGGATCCGAAATACCTGTTCTCAGATACCACAGAAATAAGGCTAGCAAAGAGATCCACGAAATACAAATGTAACTCTGTGAGTGGAAGTCACACATCACAGAGCAATTTCTCAGAAATCTTCTTTCCATTTTTCATCTGAGGATATTTCCTTTTTCACCATAGCCCTCTATGGACTTCCAAATATCACTTTGCCAATTCCGCAAGAACTGTCTTAACGAAAAGATTCTTGAGGGGAAAGCTGTAACTCTGTGAGATGATTTCAAACAACACAAAGAAGTTTCTCAGAAAGCTTCTTTCTCTTTGTTATCAGAGGACATTTCCTTTGGCCCTATAATCTTCAAAGGGATCCGAAATATCTGTTCTCAGATTCCACAGAAATAAGGCTAGCAAAGAGATCCACGAAATACAGATGTAACTCTGTGAGTGGAAGTCACACATCACAGAGCAATTTCTCAGAAAGCTTCTTTCCAGATTTCATCTGAGGATATTTCCTTTTTCACCATAGCCCTCTAGGGGCTTACAAATATCACTTTGCCAATTCCACAGGAACTGTCTTAGCGAAAACATTCTTGGGGAAAGCTGTAACTCTGTGAGATGATTTCAAAGAACACAAAGAAGTTTCTCAGAAAGCTTCTTTCTCTTTGTTATCGGAGGACATTTACTTTGGCTCTATAATCTTCAAAGGGATCCGAAATATCTGTTCTCATATTCCACAGAAATAAGGCTAGCAAAGAGATACACGAAATACAGATGAAACTCTGTGAGATGAATTAACAGAACACTAAGCAGTTTCTCAGAAAGCTTCTTTCCAGATTTCATCTGAGGATATTTCCTTTTTCAGCATAGCCCTCTATGGGCTTCCAAATATCACTTTGCCAATTCCACAAGAACTGTCTTAGCGAAAGCTTCTTGAGGGGAAAGCTGTAACTCTGTGAGATGATTTCACAGAACACAAAGAAGTTTCTTAGAAAGCTTCTTTCTCTTTGTTATCGGAGGATATTTCCTTTGGCCCTATAGTCTTCAAAGGGATCCGAAATATCTGTTCTCAGATTCCACAGAAATAAGGCTTTCAAAGAGATCAACGAAATACAGATATAACAGTGTGAGGGGTAGTCACACATCACAGAGCAGTTTCTCAGAAAGCTTCTTTCCAGATTTCATCTGAGGATACTTCCTTTTTCACATTAGCCCTCTATTGGCTTCCAAATATCACTTTGCCAATTCCACAAGAACTGTCTTAGCGAAAGGCTTCTTGAGGGGAAAGCTGTAACTCTGTGAGATGATTTCACAGAACACAAAGAAGTATCTCAGAAAGCTTCTTTCTCTTTGTAATCGGAGGATATTTCCTTTGGCCCTATAGTCTTCAAGGGATCCGAAATACCTGTTCTCAGATACCACAGAAATAATGCTAGCAAAGAGATCCACGAAATACAGATGTAACTCTGTGAGTGGAAGTCACACATCACAGAGCAATTTCTCAGAAACCTTCTTTCCAGATTTCATCTGAGGATATTTCCTTTTTCACCATAGCCCTCTATGGGCTTCCAAATATCACTTTGCCAATTCCACAAGAACTGTCTTAGCGAAAAGATTCTTGAGGGGAAAGCTGTAACTCTGTGAGATGATTTCAAAGAACACAAAGAAGTTTCTCAGAAAGCTTCTTTCTCTTTGTTATCGGAGGACATTTCCTTTGGCCCCATAGTCTTCAAAGGGATTCGAAATATCTGTTCTCAGATTCCACAGAAATAAGGCTAGCAAAGAGATACACGAAATACAGATGTAACACTGTCAGATGAATGAACAGAACACTAAGCAGTTTCTCAGAAAGCTTCTTTCCAGATTTCGTCTGAGGATATTTCCTTTTTCACCATAGTCCTCTACGGGCCTCCAAATATCACTTTGCCAATTCCACAAGAACTGTCTTAGCGAAAGGCTTCTTGAGGGGAAAGCTGTAACTCTGTGAGATGATTTCACAGAACACAAAGATGTTTCTCAGAAAGCTTCTTTCTCTTTGTTATCGGAGGATATTTCCTTTGGCCCTATAGTCTTCAATGGGATCCGAAATATCTGTTCTCATATTCCACAGAAATAAGACTAGGAAAGAGATCCACGAAATACAGATGTAACTCTGTGAGTGGAAGTCTCACATCACAGAGCAGTTTCTCAGAAAGCTTCTTTCCAGATTTCTTCTGAGGATATTTCCTTTTTCACCGTAGCCATCTATGGGATTCCAAAGATCACTTTGCCAATTCCACAAGAACTGTCTTAGCGAAAGGCTTCTTGAGGGGAAAGATGTAACTCTGTGAGATGATTTCACAGAACACAAAGAAGTATCTCAGAAAGCTTCTTTCTCTTTGTTACAGGAGGATATTTCCTTTGGCCCTATAATCTTCAAGGGATCCGAAATATCTGTCCTCAGATTCCACAGAAATAAGGCTAGCAAAGAGATACACGAAATACAGATGTAACTCTGTGAGTGGAAGTCACACATCTCAGAGCAGTTTCTCAGAAAGCTTCTTTCCAGATTTCATCTGAGGATATTTTCTTTTTCACCATAGCCCTCTATGGGCATCCAAATATCACTTTGCCAATTCCACAAGAACTGTCTTAGCGAAAGGCTTCTTGAGGGGAAAGCTGTAACTCTGTGAGATGATTTCACAGAACACAAAGAAGTTTCTCAGAAAGCTTCTTTCTCTTTGTTATCGGAGGATATTTCCTTTGGCCCTATAGTCTTCAAAGGGATCCGAAATATCTGTTCTCACATTCCACAGAAATAAGGCTGGCAAAGAGATCCACGAAATACAGATGTAACACTGTGAGTGGAAGTCACACATCACAGAGCAGTTTCTCAGAAAGCTTCTTTCCAGATTTCATCTGAGGATATTTCCTTTTTCACCATAGCCCTCTAAGGGCTTCCAAATATCACTTTGCCAATTCCACAAGAACTGCCTTAGCGAAAGGCTTCTTGAGGGGAAAGCTGTAACTCTGTGAGATGATTTCACAGAAGACAAAGAAGTTTCTCAGAAAGCTTCTTTCTCTTTGTTATCGGAGGATATTTCCTTTGGCCCTATAGTCTTCAAAGGGATCCGAAATATCTGTTCTCAGATTCCACAGAAATAAGGTTAGCAAAGAGATCCACGAAATACAGTTGTAACTGTGTGAGATGAATGAAAAGAACAGTAAGCAGTTTCTCATAAAGCTTCTGTCCAGATTTCATCTGAGGATATTTCCTTTTTCACCAGAGCCCTCTATGGGCTTCTAAATATCACGTTGCCAATTCCACAAGAACTGTCTTAGCGAAAGCTTCTTTAGGGGAAAGCTGTAACTCTGTGAGATGATTTCACAGAACACAAAGAAGTTTCCCAGAAAGCTTCTTTTTCTTTGTTATCGGACGATATTTGGTTTGGCCCTATAGTCTTCAAAGGGATCCGAAATATCTGTTCTCAGATTCCACAGAAATAAGGCTGGCAAAGAGATCAACGAAATACAGGTATAACACTGTGAGTGGAAGTCACACATCACAGAGCAGTTTCTCAGAAAACTTCTTTCCAGATTTCATCGGAGGATATTTCCTTATTCACATTAGCCCTCTATTGGCTTCCAAATATCACTTTGCCAATTCCACAAGAACTGTCTTAGCGAAAGGCTTCTTGAGGGGAATGCTGTAACTCTGTGAGATGATTTCACAGAACACAAAGAAGTATCTCAGAAAGCTTCTTTCTCTTTGTTATCGGAGGATATTTCCTTTGGCCCTATAGTCTTCAAGGGATCCGAAATACCTGTTCTCAGATACCACAGAAATAAGGCTAGCAAAGAGATTCACGAAATACAAATGTAACTCTGTGAGTGGAAGTCACACATCACAGAGCAATTTCTCAGAAAGCTTCTTTCCATTTTTCATCTGAGGATATTTCCTTTTTCACCATAGCCCTTTATGGACTTCCAAATATCACTTTGCCAATTCCGCAAGAACTCTCTTAGCGAAAAGATTCTTGAGGGGAAAGCTGTAACTCTGTGAGATGATTTCACAGAACGCAAAGAAGTTTCTCAGAAAGCTTCTTTCTCTTTGATATCGGAGGATATTTCCTTTTTTCCCTATAGTCTTCAAAGGGATCCGAAATATCTGTTCTCAGATTCCACAGAAATAAGGCTAGCAAAGAGATCCACGAAATACAGATGTAACTCTGTGAGTGGAAGTCACACATCACAGAGCAGTTTCTCAGAAAGCTTCTTTCCAGATTTCATCTGAGGATATTTCCTTTTTCACCATAGCCCTCTAAGGGCTTCCAAATATCACTTTGCCAATTCCACAAGAACTGCCTTAGCGAAAGGCTTCTTGAGGGGAAAGCTGTAACTCTGTGAGATGATTTCACAGAAGACAAAGAAGTTTCTCAGAAAGCTTCTTTCTCTTTGTTATCGGAGGATATTTCCTTTGGCCCTATAGTCTTCAAAGGGATCCGAAATATCTGTTCTCAGATTCCACAGAAATAAGGTTAGCAAAGAGATCCACGAAATACAGTTGTAACTGTGTGAGATGAATGAAAAGAACAGTAAGCAGTTTCTCATAAAGCTTCTGTCCAGATTTCATCTGAGGATATTTCCTTTTTCACCAGAGCCCTCTATGGGATTCTAAATATCACGTTGCCAATTCCACAAGAACTGTCTTAGCGAAAGCTTCTTTAGGGGAAAGCTGTAACTCTGTGAGATGATTTCACAGAACACAAAGAAGTTTCCCAGAAAGCTTCTTTTTCTTTGTTATCGGACGATATTTGGTTTGGCCCTATAGTCTTCAAAGGGATCCGAAATATCTGTTCTCAGATTCCACAGAAATAAGGCTGGCAAAGAGATCAACGAAATACAGGTATAACACTGTGAGTGGAAGTCACACATCACAGAGCAGTTTCTCAGAAAACTTCTTTCCAGATTTCATCGGAGGATATTTCCTTATTCACATTAGCCCTCTATTGGCTTCCAAATATCACTTTGCCAATTCCACAAGAACTGTCTTAGCGAAAGGCTTCTTGAGGGGAATGCTGTAACTCTGTGAGATGATTTCACAGAACACAAAGAAGTATCTCAGAAAGCTTCTTTCTCTTTGTTACAGGAGGATATTTCCTTTGGCCCTATAGTCTTCAAGGGATCTGAAATACCTGTTCTCAGATTCCACAGAAATAAGGCTAGCAAAGAGATCCACGAAATACAGATGTAACTCTGTGAGTGGAAGTCACACATCACAGAGCAGTTTCTCAGAAAGCTTCTTTCCAGATTTCATCTGAGGATATTTTCTTTTTCACCATAGCCCTCTATGGGCTTCCAAATATCACTTTGCCAATTTAAGAAGAACTGTCTTAGCGAAAGGCTTCTTGAGGGGAAAGCTGTAACTCTGTGAGATTATTTCACAGAACATGAAGAAGTTTCTCAGAAAGCTTCTTTCTCTTTGTTATCGGAGGATATTTCCTTTGGCCCTATAGTCTTCAAAGGGATCCGAAATATCAGTTCTCATATTCCACAGAAATAAGGCTAGCAAAGAGATCCACGATATACAGATGTCACTCTGTGAGATGAATTAACAAAACACAAAGAGGTTCTCAGAAAGCTTCTTTCCAGATTTCATCTGAGGATATTTCCTTTTTCATCATAGCCCTCTATGGGCTTCCAAATATCCCTTTGCCAATTCCACAAGAACTGTCTTAGCGAAAGCTTCTTTAGGGGAAATCTCTAACTCTGTGAGTTGATTTCACAGAACACAAAGAAGTTTCTCAAAAAGCTTCTTTCTCTTTGTTATCGGAGGATATTTCCTTTGGCCCTATAGTCTTCAAAGGGATCCGAAATATCTGTTCTCAGATTCCACAGAAATAAGGCTAGCAAAGTGATCCACGAAATGCAGATGTAACACAGTGAGTGGAAGTCACACATAACAGAGCAGTTTCTCAGAAAGCTTCTTTCCAGATTTCATCTGAAGATATTTCCTTTTTCACCGTAGCCCTCTATGGGCTTCCAAATATCACTTTGCCAATTCCACAAGAACTGTCTTAGCGAAAGGCTTCTTGAGGGGAAAGCTGTAACTCTGTAAGATGATTTCACAGAAGACAAAGAAGTTTCCCAGAAAGCTTCTTTTTCTTTGTTATCGGAGGATATTTCCTTTGGCCCTATAGTCTTCAAAGGGATCCGAAATATCTGTTCTCAGATTCCACAGAAATAAGGCTTGCAAAGAGATCAACAAAATACAGATGTAACACTGTGAGTGGAAGTCACACATCACAGAGCAGTTTCTCAGAGAGCTTCTTTCCAGATTTCATCTGAGGCTATTTCCATTTTCACCATAGCCCTCTATGGGCTTCCAAATAACACTTTGCCAATTCCACAAGAATTGTCTTAGCGAAAGGCTCCTTGAGGGGAAAGCTGTAACTCTGTGAGATGATTTCACAGAACACAAAGAAGTTTCTCAGAAAGCTTCTTCCTCTTTGTTATCGGAGGATATTTCCTTTGGCCCAATAGTCTTCAAAGGGATCCGAAATATCTATTCTCAGATTCCACAGAAATAAGGTTAGCAAATAGATCCACGAAATACAGTTGTAACTGTGTAAGATGAATGAACAGAACACTAAGCAGTTTCGCAGAAAGCTTCTTTCCAGATTTCATCTGAGGATATTTCCTTTTACACCATAGCCCTCAATGGGCTTCCAAATATCGCTTTGCCAATTCCACAAGAACTGTCTTAGCCAAAGGCTTCTTGAGGGGAAAGCTGTAACTCTGTGAGATGATTTCACAGAACACAAAGAAGTTTCTCACAAAGCTTCTTTCTCTTTTTTATCGGAGGATATTTCCTTGGGCCCTATAGTCTTCAAAGGGATCCGAAATATCTGTTCTCAGATTCCACAGAAATAAGGCTAGCAAAGAGATCCACGAAATACAAATGTAACTCTGTGAGATGAATTAACAGAACACTAAGCAGTTTCTCAGAAAGCTTCTTTCCACATTTCATCTGAGGATATATTCTTTTTCACCATAGCCCTCTAAGGGCTTCCAAATATCACTTTGCCAATTCCACAAGAACTGTCTTAGCGAAAGCTTCTTGAGGGGAAAGCTGTAACTCTGTGAGATGATTTAACAGAACACAAAGAAGTATCTCAGAAAGCTTCTTTCTTTTTGTTATCGGAGGATATTTCCTTTGGCCCTATAGTCTTCAAAGGGATCCGAAATATCTGTTCTCAAGTTCCACAGAAATAAGGCTAGCAAAGAGATCCACGAAATACAGATGTAACTCTGTGAGTGGAAGTCACACATCACAGAGCAGTTTCTCAGAACGCTTCTTTCCAGATTTCATCTGAGGATACTTCCTTTTTCACATTAGCCCTCTATTGGCTTCCAAATATCACTTTGCCAATTCCACAAGAACTGTCTTAGCGAAAGGCTTCTTGAGGGGAAGCTGTAACTCTGTAAGATGATTTCACAGAACACAAAGAAGTTTCTCAGAAAGCTTCTTTCTCTTTGTTATCGGAGGATAATTCCTTTGGCCCTATAGTCTTCAAAGGGATCCGAAATATCTGTTCTCAGATTCCACAAAAATAAGGCTAGCAAAGAGATATACGAAATACAATAGTAACTCTGTGAGATGAATTAACAGAACACTAAGCAGTTTCTCAGAAAGCTTCTTTCCAGATTTCATCTGAGGATATTTCCTTTTTCACCATAGCCCTCTATGGGCTTCCAAATATCACTTTGTCAATTCCACAAGAACTGTCTTAGCGAAAGGCTTCTTGAGGGGAAAGCTGTAACTCTGTGAGATGATTTCACAGAACACAAAGAAGTTTCTCACAAAGCTTCTTTCTCTTTGTTATCGGAGGATATTTCCTTTGGCCCTATAGTCTTCAAAGGGATCCGAAATATCTGTTCTCAGATTCCACAGAAATAAGGCTAGCAAAGAGATCCACGAAATACAGAGGTAACACTGTGAGTGGAAGTCACACTTCACAGAGCAGTTTCTCAGAAAGCTTCTTTCCAGATTTCATCTGAGGATACTTCCTTTTTCACCATAGCCTTCTACGGGCTTCCAAATATCACTTTGCCAATTCCACAAGAACTGCCTTAGTGAAAGGCTTCTTGAGGGGAAAGCTGTAACTCTGTGAGATGATTTCACAGAACACAAAGAAGTTTCTCAGAAAGCTTCTTTCTCTTTGTTATCGGAGGATATTTCCTTTGGCCCTATAGTCTTCAAAGGGATCCGAAATATCTGTTCTCAGATTCCACAGAAATAAGGTTAGCAAAGAGATTCACGAAATACAGTTGTAACTGTGTGAGATGAATGAACAGAACACTAAGCAGTTTCTCAGAAAGCTTCTTTCCAGATTTCATCTGAGGATATTTCCTTTTTCACCATAGCCCTCTATGGGCTTCCAAATATCACTTTGCCAATTCCACAAGAACTGTCTTAGCGAAAGGCTTCTTGAGGGGAAAGATGTACCTCTGTGAGATGATTTCAGAGAACACAAAGAAGTATCTCAGAAAGCTTCTTTCTCTTTGTTAGAGGAGGATATTTCCTTTGGCCCTATAGTCTTCAAAGGGATCCGAAATACCTGTTCTCCGATTCCACAGAAATAAGGCTAGCAAAGAGATCTACGAAATACAGATGTAACTCTGTGAGTGGAAGTCACACATCACAGAGCAGTTTCTCAGAAAGCTTCTTTCCAGATTTCATCTGAGGATATTTCCTTTTTCACCATAGCCTTCTAAGGGCTTACAAATATCACTTTGCCAATTCCACAAGAACTGCCTTAGCGAAAGGCTTCTTGAAGGGAAAGCTGTAACTCTGTGAGATGATTTCACAGAACACAAAGAAGTTTCTCAGAAAGCTTCTTTCTCTTTGTTATCGGAGGATATTTCCTTTGGCCCTATAGTCTTCAAAGGGATCCGAAATATCTGTTCTCAGATACCACAGAAATAAGGTTAGCAAAGAGATCCACGAAATACAGTTGTAACTGTGTGAGATGAATGAACAGAACACTAAGCAGTTTCTCAGAAAGCTTCTTTACAGATTTCTTCTGAGGATATTTCCTTTTTCACCATAGTCCTCTAAGGGCTTCCAAATATCACGTTGCCAATTCCACAAGAACTGTCTTAGCGAAAGCTTCTTCAGGGGAAAACTGTAACTCTGTGAGATGAATTCACAGAACACAAAGAAGTTTCCCAGAAAGCTTCTTTTTCTTTGTTATCGGACGATATTTCGTTTGGCCCTATAGTCTTCAAAGGGATCCGAAATATCTGTTCTCAGATTCCACAGAAATAAGGCTTGCAAAGAGATCAACGAAATACAGATGTAGCTCTGTGAGTGGAAGTCACACATCACAGAGCAGTTTCTCAGAAAGCTTCTTTCCAGATTTCATCTGAGTATACTTCCTTTTTCATATTAGCCCTCTATTGGCTTCCAAATATCACTTTGCCAATTCCACAAGAACTGTCTTAGCGAAAGGCTTCTTGAGGGGAAAGCTGTAACTCTGTGAGATGATTTCACAGAACACAAAGCAGTATCTCAGAAAGCTTCTTTCTCTTTGTAATCGGAGGATATTTCCTTTGGCCCTATAGTCTTCAAGGGATCCGAAATACCTGTTCTCAGATTCCACAGAAATAAGGCTAGCAAAGGGATCCACGAAATACAGATGTAACTCTGTGGGTGGAAGTCACACATCACAGAGCAATTTCTCAGAAAGCTTCTTTCCATATTTCATCTGAGGATATTTCCTTTTTCATCATAGCCCTCTATGGGCTTCCAAATATCACTTTGACAATTCCGCAAGAACTGTCTTAGAGAAAAGATTCTTCAGGGGAAAGCTGTAACTCTGTGACATGATTTCAAAGAACACAAAGAAGTTTCTCAGAAAGCTTCTTTCTCTTGGTTATCGGAGGACATTTCCTTTGGCCCTATAATCTTCAAAGGGATCCGAAATATCTGTTCTCAGATTCCACAGAAAAAAGGCTAGCAAAGAGATCCACGATATACAGATGTCACTCTGTGAGATGAATTAACAAAACACAAAGAGGTTCTCAGAAAGCTTCTTTCCAGATTTCATCTGAGGATATTTCCTTTTTCACCATAGCCCTCTATGGGCTTCCAAATATCACTTTGCCAATTCCACAAGAACTGTCTTAGCGAAAGCTTCTTGAGGGGAAAGCTGTAACTCTGTGAGATGATTTCACAGAACACAAAGAAGTTTCTCAGAAAGCTTCTTTCTCTGTGTTATCGGAGGATATTTCCTTTGGCCCTATAGTCTTCAAAGGGATCCGAAATATCTGTTCTCAGATTCCACAGAAATAAGGCTAGCAAAGAGATCCGTGAAATACAGATGTAACACTGTGAGTGGAAGTCACACATCACAGAGCAGTTTCTCAGAAAGCTTCTTTCCAGATTTCATCTGAGGATATTTCCTTTTTCACCGTAGACCTCTATGGGCTTCCAAATATCACTTTGCCAATTCCACAAGAACTGTCTTAGCGAAAGGCTTCTTGAGGGGAAAGCTGTAACTCTGTGAGATGATTTCAAAGAACACAAAGAAGTTTCTCATAAAGCTTCTTTCTCTTTGTTATCGGAGGACATTTCCTTTGGCCCTATAATCTTCAAAGTGATCCGAAATATCTGTTCTCAGATTCCACAGAAATAAGGCTTGCAAAGAGATCAACGAAATACAGATGTAGCTCTGTGAGTGGAAGTCACACATCACAGAGCAGTTTCTCAGAAAGCTTCTTTCCATATTTCATCTGAGGACACTTCCTTTTTCACATTAGCCCTCTATTGGCTTCCGAATATCACTTTGCCAATTCCACAAGAACTGTCTTAGCGAAAGACTTCTTGAGGGGAAAGCTGTAACTCTGTGAGATGATTTCACAGAACACAAAGCAGTATCTCAGAAAGCTTTTTTCTCTTTGTAATCGGAGGATATTTCCTTTGGCCCTATAGTCTTCAAGGGATCCGAAATACCTGTTCTCAGATTCCACAGAAATAAGGCTACCAAAGACATCCACGAAATACAGATGTAACTCTGTGAGTGGAAGTCACACACCACAGAGCAATTTCTCAGAAAGCTTCTTTCCAGATTTCATCTGAGGATATTTCCTTTTTCACCATAGCCCTCTATGGGCTTCCAAATATCACTTTGCCAATTCCGCAAGAACTGTCTTAGCGAAAAGATTCTTGAGGGGAAAGCTGTAACTCTGTGAGATGATTTCAAAGAACACAAAGAAGTTTCTCAGAAAGCTTCTTTCTCTTTGTTATCGGAGGACATTTCCTTTGGCCCGATAATCTTCAAAGGGATCCGAAGTATCTGTTCTCAGATTCCACAGAAATAAGGCTAGAAAAGAGATACACGAAATACACATGTAACTCTGTGAGATGAATGAACAGAACACTAAGGAGTTTCTCAGAAAGCTTCTTTCCAGATTTCATCTGAGGATATTTCCTTTTTCATCTTAGTCCTCTAAGGGCCTCCAAATATCACTTTGCCAATTCCACAAGAACTGTCTTAGCGATAGCTTCTTGAGGGGAAAGCTGTAACTCTGTGAGATGATTTCACAGAACACAAAGAATTTTCTCAGAAATCTTCTTTCTCTTTGTTATCGGAGGATATTTCCTTTGGCCCTATAGTCTTCAAAGGGATCCGAAATATCTATTCTCAGATTCCACAGAAATAAGGCTAGCAAAGAGATCCACGAAATACAGATGTAACACTGTGAGTGGAAGTCACACATAACAGAGTAGTTTCTCAGAAAGCTTCTTTCCAGATTTCATCTGAGGATATTTCCTTTTTCACCGTAGCCCTCTATGGGCTTCCAAATATCACTTTGCCAATTCCACAAGAATTGTCTTAGCGAAAGCTTTCTTGAGGGGAAAGCTGTAACTCTGTGAGATGATTTCACAGAACACAAAGAAGTTTCTCACAAAGCTTCTTTCTCTTTGTTATCGGAGGATATTTCCTTTGGCCCTATAGTCTTCAAAGATATCCGAAATATCTGTTCTCAGATTCCACAGAAATAAGGCTAGCAAAGAGATCCACGAAATACAAATGTAACTCTGTGAGATGAATTAACAGAACACTAAGCAGTTTCTCAGAAAGCTTCTTTCCAGATTTCATCTGAGGATATTTCCTTTTTCACCATAGCCCTCTATGGGCTTCCAAATATCACTTTGCCAATTCCACAAGAACTGTCTTAGCGAAAGGCTTCTTGAGGGGAAAGCTGTAGCTCCGAGATGAATTCACAGAACACAAAGAAGTTTCTCAGAAAGCTACTTTCTCTTTGTTATTGGAGGATATTTCCTTTGGCGGTATAGTCTTCAAAGGGATCCGAAATATCTGTTCACAGATTCCACAGAAATAAGGCTAGCAAAGAGATCCATGAAATACAGATGTAACTCTGTGATTGGAAGTCACACATCACAGAGCAGTTTCCCAGAAAGCTTCTTTCCAGATTTCATCTGAGGATATTTCCTTATTCACCATAGCCCTCTATGGGCTTCCAAATATCACTTTGCCAATTCCACAAGAACTGTCTTAGTGAAAGGCTTCTTGAGGGGAAAGCTGTAACACTGTGAGATGATTTCACAGAACACAAAGAAGTTTGTCAGAAAGCTTCTTTCTCTTTGTTATCGGAGGATATTTCCTTTGGCCGTATAGTCTTCAAAGGGATCCGAAATATCTGTTCTAAGATTCCACCGAAATAAGGCTAGCAAAGAGATCCACGAAATACAGATGTAACTCTGTGAGATTATGGAACAGAAAACTAAGCAGTTTCTCAGAAAGCTTCTTTCCAGATTTCATCTGAGGATATTTCCTTTTTCACCATAGCCCTCATGGGCTTCCAAATATCACTTTGCAAATTCCACAAGATCTGTCTTAGCGAAAGGCTTCTTGAAGTGCAAGCTGTAACTCTGTGAGATGATTTCACAGAACACAACGAAGTTTCTCAGAAAGCTTCTTTCTCTTTGTTATCGGAGGATATTTCCTTTAGCCCTATAGTCTTCAAAGGGATCCGAAATATCTGTTCTCAGATTCTACAGAAATAAAGCTAGCAAAGAGATCCACGAAATAGAGATGTAACTCTGTGAGTGGAAGTCACACATCACAGAGCAGTTTCTCAGAAAGCTTCGTTCCAGATTTCATCTGAGGATATTTCCTTTTTCACCATAGCCCTCTAGGGGCTTCCAAATATCACTTTGCCAATGCCACAAGAACTGTCTTACCGAAAGGCTTCTTGAGGGGAAAGCTGTAACTCTGTGAGATGATTTCTCAGAACGCAAAGAAGTTTCTCAGAAAGCTTCTTTCTCTTTGTTATCGGAGGATATTTCCTTTGGCCCTATAGTCTTCAGAGGGATCCGAAATATCTGTTCTCAGATTCCACAGAAATAAGGCAAGCAAAGAGATCCACGAAATATAGATGTAACACTGTGAGTGAAAGTCACACATCACATAGCTGTTTCTCAGAAAGCTTCTTTTCAGATTTCATCTGAGGATATTTCCTTTTTCACCATAGCCCTCTATGGGCTTCCAAATATCCCTTTTCCAATTCCACAAGAACTGTCTTAGCGAAAGGCTTCTTGAGGGGAAAGCTGTACCTGTGTGAAATGATTTCATAGAACACAAAGAAGTTTCTCAGAAAGCTTGTTTCATTTTGTTATCAGATAATATTTCCTTAGGCCCTATAGTCTTCAAAGGGATCCGAAATATCTGTTCTCAGATGCCACAGAAATCAGGCTAGCAAAGAGATCCACGAAATACAGATGTAACTCTGTGAGATGAATGAACAGAAAACTAAGCAGTTTCTCAGAAAGCCTCTTTCCAGATTTCATCTGAGGATATTTCCTTTTTCACCATAGCTCTCTATCGGCTTCCAAATATCACATTGCCAATTCCCCTAGAACTGACTGAGCGAAAGGCTTCTTGAGGGGAAAGCTGTAACTCTGTGAGATGATTTCACAGGATACAAAGAAGTTTCTCAGAAAGCTTCTTTCTCTTTGTTATTGGAGGATATTTCTTTGGCCCTATAGTCTTCAAAAGGATCCGAAACATCTGTTCTCAGATTCCACAGAAATAAAGCTAGCAAAGAGATCCCCCAAATACAGATGTAACTCTGTGAGATGAATGAACAGAACACTAAGCACTTTCTCAGAAAGCTTCTTTCCAGATTTCCTCTGAGGATATTTCCTTTTTCACCATAGCCCTCTATGGGTTTCCAAATATCACTTTGCCAATTCCACAAGAACTGTGTTAGTGAAAGGCTTCTAGAGGGGAAAGCTGTAACTCTGTGAGATGATTTCAGAGATCACAAAGAAGTTTCTTAGAAAGCTTCTCTCTCTTTGTTATCGGAGGGTATTTTCTTTGGTCTCATAGTCTTCAAAGGGATCCGAATTATCTGTTCTCAGATTCCACAGAAATAAGGCTGGCAAAGAGATCCAGGAAATACAGATGTAACTCTGTGAGACGAATTAACAGAACACTAAGCAGTTTCTCAGAAAGCTTCTTTCCATATTTCATCTGAGGACATTTCCTTTTTCACCATAGCCCTCTATGGGCTTCCAAATATCACTTTGCCAATTCCAAAAAGAACTGTGTTAGCGAAAGGCTTCTAGAGGGGAAAGCTGTAACTCTGTGAGATGATTTCACAGAACACAAAGAAGTTTCTCAGAAAGATTCTTTCTCTTTTTTATCGGAGGATGTTTCCTTTGGTCCCTTAGTCTTCAAAGGGATCCGAAATATCTGTTCTCAGATTCCACAGAAATAAGGCTAGCAAAGAGATCCACCAAATACAGATGTAACTCTGTGAGTGGAAGTCACACTTCACAGAGCAGTTTCTCAGAAAGCTTCTTTCCAGATTTCATCTGAGGATATTTCCTTTTTCACCATAGCCCTCTATGGGCTTCCATATATCCCTTTGCCAATTCCACAGGAACTGTCTTAGCGAAAGGTTCCTTGAGGGGAAAGCTGTAACTCTGTGAGATGATTTAACAGAACACAAGGAAGTTTCTCAGAAAGCTTCTTTCTCTTTGTTATCGGAGGATATTTCCTTTGGCCCTATAGTCTTCAAAGAGATCTGAAATATCTGTTCTCAGAATCCACAGAAATAAGGCTAGCAAAGAGATCCACGAAATACAGATGTAACTCTGTGAGTGGAAGTCACACATCACAGAGCAGTTTCTCAGAAATCTTCTTTCCAGATTTCGTCTGAGGATATTTCCTTTTTCTCCATAGCCCTCTATGGGATTCCAAATATCACTTTGCCAGTTCCAAAAGAACTGTCTTAGCGAAAGGCTTATTGAGGAGAAAGCTTTACCTCTGTGAGATGATTTCACAGAACACAAAGAAATTCCTCAGAAAGCTTCTTTCTCTTTGTTATCGGAGGATATTTCCATTGGCCCTATAGTCTTCAAATGGATCTGAAATATCTGTTCTCAGATTCCACAGAAATAAGGCTAGCAAAGAGATCCACGAAATACAGATGTAACTCTGTGAGTGGAAGTCACACATCACAGAGCAGTTTCTCAGAAAGATTCTTTCCAGATTTCATCTGTGGATATTTCCTTTTTCACCATAGCCCTCTATGGGCTTCCAAATATCACTTTGCCAATTCCACAACTACTGTCTTAGCGAAAGGCTTCCTGAGGGGAAAGCTGTGACTCTGTGAGGTGATTTCAGAGATCACAAAGAAGTTTCTTAGAAAGGTTCTTTCTCTTTGTTATCGGAGGATATTTCCTTTGGCCCTATAGTCTTCAAAGGGATCCGAAATATCTGTTCTCAAATTCCACAGAAATAAGGCCAGCAAAGAGATCCACGAAATACAGATGTAACTCTGTGAGTGGAAGTCACACATGTCAGAGCAGTTTCTCAGAAAGCTTCTTTCTAGATTTCATCTGAGGATATTTCCTTTTTCACCAAAGCCCTCTATGGGCTTCCGAATATCTCTTTGCCAATTCCACAACAACTGTCGTAGCAAAAGGCTTCTTGAGGGGAAAGCTGTAACTCTGTGAGATGATTTCACAGAACACAAAGAAGTTTCTCAGAATGCTTCTTTCTCTTTGATTTCGGAGGATATTTCCTTTGGCCCTATAGTCTTCAAAGGGATCCGAAATATCTGTTCTCAGATTCCACAGAAATAAGGCTAGCAAAGAGATCCACGAAATACAGATGTAACTCTGTGAGTGGAAGTCACACATCACAGAGCAGTTTCTCAGAAAGCTTCTTTCCAGATTTCATCTGAGAATATATCCTTTTTCACCATAGCCCTCTATGGGCTTCCGAATATCACTTTGCCAATTAAACAAGAACTGTCTTAGCGAAAGGCTTCTTGAGCGGAAAGCTGTAACTCTGTGAGATGATTTCACAGAACACAAAGAAGTTTCTCAGAAAGCTTCTTTCTCTTTGTTATCGGAGGATATTTCCTTTGGCCCTATAGTCTTCATAGGGATAAGAAATATCTTTTCTCACAATCCACAGACATAAGGCTAGCAAAGAGATCCATGAAATACAGATATAACTCTGTGAGTGGAAGTCACACATCACAGAGCAGTTTCTCAGAAAGCTTCTTTCCAGATTTCATCTGAGGATATTTCCTTTTTCACCATAGCCCTCTATGGGCTTCCAAATATCACTTTGCCAATTCCACAAGAACTGTCTTAGCGAAAGGCTTCTTGAGGGGAAAGCTGTAACTCTGTGAGATGATTTCACAGAACACAAAGAAGTTACTAGGAAAGCCTCTTTCTCTTTGTTATCGGAGGATATTTCCTTTGGCCCTATAGTCTTCAAATGGATCCGAAATATCTGTTCTCAGATTCCACAGAAATAAGGCTCGCAAAGAGATCCACGAAATAGAGATGTAACTCTGTGAGTGGAAGTCACACATCACAGAGCAGTTTCTCATAAACCTTCTTTCCAGATTTCATCTGAGGATATTTCCTTTTTCACCATAGCCCTCTAGGGGTTCCAAACATCACTTTGCCAATACCACAAGAACTGTCGTAGCGAAAGGCTTCTAGAGGGGAAAGCTGTGACTCTGTGAGGTGATTTCAGAGATCACAAAGAAGTTTCTTAGAAATTTTCTTTCTCTTTGTTATCGGAGGATATTTTTTTTGGCCCTATAGTCTTCAAAGGGATCCGAAATATCTGTTCTCAGATGCCACAGAAATCAGGCTAGCAAAGACATCCACGAAATACAGATGTAACTCTGTGAGCTGAATGAACAGAAAACTAAGCAGTTTCTCAGAAAGCCTCTTTCCAGATTTCATCTGAGGATATTTCCTTTTTCACCATAGCCCTCTATCGGCTTCCAAATATCACATTGCCAATTCCACTAGAACTGACTGAGCGAAAGGCTTCTTGAGGGGAAAGCTGTAACTCTGTGAGATGATTTCACAGGATACAAAGAAGTTTCTCAGAAAGCTTCTTTCTCTTTGTTATTGGAGGATATTTCTTTGGCCCTATAATCTTCAAAAGGATCCGAAATATCTGTTCTCAGATTCCACAGAAATAAAGCTAGCAAAGAGATCCACCAAATACAGATGTAACTCTGTGAGATGAATGAACAGAACACTAAGCACTTTCTCAGAAAGCTTCTTTCCAGATTTCATCTGAGGATATTTCCTTTTTCACCATAGCCCTCTATGGGCTTCCATATATCACTTTGCCAATTCCACAGGAACTGTCTTAGCGAAAGGTTCCTTGAGGGGAAAGCTGTAACTCTGTGAGATGATTTCACAGAACACAAGGAAGTTTCTCAGAAAGCTTCTTTCTCTTTGTTATGGGAGGATATTTCCTTTGGCCCTATAGTCTTCAAAAAGATCTGAAATATCTGTTCTCAGAATCCACAGAAATAAGGCTAGCAAAGAGATCCACGAAATACAGATGTAACTCTGTGAGTGGAAGTCACACATCACAGAGCAATTTCTCAGAAATCTTCTTTCCAGATTTCGTCTGAGGATATTTCCTTTTTCACCATAGCCCTCTATGGGATTCCAAATATCACTTTGCCAGTTCCAAAAGAACTGTCTTAGCGAAAGGCTTATTGAGGAGAAAGCTTTACCTCTGTGAGATGATTTCACAGAACACAAAGAAATTCCTCAGAAAGCTTCCTTCTCTTTGTTATCGGAGGATATTTCCTTCGGCCCTATATTCTTCAAAGGGATCCGAAAAATCTGTTCTCAGATTCCACAGAAATAAGGCTAGCCAAGAGATCCATGAAATACAAATGTAACTCTGTGAGTGGAAGTCACACATCACAGAGCAGTTTCTCAGAAAGCTTCTTTCCAGATTTCATCTGAGGATATTTCCTTTTTCACCATAGCCCTCTATGGGCTTTCAAATATCACTTTGCCAATTCCACAAGAACTGTCTTAGCAAAAGGCTTCCTGAGGGGAAAGCTGTAACTCTGTGAGATGATTTCACAGAACACAAAGAAGTTTCTCAGAAAGCTTCTTTCTCTTTGTTATCGGAGGATATTTTCTTTGGCCCCATAGTCTTCAAAGGGATCCGAAATATCTGTTCTCAGATTCCACAGAAATAAGGCTGGCAAAGAGATCCAGGAAACACAGATGTAACTCTGTGAGATGAATTAACAGAACACTAAGCAGTTTCTCAGAAAGCTTCTTTCCATATTTCTTCTGAGAATATTTCCTTTTTCACCATAGCCCTCTATGGGCTTCCAAATATTACTTTGCAAATTCCTCAAGAACTGTCTTAGCGAAAGGCTTCTTGAGGAGAAAGCTTTACCTCTGTGAGATGATTTCACAGAACACAAAGAAGTTTCTCAGAAAGCTCCTTTCTCTTTGTTATCAGAGGATATTTCCTTTGGCCCTAGAGTCTTCAAAGGGATCCGAAATATCTGTTCTCAGATTCCACAGAAATAAGGCTAGCAAAGAGATCCACGAAATACAGATGCAATTCTGTGAGTGGAAGTCACACTTCACAGAGCAGTTTCTTCGAAAGCTTCTTTCCAGATTTTGTCTGAGGATATTTCCTTTTTCACCATAGCCCTCTATAGGCTTCCAAATATCACTTTGCCAATTCCACAAGAACTGTCTTAGCGAAAGGCTTCTTGAGGGGGAAGCTGTAACTCTGTGAGATGATTTCACAGAACACAAGGAAGTTTCTCAGAAAGCTTCTTTCTCTTTGTTATCGGAGGATATTTCCTTTGGCCCTATAGTCTTCAAAGGGATCCGAAATATCTGGTCTCACATTCCACAGAAATAAGGCTAGCAAAGAGATCCACGAAATACATATGTAACTCTGTGAGTGGAAGTCACACATCACAGAGCAGTTTCTCAGAAAGCTTCTTTCCAGATTTCATCTGAGAATATTTCTTTTTCACCATAGCCCTCTATGGGCTTCCAAATATCACTTTGCAAATTCCACAAGAACTGTCTTAGCGAAAGTCTTCTTGAGGAGAAACCTTTACCTCTGGGAGATGATTTCACAGAACACAACGAAGTTTCTCAGAAAGCATCTTTCTCTTTGTTATCGGAGGATATTTCCTTTGGCCCTATAGTCTTCGAAGGGATCCGAAATATCTGTTCTCAGATTCCACAGAAATAAGGCTTGCAAAGAGATCCACGAAATACAGATGTAACTCTGTGAGATGAACTAAGAGAACACTAAGCGGTTTCTCCGAAAACTTCTTTCCCGATTTCATGTGAGGATATTTCCTTTATCACCAAAGCCCTCTATGGGCTTCCAAATATCACTTTGCCAATTCCACAAGAACTGTGTTAGCGAAAGGCTTCTAGAGGGGAAAGCTGTAACTCTGTGAGATGATTTCACAGAACACAAAGAAGTTTCTCAGAAAGATTCTTTCTCTTTTTTATCGGAGGATGTTTCCTTTGGTCCCTTAGTCTTCAAAGGGATCCGAAATATCTGTTCTCAGATTCCACAGAAATAAGGCTTGCAAAGAGATCCACGAAATACAGATGTAACTCTGTGAGATGAACTAAGAGAACACTAAGCGGTTTTTCCGAAAACTTCTTTCCCGATTTAATGTGAGCATATTCCCTTTATCACCGTAGCCCTCTATGGGCTTCCAAATATCACTTTGCCAATTCCACAAGAACTGTGTTAGCGAAAGGCTTCTAGAGGGGAAAGCTGTAACTCTGTGAGATGATTTCACAGAACACAAAGAACTTTCTCAGAAAGATTCTTTCTCTTTTTTATCGGAGGTTGTTTCCTTTGGTCCCTTAGTCTTCAAAGGGATCCGAAATATCTGTTCTCAGATTCCACAGAAATAAGGCTAGCAAAGAGATCCACCAAATACAGATGTAACTCTGTGAGTGGAAGTCACATATCACAGAGCAGTTTCTCAGAAAGCTTCTTTCCAGATTTCATCTGAGGATATTTCCTTTTTCACCATAGCCTTCTATGGGCTTCCAAATATCACTTTGCCAATTCCACAAGAACTGTTTTAGAGAAAGTTTTCTTGAGGGGAAAGCTGTAACTCTGTGAGATGATTTCACAGAACACAAAGAAGTTCTCAGAAAGCTTCTTTCTCTTTGTTATCGGAGGATATTTCCTTTGGCCCTATAGTCTTCAAAGGGATCCGAAATATCAGTTCTCAGATTCCACAGAAATTAGGCTAGCAAAGAGATCTACGAAATACAGATGTAACTCTGTGAGTGGAAGTCACACTTCACAGAGCAGTTTCTCAGAAAGCTTCTTTCCAGATTTCATCTGAGGATATTTCCTTTTTCACCATAGCCCTCTATGGGCTTCCATATATCACTTTGCCAATTCCACAGGAACTGTCTTAGCGAAAGGTTCCTTGAGGGGAAAGCTGTAACTCTGTGAGATGATTTAACAGAACACAAGGAAGTTTCTCAGAAAGCTTCTTTCTCTTTGTTATCGGAGGATATTTCCTTTGGCCCTATAGTCTTCAAAGGTATCCGAAATATCTGTTCTCAGATTCCGCAGAAATAAGGCCAGCAAAGAGATCCACGAAATACAGATGTAACTCTGTGAGTGGAAGTCACACATGTCAGAGCAGTTTCTCAGAAAGCTTCTTTCCAGATTTCATCTGAGGATATTTCCTTTTTCACCAAAGCCCTCTATGGGCTTCCGAATATCTCTTTGCCAATTCCACAAGAACTGTCGTAGCGAAAGGCTTCTTGAGGGGAAAGCTGTAACTCTGTGAGATGATTTCACAGAACACAAAGAAGTTTCTCAGAATGCTTCTTTCTCTTTGATTTCGGAGGATATTTCCTTTGGCCCTATAGTCTTCAAAGGGATCCGAAATATCTGTTCTCAGATTCCACAGAAATGAGGCTAGCAAAGAGATCCACGAAATACAGATGTAACTCTGTGAGTGGAAGTCACACATCACAGAGCAGTTTCTCAGAAAGATTCTTTCCAGATTTCATCTGAGAATATTTCCTTTTTCACCATAGCCCTCTATGGGCTTCCGAATATCACTTTGCCAATTAAACAAGAACTGTTGTAGCGAAAGGCTTCTTGAGGGGAAAGCTGTAACTCTGTGAGATGATTTCACAGAACACAAAGAAGTTTCTCAAAATGCTTCTTTCTCTTTGATTTCAGAGGATATTTCCTTTGGCCCTATAGTCTTCAAAGGGATCCGAAATATCTGTTCTCAGATTCCACAGTTATAAGGCTAGCAAAGAGATCCACGAAATACAGATGTAACTATGTGAGTGGAAGTCACACATCACAGAGCAGTTTCTCAGAAAGCTTCTTTCCAGATTTCATCTGAGAATATTTCCTTTTTCACCATAGCCCTCTATGGGCTTCCGAATATCACTTTGCCAATTAAACAAGAACTGTCTTAACGAAAGGCTTCTTGAGCGGAAAGCTGTAACTCTGTGAGATGATTTCAGAGAACACAAAGAAGTTTCTCAGAAAGCTTCTTTCTCTTTGTTATCGGAGGATATTTCCTTTGGCCCTATAGTCTACATAGGGATCAGAAATATCTTTTCTCACAATCCACAGACATAAGGCTACCAAAGAGATCCACGAAATACAGATGTAACTCTGTGAGTAGAAGTCACACATCACAGAGCAGTTTCTCAGAAAGCTTCTTTCTCTTTGTTATCGGAGGATATTTCCTTTGGCCCTATAGTCTTCGAAGGGATCCGAAATATCTGTTCTCAGATTCCACAGAAATAAGGCTTGCAAAGAGATCCACGAAATACAGATGTAACTCTGTGAGATGAACTAAGAGAACACTAAGCGGTTTCTCCGAAAACTTCTTTCCTGATTTCATGTGAGGATATTTCCTTTATCACCAAAGCCACTTTGCCAAATATCACTTTGCCAATTCCACAAGAACTGTGTTAGCGAAAGGCTTCTAGAGGGGAAAGCTGTAACTCTGTGAGATGATTTCACAGAACACAAAGAAGTTTCTCAGAAAGATTCTTTCTCTTTTTTATCGGAGGATGTTTCCTTTGGTCCCTTAGTCTTCAAAGGGATCCGAAATATCTGTTCTCAGATTCCACAGAAATAAGGCTTGCAAAGAGATCCACGAAATACAGATGTAACTCTGTGAGATGAACTAAGAGAACACTAAGCGGTTTTTCCGAAAACTTCTTTCCCGATTTCATGTGAGCATATTTCTTTTATCACCATAGCCCTCTATGGGCTTCCAAATATCACTTTGCCAATTAAACAAGAACTGTCTTAACGAAAGGCTTCTTGAGCGGAAAGCTGTAACTCTGTGAGATGATTTCAGAGAACACAAAGAAGTTTCTCAGAAAGCTTCTTTCTCTTTGTTATCGGAGGATATTTCCTTTGGCCCTATAGTCTACATAGGGATCAGAAATATCTTTTCTCACAATCCACAGACATAAGGCTAGCAAAGAGATCCACGAAATACAGATGTAACTCTGTGAGTGGAAGGCACACATCACAGAGCAGTTTCTCAGAAAGCTTCTTTCCAGATTTCATCTGAGGATATTTCCTTTTTCACCATAGCCCTCTATGGGCTTCCAAATATCACTTTGCCAATTCCACAAGAACTGTCTTAGCGAAAGCTTCTTGAGGGGAAAGCTTTAACTCTGTGAGATGATTTCAGAGATCACAAAGAAGTTTCTTTGAAAGCTTCTCTCTCTTTGTTATCGGAGGGTATTTTCTTTGGCCCCATAGTCTTCAAAGGGAACCGAAATATCTGTTCTCAGATTCCACAGAAATAAGGCTGGCAAAGAGATCCAGGAAATACAGATGTAACTCTGTGAGATGAATTAAAAGAACACTAAGCAGTTTCTCAGAAAGCTTCTTTCTCATTGTTATCGGAGGATATTTGCTTTGGCCCTATAGTCTTCATAGGGATCCGAAATATCTGCTCTCAGATTCCACAGAAATAAGGCTAGCAAAGAGATCCACGAAATACAGATGTAACTCTGTGAGGGGAAGTCACACATCACACAGCAGTTTCTCAGAAAGCTTCTTTCCAGATTTCATCTGAGGATATTTCCTTTTTCACCATAGCCCTCTAAGGGCTTCCAAATATCACTCTGCCAATTCCACAAGAACTGTTTTAGAGAAAGGTTTCTTGAGGGGAAAGCTGTAACTCTGTGAGATGATTTCACAGAACACAAAGAAGTTTCTCAGAAAGCTTCTTTCTCTTTGTTATCGGAGGATATTTCCTTTGGCCCTATAGATTTCAAAGGGATCCGAAATATCTGTTCTCAGATTCTACAGAAATAAGGCTAGCAAAGAGTTCCACGAAATACAGATATAACTCTGTGTGATGAGTGAACGGAACACAAAGCAGTTTCTCAGAAAGCTTCTCTCCAGATTTCATCTGAAGGTATTTGCTTTTTCACCATAGCCCTCTATGGGCTTCCAAATATCACTCTGCCAAATCCACAAGAACTGACTTAGCGAAAGGCTTCTTGAGGGGAAAGCTGTAACTCTGTGTGATGATTTCACAAAACACAAAGAAGTATGTCAGAAAGCTTCTTTCTCTTTGTTATCGGAGGATATTTCCTTTGGCCCTATAGTCTTCAAAGGGATCCAAAATATCTGTTCTCAGATTCCACAGAAACAAGGCTAGCAAAGAGATCCACGAAATAGAGATGTAACTCTGTGAGTGGAAGTCACACATCACAGAGCAGTTTCTCAGAAAGATTCTTTCAAGATTTCATCTGAGGATATTTCCTTTTTCACCATAGCCCTCTATGGGCTTCCAAATATCACTTTGCCAGATAAACAAGAACTTTCTTAGCGAAAGGCTTCTTGAGGGTAAAGCTGTAACTCTGTGAGATGATTTCACAGAACACAAAGAAGTTTCTCAGAAAGCTTCCTTCTCTTTGTTATCGGAGGATATTTCCTTTGGCCCTAAAGTCTTCATAGGGATCAGAAATATCTTTTCTCACATTCCACAGACATAAGGCTAGCAAAGAGATCCACGAAATACAGATATAACTCTGTGTGATGAGTGAACGGAACACAAAGCAGTTTCTCAGAAAGCTTCTCTCCAGATTTCATCTGAAGATATTTGCTTTTTCACCATAGCCCTCTATGGGCTTCCAAATATCACTCTGCCAATTCCACAAGAACTGACTTAGCGAAAGGCTTCTTGAGGGGAAAGCTGTAACTCTGTGAGATGATTTCACAGAACACAAAGAAGTTTCTCAGAAAGCTTCTTTCTCTTTGTTATCGGAGGATATTTCCTTTGGCCCTATAGTCTTCAAAGGGATCCGAAATATCTGTTCTCAGATTCCACAGGAATAAGGCTAGCAAAGAGATCCACGAAATAGAGTTGTAAGTCTGTGAGTGGAAGTCACACATCACAGAGCAGTTTCTCAGAAAGCTTCTTTCCAGATTTCATCTGAGGATATTTCCTTTTTCACCATAGCCCTCTATGGGCTTCCAAATATCACTTTGTCAATTCCACAAGAACTGTCTTAGCAAAGGCTTCTTGAGGGGAAAGCTGTAACTCTGTGAGATGATTTCACAGAACACAAAGAAGTTTCTCAGAAAGCTTCTTTCTCTTTGTTATCGGAGGATATTTCCTTTGGCCCTGTAGTCTTCAAAGGGATCCGAAATATCTGTTCTCAGATTCCACAGAAATAAGGCTAGCAAAGAGATCCACGAAATACAGATATAACTCTGTGTGATGAGTGAAGGGAACACTAAGCAGTTTCTCAGAAAGCTTGTTTCCAGATTTCACCTGAGGATATTTCCTTTTTCACCATAGCCCTCTTTGGGCTTCCAAATATCACTCTGCCAATTTCACAAGAACTGTCTTAGCGAAAGGCTTCTTGAGGGGAAAGCTGTAACTCTATGATATGATTTCACAGAACACAAAGGAGTTTCTCAGAAAGCTTCTTTCTCTTTGTTATCGGAGGATATTTCCATTGGCCCTATAGTCTTCAAAGGGATCCGAAATATCTGTTCTCAGATTCCACAGAAATAATGCTAGCAAAGAGTTCCACGAAATACAGACATAACTCTGTGTGATGAGTGAAGGGAACACTAAGCAGATTCTCAGAAAGCTTCTTTCCAGATTTCATCTGAGGATATTTCCTTTTTCGCCATAGCCCTCTATGGGCTTCCAAATATCACTCTGCCAATTTCACAAGAACTGTTTTAGAGAAAGGCTTCTTGAGGGGAAAGCTGTAACTCTGTGAGATGATTTCACAGAACACAAAGGAGTTTCTCAGAAAGCTTCTTTCTCTTTGTTATCGGAGGATATTTCCTTTGGCCCTATAGTCTTCAAAGGGATCCGAAATATCTGTTCTCAGATCCCACTGAAAAAAGGCTAGCATAGAGATCCCCGAAATACAGATGTAACTCTGTGACTGAAAGTCACACATCACAGAGCAGTTGCTCAGAAAGCTTCTTTCCAGAATTTATCTGTGGATATTTCCTTTTTCACCATAGCCCTCTATGGGCTTCCAAATATCGCTTTGCCAATTCCACAAGAACTGTCTTAGCGAAAGATTTCTTGAGGGGAAAGCTGTAACTCTGTGAGATGATTTCACAGAACACAAAGGAGTTTCTCAGAAAGCTTCTTTCTCTTTGTTATCGGAGGATATTTCCTTTGGCCCTATCGTCTTCAAAGGGATCCGAAATATCTGTTCTCAGATCCCTCAGAAAAAAGGCTAGCATAGAAATCCCCGAAATACAGATGTAACTCTGTGAGTGAAAGTCACACATCACAGGGGAGTTTCTCAGAAAGCTTCTTTCCAGATTCATCTGAGGACGTTTCTTTTTCACCATAGCCCTCTATGGGCTTCCAAATATCACTTTGCCAATTCCACAAGAACTGTCTTAGCGAAAGGCTTCTTGAGGGGAAAGCTGTAACTCTGTGAGATGATTTCACAGAACACAAAGAAGTTTCTCAGAATGCTTCTTTCTCTTTGATTTCGGAGGATATTTCCTTTGGCCCTATAGTCTTCAAAGGGATCCGAAATATCTGTTCTCAGATTCCACAGAAATGAGGCTAGCAAAGAGATCCACGAAATACAGATGTAACTCTGTGAGTGGAAGTCACACATCACAGAGCAGTTTCTCAGAAAGATTCTTTCCAGATTTCATCTGAGAATATTTCCTTTTTCACCATAGCCCTCTATGGGCTTCCGAATATCACTTTGCCAATTAAACAAGAACTGTTGTAGCGAAAGGCTTCTTGAGGGGAAAGCTGTAACTCTGTGAGATGATTTCACAGAACACAAAGAAGTTTCTCAAAATGCTTCTTTCTCTTTGATTTCAGAGGATATTTCCTTTGGCCCTATAGTCTTCAAAGGGATCCGAAATATCTGTTCTCAGATTCCACAGTTATAAGGCTAGCAAAGAGATCCACGAAATACAGATGTAACTATGTGAGTGGAAGTCACACATCACAGAGCAGTTTCTCAGAAAGCTTCTTTCCAGATTTCATCTGAGAATATTTCCTTTTTCACCATAGCCCTCTATGGGCTTCCGAATATCACTTTGCCAATTAAACAAGAACTGTCTTAACGAAAGGCTTCTTGAGCGGAAAGCTGTAACTCTGTGAGATGATTTCAGAGAACACAAAGAAGTTTCTCAGAAAGCTTCTTTCTCTTTGTTATCGGAGGATATTTCCTTTGGCCCTATAGTCTACATAGGGATCAGAAATATCTTTTCTCACAATCCACAGACATAAGGCTACCAAAGAGATCCACGAAATACAGATGTAACTCTGTGAGTAGAAGTCACACATCACAGAGCAGTTTCTCAGAAAGCTTCTTTCTCTTTGTTATCGGAGGATATTTCCTTTGGCCCTATAGTCTTCGAAGGGATCCGAAATATCTGTTCTCAGATTCCACAGAAATAAGGCTTGCAAAGAGATCCACGAAATACAGATGTAACTCTGTGAGATGAACTAAGAGAACACTAAGCGGTTTCTCCGAAAACTTCTTTCCTGATTTCATGTGAGGATATTTCCTTTATCACCAAAGCCACTTTGCCAAATATCACTTTGCCAATTCCACAAGAACTGTGTTAGCGAAAGGCTTCTAGAGGGGAAAGCTGTAACTCTGTGAGATGATTTCACAGAACACAAAGAAGTTTCTCAGAAAGATTCTTTCTCTTTTTTATCGGAGGATGTTTCCTTTGGTCCCTTAGTCTTCAAAGGGATCCGAAATATCTGTTCTCAGATTCCACAGAAATAAGGCTTGCAAAGAGATCCACGAAATACAGATGTAACTCTGTGAGATGAACTAAGAGAACACTAAGCGGTTTTTCCGAAAACTTCTTTCCCGATTTCATGTGAGCATATTTCTTTTATCACCATAGCCCTCTATGGGCTTCCAAATATCACTTTGCCAATTAAACAAGAACTGTCTTAACGAAAGGCTTCTTGAGCGGAAAGCTGTAACTCTGTGAGATGATTTCAGAGAACACAAAGAAGTTTCTCAGAAAGCTTCTTTCTCTTTGTTATCGGAGGATATTTCCTTTGGCCCTATAGTCTACATAGGGATCAGAAATATCTTTTCTCACAATCCACAGACATAAGGCTAGCAAAGAGATCCACGAAATACAGATGTAACTCTGTGAGTGGAAGGCACACATCACAGAGCAGTTTCTCAGAAAGCTTCTTTCCAGATTTCATCTGAGGATATTTCCTTTTTCACCATAGCCCTCTATGGGCTTCCAAATATCACTTTGCCAATTCCACAAGAACTGTCTTAGCGAAAGCTTCTTGAGGGGAAAGCTTTAACTCTGTGAGATGATTTCAGAGATCACAAAGAAGTTTCTTTGAAAGCTTCTCTCTCTTTGTTATCGGAGGGTATTTTCTTTGGCCCCATAGTCTTCAAAGGGAACCGAAATATCTGTTCTCAGATTCCACAGAAATAAGGCTGGCAAAGAGATCCAGGAAATACAGATGTAACTCTGTGAGATGAATTAAAAGAACACTAAGCAGTTTCTCAGAAAGCTTCTTTCTCATTGTTATCGGAGGATATTTGCTTTGGCCCTATAGTCTTCATAGGGATCCGAAATATCTGCTCTCAGATTCCACAGAAATAAGGCTAGCAAAGAGATCCACGAAATACAGATGTAACTCTGTGAGGGGAAGTCACACATCACACAGCAGTTTCTCAGAAAGCTTCTTTCCAGATTTCATCTGAGGATATTTCCTTTTTCACCATAGCCCTCTAAGGGCTTCCAAATATCACTCTGCCAATTCCACAAGAACTGTTTTAGAGAAAGGTTTCTTGAGGGGAAAGCTGTAACTCTGTGAGATGATTTCACAGAACACAAAGAAGTTTCTCAGAAAGCTTCTTTCTCTTTGTTATCGGAGGATATTTCCTTTGGCCCTATAGATTTCAAAGGGATCCGAAATATCTGTTCTCAGATTCTACAGAAATAAGGCTAGCAAAGAGTTCCACGAAATACAGATATAACTCTGTGTGATGAGTGAACGGAACACAAAGCAGTTTCTCAGAAAGCTTCTCTCCAGATTTCATCTGAAGGTATTTGCTTTTTCACCATAGCCCTCTATGGGCTTCCAAATATCACTCTGCCAAATCCACAAGAACTGACTTAGCGAAAGGCTTCTTGAGGGGAAAGCTGTAACTCTGTGTGATGATTTCACAAAACACAAAGAAGTATGTCAGAAAGCTTCTTTCTCTTTGTTATCGGAGGATATTTCCTTTGGCCCTATAGTCTTCAAAGGGATCCAAAATATCTGTTCTCAGATTCCACAGAAACAAGGCTAGCAAAGAGATCCACGAAATAGAGATGTAACTCTGTGAGTGGAAGTCACACATCACAGAGCAGTTTCTCAGAAAGATTCTTTCAAGATTTCATCTGAGGATATTTCCTTTTTCACCATAGCCCTCTATGGGCTTCCAAATATCACTTTGCCAGATAAACAAGAACTTTCTTAGCGAAAGGCTTCTTGAGGGTAAAGCTGTAACTCTGTGAGATGATTTCACAGAACACAAAGAAGTTTCTCAGAAAGCTTCCTTCTCTTTGTTATCGGAGGATATTTCCTTTGGCCCTAAAGTCTTCATAGGGATCAGAAATATCTTTTCTCACATTCCACAGACATAAGGCTAGCAAAGAGATCCACGAAATACAGATATAACTCTGTGTGATGAGTGAACGGAACACAAAGCAGTTTCTCAGAAAGCTTCTCTCCAGATTTCATCTGAAGATATTTGCTTTTTCACCATAGCCCTCTATGGGCTTCCAAATATCACTCTGCCAATTCCACAAGAACTGACTTAGCGAAAGGCTTCTTGAGGGGAAAGCTGTAACTCTGTGAGATGATTTCACAGAACACAAAGAAGTTTCTCAGAAAGCTTCTTTCTCTTTGTTATCGGAGGATATTTCCTTTGGCCCTATAGTCTTCAAAGGGATCCGAAATATCTGTTCTCAGATTCCACAGGAATAAGGCTAGCAAAGAGATCCACGAAATAGAGTTGTAAGTCTGTGAGTGGAAGTCACACATCACAGAGCAGTTTCTCAGAAAGCTTCTTTCCAGATTTCATCTGAGGATATTTCCTTTTTCACCATAGCCCTCTATGGGCTTCCAAATATCACTTTGTCAATTCCACAAGAACTGTCTTAGCAAAGGCTTCTTGAGGGGAAAGCTGTAACTCTGTGAGATGATTTCACAGAACACAAAGAAGTTTCTCAGAAAGCTTCTTTCTCTTTGTTATCGGAGGATATTTCCTTTGGCCCTGTAGTCTTCAAAGGGATCCGAAATATCTGTTCTCAGATTCCACAGAAATAAGGCTAGCAAAGAGATCCACGAAATACAGATATAACTCTGTGTGATGAGTGAAGGGAACACTAAGCAGTTTCTCAGAAAGCTTGTTTCCAGATTTCACCTGAGGATATTTCCTTTTTCACCATAGCCCTCTTTGGGCTTCCAAATATCACTCTGCCAATTTCACAAGAACTGTCTTAGCGAAAGGCTTCTTGAGGGGAAAGCTGTAACTCTATGATATGATTTCACAGAACACAAAGGAGTTTCTCAGAAATCTTCTTTCTCTTTGTTATCGGAGGATATTTCCATTGGCCCTATAGTCTTCAAAGGGATCCGAAATATCTGTTCTCAGATTCCACAGAAATAATGCTAGCAAAGAGTTCCACGAAATACAGACATAACTCTGTGTGATGAGTGAAGGGAACACTAAGCAGATTCTCAGAAAGCTTCTTTCCAGATTTCATCTGAGGATATTTCCTTTTTTGCCATAGCCCTCTATGGGCTTCCAAATATCACTCTGCCAATTTCACAAGAACTGTTTTAGAGAAAGGCTTCTTGAGGGGAAAGCTGTAACTCTGTGAGATGATTTCACAGAACACAAAGGAGTTTCTCAGAAAGCTTCTTTCTCTTTGTTATCGGAGGATATTTCCTTTGGCCCTATAGTCTTCAAAGGGATCCGAAATATCTGTTCTCAGATCCCACTGAAAAAAGGCTAGCATAGAGATCCCCGAAATACAGATGTAACTCAGTGACTGAAAGTCACACATCACAGAGCAGTTGCTCAGAAAGCTTCTTTCCAGAATTTATCTGTGGATATTTCCTTTTTCACCATAGCCCTCTATGGGCTTCCAAATATCGCTTTGCCAATTCCACAAGAACTGTCTTAGCGAAAGACTTCTTGAGGGGAAAGCTGTAACTCTGTGAGATGATTTCACAGAACACAAAGGAGTTTCTCAGAAAGCTTCTTTCTCTTTGTTATCGGAGGATATTTCCTTTGGCCCTATCGTCTTCAAAGGGATCCGAAATATCTGTTCTCAGATCCCTCAGAAAAAAGGCTAGCATAGAAATCCCCGAAATACAGATGTAACTCTGTGAGTGAAAGTCACACATCACAGGGGAGTTTCTCAGAAAGCTTCTTTCCAGATTCATCTGAGGACGTTTCTTTTTCACCATAGCCCTCTATGGGCTTCCAAATATCACTTTGCCAATTCCACAAGAACTGTCTTAGCGAAAGGCTTCTTGAGGGGAAAGCTGTAACTCTGTGAGATGATTTCACAGAACACAAAGAAGTTTCTAAGAAAGCTTCTTTCTCTTTTTTATCGGAGGATATTTCTATTGGCCCTATAGTCTTCAAAGGGACCCGAAATATCTGTTCTCAGATTCCACAGAAATAAGGCTAGCAAAGAGATCCACGAAATACAGATGTAACTCTGTGAGATGAATGAACAGAACACTAAGCAGTTTCTCAGAAAGCTTCTTTCCATATTTCATCTGAGGATATTTCCTTTTCAACCATAGCCCTCTATGGGCTTCCAAATATCACTTTGCCAATTCCACAAGAACCGTCTTAGCGAAAGTCTTCTTGAGGGGAAAGCTGTAGCTCTGTGAGATGATTTCACAGAACACAAAGAAGTTTCTCAGAAAGCATCTTTCCCTTTGTTATCGGAGGATATTTCCTTTGGCCCTATAGTCTTCAAAGGGATCCGAAATATCTGTTCTCAGATTCCACAGAAATAAGGCTAGCAAAGAGATCCACGAAATACAGATGTAACTCTGTGAGATGAATTAACAGAACACTAAGCAGTTTCTCAGAAAGCTTCTTTCCATATTTCATCTGAGGATATTTCCTTTTTAACCATAGCCCTCTATGGGCTTCCAAATATCACTTTGCTAATTCCACAAAAACAGTCTTAGCGAAAGGCTTCTTGAGGGGAAAGCTGTAACTCGGTGTGATGATTTCACAGAACACAAAGAAGTTTCTCAGAAAGCTTCTTTCTCTTTGTTTCCGGAGGATATTTCCTTTGGCCCTATAGTCTTCAAAGGGATCCGAAATATCTGTTCTCAGATTCCACAGAAATAAGTCTAGCAAAGAGATGCACGAAATACAGATGTAATATGTGAGGTGAATGAACAGAACAAAAAGCAGTTTCTCAGAAAGCTTCCTACCAGATTTCATCTGAGGAGATTTCCTTTTTCACCATAGCGCTCTATGTTCTTCCAAATATCACTTTGCCTATTCC
This sequence comes from Macaca mulatta, assembly GCF_049350105.2. Taxonomy (NCBI): domain Eukaryota; kingdom Metazoa; phylum Chordata; class Mammalia; order Primates; family Cercopithecidae; genus Macaca; species Macaca mulatta. Next base: position 46,606,936 of record NC_133413.1, read on the forward strand.
ACAAGAAGTGTCTTAGCGAAAGACTTCTTGAGGGAAAAGCTGTAACTCTGAGATGATTTCACAGAACATAAAGAAGTTTCTCAGAAAGCTTCTTTCTCTTTGATATCGGAGGATATTTCCTTTGGCCCTATAGTCTTCAAAGGGATCCGAAATATCTGTTCTCAGATTCCACAGAAATAAGCTAGCAAAGAGATCCACCAAATACAGATGTAACTCTGTGAGTGGAAGTAACACATCACAGAGCAGTTTCTCAGAAAACTTCTTTCCAGATTTCTCTGAGGAAATCCATTTTTCACCATAGCCGTCTATGGGCTTCCAAATATCACTTTTCCAATTCCACAAGAACTCTCTTAGCGAAAGGCTTCTTAAAGGGAAAGCTGTAACTGTGTGTGATGATTTCACAGAACACAAACAAGTTTCTCAGAAACCTTCTTTCTCTTTGTTATCAGAGGATATTTCCTTTGCCCTATAGTCTTCAAAGGGATCCGAAATATCTGTTCTCAGATTCCACAGAAATAAGGCTGGCAAAGAGATCCACGAAATACAGATGTAACACTGTGAGATTAATTAACAGAACACTAAAAGTTTCTCAGGAAGCTTCTTTCCAGATTTCATCTGAGCATATTTCCTTTTTCACCATAGCCCTCTATGGGCTTCCAAATATCACTTTGCCAACTCCACAAGAACTGTCTTAGCGAAAGACTTCCTGAGGGGAAAGCTGTAACGCTGTGAGATGATTTCACAGAACACAAAGAAGTTTCTCAGAAAGCTTCTTTCTCTTTGTTATCGGAGGATATTTCCTTTGGCCCTATAGTCTTCAAAGGGATCCGAAATATCTGTTCTCAGATTCCACAGAAATAAGGCTAGCAAAGAGATCCACGAAATACAGATGTAACTCTGTAAGTGGAAGTCACACATCACTGATCAGTTCTAAGAAAGCTTCTTTCCAGATTTCAACTGAGGATATTTCCTTTTTAACCATACCCCTCTACGGGCTTCCAAATATCACTTTGCCAATTCCACAAGAACTATCTTGGCGAAAGGCTCCTTGAGGGGAAAGCTGTAGCTCTGGGAGATGATTTCACAGAACACAAAGTAGTTTCTCAGAAGGCTTCTTTCTCTTTGTTATCGGAGAATATTTCCTTTGACCCTATAGTCTTCAAAGGGATCCGAAATATCTGTTCTCAGATTCCACTGAAATAAGGCTAGCAAAGAGATCCATGAAATACAGATGTAGCTCTGTGAGTGGAAGTCACACATCACAGAGCAGTTTGTCAGAAACCTTCTTTCCAGATTTTATCTGAGGATATTTCCTTTTTCACCATAGCCTACTATGTGCTTCCAAATATCAGTTTGCCAATTCCACAAGAACTGTCTTAGCGAAAGGGTTCTTGAGGGGAAAGCTGTAACTCTGTGAGATGATTTCACAGAATACAAAGAAGTTTCTCAGAAAGCTTCTTTCTCTTTGTTATCGGAGGATATTTCCTTTGGCCCTATAGTCTTCAAAGGGATCCGAAATATCTGTTCTCAGATTCCACAGAAATAAGGCTAGCAAAGAGATCCACGAATACAGATGTAACTCTGTGAGTGGAAGTCACACATCACAGAGCAGTTTCTCAGAAAGCTTCTTTCGAGTGTTCATCTGAGGATATTTCCTTTTTCACCATAGCCCTCTATGGGCTTCCAAATATCACTTTGCCAATTCCACAAGAACTATCTTACCGAAAGGCTTCTTGAGGGGAAACCTGTAACTCTGTTAGATGATTTCACAGAACACAAAGATGTTTCTCAGAAAGCTTCTTTCTCTTTGTTATCGGAGGATATTTCCTTTGGCCCTATCGTCTTCAAAGGGATCCGAAATATCTGTTCTCCGATTCCACAGAAATAAGGCTAGCAAAGAGATCCACGAAATACAGATGTACCTCTGTGAGTGGAAGTCACACATCACAGAGCAGTTTCTCAGAAAGCTTCTTTCCAGATTTTATCTGAGGTTATTTCCTTTTTCACCAGAGCCCTCTATGGGCTTCCAAATATCACTTTTCCAATTCCAAAAGAACTGTCTCAGCAAAAGGCTTCTAGAAGGGGAAAGCTGTAACTCTGTGAGATGATTTCACAGAACACAAAGAAGTTTGTCAGAAAGCTTCTTTCTCTTTGTTATCGGAGGATATTTCCTTTGGCCCTAGATTCTTCAAAGGGATTCGAAATATCTGTTCTCAGATTCCACAGAAATAAGGCTAACAAGGAGATCTTTGAAATACAGATGTAACTGTGTGAGTGGAAGTCACAAAACACAGAGCAGTTTTTCAGAAAGCTTCTTTCCAGATTTCATCTGAGGATATTTCCTTTTTCACCATAGCCTTCTATGGGCTTCCAAATATCACTTTGCCAATTCCACAAGAACTTTCTTAGCAAAACGCTTCTTGAGGGGAAAGCTGTAACTCTGTGAGATGATTTCACAGAACAAAAAGAAGTTTCTCAGAAAGCTTCTTTCTCTTTGTTATCGGAGGATATTTCCTTTGACCCTATAGTCTTCAAAGGGATCCGAAATATCTGTTCTCATATTCCACGGAAATAAGGCTAGCAAAGGTTTCCACGAAATACAGATGTAACTCTGTGAGTGGAAGTCACACATCACAGAGCAGTTTCTCAGAAAGCTTCTTTAGAGATTTCATCTAAGGAGATGTCCTTTTTCACCATAGCCCTCTAAGGGCTTCCAAATATCACTTTGCCAATTCCACAAGAAGTGTCTTGGCGACAGGCTTCTTTTGGGGAAAGCTGTAACTCTGTGAGTTGATTTCACAGAACACAATGGAGTTTCTCAGAAAGCTTCTTTCTCTTTGTTATCAGAGGATATTTCCTTTGGCCCTATAGTCTTCAAAGGGATCCGAAATATCTGTTCTCAGATTCCACAGAAATTAGGCTAGCAAAGAGATCCACGAAATACAGATTTAACTCGGTGAGATGAATTTACATTACACTGAGCAGTTTCTCAGAAAGCTTCTTTCCAGATTTCATCAGAGGATATTTCCTTTTTCACCATAGCCCTCTATGGGCTTCCTACTATCACTTTGCCAATTCCACAAGAAATGTCTTAGCGAAAGGCTTCTTGAGGGGAAAGCTGTAACTCTGTGAGATGATTTCACAGAACACTAAGAAATTTCTCAGAAAGCTTCTTTCTCTTTGTTATCGGAGGATATTTCCTTTGGCCTTATAGTCTTCAAAGGGATCCGAAATATCTGTTCTCAGATTCCACAGAAATAAGGCTAGCAAAGATATCCACAAAATACAGATGTAACTCTGTGAGTGGAAGTCACACATCACACAACAGTTTCTCAGAAAGCTTCTTTCCAGATTTCATCTGAGGAGATTTCCTTTTTCACCATAGCCCTCTAGGGGCTTCCAAATATCACTTTGCCAATTCCACAAGAGGTGTCTTAGCGAAAGGCTTCTTGAGTGGAAAGCTGTAACTCTGTGAGATGATTTCACAGAACACAAAGAAGTTTGTCAGATTGCTTCTTTCTCTTTGTTATCGGAGGATATTTCCTTTTTTCCCTATAGTCTTCAAAGGGATACGAAATATCTGTTCTCAGATTCCACAGAAATAAGTCTAGCAAAGAGATCCACGATATACAGATGTAATTTTGTGAGGGGAAGTCACACATCACAGAGCAGTTTCTCAGAAAGCTTCTTTCCAGATTTCATCTGTGGATATTTCCTTTTTCACTATAGCCCTCTATAGACTTCAAAATATCACTTTGCCAATTCCCCAAGAACTGTGTTAGCGAAAGACTTCTTGAGGGGCAAGCTGTAACTCTGTGCGATGATTTCACAGGACACAAAGAAGTTTGTCAGAAAGCTTCTTTCTCTTTGTTATCGGAGGATATTTCCTTTAGCCCTATAGTCTTCAAAGGGATCCGAAATATCTGTTCTCAGATTCCACAGAAATAAGGCTAGCAAAGAGATCCACGAAATACAGATGTAACTCTGTGAGATGAATTAACAGAACATTAAGCAGTTTCTCAGAAAGCTTCTCTCCAGATTTCATCGGAGGATATTTCCTATTTCACCATAGCCCTCTATGGGCTTCCAAATATCACTTTGCCAATTCCACAAGAACTGTCTTAGCGAAAGGCTTCTTGAGGGGAAATCTGTAACTCTGCGAGATGATTTCACAGAACACAAAGAAGTTTCTCAGAAAGCTTCTTTTCCTTTGTTATCGGAGGATATTTCCTTTGGCCCTATAGTCTTCAAAGGGATCAGAAATATCTGTTCTCAGATACCACAGAAATAAGTCCAGCAAAGAGATCCACGATATACAGATGTAACTCTGTGTGTGGAAGTCACCCAACACAGAGCAGTTTCTCAGAAAGCTTCTTTCCAGATTTCATCTGAGGATATTTCCTTTTTCAGCATAGCCCTCTAAGGGTTTCTTAATATCTCTTTGCCAATTCCACAAGAACTGTCTTACGAAAGGCTTCTTGAGGGGAAAGCTGTAACTCTGTGCGATGATTTCACAACACAAAGAAGTTTCTCAGAAAGTTTCTTTCTCTTTTTTATCGGAGGATATTTCCTTTAACCTATAGTCTTCAAAGGGTTCCGAAATATCTGTTCTCAGATTCCACAGAAAAAGGCTAGCAAAGAGAACCACGAAATACAGATGTAAATCTGTGAGATGAATTAACAGAACACTAAGCAGTTTCTCAGAAAACTTCTTTCCAGATTTCATCTGAGGATATTTCCTATTTCATCGTAGCCCTCTATGGGCTTCCAAATATCACTTTGCCAATTCCACAAGAACTGTCATAGCAAAAGGCTTCTTGAGGGGAAAGCTGTAACTCTGTGAGATGATTTCACAGAACCGAAAGAAGTTTCTCAGAAAGCTTCTTTCTCTTTGTTATCGGAGGATATTTCCTTTGGCCCTATAGTCTTCAAGGGGATCCGAAATATCTGTTCTCAGATACCACAGAAATAATGCCAGAAAAGAGATCGACGAAATACAGATGTAACTCTCTGAGTGGAAGTCACACATCACAGAGCAGTTTCTCAGAAAGCTTCTTTCCAGATTTCATATGAGGATATTTCCTTTTTCACCATAGCCCTCTATGGGCTTCCGAATATCTCTTTGCCAATTCCACAAGAACTGTCTTAGCGAAAGGCTTCTAGAGGGGAAAGCTGTAACTCTGTGCGATGATTTCACAGAACACAAAGAAGTTTCTCAGAAAGTTTCTTTCTCTTTTTTATCGGAGGATATTTCCTTTGCCCTATAGTCTTCAAAGGGATCCGAAATATCTGTTCTCAGATTCCACAGAAATAAGGCTAGCAAAGAGATCCACGAAATACAGATGTAACTCTGTGAGATGAATTAACAGAACACTAAACAGTTTCTCAGAAAGCTTCTTTCCAGATTTCATCTGAGGATATTTCCTTTTTCAATATAGCCCTCTATGGGCTTCCAAATATCACTTTGCCAATTCCACAAGAACTGTCTTAGCGAAAGGCTTCTTGAGGGGAAAGCTGTAACTCTGTGAGATGATGTCACAGAACACAAAGAAGTTTCTCATAAAGCTTATTCTCTTTGTTAACTTAAGATATTTCCTTTTGCCCTATAGACTTCAAAGGGATCCGAAATATCTGTTCTCAGATTCCTCAGAAATAAGGCTAGCAAAGAGATCCACTAAATACAGATGTAACTGTGGGAGTGGAAGTCACACATCACAGAGCAGTTTCTCAGAAAGCTTCTTTCCAGAATTCATCTGAGGATATTTCCTATTTCAACATAGCCCTCTATGGCTTCTGAATATCTCTTTGCCAATTCCACAAGAACTGTCTTAGCGAAAAGCTTCTTGAGGGGAAAGCTGTAGCTCTGTGCGATGATTTCACAGAACATAAAGAAGTTTCTCAGAAAGCTTCTTTCTCTTTGTTATCGGAGGATATTTCCTTTGACCCTATACTCTTCAAAGGGATCCGAAATATCTGTTCTCAGATTCCAACGAAATAAGGCTAGCAACGAGATCCACGAAACACACATGTAACTCTGAGAGGTGAATGAACAGAAGACTAAGTAGTTGCTCAGAAAGCTTCTTTCCAGATTTCATCTGAGGATACTTCCTTTTTCACCATAGCCCTCTATGGGCTTTCAAATATCACTTTGCCAATTCCACAAGAACTGTCTGAGCGAAAGGCTTCCTGAGTGGAAAGCTGTAACTCTGTGAGATGATTTCACAGAACACAAAGAAGTTTCTCAGAAAGCTTCTTTCTCTTTGTTATCGGAGGATATTTCCTTTGGCCCTATAGTCTTCAAAGGGATCCGAAATATTTCTTCTCATATTCCACAGAAATAAGGGTAGCAAAGAGATCCACGAAATACTGATGTAACTCTGTGAGTGGAAGTCACACATCACAGAGCAGTTTCTCAGAAAGCTTCTTTCCAGATTTTATCTGAGGATATTTCCTTTTTCACCATAGCCTTCTATGGGCTCCCAAATATCACTTTGCAAATTCCACAAGAACTGTCTATCGAAAGGCTTCTTGAGGGGAAAACTGTAACTCTGTGACATGATTTCACCGAACACAAAGAAGTTTCTCAGAAAGCTTCTTTGTCTTTGTTATCGGAGGTTATTTCCTTTGGCCGTATAGTCTTCAAAGGGATCCGAAATATCTGTTCTCAGATTCCACAGAAATAAGGCTAGCAAAGAGATTCGCGAAATACAGATGTACCTCTGTGAGATGAATGAACAGAAGACTAAGTAGTTGCTCAGAAAGCTTCTTTCCAGATTTCATCTGAGGATATTTCCTTTTTCACCGTAGCCCTCGATGGGCTTCCAAATATCACTTTGCCAATTCCACAAGAACTGTCTTAGCGAAAGGCTTCTTGAGAGAAAAGCTGTAACTCTCTGGGATGATTTCACAGAACACAAAGAAGTTTCTCAGAAAGCTTCTTTCTCTTTGTTATCGGAGGATATTTCCTTTGGCCTTATAGTCTTCAAAGGGATCCGAAATATCTGATCTCAGATTCCCCAGAAATAAGGCTAGCAAAGAGATCCACGAAATACAGATGTAACTCTGTGAGTGGAAGTCACACATCACAGAGCAGTTTCTCAGAAAGCTTCTTTCCAGATTTCATCTGAGGATATTTCCTTTTTTACCATTGCCCTCTAAGGGCTTCCAAATATCACTTTGCCAATTCCACAAGAACTGTCTGAGCGAAAGGCTTCCTGAGTGGAAAGCTGTAACTCTGTGAGATGATTTCACAGAACACAAAGAAGTTTCTCAGAAAGCTTCTTTCTCTTTGTTATCGGAGGCTATTTCCTTTGGCCCTATAGTCTTCAAAGGGATCCGAAATATCTGATCTCAGATTCCACAGAAATAAGGCTAGCAAAGAGATCCACGAAATACAGATGTAACTCTGTGAGTGGAAGTCACACATCACAGAGCAGTTTCTCAGAAAGCTTCTTTCCAGAATTCATCTGAGGATATTTCCTTTTTCACCATAGCCCTCTATGGCTTCTGAATATCTCTTTGCCAATTCCACAAGAACTGTCTTAGCGAAAAGCTTCTTGAGGGGAAAGCTGTAGCTCTGTGCGATGATTTCACAGAACATAAAGAAGTTTCTCAGAAAGCTTCTTTTTCTTTGTTATCTGAGGATATTTCCTTTGACCCTATACTCTTCAAAGGGATCCGAAATATCTGTTCTCAGATTCCACAGAAATAAGGCTAGCAACGAGATCCACGAAACACACATGTAACTCTTAGAGGTGAATGAACAGAAGACTAAGTAGTTGCTTAGAAAGCTTCTTTCCAGATTTCATCTGAGGATATTTCCTTTTTCACCATAGCCCTCTATGGGCTTCCAAATATCACTTTGCCAATTCCACAAGAACTGTCTGAGCGAAAGGCTTCCTGAGTGGAAAGCTGTAACTCTGTGAGATGATTTCACAGAACACAAAGAAGTTTCTCAGAAAGCTCCTTATCTTTGTTATCGGAGGATATTTCCTTTGGCCCTATAGTCTCCAAATGGATCCGAAATATCTGTTCTCAGTTACCACAGAAATAAGGCTAGCAAAGAGATCCACGAAATACAGATGGAACTCTGTGAGATGAATTAACAGAACACTAAGCAGTTTCTCAGAAAGCTTCTTTCCAGATTTCATCTGAGGATATTTCCTTTTTCACCATAGCCCTGTATGGGCTTCCAAATATCACTTTGCCAATTCCACAAGAACTGTCTTAGCCAAAGAATTCTTGAGGGGAAAGCTGTAACTCTGTGAGATGATTTCACAGAACACAAAGAAGTTTCTCAGAAAGCTTCTTTCTCTTTGTTATCGGAGGATATTTCCTTTGGCCCTATAGTCTTCAAAGGATCCGAAATATCTGCTCTCAGATTCCACAGAAATAAGGCTAGCAAAGAGATCCACGAAATACAGATGTAACTCTGTGAGTGGAAGTCACACATCACAGAGCAGATTCTCAGACAGCTTCTTTCCAGATTTCATCTGACGATATTTCCTTTTTCACCATAGCCCTCTATGGGCTTCAAAATATCACTTTGCCAATTCCACAAGAACTGTCTTAGCGAAAGGCTTCTTGAGGGGAAAGCTGTAACTCTGTGAGATGATTTCGTAGAACACAAAGAAGTTTCTCAGAAAGCTTCTTTCTCTTTTTTATCGGAGGATATTTCCTTTGGCCCTATAGTCTTCAAAGGGATCCGAAATATCTGTTCTCAGATTCCACAGAAATAAGGTTAGGAAAGACATCCACGAAATACAGATGTACCTCTGTGAGATGAATGAACAGAAGACTAAGTAGTTGCTCAGAAAGTTTCTTTCCAGATTTCATCTGAGGATATTTCCTTTTTCACCGTAGCCCTCTATGGGCTTCCAAATATCACTTTGCCAATTCCACAAGAACTGTCTTAGCGAAAGGCTTCTTGAGGGGAAAGCCGTATCTCTGTGGGATGATTTCACAGAACACAAAGAAGTTTCTCAGAAAGCTTCTTTCTCTTTGTTTTCGGAGGATATTTCCTTTGGCCCTATAGTCTTCAAAGAGATCCGAAATATCTGTTCTCAGATTCCACAGAAATAAGGCTAGCAAAGAGATCCACGAAATACAGATGTAACTCTGTGAGTTGAAGTCACACATCACAGAGCAGTTTCTCAGAAAGCTTCTTTCCAGATTTCATCTGAGGATATTTCCTTTTTCACCATAGCCCTCTATGGGCTTCTAAATATCACTTTGCAAATTCCACAAGAACTGTCTTATCAAAAGGCTTTTTGAGGGGAAAGCTGTAACTCTGTGAGATGATTTCACAGAACTCAAAGAAGTTTCTCAGAAAGTTTCTTTCTCTTTGTTATCGGAGGATATTTCCTTTGGCCCTATAGTCTTCAAAGGGATCCGAAATATCTCTTCTCAGATTCCACAGAAATAAGGTTAGGAAAGAGATCCACGAAATACAGATGTACCTCTGTGAGATGAATGAGCAGAATACTAAGTAGTTGCACAGAAAGCTTCTTTCCTGATTTCATCTGAGGACATTTCTTTTTTCACCGTACCCCTCTATGGGCTTCCAAATATCACTTTTCCAATTCCACAAGAACGGTCTTAGCGAAAGGCTTCTTGAGGGGAAAGCTGTAACTCTGTGAGATGATTTCACAGAACACAAAGAAGTTTCTCAGAAAGCTTCTTTCTCTTTGTTATCGGAGGATATTTCCTTTGGCCCTATAGTCTTCAAAGGGATCCGAAATATCTGTTCTCAGATTCCACAGAAATAAGGCTAGCAAAGAGATTAACGAAATATAGATGTAACTCTGTGTGTGGAAGTCACACATCACAGAGCAGTTTCTCAGAAAGCTTCTTTCCAGATTTCATCTGAGGATATTTCCTTTTTCACCACATCCCTCTATGGGCTTCCAAATATCACTTTGCCAATTCCACAAGAACTGTCTTAGCGAGAGGCTTCTTGAGGGGAAAGCTGTAACTCTGTGAGATGACTTCAGAGAACACAAAGAAGTTTCACAGAAAGCTTCTTTCCCTTTGTTATCGGAGGATATTTCCCTTGGCCCTATAGTCTTCAAAGGGATCCGAAATATCTGTTCTCAGATTCCACAGAAATAAGGCTTGCAAAGAGATCCACGAAATACAGATGTAACTCTGTGAGATGAACGAACAGAACACTAAGCGGTTTCTCCGAAAGCTTCTTTCCCGATTTCATGTGAGGATATTTCCTTTTTCACCATAGCCCTCTATGGGCTTCCAAATATCACTTTGCCAATTCCACAAGAACTGTCTTAGCGAAAGGCTTCTTGAGGGGAAAGCTGTAAATCTGTGAAATGATTTCACAGAACACAAAGAAGTTTCTCAGAAAGCTTCTTTCTCTTTAATATCGGAGGATATTTCCTTTGGCCCTAGAGTCTACAAAGGGATCCGAAATATCTGTTCTCAGATTCCACAGAAATAAGGCTAGCGAAGAGATCCACGAAATACAGATGTAACTCTGTGAGTGGAAGTCACACATCACAGAGCAGTTTCACAGAAAGCTTCTTTCCAGATTTCATCTGAGGATATTTCCTTTTTCACCATAGCTCTCTATGGGCTTCCAAATATCACTTTGGCAATTCCACAAGAACTGTCTTAGCGAAAGGCTTTTTGGGGGAAAGCTGTAACTCTGTGAGATGATTTCACAGAACACGAAGAAGTTTCACAGAAAGATTCTTTCTCTTTGTTATCGGAGGATATTTCCTTTGGCCCTATAGTCTTCAAACGGATCCGAAATATCTGTTCTCAGATTCCACAGAAATAAGGCTAGCAAAGAGATCCACGAAATACAGATGTAACTCTGTGAGATGAACGAACAGAACACTAAGCGGTTTCTCCGAAAGCTTCTTTCCCGATTTCATGTGAGGATATTTCCTTTTTCACCATAGTCCTCTATGGGCTTCCAAATATCACTTTGCCAATTCCACAAGAACTGTCTTAGCGAAAGGCTTCTTGATGGGAAAGGTGTAACTCTGTGAAATGATTTCACAGAACACAAAGAAGTTTTTCAGAAAGCTTCTTTCTCTTTAATATCGGAGGATATTTCCTTTGGCCCTATAGTCTTCAAACGGATCCGAAATATCTGTTCTCAGATTCTACAGAAATAAGGCTAGCAAAGAGATCCTCGAAATACAGATGTAACTCTGTGAGATGAACGAACAGAACACTAAGCGGTTTCTCCGAAAGCTTCTTTCCCGATTTCATGTGAGGATATTTCCTTTTTCACCATAGTCCTCTATGGGCTTCCAAATATCACTTTGCCAATTCCACAAGAACTGTCTTAGCGAAAGGCTTCTTGAGGGAAAAGCTGTAACTCTGTGAGATGATTTCACAGAACACAAAGAAGTTTCTCAGAAAGCTTCTTTCTCTTTGTTATCGGAGGATATTTCCTTTGGCCCTATAGTCTTCAAAGGGATCCGAAATATCTGTTCTCAGATTCCACGGAAATAAGGCTAGCAAAGAGATCCACGAAATACAGATGTAACTCTGTTAGTGGAAGTCACACATCACAGAGCAGTTTCTCAGAAAGCTTCTTTCCAGATTTCATCTGAGGATATTTCCTTTTCCACCATAGCCCTCTATGGGCTTCCAAATATCACTTTGCAAATTCCACAAGAACTGTCTTAGCGAAAGGCTTCTTGAGGGGAAAGCTTAACTCTGTGAGATGATTTCACAGAACACGAAGAAGTTTCACAGAAAGCTTCTTTCTCTTTGTTATCGGAGGATATTTCCTTTGGCCCTATAGTCTTCAAACGGATCCGAAATATCTGTTCTCAGATTCTACAGAAATAAGGCTAGCAAAGAGATCCTCGAAATACAGATGTAACTCTGTGAGATGAACGAACAGAACACTAAGCGGTTTCTCCGAAAGCTTCTTTCCCGATTTCATGTGAGGATATTTCCTTTTTCACCATAGTCCTCTATGGGCTTCCAAATATCACTTTGCCAATTCCACAAGAACTGTCTTAGCGAAAGGCTTCTTGAGGGAAAAGCTGTAACTCTGTGAGATGATTTCACAGAACACAAAGAAGTTTCTCAGAAAGCTTCTTTCTCTTTGTTATCGGAGGATATTTCCTTTGGCCCTATAGTCTTCAAAGGTATCCGAAATATCTGTTCTCAGATTCCACGGAAATAAGGCTAGTAAAGAGATCCACGAAATACAGATGTAACTCTGTTAGTGGAAGTCACACATCACAGAGCAGTTTCTCAGAAAGCTTCTTTCCAGATTTCATCTGAGGATATTTCCTTTTCCACCATAGCCCTCTATGGGCTTCCAAATATCACTTTGCAAATTCCACAAGAACTGTCTTAGCGAAAGGCTTCTTGAGGGGAAAGCTTAACTCTGTGAGATGATTTCACAGAACACGAAGAAGTTTCACAGAAAGCTTCTTTCTCTTTGTTATCGGAGGATATTTCCTTTGGCCCTATAGTCTTCAGAGGGATCCGAAATTTCTGTTCTCAGATTCCACAGAAATAAGGCTAGCAAAGAGATCCACGAAATACAGATGTAACTCTGTGAGATGAACGAACAGAACACTAAGCGGTTTCTCCGAAAGCTTCTTTCCAGATTTCATCTGAGGATATTTTCTTTTTCACCATAGCCCTCTATGGGCTTCCAAATATCACTTTGCCAATTCCACAAAAACTGTCTTAGCCAAAGGCTTCTTGAGGGGAAAGCTGTAACTCTGTGAAATGATTTCACAGAACACAAAGAGGTTTCTCAGAAAGCTTCTTTCTCTTTAATATCGGAGGATATTTCCTTTGGCCCTTTAGTCTTCAAAGGGATCCGAAATATCTGTTCTCAGATTCCACAGAAATAAGGCTAGCAAAGAGATCCACGAAATACAGATGTAACTCTGTGAGTGGAAGTCACACATCACAGAGCAGTTTTTCAGAATGCTTCTTTCCAGATTTCATCTGAGGATATTTCCTTTTTCACCATAGCCCTCTATGGGCTTCCAAATATCACTTTACCAATTCCACAAGAACTGTCTTAGCGAAAGGCTTCTTGAGGGGAAAGCTGTAACTCTGTGTGATGATTTCACAGAACACAAAGAAGTTTCTCAGAAAGCTTCTTTCTCTTTGTTATCGGGGGATATTTCCTTTGGCCCTTTAGTCTTCAAAGGGATCCGAAATATCTGTTCTCAGATTCCACAGAAATAAGGCTAGCAAAGAGATCCACGAAATACAGATGTAACTCTATGAGATGAATGAACAGAACACTTAGCAGTTTCTCCGAAAGCTTCTTTCCCGATTTCATCTGAGGATATTTCCTTTTTCACCATAGCCCTCTAGGGGCTTCCAAATATCACTTTGCCAATTCCACAAGAACTGTCTTAGCGAAAGGCTTCTTGAGGGGAAAGCTTAACTCTGTGAGATGATTTCACAGAACACGAAGAAGTTTCACAGAAAGCTTCTTTCTCTTTGTTATCGGAGGATATTTCCTTTGGCCCTATAGTCTTCAAAGGGATCCGAAATATCTCTTCTCAGATTCCACAGAAATAAGGCTAGCAAAGAGATCCACGAAATACAGATGTAACTCTGTGAGATGAACGAACAGAACACTAAGCGGTTTCTCCGAAAGCTTCTTTCCAGATTTCATCTGAGGATATTTCCTTTTTCACCATAGCCCTCTAGGGGCTTCCAAATATCACTTTGCCAATTCCACAAGAACTGTCTTAGCGAAAGGCTTCTTGAGGGGAAAGCTGTAACTCTGTGAAATGATTTCACAGAACACAAGGAGGTGTCTCAGAAAGCTTCTTTCTCTTTAATATCGGAGGATATTTCCTTTGGCCCTTTATTCTTCAAAGGGATCCGAAATATCTGTTCTCAGATTCCACAGAAATAAGGCTAGCAAAGAGATCCACGAAATACAGATGTAACTCTGTGAGTGGAAGTCACACATCACAGAGCAGTTTCTCAGAATGCTTCTTTCCAGATTTCATCTGAGGATATTTCCTTTTTCACCATAGCCCTCTATGGGCTTCCAAATATCACTTTGCCAATTCCACAAGAACTGTCTTAGCGAAAGGCTTCTTGAGGGGAAAGCTGTAACTCTGTGAGTTGATTTCACAGAACAAAAAGAAGTTTCCCAGAAAGCTTCTTTCTCTTTGTTATCGGAGGATATTTCCTTTGGCCCTATAGTCTTCAAAGGGATCCGAAATATCTGTTCTCAGATTCCACAGAAATAAGGCTAGCAAAGAGATCCAGGAAATACTGATGTAACTCTGTGAGTGGAAGTCACACATCACAGAGCAGTTTCTCCGAAAGCTTCTTTCCAGATTTCATCTGAGGATATTTCCTTTTTCACCATAGCCCTCTAAGGGCTTCCAAATATCACTTTGCCAATTCCACAAGAACTGTCTTAGCGAAAGGCTTCTTGAGGGGAAAGCTGTAACTCTGTGAGATGATTTCACAGAACACAAAGAAGTTTCTCAGAAAGCTTCTTTCTCTTTGTTATCGGAGGATATTTCCTTTGGCCCTATAGTCTTCAAAGGGATCCGAAATATCTGTTTTCAGATTCCACAGAAATAAGGCTAGCAAAGAGATCCACGAAATACAGATGTAACTCTGTTAGTGGAAGTCACACATCACAGAGCAGTTTCTCAGAAAGCTTCTTTCCAGATTTCATCTGAGGATATTTCCTTTTTCACCATAGCTCTCTATGGGCTTCCAAATATCACTTTGCCAATTCCACAAGAACTGTCTTAGCGAAAGGCTTTTTGAGGGGAAAGCTGTAACTCTGTGAGATAATTTCACACAACACGAAGAAGTTTCACAGAAAGCTTCTTTCTCTTTGTTATCGGAGGATATTTCCTTTGGCCATGTAGTCTTCAAAGGGATCCGAAATATCTGTTCTCAGATTCCACAGAAATAAGGCTAGCAAAGAGATCTACGAAATACAGATGTAACTCTGTGAGATGAACGAACAGAACACTAAGCGGTTTCTCCGAAAGCTTCTTTCCCGATTTCATGTGAGGATATTTCCTTTTTCACCATGGCCCTCTATGGGCTTCCAAATATCACTTTGCCAATTCCACAAGAACTGTCTTAGCGAAAGGCTTCTTGAGGGGAAAGCTGTAACTCTGTGAAATGATTTCACAGAACACAAAGAAGTTTCTCAGAAAGCTTCTTTCTCTTTGTTATCGGAGGATATTTCCTTTGGCCCTTTAGTCTTCAAAGGGATCCGAAATATCTGTTCTCAGATTCCACAGAAATAAGGCTAGCAAAGAGATCCACGAAATACAGATGTAACTCTGTGAGTGGAAGTCACACTTCACAGAGCAGTTTCTCAGAATGCTTCTTTCCAGATTTCATCTGAGGATATTTCCTTTTTCACATTAGCCCGCTATGGGCTTCAAAATATCACTTTGCCAATTCCACAAGAACTGTCTTAGCGAAAGGCTTCTTGAGGGGAAAGCTGTAACTCCGTGAGATGATTTCACAGAACACAAAGAAGTTTCTCAGAAAGCTTCTTTCTCTTTGTTATCGGAGGACATTTCCTTTGGCCCTATTGTCTTCAAGGGGATCCGAAATATCTGTTCTCAGATTCCACAGAAATAAGGCTAGCAAAGAGATCCACGAAATACAGATGTAACTCTGTGAGATGAATGAACAGAACACTAAGCAGTTTCTCCGAAAGCTTCTTTCCCGATTTCATCTGAGGATATTTCCTTTTTCACCATAGACCTCTATGGGCTTCCAAATATCACTTTGCCAATTCCACAAGAACTGTCTTAGCGAAAGGCTTCTTGAGGGGAAAGCTGTAACTCTGTGAGATGATTTCACAGAACACAAAGAAGTTTCCCAGAAAGCTTCTTTCTCTTTGTTATCGGAGGATATTTCCTGTGGCCCTATAGTCTTCAAAGGGATCCGAAATATCTGATCTCAGATTCCACAGAAATAAGGCTGGCAAAGAGATCCACGAAATACAGATGTAACTCTGTGTGTGGAAGTCACACATCACAGAGCAGTTTCTCAGAAAGCTTCTTTCCAGATTTCATCTGAGGATATTTCCTTTTTCACCACATCCCTCTATGGGCTTCCAAATATCACTTTGCCAATTCCACAAGAACTGTCTTAGCGAGAGGCTTCTTGAGGGGAAAGCTGTAACTCTGTGAGATGACTTCAGAGAACACAAAGAAGTTTCACAGAAAGCTTCTTTCTCTTTGTTATCGGAGGATATTTCCTTTGGCCCTATAGTCTTCAAAGGGATCCGAAATATCTGTTCTCAGATTCCACAGAAATAAGGCTTGCAAAGAGATCCACGAAATACAGATGTAACTCTGTGAGATGAACGAAGAGAACACTAAGCGGTTTCTCCGAAAGCTTCTTTCCCGATTTCATGTGAGGATATTTCCTTTTTCACCATAGCCCTCTATGGGCTTCCAAATATCACTTTGCCAATTCCACAAGAACTGTCTTAGCGAAAGGCTTCTTGAGGGGGAAGCTGTAAATCTGTGAAATGATTTCACAGAACACAAAGAAGTTTCTCAGAAAGCTTCTTTCTCTTTAATATCGGAGGATATTTCCTTTCGCCCTAGAGTCTTCAAAGGGATCCGAAATATCTGTTCTGAGATTCCACAGAAATAAGGCTAGCGAAGAGATCCACGAAATACAGATGTAACTCTGTGAGTGGAAGTCACACATCACAGAGCAGTTTCTCAGAAAGCTTCTTTCCAGATTTCATCTTAGGATATTTCCTTTTTCACCATAGCTCTCTATCGGCTTCCAAATATCACTTTGCCAATTCCACAAGAAATGTCTTAGCGAAAGGCTTTTTGAGGGGAAAGCTGTACCTCTGTGAGATGATTTCACAGAACACGAAGAAGTTTCACAGAAAGCTTCTTTCTCTTTGTTATCGGAGGATATTTCCTTTGGCCCTATAGTCTTCAAAGGGATCCGAAATATCTGTTCTCAGATTCCACAGAAATAAGGCTAGCAAAGAGATCCACGAAATACAGATGTAACTCTGTGAGATGAACGAACAGAACACTAAGCGGTTTCTCCGAAAGCTTCTTTCCAGATTTCATCTGAGGATATTTACTTTTTCACCATAGCCCTCTATGGGCTTCCAAATATCACTTTGCCAATTCCACAAGAACTGTCTTAGCGAAAGGCTTCTTTAGGGGAAAGCTGTAACTCTGTGAAATGATTTCACAGAACACAAAGAGGTTTCTCAGAAAGCTTCTTTCTCTTTAATATCGGAGGATATTTCCTTTGGCCCTTTAGTCTTCAAAGGGATCCGAAATATCTGTTCTCAGATTCCACAGAAATAAGGCTAGCAAAGAGATCCACGAAATACAGATGTAACTCTGTGAGTGGAAGTCACACATCACAGAGCAGTTTTTCAGAATGCTTCTTTGCAGATTTCATCTGAGGATATTTCCTTTTTCACCATAGCCCTCTATGGGCTTCCAAACATCACTTTACCAATTCCACAAGAACTGTCTTAGCGAAAGGCTTCTGGAGGGGAAAGCTGTAACTCTGTGAGATGATTTCACAGAACACAAAGAAGTTTCTCAGAAAGCTTCTTTCTCTTTGTTATCGGAGGATATTTCCTTTGGCCCTTTAGTCTTCAAAGGGATCCGAAATATCTGTTCTCAGATTCCACAGAAATAAGGCTAGCAAAGAGATCCACGAAATACAGATGTAACTCTGTGAGATGAATGAACAGAACACTTAGCAGTTTCTCCGACAGCTTCTTTCCCGATTTCATCTGAGGATATTTCCTTTTTCACCATAGCCCTCTAGGGGCTTCCAAATATCACTTTGCCAATTCCACAAGAACTGTCTTAGCGAAAGGCTTCTTGAAGGGAAAGCTTAACTCTGTGAGATGATTTCACAGAACACGAAGAAGTTTCACAGAAAGCTTCTTTCTCTTTGTTATCGGAGGATATTTCCTTTGGCCCTATAGTCTTCAAAGGGATCCGAAATATCTCTTCTCAGATTCCACAGAAATAAGGCTAGCAAAGAGATCCACGAAATACAGATGTAACTCTGTGAGATGAACGAACAGAACACTAAGCGGTTTCTCCGAAAGCTTCTTTCCAGATTTCATCTGAGGATATTTCCTTTTTCACCATAGCCCTCTAGGGGCTTCCAAATATCACTTTGCCAATTCCACAAGAACTGTCTTAGCGAAAGGCTTCTTGAGGGGAAAGCTGTAACTCTGTGAAATGATTTCACAGAACACAAAGAGGTTTCTCAGAAAGCTTCTTTCTCTTTAATATCGGAGGATATTTCCTTTGGCCCTTTAGTCTTCAAAGGGATCCGAAATATCTGTTCTCAGATTCCACAGAAATAAGGCTAGCAAAGAGATCCACGAAATACAGATGTTACTCTGTGAGTGGAAGTCACACATCACAGAGCAGTTTCTCAGAATGCTTCTTTCCAGATTTCATCTGAGGATATTTCCTTTTTCACCATAGCCCTCTATGGGCTTCCAAATATCACTTTGCCAATTCCACAAGAACTGTCTTAGCGAAAGGCTTCTTGAGGGGAAAGCTGTAACTCTGTGAGACGACTTCACAGAACAAAAAGAAGTTTCTAGAAAGCTTCTTTCTCTTTGTTATCGGAGGATATTTCCTTTGGCCCTATAGTCTTCAAAGGGATCCGAAATATCTGTTCTCAGATTCCACAGAAATAAGGCTAGCAAAGAGATCCAGGAAATACTGATGTAACTCTGTGAGTGGAAGTCACACATCACAGAGCAGTTTCTCAGAAAGCTTCTTTCCAGATTTCATCTGAGGATATTTCCTTTTTCACATTAGCCATCTATGGGCTTCCAAATATCACTTTGCCAATTCCACAAGAACTGTCTTAGCGAAAGGCTTCCTGAGTGGAAAGCTGTAACTCTGTGAGATGATTTCACAGAACACAAAGAAGGTTCTCAGAAAGCTTCTTTCTCTTTGTTATCGGTGGATATTTCCTTTGGCCCTATAGTCTTCAAAGGGATCCGAAATATCTGTTCTCAGATTCCACAGAAATAAGGCTAGCAAAGAGATCCACGAAATACAGATGTAACTCTGTGAGTGGAAGTCACACATCACAGAGCAGTTTCTCAGAAAGCTTCTTTCCAGATTTCATCTGAGGATATTTCCTTTTTCACCATAGCCCTCTAAGGGCTTCCAAATATCACTTTGCCAATTCCACAAGAACTGTCTTAGCGAAAGGCTTCTTGAGGGGAAAGCTGTAACTCTGTGAGATGATTTCACAGAACACAAAGAAGTTTCTCAGAAAGCTTCTTTCTCTTTGTTATCGGAGGATATTTCCTTTGGCCCTTTAGTCTTCAAAGGGATCCGAAATATCTGTTCTCAGATTCCACAGAAATAAGGCTAGCAAAGAGATCCACGAAATACAGATGTAACTCTGTGAGATGAATGAACAGAACACTTAGCAGTTTCTCCGACAGCTTCTTTCCCGATTTCATCTGAGGATATTTCCTTTTTCACCATAGCCCTCTAGGGGCTTCCAAATATCACTTTGCCAATTCCACAAGAACTGTCTTAGCGAAAGGCTTCTTGAGGGGAAAGCTTAACTCTGTGAGATGATTTCACAGAACACGAAGAAGTTTCACAGAAAGCTTCTTTCTCTTTGTTATCGGAGGATATTTCCTTTGGCCCTATAGTCTTCAAAGGGATCCGAAATATCTCTTCTCAGATTCCACAGAAATAAGGCTAGCAAAGAGATCCACGAAATACAGATGTAACTCTGTGAGATGAACGAACAGAACACTAAGCGGTTTCTCCGAAAGCTTCTTTCCAGATTTCATCTGAGGATATTTCCTTTTTCACCATAGCCCTCTAGGGGCTTCCAAATATCACTTTGCCAATTCCACAAGAACTGTCTTAGCGAAAGGCTTCTTGAGGGGAAAGCTGTAACTCTGTGAAATGATTTCACAGAACACAAAGAGGTTTCTCAGAAAGCTTCTTTCTCTTTAATATCGGAGGATATTTCCTTTGGCCCTTTAGTCTTCAAAGGGATCCGAAATATCTGTTCTCAGATTCCACAGAAATAAGGCTAGCAAAGAGATCCACGAAATACAGATGTTACTCTGTGAGTGGAAGTCACACATCACAGAGCAGTTTCTCAGAATGCTTCTTTCCAGATTTCATCTGAGGATATTTCCTTTTTCACCATAGCCCTCTATGGGCTTCCAAATATCACTTTGCCAATTCCACAAGAACTGTCTTAGCGAAAGGCTTCTTGAGGGGAAAGCTGTAACTCTGTGAGACGACTTCACAGAACAAAAAGAAGTTTCTAGAAAGCTTCTTTCTCTTTGTTATCGGAGGATATTTCCTTTGGCCCTATAGTCTTCAAAGGGATCCGAAATATCTGTTCTCAGATTCCACAGAAATAAGGCTAGCAAAGAGATCCAGGAAATACTGATGTAACTCTGTGAGTGGAAGTCACACATCACAGAGCAGTTTCTCAGAAAGCTTCTTTCCAGATTTCATCTGAGGATATTTCCTTTTTCACATTAGCCATCTATGGGCTTCCAAATATCACTTTGCCAATTCCACAAGAACTGTCTTAGCGAAAGGCTTCCTGAGTGGAAAGCTGTAACTCTGTGAGATGATTTCACAGAACACAAAGAAGGTTCTCAGAAAGCTTCTTTCTCTTTGTTATCGGTGGATATTTCCTTTGGCCCTATAGTCTTCAAAGGGATCCGAAATATCTGTTCTCAGATTCCACAGAAATAAGGCTAGCAAAGAGATCCACGAAATACAGATGTAACTCTGTGAGTGGAAGTCACAAATCACAGAGCAGTTTCTCAGAAAGCTTCTTTCCAGATTTCATCTGAGGATATTTCCTTTTTCACCATAGCCCTCTAAGGGCTTCCAAATATCACTTTGCCAATTCCACAAGAACTGTCTTAGCGAAAGGCTTCTTGAGGGGAAAGCTGTAACTCTGTGAGATGATTTCACAGAACACAAAGAAGTTTCTCAGAAAGCTTCTTTCTCTTTGTTATCGGAGGATATTTCCTTTGGCCCTAGAATCTTCAAAGGGATCCGAAATATCTGTTCTGAGATTCCACAGAAATAAGGCTAGCAAAGAGATCCACGAAATACAGATGTAACTCTGTGAGTGGAAGTCACACATCACAGAGCAGTTTCTCAGAAAGCTTCTTTCCAGATTTCATCTGAGGATATTTCCTTTTTCACCATAGCTCTCTATGGGCTTCCAAATATCACTTTGCCAATTCCACAAGAACTGTCTTAGCGAAAGGCTTTTTGAGGGGAAAGCTGTAACTCTGTGAGATAATTTCACACAACACGAAGAAGTTTCACAGAAAGCTTCTTTCTCTTTGTTATCGGAGGATATTTCCTTTGGCCCTGTAGTCTTCAAAGGGATCCGAAATATCTGTTCTCAGATTCCACAGAAATAAGGCTAGCAAAGAGATCCACGAAATACAGATGTAACTCTGTGAGATGAACGAACAGAACACTAAGCGGTTTCTCCGAAAGCTTCTTTCCCGATTTCATGTGAGGATATTTCCTTTTTCACCATAGCCCTCTATGGGCTTCCAAATATCACTTTGCCAATTCCACAAGAACTGTCTTAGCGAAAGGCTTCTTGAGGGGAAAGCTGTAACTCTGTGAAATGATTTCACAGAACACAAAGAAGTTTCTCAGAAAGCTTCTTTCTCTTTGTTATCGGAGGATATTTCCTTTGGCCCTTTAGTCTTCAAAGGGATCCGAAATATCTGTTCTCAGATTCCACAGAAATAAGGCTAGCAAAGAGATCCACGAAATACAGATGTAACTCTGTGAGTGGAAGTCACACTTCACAGAGCAGTTTTTCAGAATGCTTCTTTCCAGATTTCATCTGAGGATATTTCCTTTTTCACCATAGCCCTCTATGGGCTTCAAAATATCACTTTGCCAATTCCACAAGAACTGTCTTAGCGAAAGGCTTCTTGAGGGGAAAGCTGTAAGTCGGTGAGATGATTTCACAGAACACAAAGAGTTTCTCAGAAAGCTTCTTTCCCTTTGTTATCGGAGGATATTTCCTTTGGCCCTATAGTCTTCAAAGGGATCCGAAATATCTGTTCTCAGATTCCACAGAAATAAGGCTAGCAAAGAGATACACGAAATACAGATGTAACTCTGTGAGTGGAAGTCATACATCACAGAGCAGTTTCTCAGAAAGCTTCTTTCCAGATTTCATCTGAGGATATTTCCTTTTCACCATAGCCCTCTAAGGGCTTCCAAATATCACTTTGCCAATTCCACAAGAACTGTCTTGGTGAAAGACTTCTTGAGGGGAAAGCCGTAACTCTGTGAGATGATTTCACAGAACACAAAGAAGTCTCTCGGAAAGCTTCTTTCTCTTTGTTATCTGAGGATATTTCCTTTGGCCCTATAGTCTTCAAAGGGATCCGAAATATCTGTTCTCAGATTCCACAGAAATAAGGCTAGCAAAGAGATCCACGAAACACAGATGTAACTCTGTGAGTGGAAGTCAGACATCGCAGAGCAGTTTCTCAGAAAGCTTCTTTCCAGATTTCATCTGAGGATATTTCCTTTTTCACATTAGCCCTCTATGGGCTTCCAAATATCACTTTGCCAATTCCACAAGAACTGTCTTAGCGAAAGGCTTCCTGAGTGGAAAGCTGTAACTCTGTGAGATGATTTCACAGAACACAAAGAAGTTTCTCAGAAAGCTTCTTTCTCTTTGTTATCGGTGGATATTTCCTTTGGCCCTATAGTCTTCAAAGGGATCCGAAATATCTCTTCTCAGATTCCACAGAATTAAGGCTAGCAAAGAGATGCACGAAATACAGATGTAACTCTTTGAGTGGAAGTCACATATCACAGAGCAGTTTCTCAGAAAGCTTCTTTCCAGATTTCATCTGAGGATATTTCCTTTTTCACCCTAGCCCTCTATGGGCTTCCAAATATCACTTTGCCAATTCCACAAGAACTGTCTTAGCGAAAGGCTTCTTGAGGGGAAAGCTGTAACTCTGTGAGATGATTTCACAGAACACAAAGAAGTTTCTCAGAAAGCTTCTTTCTCTTTGTTATCGGAGGATATTTCCTTTGGCCCTATAGACTTCAAAGGGATCCGAAATATCTGTTCTGAGATTCCACAGAAATAAGGCTAGCAAAGAGATCCACGAAATACAGATGTAACTCTGTGAGTGGAAGTCACACATCACAGAGCAGTTTCTCAGAAAGCTTCTTTCCAGATTTCATCTGAGGATATTTCCTTTTTCACCATAGCTCTCTATGGGCTTCCAAATATCACTTTGCCAATTCCACAAGAACTGTCTTAGCGAAAGGCTTTTTGAGGGGAAAGCTGTAACTCTGTGAGATAATTTCACACAACACGAAGAAGTTTCACAGAAAGCTTCTTTGTCTTTGTTATCGGAGGATATTTACTTTGGCCCTGTAGTCTTCAAAGGAATCCGAAATATCTGCTCTCAGATTCCACAGAAATAAGGCTAGCAAAGAGATCCACGAAATACAGATGTAACTCTGTGAGATGAACGAACAGAACACTAAGCGGTTTCTCCGAAAGCTTCTTTCCCGATTTCATGTGAGGATATTTCCTTTTTCACCATAGCCCTCTATGGGCTTCCAAATATCACTTTGCCAATTCCACAAGAACTGTCTTAGCGAAAGGCTTCTTGAGGGGAAAGCTGTAATTCTGTGAGATGATTTCACAGAACACAAAGAAGTTTCTCAGAAAGCTTCTTTCTCTTTGTTATCGGAGGATATTTCCTTTGGCCCTATAGTCTTCAAAGGGATCCGAAATATCTGTTCTCAGATTCCACAGAAATAAGGCTAGCAAAGAGATCCACGAAATACAGATGTAACTCTCTGTGTGGAAGTCACACATCACAGAGCAGTTTCTCAGAAAGCTTCTTTCCAGATTTAATCTGAGGATATTTCCTTTTTCACCATAGCTCTCTAAGGGCTTCCAAATATCACTTTGCCAATTCCACAAGAACTGTCTTAGCGAAAGGCTTCTTGAGGGGAAAGCTGTAACTCTGTGAGATGATTTCACAGAACAAAGAGAAGTTTCTCAGAAAGCTTCTTTCTCTTTGTTATCGGAGGATATTTCCTTTGGCCCTAGAGTCTTCAAAGGGATCCGAAATATCTGTTCTGAGATTCCACAGAAATAAGGCTAGCAAAGAGATCCATGAAATACAGATGTAACTCTGTGAGTGGAAGTCACACATCACAGAGCAGTTTCTCAGAAAGCTTCTTTCCAGATTTCATCTGAGGATATTTCCTTTTTCACCATAGCTCTCTATGGGCTTCCAAATATCACTTTGCCAATTCGACAAGAACTGTCTTAGCGAAGGGCTTTTTGAGGGGAAAGCTGTAACTCTGTGAGATAATTTCACACAACACGAAGAAGTTTCACAGAAAGCTTCTTTCTCTTTGTTATCGGAGGATATTTCCTTTGGCCCTGTAGTCTTTAAAGGGATCCGAAATATCTGTTTTCAGATTCCACAGAAATAAGGCTAGGAAAGAGATCCACGAAATACAGATGTAACTCTGTGAGTGGAAGTCACACATCACAGAGCAGTTTCTCAGAAAGCTTCCTTCCAGATTTCATCTGAGGATATTTCCTTTTTCACCATAGCCCTCTATGGGCTTCCAAATATCACTTTGCCAATTCCTCAAGAACTGTGTTAGCGAAAGGCTTCTTGAGGGGAAAGCTGTAACTCTGTGAGATGATTTCACAGAACACAAAGAAGTCTCTCAGAAAGCTTCTTTCTCTTTGTTATCTGAGGATATTTCCTTTGGCCCTATAGTCTTCAAAGGGATCCGAAATATCTGTTCTCAGATTCCACAGAAATAAGGCTAGCAAAGAGATCCACGAAATACAGATGTAACTCTGTGAGTGGAAGTCAGACATCGCAGAGCAGTTTCTCAGAAAGCTTCTTTCCAGATTTCATCTGAGGATATTTCCTTTTTCACGTTAGCCCTCTATGGGCTTCCAAATATCACTTTGCCAATTCCACAAGAACGGTCTTAGCGAAAGGCTTCCTGAGTGGAAAGCTGTAACTCTGTGAGATGATTTCACAGAACGCAAAGAAGTTTCTCAGAAAGCTTCTTTCTCTTTGTTATCGGAGGATATTTCCTTTGGCCCTAGAGTCTTCAAAGGGATCCGAAATATCTCTTCTCAGATTCCACAGAAATAAGGCTAGCAAAGAGATCCACGAAATAGAGACGTAACTCTGTGAGTGGAAGTCAGACATCGCAGAGCAGTTTCTCAGAAAGCTTCTTTCCAGATTTCATCTGAGGATATTTCCTTTTTCACATTAGCCATCTATGGGCTTCCAAATATCACTTTGCCAATTCCACAAGAACTGTCTTAGCGAAAGGCTTCTTGAGGGGAAAGCTGTAACTCTGTGAGATGATTTCACAGAACACAAAGAAGGTTCTCAGAAAGCTTCTTTCTCTTTGTTATCGGTGGATATTTCCTTTGGCCCTATAGTCTTCAAGGGGATCCGAAATATCTGTTCTCAGATTCCACAGAAATAAGGCTAGCAAAGAGATCCACGAAATACAGATGTAACTCTGTGAGTGGAAGTCACACATCACAGAGCAGTTTCTCGGAAAGCTTCTTTCCAGATTTCATCTGAGGATATTTCCTTTTTCACCATAGCCCTCTAAGGGCTTCCAAATATCACTTTGCCAATTCCACAAGAACTGTCTTAGCGAAAGGCTTCTTGAGGGGAAAGCTGTAACTCCGTGAGATGATTTCACAGAACACAAAGAAGTTTCTCAGAAAGCTTCTTTCTCTTTGTTATCGGAGGATATTTCCTTTGGCCCTATAGTCTTCAAAGGGATCCGAAATATCTGCTCTGAGATTCCACAGAAATAAGGCTAGCAAAGAGATTCACGAAATACAGATGTAACTCTGTGAGTGGAAGTCAGACATCGCAGAGCAGTTTCTCAGAAAGTTTCTTTCCAGATTTCATCTGAGGATATTTCCTTTTTCACATTAGCCCTCTATGGGCTTCCAAATATCACTTTGCCAATTCCACAAGAACTGTCTTAGCGATAGGCTTCTTGAGGGGAAAGCTGTAAGTCTGTGAGATGATTTCACAGAAGATAAAGAAGTTTCTCAGAAAGCTTCTTTCTCTTTGTTATCGGAGGATATTTCCTTTGGCCCTATAGTCTTCAAGGGGATCCGAAATATCTGTTCTCAGATTCCACAGAAATAAGGCTAGCAAAGAGATCCACGAAATACAGATGTAACTCTGTGAGTGGAAGTCACACATCACAGAGCAGTTTCTCAGAAAGCTTCTTTCCAGATTTCATCTGAGGATATTTCCTTTTTCACAATAGCCCTCTATGGGCTTCCAAATATCACTTTGTCAATTCCACCAGAACTGTCTTAGCGAAAGGCTTCTTGAGGGGAAAGCTGTAACTCTGTAAGATGATTTCACAGAACACAAAGAAGTTTCTCAGAAAGCTTCTTTCTCTTTGTTATCGGAGGATATTTCCTTTGGCCCTATAGTCTTCAAAGCGATCCGAAATATCTGTTCTCAGATTCCACAGAAATAAGGCTAGCAAAGAGATCCACGAAATACAGATGTAACTCTGTGAGTGGAAGTCAGACATCGCAGAGCAGTTTCTCAGAAAGCTTCTTTCCAGATTTCATCTGAGGATATTTCCTTTTTCACGTTAGCCCTCTATGGGCTTCCAAATATCACTTTGCCAATTCCACAAGAACGGTCTTAGCGAAAGGCTTCCTGAGTGGAAAGCTGTAACTCTGTGAGATGATTTCACAGAACACAAAGAAGTTTCTCAGAAAGCTTCTTTCTCTTTGTTATCGGAGGATATTTCCTTTGGCCCTAGAGTCTTCAAAGGGATCCGAAATATCTCTTCTCAGATTCCACAGAAATAAGGCTAGCAAAGAGATCCACGAAATAGAGACGTAACTCTGTGAGTGGAAGTCAGACATCGCAGAGCAGTTTCTCAGAAAGCTTCTTTCCAGATTTCATCTGAGGATATTTCCTTTTTCACATTAGCCATCTATGGGCTTCCAAATATCACTTTGCCAATTCCACAAGAACTGTCTTAGCGAAAGGCTTCTTGAGGGGAAAGCTGTAACTCTGTGAGATGATTTCACAGAACACAAAGAAGGTTCTCAGAAAGCTTCTTTCTCTTTGTTATCAGAGGATATTTCCTTTGGCCCTATAGTCTTCAAAGGGATCCGAAATATCTGTTCTCAGATTCCACAGAAATAAGGCTAGCAAAGAGATCCACGAAATACAGATGTAACTCTGTGAGTGGAAGTCACATATCACAGAGCAGTTTCTCAGAAAGCTTCTTTCCAGATTTCATCTGAGGATATTTCCTTTTTCAACATAGCTCTCTATGGGCTTCCAAATATCACTTTGCCAATTCCACAAGAACTGTCTTAGCGAAAGGCTTCTTGAGGGGAAAGCTGTAACTCTGTGAGATGATTTCACAGAACACAAAGAAGTTTCTCAGAAAGCTTCTTTCTCTTTGTTATCGGAGGATATTTCCTTTGGCCCTATAGTCTTCAAAGGGATCCGAAATATCTGTTCTGAGATTCCACAGAAATAAGGCTAGCAAAGAGATCCACGAAATACAGATGTAACTCTGTGAGATGAACGAACAGAACACTAAGCGGTTTCTCCGAAAGCTTCTTTCCCGATTTCATGTGAGGATATTTCCTTTTTCACCATAGCCCTCTATGGGCTTCCAAATATCACTTTGCCAATTCCACAAGAACTGTCGTAGCGAAAGGCTTCTTGAGGGGAAAGCTGTAACTCTGTGAAATGATTTCACAGAACACAAAGAACTTTCTCAGAAAGCTTCTTTCTCTTTGTTATCGGAGGATATTTCCTTTGGCCCTTTAGTCTTCAAAGGAATCCGAAATATCTGTTCTCAGATTCCATAGAAATAAGGCTAGCAAAGAGATCCACGAAATACAGATGTAACTCTGTGAGTGGAAGTCACACTTCACAGAGCAGTTTCTCAGAATGCTTCTTTCCAGATTTCATCTGAGGATATTTCCTTTTTCACCATAGCCCTCTATGGGCTTCAAAATATCACTTTGCCAATTCCACAAGAACTGTCTTAGCGAAAGGCTTCTTGAGGGCAAAGCTGTAACTCTGTGAGATGATTTCACAGAACACAAAGAAGTTTCTCAGAAAGCTTCTTTCTCTTTGTTATCGGAGGATATTTCCTTTGGCCCTATAGTCTTCAAGGGGATCCGAAATATCTGTTCTCAGATTCCACAGAAATAAGGCTAGCAAAGAGATCCACTAAATACAGATGTAACTCTGTGAGATGAATGAACCGAACACTAAGCAGTTTCTCAGAAAGCTTTCCCGATTTCATCTGAGGATACTTCCTTTTTCACCATAGCCCTCTATGGGCTTATAAATATCACTTTGACAATTCCACAAGTACTGTCTTAGCGAAAGGCTTCCTGAGGGGAAAGCTGTAACTCTGTGAGATGATTTCACAGAACACAAAGTAGTTTCTCAGAAAGCTTCTTTCTCTTTGTTATCGGAGGATATTTCCTTTGGCCCAGTAGTCTTTAAAGGGATCCGAAATATCTGTTTTCATTCCACAGAAATAAGGCTAGCAAAGAGATCCACGAAATACAGATGTAACTCTGTGAGTGGAAGTCACACATCACAGAGCAGTTTCTCAGAAAGCTTCCTTCCAGATTTCATCTGAGGATATTTCCTTTTTCACCATAGCCCTCTATGGGCTTCCAAATATCACTTTGCCAATTCCACAAGAACTGTCTTAGCGAAAGGCTTCTTGAGGGGAAAGCTGTAACTCTGTGAGATGATTTCACAGAACACAAAGAAGTCTCTCAGAAAGCTTCTTTCTCTTTGTTATCTGAGGATATTTCCTTTGGCCCTATAGTCTTCAAAGGGATCCGAAATATCTGTTCTCAGATTCCACAGAAATAAGGCTAGCAAAGAGATCCACGAAATACAGATGTAACTCTGTGAGTGGAAGTCAGACATTGCAGAGCAGTTTCTCAGAAAGCTTCTTTCCAGATTTCATCTGAGGATATTTCCTTTTTCACCATAGCCCTCTATGGGCTTCCAAATATCATTTTGCCAATTCCACAAGAACGGTCTTAGAGAAAGGCTTCCTGAGTGGAAAGCTGTAACTCTGTGAGATGATTTCACAGAACATAAAGAAGTTTCTCAGAAAGCTTCTTTCTCTTTGTTATCGGAGGATATTTCCTTTGGCCCTAGAGTCTTCAAAGGGATCCGAAATATCTCTTCTCAGATTCCACAGAAATAAGGCTAGCAAAGAGATCCACGAAATAGAGATGTAACTCTATGAGTGGAAGTCAGACATCGCAGAGCAGTTTCTCAGAAAGCTTCTTTCCAGATTTCATCTGAGGATATTTCCTTTTTCACATTAGCCATCTATGGGCTTCCAAATATCACTTTGCCAATTCCACAAGAACTGTCTTATCGAAAGGCTTCTTGAGGGGAAAGCTGTAACTCTGTGAGATGATTTCACAGAACACAAAGAAGGTTCTCAGAAAGCTTCTTTCTCTTTGTTATCGGTGGATATTTCCTTTGGCCCTATAGTCTTCAAGGGGATCCGAAATATCTGTTCTCAGATTCCACAGAAATAAGGCTAGCAAAGAGATCCACGAAATACAGATGTAACTCTGTGAGTGGAAGTCACACATCACAGAGCAGTTTCTCAGAAAGCTTCTTTCCAGATTTCATCTGAGGATATTTCCTTTTGAACCATAGCCCTCTAAGGGCTTCCAAATATCACTTTGCCAATTCCACAAGAACTGTCTTAGCGAAAGGCTTCCTGAGTGGAAAGCTGTAACTCTGTGAGATGATTTCACAGAACACAAAGAAGTTTCTCAGAAAGCTTCTTTCTCTTTGTTATCGGAGGATATTTCCTTTGGCCCTATAGTCTTCAAAGGGATCCGAAATATCTCTTCTCAGATTCCACAGAAATAAGGCTAGCAAAGAGATCCACGAAATACAGATGTAACTCTGTGAGTGGAAGTCACATATCAGAGAGCAGTTTCTCAGAAAGCTTCTTTCCAGATTTCATCTGAGGATATTTCCTTTTTCACCATAGCCCTCTATGGGCTTCCAAATATCACTTTGCCAATTCCACAAGAACTGTCTTAGCGAAAGGCTTCTTGAGGGGAAAGCTGTAACTCTGTGAGATGATTTCACAGAACACAAAGAAGTTTCTCAGAAAGCTTCTTTCTCTTTGTTATCGGAGGATATTTCCTTTGTCCTTATAGTCTTCAAAGGGATCCGAAATATCTGTTCTCAGATTCCACAGAAATAAGGCTAGCAAAGAGATCCACGAAATACAGATGTAACTCTGTGAGTGGAAGTCAGACATCGCAGAGCAGTTTCTCAGAAAGCTTCTTTCCAGATTTCATCTGAGGATATTTCCTTTTTCACATTAGCCATCTATGGGCTTCCAAATATCACTTTGCCAATTCCAAAAGAACTGTCTTAGCGAAAGGCTTCCTGAGTGGAAAGCTGTAACTCTGTGAGATGATTTCACAGAACACAAAGAAGGTTCTCAGAAAGCTTCTTTCTCTTTGTTATCGGTGGATATTTCCTTTGGACCTATAGTCTTCAAGGGGATCCGAAATATCTGTTCTCAGATTCCACAGAAATAAGGCTAGCAAAGAGATCCACGAAATACAGATGTAACTCTGTGAGTGGAAGTCACACATCACAGAGCAGTTTCTCAGAAGGCTTCTTTCCAGATTTCATCTGAGGATAATTCCTTTTTCACATTAGCCCTCTATGGGCTTCCAAATATCACTTTGCCAATTCCACAAGAACTGTCTTAGCGATAGGCTTCTTGAGGGGAAAGCTGTAAGTCTGTGAGATGATTTCACAGAAGATAAAGAAGTTTCTCAGAAAGCTTCTTTCTCTTTGTTATCGGAGGATATTTCCTTTGGCCCTATAGTCTTCAAGGGGATCCGAAATATCTGTTCTCAGATTCCACAGAAATAAGGCTAGCAAAGAGATCCACGAAATACAGATGTAACTCTGTGAGTGGAAGTCAGACATCGCAGAGCAGTTTCTCAGAAAGCTTCTTTCCAGATTTCATCTGAGGATATTTCCTTTTTCACATTAGCCATCTATGGGCTTCCAAATATCACTTTGCCAATTCCACAAGAACTGTCTTAGCGAAAGGCTTCCTGAGTGGAAAGCTGTAACTCTGTGAGATGAATTCACAGAACACAAAGAAGGTTCTCAGAAAGCTTCTTTCTCTTTGTTATCGGTGGATATTTCCTTTGGCCCTATAGTCTTCAAGGGGATCCGAAATATCTGTTCTCAGATTCCACAGAAATAAGGCTAGCAAAGAGATCCACGAAATACACATGTAACTCTGTGAGTGGAAGTCACACATCACAGAGCAGTTTCTCAGAAAGCTTCTTTCCAGATTTCATCTGAGGATATTTCCTTTTTCACCATAACCCTCTAAGGGCTTCCAAATATCACTTTGCCAATTCCACAAGAACTGTCTTAGCGAAAGGCTTCTTGAGGGGAAAGCTGTAACTCTGTGAGATGATTTCACAGAACACAAAGAAGTTTCTCAGAAAGCTTATTTCTCTTTGTTATCGGAGGATATTTCCTTTGGCCCTATGGTCTTCAAAGGGATCCGAAATATCTGTTCTCAGATTCCACAGAAATAAGGCCAGCAAAGAGATCCACGAAATACAGATGTAACTCTCTGTGTGGAAGTCACACATCACAGAGCAGTTTCTCAGAAAGCTTCTTTCCAGATTTCATCTGAGGATATTTCCTTTTTCAACATAGCTCTCTATGGGCTTCCAAATATCACTTTGCCAATTCCACAAGAACTGTCTTAGCGAAAGGCTTCTTGAGGGGAAAGCTGTAACTCTGTGAGATGATTTCACAGAACACAAAGAAGTTTCTCAGAAAGCTTCTTTCTCTTTGTTATCGGAGGATATTTCCTTTGGCCCTAGAGTCTTCAAAGGGATCCGAAATATCTGTTCTGAGATTCCACAGAAATAAGGCTAGCAAAGAGATCCACGAAATACAGATGTAACTCTGTGAGTGGAAGTCACACATCACAGAGCAGTTTCTCAGAAAGCTTCTTTCCAGATTTCATCTGAGGATATTTCCTTTTTCACCATAGCTCTCTATGGTCTTCCAAATATCACTTTGCCAATTCCACAAGAACTGTCTTAGCGAAAGGCTTTTTGAGGGGAAAGCTGTAACTCTGTGAGATAATTTCACACAACACGAAGAAGTTTCACAGAAAGCTTCTTTCTCTTTGTTATCGGAGGATATTTCCTTTGGCCCTAGAGTCTTCAAAGGGATCCGAAATATCTGTTCTCAGATTCCACAGAAATAAGGCTAGCAAAGAGATCCACGAAATACTGATGTAACTCTGTGAGATGAACGAACAGAACACTAAGCGGTTTCTCCGAAAGCTTCTTTCCCGATTTCGTGTGAGGATATTTCCTTTTTCACCATAGCCCTCTATGGGCTTCCAAATATCACTTTGCCAATTCCACAAGAACTGTCTTAGCGAAAGGCTTCTTGAGGGGAAAGCTGTAACTCTGTGAAATGATTTCACAAAACACAAAGAAGTTTCTCAGAAAGCTTCTTTCTGTTTGTTATCGGAGGATATTTCCTTTGGCCCTTTAGTCTTCAAAGGAATCCGAAATATCTGTTCTCAGATTCCACAGAAATAAGGCTAGCAAAGAGATCCACGAAATACAGATGTAACTCTGTGAGTGGAAGTCAGACATCGCAGAGCAGTTTCTCAGAAAGTTTCTTTCCAGATTTCATCTGAGGATATTTCCTTTTTCACCATAGCCCTCTATGGGCTTCCAAATATCACTTTGCCAATTCCACAAGAACTGTCTTAGCGATAGGCTTCTTGAGGGGAAAGCTGTAAGTCTGTGAGATGATTTCACAGAAGATAAAGAAGTTTCTCAGAAAGCTTCTTTCTCTTTGTTATCGGAGGATATTTCCTTTGGCCCTATAGTCTTCAAGGTGATCCGAAATATCTGTTCTCAGATTCCACAGAAATAAGGCTAGCAAAGAGATCCACGAAATACAGATGTAACTCTGTGAGATGAATGAACCGAACACTAAGCAGTTTCTCAGAAAGCTTCTTTCCCGATTTCATCTGAGGATACTTCCTTTTTCACCATAGCCCTCTACGGGCTTCCAAATATCACTTTGCCAATTCCACAACAACTGTCTTAGCGAAAGGCTTCCTGAGTGGAAAGCTGTAACTCTGTGAGATGATTTCACAGAACACAAAGAAGGTTCTCAGAAAGCTTCTTTCTCTTTGTTATCGGTGGATATTTCCTTTGGACCTATAGTCTTCAAGGGGATCCGAATTATCTGTTCTCAGATTCCACAGAAATAAGGCTAGCAAAGAGATCCACGAAATACAGATGTAACTCTGTGAGTGGAAGTCACACATCACAGAGCAGTTTTTCAGAAAGCTTCTTTCCAGATTTCATCTGAGGATATTTCCTTTTTCACATTAGCCATCTATGGGCTTCCAAATATCACTTTGCCAATTCCACAAGAACTGTCTTAGCGAAAGGCTTCCTGAGTGGAAAGCTGTAACTCTGTGAGATGATTTCACAGAACACAAAGGAGGTTCTCAGAAAGCTTCTTTCTCTTTGTTATCGGTGGATATTTCCTTTGGCCCTATAGTCTTCAAGGGGATCCGAAATATCTGTTCTCAGATTCCACAGAAATAAGGCTAGCAAAGAGATCCACGAAATACAGATGTAACTCTGTGAGTGGAAGTCACACATCACAGAGCAGTTTCTCAGAAAGCTTCTTTCCAGATTTCATCTGAGGATATTTCCTTTTTCACCATAGCCCTCTAAGGGCTTCCAAATATCACTTTGCCAATTCCACAAGAACTGTCTTAGCGAAAGGCTTCTTGAGGGGAAAGCTGTAGCTCTGTGAGATGATTTCACAGAACACAAAGAAGTTTCTCAGAAAGCTTCTTTCTCTTTGTTATCGGAGGATATTTCCTATGGCCCTATAGTCTTCAAAGGGATCCGAAATATCTGTTCTCAGATTCCACAGAAATAAGGCTAGCAAAGAGATCCACGAAATACAGATGTAACTCTCTGTGTGGAAGTCACACATGACAGAGCAGTTTCTCAGAAAGCTTCTTTCCAGATTTAATCTGAGGATATTTCCTTTTTCACCATAGCTCTCTATGGGCTTCCAAATATCACTTTGCCAATTCCACAAGAACTGTCTGGGCGAAAGGCTTCTTGAGGGGAATGCTGTAACTCTGTGAGATGATTTCACAGAACACAAAGAAGTTTCTCAGAAAGCTTCTTTCTCTTTATTATCGGAGGATATTTCCTTTGGCCCTAGAGTCTTCAAAGGGATCCGAAATATCTGTTCTCAGATTCCACAGAAATAAGGCTAGCAAAGAGATCCACGAAATACAGATGTAACTCTGTGAGTGGAAGTCAGACATCGCCGAGCAGTTTCTCAGAAAGCTTCTTTCCAGATTTCATATGAGGATATTTCCTTTTTCACATTAGCCATCTATGGGCTTCCAAATATCACTTTGCCAATTCCACAAGAACTGTCTTAGCGAAAGGCTTCTTGAGGGGAAAGCTGTAACTCTGTCAGATGATTTCACAGAACACAAAGAAGTTTCTCAGAAAGCTTCTTTCTCTTTGTTATCGGAGGATATTTCCTTTGGCCCTATAGTCTTCAAAGGGATCCGAAGTATCTGTTCTCAGAATCCACAGAAATAAGGCTAGCAAAGAGATCCACGAAATACAGATGTAACTCTGTGAGATAAACGAACAGACCACTAAGCGGTTTCTCCGAAAGCTTCTTTCCCGATTTCATGTGAGGATATTTCCTTTTTCACCATAGCCCTCTAGGGGCTTCCAAATATCACTTTGCCAATTCCACAAGAACTGTCTTAGCGAAAATCTTCTTGAGGGGAAAGCTGTAACTCTGTGAAATGATTTCACAGAACACAAAGAAGTTTCTCAGAAAGCTTCTTACTCTTTGTTATCGGAGGATATTTCCTTTGGCCCTTTAGTCTTCAAAGGAATCCGAAATATCTGTTCTCAGATTCCACAGAAATAAGGCTAGCAAAGAGATCCACGAAATACAGATGTAACTCTGTGAGTGGAAGTCACACTTCACAGAGCAGTTTCTCAGAATGCCTCTTTCCAGATTTCATCTGAGGATATTTCCTTTTTCACCATAGCCCTCTATGGGCTTCCAAATATCACTTTGCCAATTCCACAAGAACTGTCTTAGCGAAAGGCTTCTTGAGGGGAAAGCTGTAACTCTGTGAGATGATTTCACAGAACACAAAGAAGTTTCTCAGAAAGCTTCTTTCTCTTTGTTATCGGAGGATATTTCCTTTGGCCCTATAGTTTTCAAAGGGATCCGAAATATCTGTTCTCAGATTCCACAGAAATGAGGCTAGCAAAGAGATCCACGAAACACTGATGTAACTCTGTGAGTGGAAGTCACACATCACAGAGCAGTTTCTCAGAAAGCTTCTTTCCAGATTTC
The DNA here is from genome assembly GCF_049350105.2 of Macaca mulatta. Lineage (NCBI taxonomy): Eukaryota > Metazoa > Chordata > Mammalia > Primates > Cercopithecidae > Macaca > Macaca mulatta. The sequence goes on from NC_133413.1 coordinate 46,642,508, forward strand.
ATCTGAGGATATTTCCTTTTTCACCATAGAACTCTAAGGGCTTCCAAATATCACTTTGCCAATTCCACAAGAACTGTCTTAGCGAAAGGCTTCTTGAGGGGAAAGCTGTAACTCTGTGAGATGATTTCACAGAACACAAAGAAGTTTCTCAGAAAGCTTCTTTCTCTTTGTTATCGGAGGATATTTTCTTTGGCCCTATAGTCTTCAAAGGGATCCGAAATATCTGTTCTGAGATTCCACAGAAATAAGGCTAGCAAAGAGATCCACGAAATACAGATGTAACTCTGTGAGTGGAAGTCAGACATCGCAGAGCAGTTTCTCAGAAAGTTTCTTTCCAGATTTCATCTGAGGATATTTCCTTTTTCACCATAGACCTCTATGGGATTCCAAATATCACTTTGCCAATTCCACAAGAACTGTCTTAGCGATAGGCTTCTTGAGGGGAAAGCTGTAAGTCTGTGAGATGATTTCACAGAAGATAAAGAAGTTTCTCAGAAAGCTTCTTTCTCTTTGTTATCGGAGGATATTTCCTTTGGCCCTATAGTCTTCAAGGGGATCCGAAATATCTGTTCTCAGATTCCACAGAAATAAGGCTAGCAAAGAGATCCACGAAATACAGATGTAACTCTGTGAGTGGAAGTCAGACATCGCAGAGCAGTTTCTCAGAAAGCTTCTTTCCAGATTTCATATGAGGATATTTCCTTTTTCACATTAGCCCTCTATGGGCTTCCAAATATCACTTTGCCAATTCCACAAGAACTGTCTTAGCGAAAGGCTTCTTGAGGGGAAAGCTGTAACTCTGTGAGATGATTTCACAGAACACAAAGAAGTTTCTCAGAAAGCTTCTTTCTCTTTGTTATCGCAGGATATTTCCTTTGGCCCTAGAGTCTTCAAAGGGATCCGAAATATCTGTTCTGAGATTCCACAGAAATAATGCTAGCAAAGAGATCCACGAAATACAGATGTAACTCTGTGAGTGGAAGTCACACATCACAGAGCAGTTTCTCAGAAAGCTTCTTTCAGATTTCATCTGAGGATAATTCCTTTTTCACCATAGCTCTCTATGGGCTTCCAAATATCACTTTGCCAATTCCACAAGAACTGTCTTAGCGAAAGGCTTTTTGAGGGGAACGCTGTAACTCTGTGAGATAATTTCACACAACACGAAAAAGTTTCACAGAAAGCTTCTTTCTCTTTGTTATCGGAGGATATTTCCTTTGGCCCTGTAGTCTTCAAAGGAATCCGAAATATCTGTTCTCAGATTCCACAGAAATAAGGCTAGCAAAGAGATCCACGAAATACAGATGTAACTCTGTGAGATGAACGAACAGAACACTAAGCGGTTTCTCCGAAAGCTTCTTTCCCGATTTCATGTGAGGATATTTCCTTTTTCACCATAGACCTCTATGGGCTTCCAAATATCACTTTGCCAATTCCACAAGAACTGTCTTAGCGAAAGGCTTCTTGAGGGGAAAGCTGTAACTCTGTGAAATGATTTCACAGAACACAAAGAAGTTTCTCAGAAAGCTTCTTTCTCTTTGTTATCGGAAGATATTTCCTTTGGCCCTTTAGTCTTCAAAGGGATCCGAAATATCTGTTCTCAGATTCCACAGAAATAAAGCTAGCAAAGAGATCCACGAAATACAGATGTAACTCTGTGAGTGGAAGTCACACATCACAGAGCAGTTTCTCAGAAAGCTTCTTTTTAGATTTCATCTGAGGATATTTCCTTTTTCACCATAGCCCTCTAAGGGCTTCCAAATATCACTTTGCCAATTCCACAAGAACTGTCTTAGCGAAAGGCTTCTTGAGGGGAAAGCTGTAACTCTGTGAGATGATTTCACAGAACACAAAGAAGTTTCTCAGAAAGCTTCTTTCTCTTTGTTATCGGAGTATATTTCCTTTGGCCCTATAGTCTTCAAAGGGATCCGAAATATCTGTTCTCAGATTCCACAGAAATAAGGCTAGCAAAGAGATCCACGAAATACAGATGTAACTCTGTGAGTGGAAATCAGACATCGCAGAGCAGTTTCTCAGAAAGTTTCTTTCCAGATTTCATCTGAGGATATTTCCTTTTTCACATTAGCCCTCTATGGGCTTCCAAATATCACTTTGCCAATTCCACAAGAACTGTCTTAGCGATAGGCTTCTTGAGGGGAAAGCTGTAAGTCTGTGAGATGATTTCACAGAAGATAAAGAAGTTTCTCAGAAAGCTTCTTTCTCTTTGTTATCGGAGGATATTTCCTTTGGCCCTATAGTCTTCAAGGGGATCCGAAATATCTGTTCTCAGATTCCACAGAAATAAGGCTAGCAAAGAGATTCACGAAATACAGATGTAACTCTGTGAGTGGAAGTTACACATCACAGAGCAATTTCTCAGAAAGCTTCTTTCCATATTTCATCTGAGGATATTTCCTTTTTCACCATAGCCCTCTATGGGCTTCCAAATATCACTTTGCCAATTCCACAAGAACTGTCTTAGCGAAAGGCTTCTTGAGGGGAAAGCTGTAACTCTGTGAGATGATTTCACAGAAGACAAAGAAGTTTCTCAGAAAGCTTCTTTCTCTTTGTTATTTGAGGATATTTCCTTTGGCCCTATAGTCTTCAAAGGGATCCGAAATATCTCTTCTCAGATTCCACAGAAATAAGGCTAGCAAAGAGATCCACGAAATACAGATGTAACTCTGTGAGATGAATGAACAGAACACTAAGCAGTTTCTCAGAAAGCTTCTTCCCGATTTCATCTGAGGATACTTCCTTTTTCACCATAGCCCTCTATTTGCTTCCAAATATCACTTTGCCAATTCCACAAGAACTGTCTTAGCGAAAGGCTCCTTGAGGGGAAAGCTGTAACTCTGTGAGATGATTTCACCGAACACAAAGAAGTTTCTTAGAAAGCTTCTTTCTCTTTGTTATCGGAGGATATTTCCTTTGGCCCTGTAGTCTTTAAAGGGATCCGAAATATCTGTTCTCAGATTCCACAGAAATAAGGCTAGCAAAGAGATCCACGAAATACAGATGTAACTCTGTGAGATGAACGAACAGAACACTAAGCGGTTTCTCCGAAAGCTTCTTTCCAGATTTCATCTGAGGATATTTCCTTTTTCACCATAGCCCTCTAGGGGCTTCCAAATATCACTTTGCCAATTCCACAAGAACTGTCTTAGCGAAAGGCTTCTTGAGGGGAAAGCTGTAACTCTGTGAAATGATTTCACAGAACACAAAGAGGTTTCTCAGAAAGCTTCTTTCTCTTTAATATCGGAGGATATTTCCTTTGGCCCTTTAGTCTTCAAAGGGATCCGAAATATCTGTTCTCAGATTCCACAGAAATAAGGCTAGCAAAGAGATCCACGAAATACAGATGTTACTCTGTGAGTGGAAGTCACACATCACAGAGCAGTTTCTCAGAATGCTTCTTTCCAGATTTCATCGGAGGATATTTCCTTTTTCACATTATCCCTCTATGGGCTTCCAAATATCACTTTGCCAATTCCATAAGAACTGTCTTACCGATAGGCTTCTTGAGGGGAAAGCTGTAAGTCTGTGAGATGATTTCACAGAAGATAAAGAAGTTTCTCAGAAAGCTTCTTTCTCTTTGTTATCGGAGGATATTTCCTTTGGCCCTATAGTCTTCAAGGGGATCCGAAATATCTGTTCTCAGATTCCACAGAAATAAGGCTAGCAAAGAGATCCACGAAATACAGATGTAACTCTGTGAGTGGAAGTCACACATCACAGAGCAGTTTCTCAGAAAGCTTCCTTCCAGATTTCATCTGAGGATATTTCCTTTTTCACCATAGCTCTCTATGGGCTTCCAAATATCACTTTGCCAATTCCACAAGAACTGTCTGGGCGAAAGGCTTCTTGAGGGGAATGCTGTAACTCTGTGAGATGATTTCACAGAACACAAAGAAGTTTCTCAGAAAGCTTCTTTCTCTTTATTATCGGAGGATATTTCCTTTGGCCCTAGAGTCTTCAAAGGGATCCGAAATATCTGTTCTCAGATTCCACAGAAATAAGGCTAGCAAAGAGATCCACGAAATACAGATGTAACTCTGTGAGTGGAAGTCAGACATCGTCGAGCAGTTTCTCAGAAAGCTTCTTTCCAGATTTCATATGAGGATATTTCCTTTTTCACATTAGCCATCTATGGGCTTCCAAATATCACTTTGCCAATTCCACAAGAACTGTCTTAGCGAAAGGCTTCTTGAGGGGAAAGCTGTAACTCTGTGAGATGATTTCACAGAACACAAAGAAGTTTCTCAGAAAGCTTCTTTCTCTTTGTTATCGGAGGATATTTCCTTTGGCCCTATAGTCTTCAAAGGGATCCGAAGTATCTGTTCTCAGATTCCACAGAAATAGGGCTAGCAAAGAGATCCACGAAATACAGATGTAACTCTGTGAGATAAACGAACAGAACACTAAGCGGTTTCTCCGAAAGCTTCTTTGCCGATTTCATGTGAGGATATTTCCTTTTCCACCATAGCCCTCTATGGGCTTCCAAATATCACTTTGCCAATTCCACAAGAACTGTCTTAGCGAAAATCTTCTTGAGGGGAAAGCTGTAACTCTGTGAAATGATTTCACAGAACACAAAGAAGTTTCTCAGAAAGCTTCTTACTCTTTGTTATCGGAGGATATTTCCTTTGGCCCTTTAGTCTTCAAAGGAATCCGAAATATCTGTTCTCAGATTCCACAGAAATAAGGCTAGCAAAGAGATCCACGAAATACAGATGTAACTCTGTGAGTGGAAGTCACACTTCACAGAGCAGTTTCTCAGAATGCCTCTTTCCCGATTTCATCTGAGGATATTTCCTTTTTCACCATAGCCCTCTATGGGCTTCCAAATATCACTTTGCCAATTCCACAAGAACTGTCTTAGCGAAAGGCTTCTTGAGGGGAAAGCTGTAACTCTGTGAGATGATTTCACAGAACACAAAGAAGTTTCTCAGAAAGCTTCTTTCTCTTTGTTATCGGAGGATATTTCCTTTGGCCCTATAGTTTTCAAAGGGATCCGAAATATCTGTTCTCAGATTCCACAGAAATGAGGCTAGCAAAGAGATCCACGAAACACTGATGTAACTCTGTGAGTGGAAGTCACACATCACAGAGCAGTTTCTCAGAAAGCTTCTTTCCAGATTTCATCTGAGGATATTTCCTTTTTCACCATAGCCCTCTAAGGGCTTCCAAATATCACTTTGCCAATTCCACAAGAACTGTCTTAGCGAAAGGCTTCTTGAGGGGAAAGCTGTAACTCTGTGAGATGATTTCACAGAACACAAAGAAGTTTCTCAGAAAGCTTCTTTCTCTTTGTTATCAGAGGATATTTTCTTTGGCCCTATAGTCTTCAAAGGGATCCGAAATATCTGTTCTGAGATTCCACAGAAATAAGGCTAGCAAAGAGATCCACGAAATACAGATGTAACTCTGTGAGTGGAAGTCAGACATCGCAGAGCAGTTTCTCAGAAAGTTTCTTTCCAGATTTCATCTGAGGATATTTCCTTTTTCACCATAGACCTCTATGGGATTCCAAATATCACTTTGCCAATTCCACAAGAACTGTCTTAGCGATAGGCTTCTTGAGGGGAAAGCTGTAAGTCTGTGAGATGATTTCACGGAAGATAAAGAAGTTTCTCAGAAAGCTTCTTTCTCTTTGTTATCGGAGGATATTTCCTTTGGCCCTACAGTCTTCAAGGGGATCCGAAATATCTGTTCTCAGATTCCACAGAAATAAGGCTAGCAAAGAGATCCACGAAATACAGATGTAACTCTGTGAGTGGAAGTGAGACATCGCAGAGCAGTTTCTCAGAAAGCTTCTTTCCAGATTTCATATGAGGATATTTCCTTTTTCACATTAGCCCTCTATGGGCTTCCAAATATCACTTTGCCAATTCCACAAGAACTGTCTTAGCGAGAGGCTTCTTGAGGGGAAAGCTGTAACTCTGTGAGATGACTTCAGAGAACACAAAGAAGTTTCACAGAAAGCTTCTTTCCCTTTGTTATCGGAGGATATTTCCTTTGGCCCTATAGTCTTCAAAGGGATCCGAAATATCTGTTCTCAGATTCCACAGAAATAAGGCTTGCAAAGAGATCCACGAAATACAGTTGTAACTCTGTGAGATGAACGAACAGAACACTAAGCGGTTTCTCCGAAAGCTTCTTTCCCGATTTCATGTGAGGATATTTCCTTTTTCACCATAGCCCTCTATGGGCTTCCAAATATCACTTTGCCAATTCCACAAGAACTGTCTTAGCGAAAGGCTTCTTGAGGGGAAAGCTGTAACTCTGTGAAATGATTTCACAGAACACAAAGAGGTTTCTCAGAAAGCTTCTTTCTCTTTAATATCGGAGGATATTTCCTTTGGCCCTTTATTCTTCAAAGGGATCCGAAATATCTGTTCTCAGATTCCACAGAAATAAGGCTAGCAAAGAGATCCACGAAATACAGATGTAACTCTGTGAGTGGAAGTCACACATCACAGAGCAGTTTCTCAGAATGCTTCTTTCCAGATTTCATCTGAGGATATTTCCTTTTTCATCATAGCCCTCTATGGGCTTTCAAATATCACTTTGCCAATTCCACAAGAACTGTCTTAGCGAAAGGCTTCTTGAGGGGAAAGCTGTAACTCTGTGAGATGATTTCACAGAACACAAAGAAGTTTCTCAGAAAGCTTCTTTCTCTTTGTTATTGGAGGATATTTCCTTTGGCCCTATAGTCTTCAAAGGGATCCGAAATATCTGTTCTCAGATTCCACAGAAATAAGGCTAGCAAAGAGATCCACGAAATACTGATGTAACTCTGTGAGTGGAAGTCACACATCGCAGAGCAGTTTCTCAGAAAGCTTCTTTCCAGATTTCATCTGAGGATATTTCCTTTTTCACATTAGCCATCTATGGGCTTCCAAATATCACTTTGCCAATTCCACAAGAACTGTCTTAGCGAAAGGCTTCGTGTGTGGAAAGCTGTAACTCTGTGAGATGATTTCACAGAACACAAAGAAGGTTCTCAGAAACCTTCTTTCTCTTTGTTATCGGTGGATATTTCCTTTGGCCCTATAGTCTTCAAGGGGATCCGAAATATCTGTTCTCAGATTCCACAGAAATAAGGCTAGCAAAGAGATCCACGAAATACAGATGTAACTCTGTGAGTGGAAGTCACACATCACAGAGCAGTTTCTCAGAAAGCTTCTTTCCAGATTTCATCTGAGGATATTTCCTTTTTCACCATAGCCCTCTAAGGGCTTCCAAATATCACTTTGCCAATTCCACAAGAACTGACTTAGCGAAAGGCTTCTTGAGGGGAAAGCTGTAACTCTGTGAGATGATTTCACAGAACACAAAGAAGTTTCTCAGAAAGCTTCTTTCTCTTTGTTATCGGAGGATATTTCCTTTCGCCCTATACTCTTCAAAGGGATCCGAAATATCTGTTCTCAGATTCCACAGAAATAAGGCTAGCAAAAAGATCCACGAAATACAGATGTAACTCTCTGTGTGGAAGTCACACATCACAGAGCAGTTTCTCAGAAAGCTTCTTTCCAGATTTAATCTGAGGATATTTCCTTTTTCACCATAGCTCTCTATGGGCTTCCAAATATCACTTTGCCAATTCCACAAGAACTGTCTTAGCGAAAGGCTTCTTGAGGGGAAAGCTGTAACTCTGTGAAATGATTTCACAGAACACAAAGAAGTTTCTCAGAAAGCTTCTTTCTCTTTGTTATCGGAGGATATTTCCTTTGGCATTTTAGTCTTCAAAGGGATCCGAAATATCTGTTCTCAGATTCCACAGAAATAAGGCTAGCAAAGAGATCCACGAAATACAGATGTAACTCTGTGAGTGGAAGTCACACTTCACAGAGCAGTTTCTCAGAATGCTTCTTTCCAGATTTCATCTGAGGATATTTCCTTTTTCACCATAGCCCTCTATGGGCTTCCAAATATCACTTTGCCAATTCCACAAGAACTGTCTTAGCGAAAGGCTTCTTGAGGGGAAAGCTGTAACTCTGTGAGATGATTTCACAGAACACAAAGAAGTTTCTCAGAAAGCTTCTTTCTCTTTGTTATCGGAGGATGTTTCCTTTGGCCCTATAGTCTTCAAAGGGATCCGAAATATCTGTTCTCAGATTCCACAGAAATAAGGCTAGCAAAGAGATACACGAAATACAGATGTAACTCTGTGAGTGGAAGTCATACATCACAGAGCAGTTTCTCCGAAAGCTTCTTTCCAGATTTCATCTGAGGATTTTTCCTTTTTCACCATAGCCCTCTATGGGCTTACAAATATCACTTTGCCAATTCCACAAGAACTGTCTTGGCGAAAGGCTTCTTGAGTGGAAAGCTGTAACTCTGTGAGATGATTTCACAGAACACAAACAAGTCTCTCAGAAAGCTTCTTTCTCTTTGTTATCTGAGGATATTTCCTTTGGCCCTATAGTCTTCAAAGGGATCCGAAATATCTGTTCTCAGATTCCACAGAAATAAGGCTAGCAAAGAGATCCACGAAGTACAGATGTAACTCTGTGAGTGGAAGTCAGACATCGCAGAGCAGTTTCTCAGAAAGCTTCTTTCCAGATTTCATCTGAGGATATTTCCTTTTTCACATTAGCCCTCTATGGGCTTCCAAATATCACTTTCCCAATTCCACAAGAACTGTCTTAGCGAAAGGCTTCCTGAGTGGAAAGCTGTAACTCTGTGAGATGATTTCACAGAACACAAAGAAGTTTCTCAGAAAGCTTCTTTCTCTTTGTTATCGGAGGATATTTCCTTTGGCCCTATAGTCTTCAAAGGGATCCGAAATATCTGTTCTCAGATTCCACAGAAATAAGGCTAGCAAAGAGATCCACGAAATACAGATGCAACTCTGTGAGATGAACGAACAGAACACTAAGCGGTTTCTCCGAAAGCTTCTTTCCCGATTTCATGTGAGGATATATCCTTTTTCACCATAGCCCTCTATGGGCTTCCAAATATCACTTTGCCAATTCCACAAGAACTGTCTTAGCGAAAGGCTTCTTGAGGGGAAAGCTGTAACTCTGTGAAATGATTTCACAGAACACAAAGAAGTTTCTCAGAAAGCTTCTTTCTCATTGTTATTGGAGGATATTTCCTTTGGCCCTTTAGTCTTCAAAGGGATCCGAAATATCTGTTCTCAGATTCCACAGAAATAAGGCTAGCAAAGAGATCCCCGAAATACAGATGTAACTCTGTGAGTGGAAGTCACACTTCACAGAGCAGTTTCTCAGAAAGCTTCATTCCATATTTCATCTGAGGATATTTCCTTTTTCACCATAGCCCTCTATGGGCTTCCAAATATCACTTTGCCAATTCCACAAGAACTGTCTTAGCGAAAGGCTTCTTGAGGGGAAAGCTGTAACTCTGTGAGATGATTTCACAGAAGACAAAGAAGTTTCTCAGAAAGCTTCTTTCTCTTTGTTATTTGAGGATATTTCCTTTGGCCCTATAGTCTTCAAAGGGATCCGAAATATCTGTTCTCAGATTCCACAGAAATAAGGCTAGCAAAGAGATCCACGAAATACAGATGTAACTCTGTGAGATGAATGAACAGAACACTAAGCAGTTTCTCAGAAAGCTTCTTTCCCGATTTCATCTGAGGATACTTCCTTTTTCACCATAGCCCTCTATGGGCTTCCAAATATCACTTTGCCAATTCCACAAGAACTGTCTTAGCGAAAGGCTTCTTGAGGGGAAAGCTGTAACTCTCTGAGATGATTTCACAGAACACAAAGAAGTTTCTCAGAAAGCTTCTTTCTCTTTGTTATTGGAGGATATTTCCTTTGGCCCTATAGTCTTCAAAGGGATCCGAAATATCTGTTCTCCGATTCCACAGAAATAAGGCTAGCAAAGAGATCCACGAAATACAGATGTAACTCTGTGAGATGAATGAACAGAACACTAAGCAGTTTCTCAGAAAGCTTCTTTCCCGATTTCATCTGAGGATATTTCCTTTTTCACCATAGCCCTCTATGGGCTTCCAAATATCACTTTGCCAATTCCACAAGTACTGTCTTAGCGAAAGGCTCCTTGAGGGGAAAGCTGTAACTCTGTGAGATGATTTCACCGAACACAAAGAAGTTTCTTAGAAAGCTTCTTTCTCTTTGTTATCGGAGGATATTTCCTTTGGCCCTGTAGTCTTTAAAGGGATCCGAAATATCTGTTCTCAGATTCCACAGAAATAAGGCTAGCAAAGAGATCCACGAAATACAGATGTAACTCTGTGAGTGGAAGTCAGACATCGCAGAGCAGTTTCTCAGAAAGCTTCTTTCCAGATTTAATCTGAGGATATTTCCTTTTTCACCATAGCCCTCTAAGGGCTTCCAAATATCACTTTGCCAATTCCACAAGAACTGTCTTAGCGAAAGGCTTCTTGAGGGGAAAGCTGTAACTCTGTGAGATGATTTCACAGAACACAAAGAAGTTTCTCAGAAAGCTTCTTTCTCTTTGTTATCGGAGGATATTTTCTTTGTCCCTATAGTCTTCAAAGGGATCCGAAATATCTGTTTTGAGATTCCACAGAAATAAGGCTAGCAAAGAGATCCACGAAATACAGATGTAACTCTGTGAGTGGAAGTCAGACATCGCAGAGCAGTTTCTCAGAAAGTTGCTTTCCAGATTTCATCGGAGGATATTTCCTTTTTCACATTAGCCCTCTATGGGCTTCCAAATATCACTTTGCCAATTCCATAAGAACTGTCTTAGCGATAGGCTTCTTGAGGGGAAAGCTGTAAGTCTGTGAGATGATTTCACAGAAGATAAAGAAGTTTCTCAGAAAGCTTCTTTCTCTTTGTTATCGGAGGATATTTCCTTTGGCCCTATAATCTTCAAGGGGATCCGAAATATCTGTTCTCAGATTCCACAGAAATAAGGTTAGGAAAGAGATCCACGAAATACAGATGTAACTCTGTGAGTGGAAGTCACACATCACAGAGCAGTTTCTCAGAAAGCTTCCTTCCAGATTTCATCTGAGGATATTTCCTTTTTCACCATAGCCCTCTAAGGGCTTCCAAATATCACTTTGCCAATTCCACAAGAACTGTCTTAGCGAAAGGCTTCTTGAGGGGAAAGCTGTAACTCTGTGAGATGATTTCACAGAACACAAAGAAGTTTCTCAGAAAGCTTCTTTCTCTTTGTTATCGGAGGATATTTCCTTTGGCCCTATAGTCTTCAAGGGGATCCGAAATATCTGTTCTCAGATTCCACAGAAATAAGGCTAGCAAAGAGATCCACGAAATACAGATGTAACTCTCTGTGTGGAAGTCACACATGACAGAGCAGTTTCTCAGAAATCTTCTTTCCAGATTTAATCTGAGGATATTTCCTTTTTCACCATAGCTCTCTATGGGCTTCCAAATATCACTTTGCCAATTCCACAAGAACTGTCTTAGCGAAAGGCTTCTTGAGGGGAATGCTGTAACTCTGTGAGATGATTTCACAGAACACAAAGAAGGTTCTCAGAAACCTTCTTTCTCTTTGTTATCGGTGGATATTTCCTTTGGCCCTATAGTCTTCAAGGGGATCCGAAATATCTGTTCTCAGATTCCACAGAAATAAGGCTAGCAAAGAGATCCACGAAATACAGATGTAACTGTGTGAGTGGAAGTCACACATCACAGAGCAGTTTCTCAGAAAGCTTCCTTCCAGATTTCATCTGAGGATATTTCCTTTTTCACCATAGCCCTCTATGGGCTTCCAAATATCACTTTGCCAATTCCACAAGAACTGTCTTAGCGAAAGGCTTCTTGAGGGGAAAGCTGTAACTCTGTAAGATGATTTCACAGAACACAAAGAAGTTTCTCAGAAAGCTTCTTTCTCTTTGTTATCGGAGGATGTTTCCTTTGGCCCTATAGTCTTCAAAGGGATCCGAAATATCTGTTCTCAGATTCCACAGAAATAAGGCTAGCAAAGAGATACACGAAATACAGATGTAACTCTGTGAGTGGAAGTCATACATCACAGAGCAGTTTCTCAGAAAGCTTCTTTCCAGATTTCATCTGAGGATTTTTCCTTTTTCACCATAGCCCTCTTTGGGCTTACAAATATCACTTTGCCAATTCCACAAGAACTGTCTTGGCGAAAGGCTTCTTGAGTGGAAAGCTGTAACTCTGTGAGATGATTTCACAGAACACAAACAAGTCTCTCAGAAAGCTTCTTTCTCTTTGTTATCGGAGGATATTTTCTTTGTCCCTATAGTCTTCAAAGGGATCCGAAATATCTGTTCTGAGATTCCACAGAAATAAGGCTAGCAAAGAGATCCACGAAATACAGATGTAACTCTGTGAGTGGAAGTCAGACATCGCAGAGCAGTTTCTCAGAAAGTTTCTTTCCAGATTTCATCGGAGGATATTTCCTTTTTCACATTAGCCCTCTATGGGCTTCCAAATATCACTTTGCCAATTCCATAAGAACTGTCTTAGCGATAGGCTTCTTGAGGGGAAGCTGTAAGTCTGTGAGATGATTTCACAGAAGATAAAGAAGTTTCTCAGAAAGCTTCTTTCTCTTTGTTATCGGAGGATATTTCCTTTGGCCCTATAGTCTTCAAGGGGATCCGAAATATCTGTTCTCAGATTCCACAGAAATAAGGCTAGCAAAGAGATCCACGAAATACAGATGTAACTCTGTGAGTGGAAGTCACACATCACAGAGCAGTTTCTCCGAAAGCTTCTTTCCCGATTTCATCTGAGGATATTTCCTTTTTCACCATAGACCTCTATGGGCTTCCAAATATCACTTTGCCAATTCCACAAGAACTGTCTTAGCGAGAGGCTTCTTGAGGGGAAAGCTGTAACTCTGTGAGATGACTTCAGAGAACACAAAGAAGTTTCACAGAAAGCTTCTTTCCCTTTGTTATCGGAGGATATTTCCTTTGGCCCTATAGTCTTCAAAGGGATCCGAAATATCTGTTCTCAGATTCCACAGAAATAAGGCTTGCCAAGAGATCCACGAAATACAGTTGTAACTCTGTGAGATGAACGAACAGAACACTAAGCGGTTTCTCCGAAAGCTTCTTTCCCGATTTCATGTGAGGATATTTCCTTTTTCACCATAGCCCTCTATGGGCTTCCAAATATCACTTGGCCAATTCCACAAGAACTGTCTTAGCGAAAGGCTTCTTGAGGGGAAAGCTGTAACTCTGTGAAATGATTTCACAGAACACAAAGAGGTTTCTCAGAAAGCTTCTTTCTCTTTGATATCGGAGGATATTTCCTTTGGCCCTTTAGTCTTCAAAGGGATCCGAAATATCTGTTCTCAGATTCCACAGAAATAAGGCTAGCAAAGAGATCCACGAAATACAGATGTAACTCTGTGAGTGGAAGTCACACATCACAGAGCAGTTTCTCAGAATGCTTCTTTCCAGATTTCATCTGAGGATATTTCCTTTTTCACCATAGCCCTCTATGGGTTTCCAAATATCACTTTGAGAATTCCACAAGAACTGTCTTAGCGAAAGGATTCTTGAGGGGAAAGCTGTAACTCTGTGAGATGATTTCACCGAACACAAAGAAGTTTCTCAGAAAGCTTCTTTCTCTTTGTTATTGGAGGATATTTCCTTTGGCCCTATAGTCTTCAAAGGGATCCGAAATATCTGTTCTCAGATTCCACAGAAATAAGGCTAGCAAAGAGATCCACGAAATACTGATGTAACTCTGTGAGTGGAAGTCACACATCACAGAGCAGTTTCTCAGAAAGCTTCTTTCCAGATTTCATCTGAGGATATTTCCTTTTTCACCATAGCCCTCTATGGGCTTCCAAATATCACTTTGCCAATTCCACAAGAACTGTCTTAGCGAAAGGCTTCTTGAGGGGAAAGCTGTAACACTGTGAGATGATTTCACAGAACACAAAGAAGTTTCTCAGAAAGCTTCTTTCTCTTTGTTATCGGAGGATATTTCCTTTGGCCCTATAGTCTTCAAAGGGATCCGAAATATCTGTTCTCAGGTTCCACAGAAATAAGGCTAGCAAAGAGATCCACGAAATACAGATGTAACTCTGTGAGTGGAAGTCAGACATCGCAGAGCAGTTTCTCAGAAAGCTTCTTTCCAGATTTCATCTGAGGATATTTCCTTTTTCACAGTAGCCATCTATGGGCTTCCAAATATCACTTTGCCAATTCCACAAGAACTGTCTTAGCGAAAGGCTTCCTGTGTGGAAAGCTGTAACTCTGTGAGAGGATTTCACAGAACACAAAGAAGGTTCTCAGAAAGCTTCTTTCTCTTTGTTATAGGTGGATATTTCCTTTGGCCCTATAGTCTTCAAGGGGATCCGAAATATCTGTTCTCAGATTCCACAGAAATAAGGCTAGCAAAGAGATTCACGAAATACAGATGTAACTCTGTAAGTGGAAGCCACACATCACATAGCAGTTTCTCAGAATGCTTCTTTCCAGATTTCATCTGAGGATATTTCCTTTTTCACCATAGCCCTCTAAGGGCTTCCAAATATCACTTTGCCAATTCCACAAGAACTGTCTTAGCGAAAGGCTTCTTGAGGGGAAAGCTGTAACTCTGTGAGATGATTTCACAGAACACAAAGAAGTTTCTCAGAAACCTTCTTTCCCTTTGTTATCGGAGGATATTTCCTTTCGCCCTATAGTCTTCAAAGGGATCCGAAATATCTGTTCTCAGATTCCACAGAAATAAGGCTAGCAAAGAGATCCACGAAATACAGATGTAACTCTCTGTGTGGAAGTCACACATCACAGAGCAGTTTCTCAGAAAGCTTCTTTCCAGATTTAATCTGAGGATATTTCCTTTTTCACCATAGCTCTCTATGGGCTTCCAAATATCACTTTGCCAATTCCACAAGAACTGTCTTAGCGAAAGGCTTCTTGAGGGGAAAGCTGTAACTCTGTGAGATGATTTCACAGAACACAAAGAAGGTTCTCAGAAACCTTCTTTCTCTTTGTTATCGGTGGATATTTCCTTTGGCCCTATAGTCTTCAAGGGGATCCGAAATATCTGTTCTCAGATTCCACAGAAATAAGGCTAGCAAAGAGATCCACGAAATACAGATGTAACTCTGTGAGTGGAAGTCACACATCACAGAGCAGTTTCTCAGAAAGCTTCCTTCCAGATTTCATCTGAGGATATTTCCTTTTTCACCATAGCCCTCTATGGGCTTCCAAATATCACTTTGCCAATTCCACAAGAACTGTCTTAGCGAAAGGCTTCTTGAGGGGAAAGCTGTAACTCTGTGAGATGATTTCACAGAACACAAAGAAGTTTCTCAGAAAGCTTCTTTCTCTTTGTTATCGGAGGATGTTTCCTTTGGCCCTATAGTCTTCAAAGGGATCCGAAATATCTGTTCTCAGATTCCACAGAAATATGGCTAGCAAAGAGATACACGAAATACAGATGTAACTCTGTGAGTGGAAGTCATACATCACAGAGCAGTTTCTCAGAAAGCTTCTTTCCAGATTTCATCTGAGGATTTTTCCTTTTTCACCATAGCCCTCTATGGGCTTACAAATATCACTTTGCCAATTCCACAAGAACTGTCTTGGCGAAAGGCTTCTTGAGTGGAAAGCTGTAACTCTGTGAGATGATTTCACAGAACACAAACAAGTCTCTCAGAAAGCTTCTTTCTCTTTGTTATCTGAGGATATTTCCTTTGGCCCTATAGTCTTCAAAGGGATCCGAAATATCTGTTCTCAGATTCCACAGAAATAAGGCTAGCAAAGAGATCCACGAAATACAGATGTAACTCTGTGAGTGGAAGTCAGACATCGCAGAGCAGTTTCTCAGAAAGCTTCTTTCCAGATTTCATCTGAGGATATTTCCTTTTTCACATTAGCCCTCTATGGGCTTCCAAATATCACTTTGCCAATTCCACAAGAACTGTCTTAGCGAAAGGCTTCCTGAGTGGAAAGCTGTAACTCTGTGAGATGATTTCACAGAACACAAAGAAGTTTCTCAGAAAGCTTCTTTCTCTTTCTTATCGGAGGATATTTCCTTTGGCCCTATAGTCTTCAAAGGGATCCGAAATATCTGTTCTCAGATTCCACAGAAATAAGGCTAGCAAAGAGATCCACGAAATACAGATGTAACTCTGTGAGATGAACGAACAGAACACTAAGCGGTTTCTCCGAAAGCTTCTTTCCCGATTTCATGTGAGGATATTTCCTTTTTCACCATAGCCCTCTATGGGCTTCCAAATATCACTTTGCCAATTCCACAAGAACTGTCTTAGCGAAAGGCTTCTTGAGGGGAAAGCTGTAACTCTGTGAAATGATTTCACAGAACACAAAGAAGTTTCTCAGAAAGCTTCTTTCTCTTTGTTATCGGAGGATATTTCCTTTGGCCCTTTAGTCTTCAAAGGGATCCGAAATATCTGTTCTCAGATTCCACAGAAATAAGGCTAGCAAAGAGATCCACGAAATACAGATGTAACTCTGTGAGTGGAAGTCACACTTCACAGAGCAGTTTCTCAGAATGCTTCTTTCCAGATTTCATCTGAGGATATTTCCTTTTTCACCATAGCCCTCTATGGGCTTCAAAATGTCACTTTGCCAATTCCACAAGAACTGTCTTAGCGAAAGGCTTCTTGAGGGGAAAGCTGTAACTCTGTGAGATGATTTCACAGAACACAAAGAAGTTTCTCAGAAGGCTTCTTTCTCTTTGTTATCGGAGGATATTTCCTTTGTCCCTATAGTTTTCAAAGGGATCCGAAATATCTGTTCTCAGATTCCACAGAAATGAGGCTAGCAAAGAGATCCACGAAATACTGATGTAACTCTGTGAGTGGAAGTCACACATCACAGAGCAGTTTCTCAGAAAGCTTCTTTCCAGATTTCATCTGAGGATATTTCCTTTTTCACCATAGCCCTCTAAGGGCTTCCAAATATCACTTTGCCAATTCCACAAGAACTGTCTTAGCGAAAGGCTTCTTGAGGGGAAAGCTGTAACTCTGTGAGATGATTTCACAGAACACAAAGAAGATTCTCAGAAAGCTTCTTTCTCTTTGTTATCGGAGGATATTTTCTTTGTCCCTATAGTCTTCAAAGGGATCCGAAATATCTGTTCTGAGATTCCACAGAAATAAGGCTAGCAAAGAGATCCACGAAGTACAGATGTAACTCTGTGAGTGGAAGTCAGACATCGCAGAGCAGTTTCTCAGAAAGTTTCTTTCCAGATTTCATCGGAGGATATTTCCTTTTTCACATTAGCCCTCTATGGGCTTCCAAATATCACTTTGCCAATTCCATAAGAACTGTCTTAGCGATAGGCTTCTTGAGGGGAAAGCTGTAAGTCTGTGAGATGATTTCACAGAAGATAAAGAAGTTTCTCAGAAAGCTTCTTTCTCTTTGTTATCGGAGGATATTTCCTTTGGCCCTATAGTCTTCAAGGGGATCCGAAATATCTGTTCTCAGATTCCACAGAAATAAGGCTAGCAAAGAGATCCACGAAATACAGATGTAACTCTGTGAGTGGAAGTCACACATCACAGAGCAGTTTCTCAGAAAGCTTCTTTCCAGATTTCATCTGAGGATATTTCCTTTTTCACCATAGCCCTCTAAGGGCTTCCAAATATCACTTTGCCAATTCCACAAGAACTGTCTTAGCGAAAGGCTTCTTGAGGGGAAAGCTGTAACTCTGTGAGATGATTTCACAGAACACAAAGAAGTTTCTCAGAAAGCTTCTTTCTCTTTGTTATCGGAGGATATTTCCTTTGGCCCTATAGTCTTCTAAGGGATCCGAAATATCTGTTCTCAGATTCCACAGAAATAAGGCTAGCAAAGAGATCCACGAAATACAGATGTAACTCTGTGAGTGGAAGTCACATATCACAGAGCAGTTTCTCAGAACGCTTCTTTCCAGATTTCATCTGAGGATATTTCCTTTTTCACCATAGCCCTCTATGGGCTTCCAAATATCAATTTGCCAATTCCACAAGAACTGTCTTAGCGAAAGGCTTCTTGAGGGGAAAGCTGTAACTCCGTGAGATGATTTCACCGAACACAAAGAAGTTTCTCAGAAAGCTTCTTTCTCTTTGTTATCGGAGGATATTTCCTTTGGCCCTATAGTCTTCAAAGGGATCCGAAATATGTGATCTCAGATTCCACAGAAATAAGGCTTAGCAAAGAGATCCACGAAATACAGATGTAACTCTGTGAGATGAATGAACAGAACACTAAGCAATTTCTCCGAAAGCTTCTTTCCCGATTTCATCTGAGGATATTTCCTTTTTCACCATAGACCTCTATGGGCTTCCAAATATCACTTTGCCAATTCCACAAGAACTGTCTTAGCGAGAGGCTTCTTGAGGGGAAAGCTGTAACTCTGTGAGATGACTTCAGAGAACACAAAGAAGTTTCACAGAAAGCTTCTTTCCCTTTGTTATCGGAGGATATTTCCTTTGGCCCTATAGTCTTCAAAGGGATCCGAAATATCTGTTCTCAGATTCTACAGAAATAAGGCTTGCAAAGAGATCCACGAAATACAGTTGTAACTCTGTGAGATGAACGAACAGAACACTAAGCGGTTTCTCCGAAAGCTTCTTTCCCGATTTCATGTGAGGATATTTCCTTTTTCACCATAGCCCTCTATGGGCTTCCAAATATCACTTTGCCAATTCCACAAGAACTGTCTTAGCGAAAGGCTTCTTGAGGGGAAAGCTGTAACTCTGTGAAATGATTTCACAGAACACAAAGAGGTTTCTCAGAAAGCTTCTTTCTCTTTAATATCGGAGGATATTTCCTTTGGCCCTTTAGTCTTCAAAGGGATCCGAAATATCTGTTCTCAGATTCCACAGAAATAAGGCTAGCAAAGAGATCCACGAAATACAGATGTAACTCTGTGAGTGGAAGTCACACATCACAGAGCAGTTTCTCAGAATGCTTCTTTCCAGATTTCATCTGAGGATATTTCCTTTTTCACCATAGCCCTCTACGGGCTTCCAAATATCACTTTGCCAATTCCACAAGAACTGTCTTAGCGAAAGGCTTCTTGAGGGGAAAGCTGTAACTCTGTGAGATGATTTCACCGAACACAAAGAAGTTTCTCAGAAAGCTTCTTTCTCTTTGTTATTGGAGGATATTTCCTTTGGCCCTATAGTCTTCAAAGGGATCCGAAATATCTGTTCTCAGATTCCACAGAAATAAGGCTAGCAAAGAGATCCACGAAATACTGATGTAACTCTGTGAGTGGAAGTCACACATCACAGAGCAGTTTCTCAGAAAGCTTCTTTCCAGATTTAATCTGAGGATATTTCCTTTTTCACCATAGCCCTCTATGGGCTTCCAAATATCACTTTGCCAATTCCACTAGAACTGTCTTAGCGAAAGGCTTCTTGAGGGGAAAGCTGTAACACTGTGAGATGATTTCACAGCACACAAAGAAGTTTCTCAGAAAGCTTCTTTCTCTTTTTTATCGGAGGATATTTCCTTTGGCCCTATAGTCTTCAAAGGGATCCGAAATATCTGTTCTCAGATTCCACAGAAATAAGGCTAGCAAAGAGATCCACGAAATACAGATGTAACTCTGTGAGTGGAAGTCAGACATCGCAGAGCAGTTTCTCAGAAAGCTTCTTTCCAGATTTCATCTGAGGATATTTCCTTTTTCACATTAGCCATCTATGGGCTTCCAAATATCACTTTGCCAATTCCACAAGAACTGTCTTAGCGAAAGGCTTCGTGTGTGGAAAGCTGTAACTCTGTGAGATGATTTCACAGAACACAAAGAAGGTTCTCAGAAAGCTTCTTTCTCTTTGTTATCGGTGGATATTTCCTTTGGCCCTATAGTCTTCAAGGGGATCCGAAATATCTGTTCTCAGATTCCACAGAAATAAGGCTAGCAAAGAGATCCACGAAATACAGATGTAACTCTGTGAGTGGAAGTCACACATCACAGAGCAGTTTCTCATAAAGCTTCTTTCCAGATTTCATCTGAGGATATTTCCTTTTTCACCATAGCCCTCTAAGGGCTTCCAAATATCACTTTGCCAATTCCACAAGAACTGACTTAGCGAAAGGCTTCTTGAGGGGAAAGCTGTAACTCTGTGAGATGATTTCACAGAACACAAAGAAGTTTCTCAGAAAGCTTCTTTCTCTTTGTTATCGGAGGATATTTCCTTTCGCCCTATACTCTTCAAAGGGATCCGAAATATCTGTTCTCAGATTCCACAGAAATAAGGCTAGCAAAGAGATCCACGAAATACAGATGTAACTCTCTGTGTGGAAGTCACACATCACAGAGCAGTTTCTCAGAAAGCTTCTTTCCAGATTTAATCTGAGGATATTTCCTTTTTCACCATAGCTCTCTATGGGCTTCCAAATATCACTTTGCCAATTCCACAAGAACTGTCTTAGCGAAAGGCTTCTTGAGGGGAAAGCGGTAACTCTGTGAGATGATTTCACAGAACACAAAGAAGGTTCTCAGAAACCTTCTTTCTCTTTGTTATCGGTGGATATTTCCTTTGGCCCTATAGTCTTCAAGGGGATCCGAAATATCTGTTCTCAGATTCCACAGAAATAAGGCAAGCAAAGAGATCCACTAAATACAGATGTAACTCTCTGTGTGGAAGTCACACATCACAGAGCAGTTTCTCAGAAAGCTTCTTTCCAGATTTAATCTGAGGATATTTCCTTTTTCACCGTAGCTCTCTATGGGCTTCCAAATATCACTTTGCCAATTCCACAAGAACTGTCTTAGCGAAAGGATTCTTGAGGGGAAAGCTGTAACTCTGTGAGACGATTTCACAGAACACAAAGAAGTTTCTCAGAAAGCTTCTTTCTCTTTGTTATCGGAGGATATTTCCTTTGGCCCTATAGTCTTCAAAGGGATCCGAAATATCTGTTCTCAGATTCCACAGAAATAAGGCTAGCAAAGAGATCCACGAAATACAGATGTAACTCTGTGAGATGAACGAACAGAACACTAAGCGGTTGCTCCGAAAGCTTCTTTCCCGATTTCATGTGAGGATATTTCCTTTTTCACCATAGCCCTCTATGGGCTTCCAAATATCACTTTGCCAATTCCACAAGAACTGTCTTAGCGAAAGGCTTCTTGAGGGGAAAGCTGTAACTCTGTGAAATAATTTCACAGAACACAAAGAAGTTTCTCAGAAAGCTTCTTTCTCTTTGTTATCGGAGGATATTTCCTTTGGCCCTTTAGTCTTCAAAGGGATCCGAAATATCTGTTCTCAGATTCCACAGAAATAAGGCTAGCAAAGAGATCCACGAAATACAGATGTAACTCTGTGAGTGGAAGTCACACTTCACAGAGCAGTTTCTCAGAATGCTTCTTTCCAGATTTCATCTGAGGATATTTCCTTTTTCACCATAGCCCTCTATGGGCTTCCAAATATCACTTTGCCAATTCCACAAGAACTGTCTTAGCGAAAGGCTTCTTGAGGGGAAAGCTGTAACTCTGTGAGATGATTTCACAGAACACAAAGAAGTTTCTCAGAAAGCTTCTTTCTCTTTGTTATCGGAGGATGTTTCCTTTGGCCCTATAGTCTTCAAAGGGATCCGAAATATCTGTTCTCAGATTCCACAGAAATAAGGCTAGCAAAGAGATACACGAAATACAGATGTAACTCTGTGAGTGGAAGTCATACATCACAGAGCAGTTTCTCCGAAAGCTTCTTTCCAGATTTCATCTGAGGATTTTTCCTTTTTCACCATAGCCCTCTATAGGCTTACAAATATCACTTTGCCAATTCCACAAGAACTGTCTTGGCGAAAGGCTTCTTGAGTGGAAAGCTGTAACTCTGTGAGATGATTTCACAGAACACAAACAAGTCTCTCAGAAAGCTTCTTTCTCTTTGTTATCTGAGGATATTTCCTTTGGCCCTATAGTCTTCAAAGGGATCCGAAATATCTGTTCTCAGATTCCACAGAAATAAGGCTAGCAAAGAGATCCACGAAATACAGATGTAACTCTGTGAGTGGAAGTCAGACATCGCAGAGCAGTTTCTCAGAAAGCTTCTTTCCAGATTTCATCTGAGGATATTTCCTTTTTCACATTAGCCCTCTAAGGGCTTCCAAATATCACTTTCCCAATTCCACAAGAACTGTCTTAGCGAAAGGCTTCTTGAGGGGAAAGCTGTAACTCTGTGAGATGATTTCACAGAAGAGAAAGAAGTTTCTCAGAAAGCTTCTTTCTCTTTGTTATTTGAGGATATTTCCTTTGGCCCTATAGTCTTCAAAGGGATCCGAAATATCTGTTCTCAGATTCCACAGAAATAAGGCTAGCAAAGAGATCCACGAAATACAGATGTAACTCTGTGAGATGAATGAACAGAACACTAAGCAGTTTCTCAGAAAGCTTCTTTCCCGATTTCATCTGAGGATACTTCCTTTTTCACCATAGCCCTCTATGGGCTTCCAAATATCACTTTGCCAATTCCACAAGAACTGTCTTAGCGAAAGGCTTCTTGAGGGGAAAGCTGTACCTCTGTGAGATGATTTCACAGAACACAAAGAAGTTTCTCAGAAAGCTTCTTTCTCTTTGTTATCGGAGGATATTTCCTTTGGCCCTATAGTCTTCAAAGGGATCCGAAATATCTGTTCTCAGATTCCACAGAAATAAGGCTAGCAAAGAGATCCACGAAATACAGATGTAACTCTGTGAGATGAATGAACAGAACACTAAGCAGTTTCTCAGAAAGCTTCTTTCCCGATTTCATCTGAGGATACTTCCTTTTTCACCATAGCCCTCTATGGGCTTCCAAATATCACTTTGCCAATTCCACAAGTACTGTCTTAGCGAAAGGCTCCTTGAGGGGAAAGCTGTAACTCTGTGAGATGATTTCACCGAACACAAAGAAGTTTCTTAGAAAGCTTCTTTCTCTTTGTTATCGGAGGATATTTCCTTTGGCCCTGTAGTCTTTAAAGGGATCCGAAATATCTGTTCTCAGATTCCACAGAAATAAGGCTAGCAAAGAGATCCACGAAATACAGATGTAACTCTGTGAGTGGAAGTCAGACATCGCAGAGCAGTTTCTCAGAAAGCTTCTTTCCAGATTTAATCTGAGGATATTTCCTTTTTCACCATAGCCCTCTAAGGGCTTCCAAATATCACTTTGCCAATTCCACAAGAACTGTCTTAGCGAAAGGCTTCTTGAGGGGAAAGCTGTAACTCTGTGAGATGATTTCACAGAACACAAAGAAGTTTCTCAGAAAGCTTCTTTCTCTTTGTTATCGGAGGATATTTTCTTTGTCCCTATAGTCTTCAAAGGGATCCGAAATATCTGTTCTGAGATTCCACAGAAATAAGGCTAGCAAAGAGATCCACGAAATACAGATGTAACTCTGTGAGTGGAAGTCAGACATCGCAGAGCAGTGTCTCAGAAAGTTGCTTTCCAGATTTCATCGGAGGATATTTCCTTTTTCACATTAGCCCTCTATGGGCTTCCAAATATTACTTTGCCAATTCCATAAGAACTGTCTTAGCGATAGGCTTCTTGAGGGGAAAGCTGTAAGTCTGTGAGATGATTTCACAGAAGATAAAGAAGTTTCTCAGAAAGCTTCTTTCTCTTTGTTATCGGAGGATATTTCCTTTGGCCCTATAGTCTTCAAGGGGATCCGAAATATCTGTTCTCAGATTCCACAGAAATAAGGCTAGCAAAGAGATCCACGAAATACAGATGTAACTCTGTGAGTGGAAGTCACACATCACAGAGCAGTTTCTCAGAAAGCTTCCTTCCAGATTTCATCTGAGGATATTTCCTTTTTCACCATAGCCCTCTAAGGGCTTCCAAATATCACTTTGCCAATTCCACAAGAACTGTCTTAGCGAAAGGCTTCTTGAGGGGAAAGCTGTAACTCTGTGAGATGATTTCACAGAACACAAAGAAGTTTCTCAGAAAGCTTCTTTCTCTTTGTTATCGGAGGATATTTCCTTTGGCCCTATAGTCTTCAAGGGGATCCGAAATATCTGTTCTCAGATTCCACAGAAATAAGGCTAGCAAAGAGATCCACGAAATACAGATGTAACTCTCTGTGTGGAAGTCACACATCACAGAGCAGTTTCTCAGAAAACTTCTTTCCAGATTTAATCTGAGGATATTTCCTTTTTCACCATAGCTCTCTATGGGCTTCCAAATATCACTTTGCCAATTCCACAAGAACTGTCTTAGCGAAAGGCTTCTTGAGGGGAATGCTGTAACTCTGTGAGATGATTTCACAGAACACAAAGAAGGTTCTCAGAAACCTTCTTTCTCTTTGTTATCGGTGGATATTTCCTTTGGCCCTGTAGTCTTCAAGGGGATCCGAAATATCTGTTCTCAGATTCCACAGAAATAAGGCTAGCAAAGAGATCCACGAAATACAGATGTAACTCTGTGAGTGGAAGTCACACATCACAGAGCAGTTTCTCAGAAAGCTTCCTTCCAGATTTCATCTGAGGATATTTCCTTTTTCACCATAGCCCTCTATGGGCTTCCAAATATCACTTTGCCAATTCCACAAGAACTGTCTTAGCGAAAGGCTTCTTGAGGGGAAAGCTGTAACTCTGTGAGATGATTTCACAGAACACAAAGAAGTTTCTCAGAAAGCTTCTTTCTCTTTGTTATCGGAGGATGTTTCCTTTGGCCCTATAGTCTTCAAAGGGATCCGAAATATCTGTTCTCAGATTCCACAGAAATAAGGCTAGCAAAGAGATACACGAAATACAGATGTAACTCTGTGAGTGGAAGTCATACATCACAGAGCAGTTTCTCAGAAAGCTTCTTTCCAGATTTCATCTGAGGATTTTTCCTTTTTCACCATAGCCCTCTTTGGGCTTACAAATATCACTTTGCCAATTCCACAAGAACTGTCTTGGCGAAAGGCTTCTTGAGTGGAAAGCTGTAACTCTGTGAGATGATTTCACAGAACACAAACAAGTCTCTCAGAAAGCTTCTTTCTCTTTGTTATCGGAGGATATTTTCTTTGTCCCTATAGTCTTCAAAGGGATCCGAAATATCTGTTCTGAGATTCCACAGAAATAAGGCTAGCAAAGAGATCCACGAAATACAGATGTAACTCTGTGAGTGGAAGTCAGACATCGCAGAGCAGTTTCTCAGAAAGTTTCTTTCCAGATTTCATCGGAGGATATTTCCTTTTTCACATTAGCCCTCTATGGGCTTCCAAATATCACTTTGCCAATTCCATAAGAACTGTCTTAGCGATAGGCTTCTTGAGGGGAAAGCTGTAAGTCTGTGAGATGATTTCACAGAAGATAAAGAAGTTTCTCAGAAAGCTTCTTTCTCTTTGTTATCGGAGGATATTTCCTTTGGCCCTATAGTCTTCAAGGGGATCCGAAATATCTGTTCTCAGATTCCACAGAAATAAGGCTAGCAAAGAGATCCACGAAATACAGATGTAACTCTGTGAGTGGAAGTCACACATCACAGAGCAGTTTCTCAGAAAGCTTCTTTCCAGATTTCATCTGAGGATATTTCCTTTTTCACCAAAGCCCTCTATGGGCTTCCAAATATCACTTTGCCAATTCCACAAGAACTGTCTTAGCGAAAGGCTTCTTGAGGGGAAAGCTGTAACTCTGTGAGATGATTTCACAGAACACAAAGAAGGTTCTCAGAAAGCTTCTTTCTCTTTGTTATCGGTGGATATTTCCTTTGGCCCTATAGTCTTCAAGGGGATCCGAAATATCTGTTCTCAGATTCCACAGAAATAAGGCTAGCAAAGAGATCCACGAAATACAGATGTAACTCTGTGAGTGGAAGTCACACATCACAGAGCAGTTTCTCAGAAAGCTTCCTTCCAGATTTCATCTGAGGATATATCCTTTTTCACCATAGCCCTCTATGGGCTTCCAAATATCACTTTGCCAATTCCACAAGAACTGTCTTAGCATAAGGCTTCTTGAGGGGAAAGCTGTAACTCTGTGAGATGATTTCACCGAACACAAAGACGTTTCTTAGAAAGCTTCTTTCTCTTTGTTATCGGAGGATATTTCCTTTGGCCCTGTAGTCTTTAAAGGGATCCGAAATATCTGTTCTCAGATTCCACAGAAATAAGGCTAGCAAAGAGATCCACGAAATACAGATGTAACTCTGTGAGTGGAAGTCAGACATCGCAGAGCAGTTTCTCAGAAAGCTTCTTTCCAGATTTAATCTGAGGATATTTCCTTTTTCACCATAGCCCTCTAAGGGCTTCCAAATATCACTTTGCCAATTCCACAAGAACTGTCTTAGCGAAAGGCTTCTTGAGGGGAAAGCTGTAACTCTGTGAGATGATTTCACAGAACACAAAGAAGTTTCTCAGAAAGCTTCTTTCTCTTTGTTATCGGAGGATATTTTCTTTGTCCCTATAGTCTTCAAAGGGATCCGAAATATCTGTTCTGAGATTCCACAGAAATAAGGCTAGCAAAGAGATCCACGAAATACAGATGTAACTCTGTGAGTGGAAGTCAGACATCGCAGAGCAGTGTCTCAGAAAGTTGCTTTCCAGATTTCATCGGAGGATATTTCCTTTTTCACATTAGCCCTCTATGGGCTTCCAAATATTACTTTGCCAATTCCATAAGAACTGTCTTAGCGATAGGCTTCTTGAGGGGAAAGCTGTAAGTCTGTGAGATGATTTCACAGAAGATAAAGAAGTTTCTCAGAAAGCTTCTTTCTCTTTGTTATCGGAGGATATTTCCTTTGGCCCTATAGTCTTCAAGGGGATCCGAAATATCTGTTCTCAGATTCCACAGAAATAAGGCTAGCAAAGAGATCCACGAAATACAGATGTAACTCTGTGAGTGGAAGTCACACATCACAGAGCAGTTTCTCAGAAAGCTTCCTTCCAGATTTCATCTGAGGATATTTCCTTTTTCACCATAGCCCTCTAAGGGCTTCCAAATATCACTTTGCCAATTCCACAAGAACTGTCTTAGCGAAAGGCTTCTTGAGGGGAAAGCTGTAACTCTGTGAGATGATTTCACAGAACACAAAGAAGTTTCTCAGAAAGCTTCTTTCTCTTTGTTATCGGAGGATATTTCCTTTGGCCCTATAGTCTTCAAGGGGATCCGAAATATCTGTTCTCAGATTCCACAGAAATAAGGCTAGCAAAGAGATCCACGAAATACAGATGTAACTCTCTGGGTGGAAGTCACACATCACAGAGCAGTTTCTCAGAAAACTTCTTTCCAGATTTAATCTGAGGATATTTCCTTTTTCACCATAGCTCTCTATGGGCTTCCAAATATCACTTTGCCAATTCCACAAGAACTGTCTTAGCGAAAGGCTTCTTGAGGGGAATGCTGTAACTCTGTGAGATGATTTCACAGAACACAAAGAAGGTTCTCAGAAACCTTCTTTCTCTTTGTTATCGGTGGATATTTCCTTTGGCCCTATAGTCTTCAAGGGGATCCGAAATATCTGTTCTCAGATTCCACAGAAATAAGGCTAGCAAAGAGATCCACGAAATACAGATGTAACTCTGTGAGTGGAAGTCACACATCACAGAGCAGTTTCTCAGAAAGCTTCCTTCCAGATTTCATCTGAGGATATTTCCTTTTTCACCATAGCCCTCTATGGGCTTCCAAATATCACTTTGCCAATTCCACAAGAACTGTCTTAGCGAAAGGCTTCTTGAGGGGAAAGCTGTAACTCTGTGAGATGATTTCACAGAACACAAAGAAGTTTCTCAGAAAGCTTCTTTCTCTTTGTTATCGGAGGATGTTTCCTTTGGCCCTATAGTCTTCAAAGGGATCCGAAATATCTGTTCTCAGATTCCACAGAAATAAGGCTAGCAAAGAGATACACGAAATACAGATGTAACTCTGTGAGTGGAAGTCATACATCACAGAGCAGTTTCTCAGAAAGCTTCTTTCCAGATTTCATCTGAGGATTTTTCCTTTTTCACCATAGCCCTCTTTGGGCTTACAAATATCACTTTGCCAATTCCACAAGAACTGTCTTGGCGAAAGGCTTCTTGAGTGGAAAGCTGTAACTCTGTGAGATGATTTCACAGAACACAAACAAGTCTCTCAGAAAGCTTCTTTCTCTTTGTTATCGGAGGATATTTTCTTTGTCCCTATAGTCTTCAAAGGGATCCGAAATATCTGTTCTGAGATTCCACAGAAATAAGGCTAGCAAAGAGATCCACGAAATACAGATGTAACTCTGTGAGTGGAAGTCAGACATCGCAGAGCAGTTTCTCAGAAAGTTTCTTTCCAGATTTCATCGGAGGATATTTCCTTTTTCACATTAGCCCTCTAAGGGCTTCCAAATATCACTTTGCCAATTCCATAAGAACTGTCTTAGCGATAGGCTTCTTGAGGGGAAAGCTGTAAGTCTGTGAGATGATTTCACAGAAGATAAAGAAGTTTCTCAGAAAGCTTCTTTCTCTTTGTTATCGGAGGATATTTCCTTTGGCCCTATAGTCTTCAAGGGGATCCGAAATATCTGTTCTCAGATTCCACAGAAATAAGGCTAGCAAAGAGATCCACGAAATACAGATGTAACTCTGTGAGTGGAAGTCACACATCACAGAGCAGTTTCTCAGAAAGCTTCTTTCCAGATTTCATCTGAGGATATTTCCTTTTTCACCAAAGCCCTCTATGGGCTTCCAAATATCACTTTGCCAATTCCACAAGAACTGTCTTAGCGAAAGGCTTCTTGAGGGGAAAGCTGTAACTCTGTGAGATGATTTCACAGAACACAAAGAAGGTTCTCAGAAAGCTTCTTTCTCTTTGTTATCGGTGGATATTTCCTTTGGCCCTATAGTCTTCAAGGGGATCCGAAATATCTGTTCTCAGATTCCACAGAAATAAGGCTAGCAAAGAGATCCACGAAATACAGATGTAACTCTGTGAGTGGAAGTCACACATCACAGAGCAGTTTCTCAGAAAGCTTCCTTCCAGATTTCATCTGAGGATATATCCTTTTTCACCATAGCCCTCTATGGGCTTCCAAATATCACTTTGCCAATTCCACAAGAACTGTCTTAGCATAAGGCTTCTTGAGGGGAAAGCTGTAACTCTGTGAGATGATTTCACAGAACACAAAGAAGTTTCTCAGAAAGCTTCTTTCTCTTTGTTATCGGAGGATGTTTCCTTTGGCCCTATAGTCTTCAAAGGGATCCGAAATATCTGTTCTCAGATTCCACAGAAATAAGGCTAGCAAAGAGATACACGAAATACAGATGTAACTCTGTGAGTGGAAGTCATACATCACTGAGCAGTTTCTCAGAAAGCTTCTTTCCAGATTTCATCTGAGGATTTTTCCTTTTTCACCATAGCCCTCTATGGGCTTACAAATATCACTTTGCCAATTCCACAAGAACTGTCTTGGCGAAAGGCTTCTTGAGGGGAAAGCTGTAAGTCTGTGAGATGATTTCACAGAAGATAAAGAAGTTTCTCAGAAAGCTTCTTTCTCTTTGTTATCTGAGGATATTTCCTTTGGCCCTATAGTCTTCAAGGGGATCCGAAATATCTGTTCTCAGATTCCACAGAAATAAGGCTAGCAAAGAGATCCACGAAATACAGATGTAACTCTGTGAGTGGAAGTCACACATCACAGAGCAGTTTCTCAGAAAGCTTCTTTCCAGATTTCATCTGAGGATATTTCCTTATTCACCATAGCCCTCTATGGGCTTCCAAATATCACTTTGCCAATTCCACAAGAACTGTCTTAGCGAAAGGCTTCTTGAGGGGAAAGCTGTAACTCTGTGAGATGATTTCACAGAACACAAAGAAGTTTCTCAGAAAGCTTCTTTCTCTTTGTTATCGGTGGATATTTCCTTTGGCCCTATAGTCTTCAAGGGGATCCGAAATATCTGTTCTCAGATTCCACAGAAATAAGGCTAGCAAAGAGATCCACCAAATACAGATGTAACTCTGTGAGTGGAAGTCACACATCAAAGAGCAGTTTCTCAGAAAGCTTCTTTCCAGATTTCATCTGAGGATATTTCCTTTTTCACCATAGCCCTCTAAGGGCTTTCAAATATCACTTTGCCAATTCCACAAGAACTGTCTTAGCGAAAGGCTTCTTGAGGGGAAAGCTGTAACTCTGTGAGATGATTTCACAGAACACAAAGAAGTTTCTCAGAAAGCTTCTTTCTCTTTGTTATCGGAGGATATTTCCTTTGGCCCTATAGTCTTCACAGGGATCCGAAATATCTGTTCTCAGATTCCACAGAAATAAGGCTAGCAAAGAGATCCACGAAATACAGATGTAACTCTGTGAGTGGAAGTCACATATCACAGAGCAGTTTCTCAGAAAGCTTCTTTCCAGATTTCATCTGAGGATATTTCCTTTTTCACCATAGCCCTCTATGGGCTTCCAAATATCAATTTGCCAATTCCACAAGAACTGTCTTAGCGAAAGGCTTCTTGAGGGGAAAGCTGTAACTCTGTGAGATGATTTCACCGAACACAAAGAAGTTTCTCAGAAAGCTTCTTTCTCTTTGTTATCGGAGGATATTTCCTTTGGCCCTATAGTCTTCAAAGGGATCCGAAATATGTGATCTCAGATTCCACAGAAATAAGGCTTAGCAAAGAGATCCACGAAATACAGATGTAACTCTGTGAGATGAATGAACAGAACACTAAGCAATTTCTCCGAAAGCTTCTTTCCCGATTTCATCTGAGGATATTTCCTTTTTCACCATAGACCTCTATGGGCTTCCAAATATCACTTTGCCAATTCCACAAGAACTGTCTTAGCGAGAGGCTTCTTGAGGGGAAAGCTGTAACTCTGTGAGATGACTTCAGAGAACACAAAGAAGTTTCACAGAAAGCTTCTTTCCCTTTGTTATCGGAGGATATTTCCTTTGGCCCTATAGTCTTCAATGGGATCCGAAATATCTGTTCTCAGATTCCACAGAAATAAGGCTTGCAAAGAGATCCACGAAATACAGTTGTAACTCTGTGAGATGAACGAACAGAACACTAAGCGGTTTCTCCGAAAGCTTCTTTCCCGATTTCATGTGAGGATATTTCCTTTTTCACCATAGCCCTCTATGGGCTTCCAAATATCACTTGGCCAATTCCACAAGAACTGTCTTAGCGAAAGGCTTCTTGAGGGGAAAGCTGTAACTCTGTGAAATGATTTCACAGAACACAAAGAGGTTTCTCAGAAAGCTTCTTTCTCTTTAATATCGGAGGATATTTCCTTTGGCCCTTTAGTCTTCAAAGGGATCCGAAATATCTGTTCTCAGATTCCACAGAAATAAGGCTAGCAAAGAGATCCACGAAATACAGATGTAACTCTGTGAGTGGAAGTCACACATCACAGAGCAGTTTCTCAGAATGCTTCTTTCCAGATTTCATCTGAGGATATTTCCTTTTTCACCATAGCCCTCTATGGGCTTCCAAATATCACTTTGCCAATTCCACAAGAACTGTCTTAGCGAAAGGATTCTTGAGGGGAAAGCTGTAACTCTGTGAGATGATTTCACCGAACACAAAGAAGTTTCTCAGAAAGCTTCTTTCTCTTTGTTATTGGAGGATATTTCCTTTGGCCCTATAGTCTTCAAAGGGATCCGAAATATCTGTTCTCAGATTCCACAGAAATAAGGCTAGCAAAGAGATCCACGAAATACTGATGTAACTCTGTGAGTGGAAGTCACACATCACAGAGCAGTTTCTCAGAAAGCTTCTTTCCAGATTTCATCTGAGGATATTTCCTTTTTCACCATAGCCCTCTATGGGCTTCCAAATACCACTTTGCCAATTCCACAAGAACTGTCTTAGCGAAAGGCTTCTTGAGGGGAAAGCTGTAACACTGTGAGATGATTTCACAGAACACAAAGAAGTTTCTCAGAAAGCTTCTTTCTCTTTGTTATCGGAGGATATTTCCTTTGGCCCTATAGTCTTCAAAGGGATCCGAAATATCTGTTCTCAGATTCCACAGAAATAAGGCTAGCAAAGAGATCCACGAAATACAGATGTAACTCTGTGAGTGGAAGTCAGACATCGCAGAGCAGTTTCTCAGAAAGCTTCTTTCCAGATTTCATCTGAGGATATTTCCTTTTTCACAGTAGCCATCTATGGGCTTCCAAATATCACTTTGCCAATTCCACAAGAACTGTCTTAGCGAAAGGCTTCCTGTGTGGAAAGCTGTAACTCTGTGAGAGGATTTCACAGAACACAAAGAAGGTTCTCAGAAAGCTTCTTTCTCTTTGTTATAGGTGGATATTTCCTTTGGCCCTATAGTCTTCAAGGGGATCCGAAATATCTGTTCTCAGATTCCACAGAAATAAGGCTAGCAAAGACATTCACGAAATACAGATGTAACTCTGTGAGTGGAAGTCACACATCACAGAGCAGTTTCTCAGAAAGCTTCTTTCCAGATTTCATCTGAGGATATTTCCTTTTTCACCATAGCCCTCTAAGGGCTTCCAAATATCACTTTGCCAATTCCACAAGAACTGTCTTAGCGAAAGGCTTCTTGAGGGGAAAGCTGTAACTCTGTGAGATGATTTCACAGAACACAAAGAAGTTTCTCAGAAACCTTCTTTCTCTTTGTTATCGGAGGATATTTCCTTTCGCCCTATAGTCTTCAAAGGGATCCGAAATATCTGTTCTCAGATTCCACAGAAATAAGGCTAGCAAAGAGATCCACGAAATACAGATGTAACTCTCTGTGTGGAAGTCACACATCACAGAGCAGTTTCTCAGAAAGCTTCTTTCCAGATTTAATCTGAGGATATTTCCTTTTTCACCATAGCTCTCTATGGGCTTCCAAATATCACTTTGCCAATTCCACAAGAACTGTCTTAGCGAAAGGCTTCTTGAGGGGAAAGCTGTAACTCTGTGAGATGATTTCACAGAACACAAAGAAGGTTCTCAGAAACCTTCTTTCTCTTTGTTATCGGTGGATATTTCCTTTGGCCCTATAGTCTACAAGGGGATCCGAAATATCTGTTCTCAGATTCCACAGAAATAAGGCTAGCAAAGAGATCCACGAAATACAGATGTAACTCTGTGAGTGGAAGTCACACATCACAGAGCAGTTTCTCAGAAAGCTTCTTTCCAGATTTCATCTGAGGATATTTCCTTTTTCACCATAGCCCTCTAAGGGCTTCCAAATATCACTTTGCCAATTCCACAAGAACTGTCTTAGCGAAAGGCTTCTTGAGGGGAAAGCTGTAACTCTGTGAGATGATTTCACAGAACACAAAGAAGTTTCTCAGAAAGCTTCTTTCTCTTTGTTATCGGAGGATATTTCCTTTGGCCCTATAGTCTTCAAAGGGATCCGAAATATCTGTTCTGAGATTCCACAGAAATAAGGCTAGCAAAGAGTTCCACGAAATACAGATGTAACTCTGTGAGTGGAAGTCACACATCACAGAGCAGTTTCTCAGAAAGCTTCCTTCCAGATTTCATCTGAGGATATTTCCTTTTTCACCATAGCCCTCTATGGGCTTCCAAATATCACTTTGCCAATTCCACAAGAACTGTCTTAGCGAAAGGCTTCTTGAGGGGAAAGCTGTAACTCTGTGAGATGATTTCACAGAACACAAAGAAGTTTCTCAGAAGGCTTCTTTCTCTTTGTTATCGGAGGATATTTCCTTTGTCCCTATAGTTTTCAAAGGGATCCGAAATATCTGTTCTCAGATTCCACAGAAATGAGGCTAGCAAAGAGATCCACGAAATACTGATGTAACTCTGTGAGTGGAAGTCACACATCACAGAGCAGTTTCTCAGAAAGCTTCTTTCCAGATTTCATCTGAGGATATTTCCTTTTTCACCATAGCCCTCTAAGGGCTTCCAAATATCACTTTGCCAATTCCACAAGAACTGTCTTAGCGAAAGGCTTCTTGAGGGGAAAGCTGTAACTCTGTGAGATGATTTCACAGAACACAAAGAAGTTTCTCAGAAAGCTTCTTTCTCTTTGTTATCGGAGGATATTTTCTTTGTCCCTATAGTCTTCAAAGGGATCCGAAATATCTGTTCTGAGATTCCACAGAAATAAGGCTAGCAAAGAGATCCACGAAGTGCAGATGTAACTCTGTGAGTGGAAGTCAGACATCGCAGAGCAGTTTCTCAGAAAGTTTCTTTCCAGATTTCATCGGAGGATATTTCCTTTTTCACATTAGCCCTCTATGGGCTTCCAAATATCACTTTGCCAATTCCATAAGAACTGTCTTAGCGATAGGCTTCTTGAGGGGAAAGCTGTAAGTCTGTGAGATGATTTCACAGAAGATAAAGAAGTTTCTCAGAAAGCTTCTTTCTCTTTGTTATCGGAGGATATTTCCTTTGGCCCTATAGTCTTCAAGGGGATCCGAAATATCTGTTCTCAGATTCCACAGAAATAAGGCTAGCAAAGAGATCCACGAAATACAGATGTAACTCTGTGAGTGGAAGTCACACATCACAGAGCAGTTTCTCAGAAAGCTTCTTTCCAGATTTCATCTGAGGATATTTCCTTTTTCACCATAGCCCTCTAAGGGCTTCCAAATATCACTTTGCCAATTCCACAAGAACTGTTTTAGCGAAAGGCTTCTTGAGGGGAAAGCTGTAACTCTGTGAGATGATTTCACAGAACACAAAGAAGTTTCTCAGAAAGCTTCTTTCTCTTTGTTATCGGAGGATATTTCCTTTGGCCCTATAGTCTTCAAAGGGATCCGAAATATCTGTTCTCAGATTCCACAGAAATAAGGCTAGCAAAGAGATCCACGAAATACAGATGTAACTCTGTGAGTGGAAGTCACATATCACAGAGCAGTTTCTCAGAAAGCTTCTTTCCAGATTTCATCTGAGGATATTTCCTTTTTCACCATAGCCCTCTATGGGCTTCCAAATATCAATTTGCCAATTCCACAAGAACTGTCTTAGCGAAAGGCTTCTTGAGGGGAAAGCTGTAACTCTGTGAGATGATTTCACCGAACACAAAGAAGTTTCTCAGAAAGCTTCTTTCTCTTTGTTATCGGAGGATATTTCCTTTGGCCCTATAGTCTTCAAAGGGATCCGAAATATGTGATCTCAGATTCCACAGAAATAAGGCTTAGCAAAGAGATCCACGAAATACAGATGTAACTCTGTGAGATGAATGAACAGAACACTAAGCAATTTCTCCGAAAGCTTCTTTCCCGATTTCATCTGAGGATATTTCCTTTTTCACCATAGCTCTCTATGGGCTTCCAAATATCACTTTGCCAATTCCACAAGAACTGTCTTAGCGAGAGGCTTCTTGAGGGGAAAGCTGTAACTCTGTGAGATGACTTCAGAGAACACAAAGAAGTTTCACAGAAAGCTTCTTTCCCTTTGTTATCGGAGG
The DNA here is from genome assembly GCF_049350105.2 of Macaca mulatta. Taxonomy (NCBI): domain Eukaryota; kingdom Metazoa; phylum Chordata; class Mammalia; order Primates; family Cercopithecidae; genus Macaca; species Macaca mulatta. Next base: position 46,677,674 of record NC_133413.1, read on the forward strand.
ATATTTCCTTTGGCCCTATAGTCTTCAAAGGGATCCGAAATATCTGTTCTCAGATTCTACAGAAATAAGGCTTCCAAAGAGATCCACGAAATACAGTTGTAACTCTGTGAGATGAACGAACAGAACACTAAGCGGTTTCTCCGAAAGCTTCTTTCCCGATTTCATGTGAGGATATTTCCTTTTTCACCATAGCCCTCTATGGGCTTCCAAATATCACTTTGCCAATTCCACAAGAACTGTCTTAGCGAAAGGCTTCTTGAGGGGAAAGCTGTAACTCTGTGAAATGATTTCACAGAACACAAAGAGGTTTCTCAGAAAGCTTCTTTCTCTTTAATATCGGAGGATATTTCCTTTGGCCCTTTAGTCTTCAAAGGGATCCGAAATATCTGTTCTCAGATTCCACAGAAATAAGGCTAGCAAAGAGATCCACGAAATACAGATGTAACTCTGTGAGTGGAAGTCACACATCACAGAGCAGTTTCTCAGAATGCTTCTTTCCAGATTTCATCTGAGGATATTTCCTTTTTCACCATAGCCATCTATGGGCTTCCAAATATCACTTTGCCAATTCCACAAGAACTGTCTTAGCGAAAGGATTCTTGAGGGGAAAGCTGTAACTCTGTGAGATGATTTCACCGAACACAAAGAAGTTTCTCAGAAAGCTTCTTTCTCTTTGTTATTGGAGGATATTTCCTTTGGCCCTATAGTCTTCAAAGGGATCCGAAATATCTGTTCTCAGATTCCACAGAAATAAGGCTAGCAAAGAGATCCACGAAATACTGATGTAACTCTGTGAGTGGAAGTCACACATCACAGAGCAGTTTCTCAGAAAGCTTCTTTCCAGATTTCATCTGAGGATATTTCCTTTTTCACCATTGCCCTCTATGGGCTTCCAAATATCACTTTGCCAATTCCACAAGAACTGTCTTAGCGAAAGGCTTCTTGAGGGGAAAGCTGTAACACTGTGAGATGATTTCAAAGAACACAAAGAAGTTTCTCAGAAAGCTTCTTTCTCTTTGTTATCGGAGGATATTTCCTTTGGCCCTATAGTCTTCAAAGGGATCCGAAATATCTGTTCTCAGATTCCACAGAAATAAGGCTAGCAAAGAGATCCACGAAATACAGATGTAACTCTGTGAGTGGAAGTCAGACATCGCAGAGCAGTTTCTCAGAAAGCTTCTTTCCAGATTTCATCTGAGGATATTTCCTTTTTCACAGTAGCCATCTATGGGCTTCCAAATATCACTTTGCCAATTCCACAAGAACTGTCTTAGCGAAAGGCTTCCTGTGTGGAAAGCTGTAACTCTGTGAGAGGATTTCACAGAACACAAAGAAGGTTCTCAGAAAGCTTCTTTCTCTTTGTTATCGGAGGATATTTCCTTTGGCCCTATAGTCTTCAAGGGGATCCGAAATATCTGTTCTCAGATTCCACAGAAATAAGGCTAGCAAAGAGATTCACGAAATACAGATGTAACTCTGTGAGTGGAAGTCACACATCACAGAGCAGTTTCTCAGAAAGCTTCTTTCCAGATTTCATCTGAGGATATTTCCTTTTTCACCATAGCCCTCTAAGGGCTTCCAAATATCACTTTGCCAATTCCACAAGAACTGTCTTAGCAAAAGGCTTCTTGAGGGGAAAGCTGTAACTCTGTGAGATGATTTCACAGAACACAAAGAAGTTTCTCAGAAACCTTCTTTCTCTTTGTTATCGGAGGATATTTCCTTTCGCCCTATAGTCTTCAAAGGGATCCGAAATATCTGTTCTCAGATTCCACAGAAATAAGGCTAGCAAAGAGATCCACGAAATACAGATGTAACTCCCTGTGTGGAAGTCACACATCACAGAGCAGTTTCTCAGAAAGCTTCTTTCCAGATTTAATCTGAGGATATTTCCTTTTTCACCATAGCTCTCTATGGGCTTCCAAATATCACTTTGCCAATTCCACAAGAACTGTCTTAGCGAAAGGCTTCTTGAGGGGAAAGCTGTAACTCTGTGAGATGATTTCACAGAACACAAAGAAGGTTCTCAGAAACCTTCTTTCTCTTTGTTATCGGTGGATATTTCCTTTGGCCCTATAGTCTTCAAGGGGATCCGAAATATCTGTTCTCAGATTCCACAGAAATAAGGCTAGCAAAGAGATCCACGAAATACAGATGTAACTCTGTGAGTGGAAGTCACACATCACAGAGCAGTTTCTCAGAAAGCTTCTTTCCAGATTTCATCTGAGGATATTTCCTTTTTCACCATAGCCCTCTAAGGGCTTCCAAATATCACTTTGCCAATTCCACAAGAACTGTCTTAGCGAAAGGCTTCTTGAGGGGAAAGCTGTAACTCTGTGAGATGATTTCACAGAACACAAAGAAGTTTCTCAGAAAGCTTCTTTCTCTTTGTTATCGGAGGATATTTCCTTTGGCCCTATAGTCTTCAAAGGGATCCGAAATATCTGTTCTCAGATTCCACAGAAATAAGGCTAGCAAAGAGTTCCACAAAATACAGATGTAACTCTGTGAGTGGAAGTCAGACATCGCAGAGCAGTTTCTCAGAAAGTTTCTTTCCAGATTTCATCGGAGGATATTTCCTTTTTCACATTAGCCCTCTAAGGGCTTCCAAATATCACTTTGCCAATTCCACAAGAACTGTCTTACCGATAGGCTTCTTGAGGGGTAAGCTGTAACTCTGTGAGATGATTTCACAGAACACAAAGAAGTTTCTCAGAAAGCTTCTTTCTCTTTGTTATCGGAGGATATTTCCTTTGGCCCTATAGTCTTCAAGGGGATCCGAAATATCTGTTCTCAGATTCCACAGAAATAAGGCTAGCAAAGAGATCCACGAAATACAGATGTAACTCTCTGTGTGGAAGTCACACATCACAGAGCAGTTTCTCAGAAAGCTTCTTTCCAGATTTAATCTGAGGATATTTCCTTTTTCACCATAGCTCTCTATGGGCTTCCAAATATCACTTTGCCAATTCCACAAGAACTGTCTTAGCGAAAGGCTTCTTGAGGGGAAAGCTGTAACTCTGTGAGATGATTTCACAGAACACAAAGAAGGTTCTCAGAAACCTTCTTTCTCTTTGTTATCGGTGGATATTTCCTTTGGCCCTATAGTCTTCAAGGGGATCCGAAATATCTGTTCTCAGATTCCACAGAAATAAGGCTAGCAAAGAGATCCACGAAATACAGATGTAACTCTGTGAGTGGAAGTCACACATCACAGAGCAGTTTCTCAGAAAGCTTCCTTCCAGATTTCATCTGAGGATATTTCCTTTTTCACCATAGCCCTCTATGGGCTTCCAAATATCACTTTGCCAATTCCACAAGAACTGTCTTAGCGAAAGGCTTCTTGAGGGGAAAGCTGTAACTCTGTGAGATGATTTCACAGAACACAAAGAAGTTTCTCAGAAAGCTTCTTTCTCTTTGTTATCGGAGGATGTTTCCTTTGGCCCTATAGTCTTCAAAGGGATCCGAAATATCTGTTCTCAGATTCCACAGAAATATGGCTAGCAAAGAGATACACGAAATACAGATGTAACTCTGTGAGTGGAAGTCATACATCACAGAGCAGTTTCTCAGAAAGCTTCTTTCCAGATTTCATCTGAGGATTTTTCCTTTTTCACCATAGCCCTCTAAGGGCTTCCAAATATCACTTTGCCAATTCCACAAGAACTGTCTTAGCGAAAGGCTTCTTGAGGGGAAAGCTGTAACTCTGTGAAATGATTTCACAGAACACAAAGAGGTTTCTCAGAAAGCTTCTTTCTCTTTAATATCGGAGGATATTTCCTTTGGCCCTTTAGTCTTCAAAGGGATCCGAAATATCTGTTCTCAGATTCCACAGAAATAAGGCTAGCAAAGAGATCCACGAAATACAGATGTAACTCTGTGAGTGGAAGTCAGACATCGCAGAGCAGTTTCTCAGAAAGCTTCTTTCCAGATTTCATCTGAGGATATTTCCTTTTTCACATTAGCCCTCTATGGGCTTCCAAATATCACTTTGCCAATTCCACAAGAACTGTCTTAGCGAAAGGCTTCCTGAGTGGAAAGCTGTAACTCTGTGAGATGATTTCACAGAACACAAAGAAGTTTCTCAGAAAGCTTCTTTCTCTTTGTTATCGGAGGATATTTCCTTTGGCCCTATAGTCTTCAAAGGGATCCGAAATATCTGTTCTCAGATTCCACAGAAATAAGGCTAGCAAAGAGATCCACGAAATACAGATGTAACTCTGTGAGATGAACGAACAGAACACTAAGCGGTTTCTCCGAAAGCTTCTTTCCCGATTTCATGTGAGGATATTTCCTTTTTCACCATAGCCCTCTATGGGCTTCCAAATATCACTTTGCCAATTCCACAAGAACTGTCTTAGCGAAAGGCTTCTTGAGGGGAAAGCTGTAACTCTGTGAAATGATTTCACAGAACACAAAGAAGTTTCTCAGAAAGCTTCTTTCTCTTTGTTATCGGAGGATATTTCCTTTGGCCCTTTAGTCTTCAAAGGGATCCGAAATATCTGTTCTCAGATTCCACAGAAATAAGGCTAGCAAAGAGATCCACGAAATACAGATGTAACTCTGTGAGTGGAAGTCACACTTCACAGAGCAGTTTCTCAGAATGCTTCTTTCCAGATTTCATCTGAGGATATTTCCTTTTTCACCATAGCCCTCTATGGGCTTCAAAATGTCACTTTGCCAATTCCACAAGAACTGTCTTAGCGAAAGGCTTCTTGAGGGGAAAGCTGTAACTCTGTGAGATGATTTCACAGAACACAAAGAAGTTTCTCAGAAGGCTTCTTTCTCTTTGTTATCGGAGGATATTTCCTTTGTCCCTATAGTTTTCAAAGGGATCCGAAATATCTGTTCTCAGATTCCACAGAAATGAGGCTAGCAAAGAGATCCACGAAATACTGATGTAACTCTGTGAGTGGAAGTCACACATCACAGAGCAGTTTCTCAGAAAGCTTCTTTCCAGATTTAATCTGAGGATATTTCCTTTTTCACCATAGCCCTCTAAGGGCTTCCAAATATCACTTTGCCAATTCCACAAGAACTGTCTTAGCGAAAGGCTTCTTGAGGGGAAAGCTGTAACTCTGTGAGATGATTTCACAGAACACAAAGAAGTTTCTCAGAAAGCTTCTTTCTCTTTGTTATCGGAGGATATTTTCTTTGTCCCTATAGTCTTCAAAGGGATCCGAAATATCTGTTCTGAGATTCCACAGAAATAAGGCTAGCAAAGAGATCCACGAAGTACAGATGTAACTCTGTGAGTGGAAGTCAGACATCGCAGAGCAGTTTCTCAGAAAGTTTCTTTCCAGATTTCATCGGAGGATATTTCCTTTTTCACATTAGCCCTCTATGGGCTTCCAAATATCACTTTGCCAATTCCACAAGAACTGTCTTAGCGAAAGGCTTCTTGAGGGGAAAGCTGTAACTCTGTGAGATGATTTCACCGAATACAAAGAAGATTCTCAGAAAGCTTCTTTCTCTTTGTTATCGGAGGATATTTCCTTTGGCCCTATAGTCTTCAAAGGGATCCGAAATATGTGATCTCAGATTCCACAGAAATAAGGCTTAGCAAAGAGATCCACGAAATACAGATGTAACTCTGTGAGATGAATGAACAGAACACTAAGCAATTTCTTCGAAAGCTTCTTTCCCGATTTCATCTGAGGATATTTCCTTTTTCACCATAGACCTCTATGGGCTTCCAAATATCACTTTGCCAATTCCACAAGAACTGTCTTAGCGAGAGGCTTCTTGAGCGGAAAGCTGTAACTCTGTGAGATGACTTCAGAGAACACAAAGAAGTTTCACAGAAAGCTTCTTTCCCTTTGTTATCGGAGGATATTTCCTTTGGCCCTATAGTCTTCAAAGGGATCCGAAATATCTGTTCTCAGATTCCACAGAAATAAGGCTTGCAAAGAGATCCACGAAATACAGTTGTAACTCTGTGAGATGAACGAACAGAACACTAAGCGGTTTCTCCGAAAGCTTCTTTCCCGATTTCATGTGAGGATATTTCCTTTTTCACCATAGCCCTCTATGGGCTTCCAAATATCACTTTGCCAATTCCACAAGAACTGTCTTAGCGAAAGGCTTCTTGAGGGGAAAGCTGTAACTCTGTGAAATGATTTCACAGAACACAAAGAGGTTTCTCAGAAAGCTTCTTTCTCTTTAATATCGGAGGATATTTCCTTTGGCCCTATAGTCTTCAAAGGGATCCGAAATATCTCTTCTCAGATTCCACAGAAATAAGGCTAGCAAAGATATCCACGAAATACAGATGTAACTCTGTGAGTGGAAGTCACATATCACAGAGCAGTTTCTCAGAAAGCTTGTTTCCAGATTTCATCTGAGGATATTTCCTTTTTCACCATAGCCCTCTATGGGCTTCCAAATATCACTTTGCCAATTCCACAAGAACTGTCTTAGCGAAAGGCTTCTTGAGGGGAAAGCTGTAACTCTGTGAGATGATTTCACCGAACACAAAGAAGTTTCTCAGAAAGCTTCTTTCTCTTTGTTATCGGAGGATATTTCCTTTGGCCCTATATTCTTCAAAGGGATCCGAAATATGTGATCTCAGATTCCACAGAAATAAGGCTTAGCAAAGAGATCCACGAAATACAGATGTGACTCTGTGAGATGAATGAACAGAACACTAAGCAGTTTCTCCGAAAGCTTCGTTCCCGATTTCATCTGAGGATATTTCCTTTTTCACCATAGACCTCTATGGGCTTCCAAATATCACTTTGCCAATTCCACAAGAACTGTCTTAGCGAGAGGCTTCTTGAGGGGAAAGCTGTAACTCTGTGAGACGACTTCAGAGAACACAAAGAAGTTTCACAGAAAGCTTCTTTCCCTTTGTTATCGGAGGATATTTAATTTGGCCCTATACTCTTCAAAGGGATCCGAAATATCTGTTCTCAGATTTCACAGAAATAAGGCTTGCAAAGATATCCACGAAATACAGATGTAACTCTGTGAGATGAACGAACAGAACACTAAGCGGTTTCTCCGAAAGCTTCTTTCTCGATTTCATGTGAGGATATTTCCTTTTTCACCATAGCCCTCTATGGGCTTCCAAATATCACTTTGCCAATTCCACAAGAACTGTCTTAGCGAAAGGCTTCTTGAGGGGAAAGCTGTAACTCTGTGAAATGATTTCACAGAACACAAAGAGGTTTCTCAGAATGCTTCATTCTCTTTAATATCGGAGGATATTTCCTTTGGCCCTTTAGTCTTCAAAGGGATCAGAAATATCTGTTCTCAGATTCCACAGAAATAAGGCTAGCAAAGAGATCCACGAAATACAGATGTAACTCTGTGAGTGGAAGTCACACATCACAGAGCAGTTTCTCAGAATGCTTCTTTCCAGATTTCATGTGAGGATATTTCCTTTTTCACCATAGCCCTCTATGGGCTTCCAAATATCACTTTGCCAATTCCACAAGAACTGTCTTAGCGAAAGGCTTCTTGAGGGGAAAGCTGTAACTCTGTGAAAAGATTTCGCAGAACACAAAGAAGTTTCTCAGAAAGCTTCTTTCTCTTTGCTATCGGAGGATATTTCCTTTGGCCCTTTAGTCTTCAAAGGGATCCGAAATATCTGTTCTCAGATTCCACAGAAATAAGGCTAGCAAAGAGATCCACGAAATACAGATGTAACTCTGTGAGATGAATCAACAGAACACTACGCAGTTTCTCAGAATGCTTCTTTCCCGATTTCATCTGAGGATACTTCCTTTTTCACCATAGCCCTCTATGGGCTTCCAAATATCACTTTGCCAATTCCACAAGTACAGTCTTAGCGAAAGGCTTCTTGAGGGGAAAGCTGTAACTCTGTGAGATGATTTCACCGAACACAGAGAAGTTTCTCAGAAAGCTTCTTTCTCTTTGTTATCGGAGGATATTTCCTTTGGCCTTGTAGTCTTCAAAGGGATCCGAAATATCTGTTCTCAGATTCCACAGAAATAAGGCTAGCAAAGAGATCCACGAAATACAGATGTAACTCTGTGAGTGGAAGTCACACATCACAGAGCAGTTTCTCAGAATGCTTCTTTCCAGATTTCATCTGAGGATATTTCCTTTTTCACCATAGCCCTCTATGGGCTTCCAAATATCACTTTGCCAATTCCACAAGAACTGTCTTAGCGAAAGGCTTCTTGAGGGGAAAGCTGTAACTCTGTGAGATGATTTCACAGAACACAAAGAGGTTACTCAGAAAGCTTCTTTCTCTTTGTTATTGGAGGATATTTCCTTTGGCCCTATCGTCTTCAAAGGGATCCGAAATATCTGTTCTCAGATTCCACAGAAATAAGGCTAGCAAAGAGATCCACGAAATACTGATGTAACTCTGTGAGTGGAAGTCACACATCACAGAGCAGTTTCTCAGAAAGCTTCTTTCCAGATTTCATCTGAGGATATTTCCTTTTTCACATTAGCCCTCTATGGGCTTCCAAATATCACTTTGCCAATTCCACAAGAACTGTCTTAGCGAAAGGCTTCTTGAGGGGAAAGCTGTAACTCTGTGAGATGATTTCACAGAACCCAAAGAAGTTTCTCACAAAGCTTCCTTCTCTTTGTTATCGGAGGATATTTCCTTTGGCCCTGTAGTCTTCAAAGGGATCCGAAATATCTGTTCTCAGATTCCACAGAAATAAGGCTAGCAAAGAGATCCACGAAATACAGATGTAACTCTGTGAGTGGAAGTCAGACATCGCAGAGCAGTTTCTCAGAAAGCTTCTTTCCAGATTTCATCTGAGGATATTTCCTTTTTCACATTAGCCATCTATGGGCTTCCAAATATCACTTTGCCAATTCCACAAGAACTGTCTTAGCGAAAGGCTTCCTGTGTTGAAAGCTGTAACTCTGTGAGATGATTTCACAGAACACAAAGAAGGTTCTCAGAAAGCTTCTTTCTCTTTGTTTTCGGTGGATATTTCCTTTGGCCCTATAGTCTTCAAGGGGATCCGAAATATCTGTTCTCAGATTCCACAGAAATAAGGCTAGCAAAGAGATCCACGAAATACAGATGTAACTCTGTGAGTGGAAGTCACACATCACAGAGCAGTTTCTCAGAAAGCTTCTTTCCAGATTTCATCTGAGGATATTTCCTTTTTCACCATAGCCCTCTAAGGGCTTCCAAATATCACTTTGCCAATTCCACAAGAACTGTATTAGCGAAAGGCTTCTTGAGGGGAAAGCTGTAACTCTGTGAGATGATTTCACAGAACACAAAGAAGTTTCTCAGAAAGTTCTTTCTCTTTGTTATCGGAGGATATTTCCTTTGGCCCTATAGTCTTCAAAGGGATCCTAAATATCTGTTCTCAGATTCCACAGAAATAAGGCTAGCAAAGAGATCCACGAAATACAGATGTAACTCTCTGTGTGGAAGTCACACATCACAGAGCAGTTTCTCAGAAAGCTTCTTTCCAGATTTCATCTGAGGATATTTCCTTTTTCACCATAGCCCTCTAAGGGCTTCCAAATATCACTTTGCCAATTCCACAAGAACTGTATTAGCGAAAGGCTTCTTGAGGGGAAAGCTGTAACTCTGTGAGATGATTTCACAGAACACAAAGAAGTTTCTCAGAAAGTTCTTTCTCTTTGTTATCGGTGGATATTTCCTTTGGCCCTATAGTCTTCAAGGGGATCCGAAATATCTGTTCTCAGATTCCACAGAAATAAGGCTAGCCAAGAGATCCACGAAATACAGATGTAACTCTGTGAGTGGAAGTCACACATCACAGAGCAGTTTCTCAGAAAGCTTCTTTCCAGATTTCATCTGAGGATATTTCCTTTTTCACCATAGCCCTCTAAGGGCTTCCAAATATCACTTTGCCAATTCCACAAGAACTGTCTTAGCGAAAGGCTTCTTGAGGGGAAAGCTGTAACTCTGTGAGATGATTTCACAGAACACAAAGAAGTTTCTCAGAAAGCTTCTTTCTCTTTGTTATCGGAGGATATTTCCTTTGGCCCTATAGGCTTCAAAGGGATCCGAAATGTCTGTTCTCAGATTCCACAGAAATAAGGCAAGCAAAGAGATCCACTAAATACAGATGTAACTCTCTGTGTGGAAGTCACACATCACAGAGCAGTTTCTCAGAAAGCTTCTTTCCAGATTTAATCTGAGGATATTTCCTTTTTCACCATAGCTCTCTATGGGCTTCCAACTATCACTTTGCTAATTCCACAAGAACTGTCTTTGCGAAAGGATTCTTGAGGGGAAAGCTGTAACTCTGTGAGATGATTTCACAGAACACAAAGAAGTTTCTCAGAAAGCTTCTTTCTCTTTGTTATCGGAGGATATTTCCTTTGGCCCTATAGTCTTCAAAGGGATCCGAAATATGTGATCTCAGATTCCACAGAAATAAGGCTTAGCAAAGAGATCCACGAAATACAGATGTGACTCTGTGAGATGAATGAACAGAACACTAAGCAGTTTCTCCGAAAGCTTCTTTCCCGATTTCATCTGAGGATATTTCCTTTTTCACCATAGACCTCTATGGGCTTCCAAATATCACTTTGCCAATTCCACAAGAACTGTCTTAGCGAGAGGCTTCTTGAGGGGAAAGCTGTAACTCTGTGAGATGACTTCACAGAACACAAAGAGGTTTCTCAGAAAGCTTCTTTCTCTTTAATATCGGAGGATATTTCCTTTGGCCCTTTAGTCTTCAAAGGGATCCGAAATATCTGTTCTCAGATTCCACAGAAATAAGGCTAGCAAAGAGATCCACGAAATACAGATGTAACTCTGTGAGTGGAAGTCACACATCACAGAGCAGTTTCTCAGAATGCTTCTTTCCAGATTTCATCTGAGGATATTTCCTTTTTCACCATAGCCCTCTATGGGCTTCCAAATATCACTTTGCCAATTCCACAAGAACTGTCTTAGCGAAAGGCTTCTTGAGGGGAAAGCTGTAACTCTGTGAGATGATTTCACAGAACACAAAGAGGTTTCTCAGAAAGCTTCTTTCTCTTTGTTATTGGAGGATATTTCTTTTGGCCCTATAGTCTTCAAAGGGATCCGAAATATCTGTTCTCAGATTCCACAGAAATAAGGCTAGCAAAGAGATCCACGAAATACTGATGTAACTCTGTGAGTGGAAGTCACACATCACAGAGAAGTTTCTCAGAAAGCTTCTTTCCAGATTTCATCTGAGGATATTTCCTTTTTCACATTAGCCCTCTATGGGCTTCCAAATATCACTTTGCCAATTCCACAAGAACTGTCTTAGCGAAAGGCTTCCTGTGTGGAAAGCTGTAACTCTGTGAGATGATTTCACAGAACACAAAGAAGGTTCTCAGAAAGCTTCTTTCTCTTTGTTATCGGTGGATATTTCCTTTGGCCCTATAGTCTTCAAGGGGATCCGAAATATCTGTTCTCAGATTCCACAGAAATAAGGCTAGCAAAGAGATCCACGAAATACAGATGTAACTCTGTGAGTGGAAGTCACACATCACAGAGCAGTTTCTCAGAAAGCTTCTTTCCAGATTTCATCTGAGGATATTTCCTTTTTCACCATAGCCCTCTAAGGGCTACCAAATATCACTTTGCCAATTCCACAAGAACTGTCTTAGCGAAAGGCTTCTTGAGGGGAAAGCTGTAACTCTGTGAGATGATTTCACAGAACACAAAGAAGTTTCTCAGAAAGTTCTTTCTCTTTGTTATCGGAGGATATTTCCTTTGGCCCTATAGTCTTCAAAGGGATCCGAAATATCTGTTCTCAGATTCCACAGAAATAAGGCTAGCAAAGAGATCCAAGAAATACTGATGTAACTCTGTGAGTGGAAGTCACACATCACAGAGCAGTTTCTCAGAAAGCTTCTTTCCAGATTTCATCTGAGGATATTTCCTTTTTCACCATAGCCCACTATGGGCTTCCAAATATCACTTTGCCAATTCCACAAGAACTGTCTTAGCGAAAGGCTTCTTGAGGGGAAAGCTGTAACTCTTTGAGATGATTTCACAGAACACAAAGAAGTTTCTCAGAAAGCTTCTTTCTCTTTGTTATCGGAGGATATTTCCTTTGGCCCTATAGTCTTCAAAGGGATCTGAAATATCTGTTCTCAGATTCCACAGAAATAAGGCTAGCAAAGAGATCCACGAAATACAGATGTAACTCTGTGAGTGGAAGTCAGACATCGCAGAGCAGTTTCTCAGAAAGCTTCTTTCCAGATTTCATCTGAGGATATTTCCTTTTTCACATTAGCCCTCTATGGGCTTCCAAATATCACTTTGCCAATTCCACAAGAACTGTCTTAGCGAAAGGCTTCCTGAGTGGAAAGCTGTAACTCTGTGAGATGATTTCACAGAACTCAGAGAAGTTTCTCAGAAAGCTTCTTTCTCTTTGTTATCGGAGGATATTTCCTTTGGCCCTATAGTCTTCAAAGGGATCCGAAATATCTCTTCTCAGATTCCACAGAAATAAGGCTAGCAAAGAGATCCACGAAATACAGATGTAAATCTGTGAGTGGAAGTCACATATCACAGAGCAGTTTCTCAGAAAGCTTCTTTCCAGATTTCATCTGAGGATATTTCCTCTTTCACCATAGCCCTCTATGGGCTTCCAAATATCACTTTGCCAATTCCACAAGAACTGTCTTAGCGAAAGGCTTCTTGAGGGGAAAGCTGTAACTCTGTGAGATGATTTCACAGAACACAAAGAAGTTTCTCAGAAAGCTTCTTTCTCTTTGTTATCGGAGGATATTTCCTTTGGCCCTATAGTCTTCAAAGGGATCCGAAATATCTGTTCTCAGATTCCACAGAAATAAGGCAAGCAAAGCGATCCATTAAATACAGATGTAACTCTCTGTGTGGAAGTCACATATCACAGAGCAGTTTCTAAGAAAGCTTCTTTCCAGATTTAATCTGAGGATATTTCCTTTTTCACCATAGCTCTCTATGGGCTTCCAACTATCACTTTGCCAATTCCACAAGAACTGTCTTAGCGAAAGGATTCTTGAGGGGAAAGCTGTAACTCTGTGAGATGATTTCACAGAACACAAAGAAGTTTCTCAGAAAGCTTCTTTCTCTTTGTTATCGTAGGATATTTCCTTTGGCCCTATAGTCTTCAAAGGGATCCGAAATATCTGTTCTCAGATTCCACAGAAATAAGGCTAGCAAAGAGATCCACGAAATACAGATGTAACTCTGTGAGTGGAAGTCACACATCACAGAGCAGTTTCTCAGAAAGCTTCTTTCCAGATTTCATCTGAGGATATTTCCTTTTTCACCATAGCCCACTATGGGCTTCCAAATATCACTTTGTCAATTCCACAAGAACTGTCTTAGCGAAAGGCTTCTTGAGGGGAAAGCTGTAACTCTTTGAGATGATTTCACAGAACACAAAGAAGTTTCTCAGAAAGCTTCTTTCTCTTTGTTATCGGAGGATATTTCCTTTGGCCCTATAGTCTTCAAAGGGATCCGAAATATCTGTTCTCAGATTCCACAGAAATAATGCTAGCAAAGAGATCCACGAAATACAGATGTAACTCTGTGAGTGGAAGTCAGACATCGCAGAGCAGTTTCTCAGAAAGCTTCTTTCCAGATTTCATCTGAGGATATTTCCTTTTTCACATTAGCCCTCTATGGGCTTCCAAATATCACTTTGCCAATTCCACAAGAACTGTCTTAGCGAAAGGCTTCCTCAGTGGAAAGCTGTAACTCTGTGAGATGATTTCACAGAACACAAAGAAGTTTCTCAGAAAGCTTCTTTCTCTTTGTTATCGGAGGATATTTCCTTTGGCCCTATAGTCTTCAAAGGGATCCGAAATATCTGTTCTCAGATTCCACAGAAATAAGGCAAGCAAAGAGATCCACTAAATACAGATGTAACTCTCTGTGTGGAAGTCACATATCACAGAGCAGTTTCTAAGAAAGCTTCTTTCCAGATTTAATCTGAGGATATTTCCTTTTTCACCATAGCTCTCTATGGGCTTCCAACTATCACTTTGCCAATTCCACAAGAACTGTCTTAGCGAAAGGATTCTTGAGGGGAAAGCTGTAACTCTGTGAGATGATTTCACAGAACACAAAGAAGTTTCTCAGAAAGCTTCTTTCTCTTTGTTATCGTAGGATATTTCCTTTGGCCCTATAGTCTTCAAAGGGATCCGAAATATCTGTTCTCAGATTCCACAGAAATAAGGCTAGCAAAGAGATCCACGAAATACAGATGTAACTCTGTGAGTGGAAGTCACACATCACAGAGCAGTTTCTCAGAAAGCTTCTTTCCAGATTTCATCTGAGGATATTTCCTTTTTCACCATAGCCCACTATGGGCTTCCAAATATCACTTTGCCAATTCCACAAGAACTGTCTTAGCGAAAGGCTTCTTGAGGGGAAAGCTGTAACTCTTTGAGATGATTTCACAGAACACAAAGAAGTTTCTCAGAAAGCTTCTTTCTCTTTGTTATCGGAGGATATTTCCTTTGGCCCTATAGTCTTCAAAGGGATCCGAAATATCTGTTCTCAGATTCCACAGAAATAATGCTAGCAAAGAGATCCACGAAATACAGATGTAACTCTGTGAGTGGAAGTCAGACATCGCAGAGCAGTTTCTCAGAAAGCTTCTTTCCAGATTTCATCTGAGGATATTTCCTTTTTCACCATAGCCCTCTATGGGCTTCCAAATATCACTTTGCCAATTCCACAAGAACTGTCTTAGCGAAAGGCTTCTTGAGGGGAAAGCTGTAACTCTGTGAGATGATTTCACCGAACACAAAGAAGTTTCTCAGAAAGCTTCTTTCTCTTTGTTATCGGAGGATATTTCCTTTGGCCCTATAGTCTTCAAAGGGATCCGAAATATGTGATCTCAGATTCCACAGAAATAAGGCTTAGCAAAGAGATCCACGAAATACAGATGTGACTCTGTGAGATGAATGAACAGAACACTAAGCAGTTTCTCCGAAAGCTTCTTTCCCGATTTCATCTGAGGATATTTCCTTTTTCACCATAGACCTCTATGGGCTTCCAAATATCACTTTGCCAATTCCACAAGAACTGTCTTAGCGAGAGGCTTCTTGAGGGGAAAACTGTAACTCTGTGAGATGACTTCAGAGAACACAAAGAAGTTTCACAGAAAGCTTCTTTCCCTTTGTTATCGGAGGATATTTCCTTTGGCCCTATAGTCTTCAAAGGGATCCGAAATATCTGTTCTCAGATTCCACAGAAATAAGGCTTGCAAAGAGATCCACGAAATACAGATGTAACTCTGTGAGATGAACGAACAGAACACTAAGCGGTTTCTCCGAAAGCTTCTTTCCCGATTTCATGTGAGGATAATTACTTTTTCACCATAGCCCTCTATGGGCTTCCAAATATCACTTTGCCAATTCCACAAGAACTGTCTTAGCGAAAGGCTTCTTGAGGGGAAAGCTGTAACTCTGTGAAATGATTTCACAGAACACAAAGAGGTTTCTCAGAATGCTTCTTTCTCTTTAATATCGGAGGATATTTCCTTTGGCCCTTTAGTCTTCAAAGGGATCTGAAATATCTGTTCTCAGATTCCACAGAAATAAGGCTAGCAAAGAGATCCACGAAATACAGATGTAACTCTGTGAGTGGAAGTCACACATCACAGAGCAGTTTCTCAGAATGCTTCTTTCCAGATTTCATGTGAGGATATTTCCTTTTTCACCATAGCCCTCTATGGGCTTCCAAATATCACTTTGCCAATTCCACAAGAACTGTCTTAGCGAAAGGCTTCTTGAGGGGAAAGCTGTAACTCTGTGAAAAGATTTCACAGAACACAAAGAAGTTTCTCAGAAAGCTTCTTTCTTTTTGTTATCGGAGGATATTTCCTTTGGCCCTTTAGTCTTCAAAGGGATCCGAAATATCTGTTCTCAGATTCCACAGAAATAAGGGTAGAAAAGAGATCCACGAAATACAGATGTAACTCTGTGAGAAGAAGTCACACTTCACAGAGCAGTTTCTCAGAATGCTTCTTTCCAGATTTCATCTGAGGATATTTCCTTTTTCACCATAGCCCTCTATGGGCTTCAAAATATCACTTTGCCAATTCCACAAGAACTGTCTTAGCGAAAGGCTTCTTGAGGGGAAAGCTGTAACTCTGTGAGATGATTTCACAGAACACAAAGAAGTTTCTCAGAAAGCTTCTTTCTCTTTGTTATCGGAGGATATTTCCTTTGGACCTATAGTCTTCAAAGGGATCCGAAATATCTGTTCTCAGATTCCACAGAAATAAGGCAAGCAAAGAGATCCACTAAATACAGATGTAACTCTCTGTGTGGAAGTCACACATCACAGAGCAGTTTCTCGGAAAGCTTCTTTCCAGATTTAATCTGAGGATATTTCCTTTTTCACCATAGCTCTCTATGGGCTTCCAAATATCACTTTGCCAATTCCACAAGAACTGTCTTAGCGAAAGGATTCTTGAGGGGAAAGCTGTAACTCTGTGAGATGATTTCACAGAACACAAAGAAGGTTCTCAGAAACCTTCTTTCTCTTTGTTATCGGTGGATATTTCCTTTGGCCCTATAGTCTTCATGGGGATCCGAAATATCTGTTCTCAGATTCCACAGAAATAAGGCTAGCAAAGAGATCCACGAAATACAGATGTAACTCTGTGAGTGGAAGTCACACATCACAGAGCAGTTTCTCAGAAAGCTTCTTTCCCGATTTCATCTGAGGATATTTCCTTTTTCACCATAGCCCACTAATGGCTTCCAAATATCACTTTGCCAATTCCACAAGAACTGTCTTAGCGAAAGGCTTCTTGAGGGGAAAGCTGTAACTCTTTGAGATGATTTCACAGAACACAAAGAAGTTTCTCAGAAAGCTTCTTTCTCTTTGTTATCGGAGGATAATTCCTTTGGCCCTATAGTCTTCAAAGGGATCCGAAATATCTGTTCTCAGATTCCACAGAAATAAGGCTAGCAAAGAGATCCACGAAATACAGATGTAACTCTGTGAGTGGAAGTCAGACATCGCAGAGCAGTTTCTCAGAAAGCTTCTTTCCAGATTTCATCTGAGGATATTTCCTTTTTCACATTAGCCCTCTATGGGCTTCCAAATATCACTTTGCCAATTCCACAAGAACTGTCTTAGCGAAAGGCTTCCTGAGTGGAAAGCTGTAACTCTGTGAGATGATTTCACAGAACACAAAGAAGTTTCTCAGAAAGCTTCTTTCTCTTTGTTATCGGAGGATATTTCCTTTGGCCCTATAGTCTTCAAAGGGATCCGAAATATCTCTTCTCAGATTCCACAGAAATACGGCTAGCAAAGAGATCCACGAAATACAGATTTAAATCTGTGAGTGGAAGTCACATATCACAGAGCAGTTTCTCAGAATGCTTCTTTCCAGATTTCATCTGAGGATATTTCCTTTTTCACCGTAGCCCTCTATGGGCTTCCAAATATCACTTTGCCAATTCCACAAGAACTGTCTTAGCGAAAGGCTTCTTGAGGGGAAAGCTGTAACTCTGTGAGATGATTTCACAGAACACAAAGAAGTTTCTCAGAAAGCTTCTTTCTCTTTGTTATCGGAGGATATTTCCTTTGGCCCTATAGTCTTCAAAGGGATCCGAAATATCTGTTCTCAGATTCCACAGAAATAAGGCAAGCAAAGAGATCCACTAAATACAGATGTAACTCTCTGTGTGGAAGTCACATATCACAGAGCAGTTTCTCAGAAAGCTTCTTTCCAGATTTAATCTGAGGATATTTCCTTTTTCACCATAGCTCTCTATGGGCTTCCAACTATCACTTTGCCAATTCCACAAGAACTGTCTTAGCGAAAGGATTTTTGAGGGGAAAGCTGTAACTCTGTGAGATGATTTCACAGAACACAAAGAAGTTTCTCAGAAAGCTTCTTTCTCTTTGTTATCGTAGGATATTTCCTTTGGCCCTATAGTCTTCAAAGGGATCCGAAATATCTGTTCTCAGATTCCACAGAAATAAGGCTAGGAAAGAGATCCACGAAATACAGATGTAACTCTGTGAGTGGAAGTCACACATCACAGAGCAGTTTCTCAGAAAGCTTCTTTCCAGATTTCATCTGAGGATATTTCCTTTTTCACCATAGCCCACTATGGGCTTCCAAATATCACTTTGCCAATTCCACAAGAACTGTCTTAGCGAAAGGCTTCTTGAGGGGAAAGCTGTAACTCTTTGAGATGATTTCACAGAACACAAAGAAGTTTCTCAGAAAGCTTCTTTCTCTTTGTTATCGGAGGATATTTCCTTTGGCCCTTTAGTCTTCAAAGGGATCCGAAATATCTGTTCTCAGATTCCACAGAAATAATGCTAGCAAAGAGATCCACGAAATACAGATGTAACTCTGTGAGTGGAAGTCAGACATCGCAGAGCAGTTTCTCAGAAAGCTTCTTTCCAGATTTCATCTGAGGATATTTCCTTTTTCACCATAGCCCTCTATGGGCTTCCAAATATCACTTTGCCAATTCCACAAGAACTGTCTTAGCGAAAGGCTTCTTGAGGGGAAAGCTGTAACTCTGTGAGATGATTTCACCGAACACAAAGAAGTTTCTCAGAAAGCTTCTTTCTCTTTGTTATCGGAGGATATTTCCTTTGGCCCTATAGTCTTCAAAGGGATCCGAAATATGTAATCTCAGATTCCACAGAAATAAGGCTTAGCAAAGAGATCCACGAAATACAGATGTGACTCTGTGAGATGAATGAACAGGACACTAAGCAGTTTCTCCGAAAGCTTCTTTCCCGATTTCATCTGAGGATATATCCTTTTTCACCATAGACCTCTATGGGCTTCCAAATATCACTTTGCCAATTCCACAAGAACTGTCTTAGCGAGAGGCTTCTTGAGGGGAAAGCTGTAACTCTGTGAGATGACTTCAGAGAACACAAAGAAGTTTCACAGAAAGCTTCTTTCCCTTTGTTATCGGAGGATATTTCCTTTGGCCCTATAGTCTTCAAAGGGATCCGAAATATCTGTTCTCAGATTCCACAGAAATAAGGCTTGCAAAGAGATCCACCAAATACAGATGTAACTCTGTGAGATGAACGAACAGAACACTAAGCGGTTTCTCCGAAAGCTTCTTTCCCGATTTCATGTGAGGATATTTCCATTTTCACCATAGCCCTCTATGGGCTTCCAAATATCACTTTGCCAATTCCACAAGAACTCTCTTAGCGAAAGGCTTCTTGAGGGGAAAGCTGTAACTCTGTGAAATGATTTCACAGAACACAAAGAGGTTTCTCAGAATGCTTCTTTCTCTTTAGTATCGGAGGATATTTCCTTTGGCCCTTTAGTCTTCAAAGGGATCTGAAATATCTGTTCTCAGATTCCACAGAAATAAGGCTAGCAAAGAGATCCACGAAATACAGATGTAACTCTGTGAGTGGAAGTCACACATCACAGAGCAGTTTCTCAGAATGCTTCTTTCCAGATTTCATCTGAGGATATTTCCTTTTTCACCGTAGCCCTCTATGGGCTTCCAAATATCACTTTGCCAATTCCACAAGAACTGTCTTAGCGAAAGGCTTCTTGAGGGGAAAGCTGTAACTCTGTGTGATGATTTCACAGAACACAAAGAGGTTTCTCAGAAAGCTTCTTTCTCTTTGTTATTGGAGGATATTTCCTTGGCCCTATAGTCTTCAAAGGGATCCGAAATATCTGTTCTCAGATTCCACAGAAATAAGGCTAGCAAAGAGATCCACGAAATACTGATGTAACTCTGTGAGTGGAAGTCACACATCACAGAGCAGTTTCTCAGAAAGCTTCTTTCCAGATTTCATCTGAGGATATTTCCTTTTTCACATTAGCCCTCTATTGGCTTCCAAATATCACTTTGCCAATTCCACAAGAACTGTCTTAGCGAAAGGCTTCTTGACGGGAAAGCTGTAACTCTGTGAGATGATTTCACAGAACACAAAGAAGTTTCTCAGAAAGCTTCTTTCTCTTTGTTATCGGAGGATATTTCCTTTGGCCCTATAGTCTTCAAAGGGATCCGAAATATCTGTTCTCAGATTCCACAGAAATAAGGCTAGCAAAGAGATCCACGAAATACAGATGTAACTCTGTGAGTGGAAGTCAGACATCGTAGAGCAGTTTCTCAGAAAGCTTCTTTCCAGATTTCATCTGAGGATATTTCCTTTTTCACATTAGCCATCTATGGGCTTCCAAATATCACTTTGCCAATTCCACAAGAACTGTCTTAGCGAAAGGCTTCCTGTGTGGAAAGCTGTAACTCTGTGAGATGATTTCACAGAACACAAAGAAGGTTCTCAGAAAGCTTCTTTCTCTTTGTTATCGGTGGATATTTCCTTTGGACCTATAGTCTTCAAGGGGATCCGAAATATCTGTTCTCAGATTCCACAGAAATAAGGCTAGCAAAGAGATCCACGAAATACAGATGTAACTCTGTGAGTGGAAGTCACACATCACAGAGCAGTTTCTCAGAAAGCTTCTTTCCAGATTTCATCTGAGGATATTTCCTTTTTCACCATAGCCCTCTAAGGGCTTCCAAATATCACTTTGCCAATTCCACAAGAACTGTCTTAGCGAAAGGCTTCTTGAGGGGAAAGCTGTAACTCTGTGAGATGATTTCACAGAACACAAAGAAGTTTCTCAGAAAGTTCTTTCTCTTTGTTATCGGTGGATATTTCCTTTGGCCCTATAGTCTTCAAAGGGATCCGAAATATCTGTTCTCAGATTCCACAGAAATAAGGCTAGCAAAGAGATCCACGAAATACAGATGTAACTCTCTGTGTGGAAGTCACACATCACAGAGCAGTTTCTCAGAAAGCTTCTTTCCAGATTTCATCTGAGGATATTTCCTTTTTCACCATAGCTCTCTATGGGCTTCCAAATATCACTTTGCCAATTCCACAAGAACTGTCTTAGCGAAAGGCTTCTTGAGGGGAAAGCTGTAACTCTGTGAGATGATTGCACAGAACACAAAGAAGGTTCTCAGAAACCTTCTTTCTCTTTGTTATCGGTGGATATTTCCTTTGGCCCTATAGTCTTCAAGGGGATCCGAAATATCTGTTCTCAGATTCCACAGAAATAAGGCTATCAAAGATATCCACGAAATACAGATGTAACTCTGTGAGTGGAAGTCAACATCACAGAGCAGTTTCTCAGAAAGCTTCTTTCCAGATTTCATCTGAGGATATTTCCTTTTTCACCATAGCCCTCTAAGGGCTTCCAAATATCACTTTGCCAAATCCACAAGAACTGTCTTAGCGAAAGGCTTCTTGAGGGGAAAGCTGTAACTCTGTGAAATGATTTCACAGAACACAAAGAGGTTTCTCAGAAAGCTTCTTTCTCTTTAATATCGGAGGATATTTCCTTTGGCCCTTTAGTCTTCAAAGGGATCCGAAATATCTGTTCTCAGATTCCACAGAAATAAGGCTAGCAAAGAGATCCACGAAATACAGATGTAACTCTGTGAGAGGAAGTCACACATCACAGAGCAGTCTCTCAGAATGCTTCTTTCCAGATTTCATCTGAGGATATTTCCTTTTTCACATTAGCCCTCTATGGGCTTCCAAATATCACTTTGCCAATTCCACAAGAACTGTCTTTGCGAAAGGCTTCTTGAGGGGAAAGCTGTAACTCTGTGTGATGATTTCACAGAACACAAAGAGGTTTCTCAGAAAGCTTCTTTCTCTTTGTTATTGGAGGATATTTCCTTTGGCCCTATAGTCTTCAAAGGGATCCGAAATATCTGTTCTCAGATTCCACAGAAATAAGGCTAGCAAAGAGATCCACGAAATACTGATGTAACTCTGTGAGTGGAAGTCACACATCACAGAGCAGTTTCTCAGAAAGCTTCTTTCCAGATTTCATCTGAGGATATTTCCTTTTTCACATTAGCCCTCTATGGGCTTCCAAATATCACTTTGCCAATTCCACAAGAACTGTCTTAGGGAAAGGCTTCTTGAGGGGAAAGCTGTAACTCTGTGAGATGATTTCACAGAACACAAAGAAGTTTCTCAGAAAGCTTCTTTCTCTTTGTTATCGGAGGATATTTCCTTTGGCCCTATAGTCTTCAAAGGGATCCGAAATATCTGTTCTCAGATTCCACAGAAATAAGGCTAGCAAAGAGATCCACGAAATACAGATGTAACTCTGTGAGTGGAAGTCAGACATCGCAGAGCAGTTTCTCAGAAAGCTTCTTTCCAGATTTCATCTGAGGATATTTCCTTTTTCACATTAGCCCTCTATGGGCTTCCAAATATCACTTTGCCAATTCCACAAGAACTGTCTTAGCGAAAGGCTTCCTGAGTGGAAAGCTGTAACTCTGTGAGATGATTTCACAGAACACAAAGAAGTTTCTCAGAAAGCTTCTTTCTCTTTGTTATCGGAGGATATTTCCTTTGGCCCTATAGTCTTCAAAGGGATCCGAAATATCTCTTCTCAGATTCCACAGAAATAAGGCTAGCAAAGAGATCCACGAAATACAGATGTAACTCTGTGAGTGGAAGTCACATATCACAGAGCAGTTTCTCAGAAAGCTTCTTTCCAGATTTCATCTGAGGATATTTCCTTTTTCACCATAGCCCTCTATGGGCTTCCAAATATCACTTTGCCAATTCCACAAGAACTGTCTTAGCGAAAGGCTTCTTGAGGGGAAAGCTGTAACTCTGTGAGATGATTTCACCGAACACAAAGAAGTTTCTCAGAAAGCTTCTTTCTCTTTGTTATCGGAGGATATTTCCTTTGGCCCTATAGTCTTCAAAGGGATACGAAATATGTGATCTCAGATTCCACAGAAATAAGGCTTAGCAAAGAGATCCACGAAATACAGATGTGACTCTGTGAGATGAATGAACAGAACACTAAGCAGTTTCTCCGAAAGCTTCTTTCCCGATTTCATCTGAGGATATTTCCTTTTTCACCATAGACCTCCATGGGCTTCCAAATATCACTTTGCCAATTCCACAAGAACTGTCTTAGCGAGAGGCATCTTGAGGGGAAAGCTGTAACTCTGTGAGATGACTTCAGAGAACACAAAGAAATTTCACAGAAAGCTTCTTTCCCTTTGTTATCGGAGGATATTTCCTTTGGCCCTATAGTCTTCAAAGGGATCTGAAACATCTGTTCTCAGATTCCACAGAAATAAGGCTTGCAAAGAGATCCACGAAATACAAATGTAACTCTGTGAGATGAACGAACAGAACACTAAGCGGTTTCTCCGAAAGCTTCTTTCCCGATTTCATGTGAGGATATTTCCTTTTTCACCATAGCCCTCTATGGGCTTCCAAATATCACTTTGCCAATTCCACAAGAACTGTCTTAGCGAAAGGCTTCTGGAGGGGAAAGCTGTAACTCTGTGAAATGATTTCACAGAACTCAAAGAGGTTTCTCAGAAAGCTTCTTTCTCTTTAATATCGGAGGATATTTCCTTTGGCCCTTTAGTCTTCAAAGGGATCCGAAATATCTGTTCTCAGATTCCACAGAAATAAGGCTAACAAAGAGATCCACGAAATACAGATGTAACTCTGTGAGTGGAAGTCACACATCACAGAGCAGTTTCTCAGAATGCTTCTTTCCAGATTTCATCAGAGGATATTTCCTTTTTCACCGTAGCCCTCTATGGGCTTCCAAATATCACTTTGCCAATTCCACAAGAACTGTCTTAGCGAAAGGCTTCTTGAGGGGAAAGCTGTAACTCTGTGTGATGATTTCACAGAACACAAAGAGGTTTCTCAGAAAGCTTCTTTCTCTTTGTTATTGGAGGATATTTCCTTTGGCCCTATAGTCTTCAAAGGGATCCGAAATATCTGTTCTCAGATTCCACAGAAATAAGGCTAGCAAAGAGATCCACGAAATACTGATGTAACTCTGTGAGTGGAAGTCACACATCACAGAGCAGTTTCTCAGAAATCTTCTTTCCAGATTTCATCTGAGGATATTTCCTTTTTCACATTAGCCCTCTATTGGCTTCCAAATATCACTTTGCCAATTCCACAAGAACTGTCTTAGCGAAAGGCTTCTTGAGCGGAAAGCTGTAACTCTGTGAGATGATTTCACAGAACACAAAGAAGTTTCTCAGAAAGCTTCTTTCTCTTTGTTATCGGAGGATATTTCCTTTGGCCCTATAGTCTTCAAAGGGATCCGAAATATCTGTTCTCAGATTCCACAGAAATAAGGCTAGCAAAGAGATCCACGAAATACAGATGTAACTCTGTGAGTGGAAGTCAGACATCGCAGAGCAGTTTCTCAGAAAGCTTCTTTCCAGATTTCATCTGAGGATATTTCCTTTTTCACATTAGCCATCTATGGGCTTCCAAATATCACTTTGCCAATTCCACAAGAACTGTCTTAGCGAAAGGCTTCCTGTGTGGAAAGCTGTAACTCTGTGAGATGATTTCACAGAACACAAAGAAGGTTCTCAGAAAGCTTCTTTCTCTTTGTTATCGGTGGATATTTCCTTTGGACCTATAGTCTTCAAGGGGATCCGAAATATCTGTTCTCAGATTCCACAGAAATAAGGCTAGCAAAGAGATCCACGAAATACAGATGTAACTCTGTGAGTGGAAGTCACATATCACAGAGCAGTTTCTCAGAAAGCTTCTTTCCAGATTTCATCTGAGGATATTTCCTTTTTCACCATAGCCCTCTATGGGCTTCCAAATATCACTTTGCCAATTCCACAAGAACTGTCTTAGCGAAAGGCTTCTTGAGGGGAAAGCTGTAACTCTGTGAGATGATTTCACCGAACACAAAGAAGTTTCTCAGAAAGCTTCTTTCTCTTTGTTATCGGAGGATATTTCCTTTGGCCCTATAGTCTTCAAAGGGATACGAAATATGTGATCTCAGATTCCACAGAAATAAGGCTTAGCAAAGAGATCCACGAAATACAGATGTGACTCTGTGAGATGAATGAACAGAACACTAAGCAGTTTCTCCGAAAGCTTCTTTCCCGATTTCATCTGAGGATATTTCCTTTTTCACCATAGACCTCTATGGGCTTCCAAATATCACTTTGCCAATTCCACAAGAACTGTCTTAGCGAGAGGCATCTTGAGGGGAAAGCTGTAACTCTGTGAGATGACTTCAGAGAACACAAAGAAGTTTCACAGAAAGCTTCTTTCCCTTTGTTATCGGAGGATATTTCCTTTGGCCCTATAGTCTTCAAAGGGATCTGAAACATCTGTTCTCAGAATCCACAGAAATAAGACTTGCAAAGAGATCCACGAAATACAGATGTAACTCTGTGAGATGAACAAACAGAACACTAAGCGGTTTCTCCGAAAGCTTCTTTCCCGATTTCATGTGAGGATATTTCCTTTTTCACCATAGCCCTCTATGGGCTTCCAAATATCACTTTGCCAATTCCACAAGAACTGTCTTAGCGAAAGGCTTCTTGAGGGGAAAGCTGTAACTCTGTGAAATGATTTCACAGAACACAAAGAAGTTTCTCAGAAAGTTCTTTCTCTTTGTTATCGGAGGATATTTCCTTTGGCCCTATAGTCTTCAAAGGGATCCGAAATATCTGTTCTCAGATTCCACAGAAATAAGGCTAGCAAAGAGATCCACGAAATACAGATGTAACTCTCTGTGTGGAAGTCACACATCACAGAGCAGTTTCTCAGAAAGCTTCTTTCCAGATTTCATCTGAGGATATTTCCTTTTTCACCATAGCTCTCTATGGGCTTCCAAATATCACTTTGCCAATTTCACAAGAACTGTCTTAGCGAAAGGCTTCTTGAGGGGAAAGCTGTAACTCTGTGAGATGATTGCACAGAACACAAAGAAGGTTCTCAGAAACCTTCTTTCTCTTTGTTATCGGAGGATATTTCCTTTGGCCCTATAGTCTTCAAGGGGATCCGAAATATCTGTTCTCAGATTCCACAGAAATAAGGCTATCAAAGAGATCCACGAAATACAGATGTAACTCTGTGAGTGGAAGTCACACATCACAGAGCAGTTTCTCAGAAAGCTTCTTTCCAGATTTCATCTGAGGATATTTCATTTTTCACCATAGCCCTCTAAGGGCTTCCAAATATCACTTTGCCAATTCCACAAGAACTGTCTTAGCGAAAGGCTTCTTGAGGGGAAAGCTGTAACTCTGTGAGATGATTTCACAGAACACAAAGAAGTTTCTCAGAAAGCTTCTTTCTCTTTGTTATCGGAGGATATTTCCTTTGGCCCTATAGTCTTCAAAGGGATCCGAAATATCTCTTCTCAGATTCCACAGAAATAAGGCAAGCAAAGAGATCCACTAAATACAGATGTAACTCTCTGTGTGGAAGTCACACATCACAGAGCAGTTTCTCAGAAAGCTTCTTTCCAGATTTAATCTGAGGATATTTCCTTTTTCACCATAGCTCTCTATGGGCTTCCAAATATCACTTTGCCAATTCCACAAGAAATGTCTTAGCGAAAGGATTCTTGAGGGGAAAGCTGTAACTCTGTGAGATGATTTCACAGAACACAAAGAAGTTTCTCAGAAAGCTTCTTTCTCTTTCTTATCGGAGGATATTTCCTTTGGCCCTATAGTCTTCAAAGGGATCCGAAATATCTGTTCTCAGATTCCACAGAAATAAGGCTAGGAAAGAGATCCACGAAATACAGATGTAACTCTGTGAGATGAACGAACAGAACACTAAGCGGTTTCTCCGAAAGCTTCTTTCCCGATTTCATGTGAGGATATTTCCTTTTTCACCATAGCCCTATATGGGCTTCCAAATATCACTTTGCCAATTCCACAAGAACTGTCTTAGCGAAAGGCTTCTTGAGGGGAAAGCTGTAACTCTTTGAGATGATTTCACAGAACACAAAGAAGTTTCTCAGAAAGCTTCTTTCTCTTTGTTATCGGAGGATATTTCCTTTGGCCCTATAGTCTTCAAAGGGATCCGAAATATCTGTTCTCAGATTCCACAGAAATAAGGCTAGCAAAGAGATCCACGAAATACAGATGTAACTCTGTGAGTGGAAGTCAGACATCGCAGAGCAGTTTCTCAGAAAGCTTCTTTCCAGATTTCATCTGAGGATATTTCCTTTTTCACATTAGCCCTCTATGGGCTTCCAAATATCACTTTGCCAATTCCACAAGAACTGTCTTAGCGAAAGGCTTCCTGAGTGGAAAGCTGTAACTCTGTGAGATGATTTCACAGAACACAAAGAAGTTTCTCAGAAAGCTTCTTTCTCTTTGTTATCGGAGGATATTTCCTTTGGCCCTATAGTCTTCAAAGGGATCCGAAATATCTCTTCTCAGATTCCACAGAAATAAGGCTAGCAAAGAGATCCACGAAATACAGATGTAACTCTGTGAGTGGAAGTCACATATCACAGAGCAGTTTCTCAGAAAGCTTCTTTCCAGATTTCATCTGAGGATATTTCCTTTTTCACCATAGCCCTCTATGGGCTTCCAAATATCACTTTGCCAATTCCACAAGAACTGTCTTAACGAAAGGCTTCTTGAGGGGAAAGCTGTAACTCTGTGAGATGATTTCACCGAACACAAAGAAGTTTCTCAGAAAGCTTCTTTCTCTTTGTTATCGGAGGATATTTCCTTTGGCCCTATAGTCTTCAAAGGGATACGAAATATGTGATCTCAGATTCCACAGAAATAAGGCTTAGCAAAGAGATCCACGAAATACAGATGTGACTCTGTGAGATGAATGAACAGAACACTAAGCAGTTTCTCCGAAAGCTTCTTTCCCGATTTCATCTGAGGATATTTCCTTTTTCACCATAGACCTCTATGGGCTTCCAAATATCACTTTGCCAATTCCACAAGAACTGTCTTAGCGAGAGGCATCTTGAGGGGAAAGCTGTAACTCTGTGAGATGACTTCAGAGAACACAAAGAAGTTTCACAGAAAGCTTCTTTCCCTTTGTTATCGGAGGATATTTCCTTTGGCCCTATAGTCTTCAAAGGGATCCGAAATATCTGTTCTCAGATTCCACAGAAATAAGGCTTGCAAAGAGATCCACGAAATACAGATTTAACTCTGTGAGATGAACGAACAGAACACTAAGCGGTTTCTCCGAAAGCTTCTTTCCCGATTTCATGTGAGGATATTTCCTTTTTCACCATAGCCCTCTATGGGCTTCCAAATATCACTTTGCCAATTCCACAAGAACTGTCTTAGCGAAAGGCTTCTTGAGGGGAAAGCTGTAACTCTGTGAAATGATTTCACAGAACACAAAGAGGTTTCTCAGAAAGCTTCTTTCTCTTTGTTATCGGAGGATATTTCCTTTGGCCCTATAGTTTTCAAAGGGATCCGAAATATCTGTTCTCAGATTCCACAGAAATGAGGCTAGCAAAGAGATCCACGAAATACTGATGTAACTCTGTGAGTGGAAGTCACACATCACAGAGCAGTTTCTCAGAAAGCTTCTTTCCAGATTTCATCTGAGGATATTTCCTTTTTCACATTAGCCCTCTAAGTGCTTCCAAATATCACTTTGCCAATTCCACAAGAACTGTCTTAGCGAAAGGCTTCCTGAGTGGAAAGCTGTAACTCTGTGAGATGATTTCACAGAACACAAAGAAGGTTCTCAGAAAGCTTCTTTCTCTTTGTTATCGGTGGATATTTCCTTTGGCCCTATAGTCTTCAAGGGGATCCGAAATATCTGTTCTCAGATTCCACAGAAATAAGGCTAGCAAAGAGATCCACGAAATACAGATGTAACTCTGTGAGTGGAAGTCACACATCACAGAGCAGTTTCTCAGAAAGCTTCTTTCCAGATTTCATCTGAGGATATTTCCTTTTTCACCATAGCCCTCTAAGGGCTTCCAAATATCACTTTGCCAATTCCACAAGAAATGTCTTAGCGAAAGGCTTCTTGAGGGGAAAGCTGTAACTCTGTGAGATGATTTCACAGAACACATAGAAGTTTCTCAGAAAGCTTCCTTCTCTTTGTTATCGGAGGATATTTCCTTTGGCCCTAGAGTCTTCAAAGGGATCCGAAATATCTGTTCTGAGATTCCACAGAAATAAGGCTAGCAAAGAGATCCACGAAATACAGATGTAACTCTGTGAGTGGAAGTCACACATCACAGAGCAGTTTCTCAGAAAGCTTCTTTCCAGATTTCATCTGAGGATATTTCCTTTTTCACCATAGCCCACTAAGGGCTTCCAAATATCACTCTGCCAATTCCACAAGAACTGTCTTAGCGAAAGGCTTTTTGAGGGGAAAGCTGTAACTCTGTGAGATAATTTCACACAAGACGAAGAAGTTTCACAGAAAGCTTCTTTCTCTTTGTTATCGGAGGATATTTCCTTTGGCCCTGTAGTCTTCAAAGGGATCTGAAATATCTGTTCTCAGATTCCACAGAAATAAGGCTAGCAAAGAGATCCACGAAATACAGATGTAACTCTGTGAGATGAACGAACAGAACACTAAGCGGTTTCTCCGAAAGCTTCTTTCCCGATGTCATGTGAGGATATTTCCTTTTTCACCATAGCCCTCTATGGGCTTCCAAATATCACTTTGCCAATTCCACAAGAACTGTCTTAGCGAAAGGCTTCTTGAGGGGAAAGCTGTAACTCTGTGAAATGATTTCACAGAACACAAAGAAGTTTCTCAGAAAGCTTCTTTCTCTTTGTTATCGGAGGATATTTCCTTTGGCCCTTTAGTCTTCAAAGGCATCCGAAATATCTGTTCTCAGATTCCACAGAAATAAGGCTAGCAAAGAGATCCACGAAATACAGATGTAACTCTGTGATTGGAAGTCACACTTCACAGAGCAGTTTCTCAGAATGCTTCTTTCCAGATTTCATCTGAGGATATTTCCTTTTTCACCATAGCCCTCTATGGGCTTCAAAATATCACTTTGCCAATTCCACAAGAACTGTCTTAGTGAAAGGCTTCTTGAGGGGAAAGCTGTAACCCTGTGAGATGATTTCACAGAACACAAAGAAGTTTCTCAGAAAGCTTCTTTCTCTTTGTTATCGGAGGATATCTTCTTTGGCCCTATAGTCTTCAAAGGGATCCGAAATATCTGTTCTGAGATTCCACAGAAATAAGGCTAGCAAAGAGATCCACGATATACAGATGTAACTCTGTGAGTGGAAGTCTGACATCGCAGAGCAGTTTCTCAGAAAGTTTCTTTCCAGATTTCATCTGAGGATATTTCCTTTTTCACATTAGCCCTCTATGGGCTTCCAAATATCACTTTGCCAATTCCACAAGAACTGTCTTAGCGATAGGCTTCTTGAGGGGAAAGCTGTAAGTCTGTGAGATGATTTCACAGAAGATAAAGAAGTTTCTCAGAAAGCTTCTTTCTCTTTGTTATCGGAGGATATTTCCTTTGGCCCTACAGTCTTCAAGGGGACCCGAAATATCTGTTCTCAGATTCCACAAAAATAAGGCTAGCAAAGAGATCCACGAAATACAGATGTAACTCTGTGAGTGGAAGTCACACATCACAGAGCAGTTTCTCAGAAAGCTTCTTTCCAGATTTCATCTGAGGATATTTCCTTTTTCACCACAGCCCTCTATGGGCTTCCAAATATCACTTTACCAATTCCACAAGAACTGTCTTAATGAAAGGCTTCTTGAGGGGAAAGCTGTAACTCTGTGAGATGATTTCACAGAACACAAAGAAGTTTCTCAGAAAGCTTCATTCTGTTTGTTATCGGAGGATATTTCCTTTGGCCCTATATTCTTCAAAGGGATCCGAAATATCTGTTCTGAGATTCCACAGAAATAAGGCTAGCAAAGAGATCCACGAAATACAGATGTAACTCTGTGAGTGGAAGTCACACATCACAGAGCAGTTTCTCAGAAAGCTTCTTTCCAGATTTCATCTGAGGATATTTCCTTTTTCACCATAGCCCACTAAGGGCTTCCAAATATCACTTTGCCAATTCCACAAGAACTGTCTTAGCGAGAGGCTTTTTGAGGGGAAAGCTGTAACTCTGTGAGATAATTTCACACAAGACGAAGAAGTTTCACAGAAAGCTTCTTTCTCTTTGTTATCGGAGGATATTTCCTTTGGCCCTGTAGTCTTCAAAGGGATCTGAAATATCTGTTCTCAGATTCCACAGAAATAAGGCTAGCAAAGAGATCCACGAAATACAGATGTAACTCTGTGAGATGAACGAACAGAACACTAAGCGGTTTCTCCGAAAGCTTCTTTCCCGATGTCATGTGAGGATATTTCCTTTTTCACCATAGCCCTCTATGGGCTTCCAAATATCACTTTGCCAATTCCACAAGAACTGTCTTAGCGAAAGGCTTCTTGAGGGGACAGCTGTAACTCTGTGAGATGATTTCACAGAACACAAAGAAGTTTCTCAGAAAGCTTCTTTCTCTTTGTTATCGGAGGATATTCCCTTTGGCTCTATAGTCTTCAAAGGGATCCGAAATATCTGTTCTCAGATTCCACAGAAATAAGGCTAGCAAAGAGATCCACGAAATACACATGTAACTCTGTGAGTGGAAGTCACACGTCACAGAGCAGTTTCTCAGAAAGCTTCTTTCCAGATTTCATCTGAGGATATTTCCTTTTTCACCATAGCCCTCTATGCGCTTCCAAATATCACTTTGCCAATTCCAAAAGAACTGTCTTAGCGAAAGGCTTTTTGAGGGGAAAGCTGTAACTCTGTGAGATGATTTCACAGAACACAAAGAAGTTTCTCAGAAAGCTTCTTTCTCTTTAATATCGGAGGATATTTCCTTTGGCCCTAGAGTCTTCAAAGGGATCCGAAATATCTGTTCTCAGATTCCACAGAAATAAGGCTAGCAAAGAGATCCACGAAATACAGATGTAACTCTGTGAGTGGAAGTCACACTTCACAGAGCAGTTTCTCAGAATGCTTCTTTCCAGATTTCATCTGAGGATATTTCCTTTTTCACCATAGCCCTCTATGGGCTTCAAAATATCACTTTGCCAATTCCACAAGAACTGTCTTAGCGAAAGGCTTCTTGAGGGGAAAGCTGTAACTCTGTGAGATGATTTCACAGAACACAAAGAAGTTTCTCAGAAAGCTTCTTTCTCTTTGTTATCGGAGGATATTTCCTTTGGCCCTATAGTTTTCAAAGGGATCCGAATTATCTGTTCTCAGATTCCACAGAAATGAGGCTAGCAAAGACATCCACGAAATACTGATGTAACTCTGTGAGTGGAAGTCACACATCACAGAGCAGTTTCTCAGAAAGCTTCTTTCCAGATTTCATCTGAGGATATTTCCTTTTTCACCATAGCCCTCTAAGGGCTTCCAAATATGACTTTGCCAATTCCACAAGAACTGTCTTAGCGAAAGGCTTCTTGAGAGGAAAGCTGTAACTCTGTGAGATGATTTCACAGAACACAAAGACGTTTCTCAGAAAGCTTCTTTCTCTTTGTTATTGGAGGATATTTTCTTTGGCCCTATAGTCTTCAAAGGGATCGGAAATATCTGTTCTGAGATTCCACAGAAATAAGGCTAGCAAAGAGATCCACGAAATACAGATGTAACTCTGTGAGTGGAAGTCAGACATCGCAGAGCAGTTTCTCAGAAAGTTTCTTTCCAGATTCCATCTGAGGATATTTCCTTTTTCACATTAGCCCTCTATGGGCTTCCAAATATCACTTTGCCAATTCCACAAGAACTGTCTTAGCGAAAGGCTTCTTGAGGGGAAAGCTGTAAGTCGCTGAGATGATTTCACAGAAGATAAAGAAGTTTCTCAGAAAGCTTCTTTCTCTTTGTTATCGGAGGATATTTCCTTTGGCCCTATAGTCTTCAAAGGGATCCGAAATATCTGTTCTCAGATTCCATAGAAATAAGGCTAGCAAAGAGATCCACGAAATACAGATGTAACTCTGTGAGATGAATGAACAGAACACTAAGCAGTTTCTCCGAAAGCTTCTTTCCCGATTTCATCTGAGGATATTTCCTTTTCACCATAGACCTCTATGTGCTTCCAAATATCACTTTGCCAATTCCACAAGATGTGTTCTAGCGAAAGGCTTCTTGAGGGGAAAGCTGTAACTCTGTGAGATGATTTCACAGAACACAAAGAAGTTTCTCAGACAGCTTCTTTCTCTTTGTTATCGGAGGATATTTCCGTTGGCCCTATAGTCTTCAAAGTGATCCGAAATATCTGATCTCAGATTCCACAGAAATAAGGCTAGGAAAGAGATCCACGAAATACAGATGTAACTCTGTGAGTGGAAGTCACACATCACAGAGCAGTTTCTCAGAAAGCTTCTTTCCCGATTTCATCTGAGGATATTTCCTTTTTCACCATAGAACTCTATGGGCTTCCAAATATCACTTTGCCAATTCCACAAGAACATTCTTAGCGAAAGGCTTCTAGAGGGGAAAGCTGTAACTCTGTGAGATGATTTCACAGAACACAAAGAAGTTTCTCAGAAATCTTCTTTCTCTTTGTTATCGGAGGATATTTCCTTAGGTCCTTTAGTCTTCAAAGGGATCCGAAATATCTGTTCTCAGATTCCACAGAAATGAGGCTAGCAAAGAGATCCACGAAATACAGATGTAACTCTGTGAGTGGAAGTCACACATCACAGAGCAGTTTCTCAGAAAGTTTCTTTCCCGATTTCATCTGAGGATATTTCCTTTTTCACCATAGCCCTCTATGGGCTTCCAAATATCACTTTGCCAATTCCAAAAGAACTCTCTTAGCGAAAGGCTTCTTGAGGGGAAAGCTGTAACTCTGTGAGATGATTTCACAGAACACAAAGAAGTTTCTCAGAAAGCTTCTTTCTCTTTGTTATCG
This sequence comes from Macaca mulatta, assembly GCF_049350105.2. Taxonomy (NCBI): domain Eukaryota; kingdom Metazoa; phylum Chordata; class Mammalia; order Primates; family Cercopithecidae; genus Macaca; species Macaca mulatta. The sequence continues at coordinate 46,711,284 of NC_133413.1, forward strand.
GAGTATATTTCCTTTGGCCCTATAGTCTTCAAGGGGATCCGAAATATCTGTTCTCAGATTCCACAGAAATAAGGCTAGCAAAGTGATCCACGAAATACAGATGTAACTCTGTGAGTGGAAGTCACACATCACAGAGCAGTTTCTCAGAAAGCTTCTTTCCAGATTTCAACTGAGGATATTTCCTTTTTCACCATAGCCCTCTAAGGGCTTCCAAATATCACTTTGCCAATTCCACAAGAACTGTCTTAGCGAAAGGCTTCTTGAGGGGAAAGCTGTAACTCTGTGAAATGATTTCACCGAACACAAAGAAGTTTCACAGAAAGCTTCTTTCTCTTTGTTATCGGAGGATATTTCCTTTGGCCCTATAGTCTTCAAAGGTATCCGAAATATCTGTTCTCAGATTCCACAGATATAAGGCTAGCAAAGAGATCCACGAAATACAGATGTAACTCTGTGAGATGAATGAACAGAACACTAAGCAGTTTCTCCGAAAGCTTCTTTCCCGATTTCATCTGAGGATATTTCCTTTTTCACCATAGCCCTCTATGGGCTTCCAAGTATCACTTTGCCAATTCCACAAGAACTGTCTTAGCGAAAGGCTTCTTGAGGGGAAAGCTGTAAATCTGTGAGGTGATTTCACAGAACACAAAGAAGTTTCTCAGAAAGCTTCTTTCTCTTTGTTATCGGAGGATATTTCCTTTGGCCCTATAGTCTTCAAAGGGATCCGAAATATCTGTTCTCAGATTCCACAGAAATAAGGCTTGCAAAGAGATCCACGAAATACAGATGTAACTCTGTGAGATGAACGAAGAGAACACTAAGCGGTTTCTCCGAAAGCTTCTTTCCCGATTTCATGTGAGGATATTTCCTTTTTCACCATAGCCCTCTATGGGCTTCCAAATATCACTTTGCCAATTCCACAAGAACTGTCTTAGCGAAAGGCTTCTTGAGGGGAAAGCTGTAACTCTGTGAGATGATTTCACAGAACACAAAGAAGTTTCTCAGAAAGCTTCTTTCTCTTTGTTATCGGAGGATATTTCCTTTGGCCCTATAGTCTTCAAAGGGATCCGAAATATCTGTTCTCAGATTCCACAGAAATAAGGCTAGCAAAGAGATCCACGAAATACAGATGTAACTCTGTGAGTGGAAGTCAGACATCGCAGAGCAGTTTCTCAGAAAGCTTCTTTCCAGATTTCATCTGAGGATATTTCCTTTTTCACGTTAGCCATCTATGGGCTTCCAAATATCACTTTGCCAATTCCACAAGAACTGTCTTAGCGAAAGGCTTCTTGAGGGGAAAGCTGTAACTCTGTGAGATGATTTCACAGAACACAAAGAAGTTTCTCAGAAAGCTTCTTTCTGTTTGTTATCGGAGGATATTTCCTTTGGCCCTATAGTCTTCAAAGGGATCTGAAACATCTGTTCTCAGATTCCACAGAAATAAGGCTAGCAAAGAGATCCACGAAATACAGATGTAACTCTGTGAGTGGAAGTCACACATCACAGAGCAGTTTCTCAGAAAGCTTCTTTCCAGATTTCATCTGACGATATTTCCTTTTTCACCATAGCTCTCTATGGGCTTCCAAATATCACTTTGCCAATTCCACAAGAACTGTCTTAGCGAAAGGCTTCTTGAGGGGAAAGCTGTAACTCTGTGAAATGATTACACAGAACACAAAGAAGTTTCTCAGAAAGCTTCTTTCTCTTTGTTATCGGAGGATATTTCCTTTGGCCCTATATTTTTCAAAGGGATCCGAATTATCTGTTCTCAGATTCCACAGAAATGAGGCTAGCAAAGAGATCCACAAAATACTGATGTAACTCTGTGAGTGGAAGTCACACATCACACAGCAGTTTCTCAGAAATCTTCTTTCCAGATTTCATCTGAGGATATTTCCTTTTTCACCATGGCCCTCTAAGGGCTTCCAAATATCACTTTGCCAATTCCACAAGAACTGTCTTAGCGAAAGGCTTCTTGAGAGGAAAGCTGTAACTCTGTGAGATGATTTCACAGAACACAAAGAAGTTTCTCAGAAAGCTTCTTTCTCTTTGTTATCGGAGGATATTTTCTTTGGCCCTATAGTCTTCAAAGGGATCCGAAATATCTGTTCTGAGATTCCACAGAAATAAGGCTAGCATAGAGATCCACGAAATACAGATGTAACTCTGTGGGTGGAAGTCAGACAAGGCAGAGCAGTTTCTCAGAAAGTTTCTTTCCAGATTCCATCTGAGGATATTTCCTTTTTCACATTAGCCCTCTATGGGCTTCCAAATATCACTTTGCCAATTCCAAAGAACTGTCTTAGCGAAAGGCTTCTTGAGGGGAAAGCTGTAAGTCGCTGAGATGATTTCACAGAAGATAAAGAAGTTTCTCAGAAAGCTTCTTTCTCTTTGTTATCGGAGGATATTTCCTTTGGCCCTATAGTCTTCAAAGGGATCCGAAATATCTGTTCTCAGATTCCATAGAAATAAGGCTAGCAAAGAGATCCACGAAATACAGATGTAACTCTGTGAGATGAATGAACAGAACACTAAGCAGTTTCTCCGAAAGCTTCTTTCCCGATTTCATCTGAGGATATTTCCTTTTCACCATTGACCTCTATGGGCTTCCAAATATCACTTTGCCAATTCCACAAGATGTGTTCTAGCGAAAGGCTTCTTGAGGGGAAAGCTGTAACTCTGTGAGATGATTTCACAGAACACAAAGAAGTTTCTCAGAAAGCTTCTTTCTCTTTGTTATCGGAGGTTATTTACGTTGGCCCTATAGTCTTCAAAGTGATCCGAAATATCTGATCTCAGATTCCACAGAAATAAGGCTAGGAAAGAGATCCACGAAATACAGATGTAACTCTGTGAGTGGAAGTCACACATCACAGAGCAGTTTCTCAGAAAGCTTCTTTCCCGATTTCATCTGAGGATATTTCCTTTTTCACCATAGAACTCTATGGGCTTCCAAATATCACTTTGCCAATTCCACAAGAACATTCTTAGCGAAAGGCTTCTAGAGGGGAAAGCTGTAACTCTGTGAGATGATTTCACAGAACACAAAGAAGTTTCTCAGAAATCTTCTTTCTCTTTGTTATCGGAGGATATTTCCTTAGGTCCTTTAGTCTTCAAAGGGATCCGAAATATCTGTTCTCAGATTCCACAGAAATGAGGCTAGCAAAGAGATCCACGAAATACAGATGTAACTCTGTGAGTGGAAGTCACACATCACAGAGCAGTTTCTCAGAAAGCTTCTTTCCAGATTTCATCTGAGGATATTTCCTTTTTCACCATAGCTCTCTATGGGCTTCCAAATATCACTTTGCCAATTCCACAAGAACTCTCTTAGCGAAAGGCTTCTTGAGGGGAAAGCTGTAACTCTGTGAGATGATTTCATAGAACACAAAGAAGCTTCTCAGAAAGCTTCTTTCTCTTTGTTATCGGAGGATATTTCCTTTTGCCCTATAGTCTTCAAAGGGATCCGAAATATCTGTCTCAGATTCCACAGAAATAAGGCTAGCAAAGTGATCCACGAAATACAGATGTAACTCTGTGAGTGGAAGTCACACATCACAGAGCAGTTTCTCAGAAAGCTTCTTCCCAGATTTTATCCGAGGATATTTCCTTTTTCACCGTAGCCCTTTAGGGGCTTCCAAATATCACTTTGCCAATTCCACAAGAACTGTCTTAGCGAAAGGCTTCTTGAGGGGAAAGCTGTAACTCTGTGAGATGATTTCACAGAACACAAAGAAGTTTCTCAGAAAGCTTCTTTCTCTTTGTTATCGGAGGATATTTCCTTTGGCCCTATAGTCTTCAAAGGGATCCGAAATATCTGTTCTCTGATTCCACAGAAAAAGGCCAGCAAAGAGATCCACGAAATACAGATGTAACTCTGTGAGTGGAAGTCTCACATCACAGAGCAGTTTCTCAGAAAGCTTCTTTCCAGATTTCATCTGAGATTATTTCCTTTTTCAGAATAGCCCTCTATGGGTTTTCAAATATCACTTTGCCAATTCCACAAGCACTGTCTTAGCGAAAGGCTTCTTGAGGGAAAAGCTGTAACTCTGTGAGATGATTTCACAGAACACAAAGAAGTTTCTCAGAAAGCTTCTTTCTCTTTGTTATCGGAGGATATTTCCTTTGGCCCTATAGTCTTCAAAGGGATCCGAAATATCTGTTCTCAGATTCCAGAGAAATAAGGGTAGCAAAGAGATCCACGAAATACAGATGTAACTCTGTGAGTGGAAGTCCGACATCACAGAGCAGTTTCTCAGAAAGCTTCTTTCCAGATTTCATCTGAGGATATTTCCTTTTTCACCATAGCCCTCTATGGGCTTCCAAATATCACTTTGCCAATTCCACAAGAACTGTCTTAGCGAAAGGCTTCTTGAGGGGAAAGCTGTAACTCTGTGAGATGATTTCACAGAATACAAAGAAGTTTCTCAGAAAGCTTCTTTCTCTTTGTTATCGATGGATATTTCCTTTGGCCCTATAGTCTTGAAGGGGATCCGAAATATCTGTTCTCAGATTCCACAGAAATAAGGCTAGCAAAGAGATCCACGAAATACACCTGTAACTCTGTGAGTGGAAGTCACACATCACAGAGCAGTTTCTCAGAAAGCTTCTTTCCAGATTTCATCTGAGGATATTTCCTTTTTCACCATAGCCCTCTATGGGCTTCCAAATATCACTTTGCCAATTCCAAAGCAACTGTCTTAGCGAAAGGCTTCTTGAGGGGAAAGCTGTAACTCTGTGAGATGATTTCACAGAACACAAAGAAGTTTCTCAGAAAGCTTCTTTCTCTTTGTTATCGGAGGATATTTCCTTTGGCCCTATAGTCTTCAAAGGGATCCGAAATATCTGTCTCAGATTCCACGGAAATAACGCTAGCAAAGTGATCCACGAAATACAGATGTAACTCTGTGTGTGCAAGTCACACATCACAGAGCAGTTTCTCTGAAAGCTTCTTTCCAGATTTCATCTGAAGTTATTTCCTTTTTCACCATAGCCCTCTATGGGCTTCCAAATATCACTTTGCCAATTCCACAAGAACTGTCTTAGCGAAAGGCTTCTTGAGGGGAAAGCTGTAACTCTGTGAGATGATTTCACAGAACACAAAGAAGTTTCTCAGAAAGCTTTTTACTCTTTGTTATGGGAGGATATTTCCTTTGGCCCTGTAGTCTTCAAAGGGATCCGAAATATCTGTTCTCAGATTCCACAGAAATAAGGCTAGCAAAGAGATCCACGAAATACAGATGTATCTCTGTGAGATGAATGAACAGAACACTAAGCAGTTTCTCAGAAATCTTCTTTCCAGATTTCATCTGAGGATATTTCCTTTTTCACCATAGCCCTCTTTGGGCTTCCAAATATCACTTTGACAATTCCACAAGAACTGTCTTAGCGAAAGGCTTCTTGAGGGGAAAGGTGTAACTCGGTGAGATGATTTCACAGAACACAAAGAAGTTTCTCAGAAATCTTCTTTCTGTTTGTTATCGGAGGATATTTCCTTTGGCCCTATAGTCTTCAAAGGGATCTGAAATATCTGTTCTGAGATTCCACAGAAATAAGGCTAGCAAAGAGATCCACGAAATACAGATGTAACTCTGTGAGTGGAAGTCACACATCACAGAGCAGTTTCTCAGAAAGCTTCTTTCCAGATTTCATCTGAGGATATTTCCTTTTTCACCATAGCTCTCTATGGGCTTCCAAATATCACTTTGCCAATTCCACAAGAACTGTCTTGACGAAAGGCTTTTTGAGGGGAAAGCTGTAACTCTGTGAGATAATTTCACACAACACGAAGAAGTTTCACAGAAAGCTTCTTTCTCTTTGTTATCGGAGGATATTTCCTTTGGCCCTGTAGACTTCAAAGGGATTCGAAATATCTGTTCTGAGATTCCACAGAAATAAGGCTAGCAAAGAGATCCACGAAATACAGATGTAACTCTGTGAGTGGAAGTCAGACATCGCAGAGCAGTTTCTCAGAAAGTTTCTTTCCAGATTCCATCTGAGGATATTTCCTTTTTCACATTAGCCCTCTATGGGCTTCCAAATATCACTTTGCCAATTTCACAAGAACTGTCTTAGCGAAAGGCTTCTTGAGGGGAAAGCTGTAAGTCGGTGAGATGATTTCACAGAAGATAAAGAAGTTTCTCAGAAAGCTTCTTTCTCTTTGTTATCGGAGGATATTTCCTTTGGCCCTATAGTCTTCAAAGGGATCCGAAATATCTGTTCTCAGATACCACAGAAATAAGGCTAGCAAAGAGATCCACGAAACACAGATGTAACTCTGTGAGATGAAGGAACAGAACACTAAGCAGTTTCTCCGAAAGCTTCTTTCCCGATTTCATCTGAGGATATTTCCTTTTTCACCATAGACCTCTATGGGCTTCCAAATATCACTTTGCCAATTCCACAGGATGTGTCTTAGCGAAAGGCTTCTTGAGGGGAAAGCTGTAACTCTGTGAGATGATTTCACAGAACACAAAGAAGTTTCTCAGAAAGCTCCTTTCTCTTTGTTATCGGAGGATATTTCCGTTGGCCCTATAGTCTTCAAAGTGATCCGAAATACCTGATCTCAGATTCCACAGAAATAAGGCTAGGAAAGAGATCCACGAAATACAGATGTAACTCTGTGTGTGGAAGTCACACATCACAGAGCAGTTTCTCAGAAAGCTTCTTTCCCGATTTCATCTGAGGATATTTCCTTTTTCACCATAGAACTCTATGGGCTTCCAAATATCACTTTGCCAATTCCACAAGAACATTCTTAGCGAAAGGCTTCTTGAGGGGAAAGCTGTAACTCTGTGAGATGATTTCACAGAACACAAAGAAGTTTCTCAGAAATCTTCTTTCTCTTGGTTATCGGAGGATATTTCCTTAGGTCCTTTAGTCTTCAAAGGGATCCGAAATATCTGTTCTCAGATTCCACAGAAATAAGGCTAGCAAAGAGATCCACGAAATACAGATGCAACTCTGTGAGTGGAAGTCACACATCACAGAGCAGTTTCTCAGAAAGCTTCTTTCCAGATTTCATCTGAGGATATTTCCTTTTTCACCATAGCCCTCTATGGGCTTCCAAATATCACTTTGCCAATTCCACAAGAACTGTCTTAGCGAAAGGCTTCTTGAGAGGAAAGCTGTAACTCTGTGAGATGATTTCGCAGAACACAAAGAAGTTTCTCAGAAAGCTTCTTTCTCTTTGTTATCGGAGGATATTTCCTTTGGCCCTATAGTCTTCAAAGGGATCCGAAATATCTGTTCTCAGATTCCACAGAAATAAGGTTAGGAAAGAGATCCACGAAATACAGATGTACCTCTGTGAGATGAATGAACAGAAGACTAAGTAGTTGCTCAGAAAGCTTCTTTCCAGATTTCATCTGAGGATATTTCCTTTTTCACCGTGGCCCTCTATGGGCTTCCAAATATCACTTTGCCAATTCCACAAGAACTGTCTTAGCGAAAGGCTTCTTGAGGGGAAAGCGGTAACTCTGTGAGATGATTTCACAGAACACAAGAAGTTTCTCTGAAAGGTTCTTTGTTATCGCAGGATATTTCCGTTGGCCCTATAGTCTTCAAAGGGATCTGAAATATCTGTTCTCAGATTCCACAGAAATAAGGCTAGGAAAGAGATCCACAAATTCTGATGTAACTCTGTGAGTGGAAGTCACACATCACAGAGCAGTTTCTCAGAAATCTTCTTTCCAGATTTCATCTGAGGATATTTCCTTTTTCACCATAGCCCTCTATGGGCTTCCAAATATCACTTTGCCAATTCCAAAAGAACTGTCTTAGCGAAAGGCTTCTTGAGGGGAAAGCTGTAACTCTGTGAGATGATTTCACAGAACACAAAGAAGTTTCTCAGAAAGCTTCTGTCTCTTTTTTATCGGAGGATATTTCCTTTGGCCCTATAGTCTTCAAGGTGATCCGAAATATCTGTTCTCAGATTCCACAGAAATAAGGCTAGCAAAGAGATCCACGAAATACAGATGTAACTCTGTGAGTGGAAGTCACACATCACAGAGCAGTTTCTCAGAAAGCTTCTTTCCAGATTTCAACTGAGGATATTTCCTTTTTCACCATAGCCCTCTAAGGGCTTCCAAATATCACTTTGCCAATTCCACAAGAACTGTCTTAGCGAAAGGCTTCTTGAGGGGAAAGCTGTAACTCTGTGAGATGACTTCACAGAACACAAAGAAGTTTCACAGAAAACTTCTTTCTCTTTGTTATCGGAGGATATTTCCTTTGGCCCTATAGTCTTCAAAGGGATCCGAAATATCTGTTCTCAGATTCCACAGAAATAAGGCTAGCAAAGAGATCCACGAAATACAGATGTAACTCTGTGAGTGGAAGTCTGACATCGCAGAGCAGTTTCTCAGAAAGCTTCTTTCCAGATTTCATCTGAGGATATTTCCTTTTTCACGTTAGCCATCTATGGGCTTCCAAATATCACTTTGCCAATTCCACAAGAACTGTCTTAGCGAAAGGCTTCTTGAGGGGAAAGCTGTAACTCTGTGAGATGATTTCACAGAACACAAAGAAGTTTCTCAGAAAGCTTCTTTCTGTTTGTTATCGGAGGATATTTCCTTTGGCCCTATAGTCTTCATAGGGATCTGAAACATCTGTTCTCAGATTCCACAGAAATAAGGCTAGCAAAGACATCCACGAAATACAGATGTAACTCTGTGAGTGGAAGTCACACATCACAGAGCAGTTTCTCAGAAATCTTCTTTCCAGATTTCATCTGAGGATATTTCCTTTTTCACCATAGCTCTCTATGGGCTTCCAAATATCACTTTGCCAATTCCACAAGAACTGTCTTGGCGAAAGGCTTTTTGAGGGGAAAGCTGCAACTCTGTGAGATAATTTCACACAACACGAAGAAGTTTCACAGAAAGCTTCTTTCTCTTTGTTATCGGAGGATATTTCCTTTGGCCCTGTAGTCTTCAAAGGGATCCGAAATATCTGTTCTCAGATTCCACAGAAATAAGGCTAGCAAAGAGATCCACGAAATACAGATATAACTCTGTGAGATGAACGAACAGAACACTAAGCGGTTTCTCCGAAAGCTTCTTTCCCGATTTCATGTGAGGATATTTCCTTTTTCACCATAGCCCTCTATGGGCTTCCAAATATCACTTTGCCAATTCCACAAGAACTGTCTTAGCGAAAGGCTTCTTGAGGGGAAAGCTGTAACTCTGTGAAATGATTTCACAGAACACAAAGAAGTTTCTCAGAAAGCTTCTTTCTCTTTAATATCGGAGTATATTTCCTTTGGCCCTTTAGTCTTCAAAGGGATCCGAAATATCTGTTCTCAGATTCCACAGAAATAAGGCTAGCAAAGAGATCCACGAAATACAGATGTAACTCTGTGAGTGGAAGTCACACTTCACAGAGCAGTTTCTCAGAATGCTTCTTTCCAGATTTCATCTGAGGATATTTCCTTTTTCACCATAGCCCTCTATGGGCTTCCAAATATCACTTTGCCAATTCCACAAGAACTGTCTTAGCGAAAGGCTTCTTGAGGGGAAAGCTGTAACTCTGTGAGATGATTTCACAGAACACAAAGAAGTTTCTCAGAAAGCTTCTTTCTCTTTGTTATCGGAGGATATTTCCTTTGGCCCTATAGTTTTCAAAGGGATCCGAATTATCTGTTCTCAGATTCCACAGAAATGAGGCTAGCAAAGAGATCCACAAAATACTGATGTAACTCTGTGAGTGGAAGTCACCCATCACAGAGCAGTTTCTCAGAAAGCTTCTTTCCAGATTTCATCTGAGGATATTTCCTTTTTCACCATAGCCCTCTAAGGGCTTCCAAATATCACTTTGCCAATTCCACAAGAACTGTCTTAGCGAAAGGCTTCTTGAGAGGAAAGCTGTTACTCTGTGAGATGATTTCACAGAACACAAAGAAGTTTCTCAGAAAGCTTCTTTCTCTTTGTTATCGGAGGATATTTTCTTTGGCCCTATAGTCTTCAAAGGGATCCGAAATATCTGTTCTGAGATTCCACAGAAATAAGGCTAGCAAAGAGATCCACGAAATACAGATGTAACTCTGTGAGTGGAAGTCAGATATCGCAGAGCAGTTTCTCAGAAAGTTTCTTTGCAGATTCCATCTGAGGATATTTCCTTTTTCACATTAGCCCTCTTTGGGCTTCCAAATATCACTTTGCCAATTCCACAAGAACTGTCTTAGCGAAAGGCTTCTTGAGGGGAAAGCTGTAAGTCGCTGAGATGATTTCACAGAAGATAAAGAAGTTTCTCAGAAAGCTTCTTTCTCTTTGTTATCGGAGGATATTTCCTTTGGCCCTATAGTCTTCAAAGGGATCCGAAATATCTGTTCTCAGATTCCACAGAAATAAGGGTAGCAAAGAGATCCGCGAAATACAGATGTAACTCTGTGAGTGGAAGTCCGACATCACAGAGCAGTTTCTCAGAAAGCTTCTTTCCAGATTTCATCTGAGGATATTTCCTTTTTCACCATAGCCCTCTATGGGCTTCCAAATATCACTTTGCCAATTCCACAAGAACTGTCTTAGCGAAAGGCTTCTTGAGGGGAAAGCTGTAACTCTGTGAGATGATTTCACAGAATACAAAGAAGTTTCTCAGAAAGCTTCTTTCTCTTTGTTATCGATGGATATTTCCTTTGCCCCTATAGTCTTGAAGGGGATCCGAAATATCTGTTCTCAGATTCCACAGAAATAAGGCTAGCAAAGAGATCCACGAAATTCACCTGTATCTCTGTGAGTGGAAGTCACACATCACAGAGCAGTTTCTCAGAAAGCTTCTTTCCAGATTTCATCTGAGGATATTTCCTTTTTCACCATAGCCCTCTATGGGCTTCCAAATATCACTTTGCCAATTCCAAAGCAACTGTCTTAGCGAAAGGCTTCTTGAGGGGAAAGCTGTAACTCTGTGAGATGATTTCACAGAACACAAAGAAGTTTCTCAGAAAGCTTCTTTCTCTTTGTTATCGGAGGATATTTCCTTTGGCCCTATTGTCTTCAAAGGGATCCGAAATATCTGTCTCAGATTCCACAGAAATAACGCTAGCAAAGTGATCCACGAAATACAGATGTAACTCTGTGTGTGCAAGTCACACATCACAGAGCAGTTTCTCTGAAAGCTTCTTTCCAGATTTCATCTGAGGATATTTCCTTTTTCACCATAGCCCTCTATGGGCTTCCAAATATCACTTTGCCAATTCCACAAGAACTGTCTTAGCGAAAGGCTTCTTGAGGGGAAAGCTGTAACTCTGTGAGGTGATTTCACAGAACACAAAGAAGTTTCTCAGAAAGCTTTTTACTCTTTGTTATGGGAGGATATTTCCTTTGGCCCTATAGTCTTCAAAGGGATCCGAAATATCTGTTCTCAGATTCCACAGAAATAAGGCTAGCAAAGAGATCCACGAAATACAGATGTAACTCTGTGAGTGGAAGTCAGACATCACAGAGCAGTTTCTCAGAAAGCTTCTTTGCAGATTTCATCTGAGATTATTTCCTTTTTCAGAGTAGCAATCTATGGGCTTCCAAATATCACTTTGCCAATTCCACAAGAACTGTCTTAGCGAAAGGCTTCTTGAGGGGAAAGCTGTAACTCTGTGAGATGATTTCACAGAACACAAAGAAGTTTCTCAGAAAGCTTCTTTCTCTTTGTTATCGGAGGATATTTCCTTTGGCCCTATAGTCTTCAAAGGGATCCGAAATATCTGTTCTCAGATTCCACAGAAATAAGTCTAGCAAAGAGATCCACGAAATACAGATGTATCTCTGTGAGATGAATGAACAGAACACTAAGCAGTTTCTCAGAAATCTTCTTTCCAGATTTCATCTGAGGATATTTCCTTTTTCACCATAGCCCTCTATGGGCTTCCAAATATCACTTTGACAATTCCACAAGAACTGTCTTAGCGAAAGGCTTCTTGAGGGGAAAGCTGTAACTCTGTGAGATGATTTCACAGAACACAAAGAAGTTTCTCAGAAAGCTTCTTTCTCTTTGTTATCGGAGGATATTTCCTTTGGCCCTATAGTCTTCAAAGGGATCCGAAATATCTGTTCTGAGATTCCACAGAAATAAGGCTAGCAAAGAGATCCACGAAATACAGATGTAACTCTGTGAGTGGAAGTCACACATCACAGAGCAGTTTCTCAGAAAGCTTCTTTCCAGATTTCATCTGAGGATATTTCCTTTTTCACCATAGCTCTCTATGGGCTTCCAAATATCACTTTGCCAATTCCACAAGAACTGTCTTGATGAAAGGCTTTTTGAGGGGAAAGCTGTAACTCTGTGAGATAATTTCACACAACACGAAGAAGTTTCACAGAAAGCTTCTTTCTCTTTGTTATCTGAGGATATTTCCTTTGGCCCTGTAGACTTCAAAGGGATTCGAAATATCTGTTCTGAGATTCCACAGAAATAAGGCTAGCAAAGAGATCCACGAAATACAGATGTAACTCTGTGAGTGGAAGTCAGACATCGCAGAGCAGTTTCTCAGAAAGTTTCTTTCCAGATTCCATCTGAGGATATTTCCTTTTTCACATTAGCCCTCTATGGGCTTCCAAATATCACTTTGCCAATTTCACAAGAACTGTCTTAGCGAAAGGCTTCTTGAGGGGAAAGCTGTAAGTCGGTGAGATGATTTCACAGAAGATAAAGAAGTTTCTCAGAAAGCTTCTTTCTCTTTGTTATCGGAGGATATTTCCTTTGGCCCTATAGTCTTCAAAGGGATCCGAAATATCTGTTCTCAGATACCACAGAAATAAGGCTAGCAAAGAGATCCACGAAACACAGATGTAACTCTGTGAGATGAATGAACAGAACACTAAGCAGTTTCTCCGAAAGCTTCTTTCCCGATTTCATCTGAGGATATTTCCTTTTTCACCATAGACCTCTATGGGCTTCCAAATATCACTTTGCCAATTCCACAGGATGTGTCTTAGCGAAAGGCTTCTTGAGGGGAAAGCTGTAACTCTGTGAGATGATTTCACAGAACACAAAGAAGTTTCTCAGAAAGCTCCTTTCTCTTTGTTATCGGAGGATATTTCCGTTGGCCCTATAGTCTTCAAAGTGATCCGAAATACCTGATCTCAGATTCCACAGAAATAAGGCTAGGAAAGAGATCCACGAAATACAGATGTAACTCTGTGAGTGGAAGTCACACATCACAGAGCAGTTTCTCAGAAAGCTTCTTTCCCGATTTCATCTGAGGATATTTCCTTTTTCACCATAGAACTCTATGGGCTTCCAAATATCACTTTGCCAATTCCACAAGAACATTCTTAGCGAAAGGCTTCTTGAGGGGAAAGCTGTAACTCTGTGAGATGATTTCACAGAACACAAAGAAGTTTCTCAGAAATCTTCTTTCTCTTGGTTATCGGAGGATATTTCCTTAGGTCCTTTAGTCTTCAAAGGGATCCGAAATATCTGTTCTCAGATTCCACAGAAATAAGGCTAGCAAAGAGATCCACGAAATACAGATGCAACTCTGTGAGTGGAAGTCACACATCACAGAGCAGTTTCTCAGAAAGCTTCTTTCCAGATTTCATCTGAGGATATTTCCTTTTTCACCATAGCCCTCTATGGGCTTCCAAATATCACTTTGCCAATTCCACAAGAACTGTCTTAGCGAAAGGCTTCTTGAGAGGAAAGCTGTAACTCTGTGAGATGATTTCGCAGAACACAAAGAAGTTTCTCAGAAAGCTTCTTTCTCTTTGTTATCGGAGGATATTTCCTTTGGCCCTATAGTCTTCAAAGGGATCCGAAATATCTGTTCTCAGATTCCACAGAAATAAGGTTAGGAAAGAGATCCACGAAATACAGATGTACCTCTGTGAGATGAATGAACAGAAGACTAAGTAGTTGCTCAGAAAGCTTCTTTCCAGATTTCATCTGAGGATATTTCCTTTTTCACCGTGGCCCTCTATGGGCTTCCAAATATCACTTTGCCTATTCCACAAGAACTGTCTTAGCGAAAGGCTTCTTGAGGGGAAAGCGGTAACTCTGTGAGATGATTTCACAGAACACAAGAAGTTTCTCAGAAAGGTTCTTTGTTATCGCAGGATATTTCCGTTGGCCCTATAGTCTTCAAAGGGATCTGAAATATCTGTACTCAGATTCCACAGAAATAAGGCTAGGAAAGAGATCCACAAATTCTGATGTAACTCTGTGAGTGGAAGTCACACATCACAGAGCAGTTTCTCAGAAATCTTCTTTCCAGATTTCATCTGAGGATATTTCCTTTTTCACCATAGCCCTCTATGGGCTTCCAAATATCACTTTGCCAATTCCAAAAGAACTGTCTTAGCGAAAGGCTTCTTGAGGGGAAAGCTGTAACTCTGTGAGATGATTTCACAGAACACAAAGAAGTTTCTCAGAAAGCTTCTGTCTCTTTTTTATCGGAGGATATTTCCTTTGGCCCTATAGTCTTCAAGGTGATCCGAAATATCTGTTCTCAGATTCCACAGAAATAACCCTAGCAAAGAGATCCACGAAATACAGATGTAACTCTGTGAGTGGAAGTCACACATCACAGAGCAGTTTCTCAGAAAGCTTCTTTCCAGATTTCAACTGAGGATATTTCCTTTTTCACCATAGCCCTCTAAGGGCTTCCAAATATCACTTTGCCAATTCCACAAGAACTGTCTTAGCGAAAGGCTTCTTGAGGGGAAAGCTGTAACTCTGTGAGATGACTTCACAGAACACAAAGAAGTTTCACAGAAAACTTCTTTCTCTTTGTTATCGGAGGATATTTCCTTTGGCCCTATAGTCTTCAAAGGGATACGAAATATCTGTTCTCAGATTCCACAGAAATAAGGCTAGCAAAGAGATCCACGAAATACAGATGTAACTCTGTGAGTGGAAGTCAGACATCGCAGAGCAGTTTCTCAGAAAGCTTCTTTCCAGATTTCATCTGAGGATATTTCCTTTTTCACGTTAGCCATCTATGGGCTTCCAAATATCACTTTGCCAATTCCACAAGAACTGTCTTAGCGAAAGGCTTCTTGAGGGGAAAGCTGTAACTCTGTGAGATGATTTCACAGAACACAAAGAAGTTTCTCAGAAAGCTTCTTTCTGTTTGTTATCGGAGGATATTTCCTTTGGCCCTATAGTCTTCAAAGGGATCTGAAACATCTGTTCTCAGATTCCACAGAAATAAGGCTAGCAAAGACATCCACGAAATACAGATGTAACTCTGTGAGTGGAAGTCACACATCACAGAGCAGTTTCTCAGAAATCTTCTTTCCAGATTTCATCTGAGGATATTTCCTTTTTCACCATAGCTCTCTATGGGCTTCCAAATATCACTTTGCCAATTCCACAAGAACTGTCTTGGCGAAAGGCTTTTTGAGGGGAAAGCTGCAACTCTGTGAGATAATTTCACACAACACGAAGAAGTTTCACAGAAAGCTTCTTTCTCTTTGTTATCGGAGGATATTTCCTTTGGCCCTGTAGTCTTCAAAGGGATCCGAAATATCTGTTCTCAGATTCCACAGAAATAAGGCTAGCAAAGAGATCCACGAAATACAGATATAACTCTGTGAGATGAACGAACAGAACACTAAGCAGTTTCTCCGAAAGCTTCTTTCCCGATTTCATGTGAGGATATTTCCTTTTTCACCATAGCCCTCTATGGGCTTCCAAATATCACTTTGCCAATTCCACAAGAACTGTCTTAGCGAAAGGCTTCTTGAGGGGAAAGCTGTAACTCTGTGAGATGATTTCACAGAACACAAAGAAGTTTCTCAGAAAGCTTCTTTCTCTTTGTTATCGGAGGATATTTCCTTTGGCCCTATAGTTTTCAAAGGGATCCGAATTATCTGTTCTCAGATTCCACAGAAATGAGGCTAGCAAAGAGATCCACAAAATACTGATGTAACTCTGTGAGTGGAAGTCACACATCACAGAGCAGTTTCTCAGAAAGCTTCTTTCCAGATTTCATCTGAGGATATTTCCTTTTTCACCATAGCTCTCTATGGGCTTCCAAATATCACTTTGCCAATTCCACAAGAACTGTCTTGACGAAAGGCTTTTTGAGGGGAAAGCTGTAACTCTGTGAGATAATTTCACACAACACGAAGAAGTTTCACAGAAAGCTTCTTTCTCTTTGTTATCGGAGGATATTTCCTTTGGCCCTGTAGACTTCAAAGGGATTCGAAATATCTGTTCTGAGATTCCACAGAAATAAGGCTAGCAAAGAGATCCACGAAATACAGATGTAACTCTGTGAGTGGAAGTCAGACATCGCAGAGCAGTTTCTCAGAAAGTTTCTTTCCAGATTCCATCTGAGGATATTTCCTTTTTCACATTAGCCCTCTATGGGCTTCCAAATATCACTTTGCCAATTTCACAAGAACTGTCTTAGCGAAAGGCTTCTTGAGGGGAAAGCTGTAAGTCGGTGAGATGATTTCACAGAAGATAAAGAAGTTTCTCAGAAAGCTTCTTTCTCTTTGTTATCGGAGGATATTTCCTTTGGCCCTATAGTCTTCAAAGGGATCCGAAATATCTGTTCTCAGATACCACAGAAATAAGGCTAGCAAAGAGATCCACGAAACACAGATGTAACTCTGTGAGATGAAGGAACAGAACACTAAGCAGTTTCTCCGAAAGCTTCTTTCCCGATTTCATCTGAGGATATTTCCTTTTTCACCATAGACCTCTATGGGCTTCCAAATATCACTTTGCCAATTCCACAGGATGTGTCTTAGCGAAAGGCTTCTTGAGGGGAAAGCTGTAACTCTGTGAAATGATTTCACAGAACACAAAGAAGTTTCTCAGAAAGCTCCTTTCTCTTTGTTATCGGAGGATATTTCCGTTGGCCCTATAGTCTTCAAAGTGATCCGAAATACCTGATCTCAGATTCCACAGAAATAAGGCTAGGAAAGAGATCCACGAAATACAGATGTAACTCTGTGAGTGGAAGTCACACATCACAGAGCAGTTTCTCAGAAAGCTTCTTTCCCGATTTCATCTGAGGATATTTCCTTTTTCACCATAGAACTCTATGGGCTTCCAAATATCACTTTGCCAATTCCACAAGAACATTCTTAGCGAAAGGCTTCTTGAGGGGAAAGCTGTAACTCTGTGAGATGATTTCACAGAACACAAAGAAGTTTCTCAGAAATCTTCTTTCTCTTGGTTATCGGAGGATATTTCCTTAGGTCCTTTAGTCTTCAAAGGGATCCGAAATATCTGTTCTCAGATTCCACAGAAATAAGGCTAGCAAAGAGATCCACGAAATACAGATGCAACTCTGTGAGTGGAAGTCACACATCACAGAGCAGTTTCTCAGAAAGCTTCTTTCCAGATTTCATCTGAGGATATTTCCTTTTTCACCATAGCCCTCTATGGGCTTCCAAATATCACTTTGCCAATTCCACAAGAACTGTCTTAGCGAAAGGCTTCTTGAGAGGAAAGCTGTAACTCTGTGAGATGATTTCGCAGAACACAAAGAAGTTTCTCAGAAAGCTTCTTTCTCTTTGTTATCGGAGGATATTTCCTTTGGCCCTATAGTCTTCAAAGGGATCCGAAATATCTGTTCTCAGATTCCACAGAAATAAGGTTAGGAAAGAGATCCACGAAATACAGATGTACCTCTGTGAGATGAATGAACAGAAGACTAAGTAGTTGCTCAGAAAGCTTCTTTCCAGATTTCATCTGAGGATATTTCCTTTTTCACCGTGGCCCTCTATGGGCTTCCAAATATCACTTTGCCAATTCCACAAGAACTGTCTTAGCGAAAGGCTTCTTGAGGGGAAAGCGGTAACTCTGTGAGATGATTTCACAGAACACAAGAAGTTTCTCTGAAAGGTTCTTTGTTATCGCAGGATATTTCCGTTGGCCCTATAGTCTTCAAAGGGATCTGAAATATCTGTTCTCAGATTCCACAGAAATAAGGCTAGGAAAGAGATCCACAAATTCTGATGTAACTCTGTGAGTGGAAGTCACACATCACAGAGCAGTTTCTCAGAAATCTTCTTTCCAGATTTCATCTGAGGATATTTCCTTTTTCACCATAGCCCTCTATGGGCTTCCAAATATCACTTTGCCAATTCCAAAAGAACTGTCTTAGCGAAAGGCTTCTTGAGGGGAAAGCTGTAACTCTGTGAGATGATTTCACAGAACACAAAGAAGTTTCTCAGAAAGCTTCTGTCTCTTTTTTATCGGAGGATATTTCCTTTGGCCCTATAGTCTTCAAGGTGATCCGAAATATCTGTTCTCAGATTCCACAGAAATAAGGCTAGCAAAGAGATCCACGAAATACAGATGTAACTCTGTGTGTGGAAGTCACACATCACAGAGCAGTTTCTCAGAAAGCTTCTTTCCAGATTTCAACTGAGGATATTTCCTTTTTCACCATAGCCCTCTAAGGGCTTCCAAATATCACTTTGCCAATTCCACAAGAACTGTCTTAGCGAAAGGCTTCTTGAGGGGAAAGCTGTAACTCTGTGAGATGACTTCACAGAACACAAAGAAGTTTCACAGAAAACTTCTTTCTCTTTGTTATCGGAGGATATTTCCTTTGGCCCTATAGTCTTCAAAGGGATCCGAAATATCTGTTCTCAGATTCCACAGAAATAAGGCTAGCAAAGAGATCCACGAAATACAGATGTAACTCTGTGAGTGGAAGTCAGACATCGCAGAGCAGTTTCTCAGAAAGCTTCTTTCCAGATTTCATCTGAGGATATTTCCTTTTTCACGTTAGCCATCTATGGGCTTCCAAATATCACTTTGCCAATTCCACAAGAACTGTCTTAGCGAAAGGCTTCTTGAGGGGAAAGCTGTAACTCTGTGAGATGATTTCACAGAACACAAAGAAGTTTCTCAGAAAGCTTCTTTCTGTTTGTTATCGGAGGATATTTCCTTTGGCCCTATAGTCTTCAAAGGGATCTGAAACATCTGTTCTCAGATTCCACAGAAATAAGGCTAGCAAAGACATCCACGAAATACAGATGTAACTCTGTGAGTGGAAGTCACACATCACAGAGCAGTTTCTCAGAAATCTTCTTTCCAGATTTCATCTGAGGATATTTCCTTTTTCACCATAGCTCTCTATGGGCTTCCAAATATCACTTTGCCAATTCCACAAGAACTGTCTTGGCGAAAGGCTTTTTGAGGGGAAAGCTGCAACTCTGTGAGATAATTTCACACAACACGAAGAAGTTTCACAGAAAGCTTCTTTCTCTTTGTTATCGGAGGATATTTCCTTTGGCCCTGTAGTCTTCAAAGGGATCCGAAATATCTGTTCTCAGATTCCACAGAAATAAGGCTAGCAAAGAGATCCACGAAATACAGATATAACTCTGTGAGATGAACGAACAGAACACTAAGCGGTTTCTCCGAAAGCTTCTTTCCCGATTTCATGTGAGGATATTTCCTTTTTCACCATAGCCCTCTATGGGCTTCCAAATATCACTTTGCCAATTCCACAAGAACTGTCTTAGCGAAAGGCTTCTTGAGGGGAAAGCTGTAACTCTGTGAAATGATTTCACAGAACACAAAGAAGTTTCTCAGAAAGCTTCTTTCTCTTTAATATCGGAGTATATTTCCTTTGGCCCTTTAGTCTTCAAAGGGATCCGAAATATCTGTTCTCAGATTCCACAGAAATAAGGCTAGCAAAGAGATCCACGAAATACAGATGTAACTCTGTGAGTGGAAGTCACACTTCACAGAGCAGTTTCTCAGAATGCTTCTTTCCAGATTTCATCTGAGGATATTTCCTTTTTCACCATAGCCCTCTATGGGCTTCAAAATATCACTTTGCCAATTCCACAAGAACTGTCTTAGCGAAAGGCTTCTTGAGGGGAAAGCTGTAACTCTGTGAGATGATTTCACAGAACACAAAGAAGTTTCTCAGAAAGCTTCTTTCTCTTTGTTATCGGAGGATATTTCCTTTGGCCCTATAGTTTTCAAAGGGATCCGAATTATCTGTTCTCAGATTCCACAGAAATGAGGCTAGCAAAGAGATCCACAAAATACTGATGTAACTCTGTGAGTGGAAGTCACACATCACAGAGCAGTTTCTCAGAAAGCTTCTTTCCAGATTTCATCTGAGGATATTTCCTTTTTCACCATAGCCCTCTAAGGGCTTCCAAATATCACTTTGCCAATTCCACAAGAACTGTCTTAGCGAAAGGCTTCTTGAGAGGAAAGCTGTTACTCTGTGAGATGATTTCACAGAACACAAAGAAGTTTCTCAGAAAGCTTCTTTCTCTTTGTTATCGGAGGATATTTTCTTTGGCCCTATAGTCTTCAAAGGGATCCGAAATATCTGTTCTGAGATTCCACAGAAATAAGGCTAGCAAAGAGATCCACGAAATACAGATGTAACTCTGTGAGTGGAAGTCAGATATCGCAGAGCAGTTTCTCAGAAAGTTTCTTTGCAGATTCCATCTGAGGATATTTCCTTTTTCACATTAGCCCTCTTTGGGCTTCCAAATATCACTTTGCCAATTCCACAAGAACTGTCTTAGCGAAAGGCTTCTTGAGGGGAAAGCTGTAAGTCGCTGAGATGATTTCACAGAAGATAAAGAAGTTTCTCAGAAAGCTTCTTTCTCTTTGTTATCGGAGGATATTTCCTTTGGCCCTATAGTCTTCAAAGGGATCCGAAATATCTGTTCTCAGATTCCACAGAAATAAGGGTAGCAAAGAGATCCGCGAAATACAGATGTAACTCTGTGAGTGGAAGTCCGACATCACAGAGCAGTTTCTCAGAAAGCTTCTTTCCAGATTTCATCTGAGGATATTTCCTTTTTCACCATAGCCCTCTATGGGCTTCCAAATATCACTTTGCCAATTCCACAAGAACTGTCTTAGCGAAAGGCTTCTTGAGGGGAAAGCTGTAACTCTGTGAGATGATTTCACAGAATACAAAGAAGTTTCTCAGAAAGCTTCTTTCTCTTTGTTATCGATGGATATTTCCTTTGCCCCTATAGTCTTGAAGGGGATCCGAAATATCTGTTCTCAGATTCCACAGAAATAAGGCTAGCAAAGAGATCCACGAAATTCACCTGTATCTCTGTGAGTGGAAGTCACACATCACAGAGCAGTTTCTCAGAAAGCTTCTTTCCAGATTTCATCTGAGGATATTTCCTTTTTCACCATAGCCCTCTATGGGCTTCCAAATATCACTTTGCCAATTCCAAAGCAACTGTCTTAGCGAAAGGCTTCTTGAGGGGAAAGCTGTAACTCTGTGAGATGATTTCACAGAACACAAAGAAGTTTCTCAGAAAGCTTCTTTCTCTTTGTTATCGGAGGATATTTCCTTTGGCCCTATTGTCTTCAAAGGGATCCGAAATATCTGTTCTCAGATTCCACAGAAATAAGTCTAGCAAAGAGATCCACGAAATACAGATGTATCTCTGTGAGATGAATGAACAGAACACTAAGCAGTTTCTCAGAAATCTTCTTTCCAGATTTCATCTGAGGATATTTCCTTTTTCACCATAGCCCTCTATGGGCTTCCAAATATCACTTTGACAATTCCACAAGAACTGTCTTAGCGAAAGGCTTCTTGAGGGGAAAGCTGTAACTCTGTGAGATGATTTCACAGAACACAAAGAAGTTTCTCAGAAAGCTTCTTTCTCTTTGTTATCGGAGGATATTTCCTTTGGCCCTATAGTCTTCAAAGGGATCCGAAATATCTGTTCTCAGATTCCACAGAAATAAGGCTAGCAAAGAGATCCACGAAATACAGATGTAACTCTGTGAGTGGAAGTCACACATCACAGAGCAGTTTCTCAGAATGCTTCTTTCCAGATTTCGTCTCAGATTATTTCCTTTTTCAGAATAGCCCTCTATGGGTTTCCAAATATCACTTTGCCAATTCCACAAGAACTGTCTTAGCGAAAGGCTTCTTGAGGGGAAAGCTGTAACTCTGTGAGATGATTTCACAGAACACAAAGAAGTTTCTCAGAAAGCTTCTTTCTCTTTGTTATCGGAGGATATTTCCTTTGGCCCTATAGTCTTCAAAGGGATCCGAAATATCTGTCTCAGATTCCTCACAAATAACGCTAGCAAAGTGATCCACGAAATACAGATGTAACTCTGTGAGTGGAAGTCACACATCACAGAGCAGTTTCTCTGAAAGCTTCTTTCCAGATTTCATCTGAGGATATTTCCTTTTTCACCATAGCCTTCTATGGGCTTCCAAATATCACTTTGCCAATTCCACAAGAACTGTCTTAGCGAAAGGCTTCTTGAGGGGAAAGCTGTAACTCTGTGAGATGATTTCACAGAACAAAAAGAAGTTTCTCAGAAAGCTTCTTTCTCTTTGTTATCGGAGGATATTTCCTTTGGCCCTGTTGTCTTCAAAGGGATCCGAAATATCTGTCTCAGATTCCACAGAAATAACGCTAGCAAAGTGATCCACGAAATACAGATGTAACTCTGTGTGTGCAAGTCACACATCACAGAGCAGTTTCTCTGAAAGCTTCTTTCCAGATTTCATCTGAGGATATTTCCTTTTTCACCATAGCCCTCTATGGGCTTCCAAATATCACTTTGCCAATTCCACAAGAACTGTCTTAGCGAAAGGCTTCTTGAGGGGAAAGCTGTAACTCTGTGAGATGATTTCACAGAACACAAAGAAGTTTCTCAGAAAGCTTTTTACTCTTTGTTATGGGAGGATATTTCCTTTGGCCCTATAGTCTTCAAAGGGATCCGAAATATCTGTTCTCAGATTCCACAGAAATAAGGCTAGCGAAGAGATCCACGAAATACAGATGTAACTCTGTGAGTGGAAGTCAGACATCACAGAGCAGTTTCTCAGAAAGCTTCTTTGCAGATTTCATCTGAGATTATTTCCTTTTTCAGAGTAGCAATCTATGGGCTTCCAAATATCACTTTGCCAATTCCACAAGAACTGTCTTAGCGAAAGGCTTCTTGAGGGGAAAGCTGTAACTCTGTGAGATGATTTCACAGAACAAAAAGAAGTTTCTCAGAAAGCTTCTTTCTCTTTGTTATCGGAGGATATTTCCTTTGGCCCTATAGTCTTCAAAGGGATCCGAAATATCTGTTCTCAGATTCCACAGAAATAAGTCTAGCAAAGAGATCCACGAAATACAGATGTATCTCTGTGAGATGAATGAACAGAACACTAAGCAGTTTCTCAGAAATCTTCTTTCCAGATTTCATCTGAGGATATTTCCTTTTTCACCATAGCCCTCTATGGGCTTCCAAATATCACTTTGACAATTCCACAAGAACTGTCTTAGCGAAAGGCTTCTTGAGGGGAAAGCTGTAACTCTGTGAGATGATTTCACAGAACACAAAGAAGTTTCTCAGAAAGTTTCTTTCTCTTTGTTATCGGAGGATATTTCCTTTGGCCCTATAGTCTTCAAAGGGATCCGAAATATCTGTTCTCAGATTCCACAGAAATAAGGCTAGCAAAGAGATCCACGAAATACAGATGTAACTCTGTGAGTGGAAGTCACACATCACAGAGCAGTTTCTCAGAAAGCTTCTTTCCAGATTTCGTCTCAGATTATTTCCTTTTTCAGAATAGCCCTCTATGGGTTTCCAAATATCACTTTGCCAATTCCACAAGAACTGTCTTAGCGAAAGGCTTCTTGATGGGAACGCTGTAACTCTGTGAGATGATTTCTCAGAACACAAAGAAGTTTCTCAGAAAGCTTCTTTCTCTTTGTTATCAGAGGATATTTCCTTTGGCCCTATAGTCTTCAAAGGGATCTGAAATATCTGATCTCAGATTCCACAAAAATAATGCTAGCAAAGACATCCACGAAATACAGATGTAACTCTGTGAGATGAATGAAGAGAACACTAAGCAGATTCTCCGAAAGCTTCTTTCCCGATTTCATCTGAGGATATTTCCTTTTTCACCATAGCCCTCTAAGGGCTTCCAAATATCACTTTGCCAAGTCCACAAGAACTGTCTTAGCGAAAGGCTTCTTGAGGGGAAAGCTGTAACTCTGTGAGATGATTTCACAGAACACAAAGAAGTTTCTCAGAAAGCTTCTTTCTCTTTGTTATCGATGGATATTTCCTTTGGCCCTATAGTCTTGAAGGGGATCCGAAATATCTGTTCTCAGATTCCACAGAAATAAGGCTAGCAAAGAGATCCACGAAATACAGATGTAACTCTGTGAGTGGAAGTCACAAATCACAGAGCAGTTTCTCAGAAAGCTTCTTTCCAGATTTCATCTGAGGGTATTTCCTTTTTCACCATAGCCCTCTACGGGCTTCCAAATATCACTTTGCCAATTCCAAAACAACTGTCTTAGCGAAAGGCTTCTTGAGGGGAAAGCTGTAACTCTGTGAGATGATTTCACAGAACACAAAGAAGTTTCTCAGAAAGCTTCTTTCTCTTTGTTATCGGAGGATATTTCCTTTGGCCCTATAGTCTTCAAAGGGATCCGAAATATCTGTCTCAGATTCCTCACAAATAACGCTAGCAAAGTGATCCACGAAATACAGATGTAACTCTGTGAGTGGAAGTCACACATCACAGAGCAGTTTCTCTGAAAGCTTCTTTCCAGTTTTCATCTGAGGATATTTCCTTTTTCACCATAGCCCTATATGGGCTTCCAAATATCACTTTGCCAATTCCACAAGAACTGTCTTAGCGAAAGGCTTCTTGAGGGGAAAGCTGTAACTCTGTGAGATGATTTCACAGAACACAAAGAAGTTTCTCAGAAAGCTTCTTTCTCTTTGTTATCGGAGGATATTTCCTTTGGCCCTATAGTCTTCAAAGGGATCCGAAATATCTGTTCTCAGATTCCACAGAAATAAGGCTTGCAAAGAGATCCACGAAATACAGATGTAACTCTGTGAGATGAACGAACAGAACACTAAGCGGTTTCTCAGAAATCTTCTTTCCCGATTTCATGTGAGGATATTTCCTTTTTCACCATAGCCCTCTATGGGCTTCCAAATATCACTTTGCCAATTCCACAAGAACTGTCTTAGCGAAAGGCTTCTTGAGGGGAAAGCTGTAAATCTGTGAAATGATTTCACAGAACACAAAGAAGTTTCTCAGAAAGCTTCTTTCCCTTTAATATCGGAGGATATTTCCTTTGGCCCTAGAGTCTTCAAAGGGATCCGAAATATCTGTTCTCAGATTCCACAGAAATAAGGCTAGCGAAGAGATCCACGAAATACAGATGTAACTCTGTGAGTGGAAGTCACACATCACAGAGCAGTTTCTCTGAAAGCTTCTTTCCAGATTTCATCTGAGGATATTTCCTTTTTCACCATAGCCCTCTATGGGCTTCCAAATATCACTTTGCCTATTCCACAAGAACTGTCTTAGCGAAAGGCTTCTTGAGGGGAAAGCTGTAACTCTGTGAAATGATTTCACAGAACACAAAAAGGTTTCTCAGAAAGCTTCTTTCTCTTTAATATCGGAGGATATTTCCTTTGGCCCTTTAGTCTTCAAAGGGATCCGAAATATCTGTTCTCAGATTCCACAGAAATAAGGCTAGCAAAGAGATCCACGAAATACAGATGTAACTCTGTGAGTGGATGTCACACATCACAGAGCAGTTTCTCAGAATGCTTCTTTCCAGATTTCATCTGAGGATATTTCCTTTTTCACCATAGCCCTCTATGGGCTTCCAAATATCACTTTGCCAATTCCACAAGAACTGTCTTAGCGAAAGGCTTCTTGAGGGGAAAGCTGTAAATCTGTGAAATGATTTCACAGAACACAAAGAAGTTTCTCAGAAAGCTTCTTTCACTTTAATATCGGAGGATATTTCCTTTGGCCCTAGAGACTTCAAAGGGATCCGAAATATCTGTTCTCAGATTCCACAGAAATAAGGCTAGCGAAGAGATCCACGAAATACAGATGTAACTCTGTGAGTGGAAGTCACACATCACAGAGCAGTTTCTCAGAAAGCTTCTTTCCAGATTTCATCTGAGGTTATTTCCTTTTTCACCATAGCCCTCTAAGGGCTTCCAAATATCACTTTGCCAATGCCACAAGAACTGTCTTAGCGAAAGGCTTCTTGAGGGGAAAGCTGTAAATCTGTGAGATGATTTCACAGAACACAAAGAAGTTTCTCAGAAAGCTTCTTTCTCTTTGTTATCGGAGGATATTTCCTTTGGCCCTATAGTCTTCAAAGGGATCCGAAATATCTGTTCTCAGATTCCACAGAAATAAGGCTTGCAAAGAGATCCACGAAATACAGATGTAACTCTGTGAGTGGAAGTCAGACATCGCAGAGCAGTTTCTCAGAAAGCTTCTTTCCAGATTTCATCTGAGGATATTTCCTTTTTCACATTAGCCAAATATGGGCTTCCAAATATCACTTTGCCAATTCCACAAGAACTGTCTTAGCGAAAGGCTTCCTGAGTGGAAAGCTGTAACTCTGTGAGATGATTTCACAGAACACAAAGAAGCTTCTCAGAAAGCTTCTTTCTCTTTGTTATCGGTGGATATTTCCTTTGGCCCTATAGTCTTCAAGGGGATCCGAAATATCTGTTCTCAGATTCCACAGAAATAAGGCTAGCAAAGAGATCCACGAAATACAGATTTAACTCTGTGAGTGGAAGTCACACATCACAGAGCAGTTTCTCAGAAAGCTTCTTTCCAGATTTCATCTGAGGATATTTCCTTTTTCACCGTAGCCCTCTAAGGGCTTCCAAATATCACTTTGCCAATTCCACAAGAACTGTCTTAGCGAAAGGCTTCTTGAGGGGAAAGCTGTAACTCTGTGAGATGATTTCACAGAACACAAAGAAGTTTCTCAGAAAGCTTCTTTCTCTTTGTTATCGGAGGATATTTCCGTTGGCCCTATAGTCTTCAAAGGGATCCGAAATATCTGCTCTCAGATTCCACAGAAATAAGGCTAGCAAAGAGATCTACGAAATACAGATGTAACTCTGTGAGATGAATGAACAGAACACTAAGCAGTTTCTCCGACAGCTTCTTTCCCGATTTCATCTGAGGATATTTCCTTTTTCACCATAGACCTCTATGGGCTTCCAAATATCACTTTGCCAATTCCACAAGAACTGTCTTAGCGAAAGGCTTCTTGAGGGGAAAGCTGTAACTCTGTGAGATGATTTCACAGAACACAAAGAAGTTTCTCAGAAAGCTTCTTTCTCTTTGTTATTGGAGGATATTTCCTTTGGCCCTATAGTCTTCAAAGGGATCCGAAATATCTGTTCTCAGATTCCACAGAAATAAGGCTAGCAAAGAGATCCACGAAATACTGATGTAACTCTGTGAGTGGAAGTCAGACATCACAGAGCAGTTTCTCAGAAAGCTTCTTTCCAGATTTCATCTGAGGATATTTCCTTTTTCACCATAGCCCTCTATGGGCTTCCAAATATCACTTTGCCAATTTTACAGGAACTGTCTTACCGAAAGGCTTCTTGAGGGGAAAGCTGTAACTCTGTGAGATGATTTCACAGAACACAAAGAAGTTTCTTAGAAAGCTTCTTTCTCTTTGTTATCGGAGGATATTTCCTCTGGCCCTATAGTCTTCAAAGGGATCCGAAATATCTGTTCTCAGATTCCACAGAAATAAGGCTAGCAAAGAGATCCACGAAATACAGATGTAACTCTGTGAGTGGAAGTCAGACATCGCAGAGCAGTTTCTCAGAAAGCTTCTTTCCAGTTTTCATCTGAGGATATTTCCTTTTTCACATTAGCCATCTATGGGCTTCCAAATATCACTTTGCCAATTCCACAAGAACTGTCTTAGCTAAAGGCTTCCGGAGTGGAAAGCTGTAACTCTGTGAGATGATTTCACAGAACACAAAGAAGTTTCTCAGAAAGCTTCTTTCTCTTTGTTATCGGAGGATATTTCCTTTGGCCCTAGAGTCTTCAAAGGGATCCGAAATATCTGTTCTCAGATTCCACAGAAATAAGGCTAGCAAAGAGATCCACGAAATACTGATGTAACTTTGTGAGTGGAAGTCACACATCACAGAGCAGTTTCTCAGAAAGCTTCTTTCCAGATTTCATCTGCGGATATTTCCTTTTTCACCATTGCCCTCTATGGGCTTCCAAATATCACTTTGCCAATTCCACAAGAACTGTCTTAGCGAAAGGCTTCTTGAGGGGAAAGCTGTAACTCTGTGAGATGATATCACAGAACACAAAGAAGTTTCTCAGAAAGCTTCTTTCTCTTTGTTATCGGAGGATATTTCCTTTGGCCCTATAATCTTCAAAGGGATCCGAAATATCTGTTCTCAGATTCCACAGAAATAAGGGTAGCAAAGAGATCCACGAAATACAGATGTAACTCTGTGAGTGGAAGTCAGACATCACAGAGCAGTTTCTCAGAAAGCTTCTTTCCAGATTTCATCTGAGGATATTTCCTTTTTCACATTAGCCATATATGGGCTTCCAAATATCACTTTGCAAATTCCACAAGAACTGTCTTAGCGAAAGGCTTCCTGAGTGGAAAGCTGTAACTCTGTGAGATGATTTCACAGAACACAAAGAAGGTTCTCAGAAAGCTTCTTTCTCTTTGTTATCGGTGGATATTTCCTTTGGCCCTATAGTCTTCAAGGGGATCCGAAATATCTGTTCTCAGATTCCACAGAAATAAGGCTAGCAAAGAGATCCACGAAATACTGATGTAACTTTGTGAGTGGAAGTCACACATCACAGAGCAGTTTCTCAGAAAGCTTCTTTCCAGATTTCATCTGCGGATATTTCCTTTTTCACCATTGCCCTCTATGGGCTTCCAAATATCACTTTGCCAATTCCACAAGAACTGTCTTAGCGAAAGGCTTCTTGAGGGGAAAGCTTTAACTCTGTGAGATGATTTCACAGAACACAAAGAAGTTTCTCAGAAAGCTTCTTTCTCTTTGTTATCGGAGGATATTTCCTTTGGCCCTATAGTCTTCAAAGGGATCCGAAATATCTGCTCTCAGATTCCACAGAAATAAGGCTAGCAAAGAGATCTACGAAATACAGATGTAACTCTGTGAGATGAATGAACAGAACACTAAGCAGTTTCTCCGACAGCTTCTTTCCCGATTTCATCTGAGGATATTTCCTTTTTCACCATAGACCTCTATGGGCTTCCAAATATCACTTTGCCAATTCCACAAGAACTGTCTTAGCGAAAGGCTTCTTGAGGGGAAAGCTGTAACTCTGTGAGATGATTTCACAGAACACAAAGAAGTTTCTCAGAAAGCTTCTTTCTCTTTGTTATCGGAGGATATTTCCTTTGGCCCTATAGTCTTCAAAGGGATCCGAAATATCTGTTCTCAGATTCCACAGAAATAAGGCTAGCAAAGAGATCCACGAAATACTGATGTAACTCTGTGAGTGGAAGTCAGACATCACAGAGCAGTTTCTCAGAAAGCTTCTTTCCAGATTTCATCTGAGGATATTTCCTTTTTCACCATAGCCCTCTATGGGCTTCCAAATATCACTTTGCCAATTTTACAGGAACTGTCTTACCGAAAGGCTTCTTGAGGGGAAAGCTGTAACTCTGTGAGATGATTTCACAGAACACAAAGAAGTTTCTTAGAAAGCTTCTTTCTCTTTGTTATCGGAGGATATTTCCTCTGGCCCTATAGTCTTCAAAGGGATCCGAAATATCTGTTCTCAGATTCCACAGAAATAAGGCTAGCAAAGAGATCCACGAAATACAGATGTAACTCTGTGAGTGGAAGTCAGACATCGCAGAGCAGTTTCTCAGAAAGCTTCTTTCCAGTTTTCATCTGAGGATATTTCCTTTTTCACATTAGCCATATATGGGCTTCCAAATATCACTTTGCCAATTCCACAAGAACTGTCTTAGCGAAAGGCTTCCTGAGTGGAAAGTTGTAACTCTGTGAGATGATTTCACAGAACACAAAGAAGGTTCTCAGAAAGCTTCTTTCTCTTTGTTATCGGTGGATATTTCCTTTGGCCCTATAGTCTTCAAGGGGATCCGAAATATCTGTTCTCAGATTCCACAGAAATAAGGCTAGCAAAGAGATCCACGAAATACAGATGTAACTCTGTGAGTGGAAGTCACACATCACAGAGCAGTTTCTCAGAAAGCTTCTTTCCAGATTTCATCTGAGGATATTTCCTTTTTCACCGTAGCCCTCTAAGGGCTTCCAAATATCACTTTGCCAATTCCACAAGAACTGTCTTAGCGAAAGGCTTCTTGAGGGGAAAGCTGTAACTCTGTGAGATGATTTCACAGAACACAAAGAAGTTTCTCAGAAAGCTTCTTTCTCTTTGTTATCGGAGGATATTTCCTTTGGCCCTATAGTCTTCAAAGGGATCCGAAATATCTGCTCTCAGATTCCACAGAAATAAGGCTAGCAAAGAGATCCACGAAATACAGATGTAACTCTGTGAGATGAATGAACAGAACACTAAGCAGTTTCTCCGACAGCTTCTTTCCCGATTTCATCTGAGGATATTTCCTTTTTCACCATAGCCCTCTATGGGCTTCCAAATATCACTTTGCCAATTCCACAAAAACTGTCTTAGCGAAAGGCTTCTTGAGGGGAAAGCTGTAACTCTGTGAGATGATTTCACAGAACACAAAGAAGTTTCTCAGAAAGCTTCTTTCTCTTTGTTATCGGAGGATATTTCATTTGGCCCTATAGTCTTCAAAGGGATCCGAAATATCTGTTCTCAGATTCCACAGAAATAAGGCTAGCAAAGAGATCCACGAAATACTGATGTAACTCTGTGAGTGGAAGTCAGACATCACAGAGCAGTTTCTCAGAAAGCTTCTTTCCAGATTTCATCTGAGGATATTTCCTTTTTCACCATAGCCCTCTATGGGCTTCCAAATATCACTTTGCCAATTTTACAGGAACTGTCTTAGCGAAAGGCTTCTTGAGGGGAAAGCTGTAACTCTGTGAGATGATTTCACAGAACACAAAGAAGTTTCTTAGAAAGCTTCTTTCTCTTTGTTATCGGAGGATATTTCCTTTGGCCCTATAGTCTTCAAAGGGATCCGAAATATCTGTTCTCAGATTCCACAGAAATAAGGCTAGCAAAGAGATCCACGAAATACAGATGTAACTCTGTGAGTGGAAGTCACACTTCACAGAGCAGTTTCTCAGAATGCTTCTTTCCAGATTTCATCTGAGGATATTTCCTTTTTCACCATAGCCCTCTATGGGCTTCAAAATATCACTTTGCCAATTCCACAAGAAGTGTCTTAGCAAAAGGCTTCTTGAGGGGAAAGCTGTAACTCTGTGAAATGATTTCACAGAACACAAAGAAGTTTCTCAGAAAGCTTCTTTCTCTTTGTTATCGGAGGATATTTCCTTTGGCCCTATAGTTTTCAAAGGGATCCGAATTATCTGTTCTCAGATTCCACAGAAATGAGGCTAGCAAAGAGATCCACAAAATACTGATGTAACTCTGTGAGTGGAAGTCACACATCACAGAGCAGTTTCTCAGAAAGCTTCTTTCCAGATTTCATCTGAGGATATTTCCTTTTTCACCATAGCCCTCTAAGGGCTTCCAAATATCACTTTGCAATTCCACAAGAACTGTCTTAGCGAAAGGCTTCTTGAGAGGAAAGCTGTTACTCTGTGAGATGATTTCACAGAACACAAAGAAGTTTCTCAGAAAGCTTCTTTCTCTTTGTTATCGGAGGATATTTTCTTTGGCCCTATAGTCTTCAAAGGGATTCGAAATATCTGTCTGAGATTCCACAGAAATAAGGCTAGCAAGGAGATCCACGAAATACAGATGTAACTCTGTGAGTGGAAGTCAGATATCGCAGAGCAGTTTCTCAGAAAGTTTCTTTGCAGATTCCATCTGAGGATATTTCCTTTTTCACATTAGCCCTCTATGGGCTTCCAAATATCACTTTGCCAATTCCACAAGAACTGTCTTAGCGAAAGGCTTCTTGAGGGGAAAGCTGTAAGTCGCTGAGATGATTTCACAGAAGATAAAGAAGTTTCTCAGAAAGCTTCTTTCTCTTTGTTATCGGAGGATATTTCCTTTGGCCCTATAGTCTTCAAAGGGATCCGAAATATCTGTTCTGAGATTCCATAGAAATAAGGCTAGCAAAGAGATCCACGACATACAGATGTAACTCTGTGAGATGAATGAACAGAACACTAAGCAGTTTCTCCGAAAGCTTCTTTCCCGATTTCATCTGAGGATATTTCCTTTTCACCATAGACCTCTACGGGCTTCCAAATATCACTTTGCCAATTCCACAAGATGTGTTCCAGCGAAAGGCTTCTTGAGGGGAAAGCTGTAACTCTGTGAGATGATTTCACAGAACACAAAGAAGTTTCTCAGAAATCTTCTTTCTCTTTGTTATCGGAGGATATTTCCTTAGGTCCTTTAGTCTTCAAAGGGATCCGAATTATCTGTTCTCAGATTCCACAGAAATGAGGCTAGCAAAGAGATCCACGAAATACACATGTAACTCTGTGAGTGGAAGTCACACATCACAGAGCAGTTTCTCAGAAAGCTTCTTTCCAGATTTCATCTGAGGATATTTCCTTTTTCACCATAGCCCTCTATGGGCTTCCAAATATCACTTTGCCAATTCCAAAAGAACTGTCTTAGCGAAAGGCTTCTTGAGGGGAAAGCTGTAACTCTGTGAGATGATTTTACAGAACACAAAGAAGCTTCTCAGAAAGCTTCTTTCTCTTTGTTATCGGAGGATATTTCCTTTGGCCCTATAGTCTTCAAGGGGATCCGAAATATCTGTCTCAGATTCCACAGAAATAAGGCTAGCAAAGTGATCCACGAAATACAGATGTAACTCTGTGAGAGGAAGTCACACATCACAGAGCAGTTTCTCAGAAAGCTTCTTTCCAGATTTTATCTGAGGATATTTCCTTTTTCACCGTAGCCCTTTAGGGGCTTCCAAATATCACTTTGTCAATTCCAGAAGAACTGTCTTAGCGAAAGGCTTCTTGAGGGGAAAGCTGTAACTCTGTGAGATGATTTCACAGAACACAAAGAAGTTTCTCAGAAAGCTTCTGTCTCTTTGTTATCGGAGGATATTTCCTTTGGCCCTATAGTCTTCAAAGGGATCCGAAATATCTGTTCTCAGATTCCACAGAAAAAGGCTAGCAAAGAGATAAACGAAATACAGATGTAACTCTGTGAGTGGAAGTCACACATCACAGAGCAGTTTCTCAGAAAGCTTCTTTCCAGATTTCATCTGAGATTATTTCCTTTTTCAGAATAGCCCTCTATGGGTTTTCAAATATCACTTTGCCAATTCCACAAGCACTGTCTTAGCGAAAGGCTTCTTGAGGGGAAAGCTGTAACTCTGTGAGATGATTTCACAGAACACAAAGAAGTTTCTCAGAAAGCTTCTTTCTCTTTGTTATCGGAGGATATTTCCTTTGGCCCTATAGTCTTCAAAGGGATCCGAAATATCTGTTCTCAGATTCCACAGAAATAAGGGTAGCAAAGAGATCCACGAAATACAGATGTAACTCTGTGAGTGCAAGTCCGACATCACAGAGCAGTTTCTCAGAAAGCTTCTTTCCAGATTTCATCTGAGGATATTTCCTTTTTCACCATAGCCCTCTATGGGCTTCCAAATATCACTTTGCCAATTCCACAAGAACTGTCTTAGCGAAAGGCTTCTTGAGGGGAAAGCTGTAACTCTGTGAGATGATTTCACAGAATACAAAGAAGTTTTTCAGAAAGCTTCTTTCTCTTTGTTATCGATGGATATTTCCTTTGCCCCTATAGTCTTGAAGGGGATCCGAAATATCTGTTCTCAGATTCCACAGAAATAAGGCTAGCAAAGAGATCCACGAAATTCACCTGTAACTCTGTGAGTGGAAGTCATACATCACAGAGCAGTTTCTCAGAAAGCTTCTTTCCAGATTTCTTCTGAGTATATTTCCTTTTTCACCATAGCCCTCTATGGGCTTCCAAATATCACTTTGCCAATTCCAAAGCAACTGTCTTAGCGAAAGGCTTCTTGAGGGGAAAGCTGTAATTCTGTGAGATGATTTCACAGAACACAAAGAAGTTTCTCAGAAAGCTTTTTACTCTTTGTTATGGGAGGATATTTCCTTTGGCCCTATAGTCTTCAAAGGGATCCGAAATATCTGTTCTCAGATTCCACAGAAATAAGGCTAGCGAAGAGATCCACGAAATACAGATGTAACTCTGTGAGTGGAAGTCAGACATCACAGAGCAGTTTCTCAGAAAGCTTCTTTGCAGATTTCATCTGAGATTATTTCCTTTTTCAGAGTAGCAATCTATGGGCTTCCAAATATCACTTTGCCAATTCCACAAGAACTGTCTTAGCGAAAGGCTTCTTGAGGGGAAAGCTGTAACTCTGTGAGATGATTTCACAGAACAAAAAGAAGTTTCTCAGAAAGCTTCTTTCTCTTTGTTATCGGAGGATATTTCCTTTGGCCCTATAGTCTTCAAAGGGATCCGAAATATCTGTTCTCAGATTCCACAGAAATAAGTCTAGCAAAGAGATCCACGAAATACAGATGTATCTCTGTGAGATGAATGAACAGAACACTAAGCAGTTTCTCAGAAATCTTCTTTCCAGATTTCATCTGAGGATATTTCCTTTTTCACAATAGCCCTCTATGGGCTTCCAAATATCACTTTGACAATTCCACAAGAACTGTCTTAGCGAAAGGCTTCTTGAGGGGAAAGCTGTAACTCTGTGAGATGATTTCACAGAACACAAAGAAGTTTCTCAGAAAGCTTCTTTCTCTTTGTTATCGGAGGATATTTCCTTTGGCCCTATAGTCTTCAAAGGGATCCGAAATATCTGTTCTCAGATTCCACAGAAATAAGGCTAGCAAAGAGATCCACGAAATACAGATGTAACTCTGTGAGTGGAAGTCACACATCACAGAGCAGTTTCTCAGAAAGCTTCTTTCCAGATTTCGTCTCAGATTATTTCCTTTTTCAGAATAGCCCTCTATGGGTTTCCAAATATCACTTTGCCAATTCCACAAGAACTGTCTTAGCGAAAGGCTTCTTGATGGGAACGCTGTAACTCTGTGAGATGATTTCTCAGAACACAAAGAAGTTTCTCAGAAAGCTTCTTTCTCTTTGTTATCAGAGGATATTTCCTTTGGCCCTATAGTCTGCAAAGGGATCCGAAATATCTGTTCTCAGATTCCACAGAAATAAGGCTAGCAAAGAGATCCACGAAATACAGATGTAACTCTGTGAGTGGAAGTCACACATCACAGAGCAGTTTCTCAGAAAGCCTCTTCCAGATTTCATCTGAGGATATTTCCTTTTTTACCGTAGCCCTCTATGGGCTTCCAAATATCACTTTGCCGATTCCACAAGAACTCTCTTAGCGAAAGGCTTCTTGAGGGGAAAGCTGTAACTCTGTGAGATGATTTCACAGAACACAAAGAAGTTTCTCAGAAAGCTTCTTTCTCTTTGTTATCGGAGGATATTTCCTTTGGCCCTATAGTCTTCAAAGGGATCTGAAATATCTGATCTCAGATTCCACAAAAATAATGCTAGCAAAGAGATCCACGAAATACAGATGTAACTCTGTGAGATGAATGAAGAGAACACTAAGCAGATTCTCCGAAAGCTTCTTTCCCGATTTCATCTGAGGATATTTCCTTTTTCACCATAGCCCTCTAAGGGCTTCCAAATATCACTTTGCCAATGCCACAAGAACTGTCTTAGCGAAAGGCTTCTTGAGGGGAAAGCTGTAACTCTGTGAGATGATTTCACAGAACACAAAGAAGTTTCTCAGAAAGCTTCTTTCTCTTTGTTATCGGAGGATATTTCCTTTGGCCCTATAGTCTTCAAAGGGATCCGAAATATCTGTTCTCAGATTCCACAGAAATAAGGCTTGCAAAGAGATCCACGAAATACAGATGTAACTCTGTGAGATGAACGAACAGAACACTAAGCGGTTTCTCAGAAATCTTCTTTCCCGATTTCATGTGAGGATATTTCCTTTTTCACCATAGCCCTCTATGGGCTTCCAAATATCACTTTGCCAATTCCACAAGAACTGTCTTAGCGAAAGGCTTCTTGAGGGGAAAGCTGTAAATCTGTGAAATGACTTCACAGAACACAAAGAAGTTTCTCAGAAAGCTTCTTTCACTTTAATATCGGAGGATATTTCCTTTGGCCCTAGAGTCTTCAAAGGGATCCGAAATATCTGTTCTCAGATTCCACAGAAATAAGGCTAGCGAAGAGATCCACGAAATACAGATGTAACTCTGTGAGTGGAAGTCACACATCACAGAGCAGTTTCTCAGAAAGCTTCTTTCCAGATTTCATCTGAGGATATTTCCTTTTTCACCATAGCCCTCTATGGGCTTCCAAATATCACTTTGCCTATTCCACAAGAACTGTGTTAGCGAAAGGCTTCTTGAGGGGAAAGCTGTAACTCTGTGAAATGATTTCACAGAACACAAAAAGGTTTCTCAGAAAGCTTCTTTCTCTTTAATATCGGAGGATATTTCCTTTGGCCCTTTAGTCTTCAAAGGGACCCGAAATATCTGTTCTCAGATTCCACAGAAATAAGGCTATTAAAGAGATCCACGAAATACAGATGTAACTCTGTGAGTGGAAGTCACACATCACAGAGCAGTTTCTCAGAATGCTTCTTTCCAGATTTCATCCGAGGATATTTCCTTTTTCACCATAGCCCTCTATGGGCTTCCAAATATCACTTTGCCAATTCCACAAGAACTGTCTTAGCGAAAGGCTTCTTGAGGGGAAAGCTGTAAATCTGTGAAATGATTTCACAGAACACAAAGAAGTTTCTCAGAAAGCTTCTTTCACTTTAATATCGGAGGATATTTCCTTTGGCCCTAGAGACTTCAAAGGGATCCGAAATATCTGTTCTCAGATTCCACAGAAATAAGGCTAGCGAAGAGATCCACGAAATACAGATGTAACTCTGTGAGTGGAAGTCACACATCACAGAGCAGTTTCTCAGAAAGCTTCTTTCCAGATTTCATCTGAGGATATTTCCTTTTTCACCATAGCCCTCTATGGGCTTCCAAATATCACTTTGCCTATTCCACAAGAACTGTCTTAGCGAAAGGCTTCTTGAGGGGAAAGCTGTAACTCTGTGAAATGATTTCACAGAACACAAAAAGGTTTCTCAGAAAGCTTCTTTCTCTTTAATATCGGAGGATATTTCCTTTGGCCCTTTAGTCTTCAAAGGGATCCGAAATATCTGTTCTCAGATTCCACAGAAATAAGGCTAGCAAAGAGATCCACGAAATACAGATGTAACTCTGTGAGTGGAAGTCACACATCACAGAGCAGTTTCTCAGAATGCTTCTTTCCAGATTTCATCTGAGGATATTTCCTTTTTCACCATAGCCCTCTATGGGCTTCCAAATATCACTTTGCCAATTCCACAAGAACTGTCTTAGCGAAAGGCTTCTTGAGGGGAAAGCTGTAACTCTGTGAGATGATTTCACAGAACACAAAGAAGTTTCTCAGAAAGCTTCTTTCTCTTTCTTATCGGAGGATATTTCCTTTGGCCCTAGAGTCTTCAAAGGGATCCGAAATATCTGTTCTCAGATTCCACAGAAATAAGGCTAGCAAAGAGATCCACGAAATACTGATGTAACTTTGTGAGTGGAAGTCACACATCACAGAGCAGTTTCTCAGAAAGCTTCTTTCCAGATTTCATCTGAGGATATTTCCTTTTTCACCATTGCCCTCTATGGGCTTCCAAATATCACTTTGCCAATTCCACAAGAACTGTCTTAGCGAAAGGCTTCTTGAGGGGAAAGCTGTAACTCTGTGAGATGATTTCACAGAACACAAAGAAGTTTCTCAGAAAGCTTCTTTCTCTTTGTTATCGGAGGATATTTCCTTTGGCCCTATAATCTTCAAAGGGATCCGAAATATCTGTTCTCAGATTCCACAGAAATAAGGGTAGCAAAGAGATCCACGAAATACAGATGT
The DNA here is from genome assembly GCF_049350105.2 of Macaca mulatta. Lineage (NCBI taxonomy): Eukaryota > Metazoa > Chordata > Mammalia > Primates > Cercopithecidae > Macaca > Macaca mulatta. Next base: position 46,749,079 of record NC_133413.1, read on the forward strand.
AACTCTGTGAGTGGAAGTCAGACATCGCAGAGCAGTTTCTCAGAAAGCTTCTTTCCAGATTTCATCTGAGGATATTTCCTTTTTCACATTAGCCATATATGGGCTTCCAAATATCACTTTGCCAATTCCACAAGAACTGTCTTATCGAAAGGCTTCCTGAGTGGAAAGCTGTAACTCTGTGAGGTGATTTCACAGAACACAAAGAAGGTTCTCAGAAAGCTTCTTTCTCTTTGTTATCGGTGGATATTTCCTTTGGCCCTATAGTCTTCAAGGGGATCCGAAATATCTGTTCTCAGATTCCACAGAAATAAGGCTAGCAAAGAGATCCACGAAATACAGATGTAACTCTGTGAGTGGAAGTCACACATCACAGAGCAGTTTCTCAGAAAGCTTCTTTCCAGATTTCATCTGAGGATATTTCCTTTTTCACCATAGCCCTCTAAGGGCTTCCAAATATCACTTTGCCAATGCCACAAGAACTGTCTTAGCGAAAGGCTTCTTGAGGGGAAAGCTGTAACTCTGTGAGATGATTTCACAGAACACAAAGAAGTTTCTCAGAAAGCTTCTTTCTCTTTGTTATCGGAGGATATTTCCTTTGGCCCTATAGTCTTCAAAGGGATCCGAAATATCTGCTCTCAGATTCCACAGAAATAAGGCTAGCAAAGAGATCCACGAAATACAGATGTAACTCTGTGAGATGAATGAACAGAACACTAAGCAGTTTCTCCGACAGCTTCTTTCCCGATTTCATCTGAGGATATTTCCTTTTTCACCATAGACCTCTATGGGCTTCCAAATATCACTTTGCCAATTCCACAAGAACTGTCTTAGCGAAAGGCTTCTTGAGGGGAAAGCTGTAACTCTGTGAGATGATTTCACAGAACACAAAGAAGTTTCTCAGAAAGCTTCTTTCTCTTTGTTATCGGAGGATATTTCATTTGGCCCTATAGTCTTCAAAGGGATCCGAAATATCTCTTCTCAGATTCCACAGAAATAAGGCTAGCAAAGAGATCCACGAAATACTGATGTAACTCTGTGAGTGAAGTCAGACATCACAGAGTAGTTTCTCAGAAAGCTTCTTTCCAGATTTCATCTGAGGATATTTCCTTTTTCACCATAGCCCTCTATGGGCTTCCAAATATCACTTTGCCAATTTTACAGGAACTGTCTTAGCGAAAGGCTTCTTGAGGGGAAAGCTGTAACTCTGTGAGATGATTTCACAGAACACAAAGAAGTTTCTTAGAAAGCTTCTTTCTCTTTGTTATCGGAGGATATTTCCTTTGGCCCTATAGTCTTCAAAGGGATCCGAAATATCTGTTCTCAGATTCCACAGAAATAAGGCTAGCAAAGAGATCCACGAAATACAGATGTAACTCTGTGAGTGGAAGTCAGACATCGCAGAGCAGTTTCTCAGAAAGCTTCTTTCCAGTTTTCATCTGAGGATATTTCCTTTTTCACATTAGCCATCTATGGGCTTCCAAATATCACTTTGCCAATTCCACAAGAACTGTCTTAGCGAAAGGCTTCCGGAATGGAAAGCTGTAACTCTGTGAGATGATTTCACAGAACACAAAGAAGGTTCTCAGAAAGCTTCTTTCTCTTTGTTATCGGTGGATATTTCCTTTGGCCCTATAGTCTTCAAGGGGATCCGAAATATCTGTTCTCAGATTCCACAGAAATAAGGCTAGCAAAGAGATCCACGAAATACAGATGTAACCCTGTGAGTGGAAGTCACACACCACAGAGCAGTTTCTCAGAAAGCTTCTTTCCAGTTTCATCTGAGGATATTTCCTTTTTCACCATAGCCCACTAAGGGCTTCCAAATATCACTTTGCCAATTCCACAAGAACTGTCTTAGCGAAAGGCTTCTTGAGGGGAAAGCTGTAACTCTGTGAGATGATTTCACAGAACACAAAGAAGTTTCTCAGAAAGCTTCTTTTTCTTTGTTATCGGAGGATATTTACTTTGGCCCTATAGTCTTCAAAGGGATCCGAAATATCTGTTCTCAGATTCCACAGAAATAAGGCTAGCAAAGAGATCCACGAAATACAGATGTAACTCTGTGAGTGGAAGTCAGACATCGCAGAGCAGTTTCTCAGAAAGCTTCTTTCCAGATTTCATCTGAGGATATTTCCTTTTTCACATTAGCCATCTATGGGCTTCCAAATATTACTTTGCTAATTCCACAAGAACTGTCTTAGCGAAAGGCTTCTTGAGGGGAAAGCTGTAACTCTGTGAGATGATTTCACAGAACACAAAGAAGTTTCTCAGAAATCTTTCTGTTTGTTATCGGAGGATATTTCCTTTGGCCCTATAGTCTTCAAAGGGATCTGAAATATCTGTTCTCAGATTCCACAGAAATAAGGTTAGCAAGGAGATCCACGATATACAGATGTAACTCTGTGAGTGGAAGTCACACATCACAGAGTAGTTTCTCAGAAAGCTTCTTTCCAGATTTCATCTGAGGATATTTCCTTTTTCACCATAGCCCTCTATGGGCTTCCAAATATCACTTTGCCAATTCCACAAGAACTGTCTTGGCGAAAGGATTTTTGAGGGGAAAGCTGTAATTCTGTGAGGTAATTTCACACAACACGAAGAAGTTTCACAGAAAGCTTCTTTCTCTTTATTATCGGAGGATATTTCCTTTGGCCCTGTAGTCTTCAAAGGGATCCGAAATATCTGTTCTCAGATTCCACAGAAATAAGGCTAGCAAAGAGATCCACGAAATACAGATGTAACTCTGTGAGTGGAAGTCTCACTTCACAGAGCAGTTTCTCAGAATGCTTCTTTCCAGATTTCATCTGAGGATATTTCCTTTTTCACCATAGCCCTCTATGGGCTTCAAAATATCACTTTGCCAATTCCACAAGAACTGTCTTAGCGAAAGGCTTCTTGAGGGGAAAGCTGTAACTCTGTGAGATGATTTCACAGAACACAAAGAAGTTTCTCAGAAAGCTTCTTTCTCTTTGTTATCGGAGGATATTTCCTTTGGCCCTATAGTTTTCAAAGGGATCCGAAATATCTGTTCTCAGATTCCACAGAAATGAGGCTAGCAAAGAGATCCACGAAATACTGATGTAACTCTGTGAGTGGAAGTCAGACATCGCAGAGCAGTTTCTCAGAAAGTTTCTTTCCAGATTCCATCTGAGGATATTTCCTTTTTCACATTAGCCTTCTATGGGCTTCCAAATATCACTTTGCCAATTCCACAAGAACTGTCTTAGCGAAAGGCTTCTTGAGGGGAAAGCTGTAAGTCGCTGAGATGATTTCACAGAAGATAAAGAAGTTTCTCAGAAAGCTTCTTTCTCTTTGTTATCGGAGGATATTTCCTTTGGCCCTATAGTCTTCAAAGGGATCCGAAATATCTGTTCTCAGATTCCACAGAAATAAGGCTAGCAAAGAGATCCACGAAATACAGATGTAACTCTGTGAGATGAATGAACAGAACACTAAGCAGTTTCTCCGAAAGCTTCTTTCCCGATTTCATCTGAGGATATTTCCTTTTCAACATAGACCTCTATGGGCTTCCAAATATCACTTTGCCAATTCCACAAGATGTGTCTTAGCGAAAGGCTTCTTGAGGGGAAAGCTGTAACTCTGTGAGATGATTTCACCGAAGACAAAGAAGTTTCTCAGAAAGCTTCTTTCTCTTTATTATCGGAGGATATTTCCGTTGGCCCTATAGTCTTCAAAGTGATCCGAAATATCTGATCTCAGATTCCACAGAAATAAGGCTAGGAAAGAGATCCACGAAATACAGACGTAACTCTGTGAGTGGAAGTCACACATCACAGAGCAGTTTCTCAGAAAGCTTCTTTCCCGATTTCATCTGAGGATATTTCGTTTTTCACCATAGAACTATATGGGCTTCCATATATCACTTTGCCAATTCCACAAGAACATTCTTAGCGAAAGGCTTCTTGAGGGAAAAGCTGTAACTCTGTGAGATGATTTCACAGAACACAAAGAAGTTTCTCAGAAAGCTTCTTTCTCTTTGTTATCGGAGGATATTTCCTTTGGCCCTATAGTCTTCAAAGGGATCCGAAATATCTGTTCTCAGATTCCACAGAAAAAGGCTAGCAAAGAGATCCACGAAATACAGATGTAACTCTGTGAGTGGAAGTCACACATCACAGAGCAGTTTCTCAGAAAGCTTCTTTCCAGATTGCATCTGAGATTATTTCCTTTTTCAGAATAGCCCTCTATGGGTTTTCAAATATCACTTTGCCAATTCCACAAGAACTGTCTTAGCGAAAGGCTTCTTGAGGGGAAAGCTGTAACTCTGTGAGATGATTTCACAGAACACAAAGAAGTTTCTCAGAAAGCTTCTTTCTCTTTGTTATCGGAGGATATTTCCTTTGGTCCTATAGTCTTCAAAGGGATCCGAAATATCTGTTCTCAGATTCCACAGAAATAAGGGTAGCAAAGAGATCCACGAAATACAGATGTAATTCTGTGAGTGGAAGTCCGACATCACAGAGCAGTTTCTCAGAAAGCTTCTTTCCAGATTTCATCTGAGGATATTTCCTTTTTCACCATAGCCCTCTATGGGCTTCCAAATATCACTTTGCCAATTCCACAAGAACTGTCTTAGCGAAAGGCTTCTTGAGGGGAAAGCTGTAACTCTGTGAGATGATTTCACAGAATACAAAGAAGTTTCTCAGAAAGCTTCTTTCTCTCTGTTATCGATGGATATTTCCTTTGGCCCTATAGTCTTGAAGGGGATCCGAAATATCTGTTCTCAGATTCCACAGAAATAAGGCTAGCAAAGAGATCCACGAAATACACCTGTAACCCTGTGAGTGGAAGTCACACATCACAGAGCAGTTTCTCAGAAAGCTTCTTTCCAGATTTCATCTGAGGATATTTCCTTTTTCACCATAGCCCTCTATGGGCTTCCAAATATCACTTTGCCAATTCCAAAGCAACTGTCTTAGCGAAAGGCTTCTTGAGGGGAAAGCTGTAACTCTGTGAGATGATTTCACAGAACACAAAGAAGTTTCTCAGAAAGCTTCTTTCTCTTTGTTATCGGAGGATATTTCCTTTGGCCCTATAGTCTTCAAAGGGATCCGAAATATCTGTCTCAGATTCCACAGAAATAACGCTAGCAAAGTGATCCACGAAATACAGATGTAACTCTGTGTGTGCAAGTCACACATCACAGAGCAGTTTCTCTGAAAGCTTCTTTCCAGATTTCATCTGAGGATATTTCCTTTTTCACCATAGCCCTCTATGGGCTTCCAAATATCACTTTGCCAATTCCACAAGAACTGTCTTAGCGAAAGGCTTCTTGAGGGGAAAGCTGTAACTCTGTGAGATGATTTCACAGAACACAAAGAAGTTTCTCAGAAAGCTTTTTACTCTTTGTTATGGGAGGATATTTCCTTTGGCCCTATAGTCTTCAAAGGGATCCGAAATATCTGTTCTCAGATTCCACAGAAATAAGGCTAGCAAAGAGATCCACGAAATACAGATGTAACTCTGTGAGTGGAAGTCAGACATCACAGAGCAGTTTCTCAGAAAGCTTCTTTCCAGGTTTCATCTGAGATTTTTTCCTTTTTCAGAATAGCCCTCTATGGGCTTCCAAATATCACTTTGCCAATTCCACAAGAACTGTCTTAGCGAAAGGCTTCTTAAGGGGAAAGCTGTAACTCTGTGAGATGATTTCACAGAACAAAAAGAAGTTTCTCAGAAAGCTTCTTTCTCTTTGTTATCGGAGGATATTTCCTTTAGCCCTATAGTCTTCAAAGGGATCCGAAATATCTGTTCTCAGATTCCACAGAAATAAGGCTAGCAAAGAGATCCACGAAATACAGATGTAACTCTGTGACATGAATTAAGAGAACACTAAGCAGTTTCTCCGAAAGCTTCTTTCCCGATTTCATCTGAGGATATTTCCTTTTTCACCATAGCCCTCTATGGGCTTCCAAATATCACTTTTCCAATTCCACAAGAACCCTCTTAGCGAAAGACTTCTTGAGGGGAAAGCTGTAACTCTGTGAGATGATTTCACGGAAACCAAAGAAGTTTCTCAGAAAGCTTCTTTCTCTTTGTTATGGGAGGATATTTCCTTTGGCCCTATAGTCTTCAAAGGGATCCGAAATATCTGTTCTCAGATTCCACAGAAATAAGGGTAGCAAAGAGATCCACGAAATACAGATGTAACTCTGTGAGTTGAAGTCACACATCACAGAGCAGTTTCTCAGAAAGCTACATTCCAGATTTCATCTGAGGATATTTCCTTTTTCACCATTGCCCTCTATGTGCTTCCAAATATCACTTTGCCAATTCCACAAGAACTCTCTTAGTGAAAGGCTTCTTGAGGGGAAAGCTGTAACCCTGTGAGATGATTTCACAGAACACAAAGAAGTTTCTCAGAAAGCTTCTTTCTCTTTGTTATCGGAAGATATTTCCTTTGGCCCTGTAGTCTTCAAAGGGATCCGAAATATCTGTTCTCAGATTCCACCGAAATAAGGCTAGCAAAGAGATCCACGAAATACATATGTAACTCTGTGAGATGAATTAACAGAACACTAAGCAGTTTCTCCGAAAGCTTCTTTCCCGATTTCATCTGAGAATATTTCCTTTTTCACCATAGCCCTCTATGGGCTTCCAAATATCACTTTGCCAATTCCACAAGAACTGTCTTAGCGAAAGGCTTCTTGAGAGGAAAGCTGTAACTCTGTGAGATGATTTCACAGAACACGAAGAAGTTTCTCAGAAAGCTTCTTTCTCTTTGTTATCGGAAGATATTTCCTTTGGCCCTATAGTCTTCAATGGGATCCGAAATATCTGTTCTCAGATTCCACAGAAAGAAGGCTAGGAAAGAGATCCACGAAATACAGATGTAACTCTGTGAGTGGAAGTCACACATCACAGAGCAGTTTCTCAGAAAGCTTCTTTCCAGATTTCATCTGAGGATATTTCCTGTTTCACCATAGCCCTCTATGGGCTTCCAAATACCACTTTGCCAATTCCACTAGAACTGTCTTAGCGAAAGGCTTCTAGAGGGAAAGCTGTAACTCTGTCAGATGATTTCGCAGAACACAAAGAAGTTTCTCAGAAAGCTTCTTTCTCTTTGTTATCGGAGGATATTTCCTTTGGCCCTATAGTCTTCAAAGGGATCCGAAATATCTGTTCTCAGATTCCACAGAAATAAGACTAGCAAATGATCCACGAAATACAGATGTAACGCTGTGAGTGGAAGTCATACATCACAGAGCAGTTTCTCAGAAAGCTTCTTTCCAGATTTCATCTGAGGATATTTCCTTTTTCACCATAGCCCTCTATGGGCTTCTAATTATCACTTTGCCAATTCCACAAGAACTGTCTTAGCGAAAGGCTTCTTGAGGGGAAAGCTGTAACTCTGTGAGATGATTTCACAGAACACAAAGAAGTTTCTTAGAAAGCTTCTTTCTCTTTGTTATCGGAGGATATTTCCTTTGGCCCTATAGTCTTCAAAGGGATCCGAAATATCTGTTCTCAGATTCCATAGAAATAAGGTTAGGAAAGAGATCCACGAAATACAGATGTACCTCTGTGAGATGAATGAACAGAAGACTAAGTAGTTTCTCAGAAAGCTTATTTCCAGATTTCATCTGAGGATATTTCCTTTTTCAAAATAGCCCTCTATGGGCTTCCAAATATCACTTTGCCAATTCCACAAGATCTGTCTTAGGGAAAGGCTTCTTGAGAGGAAAGCTGTAACTCAGTGAGATGATTTCACAGAACACAAAGAAGTTTCTCAGAAAGCTTCTTTCTCTTTGTTATCGGAGGATATTTCCTTTGGCCCTATAGTCTTCAAAGGTATCCGAAATATCTGTTCTCAGATTCCACAGAAATAAGGCTAGGAAAGAGATCCACGAAATACAGATGTAACTCTGTGATTGGAAGTCACACATCACAGAGCAGTTTCTCAGAAAGCTTCTTTCCAGATTTCATCTGAGGATATTTCCTTTTTCACCATAGAAGCCTATGGGCTTCCAAATATCACTTTGCCAATTCCACAAGAACTGTCTTAGCGAAAGGCTTCTGGAGGGGAAAGCTGTAACTCTGTGAGATGATTTCATAGAACACAAAGAAGTTTCTCAGAAAGCTTCTTTCTCTTTTTTATCGGAGGATATTTCCATTGGCCCTATAGTCTTCAAAGGGATCCGAAATATCTGTTCTCAGATTCCACAGAAATAAGGCTAGCAAAGAGAACCACGAAATACAGATGTAACTCTATGAGATGAATGAACAGAACCCTAAGCAGTTTCTCAGAAAGCTTCTTTCCCGATTTCATCTGAGGATATTTCCTTTTTCACCATAGCCCTCTATGGGCTTCCAAATATCACTTTGCCAATTCCACAAGAACTGTCTTAGCGAAAGGCTTCTTGAGGGGAAAGCTGTAACCCTGTGAGATGATTTCACAGAACACAAAGAAGTTTCTCAGAAAGCTTCTTTCTCTTTGTTATTGGAAGATATTTCCTTTGGCCCTATAGTCTTCAAAGGGATCCGAAATATCTGTTCTCAGATTCCACAGAAATAAGGCTAGCAAAGAGATCCACGAAATACAGATGTAACTCTGTGAGATGAATTAACAGAACACTAAGCAGTTTCTCCGAAAGCTTCTTTCCCGATTTCATCTGAGGATATTTCCTTTTTTACCATAGCCCTCTATGGGCTTCCAAATATCACTTTGCCAATTCCACAAGAACTGTCTTAGCAAAAGGCTTCTAGAGGGGAAAGCTGTATCTCTGTGAGATGATTTCATAGAACACAAACAAGTTTCTCAGAAAGCTTCTTTCTCTTTTTTATCGGAGGATATTTCCTTTGGCCCTATAGTCTTCAAAGGGATCCGAAATATCTGTTCTCAGATTCCACAGAAATAAGGCTAGCAAAGAGATCCACGAAATACAGATGTAACTCTGTGAGTGGAAGTCACACATCACAGAGCAGTTTCTCAGAAAACTTCTTTCCGGATTTCATCTGAGGATATTTCCATTTTCACCATAGCCTTATATGGGCTTCCAAATATCACTTTGCCAATTCCACAAGAACCCTCTTAGCGAAAGGCTTCTTGAGGGGAAAGCTGTAACTCTGTGAGATGATTTCACGGAAACCAAAGAAGTTTCTCAGAAAGCTTCTTTCTCTTTGTTATGGGAGGATATTTCCTTTGGCCTTATAGTCTTCAAAGGGATCCGAAATATCTGTTCTCAGATTCCACCGAAATAAGGCTAGCAAAGAGATCCACGAAATACAGATGTAACTCTGTGAGTTGAAGTCACACATCACAGAGCAGTTTCTCAGAAAGTTACATTCCAGATTTCATCTGAGGATATTTCCTTTTTCACCATAGCCCTCTATGTGCTTCCAAATATCACTTTGCCAATTCCACAAGAACTGTCTTAGCGAAAGGCTTCTTGAGGGGAAAGGTGTAACTCTGTGAGATGATTTCACAGAACACAAAGAATTTCCCTGAAAGCTTCTTTCTCTTTGTTATCGGAGTATATTTCCTTTGGCCCTATAGTTTTCAAAGGGATCCGAAATATCTGTTCTCAGATTCCACAGAAATAAGGCTAGCAAAGAGATCCACGAAATACAGATGTAACTCTGTGAGTGGAAGTCACACATCACAGAGCAGTTTCTCAGAAAGCTTCTTTCCACATTTCATCTGAGGATATTTCCTTTTTCACCATAGCCCTCTGTGGCCTTCCAAATATCACTTTGCCAATTCCACAAGAACTGTCTTAGCGAAAGGCTTCCTGAGTGCAAATCTGTAACTCTATGAGATGATTTCACAGAACACCAAGAAGTTTCTCAGAAAGCTTCTTTCCCTTTGTTATCGGAGGATATTTCCTTTTGCCCTATAGTCTTCAAAGGGATCCGAAATATCTGTTCTCAGATTCCACAGAAATAAGGCTAGCAAAGAGATCCACGAAATACAGATGTAACTGTGTGAGTGGAAGTCACACATCACAGAGCAGTTTCTCAGACAGCTTCTTTCCCGATTTCATCTGAGGATATTTCTTTTTTCACCATAGCCCTCTATGGGCTTCCAAATATCACTTTGCCAATTCCACAAGAACTGTCTTAGCGAAAGGCTTCTTGAGGGGAAAGCTGTAACTCTGTGAGATGATTTCACAGAACACAAAGAAGTTTCTCAGAAAGCTTCTTTCTCTTTGTTATCGGAGGATATTTCTTTGGCCCTATAGTCTTCAAAGGGATCCGAAATATCTGTTCTCAGATTCCACAGAAATAAGGCTACCAAAGAGATCCACGAAATACAGATGTAACTCTGTGAGTGGAAGTCACAAATCACAGAGCAGTTTCTCAGAAAGCTTCTTTCCAGATTTCATCTGAGGATATTTCCTTTTTCACCATAGCCCTCTATGGGCTTCCAAATATCACTTTGCAAATTCCACAAGAACTGTCTTAGCGAAAGGCTTCTTGAGGGGAAAGCTCTAACTCTGTGAGATGATTTCACAGAACACAAAGAAGTTTCTCAGAAAGCTTCTTTCTCTTTGTTATCGGAGGATATTTCCTTTGGCCCTATAGTCTTCAAAGGGATCTGAAATATCTGTTCTCAGATTCCACAGAAATAAGGCTAGCAAAGAGATCCACGAAATACAGATGTAACTCTGTGAGATGAATTAACAGAACACTAAGCAGTTTCTCCGGAAGCTTCTTTCCCGATTTCATCTGAGGATATTTCCTTTTTCACCATAGCCCTCTATGGGCTTCCAAATATCACTTTGCCAATTCCACAAGAACTGACTTAGCGAAAGTCTTCTGGAGGGGAAAGCGGTAACTCTGTGAGATGATTTCACAGAACACAAAGAAATTTCTCAGAAATCTTCTTTCCCTTTTTTATCGGAGGATATTTGCTTTGGCCCTATAGTGTTCAAAGGGATCTGAAATATCTGTTCTCAGATTCCACAGAAATAAGGCTAGCAAAGAGATCCACGAAATACAGATGTAACTCTGTGAGTGGAAGTCACACATCACAGAGCAGTTTCTCAGAAAGCTTCTTTCCAGATTTCATCTGAGGATATTTCCTTTTTCACCATAGCCCTCTATGGGCTTCCAAATATCACTTTGCCAATTCCACAAGAACTGTCTTAGCGAAAGGCTTCTTGAGGGGAAAGCTGTAACTCTGTGAGAAGATTTCACAGAACACAAAGATGTTTCTCAGAAAGCTTCTTTCTCTTTGTTATCGGAGGATATTTCCTTTGGCCCTATAGTCTTCAAAGGGATCCGAAATATCTCTTCTCAGATTCCACAGAAATAAGGCTAGCAAAGAGATCCACGAAATACAGATGTAACTCTGTGACATGAATTAAGAGAACACTAAGCAGTTTCTCCGAAAGCTTCTTTCCCGATTTCATCTGAGGATATTTCCTTTTTCACCATAGCCCTCTATGGGCTTCCAAATATCACTTTGCCAATTCCACAAGAACCCTCTTAGCGAAAGACTTCTTGAGGGGAAAGCTGTAACTCTGTGAGATGATTTCACGGAAACCAAAGAAGTTTCTCAGAAAGCTTCTTTCTCTTTGTTATGGGAGGATATTTCCTTTGGCCCTATAGTCTTCAAAGGGATCCGAAATATCTGTTCTCAGATTCCACAGAAATAAGGGTAGCAAAGAGATCCACGAAATACAGATGTAACTCTGTGAGTTGAAGTCACACATCACAGAGCAGTTTCTCAGAAAGCTACATTCCAGATTTCATCTGAGGATATTTCCTTTTTCACCATTGCCCTCTATGTGCTTCCAAATATCACTTTGCCAATTCCACAAGAACTGTCTTAGTGAAAGGCTTCTTGAGGGGACAGCTGTAACCCTGTGAGATGATTTCACAGAACACAAAGAAGTTTCTCAGAAAGCTTCTTTCTCTTTGTTATCGGAAGATATTTCCTTTGGCCCTGTAGTCTTCAAAGGGATCCGAAATATCTGTTCTCAGATTCCACCGAAATAAGGCTAGCAAAGAGATCCACGAAATACATATGTAACTCTGTGAGATGAATTAACAGAACACTAAGCAGTTTCTCCGAAAGCTTCTTTCCCGATTTCATCTGAGAATATTTCCTTTTTCACCATAGCCCTCTATGGGCTTCCAAATATCACTTTGCCAATTCCACAAGAACTGTCTTAGCGAAAGGCTTCTTGAGAGGAAAGCTGTAACTCTGTGAGATGATTTCACAGAACACGAAGAAGTTTCTCAGAAAGCTTCTTTCTCTTTGTTATCGGAAGATATTTCCTTTGGCCCTATAGTCTTCAATGGGATCCGAAATATCTGTTCTCAGATTCCACAGAAAGAAGGCTAGGAAAGAGATCCACGAAATACAGATGTAACTCTGTGAGTGGAAGTCACACATCACAGAGCAGTTTCTCAGAAAGCTTCTTTCCAGATTTCATCTGAGGATATTTCCTGTTTCACCATAGCCCTCTATGGGCTTCCAAATACCACTTTGCCAATTCCACTAGAACTGTCTTAGCGAAAGGCTTCTAGAGGGAAAGCTGTAACTCTGTCAGATGATTTCGCAGAACACAAAGAAGTTTCTCAGAAAGCTTCTTTCTCTTTGTTATCGGAGGATATTTCCTTTGGCCCTATAGTCTTCAAAGGGATCCGAAATATCTGTTCTCAGATTCCAAAGAAATAAGACTAGCAAATGATCCACGAAATACAGATGTAACGCTGTGAGTGGAAGTCATACATCACAGAGCAGTTTCTCAGAAAGCTTCTTTCCAGATTTCATCTGAGGATATTTCCTTTTTCACCATAGCCCTCTATGGGCTTCTAATTATCACTTTGCCAATTCCACAAGAACTGTCTTAGCGAAAGGCTTCTTGAGGGGAAAGCTGTTACTCTGTGAGATGATTTCACAGAACACAAAGAAGTTTCTCAGAAAGCTTCTTTCTCTTTGTTATCGGAGGATATTTCCTTTGGCCCTATAGTCTTCAAAGGGATCCGAAATATCTGTTCTCAGATTCCATAGAAATAAGGTTAGGAAAGAGATCCACGAAATACAGATGTACCTCTGTGAGATGAATGAACAGAAGACTAAGTAGTTTCTCAGAAAGCTTATTTCCAGATTTCATCTGAGGATATTTCCTTTTTCAAAATAGCCCTCTATGGGCTTCCAAATATCACTTTGCCAATTCCACAAGATCTGTCTTAGGGAAAGGCTTCTTGAGAGGAAAGCTGTAACTCAGTGAGATGATTTCACAGAACACAAAGAAGTTTCTCAGAAAGCTTCTTTCTCTTTGTTATCGGAGGATATTTCCTTTGGCCCTATAGTCTTCAAAGGTATCCGAAATATCTGTTCTCAGATTCCACAGAAATAAGGCTAGGAAAGAGATCCACGAAATACAGATGTAACTCTGTGATTGGAAGTCACACATCACAGAGCAGTTTCTCAGAAAGTTACATTCCAGATTTCATCTGAGGATATTTCCTTTTTCACCATAGCCCTCTATGTGCTTCCAAATATCACTTTGCCAATTCCACAAGAACTGTCTTAGCGAAAGGCTTCTTGAGGGGAAAGGTGTAACTCTGTGAGATGATTTCACAGAACACAAAGAAGTTTCTCTGAAAGCTTCTTTCTCTTTGTTATCGGAGTATATTTCCTTTGGCCCTATAGTTTTCAAAGGGATCCGAAATATCTGTTCTCAGATTCCACAGAAATAAGGCTAGCAAAGAGATACACGAAATACAGATGTAACTCTGTGAGTGGAAGTCACACATCACAGAGCAGTTTCTCAGAAAGCTTCTTTCCACATTTCATCTGAGGATATTTCCTTTTTCACCATAGCCCTCTATGGGCTTCCAAATATCACTTTGCCAATTCCACAAGAACTGTCTTAGCGAAAGGCTTCCTGAGTGCAAATCTGTAACTCTATGAGATGATTTCACAGAACACCAAGAAGTTTCTCAGAAAGCTTCTTTCCCTTTGTTATCGGAGGATATTTCCTTTTGCCCTATAGTCTTCAAAGGGATCCGAAATATCTGTTCTCAGATTCCACAGAAATAAGGCTAGCAAAGACATCCACGAAATACAGATGTAACTGTGTGAGTGGAAGTCACACATCACAGAGCAGTTTCTCAGACAGCTTCTTTCCCGATTTCATCTGAGGATATTTCTTTTTTCACCATAGCCCTCTATGGGCTTCCAAATATCACTTTGCCAATTCCACAAGAACTGTCTTAGCGAAAGGCTTCTTGAGGGGAAAGCTGTAACTCTGTGAGATGATTTCACAGAACACAAAGAAGTTTCTCAGAAAGCTTCTTTCTCTTTGTTATCGGAGGATATTTCTTTTTGCCCTATAGTCTTCAAAGGGATCCGAAATATCTGTTCTCAGATTCCACAGAAATAAGGCTAGGAAAGAGATCCACGATATACAGATGTAACTCTGTGAGATGATGGAACAGAACACTAAGCAGTTTCTCCGACAGCTTCTTTCCCGATTTCATCTGAGGATATTTCCTTTTTCACCATAGCCCTCTATGGGCTTCCAAATATCAGTTTGCCAATTCCACAAGAACTGTCTTAGCGAAAGGCTTCTTGAGGGGTAAGCTGTAACTCTGTGAGATGATTTCACAGAACACAAAGAAGTTTCTCAGAAAGCTTCTTTCTCTTTGTTATCGGAGGATATTTCTTTGGCCCTATAGTCTTCAAAGGGATCCGAAATATCTGTTCTCAGATTCCACAGAAATAAGGCTACCAAAGAGATCCACGAAATACAGATGGAACTCTGTGAGTGGAAGTCACAAATCACAGAGCAGTTTCTCAGAAAGCTTCTTTCCAGATTTCATCTGAGGATATTTCCTTTTTCACCATAGCCCTCTATGGGCTTCCAAATATCACTTTGCAAATTCCACAAGAACTGTCTTAGCGAAAGGCTTCTTGAGGGGAACGCTGTAACTCTATGAGATGATTTCACAGAACACAAAGAAGTTTCTCAGAAAGCTTCTTTCACTTTGTTATCGGAGGATATTTCCTTTGGCCCCATAGCCTTCAAAGGGATCCGAAATATCTGTTCTCAGATTCCACAGAAATAAGGCTAGGAAAGAGATCCACGAAATACAGATGTAACTCTGTGAGATGAATGATCAGAACACTAAGCAGTTTCTCCGAAATCTTCTTTCCCGATTTCATCTGAGGATATTTCCTTCTACACCATAGCCCTCTAGGGGCTTCCAAATATCACTTTGTCAAATCCACAAGAACTGTCTTAGCGAAAGGCTTCTTGAGGGGAAAGCTCTAACTCTGTGAGATGATTTCACAGAACACAAAGAAGTTTCTCAGAAAGCTTCTTTCTCTTTGTTATCGGAGGATATTTCCTTTGGCCCCATAGTCTTCAAAGGGATCTGAAATATCTGTTCTCAGATTCCACAGAAATAAGGCTAGCAAAGAGATCCACGAAATACAGATGTAACTCTGTGAGATGAATTAACAGAACACTAAGCAGTTTCTCCGGAAGCTTCTTTCCCGATTTCATCTGAGGATATTTCCTTTTTCACCATAGCCCTCTATGGGCTTCCAAATATCACTTTGCCAATTCCACAAGAACTGACTTAGCGAAAGTCTTCTGGAGGGGAAAGCGGTAACTCTGTGAGATGATTTCACAGAACACAAAGAAATTTCTCAGAAATCTTCTTTCCCTTTTTTATCGGAGGATATTTGCTTTGGCCCTATAGTCTTCAAAGGGATCCGAAATATCTGTTCTCAGATTCCACAGAAATAAGGCTAGCAAAGAGATCCACGAAATACAGATGTAACTCTGTGAGTGGAAGTCACACATCACAGAGCAGTTTCTCAGAAAGCTTCTTTGCAGATTTCATCTGAGGATATTTCCTTTTTCACCATAGCCCTCTATGGGCTTCCAAATATCACTTTGCCAATTCCACAAGAACTGTCTTAGCGAAAGGCTTCTTGAGGGGAAAGCTGTAACTCTGTGAGAAGATTTCACAGAACACAAAGATGTTTCTCAGAAAGCTTCTTTCTCTTTGTTATCGGAGGATATTCCCTTTGGCCCTATAGTCTTCAAAGGGATCCGAAATATCTATTCTCAGATTCCACAGAAATAAGGCTAGGAAAGAGATCCACGAAATACAGATGTAACTCTGTGAGTGGAAGTCACAAATCACAGAGCAGTTTCTCAGAAAGCTTCTTTGCAGATTTCATCTGAGGATATTTCCTTTTTCACCATAGCCCTCTACGGGCTTCCAAATATCACTTTGCCAATTCCACAAGAACTGTCTTAGCGAAAGGCTTCTTGAGCGGAAAGCTCTAACTCTGTGAGATGATTTCACAGAACACAAAGAAGTTTCTCAGAAAGCTTCTTTCTCTTTGTTATCGGAGGATATTTCCTTTGGCCCTATAGTCTTCAAAGGGATCCGAAATATCTGTTCTCAGATTCCACAGAAATAAGGCTAGCAAAGAGATCCACGAAATACAGATGTAACCCTGTGAGATGAATGAACAGAACACTAAGCAGTTTCTCCGACAGCTTCTTTCCCGATTTCATCTGAGGATATTTCCTTTTTGACCATAGCCCTCTATGAGCTTCCAAATATCACTTTGGCAATTCCACAAGAACTGTCTTAGCGAAAGGCTTCTTGAGGGGAAAGCTGTAACTCTGTGAGATGATTTCATAGAACACAAAGAAGTTTCTCAGAAAGCTTCTTTCTCTTTGTTATCGGAGGATATTTCCTTTGGCCCTAAAGTCTTCAATGGGATCCGAAATATCTCTTCTCAGATTCCACAGAAATAAGGCTAGCAAAGACATCCACGAAATACAGATGTAACTCTGTGAGGGGAAATCACACATTACAGAGCAGTTTCCGAGAAAGCTTCTTTCCAGATTTCATCTGAGGATATTTCCTTTTTCACCATAGCCCTCTATGGGCTTCCAAATATCACTTTGCCAATTCCACAAGAACTGTCTTAGCGAAAGGCTTCTTGAGGGGAAAGCTGTAACTCTGTGAGATGATTTCACAGAACACAAAGAAGTTTCTCAGAAAGCTTCTTTCTCTTTGTTATCGGAGGATATTTCATTTGGCCCTATAGTCTTCAAAGGGATCTGAAATATCTGTTCTCAGATTCCACAGAAATAAGGCTAGCAAAGAGATCCACGAAATACAGATGTAACTTTGTGAGTGGAAGTCACACATCACAGAGCAGTTTCTCAGAAAGCTTCTTTCCAGATTTCATCTGAGGATATTTCCTTTTTCACCATAGCCCTCTATGGGCTTCCAAATATCACTTTGCCGATTCCACAAGAACTGTCTTAGCGAAAGGCATCTGGAGGGGAAAGCTGTAACTCTGTGAGATGATTTCACAGAACACAAAGAAGTTTCTCAGAAAGCTTCTTTCTCTTTGTTATCGGAGGATATTTCCTTTGGCCCTATAGTCTTCAAAGGGATCCAAAATATCTGTTCTCAGATTCCACAGAAATAAGGCTAGCAAAGACATCCACGAAATACAGATGTAACTCTGTGAGATGAATGAACAGAACACTAAGCAGTTTCTCCGACAGTTTCTTTCCCGATTTCATCTGAGGATATTTCCTTTTTCACCATAGCCCTCTATGGGCTTCCAAATATCACTTTGCCAATTCCACAAGAACTGTCTTAGCGAAAGGCTTCTTGAGGGGAAAGCTGTAACTCTGTGAGATGATTTCACAGAACACAAAGAAGTTTCTCAGAAAGCTTCTTTCTCTTTGTTATCGGAGGATATTTCCTTTGGCCTTATAGGTTTCAAAGGGATCCGAAATATCTGTTCTCAGATTCCACAGAAATAAGGCTAGCAAAGAGATCCACGAAATACAGATGTAACTCTGTGAGTGGAAGTCACACATCACAGAGCAGTTTCTCAGAAAGATTCTTTCCAGATTTCATCTGAGGATATTTCCTTTTTCACCATAGCCCTCTATGGGCTTCCAAATATCACTTTGCCAATTCCACAAGAACTGTCTTAGCGAAAGGCTTCTAGAGGGGAAAGCTGTAACTCTGTGAGATGATTTCGCAGAACACAAAGAAGATTCTCAGAAAGCTTCTTTCTCTTTGTTATCGGAGGATATTTCCTTTGGCACTATAGTCTTCAAAGGGATCCGAAATATCTGTTCTCAGATTCCACAGAAATAAGGCTAGCAAATGATGCATGAAATACAGATGTATCTCTGTGAGTGGAAGTCACACACCACAGAGCAGCTCCTCAGAAAGCTTCTTTCCAGATTTCTTCTGAGGTATTTCCTTTTTCACCATAGCCCTCTATGGGCTTCTAATTATCACTTTGCCAATTCCACAAGAACTGTCTTAGCGAAAGGCTTCTTGAGGGGAAAGCTGTAACTCTGTGAGATGATTTCACAGAACTCAAAGAAGTTTCTCAGAAATCTTCTTTCTCTTTGTTATCGGAGGATATTTCCTTTGGCCCTATAGTCTTCAAAGTGATCCGAAATATCTGTTCTCAGATTCCACAGAAATAAGGTTAGGAAGGAGATCCACGAAATACAGATGTACCTCTGTGAAATGAATGAACTGAAGACTAGGTAGTTGCACAGAAAGCTTCTTTCCAGATTTCATCTGAGGATATTTCCTTTTTCACCATAGCCCTCTATGGGCTTCCAAATATCACTTTGCCAAATCCACAAGAACTGTCTTAGCGAAAGGCTTCTTGAGGGGAAAGCTGTAACTCTGTGAGATGATTTCACAGAACACAAGGAAGTTTCTCAGAAAGCTTCTTTCTCTTTGTTATCGGAGTATATTTCCTTTGGCCCTATAGTCTTCAAAGGGATCTGAAATATCTGTTCTCAGATTCCACAGAAATAAGGCTAGCAAAGTGATCCACGAAATACAGATGTAACTCTGTGAGATGAATTAACAGAACACTAAGCAGTTTCTCCGGAAGCTTCTTTCCCGATTTCATCTGAGGATATTTCCTTTTTCACCATAGCCCTCTATGGGCTTCCAAATATAACTTTGCCAATTCCACAAGAACTGTCTTAGCGAAAGTCTTCTGGAGGGGAAAGCGGTAACTCTGTGAGATGATTTCACAGAACACAAAGAAATTTCTCAGAAATCTTCTTTCCCATTTTTATCGGAGGATATTTGCTTTGGCCCTATAGTCTTCAAAGGGATCTGAAATATCTGTTCTCAGATTCCACAGAAATAAGGCTAGCAAAGAGATCCACGAAATACAGATGTAACTCTCTGAGTGGAAGTCACACATCACAGAGCAGTTTCTCAGAAAGCTTCTTTCCCGATTTCATCTGAGGATATTTCCTTTTTCACCATAGCCCTCTATGATCTTCCAAATATCACTTTGCCAATTCCACAGGAACTGTCTTAGCGAAAGGCTTCTTGAGGGGAAAGCTGTAACTCTGTGAGATGATTTCACAGAAAACAGAGAAGTTTCTCAGAAAGCTTCTTTCTCTTTGTTATCGGAGGATATTTCCTTTGGCCCTATAGTCTTCAAAGGGATCCGAAATATCTGTTCTCAAATTCCACAGAAATAAGCCTAGGAAAGAGATCCACGAAATACAGACGTCATTCTGTGAGTGGAAGTCACACATCACAGAGCAGTTTCTCAGAAAGCTTCTTTCCAGATTTCATCTGAGGATATTTCCTTTTTCACCATAGCCTTCTATGGGCTTCCAAATATCACTTTGCGAATTCCACAAGAACTCTCTTAGCGAAAGGCTTCTTGAGGGGAAAGCTGTAACTCTGTGAGAAGATTTCACAGAACACAAAGATGTTTCTCAGAAAGCTTCTTTCTCTTTGTTATCGGAGGATATTTCCTTTGGCCCTATAGTCTTCAAAGGGATCCGAAATATCTATTCTCAGATTCCACAGAAATAAGGCTAGCAAAGAGATCCACGAAATACAGATGTAACTCTGTGAGTGGAAGTCACACATAACAGAGCAGTTTCTCAGAAAGCTTCTTTCCAGATTTCATCTGAGGATATTTCCTTTTTCACCATAGCCCTCTATGGGCTTCCAAATATCACTTTGCCAATTCCACAAGAACTGTCTTAGCGAAAGGCTTCTTGAGCGGAAAGCTCTAACTCTGTGAGATGATTTCACAGAACACAAAGAAGTTTCTCAGAAACCTTCTTTCTCTTTGTTATCGGAGGATATTTCCTTTGGCCCTATAGTCTTCAAAGGGATCCGAAATATCTGTTCTCAGAGTCCACAGAAATAAGGCTAGGAAAGAGATCCACGAAATACAGATGTAATTCTGTGAGATGAATGAACAGAACACTAAGCAGTTTCTCCGACAGCTTCTTTCCCGATTTCATCTGAGGATATTTTCTTTTTCACCATAGCCCACTATGAGCTTCCAAATATCACTTTGGCAATTCCACAAGAAATGTCTTAGCGAAAGGCTTCTTGAGGGGAAAGATGTAACTCTGTGAGATGATTTCACAGAACACAAAGAAGTTTCTCAGAAAGCTTCTTTCTCTTTGTTATCGGAGGATATTTCCTTTGACCCTATAGTCTTCAACGGGATCCGAAATATCTGTTCTCAGATTCCACAGAAATAAGGCTAGCAAAGACATCCACGAAATACAGATGTAACTCTGTGAGTGGAAATCACACATTACAGAGCAGTTACCCAGAAAGCTTCTTTCCAGATTTCATCTGAGGATATTTCCTTTTTCACCATAGCCCTCTAAGGGCTTCCAAATATCACTTTGCCAATTCCACAAGAACTGACTTAGCGAAAGTCTTCTGGAGGGGAAAGCGGTAACTCTGTGAGATGATTTCACAGAACACAAAGAAATTTCTCAGAAATCTTCTTTCCCTTTTTTATCGGAGGATATTTGCTTTGGCCCTATAGTCTTCAAAGGGATCTGAAATATCTGTTCTCAGATTCCACAGAAATAAGGCTAGCAAAGAGATCCACGAAATACAGATGTAACTCTGTGAGTGGAATTCACACATCACAGAGCAGTTTCTCAGAAAGCTTCTTTCCAGATTTCATCTGAGGATATTTCCTTTTTCACCATAGCCCTCTATGGGCTTCCAAATATCACTTTGCCAATTCCACAAGAACTGTCTTAGCGAAAGGCTTCTTGAGGGGAAAGCTGTAACTCTGTGAGAAGATTTCACAGAACACAAAGATGTTTCTCAGAAAGCTTCTTTCTCTTTGTTATCGGAGGATATTTCCTTTGGCCCTATAGTCTTCAAAGGGATCCGAAATATCTGTTCTCAGATTCCACAGAAATAAGGCTAGCAAAGAGATCCACGAAATACAGATGTAACCCTGTGAGATGAATGAACAGAACACTAAGCAGTTTCTCCGACAGCTTCTTTCCCGATTTCATCTGAGGATATTTCCTTTTTGACCATAGCCCTCTATGAGCTTCCAAATATCACTTTGGCAATTCCACAAGAACTGTCTTAGCGAAAGGCTTCTTGAGGGGAAAGGTGTAACTCTGTGAGATGATTTCATAGAACACAAAGAAGTTTCTCAGAAAGCTTCTTTCTCTTTGTTATCGGAGGATATTTCCTTTGGCCCTAAAGTCTTCAACGGGATCCGAAATATCTCTTCTCAGATTCCACAGAAATAAGGCTAGCAAAGACATCCACGAAATACAGATGTAACTCTGTGAGGGGAAATCACACATTACAGAGCAGTTTCCGAGAAAGCTTCTTTCCAGATTTCATCTGAGGATATTTCCTTTTTCACCATAGCCCTCTATGGGCTTCCAAATATCACTTTGCCAATTCCACAAGAACTGTCTTAGCGAAAGGCTTCTTGAGGGGAAAGCTGTAACTCTGTGAGATGATTTCACAGAACACAA
Source organism: Macaca mulatta (assembly GCF_049350105.2). Lineage (NCBI taxonomy): Eukaryota > Metazoa > Chordata > Mammalia > Primates > Cercopithecidae > Macaca > Macaca mulatta. The sequence continues at coordinate 46,770,873 of NC_133413.1, forward strand.
AGAAGTTTCTCAGAAAGCTTCTTTCTCTTTGTTATCGGAGGATATTTCATTTGGCCCTATAGTCTTCAAAGGGATCTGAAATATCTGTTCTCAGATTCCACAGAAATAAGGCTAGCAAAGAGATCCACGAAATACAGATGTAACTTTGTGAGTGGAAGTCACACATCACAGAGCAGTTTCTCAGAAAGCTTCTTTCCAGATTTCATCTGAGGATATTTCCTTTTTCACCATAGCCCTCTATGGGCTTCCAAATATCACTTTGCCGATTCCACAAGAACTGTCTTAGCGAAAGGCATCTGGAGGGGAAAGCTGTAACTCTGTGAGATGATTTCACAGAACACAAAGAAGTTTCTCAGAAAGCTTCTTTCTCTTTGTTATCGGAGGATATTTCCTTTGGCCCTATAGTCTTCAAAGGGATCCAAAATATCTGTTCTCAGATTCCACAGAAATAAGGCTAGCAAAGACATCCACGAAATACAGATGTAACTCTGTGAGATGAATGAACAGAACACTAAGCAGTTTCTCCGACAGTTTCTTTCCCGATTTCATCTGAGGATATTTCCTTTTTCACCATAGCCCTCTATGGGCTTCCAAATATCACTTTGCCAATTCCACAAGAACTGTCTTAGCGAAAGGCTTCTTGAGGGGAAAGCTGTAACTCTGTGAGATGATTTCACAGAACACAAAGAAGTTTCTCAGAAAGCTTCTTTCTCTTTGTTATCGGAGGATATTTCCTTTGGCCTTATAGGTTTCAAAGGGATCCGAAATATCTGTTCTCAGATTCCACAGAAATAAGGCTAGCAAAGAGATCCACGAAATACAGATGTAACTCTGTGAGTGGAAGTCACACATCACAGAGCAGTTTCTCAGAAAGATTCTTTCCAGATTTCATCTGAGGATATTTCCTTTTTCACCATAGCCCTCTATGGGCTTCCAAATATCACTTTGCCAATTCCACAAGAACTGTCTTAGCGAAAGGCTTCTAGAGGGGAAAGCTGTAACTCTGTGAGATGATTTCGCAGAACACAAAGAAGATTCTCAGAAAGCTTCTTTCTCTTTGTTATCGGAGGATATTTCCTTTGGCACTATAGTCTTCAAAGGGATCCGAAATATCTGTTCTCAGATTCCACAGAAATAAGGCTAGCAAATGATGCATGAAATACAGATGTATCTCTGTGAGTGGAAGTCACACACCACAGAGCAGCTCCTCAGAAAGCTTCTTTCCAGATTTCATCTGAGGTATTTCCTTTTTCACCATAGCCCTCTATGGGCTTCTAATTATCACTTTGCCAATTCCACAAGAACTGTCTTAGCGAAAGGCTTCTTGAGGGGAAAGCTGTAACTCTGTGAGATGATTTCACAGAACTCAAAGAAGTTTCTCAGAAATCTTCTTTCTCTTTGTTATCGGAGGATATTTCCTTTGGCCCTATAGTCTTCAAAGTGATCCGAAATATCTGTTCTCAGATTCCACAGAAATAAGGTTAGGAAGGAGATCCACGAAATACAGATGTACCTCTGTGAAATGAATGAACTGAAGACTAGGTAGTTGCACAGAAAGCTTCTTTCCAGATTTCATCTGAGGATATTTCCTTTTTCACCATAGCCCTCTATGGGCTTCCAAATATCACTTTGCCAAATCCACAAGAACTGTCTTAGCGAAAGGCTTCTTGAGGGGAAAGCTGTAACTCTGTGAGATGATTTCACAGAACACAAGGAAGTTTCTCAGAAAGCTTCTTTCTCTTTGTTATCGGAGTATATTTCCTTTGGCCCTATAGTCTTCAAAGGGATCTGAAATATCTGTTCTCAGATTCCACAGAAATAAGGCTAGCAAAGTGATCCACGAAATACAGATGTAACTCTGTGAGATGAATTAACAGAACACTAAGCAGTTTCTCCGGAAGCTTCTTTCCCGATTTCATCTGAGGATATTTCCTTTTTCACCATAGCCCTCTATGGGCTTCCAAATATAACTTTGCCAATTCCACAAGAACTGTCTTAGCGAAAGTCTTCTGGAGGGGAAAGCGGTAACTCTGTGAGATGATTTCACAGAACACAAAGAAATTTCTCAGAAATCTTCTTTCCCTTTTTTATCGGAGGATATTTGCTTTGGCCCTATAGTCTTCAAAGGGATCTGAAATATCTGTTCTCAGATTCCACAGAAATAAGGCTAGCAAAGAGATCCACGAAATACAGATGTAACTCTCTGAGTGGAAGTCACACATCACAGAGCAGTTTCTCAGAAAGCTTCTTTCCCGATTTCATCTGAGGATATTTCCTTTTTCACCATAGCCCTCTATGATCTTCCAAATATCACTTTGCCAATTCCACAGGAACTGTCTTAGCGAAAGGCTTCTTGAGGGGAAAGCTGTAACTCTGTGAGATGATTTCACAGAAAACAGAGAAGTTTCTCAGAAAGCTTCTTTCTCTTTGTTATCGGAGGATATTTCCTTTGGCCCTATAGTCTTCAAAGGGATCCGAAATATATGTTCTCAAATTCCACAGAAATAAGCCTAGGAAAGAGATCCACGAAATACAGACGTCATTCTGTGAGTGGAAGTCACACATCACAGAGCAGTTTCTCAGAAAGCTTCTTTCCAGATTTCATCTGAGGATATTTCCTTTTTCACCATAGCCTTCTATGGGCTTCCAAATATCACTTTGCGAATTCCACAAGAACTCTCTTAGCGAAAGGCTTCTTGAGGGGAAAGCTGTAACTCTGTGAGAAGATTTCACAGAACACAAAGATGTTTCTCAGAAAGCTTCTTTCTCTTTGTTATCGGAGGATATTTCCTTTGGCCCTATAGTCTTCAAAGGAATCCGAAATATCTATTCTCAGATTCCACAGAAATAAGGCTAGCAAAGAGATCCACGAAATACAGATGTAACTCTGTGAGTGGAAGTCACACATAACAGAGCAGTTTCTCAGAAAGCTTCTTTCCAGATTTCATCTGAGGATATTTCCTTTTTCACCATAGCCCTCTATGGGCTTCCAAATATCACTTTGCCAATTCCACAAGAACTGTCTTAGCGAAAGGCTTCTTGAGCGGAAAGCTCTAACTCTGTGAGATGATTTCACAGAACACAAAGAAGTTTCTCAGAAACCTTCTTTCTCTTTGTTATCGGAGGATATTTCCTTTGGCCCTATAGTCTTCAAAGGGATCCGAAATATCTGTTCTCAGAGTCCACAGAAATAAGGCTAGGAAAGAGATCCACGAAATACAGATGTAATTCTGTGAGATGAATGAACAGAACACTAAGCAGTTTCTCCGACAGCTTCTTTCCCGATTTCATCTGAGGATATTTTCTTTTTCACCATAGCCCACTATGAGCTTCCAAATATCACTTTGGCAATTCCACAAGAAATGTCTTAGCGAAAGGCTTCTTGAGGGGAAAGATGTAACTCTGTGAGATGATTTCACAGAACACAAAGAAGTTTCTCAGAAAGCTTCTTTCTCTTTGTTATCGGAGGATATTTCCTTTGACCCTATAGTCTTCAACGGGATCCGAAATATCTGTTCTCAGATTCCACAGAAATAAGGCTAGCAAAGACATCCACGAAATACAGATGTAACTCTGTGAGTGGAAATCACACATTACAGAGCAGTTACCCAGAAAGCTTCTTTCCAGATTTCATCTGAGGATATTTCCTTTTTCACCATAGCCCTCTAAGGGCTTCCAAATATCACTTTGACAATTCCACAAGAACTGACTTAGCGAAAGTCTTCTGGAGGGGAAAGCGGTAACTCTGTGAGATGATTTCACAGAACACAAAGAAATTTCTCAGAAATCTTCTTTCCCTTTTTTATCGGAGGATATTTGCTTTGGCCCTATAGTCTTCAAAGGGATCTGAAATATCTGTTCTCAGATTCCACAGAAATAAGGCTAGCAAAGAGATCCACGAAATACAGATGTAACTCTGTGAGTGGAAGTCACACATCACAGAGCAGTTTCTCAGAAAGCTTCTTTCCAGATTTCATCTGAGGATATTTCCTTTTTCACCATAGCCCTCTATGGGCTTCCAAATATCACTTTGCCAATTCCACAAGAACTGTCTTAGCGAAAGGCTTCTTGAGGGGAAAGCTGTAACTCTGTGAGAAGATTTCACAGAACACAAAGATGTTTCTCAGAAAGCTTCTTTCTCTTTGTTATCGGAGGATATTTCCTTTGGCCCTATAGTCTTCAAAGGGATCCGAAATATCTGTTCTCAGATTCCACAGAAATAAGGCTAGCAAAGAGATCCACGAAATACAGATGTAACTCTGTGAGTTGAAGTCACACATCACAGAGCAGTTTCTCAGAAAGCTACATTCCAGATTTCATCTGAGGATATTTCCTTTTTCACCATTGCCCTCTATGTGCTTCCAAATATCACTTTGCCAATTCCACAAGAACTGTCTTAGTGAAAGGCTTCTTGAGGGGAAAGCTGTAACCGTGTGAGATGATTTCACAGAACACAAAGAAGTTTCTCAGAAAGCTTCTTTCTCTTTGTTATCGGAAGATATTTCCTTTGGCCCTGTAGTCTTCAAAGGGATCCGAAATATCTGTTCTCAGATTCCACCGAAATAAGGCTAGCAAAGAGATCCACGAAATACATATGTAACTCTGTGAGATGAATTAACAGAACACTAAGCAGTTTCTCCGAAAGCTTCTTTCCCGATTTCATCTGAGAATATTTCCTTTTTCACCATAGCCCTCTATGGGCTTCCAAATATCACTTTGCCAATTCCACAAGAACTGTCTTAGCGAAAGGCTTCTTGAGAGGAAAGCTGTAACTCTGTGAGATGATTTCACAGAACACGAAGAAGTTTCTCAGAAAGCTTCTTTCTCTTTGTTATCGGAAGATATTTCCTTTGGCCCTATAGTCTTCAATGGGATCCGAAATATCTGTTCTCAGATTCCACAGAAAGAAGGCTAGGAAAGAGATCCATGAAATACAGATGTAACTCTGTGAGTGGAAGTCACACATCACAGAGCAGTTTCTCAGAAAGCTTCTTTCCAGATTTCATCTGAGGATATTTCCTGTTTCACCATAGCCCTCTATGGGCTTAAAATACCACTTTGCCAATTCCACTAGAACTGTCTTAGCGAAAGGCTTCTAGAGGGAAAGCTGTAACTCTGTCAGATGATTTCGCAGAACACAAAGAAGTTTCTCAGAAAGCTTCTTTCTCTTTGTTATCGGAGGATATTTCCTTTGGCCCTATAGTCTTCAAAGGGATCCGAAATATCTGTTCTCAGATTCCAAAGAAATAAGACTAGCAAATGATCCACGAAATACAGATGTAACGCTGTGAGTGGAAGTCATACATCACAGAGCAGTTTCTCAGAAAGCTTCTTTCCAGATTTCATCTGAGGATATTTCCTTTTTCACCATAGCCCTCTATGGGCTTCTAATTATCACTTTGCCAATTCCACAAGAACTGTCTTAGCGAAAGGCTTCTTGAGGGGAAAGCTGTAACTCTGTGAGATGATTTCACAGAACACAAAGAAGTTTCTCAGAAAGCTTCTTTCTCTTTGTTTTCGGAGGATATTTCCTTTGGCCCTATAGTCTTCAAAGGGATCCGAAATATCTGTTCTCAGATTCCATAGAAATAAGGTTAGGAAGGAGATCCACGAAATACAGATGTACCTCTGTGAGATGAATGAACAGAAGACTAAGTAGTTTCTCAGAAAGCTTATTTCCAGATTTCATCTGAGGATATTTCCTTTTTCAAAATAGCCCTCTATGGGCTTCCAAATATCACTTTGCCAATTCCACAAGATCTGTCTGAGGGAAAGGCTTCTTGAGAGGAAAGCTGTAACTCAGTGAGATGATTTCACAGAACACAAAGAAGTTTCTCAGAAAGCTTCTTTCTCTTTGTTATCGGAGGATATTTCCTTTGGCCCTATAGTCTTCAATGGGATCCGAAATATCTGTTCTCAGATTCCACAGAAATAAGGCTAGGAAAGAGATCCACGAAATACAGATGTAACTCTGTGATTGGAAGTCACACATCACAGAGCAGTTTCTCAGAAAGCTTCTTTCCAGATTTCATCTGAGGATATTTCCATTTTCACCAAAGCCTTATATGGGCTTCCAAATATCACTTTGCCAATTCCACAAGAACCCTCTTAGCGAAAGGCTTCTTGAGGGGAAAGCTGTAACTCTGTGAGATGTTTTCACTGAAACCAAAGAAGTTTCTCAGAAAGCTTCTTTCTCTTTGTTATGGGAGGATATTTCCTTTGGCCTTATAGTCTTCAAAGGGATCCGAAATATCTGTTCTCAGATTCCACCGAAATAAGGCTAGCAAAGAGATCCACGAAATACAGATGTAACTGTGTGAGTGGAAGTCACACATCACAGAGCAGTTTCTCAGACAGCTTCTTTCCCGATTTCATCTGAGGATATTTCTTTTTTCACCATAGCCTTCTATGGGCTTCCAAATATCACTTTGCCAATTCCACAAGAACTGTCTTAGCGAAAGGCTTCTTGAGGGGAAAGCTGTAACTCTGTGACATGATTTCACAGAACACAAAGAAGTTTCTCAGAAAGCTTCTTTCTCTTTGTTATCGGAGGATATTTCTTTGGCCCTATAGTCTTCAAAGGGATCCGAAATATCTGTTCTCAGATTCCACAGAAATAAGGCTACCAAAGAGATCCACGAAATACAGATGTAACTCTGTGAGTGGAAGTCACAAATCACAGAGCAGTTTCTCAGAAAGCTTCTTTCCAGATTTCATCTGAGGATATTTCCTTTTTCACCATAGCCCTCTATGGGCTTCCAAATATCACTTTGCAAATTCCACAAGAACTGTCTTAGCGAAAGGCTTCTTGAGGGGAAAGCTCTAACTCTGTGAGATGATTTCACAGAACACAAAGAAGTTTCTCAGAAAGCTTCTTTCTCTTTGTTATCGGAGGATATTTCCTTTGGCCCTATAGTCTTCAAAGGGATCTGAAATATCTGTTCTCAGATTCCACAGAAATAAGGCTAGCAAAGAGATCCACGAAATACAGATGTAACTCTGTGAGATGAATTAACAGAACACTAAGCAGTTTCTCCGGAAGCTTCTTTCCCGATTTCATCTGAGGATATTTCCTTTTTCACCATAGCCCTCTATGGGCTTCCAAATATCACTTTGCCAATTCCACAAGAACTGACTTAGCGAAAGTCTTCTGGAGGGGAAAGCGGTAACTCTGTGAGATGATTTCACAGAACACAAAGAAATTTCTCAGAAATCTTCTTTCCCTTTTTTATCGGAGGATATTTGCTTTGGCCCTATAGTGTTCAAAGGGATCTGAAATATCTGTTCTCAGATTCCACAGAAATAAGGTTAGGAAGGAGATCCACGAAATACAGATGTACCTCTGTGAAATGAATGAACTGAAGACTAGGTAGTTGCACAGAAAGCTTCTTTCCAGATTTCATCTGAGGATATTTCCTTTTTCACCATAGCCCTCTATGGGCTTCCAAATATCACTTTGCCAAATCCACAAGAACTGTCTTAGCGAAAGGCTTCTTGAGGGGAAAGCTGTAACTCTGTGAGATGATTTCACAGAACACAAGGAAGTTTCTCAGAAAGCTTCTTTCTCTTTGTTATCGGAGTATATTTCCTTTGGCCCTATAGTCTTCAAAGGGATCTGAAATATCTGTTCTCAGATTCCACAGAAATAAGGCTAGCAAAGTGATCCACGAAATACAGATGTAACTCTGTGAGATGAATTAACAGAACACTAAGCAGTTTCTCCGGAAGCTTCTTTCCCGATTTCATCTGAGGATATTTCCTTTTTCACCATAGCCCTCTATGGGCTTCCAAATATAACTTTGCCAATTCCACAAGAACTGTCTTAGCGAAAGTCTTCTGGAGGGGAAAGCGGTAACTCTGTGAGATGATTTCACAGAACACAAAGAAATTTCTCAGAAATCTTCTTTCCCTTTTTTATCGGAGGATATTTGCTTTGGCCCTATAGTCTTCAAAGGGATCTGAAATATCTGTTCTCAGATTCCACAGAAATAAGGCTAGCAAAGAGATCCACGAAATACAGATGTAACTCTCTGAGTGGAAGTCACACATCACAGAGCAGTTTCTCAGAAAGCTTCTTTCCCGATTTCATCTGAGGATATTTCCTTTTTCACCATAGCCCTCTATGATCTTCCAAATATCACTTTGCCAATTCCACAGGAACTGTCTTAGCGAAAGGCTTCTTGAGGGGAAAGCTGTAACTCTGTGAGATGATTTCACAGAAAACAGAGAAGTTTCTCAGAAAGCTTCTTTCTCTTTGTTATCGGAGGATATTTCCTTTGGCCCTATAGTCTTCAAAGGGATCCGAAATATATGTTCTCAAATTCCACAGAAATAAGCCTAGGAAAGAGATCCACGAAATACAGACGTCATTCTGTGAGTGGAAGTCACACATCACAGAGCAGTTTCTCAGAAAGCTTCTTTCCAGATTTCATCTGAGGATATTTCCTTTTTCACCATAGCCTTCTATGGGCTTCCAAATATCACTTTGCGAATTCCACAAGAACTCTCTTAGCGAAAGGCTTCTTGAGGGGAAAGCTGTAACTCTGTGAGAAGATTTCACAGAACACAAAGATGTTTCTCAGAAAGCTTCTTTCTCTTTGTTATCGGAGGATATTTCCTTTGGCCCTATAGTCTTCAAAGGGATCCGAAATATCTATTCTCAGATTCCACAGAAATAAGGCTAGCAAAGAGATCCACGAAATACAGATGTAACTCTGTGAGTGGAAGTCACACATAACAGAGCAGTTTCTCAGAAAGCTTCTTTCCAGATTTCATCTGAGGATATTTCCTTTTTCACCATAGCCCTCTATGGGCTTCCAAATATCACTTTGCCAATTCCACAAGAACTGTCTTAGCGAAAGGCTTCTTGAGCGGAAAGCTCTAACTCTGTGAGATGATTTCACAGAACACAAAGAAGTTTCTCAGAAACCTTCTTTCTCTTTGTTATCGGAGGATATTTCCTTTGGCCCTATAGTCTTCAAAGGGATCCGAAATATCTGTTCTCAGAGTCCACAGAAATAAGGCTAGGAAAGAGATCCACGAAATACAGATGTAATTCTGTGAGATGAATGAACAGAACACTAAGCAGTTTCTCCGACAGCTTCTTTCCCGATTTCATCTGAGGATATTTTCTTTTTCACCATAGCCCACTATGAGCTTCCAAATATCACTTTGGCAATTCCACAAGAAATGTCTTAGCGAAAGGCTTCTTGAGGGGAAAGATGTAACTCTGTGAGATGATTTCACAGAACACAAAGAAGTTTCTCAGAAAGCTTCTTTCTCTTTGTTATCGGAGGATATTTCCTTTGACCCTATAGTCTTCAACGGGATCCGAAATATCTGTTCTCAGATTCCACAGAAATAAGGCTAGCAAAGACATCCACGAAATACAGATGTAACTCTGTGAGTGGAAATCACACATTACAGAGCAGTTACCCAGAAAGCTTCTTTCCAGATTTCATCTGAGGATATTTCCTTTTTCACCATAGCCCTCTAAGGGCTTCCAAATATCACTTTGACAATTCCACAAGAACTGACTTAGCGAAAGTCTTCTGGAGGGGAAAGCGGTAACTCTGTGAGATGATTTCACAGAACACAAAGAAATTTCTCAGAAATCTTCTTTCCCTTTTTTATCGGAGGATATTTGCTTTGGCCCTATAGTCTTCAAAGGGATCTGAAATATCTGTTCTCAGATTCCACAGAAATAAGGCTAGCAAAGAGATCCACGAAATACAGATGTAACTCTGTGAGTGGAAGTCACACATCACAGAGCAGTTTCTCAGAAAGCTTCTTTCCAGATTTCATCTGAGGATATTTCCTTTTTCACCATAGCCCTCTATGGGCTTCCAAATATCACTTTGCCAATTCCACAAGAACTGTCTTAGCGAAAGGCTTCTTGAGGGGAAAGCTGTAACTCTGTGAGAAGATTTCACAGAACACAAAGATGTTTCTCAGAAAGCTTCTTTCTCTTTGTTATCGGAGGATATTTCCTTTGGCCCTATAGTCTTCAAAGGGATCCGAAATATCTGTTCTCAGATTCCACAGAAATAAGGCTAGCAAAGAGATCCACGAAATACAGATGTAACCCTGTGAGATGAATGAACAGAACACTAAGCAGTTTCTCCGACAGCTTCTTTCCCGATTTCATCGGAGGATATTTCCTTTTTGACCATAGCCCTCTATGAGCTTCCAAATATCACTTTGGCAATTCCACAAGAACTGTCTTAGCGAAAGGCTTCTTGAGGGGAAAGGTGTAACTCTGTGAGATGATTTCATAGAACACAAAGAAGTTTCTCAGAAAGCTTCTTTCTCTTTGTTATCGGAGGATATTTCCTTTGGCCCTAAAGTCTTCAACGGGATCCGAAATATCTCTTCTCAGATTCCACAGAAATAAGGCTAGCAAAGACATCCACGAAATACAGATGTAACTCTGTGAGGGGAAATCACACATTACAGAGCAGTTTCCGAGAAAGCTTCTTTCCAGATTTCATCTGAGGATATTTCCTTTTTCACCATAGCCCTCTATGGGCTTCCAAATATCACTTTGCCAATTCCACAAGAACTGTCTTAGCGAAAGGCTTCTTGAGGGGAAAGCTGTAACTCTGTGAGATGATTTCACAGAACACAAAGAAGTTTCTCAGAAAGCTTCTTTCTCTTTGTTATCGGAGGATATTTCATTTGGCCCTATAGTCTTCAAAGGGATCTGAAATATCTGTTCTCAGATTCCACAGAAATAAGGCTAGCAAAGAGATCCACGAAATACAGATGTAACTTTGTGAGTGGAAGTCACACATCACAGAGCAGTTTCTCAGAAAGCTTCTTTCCAGATTTCATCTGAGGATATTTCCTTTTTCACCATAGCCCTCTATGGGCTTCCAAATATCACTTTGCCGATTCCACAAGAACTGTCTTAGCGAAAGGCATCTGGAGGGGAAAGCTGTAACTCTGTGAGATGATTTCACAGAACACAAAGAAGTTTCTCAGAAAGCTTCTTTCTCTTTGTTATCGGAGGATATTTCCTTTGGCCCTATAGTCTTCAAAGGGATCCAAAATATCTGTTCTCAGATTCCACAGAAATAAGGCTAGCAAAGACATCCACGAAATACAGATGTAACTCTGTGAGATGAATGAACAGAACACTAAGCAGTTTCTCCGACAGTTTCTTTCCCGATTTCATCTGAGGATATTTCCTTTTTCACCATAGCCCTCTATGGGCTTCCAAATATCACTTTGCCAATTCCACAAGAACTGTCTTAGCGAAAGGCTTCTTGAGGGGAAAGCTGTAACTCTGTGAGATGATTTCACAGAACACAAAGAAGTTTCTCAGAAAGCTTCTTTCTCTTTGTTATCGGAGGATATTTCCTTTGGCCTTATAGGTTTCAAAGGGATCCGAAATATCTGTTCTCAGATTCCACAGAAATAAGGCTAGCAAAGAGATCCACGAAATACAGATGTAACTCTGTGAGTGGAAGTCACACATCACAGAGCAGTTTCTCAGAAAGATTCTTTCCAGATTTCATCTGAGGATATTTCCTTTTTCACCATAGCCCTCTATGGGCTTCCAAATATCACTTTGCCAATTCCACAAGAACTGTCTTAGCGAAAGGCTTCTAGAGGGGAAAGCTGTAACTCTGTGAGATGATTTCGCAGAACACAAAGAAGATTCTCAGAAAGCTTCTTTCTCTTTGTTATCGGAGGATATTTCCTTTGGCACTATAGTCTTCAAAGGGATCCGAAATATCTGTTCTCAGATTCCACAGAAATAAGGCTAGCAAATGATGCATGAAATACAGATGTATCTCTGTGAGTGGAAGTCACACACCACAGAGCAGCTCCTCAGAAAGCTTCTTTCCAGATTTCATCTGAGGTATTTCCTTTTTCACCATAGCCCTCTATGGGCTTCTAATTATCACTTTGCCAATTCCACAAGAACTGTCTTAGCGAAAGGCTTCTTGAGGGGAAAGCTGTAACTCTGTGAGATGATTTCACAGAACTCAAAGAAGTTTCTCAGAAATCTTCTTTCTCTTTGTTATCGGAGGATATTTCCTTTGGCCCTATAGTCTTCAAAGTGATCCGAAATATCTGTTCTCAGATTCCACAGAAATAAGGTTAGGAAGGAGATCCACGAAATACAGATGTACCTCTGTGAAATGAATGAACTGAAGACTAGGTAGTTGCACAGAAAGCTTCTTTCCAGATTTCATCTGAGGATATTTCCTTTTTCACCATAGCCCTCTATGGGCTTCCAAATATCACTTTGCCAAATCCACAAGAACTGTCTTAGCGAAAGGCTTCTTGAGGGGAAAGCTGTAACTCTGTGAGATGATTTCACAGAACACAAGGAAGTTTCTCAGAAAGCTTCTTTCTCTTTGTTATCGGAGTATATTTCCTTTGGCCCTATAGTCTTCAAAGGGATCTGAAATATCTGTTCTCAGATTCCACAGAAATAAGGCTAGCAAAGTGATCCACGAAATACAGATGTAACTCTGTGAGATGAATTAACAGAACACTAAGCAGTTTCTCCGGAAGCTTCTTTCCCGATTTCATCTGAGGATATTTCCTTTTTCACCATAGCCCTCTATGGGCTTCCAAATATAACTTTGCCAATTCCACAAGAACTGTCTTAGCGAAAGTCTTCTGGAGGGGAAAGCGGTAACTCTGTGAGATGATTTCACAGAACACAAAGAAATTTCTCAGAAATCTTCTTTCCCTTTTTTATCGGAGGATATTTGCTTTGGCCCTATAGTCTTCAAAGGGATCTGAAATATCTGTTCTCAGATTCCACAGAAATAAGGCTAGCAAAGAGATCCACGAAATACAGATGTAACTCTCTGAGTGGAAGTCACACATCACAGAGCAGTTTCTCAGAAAGCTTCTTTCCCGATTTCATCTGAGGATATTTCCTTTTTCACCATAGCCCTCTATGATCTTCCAAATATCACTTTGCCAATTCCACAGGAACTGTCTTAGCGAAAGGCTTCTTGAGGGGAAAGCTGTAACTCTGTGAGATGATTTCACAGAAAACAGAGAAGTTTCTCAGAAAGCTTCTTTCTCTTTGTTATCGGAGGATATTTCCTTTGGCCCTATAGTCTTCAAAGGGATCCGAAATATATGTTCTCAAATTCCACAGAAATAAGCCTAGGAAAGAGATCCACGAAATACAGACGTCATTCTGTGAGTGGAAGTCACACATCACAGAGCAGTTTCTCAGAAAGCTTCTTTCCAGATTTCATCTGAGGATATTTCCTTTTTCACCATAGCCTTCTATGGGCTTCCAAATATCACTTTGCGAATTCCACAAGAACTCTCTTAGCGAAAGGCTTCTTGAGGGGAAAGCTGTAACTCTGTGAGAAGATTTCACAGAACACAAAGATGTTTCTCAGAAAGCTTCTTTCTCTTTGTTATCGGAGGATATTTCCTTTGGCCCTATAGTCTTCAAAGGGATCCGAAATATCTATTCTCAGATTCCACAGAAATAAGGCTAGCAAAGAGATCCACGAAATACAGATGTAACTCTGTGAGTGGAAGTCACACATAACAGAGCAGTTTCTCAGAAAGCTTCTTTCCAGATTTCATCTGAGGATATTTCCTTTTTCACCATAGCCCTCTATGGGCTTCCAAATATCACTTTGCCAATTCCACAAGAACTGTCTTAGCGAAAGGCTTCTTGAGCGGAAAGCTCTAACTCTGTGAGATGATTTCACAGAACACAAAGAAGTTTCTCAGAAACCTTCTTTCTCTTTGTTATCGGAGGATATTTCCTTTGGCCCTATAGTCTTCAAAGGGATCCGAAATATCTGTTCTCAGAGTCCACAGAAATAAGGCTAGGAAAGAGATCCACGAAATACAGATGTAATTCTGTGAGATGAATGAACAGAACACTAAGCAGTTTCTCCGACAGCTTCTTTCCCGATTTCATCTGAGGATATTTTCTTTTTCACCATAGCCCACTATGAGCTTCCAAATATCACTTTGGCAATTCCACAAGAAATGTCTTAGCGAAAGGCTTCTTGAGGGGAAAGATGTAACTCTGTGAGATGATTTCACAGAACACAAAGAAGTTTCTCAGAAAGCTTCTTTCTCTTTGTTATCGGAGGATATTTCCTTTGACCCTATAGTCTTCAACGGGATCCGAAATATCTGTTCTCAGATTCCACAGAAATAAGGCTAGCAAAGACATCCACGAAATACAGATGTAACTCTGTGAGTGGAAATCACACATTACAGAGCAGTTACCCAGAAAGCTTCTTTCCAGATTTCATCTGAGGATATTTCCTTTTTCACCATAGCCCTCTAAGGGCTTCCAAATATCACTTTGACAATTCCACAAGAACTGACTTAGCGAAAGTCTTCTGGAGGGGAAAGCGGTAACTCTGTGAGATGATTTCACAGAACACAAAGAAATTTCTCAGAAATCTTCTTTCCCTTTTTTATCGGAGGATATTTGCTTTGGCCCTATAGTCTTCAAAGGGATCTGAAATATCTGTTCTCAGATTCCACAGAAATAAGGCTAGCAAAGAGATCCACGAAATACAGATGTAACTCTGTGAGTGGAAGTCACACATCACAGAGCAGTTTCTCAGAAAGCTTCTTTCCAGATTTCATCTGAGGATATTTCCTTTTTCACCATAGCCCTCTATGGGCTTCCAAATATCACTTTGCCAATTCCACAAGAACTGTCTTAGCGAAAGGCTTCTTGAGGGGAAAGCTGTAACTCTGTGAGAAGATTTCACAGAACACAAAGATGTTTCTCAGAAAGCTTCTTTCTCTTTGTTATCGGAGGATATTTCCTTTGGCCCTATAGTCTTCAAAGGGATCCGAAATATCTGTTCTCAGATTCCACAGAAATAAGGCTAGCAAAGAGATCCACGAAATACAGATGTAACTCTGTGAGTTGAAGTCACACATCACAGAGCAGTTTCTCAGAAAGCTACATTCCAGATTTCATCTGAGGATATTTCCTTTTTCACCATTGCCCTCTATGTGCTTCCAAATATCACTTTGCCAATTCCACAAGAACTGTCTTAGTGAAAGGCTTCTTGAGGGGAAAGCTGTAACCGTGTGAGATGATTTCACAGAACACAAAGAAGTTTCTCAGAAAGCTTCTTTCTCTTTGTTATCGGAAGATATTTCCTTTGGCCCTGTAGTCTTCAAAGGGATCCGAAATATCTGTTCTCAGATTCCACCGAAATAAGGCTAGCAAAGAGATCCACGAAATACATATGTAACTCTGTGAGATGAATTAACAGAACACTAAGCAGTTTCTCCGAAAGCTTCTTTCCCGATTTCATCTGAGAATATTTCCTTTTTCACCATAGCCCTCTATGGGCTTCCAAATATCACTTTGCCAATTCCACAAGAACTGTCTTAGCGAAAGGCTTCTTGAGAGGAAAGCTGTAACTCTGTGAGATGATTTCACAGAACACGAAGAAGTTTCTCAGAAAGCTTCTTTCTCTTTGTTATCGGAAGATATTTCCTTTGGCCCTATAGTCTTCAATGGGATCCGAAATATCTGTTCTCAGATTCCACAGAAAGAAGGCTAGGAAAGAGATCCATGAAATACAGATGTAACTCTGTGAGTGGAAGTCACACATCACAGAGCAGTTTCTCAGAAAGCTTCTTTCCAGATTTCATCTGAGGATATTTCCTGTTTCACCATAGCCCTCTATGGGCTTAAAATACCACTTTGCCAATTCCACTAGAACTGTCTTAGCGAAAGGCTTCTAGAGGGAAAGCTGTAACTCTGTCAGATGATTTCGCAGAACACAAAGAAGTTTCTCAGAAAGCTTCTTTCTCTTTGTTATCGGAGGATATTTCCTTTGGCCCTATAGTCTTCAAAGGGATCCGAAATATCTGTTCTCAGATTCCAAAGAAATAAGACTAGCAAATGATCCACGAAATACAGATGTAACGCTGTGAGTGGAAGTCATACATCACAGAGCAGTTTCTCAGAAAGCTTCTTTCCAGATTTCATCTGAGGATATTTCCTTTTTCACCATAGCCCTCTATGGGCTTCTAATTATCACTTTGCCAATTCCACAAGAACTGTCTTAGCGAAAGGCTTCTTGAGGGGAAAGCTGTAACTCTGTGAGATGATTTCACAGAACACAAAGAAGTTTCTCAGAAAGCTTCTTTCTCTTTGTTTTCGGAGGATATTTCCTTTGGCCCTATAGTCTTCAAAGGGATCCGAAATATCTGTTCTCAGATTCCATAGAAATAAGGTTAGGAAAGAGATCCACGAAATACAGATGTACCTCTGTGAGATGAATGAACAGAAGACTAAGTAGTTTCTCAGAAAGCTTATTTCCAGATTTCATCTGAGGATATTTCCTTTTTCAAAATAGCCCTCTATGGGCTTCCAAATATCACTTTGCCAATTCCACAAGATCTGTCTGAGGGAAAGGCTTCTTGAGAGGAAAGCTGTAACTCAGTGAGATGATTTCACAGAACACAAAGAAGTTTCTCAGAAAGCTTCTTTCTCTTTGTTATCGGAGGATATTTCCTTTGGCCCTATACTCTTCAAAGGTATCCGAAATATCTGTTCTCAGATTCCACAGAAATAAGGCTAGGAAAGAGATCCACGAAATACAGATGTAACTCTGTGATTGGAAGTCACACATCACAGAGCAGTTTCTCAGAAAGCTTCTTTCCAGATTTCATCTGAGGATATTTCCATTTTCACCAAAGCCTTATATGGGCTTCCAAATATCACTTTGCCAATTCCACAAGAACCCTCTTAGCGAAAGGCTTCTTGAGGGGAAAGCTGTAACTCTGTGAGATGTTTTCACGGAAACCAAAGAAGTTTCTCAGAAAGCTTCTTTCTCTTTGTTATGGGAGGATATTTCCTTTGGCCTTATAGTCTTCAAAGGGATCCGAAATATCTGTTCTCAGATTCCACCGAAATAAGGCTAGCAAAGAGATCCACGAAATACAGATGTAACTGTGTGAGTGGAAGTCACACATCACAGAGCAGTTTCTCAGACAGCTTCTTTCCCGATTTCATCTGAGGATATTTCTTTTTTCACCATAGCCTTCTATGGGCTTCCAAATATCACTTTGCCAATTCCACAAGAACTGTCTTAGCGAAAGGCTTCTTGAGGGGAAAGCTGTAACTCTGTGACATGATTTCACAGAACACAAAGAAGTTTCTCAGAAAGCTTCTTTCTCTTTGTTATCGGAGGATATTTCTTTTTGCCCTATAGTCTTCAAAGGGATCCGAAATATCTGTTCTCAGATTCCACAGAAATAAGGCTAGGAAAGAGATCCACGATATACAGATGTAACTCTGTGAGATGATGGAACAGAACACTAAGCAGTTTCTCCGACAGCTTCTTTCCCGATTTCATCTGAGGATATTTCCTTTTTCACCATAGCCCTCTATGGGCTTCCAAATATCACTTTGCCAATTCCACAAGAACTGTCTTAGCGAAAGGCTTCTTGAGGGGTAAGCTGTAACTCTGTGAGATGATTTCACAGAACACAAAGAAGTTTCTCAGAAAGCTTCTTTCTCTTTGTTATCGGAGGATATTTCCTTTGGCCCTATAGTCTTCAAAGGGATCCGAAATATCTGTTCTCAGATTCCACAGAAATAAGGCTACCAAAGAGATCCACGAAATACAGATGTAACTCTGTGAGTGGAAGTCACAAATCACAGAGCAGTTTCTCAGAAAGCTTCTTTCCAGATTTCATCTGAGGATATTTCCTTTTTCACCATAGCCCTCTATGGGCTTCCAAATATCACTTTGCAAATTCCACAAGAACTGTCTTAGCGAAAGGCTTCTTGAGGCGAACGCTGTAACTCTATGAGGTGATTTCACAGAACACAAAGAAGTTTCTCAGAAAGCTTCTTTCACTTTGTTATCGGAGGATATTTCCTTTGGCCCCATAGGCTTCAAAGGGATCCGAAATATCTGTTCTCAGATTCCACAGAAATAAGGCTAGGAAAGAGATCCACGAAATACAGATGTAACTCTGTGAGATGAATGATCAGAACACTAAGCAGTTTCTCCGAAATCTTCTTTCCCGATTTCATCTGAGGATATTTCCTTCTACACCATAGCCCTCTAGGGGCTTCCAAATATCACTTTGTCAAATCCACAAGAACTGTCTTAGCGAAAGGCTTCTTGAGGGGAAAGCTCTAACTCTGTGAGATGATTTCACAGAACACAAAGAAGTTTCTCAGAAAGCTTCTTTCTCTTTGTTATCGGAGGATATTTCCTTTGGCCCTATAGTCTTCAAAGGGATCTGAAATATCTGTTCTCAGATTCCACAGAAATAAGGCTAGCAAAGAGATCCACGAAATACAGATGTAACTCTGTGAGTGGAAGTCACACATCACAGAGCAGTTTCTCAGAAAGCTTCTTTCCAGATTTCATCTGAGGATATTTCCTTTTTCACCATAGCCCTCTATGGGCTTCCAAATATCACTTTGCCAATTCCACAAGAACTGTCTTAGCGAAAGGCTTCTTGAGGGGAAAGCTGTAACTCTGTGAGAAGATTTCACAGAACACAAAGATGTTTCTCAGAAAGCTTCTTTCTCTTTGTTATCGGAGGATATTTCCTTTGGCCCTATAGTCTTCAAAGGGATCCGAAATATCTATTCTCAGATTCCACAGAAATAAGGCTAGGAAAGAGATCCACGAAATACAGATGTAACTCTGTGAGTGGAAGTCACAAATCACAGAGCAGTTTCTCAGAAAGCTTCTTTCCAGATTTCATCTGAGGATATTTCCTTTTTCACCATAGCCCTCTACGGGCTTCCAAATATCACTTTGCCAATTCCACAAGAACTGTCTTAGCGAAAGGCTTCTTGGGCGGAAAGCTCTAACTCTGTGAGATGATTTCACAGAACACAAAGAAGTTTCTCAGAAAGCTTCTTTCTCTTTGTTATCGGAGGATATTTCCTTTGGCCCTATAGTCTTCAAAGGGATCCGAAATATCTGTTCTCAGATTCCACAGAAATAAGGCTAGCAAAGAGATCCACGAAATACAGATGTAACCCTGTGAGATGAATGAACAGAACACTAAGCAGTTTCTCCGTCAGCTTCTTTCCCGATTTCATCTGAGGATATTTCCTTTTTGACCATAGCCCTCTATGAGCTTCCAAATATCACTTTGGCAATTCCACAAGAACTGTCTTAGCGAAAGGCTTCTTGAGGGGAAAGCTGTAACTCTGTGAGATGATTTCACAGAACACAAAGAAGTTTCTCAGAAAGCTTCTTTCTCTTTGTTATCGGAGGATATTTCCTTTGGCCCTAAAGTCTTCAACGGGATCCGAAATATCTCTTCTCAGATTCCACAGAAATAAGGCTAGCAAAGACATCCACGAAATACAGATGTAACTCTGTGAGTGGAAATCACACATTACAGAGCAGTTTCCGAGAAAGCTTCTTTCCAGATTTCATCTGAGGATATTTCCTTTTTCACCATAGCCCTCTATGGGCTTCCAAATATCACTTTGCCAATTCCACAAGAACTGTCTTAGCGAAAGGCTTCTTGAGGGGAAAGCTGTAACTCTGTGAGATGATTTCACAGAACACAAAGAAGTTTCTCAGAAAGCTTCTTTCTCTTTGTTATCGGAGGATATTTCATTTGGCCCTATAGTCTTCAAAGGGATCCGAAATATCTGTTCTCAGATTCCACAGAAATAAGGCTAGCAAAGAGATCCATGAAATACAGATGTAACTTTGTGAGTGGAAGTCACACATCATAGAGCAGTTTCTCAGAAAGCTTCTTTCCAGATTTCATCTGAGGATATTTCCTTTTTCACCATAGCCCTCTATGGGCTTCCAAATATCACTTTGCCGATTCCACAAGAACTGTCTTAGCGAAAGGCATCTGGAGGGGAAAGCTGTAACTCTGTGAGATGATTTCACAGAACACAAAGAAGTTTCTCGGAAAGCTTCTTTCTCTTTGTTATCGGAGGATATTTCCTTTGGCCCTATAGTCTTCAAAGGGATCCAAAATATCTGTTCTCAGATTCCACAGAAATAAGGCTAGCAAAGACATCCACGAAATACAGATGTAACTCTGTGAGATGAATGAACAGAACACTAAGCAGTTTCTCCGACAGTTTCTTTCCCGATTTCATCTGAGGATATTTCCTTTTTCACCATAGCCCTCTATGGGCTTCCAAATATCACTTTGGCAATTCCACAAGAACTGTCTTAGCGAAAGACTTCTTGAGGGGAAAGCTGTAACTCTGTGAGATGATTTCACAGAACACAAAGAAGTTTCTCAGAAAGCTTCTTTCTCTTTGTTATCGGAAGATATTTCCTTTGGCCTTATAGGTTTCAAAGGGATCCGAAATATCTGTTCTCAGATTCCACAGAAATAAGGCTAGCAAAGAGATCCACGAAATACAGATGTAAATCTGTGAGTGGAAGTCACACATCACAGAGCAGTTTCTCAGAAAGATTCTTTCCAGATTTCATCTGAGGATATTTCCTTTTTCACCATAGCCCTCTATGGGCTTCCAAATATCACTTTGCCAATTCCACAAGAACTGTCTTAGCGAAAGGCTTCTAGAGGGGAAAGCTGTAACTCTGTGAGATGATTTCGCAGAACACAAAGAAGATTCTCAGAAAGCTTCTTTCTCTTTGTTATCGGAGGATATTTCCTTTGGCACTATAGTCTTCAAAGGGATCCGAAATATCTGTTCTCAGATTCCACAGAAATAAGGCTAGCAAATGATGCATGAAATACAGATGTATCTCTGTGAGTGGAAGTCACACACCACAGAGCAGCTCCTCAGAAAGCTTCTTTCCAGATTTCATCTGAGGTATTTCCTTTTTCACCATAGCCCTCTATGGGCTTCTAATTATCACTTTGCCAATTCCACAAGAACTGTCTTAGCGAAAGGCTTCTTGAGGGGAAAGCTGTAACTCTGTGAGATGATTTCACAGAACTCAAAGAGGTTTCTCAGAAATCTTCTTTCTCTTTGTTATCGGAGGATATTTCCTTTGGCCCTATAGTCTTCAAAGTGATCCGAAATATCTGTTCTCAGATTCCACAGAAATAAGGTTAGGAAGGAGATCCACGAAATACAGATGTACCTCTGTGAAATGAATGAACTGAAGACTAGGTAGTTGCACAGAAAGCTTCTTTCCAGATTTCATCTGAGGATATTTCCTTTTTCACCATAGCCCTCTATGGGCTTCCAAATATCACTTTGCCAAATCCACAAGAACTGTCTTAGCGAAAGGCTTCTTGAGGGGAAAGCTGTAACTCTGTGAGATGATTTCACAGAACACAAGGAATTTTCTCAGAAAGCTTCTTTCTCTTTGTTATCGGAGTATATTTCCTTTGGCCCTATAGTCTTCAAAGGGATCTGAAATATCTGTTCTCAGATTCCACAGAAATAAGGCTAGCAAAGTGATCCACGAAATACAGATGTAACTCTGTGAGATGAATTAACAGAACACTAAGCAGTTTCTCCGGAAGCTTCTTTCCCGATTTCATCTAAGGATATTTCCTTTTTCACCATAGCCCTCTATGGGCTTCCAAATATAACTTTGCCAATTCCATAAGAACTGTCTTAGCGAAAGTCTTCTGGAGGGGAAAGCGGTAACTCTGTGAGATGATTTCACAGAACACAAAGAAATTTCTCAGAAATCTTCTTTCCCTTTTTTATCGGAGGATATTTGCTTTGGCCCTATAGTCTTCAAAGGGATCTGAAATATCTGTTCTCAGATTCCACAGAAATAAGGCTAGCAAAGAGATCCACGAAATACAGATGTAACTCTCTGAGTGGAAGTCACACATCACAGAGCAGTTTCTCAGAAAGCTTCTTTCCCGATTTCATCTGAGGATATTTCCTTTTTCACCATAGCCCTCTATGGGCTTCCAAATATCACTTTGCCAATTCCACAGGAACTGTCTTAGCGAAAGGCTTCTTGAGGGGAAAGCTGTAACTCTGTGAGATGATTTCACAGAAAACAGAGAAGTTTCTCAGAAAGCTTCTTTCTCTTTGTTATCGGAGGATATTTCCTTTGGCCCTATAGTCTTCAAAGGGATCCGAAATATCTGTTCTCAAATTCCACAGAAATAAGCCTAGGAAAGAGATCCACGAAATGCAGACGTCATTCTGTGAGTGGAAGTCACACATCACAGAGCAGTTTCTCAGAAAGCTTCTTTCCAGATTTCATCTGAGGATATTTCCTTTTTCACCATAGCCTTCTATGGGCTTCCAAATATCACTTTGCCAATTCCACAAGAACTCTCTTAGCGAAAGGCTTCTTGAGGGGAAAGCTGTAACTCTGTGAGAAGATTTCACAGAACACAAAGATGTTTCTCAGAAAGCTTCTTTCTCTTTGTTATCGGAGGATATTTCCTTTGGCCCTATAGTCTTCAAAGGGATCCGAAATATCTGTTCTCAGATTCCACAGAAATAAGGCTAGGAAAGAGATCCACGAAATACAGATGTAACTCTGTGAGATGAATTAACAGAACACTAAGCAGTTTCTCCGAAATCTTCTTTCCCGATTTCATCTGAGGATAGTTCCTTCTCCACCATAGCCCTCTATGGGCTTCCAAATATCACTTTGCCAATTCCACAAGAACTGTCTTAGCGAAAGGCTTCTTGAGGGGAAAGCTGTAACTCTGTGAGATGATTTCACAGAACACAAAGAAGTTTCTCAGAAAGCTTCTTTCTCTTTGTTATCAGAGGATATTTCCTTTGGCCTTATAGGTTTCAAAGGGATCCGTAATATCTGTTCTCAGATTCCACAGAAATAAGGCTAGCAAAGAGATCCACGAAATACAGATGTAACTCTGTGAGTGGAAGTCATACATCACAGAGCAGTTTCTCAGAAAGCTTCTTTCCAGATTTCATCTGAGGATATTTCCTTTTTCACCATAGCCCTCTATGGGCTTCCAAATATCACTTTGCCAATTCCACAAGAACTGTCTTAGCGAAATGCTTCTAGAGGGGAAAGCTGTAACTCTGTGAGATGATTTCGCAGAACACAAAGAAGTTTCTCAGAAAGCTTCTTTCTCTTTGTTATCGGAGGATATTTCCTTTGGCACTATAGTCTTCAAAGGGATCCGAAATATCTGTTCTCAGATTCCACAGAAATAAGGCTAGCAAATGATGCATGAAATACAGATGTATCTCTGTGAGTGGAAGTCACACACCACAGAGCAGCTTCTCAGAAAGCTTCTTTCCAGATTTCATCTGAGGATATTTCCTTTTTCACCATAGCCCTCTATGGGCTTCTAATTATCACTTTGCCAATTCCACAAGAACTGTCTTAGCGAAAGGCTTCTTGAGGGGAAAGCTGTAACTCTGTGAGATGATTTCACAGAACACAAAGAAGTTTCTCAGAAATCTTCTTTCTCTTTGTTATCGGAGGATATTTCCTTTGGCCCTATAGTCTTCAAAGTGATCCGAAATATCTGTTCTCAGATTCCACAGAAATAAGGTTAGAGAAGAGATCCACGAAATACAGATGTCCCTCTGTGAAATGAATGAACTGAAGACTAGGTAGTTGCACAGAACGCTTCTTTCCAGATTTCATCTGAGGATATTTCCTTTTTCACCATAGCCCTCTATGGGCTTCCAAATATCACTTTGCCAATTCCACAAGAACTGTCTTAGCGAAAGGCTTCTTGAGGGGAAAGCTGTAACTCTGTGAGATGATTTCACAGAACACAAAGAAGTTTCTCAGAAAGCTTCTTTCTCTTTGTTATCGGAGGATATTTCCTTTGGCCCTGTAGTCTTCAAAGGGATCCGAAATATCTGTTCTCAGATTCCACAGAAATAAGGCTAGCAAAGAGATCCACGAAATACAGATGTAACTCTGTGAGTGGAAGTCACACATCACAGAGCAGTTTCTCAGAAAGCTTCTTTCCAGATTTGATCTGAGGATATTTCTTTTTCAAAATAGCCCTCTATGGGCTTCCAAATATCACTTTGCCAATTCCACAAGAACAGTCTTAGCGAAAGGCTTCTTGAGGGGAAAGCTGTAACTCTGTGAGATGATTTCACAGAACACAAAGAAGTTTCTCAGAAATGTTCTTTCCCTTTTTTACCGGAGGATATTTGCTTTGGCCCTATAGTCTTCAAAGGGATCCGAAATATCTGTTCTCAAATTCCACAGAAATAAGGCTAGGAAAGAGATCCAAGAAATACAGATGTAACTCTGTGAGATGAATTAACAGAACACTAAGCAGTTTCTCCGGAAGCTTCTTTCCCGATTTCATCTGAGGATATTTCCTTTTTCACCATAGCCCTCTATGGGCTTCCAAATATCACTTTGCCAATATCACAAGAACTGTCTTAGCGAAAGGCTTCCTGAGGGGAAAGCTATATCTCTGTGAGATGATTTCACAGAACACAAAGAAGTTTCTCAGGAAGCTTCTTTCTCTTTGTTATCGGATTATATTTCCTTTGGCCCTATACTCTTCAAAGGGATCCGAAATATCTGTTCTCAGATTCCACAGAAATAAGGCTAGGAAAGAGATCCACGAAATACAGATGTAACTCTGTGAGTGGAAGTCACACATCACAGAGCAGTTTCTCAGAAAGCTTCTTTCCAGATTTCCTCTGAGGATATTTCCTTTTTCACCTAGCCCTCTGTGGGCTTCCAAATATCACTTTGCCAATTCCATAAGAACTGTCTTAGCGAAAGGCTTCTTGAGGGGAAAGCTGTAACTCTGTGAGATGATTTCACAGAACACAAAGAAGTTTCTCAGAATGCGTCTTTCTGTTTGTTATCGGAGGATATTTCCTTTGGCCCTGTAGTCTTCAAAGGGATCTGAAATATCTGTTCTCAAATTCCACAGAAAAAAGGCTAGCAAAGAGATCCAGGAAATACAGATATAACTCTGTGAGTGGAAGTCACACATCACAGAGAGGTTTCTCAGAAAGCTTCTTTCCAGATTTCATCTGAGGATATTTCCTTTTTCACCATAGCCCTCTATGGGCTTCCAAATATCACTTTGCAAATTCCACAAGAACTGTCTTAGCGAAAGGCTTCTTGAGGGGAAAGCTGTAACTCTATGAGATGATTTCACAGAACACAAAGAAGTTTCTCAGAAAGCTTCTTTCACTTTGTTATCGGAGGATATTCCCTTTGGACCTATAGTCTTCAAAGGGATCCGAAATATCTGTTCTCAGATTCCACAGAAATAAGGCTAGCAAAGAGATCCACGAAATACAGATGTAACTCTGTGAGATGAATGAACAGAACACTAAGCAGTTTCTCAGAAAGCTTCTTTCTCTTTGTTATCGGGGGATATTTCCTTTGGCCCTATACTCTTCAAAGGGATCCGAAATATCTGTTCTCAGATTCCACAGAAATAAGGCTAGGAAAGAGATTCACGAAATACAGATGTAACTCTGTGAGTGGAAGTCACACATCACAGAGCAGTTTCTCAGAAAGCTTCCTTCCAGATATCATCTCAGGATATTTCCTTTTTCACCATAGCCCTCTATGGGCTTCCAAATATCACTTTGCCAATTCCACAAGAACTGCCTAGCGAAAGGCTTCTTGAGGGGAAAGTTGTAACTCTATGAGGTGATTTCACAGAACACAAAAAAGTTTCTCAGAAAGCTTCTTTCTCTTTGTTATCGGAGGATATTCCCTTTGGTCCTATAGTCTTCAAAGGGATCAGAAATATCTGTTGTCAGATTCCACAGATATAAGGCTAGCAAAGAGATACAGGAAATACAGATGTAACTCTGTGAGTAGAAGTCACACATCACAGAGCAGTTCCTCAGAAAGCTTCTTTCCCGATTTCATGTGAGGATATTTCCTTTTTCACCATAGCCCTCTATGGGCTTCCAAATATAACTTTGCCAATTCCACAAGAACTGTCTTAGCGAAAGGCTTCTTGAGGGGAAAGCTGTAACTCTGTGAGATGATTTCACAGAACACAAAGAAGTTTCTCAGAAAGCTTCTTTCTCTTTGTTATCGGAGGATATTTCCTTTGGCCCTATAGTCTTCAAAGGGATCCGAAATATCTGTAATCAGATTCCACAGAAATAAGGCTGGCAAAGAGATCCACGAAATACAGATGTAACTCTGTGAGTGGAAGTCACACATCACAGAGCAGTTACTCAGAAAGCTTCTTTCCAGATTTCATCTGAGGATATTTCCTTTTTCACCATAGCCCTCTATGGGCTTCCAAATATCACTTTTCCAATTCCACAAGAACTGTCTTAGCGAAAGGCTTCTTGAGGGGAAAGCTGTAACTCTGTGAGATGATTTCACGGAAACCAAAGAAGTTTCTCAGAAAGCTTCTTTCTCTTTGTTATGGGAGGATATTTCCTTTGGCCTTATAGTCTTCAAAGGGATCCGAAATATCTGTTCTCAGATTCCACCGAAATAAGGCTAGCAAAGAGATCCACGAAATACAGATGTAACTCTGTGAGTTGAAGTCACACATCACAGAGCAGTTTCTCAGAAAGTTACATTCCAGATTTCATCTGAGGATATTTCCTTTTTCACCATAGCCCTCTATGTGCTTCCAAATATCACTTTGCCAATTCCACAAGAACTGTCTTAGCGAAAGGCTTCTTGAGGGGAAAGGTGTAACTCTGTGAGATGATTTCACAGAACACAAAGAAGTTTCTCTGAAAGCTTCTTTCTCTTTGTTATCGGAGTATATTTCCTTTGGCCCTATAGTTTTCAAAGGGATCCGAAATATCTGTTCTCAGATTCCACAGAAATAAGGCTAGCAAAGAGATCCACGAAATACAGATGTAACTCTGTGAGTGGAAGTCACACATCACAGAGCAGTTTCTCAGAAAGCTTCTTTCCACATTTCATCTGAGGATATTTCCTTTTTCACCATAGCCCTCTGTGGGCTTCCAAATATCACTTTGCCAATTCCACAAGAACTGTCTTAGCGAAAGGCTTCCTGAGTGCAAATCTGTAACTCTATGAGATGATTTCACAGAACACCAAGAAGTTTCTCAGAAAGCTTCTTTCCCTTTGTTATCGGAGGATATTTCCTTTTGCCCTATAGTCTTCAAAGGGATCCGAAATATCTGTTCTCAGATTCCACAGAAATAAGGCTAGCAAAGAGATCCACGAAATACAGATGTAACTGTGTGAGTGGAAGTCACACATCACAGAGCAGTTTCTCAGACAGCTTCTTTCCCGATTTCATCTGAGGATATTTCTTTTTTCACCATAGCCCTCTATGGGCTTCCAAATATCACTTTGCCAATTCCACAAGAACTGTCTTAGCGAAAGGCTTCTTGAGGGGAAAGCTGTAACTCTGTGAGATGATTTCACAGAACACAAAGAAGTTTCTCAGAAAGCTTCTTTCTCTTTGTTATCGGAGGATATTTCTTTGGCCCTATAGTCTTCAAAGGGATCCGAAATATCTGTTCTCAGATTCCACAGAAATAAGGCTACCAAAGAGATCCACGAAATACAGATGTAACTCTGTGAGTGGAAGTCACAAATCACAGAGCAGTTTCTCAGAAAGCTTCTTTCCAGATTTCATCTGAGGATATTTCCTTTTTCACCATAGCCCTCTATGGGCTTCCAAATATCACTTTGCAAATTCCACAAGAACTGTCTTAGCGAAAGGCTTCTTGAGGGGAAAGCTCTAACTCTGTGAGATGATTTCACAGAACACAAAGAAGTTTCTCAGAAAGCTTCTTTCTCTTTGTTATCGGAGGATATTTCCTTTGGCCCTATAGTCTTCAAAGGGATCTGAAATATCTGTTCTCAGATTCCACAGAAATAAGGCTAGCAAAGAGATCCACGAAATACAGATGTAACTCTGTGAGATGAATTAACAGAACACTAAGCAGTTTCTCCGGAAGCTTCTTTCCCGATTTCATCTGAGGATATTTCCTTTTTCACCATAGCCCTCTATGGGCTTCCAAATATCACTTTGCCAATTCCACAAGAACTGACTTAGCGAAAGTCTTCTGGAGGGGAAAGCGGTAACTCTGTGAGATGATTTCACAGAACACAAAGAAATTTCTCAGAAATCTTCTTTCCCTTTTTTATCGGAGGATATTTGCTTTGGCCCTATAGTCTTCAAAGGGATCTGAAATATCTGTTCTCAGATTCCACAGAAATAAGGCTAGCAAAGAGATCCACGAAATACAGATGTAACTCTGTGAGTGGAAGTCACACATCACAGAGCAGTTTCTCAGAAAGCTTCTTTCCAGATTTCATCTGAGGATATTTCCTTTTTCACCATAGCCCTCTATGGGCTTCCAAATATCACTTTGCCAATTCCACAAGAACTGTCTTAGCGAAAGGCTTCTTGAGGGGAAAGCTGTAACTCTGTGAGAAGATTTCACAGAACACAAAGATGTTTCTCAGAAAGCTTCTTTCTCTTTGTTATCGGAGGATATTTCCTTTGGCCCTATAGTCTTCAAAGGGATCCGAAATATCTCTTCTCAGATTCCACAGAAATAAGGCTAGCAAAGAGATCCACGAAATACAGATGTAACTCTGTGACATGAATTAAGAGAACACTAAGCAGTTTCTCCGAAAGCTTCTTTCCCGATTTCATCTGAGGATATTTCCTTTTTCACCATAGCCCTCTATGGGCTTCCAAATATCACTTTGCCAATTCCACAAGAACCCTCTTAGCGAAAGACTTCTTGAGGGGAAAGCTGTAACTCTGTGAGATGATTTCACGGAAACCAAAGAAGTTTCTCAGAAAGCTTCTTTCTCTTTGTTATGGGAGGATATTTCCTTTGGCCCTATAGTCTTCAAAGGGATCCGAAATATCTGTTCTCAGATTCCACAGAAATAAGGGTAGCAAAGAGATCCACGAAATACAGATGTAACTCTGTGAGTTGAAGTCACACATCACAGAGCAGTTTCTCAGAAAGCTACATTCCAGATTTCATCTGAGGATATTTCCTTTTTCACCATTGCCCTCTATGTGCTTCCAAATATCACTTTGCCAATTCCACAAGAACTGTCTTAGTGAAAGGCTTCTTGAGGGGAAAGCTGTAACCCTGTGAGATGATTTCACAGAACACAAAGAAGTTTCTCAGAAAGCTTCTTTCTCTTTGTTATCGGAAGATATTTCCTTTGGCCCTGTAGTCTTCAAAGGGATCCGAAATATCTGTTCTCAGATTCCACCGAAATAAGGCTAGCAAAGAGATCCACGAAATACATATGTAACTCTGTGAGATGAATTAACAGAACACTAAGCAGTTTCTCCGAAAGCTTCTTTCCCGATTTCATCTGAGAATATTTCCTTTTTCACCATAGCCCTCTATGGGCTTCCAAATATCACTTTGCCAATTCCACAAGAACTGTCTTAGCGAAAGGCTTCTTGAGAGGAAAGCTGTAACTCTGTGAGATGATTTCACAGAACACGAAGAAGTTTCTCAGAAAGCTTCTTTCTCTTTGTTATCGGAAGATATTTCCTTTGGCCCTATAGTCTTCAATGGGATCCGAAATATCTGTTCTCAGATTCCACAGAAAGAAGGCTAGGAAAGAGATCCACGAAATACAGATGTAACTCTGTGAGTGGAAGTCACACATCACAGAGCAGTTTCTCAGAAAGCTTCTTTCCAGATTTCATCTGAGGATATTTCCTGTTTCACCATAGCCCTCTATGGGCTTCCAAATACCACTTTGCCAATTCCACTAGAACTGTCTTAGCGAAAGGCTTCTAGAGGGAAAGCTGTAACTCTGTCAGATGATTTCGCAGAACACAAAGAAGTTTCTCAGAAAGCTTCTTTCTCTTTGTTATCGGAGGATATTTCCTTTGGCCCTATAGTCTTCAAAGGGATCCGAAATATCTGTTCTCAGATTCCAAAGAAATAAGACTAGCAAATGATCCACGAAATACAGATGTAACGCTGTGAGTGGAAGTCATACATCACAGAGCAGTTTCTCAGAAAGCTTCTTTCCAGATTTCATCTGAGGATATTTCCTTTTTCACCATAGCCCTCTATGGGCTTCTAATTATCACTTTGCCAATTCCACAAGAACTGTCTTAGCGAAAGGCTTCTTGAGGGGAAAGCTGTAACTCTGTGAGATGATTTCACAGAACACAAAGAAGTTTCTCAGAAAGCTTCTTTCTCTTTGTTATCGGAGGATATTTCCTTTGGCCCTATAGTCTTCAAAGGGATCCGAAATATCTGTTCTCAGATTCCATAGAAATAAGGTTAGGAAAGAGATCCACGAAATACAGATGTACCTCTGTGAGATGAATGAACAGAAGACTAAGTAGTTTCTCAGAAAGCTTATTTCCAGATTTCATCTGAGGATATTTCCTTTTTCAAAATAGCCCTCTATGGGCTTCCAAATATCACTTTGCCAATTCCACAAGATCTGTCTTAGGGAAAGGCTTCTTGAGAGGAAAGCTGTAACTCAGTGAGATGATTTCACAGAACACAAAGAAGTTTCTCAGAAAGCTTCTTTCTCTTTGTTATCGGAGGATATTTCCTTTGGCCCTATAGTCTTCAAAGGTATCCGAAATATCTGTTCTCAGATTCCACAGAAATAAGGCTAGGAAAGAGATCCACGAAATACAGATGTAACTCTGTGATTGGAAGTCACACATCACAGAGCAGTTTCTCAGAAAGTTACATTCCAGATTTCATCTGAGGATATTTCCTTTTTCACCATAGCCCTCTATGTGCTTCCAAATATCACTTTGCCAATTCCACAAGAACTGTCTTAGCGAAAGGCTTCTTGAGGGGAAAGGTGTATCTCTGTGAGATGATTTCACAGAACACAAAGAAGTTTCTCTGAAAGCTTCTTTCTCTTTGTTATCGGAGTATATTTCCTTTGGCCCTATAGTTTTCAAAGGGATCCGAAATATCTGTTCTCAGATTCCACAGAAATAAGGCTAGCAAAGAGATACACGAAATACAGATGTAACTCTGTGAGTGGAAGTCACACATCACAGAGCAGTTTCTCAGAAAGCTTCTTTCCACATTTCATCTGAGGATATTTCCTTTTTCACCATAGCCCTCTATGGGCTTCCAAATATCACTTTGCCAATTCCACAAGAACTGTCTTAGCGAAAGGCTTCCTGAGTGCAAATCTGTAACTCTATGAGATGATTTCACAGAACACCAAGAAGTTTCTCAGAAAGCTTCTTTCCCTTTGTTATCGGAGGATATTTCCTTTTGCCCTATAGTCTTCAAAGGGATCCGAAATATCTGTTCTCAGATTCCACAGAAATAAGGCTAGCAAAGAGATCCACGAAATACAGATGTAACTGTGTGAGTGGAAGTCACACATCACAGAGCAGTTTCTCAGACAGCTTCTTTCCCGATTTCATCTGAGGATATTTCTTTTTTCACCATAGCCCTCTATGGGCTTCCAAATATCACTTTGCCAATTCCACAAGAACTGTCTTAGCGAAAGGCTTCTTGAGGGGAAAGCTGTAACTCTGTGAGATGATTTCACAGAACACAAAGAAGTTTCTCAGAAAGCTTCTTTCTCTTTGTTATCGGAGGATATTTCTTTTTGCCCTATAGTCTTCAAAGGGATCCGAAATATCTGTTCTCAGATTCCACAGAAATAAGGCTAGGAAAGAGATCCACGATATACAGATGTAACTCTGTGAGATGATGGAACAGAACACTAAGCAGTTTCTCCGACAGCTTCTTTCCCGATTTCATCTGAGGATATTTCCTTTTTCACCATAGCCCTCTATGGGCTTCCAAATATCACTTTGCCAATTCCACAAGAACTGTCTTAGCGAAAGGCTTCTTGAGGGGTAAGCTGTAACTCTGTGAGATGATTTCACAGAACACAAAGAAGTTTCTCAGAAAGCTTCTTTCTCTTTGTTATCGGAGGATATTTCCTTTGGCCCTGTAGTCTTCAAAGGGATCCGAAATATCTGTTCTCAGATTCCACAGAAATAAGGCTAGCAAAGAGATCCACGAAATACAGATGTAACTCTGTGAGTGGAAGTCACACATCACAGAGCAGTTTCTCAGAAAGCTTCTTTCCAGATTTGATCTGAGGATATTTCTTTTTCAAAATAGCCCTCTATGGGCTTCCAAATATCACTTTGCCAATTCCACAAGAACAGTCTTAGCGAAAGGCTTCTTGAGGGGAAAGCTGTAACTCTGTGAGATGATTTCACAGAACACAAAGAAGTTTCTCAGAAATGTTCTTTCCCTTTTTTACCGGAGGATATTTGCTTTGGCCCTATAGTCTTCAAAGGGATCCGAAATATCTGTTCTCAAATTCCACAGAAATAAGGCTAGGAAAGAGATCCAAGAAATACAGATGTAACTCTGTGAGATGAATTAACAGAACACTAAGCAGTTTCTCCGGAAGCTTCTTTCCCGATTTCATCTGAGGATATTTCCTTTTTCACCATAGCCCTCTATGGGCTTCCAAATATCACTTTGCCAATATCACAAGAACTGTCTTAGCGAAAGGCTTCCTGAGGGGAAAGCTATATCTCTGTGAGATGATTTCACAGAACACAAAGAAGTTTCTCAGGAAGCTTCTTTCTCTTTGTTATCGGATTATATTTCCTTTGGCCCTATACTCTTCAAAGGGATCCGAAATATCTGTTCTCAGATTCCACAGAAATAAGGCTAGGAAAGAGATCCACGAAATACAGATGTAACTCTGTGAGTGGAAGTCACACATCACAGAGCAGTTTCTCAGAAAGCTTCTTTCCAGATTTCCTCTGAGGATATTTCCTTTTTCACCTAGCCCTCTGTGGGCTTCCAAATATCACTTTGCCAATTCCATAAGAACTGTCTTAGCGAAAGGCTTCTTGAGGGGAAAGCTGTAACTCTGTGAGATGATTTCACAGAACACAAAGAAGTTTCTCAGAATGCGTCTTTCTGTTTGTTATCGGAGGATATTTCCTTTGGCCCTGTAGTCTTCAAAGGGATCTGAAATATCTGTTCTCAAATTCCACAGAAAAAAGGCTAGCAAAGAGATCCAGGAAATACAGATATAACTCTGTGAGTGGAAGTCACACATCACAGAGAGGTTTCTCAGAAAGCTTCTTTCCAGATTTCATCTGAGGATATTTCCTTTTTCACCATAGCCCTCTATGGGCTTCCAAATATCACTTTGCAAATTCCACAAGAACTGTCTTAGCGAAAGGCTTCTTGAGGGGAAAGCTGTAACTCTATGAGATGATTTCACAAAACACAAAGAAGTTTCTCAGAAAGCTTCTTTCACTTTGTTATCGGAGGATATTCCCTTTGGACCTATAGTCTTCAAAGGGATCCGAAATATCTGTTCTCAGATTCCACAGAAATAAGGCTAGCAAAGAGATCCACGAAATACAGATGTAACTCTGTGAGATGAATGAACAGAACACTAAGCAGTTTCTCAGAAAGCTTCTTTCTCTTTGTTATCGGGGGATATTTCCTTTGGCCCTATACTCTTCAAAGGGATCCGAAATATCTGTTCTCAGATTCCACAGAAATAAGGCTAGGAAAGAGATTCACGAAATACAGATGTAACTCTGTGAGTGGAAGTCACACATCACAGAGCAGTTTCTCAGAAAGCTTCCTTCCAGATATCATCTCAGGATATTTCCTTTTTCACCATAGCCCTCTATGGGCTTCCAAATATCACTTTGCCAATTCCACAAGAACTGCCTAGCGAAAGGCTTCTTGAGGGGAAAGTTGTAACTCTATGAGGTGATTTCACAGAACACAAAAAAGTTTCTCAGAAAGCTTCTTTCTCTTTGTTATCGGAGGATATTCCCTTTGGTCCTATAGTCTTCAAAGGGATCAGAAATATCTGTTGTCAGATTCCACAGATATAAGGCTAGCAAAGAGATACAGGAAATACAGATGTAACTCTGTGAGTAGAAGTCACACATCACAGAGCAGTTCCTCAGAAAGCTTCTTTCCCGATTTCATGTGAGGATATTTCCTTTTTCACCATAGCCCTCTATGGGCTTCCAAATATAACTTTGCCAATTCCACAAGAACTGTCTTAGCGAAAGGCTTCTTGAGGGGAAAGCTGTAACTCTGTGAGATGATTTCACAGAACACAAAGAAGTTTCTCAGAAAGCTTCTTTCTCTTTGTTATCGGAGGATATTTCCTTTGGCCCTATAGTCTTCAAAGGGATCCGAAATATCTGTAATCAGATTCCACAGAAATAAGGCTGGCAAAGAGATCCACGAAATACAGATGTAACTCTGTGAGTGGAAGTCACACATCACAGAGCAGTTACTCAGAAAGCTTCTTTCCAGATTTCATCTGAGGATATTTCCTTTTTCACCATAGCCCTCTATGGGCTTCCAAATATCACTTTTCCAATTCCACAAGAACTGTCTTAGCGAAAGGCTTCTTGAGGGGAAAGCTGTAACTCTGTGAGATGATTTCACGGAAACCAAAGAAGTTTCTCAGAAAGCTTCTTTCTCTTTGTTATGGGAGGATATTTCCTTTGGCCTTATAGTCTTCAAAGGGATCCGAAATATCTGTTCTCAGATTCCACCGAAATAAGGCTAGCAAAGAGATCCACGAAATACAGATGTAACTCTGTGAGTTGAAGTCACACATCACAGAGCAGTTTCTCAGAAAGTTACATTCCAGATTTCATCTGAGGATATTTCCTTTTTCACCATAGCCCTCTATGTGCTTCCAAATATCACTTTGCCAATTCCACAAGAACTGTCTTAGCGAAAGGCTTCTTGAGGGGAAAGGTGTAACTCTGTGAGATGATTTCACAGAACACAAAGAAGTTTCTCTGAAAGCTTCTTTCTCTTTGTTATCGGAGTATATTTCCTTTGGCCCTATAGTTTTCAAAGGGATCCGAAATATCTGTTCTCAGATTCCACAGAAATAAGGCTAGCAAAGAGATCCACGAAATACAGATGTAACTCTGTGAGTGGAAGTCACACATCACAGAGCAGTTTCTCAGAAAGCTTCTTTCCACATTTCATCTGAGGATATTTCCTTTTTCACCATAGCCCTCTGTGGGCTTCCAAATATCACTTTGCCAATTCCACAATAACTGTCTTAGCGAAAGGCTTCCTGAGTGCAAATCTGTAACTCTATGAGATGATTTCACAGAACACCAAGAAGTTTCTCAGAAAGCTTCTTTCCCTTTGTTATCGGAGGATATTTCCTTTTGCCCTATAGTCTTCAAAGGGATCCGAAATATCTGTTCTCAGATTCCACAGAAATAAGGCTAGCAAAGAGATCCACGAAATACAGATGTAACTGTGTGAGTGGAAGTCACACATCACAGAGCAGTTTCTCAGACAGCTTCTTTCCCGATTTCATCTGAGGATATTTCTTTTTTCACCATAGCCCTCTATGGGCTTCCAAATATCACTTTGCCAATTCCACAAGAACTGTCTTAGCGAAAGGCTTCTTGAGGGGAAAGCTGTAACTCTGTGAGATGATTTCACAGAACACAAAGAAGTTTCTCAGAAAGCTTCTTTCTCTTTGTTATCGGAGGATATTTCTTTGGCCCTATAGTCTTCAAAGGGATCCGAAATATCTGTTCTCAGATTCCACAGAAATAAGGCTACCAAAGAGATCCACGAAATACAGATGTAACTCTGTGAGTGGAAGTCACAAATCACAGAGCAGTTTCTCAGAAAGCTTCTTTCCAGATTTCATCTGAGGATATTTCCTTTTTCACCATAGCCCTCTATGGGCTTCCAAATATCACTTTGCAAATTCCACAAGAACTGTCTTAGCGAAAGGCTTCTTGAGGGGAAAGCTCTAACTCTGTGAGATGATTTCACAGAACACAAAGAAGTTTCTCAGAAAGCTTCTTTCTCTTTGTTATCGGAGGATATTTCCTTTGGCCCTATAGTCTTCAAAGGGATCTGAAATATCTGTTCTCAGATTCCACAGAAATAAGGCTAGCAAAGAGATCCACGAAATAAAGATGTAACTCTGTGAGATGAATTAACAGAACACTAAGCAGTTTCTCCGGAAGCTTCTTTCCCGATTTCATCTGAGGATATTTCCTTTTTCACCATAGCCCTCTATGGGCTTCCAAATATCACTTTGCCAATTCCACAAGAACTGACTTAGCGAAAGTCTTCTGGAGGGGAAAGCGGTAACTCTGTGAGATGATTTCACAGAACACAAAGAAATTTCTCAGAAATCTTCTTTCCCTTTTTTATCGGAGGATATTTGCTTTGGCCCTATAGTCTTCAAAGGGATCTGAAATATCTGTTCTCAGATTCCACAGAAATAAGGCTAGCAAAGAGATCCACGAAATACAGATGTAACTCTGTGAGTGGAAGTCACACATCACAGAGCAGTTTCTCAGAAAGCTTCTTTCCAGATTTCATCTGAGGATATTTCCTTTTTCACCATAGCCCTCTATGGGCTTCCAAATATCACTTTGCCAATTCCACAAGAACTGTCTTAGCGAAAGGCTTCTTGAGGGGAAAGCTGTAACTCTGTGAGAAGATTTCACAGAACACAAAGATGTTTCTCAGAAAGCTTCTTTCTCTTTGTTATCGGAGGATATTTCCTTTGGCCCTATAGTCTTCAAAGGGATCCGAAATATCTCTTCTCAGATTCCACAGAAATAAGGCTAGCAAAGAGATCCACGAAATACAGATGTAACTCTGTGACATGAATTAAGAGAACACTAAGCAGTTTCTCCGAAAGCTTCTTTCCCGATTTCATCTGAGGATATTTCCTTTTTCACCATAGCCCTCTATGGGCTTCCAAATATCACTTTGCCAATTCCACAAGAACCCTCTTAGCGAAAGACTTCTTGAGGGGAAAGCTGTAACTCTGTGAGATGATTTCACGGAAACCAAAGAAGTTTCTCAGAAAGCTTCTTTCTCTTTGTTATGGGAGGATATTTCCTTTGGCCCTATAGTCTTCAAAGGGATCCGAAATATCTGTTCTCAGATTCCACAGAAATAAGGGTAGCAAAGAGATCCACGAAATACAGATGTAACTCTGTGAGTTGAAGTCACACATCACAGAGCAGTTTCTCAGAAAGCTACATTCCAGATTTCATCTGAGGATATTTCCTTTTTCACCATTGCCCTCTATGTGCTTCCAAATATCACTTTGCCAATTCCACAAGAACTGTCTTAGTGAAAGGCTTCTTGAGGGGAAAGCTGTAACCCTGTGAGATGATTTCACAGAACACAAAGAAGTTTCTCAGAAAGCTTCTTTCTCTTTGTTATCGGAAGATATTTCCTTTGGCCCTGTAGTCTTCAAAGGGATCCGAAATATCTGTTCTCAGATTCCACCGAAATAAGGCTAGCAAAGAGATCCACGAAATACATATGTAACTCTGTGAGATGAATTAACAGAACACTAAGCAGTTTCTCCGAAAGCTTCTTTCCCGATTTCATCTGAGAATATTTCCTTTTTCACCATAGCCCTCTATGGGCTTCCAAATATCACTTTGCCAATTCCACAAGAACTGTCTTAGCGAAAGGCTTCTTGAGAGGAAAGCTGTAACTCTGTGAGATGATTTCACAGAACACGAAGAAGTTTCTCAGAAAGCTTCTTTCTCTTTGTTATCGGAAGATATTTCCTTTGGCCCTATAGTCTTCAATGGGATCCGAAATATCTGTTCTCAGATTCCACAGAAAGAAGGCTAGGAAAGAGATCCACGAAATACAGATGTAACTCTGTGAGTGGAAGTCACACATCACAGAGCAGTTTCTCAGAAAGCTTCTTTCCAGATTTCATCTGAGGATATTTCCTGTTTCACCATAGCCCTCTATGGGCTTCCAAATACCACTTTGCCAATTCCACTAGAACTGTCTTAGCGAAAGGCATCTAGAGGGAAAGCTGTAACTCTGTCAGATGATTTCGCAGAACACAAAGAAGTTTCTCAGAAAGCTTCTTTCTCTTTGTTATCGGAGGATATTTCCTTTGGCCCTATAGTCTTCAAAGGGATCCGAAATATCTGTTCTCAGATTCCAAAGAAATAAGACTAGCAAATGATCCACGAAATACAGATGTAACGCTGTGAGTGGAAGTCATACATCACAGAGCAGTTTCTCAGAAAGCTTCTTTCCAGATTTCA
Organism: Macaca mulatta; assembly: GCF_049350105.2. Classification (NCBI taxonomy): domain Eukaryota; kingdom Metazoa; phylum Chordata; class Mammalia; order Primates; family Cercopithecidae; genus Macaca; species Macaca mulatta. The sequence continues at coordinate 46,808,781 of NC_133413.1, forward strand.
TCTGAGGATATTTCCTTTTTCACCATAGCCCTCTATGGGCTTCTAATTATCACTTTGCCAATTCCACAAGAACTGTCTTAGCGAAAGGCTTCTTGAGGGGAAAGCTGTAACTCTGTGAGATGATTTCACAGAACACAAAGAAGTTTCTCAGAAAGCTTCTTTCTCTTTGTTATCGGAGGATATTTCCTTTGGCCCTATAGTCTTCAAAGGGATCCGAAATATCTGTTCTCAGATTCCATAGAAATAAGGTTAGGAAAGAGATCCACGAAATACAGATGTACCTCTGTGAGATGAATGAACAGAAGACTAAGTAGTTTCTCAGAAAGCTTATTTCCAGATTTCATCTGAGGATATTTCCTTTTTCAAAATAGCCCTCTATGGGCTTCCAAATATCACTTTGCCAATTCCACAAGATCTGTCTTAGGGAAAGGCTTCTTGAGAGGAAAGCTGTAACTCAGTGAGATGATTTCACAGAACACAAAGAAGTTTCTCAGAAAGCTTCTTTCTCTTTGTTATCGGAGGATATTTCCTTTGGCCCTATAGTCTTCAAAGGTATCCGAAATATCTGTTCTCAGATTCCACAGAAATAAGGCTAGGAAAGAGATCCACGAAATACAGATGTAACTCTGTGATTGGAAGTCACACATCACAGAGCAGTTTCTCAGAAAGTTACATTCCAGATTTCATCTGAGGATATTTCCTTTTTCACCATAGCCCTCTATGTGCTTCCAAATATCACTTTGCCAATTCCACAAGAACTGTCTTAGCGAAAGGCTTCTTGAGGGGAAAGGTGTAACTCTGTGAGATGATTTCACAGAACACAAAGAAGTTTCTCTGAAAGCTTCTTTCTCTTTGTTATCGGAGTATATTTCCTTTGGCCCTATAGTTTTCAAAGGGATCCGAAATATCTGTTCTCAGATTCCACAGAAATAAGGCTAGCAAAGAGATACACGAAATACAGATGTAACTCTGTGAGTGGAAGTCACACATCACAGAGCAGTTTCTCAGAAAGCTTCTTTCCACATTTCATCTGAGGATATTTCCTTTTTCACCATAGCCCTCTATGGGCTTCCAAATATCACTTTGCCAATTCCACAAGAACTGTCTTAGCGAAAGGCTTCCTGAGTGCAAATCTGTAACTCTATGAGATGATTTCACAGAACACCAAGAAGTTTCTCAGAAAGCTTCTTTCCCTTTGTTATCAGAGGATATTTCCTTTTGCCCTATAGTCTTCAAAGGGATCCGAAATATCTGTTCTCAGATTCCACAGAAATAAGGCTAGCAAAGAGATCCACGAAATACAGATGTAACTGTGTGAGTGGAAGTCACACATCACAGAGCAGTTTCTCAGACAGCTTCTTTCCCGATTTCATCTGAGGATATTTCTTTTTTCACCATAGCCCTCTATGGGCTTCCAAATATCACTTTGCCAATTCCACAAGAACTGTCTTAGCGAAAGGCTTCTTGAGGGGAAAGCTGTAACTCTGTGAGATGATTTCACAGAACACAAAGAAGTTTCTCAGAAAGCTTCTTTCTCTTTGTTATCGGAGGATATTTCTTTTTGCCCTATAGTCTTCAAAGGGATCCGAAATATCTGTTCTCAGATTCCACAGAAATAAGGCTAGGAAAGAGATCCACGATATACAGATGTAACTCTGTGAGATGATGGAACAGAACACTAAGCAGTTTCTCCGACAGCTTCTTTCCCGATTTCATCTGAGGATATTTCCTTTTTCACCATAGCCCTCTATGGGCTTCCAAATATCACTTTGCCAATTCCACAAGAACTGTCTTAGCGAAAGGCTTCTTGAGGGGTAAGCTGTAACTCTGTGAGATGATTTCACAGAACACAAAGAAGTTTCTCAGAAAGCTTCTTTCTCTTTGTTATCGGAGGATATTTCTTTGGCCCTATAGTCTTCAAAGGGATCCGAAATATCTGTTCTCAGATTCCACAGAAATAAGGCTACCAAAGAGATCCACGAAATACAGATGGAACTCTGTGAGTGGAAGTCACAAATCACAGAGCAGTTTCTCAGAAAGCTTCTTTCCAGATTTCATCTGAGGATATTTCCTTTTTCACCATAGCCCTCTATGGGCTTCCAAATATCACTTTGCAAATTCCACAAGAACTGTCTTAGCGAAAGGCTTCTTGAGGGGAACGCTGTAACTCTATGAGATGATTTCACAGAACACAAAGAAGTTTCTCAGAAAGCTTCTTTCACTTTGTTATCGGAGGATATTTCCTTTGGCCCCATAGCCTTCAAAGGGATCCGAAATATCTGTTCTCAGATTCCACAGAAATAAGGCTAGGAAAGAGATCCACGAAATACAGATGTAACTCTGTGAGATGAATGATCAGAACACTAAGCAGTTTCTCCGAAATCTTCTTTCCCGATTTCATCTGAGGATATTTCCTTCTACACCATAGCCCTCTAGGGGCTTCCAAATATCACTTTGTCAAATCCACAAGAACTGTCTTAGCGAAAGGCTTCTTGAGGGGAAAGCTCTAACTCTGTGAGATGATTTCACAGAACACAAAGAAGTTTCTCAGAAAGCTTCTTTCTCTTTGTTATCGGAGGATATTTCCTTTGGCCCCATAGTCTTCAAAGGGATCTGAAATATCTGTTCTCAGATTCCACAGAAATAAGGCTAGCAAAGAGATCCACGAAATACAGATGTAACTCTGTGAGATGAATTAACAGAACACTAAGCAGTTTCTCCGGAAGCTTCTTTCCCGATTTCATCTGAGGATATTTCCTTTTTCACCATAGCCCTCTATGGGCTTCCAAATATCACTTTGCCAATTCCACAAGAACTGACTTAGCGAAAGTCTTCTGGAGGGGAAAGCGGTAACTCTGTGAGATGATTTCACAGAACACAAAGAAATTTCTCAGAAATCTTCTTTCCCTTTTTTATCGGAGGATATTTGCTTTGGCCCTATAGTCTTCAAAGGGATCCGAAATATCTGTTCTCAGATTCCACAGAAATAAGGCTAGCAAAGAGATCCACGAAATACAGATGTAACTCTGTGAGTGGAAGTCACACATCACAGAGCAGTTTCTCAGAAAGCTTCTTTGCAGATTTCATCTGAGGATATTTCCTTTTTCACCATAGCCCTCTATGGGCTTCCAAATATCACTTTGCCAATTCCACAAGAACTGTCTTAGCGAAAGGCTTCTTGAGGGGAAAGCTGTAACTCTGTGAGAAGATTTCACAGAACACAAAGATGTTTCTCAGAAAGCTTCTTTCTCTTTGTTATCGGAGGATATTCCCTTTGGCCCTATAGTCTTCAAAGGGATCCGAAATATCTATTCTCAGATTCCACAGAAATAAGGCTAGGAAAGAGATCCACGAAATACAGATGTAACTCTGTGAGTGGAAGTCACAAATCACAGAGCAGTTTCTCAGAAAGCTTCTTTCCAGATTTCATCTGAGGATATTTCCTTTTTCACCATAGCCCTCTACGGGCTTCCAAATATCACTTTGCCAATTCCACAAGAACTGTCTTAGCGAAAGGCTTCTTGAGCGGAAACCTCTAACTCTGTGAGATGATTTCACAGAACACAAAGAAGTTTCTCAGAAAGCTTCTTTCTCTTTGTTATCGGAGGATATTTCCTTTGGCCCTATAGTCTTCAAAGGGATCCGAAATATCTGTTCTCAGATTCCACAGAAATAAGGCTAGCAAAGAGATCCACGAAATACAGATGTAACCCTGTGAGATGAATGAACAGAACACTAAGCAGTTTCTCCGACAGCTTCTTTCCAGATTTCATCTGAGGATATTTCCTTTTTGACCATAGCCCTCTATGAGCTTCCAAATATCACTTTGGCAATTCCACAAGAACTGTCTTAGCGAAAGGCTTCTTGAGGGGAAAGCTGTAACTCTGTGAGATGATTTCATAGAACACAAGAAAGTTTCTCAGAAAGCTTCTTTCTCTTTGTTATCGGAGGATATTTCCTTTGGCCCTAAAGTCTTCAATGGGATCCGAAATATCTCTTCTCAGATTCCACAGAAATAAGGCTAGCAAAGACATCCACGAAATACAGATGTAACTCTGTGAGGGGAAATCACACATTACAGAGCAGTTTCCGAGAAAGCTTCTTTCCAGATTTCATCTGAGGATATTTCCTTTTTCACCATAGCCCTCTATGGGCTTCCAAATATCACTTTGCCAATTCCACAAGAACTGTCTTAGCGAAAGGCTTCTTGAGGGGAAAGCTGTAACTCTGTGAGATGATTTCACAGAACACAAAGAAGTTTCTCAGAAAGCTTCTTTCTCTTTGTTATCGGAGGATATTTCATTTGGCCCTATAGTCTTCAAAGGGATCTGAAATATCTGTTCTCAGATTCCACAGAAATAAGGCTAGCAAAGAGATCCACGAAATACAGATGTAACTTTGTGAGTGGAAGTCACACATCACAGAGCAGTTTCTCAGAAAGCTTCTTTCCAGATTTCATCTGAGGATATTTCCTTTTTCAACATAGCCCTCTATGGGCTTCCAAATATCACTTTGCCGATTCCACAAGAACTGTCTTAGCGAAAGGCATCTGGAGGGGAAAGCTGTAACTCTGTGAGATGATTTCACAGAACACAAAGAAGTTTCTCAGAAAGCTTCTTTCTCTTTGTTATCGGAGGATATTTCCTTTGGCCCTATAGTCTTCAAAGGGATCCAAAATATCTGTTCTCAGATTCCACAGAAATAAGGCTAGCAAAGACATCCACGAAATACAGATGTAACTCTGTGAGATGAATGAACAGAACACTAAGCAGTTTCTCCGACAGTTTCTTTCCCGATTTCATCTGAGGATATTTCCTTTTTCACCATAGCCCTCTATGGGCTTCCAAATATCACTTTGCCAATTCCACAAGAACTGTCTTAGCGAAAGGCTTCTTGAGGGGAAAGCTGTAACTCTGTGAGATGATTTCACAGAACACAAAGAAGTTTCTCAGAAAGCTTCTTTCTCTTTGTTATCGGAGGATATTTCCTTTGGCCTTATAGGTTTCAAAGGGATCCGAAATATCTGTTCTCAGATTCCACAGAAATAAGGCTAGCAAAGAGATCCACGAAATACAGATGTAACTCTGTGAGTGGAAGTCACACATCACAGAGCAGTTTCTCAGAAAGATTCTTTCCAGATTTCATCTGAGGATATTTCCTTTTTCACCATAGCCCTCTATGGGCTTCCAAATATCACTTTGCCAATTCCACAAGAACTGTCTTAGCGAAAGGCTTCTAGAGGGGAAAGCTGTAACTCTGTGAGATGATTTCGCAGAACACAAAGAAGATTCTCAGAAAGCTTCTTTCTCTTTGTTATCGGAGGATATTTCCTTTGGCACTATAGTCTTCAAAGGGATCCGAAATATCTGTTCTCAGATTCCACAGAAATAAGGCTAGCAAATGATGCATGAAATACAGATGTATCTCTGTGAGTGGAAGTCACACACCACAGAGCAGCTCCTCAGAAAGCTTCTTTCCAGATTTCTTCTGAGGTATTTCCTTTTTCACCATAGCCCTCTATGGGCTTCTAATTATCACTTTGCCAATTCCACAAGAACTGTCTTAGCGAAAGGCTTCTTGAGGGGAAAGCTGTAACTCTGTGAGATGATTTCACAGAACTCAAAGAAGTTTCTCAGAAATCTTCTTTCTCTTTGTTATCGGAGGATATTTCCTTTGGCCCTATAGTCTTCAAAGTGATCCGAAATATCTGTTCTCAGATTCCACAGAAATAAGGTTAGGAAGGAGATCCACGAAATACAGATGTACCTCTGTGAAATGAATGAACTGAAGACTAGGTAGTTGCACAGAAAGCTTCTTTCCAGATTTCATCTGAGGATATTTCCTTTTTCACCATAGCCCTCTATGGGCTTCCAAATATCACTTTGCCAAATCCACAAGAACTGTCTTAGCGAAAGGCTTCTTGAGGGGAAAGCTGTAACTCTGTGAGATGATTTCACAGAACACAAGGAAGTTTCTCAGAAAGCTTCTTTCTCTTTGTTATCAGAGTATATTTCCTTTGGCCCTATAGTCTTCAAAGGGATCTGAAATATCTGTTCTCAGATTCCACAGAAATAAGGCTAGCAAAGTGATCCACGAAATACAGATGTAACTCTGTGAGATGAATTAACAGAACACTAAGCAGTTTCTCCGGAAGCTTCTTTCCCGATTTCATCTGAGGATATTTCCTTTTTCACCATAGCCCTCTATGGGCTTCCAAATATAACTTTGCCAATTCCACAAGAACTGTCTTAGCGAAAGTCTTCTGGAGGGGAAAGCGGTAACTCTGTGAGATGATTTCACAGAACACAAAGAAATTTCTCAGAAATCTTCTTTCCCTTTTTTATCGGAGGATATTTGCTTTGGCCCTATAGTCTTCAAAGGGATCTGAAATATCTGTTCTCAGATTCCACAGAAATAAGGCTAGCAAAGAGATCCACGAAATACAGATGTAACTCTCTGAGTGGAAGTCACACATCACAGAGCAGTTTCTCAGAAAGCTTCTTTCCCGATTTCATCTGAGGATATTTCCTTTTTCACCATAGCCCTCTATGATCTTCCAAATATCACTTTGCCAATTCCACAGGAACTGTCTTAGCGAAAGGCTTCTTGAGGGGAAAGCTGTAACTCTGTGAGATGATTTCACAGAAAACAGAGAAGTTTCTCAGAAAGCTTCTTTCTCTTTGTTATCGGAGGATATTTCCTTTGGCCCTATAGTCTTCAAAGGGATCCGAAATATCTGTTCTCAAATTCCACAGAAATAAGCCTAGGAAAGAGATCCACGAAATACAGACGTCATTCTGTGAGTGGAAGTCACACATCACAGAGCAGTTTCTCAGAAAGCTTCTTTCCAGATTTCATCTGAGGATATTTCCTTTTTCACCATAGCCTTCTATGGGCTTCCAAATATCACTTTGCGAATTCCACAAGAACTCTCTTAGCGAAAGGCTTCTTGAGGGGAAAGCTGTAACTCTGTGAGAAGATTTCACAGAACACAAAGATGTTTCTCAGAAAGCTTCTTTCTCTTTGTTATCGGAGGATATTTCCTTTGGCCCTATAGTCTTCAAAGGGATCCGAAATATCTATTCTCAGATTCCACAGAAATAAGGCTAGCAAAGAGATCCACGAAATACAGATGTAACTCTGTGAGTGGAAGTCACACATAACAGAGCAGTTTCTCAGAAAGCTTCTTTCCAGATTTCATCTGAGGATATTTCCTTTTTCACCATAGCCCTCTATGGGCTTCCAAATATCACTTTGCCAATTCCACAAGAACTGTCTTAGCGAAAGGCTTCTTGAGCGGAAAGCTCTAACTCTGTGAGATGATTTCACAGAACACAAAGAAGTTTCTCAGAAACCTTCTTTCTCTTTGTTATCGGAGGATATTTCCTTTGGCCCTATAGTCTTCAAAGGGATCCGAAATATCTGTTCTCAGAGTCCACAGAAATAAGGCTAGGAAAGAGATCCACGAAATACAGATGTAATTCTGTGAGATGAATGAACAGAACACTAAGCAGTTTCTCCGACAGCTTCTTTCCCGATTTCATCTGAGGATATTTTCTTTTTCACCATAGCCCACTATGAGCTTCCAAATATCACTTTGGCAATTCCACAAGAAATGTCTTAGCGAAAGGCTTCTTGAGGGGAAAGATGTAACTCTGTGAGATGATTTCACAGAACACAAAGAAGTTTCTCAGAAAGCTTCTTTCTCTTTGTTATCGGAGGATATTTCCTTTGACCCTATAGTCTTCAACGGGATCCGAAATATCTGTTCTCAGATTCCACAGAAATAAGGCTAGCAAAGACATCCACGAAATACAGATGTAACTCTGTGAGTGGAAATCACACATTACAGAGCAGTTACCCAGAAAGCTTCTTTCCAGATTTCATCTGAGGATATTTCCTTTTTCACCATAGCCCTCTAAGGGCTTCCAAATATCACTTTGCCAATTCCACAAGAACTGACTTAGCGAAAGTCTTCTGGAGGGGAAAGCGGTAACTCTGTGAGATGATTTCACAGAACACAAAGAAATTTCTCAGAAATCTTCTTTCCCTTTTTTATCGGAGGATATTTGCTTTGGCCCTATAGTCTTCAAAGGGATCTGAAATATCTGTTCTCAGATTCCACAGAAATAAGGCTAGCAAAGAGATCCACGAAATACAGATGTAACTCTGTGAGTGGAATACACACATCACAGAGCAGTTTCTCAGAAAGCTTCTTTCCAGATTTCATCTGAGGATATTTCCTTTTTCACCATAGCCCTCTATGGGCTTCCAAATATCACTTTGCCAATTCCACAAGAACTGTCTTAGCGAAAGGCTTCTTGAGGGGAAAGCTGTAACTCTGTGAGAAGATTTCACAGAACACAAAGATGTTTCTCAGAAAGCTTCTTTCTCTTTGTTATCGGAGGATATTTCCTTTGGCCCTATAGTCTTCAAAGGGATCCGAAATATCTGTTCTCAGATTCCACAGAAATAAGGCTAGCAAAGAGATCCACGAAATACAGATGTAACCCTGTGAGATGAATGAACAGAACACTAAGCAGTTTCTCCGACAGCTTCTTTCCCGATTTCATCTGAGGATATTTCCTTTTTGACCATAGCCCTCTATGAGCTTCCAAATATCACTTTGGCAATTCCACAAGAACTGTCTTAGCGAAAGGCTTCTTGAGGGGAAAGGTGTAACTCTGTGAGATGATTTCATAGAACACAAAGAAGTTTCTCAGAAAGCTTCTTTCTCTTTGTTATCGGAGGATATTTCCTTTGGCCCTAAAGTCTTCAACGGGATCCGAAATATCTCTTCTCAGATTCCACAGAAATAAGGCTAGCAAAGACATCCACGAAATACAGATGTAACTCTGTGAGGGGAAATCACACATTACAGAGCAGTTTCCGAGAAAGCTTCTTTCCAGATTTCATCTGAGGATATTTCCTTTTTCACCATAGCCCTCTATGGGCTTCCAAATATCACTTTGCCAATTCCACAAGAACTGTCTTAGCGAAAGGCTTCTTGAGGGGAAAGCTGTAACTCTGTGAGATGATTTCACAGAACACAAAGAAGTTTCTCAGAAAGCTTCTTTCTCTTTGTTATCGGAGGATATTTCATTTGGCCCTATAGTCTTCAAAGGGATCTGAAATATCTGTTCTCAGATTCCACAGAAATAAGGCTAGCAAAGAGATCCACGAAATACAGATGTAACTTTGTGAGTGGAAGTCACACATCACAGAGCAGTTTCTCAGAAAGCTTCTTTCCAGATTTCATCTGAGGATATTTCCTTTTTCACCATAGCCCTCTATGGGCTTCCAAATATCACTTTGCCGATTCCACAAGAACTGTCTTAGCGAAAGGCATCTGGAGGGGAAAGCTGTAACTCTGTGAGATGATTTCACAGAACACAAAGAAGTTTCTCAGAAAGCTTCTTTCTCTTTGTTATCGGAGGATATTTCCTTTGGCCCTATAGTCTTCAAAGGGATCCAAAATATCTGTTCTCAGATTCCACAGAAATAAGGCTAGCAAAGACATCCACGAAATACAGATGTAACTCTGTGAGATGAATGAACAGAACACTAAGCAGTTTCTCCGACAGTTTCTTTCCCGATTTCATCTGAGGATATTTCCTTTTTCACCATAGCCCTCTATGGGCTTCCAAATATCACTTTGCCAATTCCACAAGAACTGTCTTAGCGAAAGGCTTCTTGAGGGGAAAGCTGTAACTCTGTGAGATGATTTCACAGAACACAAAGAAGTTTCTCAGAAAGCTTCTTTCTCTTTGTTATCGGAGGATATTTCCTTTGGCCTTATAGGTTTCAAAGGGATCCGAAATATCTGTTCTCAGATTCCACAGAAATAAGGCTAGCAAAGAGATCCACGAAATACAGATGTAACTCTGTGAGTGGAAGTCACACATCACAGAGCAGTTTCTCAGAAAGATTCTTTCCAGATTTCATCTGAGGATATTTCCTTTTTCACCATAGCCCTCTATGGGCTTCCAAATATCACTTTGCCAATTCCACAAGAACTGTCTTAGCGAAAGGCTTCTAGAGGGGAAAGCTGTAACTCTGTGAGATGATTTCGCAGAACACAAAGAAGATTCTCAGAAAGCTTCTTTCTCTTTGTTATCGGAGGATATTTCCTTTGGCACTATAGTCTTCAAAGGGATCCGAAATATCTGTTCTCAGATTCCACAGAAATAAGGCTAGCAAATGATGCATGAAATACAGATGTATCTCTGTGAGTGGAAGTCACACACCACAGAGCAGCTCCTCAGAAAGCTTCTTTCCAGATTTCATCTGAGGTATTTCCTTTTTCACCATAGCCCTCTATGGGCTTCTAATTATCACTTTGCCAATTCCACAAGAACTGTCTTAGCAAAAGGCTTCTTGAGGGGAAAGCTGTAACTCTGTGAGATGATTTCACAGAACTCAAAGAAGTTTCTCAGAAATCTTCTTTCTCTTTGTTATCGGAGGATATTTCCTTTGGCCCTATAGTCTTCAAAGTGATCCGAAATATCTGTTCTCAGATTCCACAGAAATAAGGTTAGGAAGGAGATCCACGAAATACAGATGTACCTCTGTGAAATGAATGAACTGAAGACTAGGTAGTTGCACAGAAAGCTTCTTTCCAGATTTCATCTGAGGATATTTCCTTTTTCACCATAGCCCTCTATGGGCTTCCAAATATCACTTTGCCAAATCCACAAGAACTGTCTTAGCGAAAGGCTTCTTGAGGGGAAAGCTGTAACTCTGTGAGATGATTTCACAGAACACAAGGAAGTTTCTCAGAAAGCTTCTTTCTCTTTGTTATCGGAGTATATTTCCTTTGGCCCTATAGTCTTCAAAGGGATCTGAAATATCTGTTCTCAGATTCCACAGAAATAAGGCTAGCAAAGTGATCCACGAAATACAGATGTAACTCTGTGAGATGAATTAACAGAACACTAAGCAGTTTCTCCGGAAGCTTCTTTCCCGATTTCATCTGAGGATATTTCCTTTTTCACCATAGCCCTCTATGATCTTCCAAATATCACTTTGCCAATTCCACAGGAACTGTCTTAGCGAAAGGCTTCTTGAGGGGAAAGCTGTAACTCTGTGAGATGATTTCACAGAAAACAGAGAAGTTTCTCAGAAAGCTTCTTTCTCTTTGTTATCGGAGGATATTTCCTTTGGCCCTATAGTCTTCAAAGGGATCCGAAATATATGTTCTCAAATTCCACAGAAATAAGCCTAGGAAAGAGATCCACGAAATACAGACGTCATTCTGTGAGTGGAAGTCACACATCACAGAGCAGTTTCTCAGAAAGCTTCTTTCCAGATTTCATCTGAGGATATTTCCTTTTTCACCATAGCCTTCTATGGGCTTCCAAATATCACTTTGCGAATTCCACAAGAACTCTCTTAGCGAAAGGCTTCTTGAGGGGAAAGCTGTAACTCTGTGAGAAGATTTCACAGAACACAAAGATGTTTCTCAGAAAGCTTCTTTCTCTTTGTTATCGGAGGATATTTCCTTTGGCCCTATAGTCTTCAAAGGGATCCGAAATATCTATTCTCAGATTCCACAGAAATAAGGCTAGCAAAGAGATCCACGAAATACAGATGTAACTCTGTGAGTGGAAGTCACACATAACAGAGCAGTTTCTCAGAAAGCTTCTTTCCAGATTTCATCTGAGGATATTTCCTTTTTCACCATAGCCCTCTATGGGCTTCCAAATATCACTTTGCCAATTCCACAAGAACTGTCTTAGCGAAAGGCTTCTTGAGCGGAAAGCTCTAACTCTGTGAGATGATTTCACAGAACACAAAGAAGTTTCTCAGAAACCTTCTTTCTCTTTGTTATCGGAGGATATTTCCTTTGGCCCTATAGTCTTCAAAGGGATCCGAAATATCTGTTCTCAGAGTCCACAGAAATAAGGCTAGGAAAGAGATCCACGAAATACAGATGTAATTCTGTGAGATGAATGAACAGAACACTAAGCAGTTTCTCCGACAGCTTCTTTCCCGATTTCATCTGAGGATATTTTCTTTTTCACCATAGCCCACTATGAGCTTCCAAATATCACTTTGGCAATTCCACAAGAAATGTCTTAGCGAAAGGCTTCTTGAGGGGAAAGATGTAACTCTGTGAGATGATTTCACAGAACACAAAGAAGTTTCTCAGAAAGCTTCTTTCTCTTTGTTATCGGAGGATATTTCCTTTGACCCTATAGTCTTCAACGGGATCCGAAATATCTGTTCTCAGATTCCACAGAAATAAGGCTAGCAAAGACATCCACGAAATACAGATGTAACTCTGTGAGTGGAAATCACACATTACAGAGCAGTTACCCAGAAAGCTTCTTTCCAGATTTCATCTGAGGATATTTCCTTTTTCACCATAGCCCTCTAAGGGCTTCCAAATATCACTTTGACAATTCCACAAGAACTGACTTAGCGAAAGTCTTCTGGAGGGGAAAGCGGTAACTCTGTGAGATGATTTCACAGAACACAAAGAAATTTCTCAGAAATCTTCTTTCCCTTTTTTATCGGAGGATACTTGCTTTGGCCCTATAGTCTTCAAAGGGATCTGAAATATCTGTTCTCAGATTCCACAGAAATAAGGCTAGCAAAGAGATCCACGAAATACAGATGTAACTCTGTGAGTGGAAGTCACACATCACAGAGCAGTTTCTCAGAAAGCTTCTTTCCAGATTTCATCTGAGGATATTTCCTTTTTCACCATAGCCCTCTATGGGCTTCCAAATATCACTTTGCCAATTCCACAAGAACTGTCTTAGCGAAAGGCTTCTTGAGGGGAAAGCTGTAACTCTGTGAGAAGATTTCACAGAACACAAAGATGTTTCTCAGAAAGCTTCTTTCTCTTTGTTATCGGAGGATATTTCCTTTGGCCCTATAGTCTTCAAAGGGATCCGAAATATCTGTTCTCAGATTCCACAGAAATAAGGCTAGCAAAGAGATCCACGAAATACAGATGTAACTCTGTGAGTTGAAGTCACACATCACAGAGCAGTTTCTCAGAAAGCTACATTCCAGATTTCATCTGAGGATATTTCCTTTTTCACCATTGCCCTCTATGTGCTTCCAAATATCACTTTGCCAATTCCACAAGAACTGTCTTAGTGAAAGGCTTCTTGAGGGGAAAGCTGTAACCGTGTGAGATGATTTCACAGAACACAAAGAAGTTTCTCAGAAAGCTTCTTTCTCTTTGTTATCGGAAGATATTTCCTTTGGCCCTGTAGTCTTCAAAGGGATCCGAAATATCTGTTCTCAGATTCCACCGAAATAAGGCTAGCAAAGAGATCCACGAAATACATATGTAACTCTGTGAGATGAATTAACAGAACACTAAGCAGTTTCTCCGAAAGCTTCTTTCCCGATTTCATCTGAGAATATTTCCTTTTTCACCATAGCCCTCTATGGGCTTCCAAATATCACTTTGCCAATTCCACAAGAACTGTCTTAGCGAAAGGCTTCTTGAGAGGAAAGCTGTAACTCTGTGAGATGATTTCACAGAACACGAAGAAGTTTCTCAGAAAGCTTCTTTCTCTTTGTTATCGGAAGATATTTCCTTTGGCCCTATAGTCTTCAATGGGATCCAAAATATCTGTTCTCAGATTCCACAGAAAGAAGGCTAGGAAAGAGATCCATGAAATACAGATGTAACTCTGTGAGTGGAAGTCACACATCACAGAGCAGTTTCTCAGAAAGCTTCTTTCCAGATTTCATCTGAGGATATTTCCTGTTTCACCATAGCCCTCTATGGGCTTAAAATACCACTTTGCCAATTCCACTAGAACTGTCTTAGCGAAAGGCTTCTAGAGGGAAAGCTGTAACTCTGTCAGATGATTTCGCAGAACACAAAGAAGTTTCTCAGAAAGCTTCTTTCTCTTTGTTATCGGAGGATATTTCCTTTGGCCCTATAGTCTTCAAAGGGATCCGAAATATCTGTTCTCAGATTCCAAAGAAATAAGACTAGCAAATGATCCACGAAATACAGATGTAACGCTGTGAGTGGAAGTCATACATCACAGAGCAGTTTCTCAGAAAGCTTCTTTCCAGATTTCATCTGAGGATATTTCCTTTTTCACCATAGCCCTCTATGGGCTTCTAATTATCACTTTGCCAATTCCACAAGAACTGTCTTAGCGAAAGGCTTCTTGAGGGGAAAGCTGTAACTCTGTGAGATGATTTCACAGAACACAAAGAAGTTTCTCAGAAAGCTTCTTTCTCTTTGTTATCGGAGGATATTTCCTTTGGCCCTATAGTCTTCAAAGGGATCCGAAATATCTGTTCTCAGATTCCATAGAAATAAGGTTAGGAAAGAGATCCACGAAATACAGATGTACCTCTGTGAGATGAATGAACAGAAGACTAAGTAGTTTCTCAGAAAGCTTATTTCCAGATTTCATCTGAGGATATTTCCTTTTTCAAAATAGCCCTCTATGGGCTTCCAAATATCACTTTGCCAATTCCACAAGATCTGTCTGAGGGAAAGGCTTCTTGAGAGGAAAGCTGTAACTCAGTGAGATGATTTCACAGAACACAAAGAAGTTTCTCAGAAAGCTTCTTTCTCTTTGTTATCGGAGGATATTTCCTTTGGCCCTATACTCTTCAAAGGTATCCGAAATATCTGTTCTCAGATTCCACAGAAATAAGGCTAGGAAAGAGATCCACGAAATACAGATGTAACTCTGTGATTGGAAGTCACACATCACAGAGCAGTTTCTCAGAAAGCTTCTTTCCAGATTTCATCTGAGGATATTTCCATTTTCACCAAAGCCTTATATGGGCTTCCAAATATCACTTTGCCAATTCCACAAGAACCCTCTTAGCGAAAGGCTTCTTGAGGGGAAAGCTGTAACTCTGTGAGATGTTTTCACGGAAACCAAAGAAGTTTCTCAGAAAGCTTCTTTCTCTTTGTTATGGGAGGATATTTCCTTTGGCCTTATAGTCTTCAAAGGGATCCGAAATATCTGTTCTCAGATTCCACCGAAATAAGGCTAGCAAAGAGATCCACGAAATACAGATGTAACTGTGTGAGTGGAAGTCACACATCACAGAGCAGTTTCTCAGACAGCTTCTTTCCCGATTTCATCTGAGGATATTTCTTTTTTCACCATAGCCTTCTATGGGCTTCCAAATATCACTTTGCCAATTCCACAAGAACTGTCTTAGCGAAAGGCTTCTTGAGGGGAAAGCTGTAACTCTGTGACATGATTTCACAGAACACAAAGAAGTTTCTCAGAAAGCTTCTTTCTCTTTGTTATCGGAGGATATTTCTTTTTGCCCTATAGTCTTCAAAGGGATCCGAAATATCTGTTCTCAGATTCCACAGAAATAAGGCTAGGAAAGAGATCCACGATATACAGATGTAACTCTGTGAGATGATGGAACAGAACACTAAGCAGTTTCTCCGACAGCTTCTTTCCCGATTTCATCTGAGGATATTTCCTTTTTCACCATAGCCCTCTATGGGCTTCCAAATATCACTTTGCCAATTCCACAAGAACTGTCTTAGCGAAAGGCTTCTTGAGGGGTAAGCTGTAACTCTGTGAGATGATTTCACAGAACACAAAGAAGTTTCTCAGAAAGCTTCTTTCTCTTTGTTATCGGAGGATATTTCTTTGGCCCTATAGTCTTCAAAGGGATCCGAAATATCTGTTCTCAGATTCCACAGAAATAAGGCTACCAAAGAGATCCACGAAATACAGATGTAACTCTGTGAGTGGAAGTCACAAATCACAGAGCAGTTTCTCAGAAAGCTTCTTTCCAGATTTCATCTGAGGATATTTCCTTTTTCACCATAGCCCTCTATGGGCTTCCAAATATCACTTTGCAAATTCCACAAGAACTGTCTTAGCGAAAGGCTTCTTGAGGCGAACGCTGTAACTCTATGAGATGATTTCACAGAACACAAAGAAGTTTCTCAGAAAGCTTCTTTCACTTTGTTATCGGAGGATATTTCCTTTGGCCCCATAGGCTTCAAAGGGATCCGAAATATCTGTTCTCAGATTCCACAGAAATAAGGCTAGGAAAGAGATCCACGAAATACAGATGTAACTCTGTGAGATGAATGATCAGAACACTAAGCAGTTTCTCCGAAATCTTCTTTCCCGATTTCATCTGAGGATATTTCCTTCTACACCATAGCCCTCTAGGGGCTTCCAAATATCACTTTGTCAAATCCACAAGAACTGTCTTAGCGAAAGGCTTCTTGAGGGGAAAGCTCTAACTCTGTGAGATGATTTCACAGAACACAAAGAAGTTTCTCAGAAAGCTTCTTTCTCTTTGTTATCGGAGGATATTTCCTTTGGCCCTATAGTCTTCAAAGGGATCTGAAATATCTGTTCTCAGATTCCACAGAAATAAGGCTAGCAAAGAGATCCACGAAATACAGATGTAACTCTGTGAGTGGAAGTCACACATCACAGAGCAGTTTCTCAGAAAGCTTCTTTCCAGATTTCATCTGAGGATATTTCCTTTTTCACCATAGCCCTCTATGGGCTTCCAAATATCACTTTGCCAATTCCACAAGAACTGTCTTAGCGAAAGGCTTCTTGAGGGGAAAGCTGTAACTCTGTGAGAAGATTTCACAGAACACAAAGATGTTTCTCAGAAAGCTTCTTTCTCTTTGTTATCGGAGGATATTTCCTTTGGCCCTATAGTCTTCAAAGGGATCCGAAATATCTATTCTCAGATTCCACAGAAATAAGGCTAGGAAAGAGATCCACGAAATACAGATGTAACTCTTTGAGTGGAAGTCACAAATCACAGAGCAGTTTCTCAGAAAGCTTCTTTCCAGATTTCATCTGAGGATATTTCCTTTTTCACCATAGCCCTCTACGGGCTTCCAAATATCACTTTGCCAATTCCACAAGAACTGTCTTAGCGAAAGGCTTCTTGGGCGGAAAGCTCTAACTCTGTGAGATGATTTCACAGAACACAAAGAAGTTTCTCAGAAAGCTTCTTTCTCTTTGTTATCGGAGGATATTTCCTTTGGCCCTATAGTCTTCAAAGGGATCCGAAATATCTGTTCTCAGATTCCACAGAAATAAGGCTAGCAAAGAGATCCACGAAATACAGATGTAACCCTGTGAGATGAATGAACAGAACACTAAGCAGTTTCTCCGTCAGCTTCTTTCCCGATTTCATCTGAGGATATTTCCTTTTTGACCATAGCCCTCTATGAGCTTCCAAATATCACTTTGGCAATTCCACAAGAACTGTCTTAGCGAAAGGCTTCTTGAGGGGAAAGCTGTAACTCTGTGAGATGATTTCACAGAACACAAAGAAGTTTCTCAGAAAGCTTCTTTCTCTTTGTTATCGGAGGATATTTCCTTTGGCCCTAAAGTCTTCAACGGGATCCGAAATATCTCTTCTCAGATTCCACAGAAATAAGGCTAGCAAAGACATCCACGAAATACAGATGTAACTCTGTGAGTGGAAATCACACATTACAGAGCAGTTTCCGAGAAAGCTTCTTTCCAGATTTCATCTGAGGATATTTCCTTTTTCACCATAGCCCTCTATGGGCTTCCAAATATCACTTTGCCAATTCCACAAGAACTGTCTTAGCGAAAGGCTTCTTGAGGGGAAAGCTGTAACTCTGTGAGATGATTTCACAGAACACAAAGAAGTTTCTCAGAAAGCTTCTTTCTCTTTGTTATCGGAGGATATTTCATTTGGCCCTATAGTCTTCAAAGGGATCCGAAATATCTGTTCTCAGATTCCACAGAAATAAGGCTAGCAAAGAGATCCATGAAATACAGATGTAACTTTGTGAGTGGAAGTCACACATCATAGAGCAGTTTCTCAGAAAGCTTCTTTCCAGATTTCATCTGAGGATATTTCCTTTTTCACCATAGCCCTCTATGGGCTTCCAAATATCACTTTGCCGATTCCACAAGAACTGTCTTAGCGAAAGGCATCTGGAGGGGAAAGCTGTAACTCTGTGAGATGATTTCACAGAACACAAAGAAGTTTCTCAGAAAGCTTCTTTCTCTTTGTTATCGGAGGATATTTCCTTTGGCCCTATAGTCTTCAAAGGGATCCAAAATATCTGTTCTCAGATTCCACAGAAATAAGGCTAGCAAAGACATCCACGAAATACAGATGTAACTCTGTGAGATGAATGAACAGAACACTAAGCAGTTTCTCCGACAGTTTCTTTCCCGATTTCATCTGAGGATATTTCCTTTTTCACCATAGCCCTCTATGGGCTTCCAAATATCACTTTGGCAATTCCACAAGAACTGTCTTAGCGAAAGACTTCTTGAGGGGAAAGCTGTAACTCTGTGAGATGATTTCACAGAACACAAAGAAGTTTCTCAGAAAGCTTCTTTCTCTTTGTTATCGGAAGATATTTCCTTTGGCCTTATAGGTTTCAAAGGGATCCGAAATATCTGTTCTCAGATTCCACAGAAATAAGGCTAGCAAAGAGATCCACGAAATACAGATGTAAATCTGTGAGTGGAAGTCACACATCACAGAGCAGTTTCTCAGAAAGATTCTTTCCAGATTTCATCTGAGGATATTTCCTTTTTCACCATAGCCCTCTATGGGCTTCCAAATATAACTTTGCCAATTCCACAAGAACTGTCTTAGCGAAAGGCTTCTAGAGGGGAAAGCTGTAACTCTGTGAGATGATTTCTCAGAACACAAAGAAGATTCTCAGAAAGCTTCTTTCTCTTTGTTATCGGAGGATATTTCCTTTGGCACTATAGTCTTCAAAGGGATCCGAAATATCTGTTCTCAGATTCCACAGAAATAAGGCTAGCAAATGATGCATGAAATACAGATGTATCTCTGTGAGTGGAAGTCACACACCACAGAGCAGCTCCTCAGAAAGCTTCTTTCCAGATTTCATCTGAGGTATTTCCTTTTTCACCATAGCCCTCTATGGGCTTCTAATTACCACTTTGCCAATTCCACAAGAACTGTCTTAGCGAAAGGCTTCTTGAGGGGAAAGCTGTAACTCTGTGAGATGATTTCACAGAACTCAAAGAGGTTTCTCAGAAATCTTCTTTCTCTTTGTTATCGGAGGATATTTCCTTTGGCCCTATAGTCTTCAAAGTGATCCGAAATATCTGTTCTCAGATTCCACAGAAATAAGGTTAGGAAGGAGATCCACGAAATACAGATGTACCTCTGTGAAATGAATGAACTGAAGACTAGGTAGTTGCACAGAAAGCTTCTTTCCAGATTTCATCTGAGGATATTTCCTTTTTCACCATAGCCCTCTATGGGCTTCCAAATATCACTTTGCCAAATCCACAAGAACTGTCTTAGCGAAAGGCTTCTTGAGGGGAAAGCTGTAACTCTGTGAGATGATTTCACAGAACACAAGGAAGTTTCTCAGAAAGCTTCTTTCTCTTTGTTATCGGAGTATATTTCCTTTGGCCCTATAGTCTTCAAAGGGATCTGAAATATCTGTTCTCAGATTCCACAGAAATAAGGCTAGCAAAGTGATCCACGAAATACAGATGTAACTCTGTGAGATGAATTAACAGAACACTAAGCAGTTTCTCCGGAAGCTTCTTTCCCGATTTCATCTAAGGATATTTCCTTTTTCACCATAGCCCTCTATGGGCTTCCAAATATAACTTTGCCAATTCCATAAGAACTGCCTTAGCGAAAGTCTTCTGGAGGGGAAAGCGGTAACTCTGTGAGATGATTTCACAGAACACAAAGAAATTTCTCAGAAATCTTCTTTCCCTTTTTTATCGGAGGATATTTGCTTTGGCCCTATAGTCTTCAAAGGGATCTGAAATATCTGTTCTCAGATTCCACAGAAATAAGGCTAGCAAAGAGATCCACGAAATACAGATGTAACTCTCTGAGTGGAAGTCACACATCACAGAGCAGTTTCTCAGAAAGCTTCTTTCCCGATTTCATCTGAGGATATTTCCTTTTTCACCATAGCCCTCTATGGGCTTCCAAATATCACTTTGCCAATTCCACAGGAACTGTCTTAGCGAAAGGCTTCTTGAGGGGAAAGCTGTAACTCTGTGAGATGATTTCACAGAAAACAGAGAAGTTTCTCAGAAAGCTTCTTTCTCTTTGTTATCGGAGGATATTTCCTTTGGCCCTATAGTCTTCAAAGGGATCCGAAATATCTGTTCTCAAATTCCACAGAAATAAGCCTAGGAAAGAGATCCACGAAATGCAGACGTCATTCTGTGAGTGGAAGTCACACATCACAGAGCAGTTTCTCAGAAAGCTTCTTTCCAGATTTCATCTGAGGATATTTCCTTTTTCACCATAGCCTTCTATGGGCTTCCAAATATCACTTTGCCAATTCCACAAGAACTCTCTTAGCGAAAGGCTTCTTGAGGGGAAAGCTGTAACTCTGTGAGAAGATATCACAGAACACAAAGATGTTTCTCAGAAAGCTTCTTTCTCTTTGTTATCGGAGGATATTTCCTTTGGCCCTATAGTCTTCAAAGGGATCCGAAATATCTGTTCTCAGATTCCACAGAAATAAGGCTAGGAAAGAGATCCACGAAATACAGATGTAACTCTGTGAGATGAATTAACAGAACACTAAGCAGTTTCTCCGAAATCTTCTTTCCCGATTTCATCTGAGGATAGTTCCTTCTCCACCATAGCCCTCTATGGGCTTCCAAATATCACTTTGCCAATTCCACAAGAACTGTCTTAGCGAAAGGCTTCTTGAGGGGAAAGCTGTAACTCTGTGAGATGATTTCACAGAACACAAAGAAGTTTCTCAGAAAGCTTCTTTCTCTTTGTTATCAGAGGATATTTCCTTTGGCCTTATAGGTTTCAAAGGGATCCGTAATATCTGTTCTCAGATTCCACAGAAATAAGGCTAGCAAAGAGATCCACGAAATACAGATGTAACTCTGTGAGTGGAAGTCATACATCACAGAGCAGTTTCTCAGAAAGCTTCTTTCCAGATTTCATCTGAGGATATTTCCTTTTTCACCATAGCCCTCTATGGGCTTCCAAATATCACTTTGCCAATTCCACAAGAACTGTCTTAGCGAAATGCTTCTAGAGGGGAAAGCTGTAACTCTGTGAGATGATTTCGCAGAACACAAAGAAGTTTCTCAGAAAGCTTCTTTCTCTTTGTTATCGAAGGATATTTCCTTTGGCACTATAGTCTTCAAAGGGATCCGAAATATCTGTTCTCAGATTCCACAGAAATAAGGCTAGCAAATGATGCATGAAATACAGATGTATCTCTGTGAGTGGAAGTCACACACCACAGAGCAGCTTCTCAGAAAGCTTCTTTCCAGATTTCATCTGAGGATATTTCCTTTTTCACCATAGCCCTCTATGGGCTTCTAATTATCACTTTGCCAATTCCACAAGAACTGTCTTAGCGAAAGGCTTCTTGAGGGGAAAGCTGTAACTCTGTGAGATGATTTCACAGAACACAAAGAAGTTTCTCAGAAATCTTCTTTCTCTTTGTTATCGGAGGATATTTCCTTTGGCCCTATAGTCTTCAAAGTGATCCGAAATATCTGTTCTCAGATTCCACAGAAATAAGGTTAGAGAAGAGATCCACGAAATACAGATGTCCCTCTGTGAAATGAATGAACTGAAGACTAGGTAGTTGCACAGAACGCTTCTTTCCAGATCTCATCTGAGGATATTTATTTTTTCACCATAGCCCTCTATGGGCTTCCAAATATCACTTTGCCAATTCTACAAGAACTGTCTTAGCGAAAGGCTTCTTGAGGGGAAAGCTGTAACTCTGTGAGATGATTTCACAGAACACAAAGAAGTTTCTCAGAAAGCTTCTTTCTCTTTGTTATCGGAGGATATTTCCTTTGGCCCTGTAGTCTTCAAAGGGATCCGAAATATCTGTTCTCAGATTCCACAGAAATAAGGCTAGCAAAGAGATCCACGAAATACAGATGTAACTCTGTGAGTGGAAGTCACACATCACAGAGCAGTTTCTCAGAAAGCTTCTTTCCAGATTTGATCTGAGGATATTTCTTTTTCAAAATAGCCCTCTATGGGCTTCCAAATATCACTTTGCCAATTCCACAAGAACTGTCTTAGCGAAAGGCTTCTTGAGGGGAAAGCTGTAACTCTGTGAGATGATTTCACAGAACACAAAGAAGTTTCTCAGAAATGTTCTTTCCCTTTTTTACCGGAGGATATTTGCTTTGGCCCTATAGTCTTCAAAGGGATCCGAAATATCTGTTCTCAAATTCCACAGAAATAAGGCTAGGAAAGAGATCCAAGAAATACAGATGTAACTCTGTGAGATGAATTAACAGAACACTAAGCAGTTTCTCCGGAAGCTTCTTTCCCGATTTCATCTGAGGATATTTCCTTTTTCACCATAGCCCTCTATGGGCTTCCAAATATCACTTTGCCAATATCACAAGAACTGTCTTAGCGAAAGGCTTCCTGAGGGGAAAGCTATATCTCTGTGAGATGATTTCACAGAACACAAAGAAGTTTCTCAGGAAGCTTCTTTCTCTTTGTTATCGGATTATATTTCCTTTGGCCCTATACTCTTCAAAGGGATCCGAAATATCTGTTCTCAGATTCCACAGAAATAAGGCTAGGAAAGAGATCCACGAAATACAGATGTAACTCTGTGAGTGGAAGTCACACATCACAGAGCAGTTTCTCAGAAAGCTTCTTTCCAGATTTCCTCTGAGGATATTTCCTTTTTCACCTAGCCCTCTGTGGGCTTCCAAATATCACTTTGCCAATTCCATAAGAACTGTCTTAGCGAAAGGCTTCTTGAGGGGAAAGCTGTAACTCTGTGAGATGATTTCACAGAACACAAAGAAGTTTCTCAGAATGCGTCTTTCTGTTTGTTATCGGAGGATATTTCCTTTGGCCCTGTAGTCTTCAAAGGGATCTGAAATATCTGTTCTCAAATTCCACAGAAAAAAGGCTAGCAAAGAGATCCAGGAAATACAGATATAACTCTGTGAGTGGAAGTCACACATCACAGAGAGGTTTCTCAGAAAGCTTCTTTCCAGATTTCATCTGAGGATATTTCCTTTTTCACCATAGCCCTCTATGGGCTTCCAAATATCACTTTGCAAATTCCACAAGAACTGTCTTAGCGAAAGGCTTCTTGAGGGGAAAGCTGTAACTCTATGAGATGATTTCACAGAACACAAAGAAGTTTCTCAGAAAGCTTCTTTCACTTTGTTATCGGAGGATATTCCCTTTGGACCTATAGTCTTCAAAGGGATCCGAAATATCTGTTCTCAGATTCCACAGAAATAAGGCTAGCAAAGAGATCCACGAAATACAGATGTAACTCTGTGAGATGAATGAACAGAACACTAAGCAGTTTCTCAGAAAGCTTCTTTCTCTTTGTTATCGGGGGATATTTCCTTTGGCCCTATACTCTTCAAAGGGATCCGAAATATCTGTTCTCAGATTCCACAGAAATAAGGCTAGGAAAGAGATTCACGAAATACAGATGTAACTCTGTGAGTGGAAGTCACACATCACAGAGCAGTTTCTCAGAAAGCTTCTTTCCAGATATCATCTCAGGATATTTCCTTTTTCACCATAGCCCTCTATGGGCTTCCAAATATCACTTTGCCAATTCCACAAGAACTGCCTAGCGAAAGGCTTCTTGAGGGGAAAGTTGTAACTCTATGAGGTGATTTCACAGAACACAAAAAAGTTTCTCAGAAAGCTTCTTTCTCTTTGTTATCGGAGGATATTCCCTTTGGTCCTATAGTCTTCAAAGGGATCAGAAATATCTGTTGTCAGATTCCACAGATATAAGGCTAGCAAAGAGATACAGGAAATACAGATGTAACTCTGTGAGTAGAAGTCACACATCACAGAGCAGTTCCTCAGAAAGCTTCTTTCCCGTTTTCATGTGAGGATATTTCCTTTTTCACCATAGCCCTCTATGGGCTTCCAAATATAACTTTGCCAATTCCACAAGAACTGTCTTAGCGAAAGGCTTCTTGAGGGGAAAGCTGTAACTCTGTGAGATGATTTCACAGAACACAAAGAAGTTTCTCAGAAAGCTTCTTTCTCTTTGTTATCGGAGGATATTTCCTTTGGCCCTATAGTCTTCAAAGGGATCCGAAATATCTGTAATCAGATTCCACAGAAATAAGGCTGGCAAAGAGATCCACGAAATACAGATGTAACTCTGTGAGTGGAAGTCACACATCACAGAGCAGTTACTCAGAAAGCTTCTTTCCAGATTTCATCTGAGGATATTTCCTTTTTCACCATAGCCCTCTATGGGCTTCCAAATATCACTTTTCCAATTCCACAAGAACTGTCTTAGCGAAAGGCTTCTTGAGGGGAAAGCTGTAACTCTGTGAGATGATTTCACAGAACACAAAGAAGTTTCTCAGAAAGCTTCTTTCTCTTTGTTATCGGAGGATATTTCCTTTGGCCCTATAGTCTTCAAAGGGATCCGAAATATCTGTTCTCAAATTCCACCGAAATAAGGCTAGCAAAGAGATCCACGAAATACAGATGTAACTCTGTGAGATGAATTAACAGAACACTAAGCAGTTTCTCCGGAAGCTTCTTTCCCGATTTCATCTGAGGATATTTCCTTTTTCACCATAGCCCTCTATGGGCTTCCAAATATCACTTTGCCAATTCCACAAGAACTGTTTTAGCGAAAGGCTTCTTGAGGGGAAAGCTGTAACTCTGTGAGATGATTTCCCAGAACACAAAGAAGTTTCTCAGAAATCTTCTTTCCATTTTTTATCGGAGGATATTTGCTTTGGCCCTATAGTCTTCAAAGGGATCCGAAATATCTGTTCTCAGATTCCAAGAAATAAGGCTAGCAAAGAGATCCAGGAAATACAGATATAACTCTGTGAGTGGAAGTCACACATCACAGAGAGGTTTCTCAGAAAGCTTCTTTCCAGATTTCATCTGAGGATATTTCCCTTTTCACCATAGCCCTCTAAGGGCTTCCAAATATCACTTTGCCAATTCCACAAGAACTGTCTTAGCGAAAGGCTTCTAGAGGGGAAAGCTGTAACACTGTGAGATAATTTCGCAGAACACAAAGAAGTTTCTCAGAAAGCTTCTTTCTCTTTGTTATCGGATTATATTTCCTTTGGCCCTATAGTCTTCAAAGGGATCCGAAATATCTGTTCTCAGATTCCACAGAAATAAGGATAGGAAAGAGATCCACGAAACACAGACGTAACTCTGTGAGTGGAAGTCACACATCACAGAGCAGTTTCTCAGAAAGCTTCTTTCCAGATTTCATCTGAGGATATTTCATTTTTCACCACAGCCCTGTATGGGCTTCCAAATATCACTTTGCCAATTCCACAAGAACTGTCTTAGCGAAAGGCTTCTTGAGGGGAAAGCTGTAACTCTGTGAGTTGATTTCACAGAACACAACGAAGTTTCTCAGAAATCTTCTTTCTCTTTGTTATCGGAGGATATTTCCTTTGGCCCTATAGTCTTCAAAGGGATCCGAAATATCTGTTCTCAGATTCCACAGAAATAAGGTTAGGAAAGGGATCCACGAAATACAGATGTACCTCTGTGAAATGAATGAACAGGAGACTAAGTAGTTGCACAGAAAACTTCTTTCCTGATTTCATCTGAGGATATTTCCTTTTTCACCGTACCCCTCTATGGGCTTCCAAATATCACTTTGCAAATTCCACAAGAACTGTCTTAGCGAAAGGCTTCTTGAGGGGAAAGCTGTAACTCTGTGCGATGATTTCACAGAACACAAAGAAGTTTCTCAGAAAGCTTCTTTCTCTCTGTTATCGGAGGATATTTCCTTTGGCCCTATAGTCTTCAAAGGGATCCGAAATATCTGTTCTCCGATTCCACAGAAATAAGGCTAGCAAAGAGATCCACGAAATACAGTTGTAACACTGTGAGTGGAAGTCACACATCACAGAGCAGTTTCTCAGAAAGCTTCTTTCCAGATTTCATCTGAGGATATTTCCTTTTTCACCATACCCCTCTATGAGCTTCCAAATATCACTTTTCCAATTCCACAAGAACTGTCTTAGCGAAAGTATTCTGGAGGTGAAAGCTATTACTCTGTGAGATGATTTCACAGAACACAAAGAAGTTTCTCAGAAAGCTTCTTTCTCTTTGTTATCGGAGGATATTTCCTTTGGCCCTATAGTCTTCAAAGGGATCCGAAATATCTGCTCTCAGATTCCACAGAAATAAGACTAGCAAATCATCCAAGAAATACAGATGTAACTCTGTGAGTGGAAATCACACATCACAGAGCAGTTTCTCAGAAAGCTTCTTTCCAGATTTCATCTGAGGATATTTCCTTTTTCACCATAGCCCTCTATGGGCTTCTAATTATCACTTTGCCAATTCCACAAGAACTGTCTTAGCGAAAGGCTTCCTGAGGGGAAAGCTGTAACTCTGTGAGATGATTTCACAGAACACAAAGAAGTTTCTCAGAAAGCTTCTTTCTATTTGTTATCGGAGGATATTTCCTTTGGCCCTATAGTCTTCAAAGGGATCCGAAATATCTGTTCTCCGATTCCACAGAAATAAGGCTAGCAAAGAGATTCACGAAATACAGATGTAACTCTGGGAGTGGATGTCACACATCACAGAGCAGTTTCTCAGAAAGCTTCTTTCCAGATTTCATCTGAGGATATTTCCTTTTTCACCATAGCCCTCTATGGGCTTCAAAATATCACTTTGCCAATTCCACAAGAACTGTCTTAGCGAAAGGCTTCGTGAGGGGAAAGCTGTAAATCTGTGAGATGATTTCACAGAACACAAAGAAGTTTCTCAGAAAGCTTCTTTCTCTTTGTTATCGGAGGATATTTCCTTTGGCCTTAAAGACTTCAAAGGGATCCGAAATATCTGTTCTCAGATTCCACCGAAATAAGGCTAGCAAAGAGATCCACGAAATACAGATGTAACTCTGTGAGTGGAAGTCACACATCACCGTGCAGTTTCTCAGAAAGCTTCTTTCCAGATATCATCTCAGGATATTTCCTTTTTCACCGTAGCCCTCTATGGGCTTCCAAATATCACTTTGCCAATTCCACAAGAACTGCCTAGCGAAAGGCTTCTTGAGGGGAAAGTTGTAACTCTATGAGGTGATTTCACAGAACACAAAGAAGTTTCTCAGAAAGCTTCTTTCTCTTTGTTATCGGAGGATATTTCCTTTGGCCCTATAGTCTTCAAAGGGATCCGAAATATCTGCTCTCAGATTCCACAGAAATAAGACTAGCAAATGATCCAAGAAATACAGATGTAACTCTGTGAGTGGAAATCACACATCACAGAGCAGTTTCTCAGAAAGCTTCTTTCCAGATTTCATCTGAGGATATTTCCTTTTTCACCATAGCCCTCTATGGTCTTCTAATTATCACTTCGCCAATTCCACAAGAACTGTCTTAGCGAAAGGCTTCCTGAGGGGAAAGCTGTAACTCTGTGAGATGATTTCACAGAACACAAAGAAGTTTCTCAGAAAGCTTCTTTCTATTTGTTATCGGAGGATATTTCCTTTGGCCCTATAGTCTTCAAAGGGATCCGAAATATCTGTTCTCAGATTCCACAGAAATAAGGCTAGCAAAGAGATTCACGAAATACAGATGTAACTCTGGGAGTGGATGTCACACATCACAGAGCAGTTTCTCAGAAAGCTTCTTTCCAGATTTCATCTGAGGATATTTCCTTTTTCACCATAGCCCTCTATGGGCTTCCAAATATCACTTTGCCAATTCCACAAGAACTGTCTTAGCGAAAGGCTTCTTGAGGGGAAAGCTGTAACTCTGTGAGATGATTTCACAGAACACAAAGAAGTTTCTCAGAAAGCTTCTTTCTCTTTGTTATCGGAGGATATTACCTTTGGCCCTATAGTCTTCAAGGGGATACGAAATATCTGTTCCCAGATTCCACAGAAATAAGGCTAGCAAAGATATCCACGAAATACAGATGTAACTCTGTGAGTGGAAGTCAGACGTCGCAGAGCAGTTTCTCAGAAAGCTTCTTTCCAGATTTCATCTGAGGATATTTCCTTTTTCACCGTAGCCTTCTATGGGCTTCCAAATATCACTTTGCCAATTCCACAAGAACTGTCTGAGCGAAAGGCTTCCTGAATGGAAAGCTGTAACTCTGTGAGATGATTTCACAGAACACAAAGAAGTTTCTCAGAAAGCTTCTTTCTCTTTGTTATCGGAGCATATTTCCTTTGGCCCTATAGTCTTCAAAGGGATCCGAAATATCTGTTCTCAGACTCCACAGAAATAAGGCTAGCAAAGAGATCCACGAAATACAGATGTAACTCTGTGAGATGAATGAACAGAACACTAAGAAGTTTCTCCGAAAGCTTCTTTCCCGATTTCATCTGAGGATATTTCCTTTTTCACCATAGCCCTCTACTGGCTTCCAAATATCACTTTGCCAATTTCAGAAGAACTGTCTTAGCGAAAGGCTTCTTGAGAGGAAAGCTGTAACTCTGTGGCATGATTTGACAGAACACAAAGAAGTTTCTCAGAAAGCTTGTTTCTCTTTTTTATCGGAGGATATTTCCTTTGGCCCTATAGTCTTCAAATGGATCCGAAATATCTGTTCTCAGATTCCACAGAAATAAGGCTAGCAAAGAGATCCACGAAATTCAGATGTAACTCTGTGAGTGGAAGTCACACATCACAGAGCAGTTTCTCAGAAAGCTGCTTTCAAGATTTCATCTGAGGATATTTCCTTTTTCACCATTGCCCTCTATGGGCTTCCAAATATCACTTTGCCAATTCCACAAGAACTGTCTTAGCGAAAGGCTTCTTGAGGGGAAAGCTGTAACTCTGTGAGATGATTTCACAGAACACAAAGAAGTTTCTCAGAAAGCTTCTTTCTCTTTGTTATCGGAGGATACTTCCTTTGGCCCTATAGTCTACAAAGGGATCCGAAATATCTGTTCTCAGATTCCACAGAAATAAGGCTAGTAAAGAGATCCACGAAATACAGATGTAACTCTGTGAGTGGAAGTGACACATCACAGAGCAGTTTCTCAGAAAGCTTCTTTCCAGATTTCATCTGAGGATATTTCCTTTTTCACCATAGCCCTCTAGGGGCTTCCAAATATCACTCTGCCAATTCCACAAGAACTGTCTTACCGAAAGGATTCTTGAGGGGAAAGCTGTAACTGTGTGAGATGATTTCACAGTACACAAAGAAGTTTCTCAGAAAGCTTCTTTCTCTTTGTTAACGGAGGATATTTCCTTTGGCCCTATAGTCTTCAAAGGGATCCGAAATATCTGTTCTCAGATTCCACAGAAATCAGGCTAGCAAAGAGATCCACGAAATACAGATGTAACTCTGTGAGTGGAAATCACACATCACAGAGCAGTTTCTCAGAAAGCTTCTTTCCAAATTTCATCTGAGGATATTTCCTTTTTCACCATAGCCCTCCATGGGATTCCAAATATCACTTTGCCAATTCCACAAAAACTGTCTTAGCGAAAGGCTTCTTGAGGGGAAAGCTGTAACTCTGTGAGATGATTTCAGAGAACACAAAGAAGTTTCTCAGAAAGCTTCTTTCTCTTTGTTATCGGAGGATATTTCCTTTGGCCCTATCGTCTTCAAAGGGATCCGAAATATCTGTTCTCAGATTCCACAGAAATAAGGCAAGCAAAGAGATCCACGAAATACAGATGTAACTCTATGAGTGGAAGTCACACATCACAGAGCAGTTTCTCAGAAAGCTTCTTTCCAGATTTCATCTGAGGATATTTCCTTTTTCACCATAGTCCTCTATGGGCTTCAAATACCACTTTGCCAATTCCACAAGAACTATCTTAGCGAAAGGCTTCTTGAGGGGAAAGCTGTAACTCTGTGAGATGATTTCACAGAACACAAAGAACTTTCTCAGAAATCTTCTTTCTCTTTGTTATCGGAGGATATTTCCTTTGGCCCTATAGTCTTCAAAGGGATCCGAAATATCTGTTCTCAGATTCCACAGAAATAAGGCTAGCAAAGAGATCCACGAAATACAGATGTAACTCTGTGAGTGGAAGTCACGCATCACAGAGCAGTTTCTCAGAAAGCTTCTTTCCAGATTTCATCTGAGGATATTTCCCCTTTCACCATAGCCCTCTTTGGGCTTCCAATTAACACTTTGCCAATTCCACAAGAACTGTTTAGCGAGAGGCTTCTTGAGGGGAAAGCTGTAACTCTGTGAGATGATTTCACAGAACACAAAGAAGTTTCTCAGAAAGCTTCTTTCTCTTTGTTATCGGAGGATATTTCCTTTGGCCCTATAGTCTTAAAAGGGATCCGAAATATCTGTTCTCAGATTCCACAGAAATAAGGCTAGCAAAGAGATCCACGAAATACAGATGTAACTCTGTGAGATGAATGAACAGAAGACTAAGTAGTTGCACAGAAAGCTTCTTTCCTGATTTCATCTGAGGATATTTCTTTTTTCACCGTACCCCTCTATGGGCTTCCAAATATCACTTTTCCAATTCCACAAGAACTGTCTTAGCGAAAGGCTTCTTGAGGGGAAAGCTGTAACTCTGTGCGACGATTTCACAAAACACAAAGAAGTTTCTCAGAAAGCTTCTTTCTCTCTGTTATCGGAGGATATTTACTTTGGCCCTATAATCTTCAAAGGGATCCGAAATATCTGTTCTCAGATTCCACAGAAATAAGGCTAGCAAAGAGATCGACAAATTCTGATGTAACTCTGTGAGGGGAAGTCACACATCACAGAGCAGTTTCTCAGAAAGCTTCTTTCCAGATTTCATCTGAGGATATTTCCTTTTTCACCATAGCCCTCTACGGGCTTCCAAATATCATTTTGCAAATTCCAAAAGAAATGTCTTAGCGAAAGGCTTTTGAGGGGAAAGCTGTAACTCTGTGAGATGATTTTTCAGAACACAAAGAAGTTTCTCAGAAAGCTTCTTTCTCTTTGTTATCGGAGGATATTTCCTTTGGCCCTATAGTCTTCAAAGGGATCCGAAATATCTGTCTCAGATTCCACAGAAATAAGGCTAGCAAAGTGATCCACGAAATACAGATGTAACTCTTTGAGTGGAAGTCACACATCACAGAGCAGTTTCTCAGAAAGCTTCTTTCCAGATTTCATCTGAGGATATTTCCTATTTCACCATAGTCCTCTATGTGCTTCCAATACCCCTTTGCCAATTCGACAAGAACTATCTTAGCGAAAGGCTTCTTGAGGGGAAAGCTGTAACTCTGTGAGATGATTTCACAGAACACAAAGAAGTTTCTCAGAAAACTTCTTTCTCTTTGTTATCGGAGGATATTTCCTTTGGCCCTATAGTCTTCAAAGGGATCCGAAATATCTGTTCTCAGATTCCACAGAAATAAGGTTAGGAAAGAGATCCACGAAATACAGATGTACCTCTGTGAGATGAATGAACAGAAGACTAAGTAGTTGCACAGAAAGCTTCTTTCCTGATTTCATCTGAGGATATTTCTTTTTTCACCGTACCCCTCTATGGGCTTCCAAATATCACTTTTCCAATTCCACAAGAACTGTCTTAGCGAAAGGCTTCTTGAGGGGAAAGCTGTAACTCTGTGCGATGATTTCACAAAACAGAAAGAAGTTTCTCAGAAAGCTTCTTTCTCTCTGTTATCGGAGGATATTTACTTTGGCCCTATAGTCTTCAAAGGGATCAGAAATATCTGTTCTCAGATTCCACAGAAATAAGGCTAGCAAAGAGATCGACAAATTCTGATGTAACTCTGTGAGGGGAAGTCACACATCACAGAGCAGTTTCTCAGAAAGCTTCTTTCCAGATTTCATCTGAGGATATTTCCTTTTTCACCATAGCCCTCTACGGGATTCCAAATATCATTTTGCAAATACCAAAAGAAATGTCTTAGCGAAAGGCTTTTGAGGGGAAAGCTGTAACTCTGTGAGATGATTTTTCAGAACACAAAGAAGTTTCTCAGAAAGCTTCTTTCTCTTTGTTATCGGAGAATATTTCCTTTGGCCCTATAGTCTTCAAAGGGATCCGAAATATCTGTCTCAGATTCCACAGAAATAAGGCTAGCAAAGTGATCCACGAAATACAGATGTAACTCTGTGAGTAGAAGTCACACATCACAGAGCAGTTTCTCAGAAAGTTTCTTTCCAGATTTCATCTGAGGATATTTCCTTTTTCACCGTAGCCCTTTAGGGACTTCCAAATATCACTTTGCCAATTCCACAAAAACTGTCTTAGCGAAAGGCTTCTTGAGGGTAAAGCTGTAATTCTGTGAGATGATTTCACAGAACACAAAGAAGTTTCTCAGAAAGCTTCTTTCTCTTTGTTATCGGAGGATATTTCCTTTGTCCCTATAGTCTTCAAAGGGATCCGAAATATCTGTTCTCAGATTCCACAGAAATAAGGCTAGCAAAGAGATCCACGAAATACAGATGTAACTCTGTGAGTGGAAGTCACACATCACAGAGCAGTTTCTCAGAAAGCTTCTTTCCAGATTTCATCTGAGGATATTTCCTTTTTCACCGTAGCCCTCTATGGGCTTCCAAATATCACTTTGCCAATTCCTCAAGAACTGTCTTAGCGAAAGGCTTCTTGAGGGGAAAGCTGTAACTCTGTGGGATGACTTCACAGAACACAAAGAAGTTTCTCAGAAAGCTTCTTTCTCTTTGTTATCGGAGGATATTTCCTTTGGCCCTATAGTCTTCAAAGGGAATCGAAATATCTGTTCTCAGTTTCCACAGAAATAAGGCTAGCAAAGAGATCCACGAAATGCAGATGTAACTCTGTGAGTGGAAGTCAGACGTCACAGAACAGTTTCTCAGAAAGCTTCTTTCCAGATTTCATCTGAGGATATTTCCCCTTTCACCATAGCCCTCTTTGGGCTTCCAATTATCACTTTGCCAATTCCACAAGAACTGTTTAGCGAGAGGCTTCTTGAGGGGAAAGCTGTAACTCTGTGAGATGATTTCACAGAACACAAAGAAGTTTCTCAGAAAGCTTCTTTCTCTTTGTTATCGGAGGATATTTCCTTTGGCCCTATAGTCTTAAAAGGGATCCGAAATATCTGTTCTCAGATTCCACAGAAATAAGGCTAGCAAAGAGATCCACGAAATACAGATGTAACTCTGTGAGATGAATGAACAGAACACTAAGCAGTTTCTCCGAAAGCTTCTTTCCCGATTTCATCTGAGGATAATTCCTTTTTTACCATAGACCTCTATGGGCTTCCAAATATCACTTTGCCAATTCCACAAGAACTGTCTTAGTGAAAGGCTTCTTGAGGAGTAAGCTGTAACTCTGTGAGATGATTTCACAGAACACAAAGAAGTTTCTCAGAAAGCTTCTTTCTCTTTGTTATCGGAGGATATTTCCTTTGACCCTATAGTCTTCAAAGGGATCCGAAATATCTGATCTCGGATTCCACAGAAATAAGGCTAGCAAAGAGATCCACGAAATACAGACGTAACTCTGTGAGTGGAAGTCACACATCACAGAGCAGTTTCTCAGAAAGCTTCTTTCCAGATTTCATCTGAGGATATTCCTTTTTCACCCTATCCCTCTATGGGCTTCCAAATATCACTTTGCCAATTCCACAAGAACTGTCTTAGCGAAAGGCTTCTTGAGGGGAAAGCTGTAACTCTGTGAGATGATTTCACAGAACACAAAGAAGTTTCTCAGAAAGCTTCTTTCTCTTTGTTATCGGAGGATATTACCTTTGGCCCTATAGTCTTCAAGGGGATCCGAAATATCTGTTCCCAGATTCCACAGAAATAAGGCTAGCAAAGATATCCACGAAATACAGATGTAACTCTGTGAGTGGAAGTCAGACGTCGCAGAGCAGTTTCTCAGAAAGCTTCTTTCCAGATTTCATCTGAGGATATTTCCTTTTTCACCATAGCCTTCTATGGGCTTCCAAATATCACTTTGCCAATTCCACAAGAACTGTCTGAGCGAAAGGCTTCCTGAATGGAAAGCTGTAACTCTGTGAGATGATTTCACAGAACACAAAGAAGTTTCTCAGAAAGCTTCTTTCTCTTTGTTATCGGAGCATATTTCCTTTGGCCCTATAGTCTTCAAAGGGATCCGAAATATCTGTTCTCAGACTCCACAGAAATAAGGCTAGCAAAGAGATCCACGAAATACAGATGTAACTCTGTGAGATGAATGAACAGAACACTAAGAAGTTTCTCCGAAAGCTTCTTTCCCGATTTCATCTGAGGATATTTCCTTTTTCACCATAGCCCTCTA
Source organism: Macaca mulatta (assembly GCF_049350105.2). NCBI lineage: Eukaryota > Metazoa > Chordata > Mammalia > Primates > Cercopithecidae > Macaca > Macaca mulatta. The sequence continues at coordinate 46,842,914 of NC_133413.1, forward strand.
TTGGCTTCCAAATATCACTTTGCCAATTTCAGAAGAACTGTCTTAGCGAAAGGCTTCTTGAGAGGAAACCTGTAACTCTGTGGCATGATTTGACAGAACACAAAGAAGTTTCTCAGAAAGCTTGTTTCTCTTTTTTATCGGAGGATATTTCCTTTGGCCCTATAGTCTTCAAATGGATCCGAAATATCTGTTCTCAGATTCCACAGAAATAAGGCTAGCAAAGAGATCCACGAAATTCAGATGTAACTCTGTGAGTGGAAGTCACACATCACAGAGCAGTTTCTCAGAAAGCTGCTTTCAAGATTTCATCTGAGGATATTTCCTTTTTCACCATTGCCCTCTATGGGCTTCCAAATATCACTTTGCCAATTCCACAAGAACTGTCTTAGCGAAAGGCTTCTTGAGGGGAAAGCTGTAACTCTGTGAGATGATTTCACAGAACACAAAGAAGTTTCTCAGAAAGCTTCTTTCTCTTTGTTATCGGAGGATACTTCCTTTGGCCCTATAGTCTACAAAGGGATCCGAAATATCTGTTCTCAGATTCCACAGAAATAAGGCTAGTAAAGAGATCCACGAAATACAGATGTAACTCTGTGAGTGGAAGTCACACATCACAGAGCAGTTTCTCAGAAAGCTTCTTTCCAGATTTCATCTGAGGATATTTCCTTTTTCACCATAGCCCTCTAGGTGCTTCCAAATATCACTCTGCCAATTCCACAAGAACTGTCTTACCGAAAGGTTTCTTGAGGGGAAAGCTGTAACTGTGTGAGATGATTTCACAGTACACAAAGAAGTTTCTCAGAAAGCTTCTTTCTCTTTGTTATCGGAGGATATTTCCTTTGGCCCTATAGTCTTCAAAGGGATCCGAAATATCTGTTCTCAGATTCCACAGAAATCAGGCTAGCAAAGAGATCCACGAAATACAGATGTAACTCTGTGAGTGGAAATCACACATCACAGAGCAGTTTCTCAGCAAGCTTCTTTCCAAATTTCATCTGAGGATATTTCCTTTTTCACCATAGCCCTCCATGGGATTCCAAATATCACTTTGCCAATTCCACAAAAACTGTCTTAGCGAAAGGCTTCTTGAGGGGAAAGCTGTAACTCTGTGAGATGATTTCAGAGAACACAAAGAAGTTTCTCAGAAAGCTTCTTTCTCTTTGTTATTGGAGGATATTTCCTTTGGCCCTATAGTCTTCCATGGGATCCGAAATATCTGTTCTCAGATTCCACAGAAATAAGGCAAGCAAAGAGATCCACGAAATACAGATGTAACTCTTTGAGTGGAAGTCACACATCACAGAGCAGTTTCTCAGAAAGCTTCTTTCCAGATTTCATCTGAGGATATTTCCTATTTCACCATAGTCCTCTATGTGCTTCCAATACCACTTTGCCAATTCGACAAGAACTATCTTAGCGAAAGGCTTCTTGAGGGGAAAGCTGTAACTCTGTGAGATGATTTCACAGAACACAAAGAAGTTTCTCAGAAAGCTTCTTTCTCTTTGTTATCGGAGGATATTTCCTTTGGCCCTATAGTCTTCAAAGGGATCCGAAATATCTGTTCTCAGATTCCACAGAAATAAGGCTAGCAAAGAGATCCACGAAATACAGATGTAACTCTGTGAGTGGAAGTCAGACATCACAGAGCAGTTTCTCAGAATGCTTCTTTCCAGATTTCATCTGAGATTATTTCCTTTTTCAGAATAGCCCTCTATGGGCTTCCAAATATCACTTTGCCAATTCCACAAGAACTGTCTTAGCGTAAGGCTTCTTGAGGGGAAAGCTGTAACTCGGTGACATGATTTCACAGAACACAAAGAAGTTTCTCAGAAAGCTTCTTCTCTTTGTTATCGGAGGATATTTCCTTTGGCCCTATAGTCTTCAAAGGGATCCGAAATATCTGTTCTCAGATTCCACAGAAATAAGGCTAGAAAAGAGATCCACGAAATACAGATGTAACTCTGTGAGTGGAAGTCACGCATCACAGAGCAGTTTCTCAGAAAGCTTCTTTCCAGATTTCATCTGAGGATATTTCCCCTTTCACCATAGCCCTCTTTGGGCTTCCAATTATCACTTTGCCAATTCCACAAGAACTGTTTAGCGAGAGGCTTCTTGAGGGGAAAGCTGTAACTCTGTGAGATGATTTCACAGAACACAAAGAAGTTTCTCAGAAAGCTTCTTTCTCTTTGTTATCGGAGGATATTTCCTTTGGCCCTATAGTCTTAAAAGGGATCCGAAATATCTGTTCTCAGATTCCACAGAAATAAGGCTAGCAAAGAGATCCACGAAATACAGATGTAACTCTGTGAGATGAATGAACAGAACACTAAGCAGTTTCTCCGAAAGCTTCTTTCCCGATTTCATCTGAGCATAATTCCTTTTTCACCATAGACCTCTATGGGCTTCCAAATATCACTTTGCCAATTCCACAAGAACTGTCTTAGTGAAAGGCTTCTTGAGGAGTAAGCTGTAACTCTGTGAGATGATTTCACAGAACACAAAGAAGTTTCTCAGAAAGCTTCTTTCTCTTTGTTATCGGAGGATATTTCCTTTGACCCTATAGTCTTCAAAGGGATCCGAAATATCTGATCTCGGATTCCACAGAAATAATGCTAGCAAAGAGATCCACGAAATACAGACGTAACTCTGTGAGTGGAAGTCACACATCACAGAGCAGTTTCTCAGAAAGCTTCTTTCCAGATTTCATCTGAGGATATTCCTTTTTCACCCTATCCCTCTATGGGCTTCCAAATATCACTTTGCCAATTCCACAAGAACTGTCTTAGCGAAAGGCTTCTTGAGGGGAAAGCTGTAACTCTGTGAGATGATTTCACAGAACACAAAGAAGTTTCTCAGAAAGCTTCTTTCTCTTTGTTATCGGAGGATATTACCTTTGGCCCTATAGTCTTCAAGGGGATCCGAAATATCTGTTCCCAGATTCCACAGAAATAAGGCTAGCAAAGATATCCACGAAATACAGATGTAACTCTGTGAGTGGAAGTCAGACGTCGCAGAGCAGTTTCTCAGAAAGCTTCTTTCCAGATTTCATCTGAGGATATTTCCTTTTTCACCGTAGCCTTCTATGGGCTTCCAAATATCACTTTGCCAATTCCACAAGAACTGTCTGAGCGAAAGGCTTCCGGAATGGAAAGCTGTAACTCTGTGAGATGATTTCACAGAACACAAAGAAGTTTCTCAGAAAGCTTCTTTCTCTTTGTTATCGGAGCATATTTCCTTTGGCCCTATAGTCTTCAAAGGGATCCGAAATATCTGTTCTCAGACTCCACAGAAATAAGGCTAGCAAAGAGATCCACGAAATACAGATGTAACTCTGTGAGATGAATGAACAGAACACTAAGAAGTTTCTCCGAAAGCTTCTTTCCCGATTTCATCTGAGGATATTTCCTTTTTCACCATAGCCCTCTATTGGCTTCCAAATATCACTTTGCCAATTTCAGAAGAACTGTCTTAGCGAAAGGCTTCTTGAGAGGAAAGCTGTAAATCTGTGGCATGATTTGACAGAACACAAAGAAGTTTCTCAGAAAGCTTGTTTCTCTTTTTTATCGGAGGATATTTCCTTTGGCCCTATAGTCTTCAAATGGATCCGAAATATCTGTTCTCAGATTCCACAGAAATAAGGCTAGCAAAGAGATCCACGAAATTCAGATGTAACTCTGTGAGTGGAAGTCACACATCACAGAGCAGTTTCTCAGAAAGCTGCTTTCAAGATTTCATCTGAGGATATTTCCTTTTTCACCATTGCCCTCTATGGGCTTCCAAATATCACTTTGCCAATTCCACAAGAACTGTCTTAGCGAAAGGCTTCTTGAGGGGAAAGCTGTAACTCTGTGAGATGATTTCACAGAACACAAAGAAGTTTCTCAGAAAGCTTCTTTCTCTTTGTTATCGGAGGATACTTCCTTTGGCCCTATAGTCTACAAAGGGATCCGAAATATCTGTTCTCAGATTCCACAGAAATAAGGCTAGTAAAGAGATCCACGAAATACAGATGTAACTCTGTGAGTGGAAGTCACACATCACAGAGCAGTTTCTCAGAAAGCTTCTTTCCAGATTTCATCTGAGGATATTTCCTTTTTCACCATAGCCCTCTAGGGGCTTCCAAATATCACTCTGCCAATTCCACAAGAACTGTCTTACCGAAAGGATTCTTGAGGGGAAAGCTGTAACTGTGTGAGATGATTTCACAGTACACAAAGAAGTTTCTCAGAAAGCTTCTTTCTCTTTGTTAACGGAGGATATTTCCTTTGGCCCTATAGTCTTCAAAGGGATCCGAAATATCTGTTCTCAGATTCCACAGAAATCAGGCTAGCAAAGAGATCCACGAAATACAGATGTAACTCTGTGAGTGGAAATCACACATCACAGAGCAGTTTCTCAGAAAGCTTCTTTCCAAATTTCATCTGAGGATATTTCCTTTTTCACCATAGCCCTCCATGGGATTCCAAATATCACTTTGCCAATTCCACAAAAACTGTCTTAGCGAAAGGATTCTTGAGGGGAAAGCTGTAACTCTGTGAGATGATTTCAGAGAACACAAAGAAGTTTCTCAGAAAGCTTCTTTCTCTTTGTTATCGGAGGATATTTCCTTTGGCCCTATCGTCTTCAAAGGGATCCGAAATATCTGTTCTCAGATTCCACAGAAATAAGGCAAGCAAAGAGATCCACGAAATACAGATGTAACTCTATGAGTGGAAGTCACACATCACAGAGCAGTTTCTCAGAAAGCTTCTTTCCAGATTTCATCTGAGGATATTTCCTTTTTCACCATAGTCCTCTATGGGCTTCAAATACCACTTTGCCAATTCCACAAGAACTATCTTAGCGAAAGGCTTCTTGAGGGGAAAGCTGTAACTCTGTGAGATGATTTCACAGAACACAAAGAACTTTCTCAGAAATCTTCTTTCTCTTTGTTATCGGAGGATATTTCCTTTGGCCCTATAGTCTTCAAAGGGATCCGAAATATCTGTTCTCAGATTCCACAGAAATAAGGCTAGCAAAGAGATCCACGAAATACAGATGTAACTCTGTGAGTGGAAGTCACGCATCACAGAGCAGTTTCTCAGAAAGCTTCTTTCCAGATTTCATCTGAGGATATTTCCTTTTTCACCGTAGCCTTCTATGGGCTTCCAAATATCACTTTGCCAATTCCACAAGAACTGTCTGAGCGAGAGGCTTCCTGAATGGAAAGCTGTAACTCTGTGAGATGATTTCACAGAACACAAAGAAGTTTCTCAGAAAGCTTCTTTCTCTTTGTTATCGGAGCATATTTCCTTTGGCCCTATAGTCTTCAAAGGGATCCGAAATATCTGTTCTCAGACTCCACAGAAATAAGGCTAGCAAAGAGATCCACGAAATACAGATGTAACTCTGTGAGATGAATGAACAGAACACTAAGAAGTTTCTCCGAAAGCTTCTTTCCCGATTTCATCTGAGGATATTTCCTTTTTCACCATAGCCCTCTACTGGCTTCCAAATATCACTTTGCCAATTTCAGAAGAACTGTCTTAGCGAAAAGCTTCTTGAGAGGAAAGCTGTAACTCTGTGGCATGATTTGACAGAACACAAAGAAGTTTCTCAGAAAGCTTGTTTCTCTTTTTTATCGGAGGATATTTCCTTTGGCCCTATAGTCTTCAAATGGATCCGAAATATCTGTTCTCAGATTCCACAGAAATAAGGCTAGCAAAGAGATCCACGAAATTCAGATGTAACTCTGTGAGTGGAAGTCACACATCACAGAGCAGTTTCTCAGAAAGCTGCTTTCAAGATTTCATCTGAGGATATTTCCTTTTTCACCATTGCCCTCTATGGGCTTCCAAATATCACTTTGCCAATTCCACAAGAACTGTCTTAGCGAAAGGCTTCTTGAGGGGAAAGCTGTAACTCTGTGAGATGATTTCACAGAACACAAAGAAGTTTCTCAGAAAGCTTCTTTCTCTTTGTTATCGGAGGATACTTCCTTTGGCCCTATAGTCTACAAAGGGATCCGAAATATCTGTTCTCAGATTCCACAGAAATAAGGCTAGTAAAGAGATCCACGAAATACAGATGTAACTCTGTGAGTGGAAGTGACACATCACAGAGCAGTTTCTCAGAAAGCTTCTTTCCAGATTTCATCTGAGGATATTTCCTTTTTCACCATAGCCCTCTAGGGGCTTCCAAATATCACTCTGCCAATTCCACAAGAACTGTCTTACCGAAAGGATTCTTGAGGGGAAAGCTGTAACTGTGTGAGATGATTTCACAGTACACAAAGAAGTTTCTCAGAAAGCTTCTTTCTCTTTGTTAACGGAGGATATTTCCTTTGGCCCTATAGTCTTCAAAGGGATCCGAAATATCTGTTCTCAGATTCCACAGAAATCAGGCTAGCAAAGAGATCCACGAAATACAGATGTAACTCTGTGAGTGGAAATCACACATCACAGAGCAGTTTCTCAGAAAGCTTCTTTCCAAATTTCATCTGAGGATATTTCCTTTTTCACCATAGCCCTCCATGGGATTCCAAATATCACTTTGCCAATTCCACAAAAACTGTCTTAGCGAAAGGATTCTTGAGGGGAAAGCTGTAACTCTGTGAGATGATTTCAGAGAACACAAAGAAGTTTCTCAGAAAGCTTCTTTCTCTTTGTTATCGGAGGATATTTCCTTTGGCCCTATCGTCTTCAAAGGGATCCGAAATATCTGTTCTCAGATTCCACAGAAATAAGGCAAGCAAAGAGATCCACGAAATACAGATGTAACTCTATGAGTGGAAGTCACACATCACAGAGCAGTTTCTCAGAAAGCTTCTTTCCAGATTTCATCTGAGGATATTTCCTTTTTCACCATAGTCCTCTATGGGCTTCAAATACCACTTTGCCAATTCCACAAGAACTATCTTAGCGAAAGGCTTCTTGAGGGGAAAGCTGTAACTCTGTGAGATGATTTCACAGAACACAAAGAACTTTCTCAGAAATCTTCTTTCTCTTTGTTATCGGAGGATATTTCCTTTGGCCCTATAGTCTTCAAAGGGATCCGAAATATCTGTTCTCAGATTCCACAGAAATAAGGCTAGCAAAGAGATCCACGAAATACAGATGTAACTCTGTGAGTGGAAGTCACGCATCACAGAGCAGTTTCTCAGAAAGCTTCTTTCCAGATTTCATCTGAGGATATTTCCCCTTTCACCATAGCCCTCTTTGGGCTTCCAATTATCACTTTGCCAATTCCACAAGAACTGTTTAGCGAGAGGCTTCTTGAGGGGAAAGCTGTAACTCTGTGAGATGATTTCACAGAACACAAAGAAGTTTCTCAGAAAGCTTCTTTCTCTTTGTTATCGGAGGATATTTCCTTTGGCCCTATAGTCTTAAAAGGGATCCGAAATATCTGTTCTCAGATTCCACAGAAATAAGGCTAGCAAAGAGATCCACGAAATACAGATGTAACTCTGTGAGATGAATGAACAGAACACTAAGCAGTTTCTCCGAAAGCTTCTTTCCCGATTTCATCTGAGGATAATTCCTTTTCCACCATAGACCTCTATGGGCTTCCAAATATCACTTTGCCAATTCCACAAGAACTGTCTTAGTGAAAGGCTTCTTGAGGGGTAAGCTGTAACTCTGTGAGATGATTTCACAGAACACAAAGAAGTTTCTCAGAAAGCTTCTTTCTCTTTGTTATCGGAGGATATTTCCTTTGACCCTATAGTCTTCAAAGGGATCCGAAATATCTGATCTTGGATTCCACAGAAATAAGGCTAGCAAAGAGATCCACGAAATACAGATGTAACTCTGTGAGTGGAAGTCACACATCACAGAGCAGTTTCTCAGAAAGCTTCTTTCCAGATTTCATCTGAGGATATTTCCTTTTTCACCCTATCCCTCTATGGGCTTCCAAATATCACTTTGCCAATTCCACAAGAACTGTCTTAGCGAAAGGCTTCTTGAGGGGAAAGCTGTAACTCTGTGAGATGATTTCACAGAACACAAAGAAGTTTCTCAGAAAGCTTCTTTCTCTTTGTTATCGGAGGATATTACCTTTGGCCCTATAGTCTTCAAGGGGATCCGAAATATCTGTTCCCAGATTCCACAGAAATAAGGGTAGCAAAGATATCCACGAAATACAGATGTAACTCTGTGAGTGGAAGTCAGACGTCGCAGAGCAGTTTCTCAGAAAGCTTCTTTCCAGATTTCATCTGAGGATATTTCCTTTTTCACCATAGCCTTCTATGGGCTTCCAAATATCACTTTGCCAATTCCACAAGAACTGTCTGAGCGAAAGGCTTCCTGAGTGGAAAGCTGTAACTCTGTGAGATGATTTCACAGAACACAAAGAAGTTTCTCAGAAAGCTTCTTTCTCTTTGTTATCGGAGCATATTTCCTTTGGCCCTATAGTCTTCAAAGGGATCCGAAATATCTGTTCTCAGACTCCACAGAAATAAGGCTAGCAAAGAGATCCACGAAATACAGATGTAACTCTGTGAGATGAATGAACAGAACACTAAGAAGTTTCTCCGAAAGCTTCTTTCCCGATTTCATCTGAGGATATTTCCTTTTTCACCATTGCCCTCTATGGGCTTCCAAATATCACTTTGCCAATTCCACAAGAACTGTCTTAGCGAAAGGCTTCTTGAGTGGAAAGCTGTAACTCTGTGAGATGATTTCCCAGAACACAAAGAAGTTTCTCAGAAAGCTTCGCTCTCTTTGTTATCGGAGGATACTTCCTTTGGCCCTATAGTCTACAAAGGGATCCGAAATATCTGTTCTCAGATTCCATAGAAATAAGGCTAGTAAAGAGATCCACGAAATACAGATGTAACTCTGTGAGTGGAAGTCACACATCACAGAGCAGTTTCTCAGAAAGCTTCTTTCCAGATTTCATCTGAGGATATTTCCTTTTTCACCATAGCCCTCTAGGGGCTTCCAAATATCACTCTGCCAATTCCACAAGAACTGTCTTACCGAAAGGTTTCTTGAGGGGAAAGCTGTAACTGTGTGAGATGATTTCACAGTACACAAAGAAGTTTCTCAGAAAGCTTCTTTCTCTTTGTTATCGGAGGATATTTCCTTTGGCCCTATAGTCTTCAAAGGGATCCGAAATATCTGTTCTCAGATTCCACAGAAATCAGGCTAGCAAAGAGATCCACGAAATACAGATGTAACTCTGTGAGTGGAAATCACACATCACAGAGCAGTTTCTCAGAAAGCTTCTTTCCAAATTTCATCTGAGGATATTTCCTTTTTCACCATAGCCCTCCATGGGATTCCAAATATCACTTTGCCAATTCCACAAAAACTGTCTTAGCGAAAGGCTTCTTGAGGGGAAAGCTGTAACTCTGTGAGATGATTTCAGAGAACACAAAGAAGTTTCTCAGAAAGCTTCTTTCTCTTTGTTATCGCAGGATATTTCCTTTGGCCCTATCGTCTTCAAAGGGATCCGAAATATCTGTTCTCAGATTCCACAGAAATAAGGCAAGCAAAGAGATCCACGAAATACAGATGTAACTCTATGAGTGGAAGTCACACATCACAGAGCAGTTTCTCAGAAAGCTTCTTTCCAGATTTCATCTGAGGATATTTCCTTTTTCACCATAGTCCTCTATGGGCTTCAAATACCACTTTGCCAATTCCACAAGAACTATCTTAGCGAAAGGCTTCTTGAGGGGAAAGCTGTAACTCTGTGAGATGATTTCACAGAACACAAAGGACTTTCTCAGAAATCTTCTTTCTCTTTGTTATCGGAGGATATTTCCTTTGGCCCTATAGTCTTCAAAGGGATCCGAAATATCTGTTCTCAGATTCCACAGAAATAAGGCTAGCAAAGAGATCCACGAAATACAGATGTAACTCTGTGAGTGGAAGTCACGCATCACAGAGCAGTTTCTCAGAAAGCTTCCTTCCAGATTTCATCTGAGGATATTTCCCCTTTCACCATAGCCCTCTTTGGGCTTCCAATTATCACTTTGCCAATTCCACAAGAACTGTTTAGCGAGAGGCTTCTTGAGGGGAAAGCTGTAACTCTGTGAGATGATTTCACAGAACACAAAGAAGTTTCTCAGAAAGCTTCTTTCTCTTTGTTATCGGAGGATATTTCCTTAGGCCCTATAGTCTTAAAAGGGATCCGAAATATCTGTTCTCAGATTCCACAGAAATAAGGCTAGCAAAGAGATCCACGAAATACAGATGTAACTCTGTGAGATGAATGAACAGAACACTAAGCAGTTTCTCCGAAAGCTTCTTTCCCGATTTCATCTGAGGATAATTCCTTTTTCACCATAGACCTCTATGGGCTTCCAAATATCACTTTGCCAATTCCACAAGAACTGTCTTAGTGAAAGGCTTCTTGAGGGGTAAGCTGTAACTCTGTGAGATGATTTCACAGAACACAAAGAAGTTTCTCAGAAAGCTTCTTTCTCTTTGTTATCGGAGGATATTTCCTTTGACCCTATAGTCTTCAAAGGGATCCGAAATATCTGATCTCGGATTCCACAGAAATAAGGCTAGCAAAGAGATCCACGAAATACAGATGTAACTCTGTGAGTGAAAGTCACACATCACAGAGCAGTTTCTCAGAAAGCTTCTTTCCAGATTTCATCTGAGGATATTTCCTTTTTCACCCTATCCCTCTATGGGCTTCCAAATATCACTTTGCCAATTCCACAAGAACTGTCTTAGCGAAAGGCTTCTTGAGGGGAAAGCTGTAACTCTGTGAGATGATTTCACAGAACACAAAGAAGTTTCTCAGAAAGCTTCTTTCTCTTTGTTATCGGAGGATATTACCTTTGGCCCTATAGTCTTCAAGGGGATCCGAAATATCTGTTCCCAGATTCCACAGAAATAAGGGTAGCAAAAATATCCACGAAATACAGATGTAACTCTGTGAGTGGAAGTCAGACGTCGCAGAGCAGTTTCTCAGAAAGCTTCTTTCCAGATTTCATCTGAGGATATTTCCTTTTTCACCATAGCCTTCTATGGGCTTCCAAATATCACTTTGCCAATTCCACAAGAACTGTCTGAGCGAAAGGCTTCCTGAGTGGAAAGCTGTAACTCTGTGAGATGATTTCACAGAACACAAAGAAGTTTCTCAGAAAGCTTCTTTCTCTTTGTTATCGGAGCATATTTCCTTTGGCCCTATAGTCTTCAAAGGGATCCGAAATATCTGTTCTCAGACTCCCCAGAAATAAGGCTAGCAAAGAGATCCACGAAATACAGATGTAACTCTGTGAGATGAATGAACAGAACACTAAGAAGTTTCTCCGAAAGCTTCTTTCCCGATTTCATCTGAGGATATTTCCTTTTTCACCAAAGCCCTCTATTGGCTTCCAAATATCACTTTGCCAATTTCAGAAGAACTGTCTTAGCGAAAGGCTTCTTGAGAGGAAAGCTGTAACTCTGTGGCATGATTTGACAGAACACAAAGAAGTTTCTCAAAAAGCTTGTTTCTCTTTTTTATCGGAGGATATTTCCTTTGGCCCTATAGTCTTCAAATGGATCCGAAATATCTGTTCTCAGACTCCACAGAAATAAGGCTAGCAAAGAGATCCACGAAATACAGATGTAACTCTGTGAGATGAATGAACAGAACACTAAGAAGTTTCTCCGAAAGCTTCTTTCCCGATTTCATCTGAGGATATTTCCTTTTTCACCATAGCCCTCTATTGGCTTCCAAATATCACTTTGCCAATTTCAGAAGAACTGTCTTAGCGAAAGGCTTCTTGAGAGGAAAGCTGTAACTCTGTGGCATGATTTGACAGAACACAAAGAAGTTTCTCAGAAAGCTTGTTTCTCTTTTTTATCGGAGGATATTTCCTTTGGCCCTATAGTCTTCAAATGGATCCGAAATATCTGTTCTCAGATTCCACAGAAATAAGGCTAGCAAAGAGATCCACGAAATTCAGATGTAACTCTGTGAGTGGAAGTCACACATCACAGAGCAGTTTCTCAGAAAGCTGCTTTCAAGATTTCATCTGAGGATATTTCCTTTTTCACCATAGCCCTCTATGGGCTTCCAAATATCACTTTGCCAATTCCACAAGAACTGTCTTAGCGAAAGGCTTCTTGAGGGGAAAGCTGTAACTCTGTGAGATGATTTCACAGAACACAAAGAAGTTTCTCAGAAAGCTTCTTTCTCTTTGTTATCGGAGGATAGTTCCTTTGGCCCTATAGTCTACAAAGGGATCCGAAATATCTGTTCTCAGATTCCACAGAAATAAGGCTAGCAAAGGGATCCACGATATACAGATGTAACTCTGTGAGTGGAAGTCACACATCACAGAGCAGTTTCTCAGAAAGCTTCTTTCCAGATTTCATCTGAGGATATTTCCTTTTTCACCATAGCCCTCTAGGGGCTTCCAAATATCACTCTGCCAATTCCACAAGAACTGTCCTACCGAAAGGTTTCTTGAGGGGAAAGCTGTAACTGTGTGAGATGATTTCACAGTACACAAAGAAGTTTCTCAGAAAGCTTCTTTCTCTTTGTTATCGGAGGATATTTCCTTTGGCCCTATAGTCTTCAAAGGGATCCGAAATATCTGTTCTCAGATTCCACAGAAATCAGGCTAGCAAAGAGATCCACGAAATACAGATGTAACTCTGTGAGTGGAAATCACACATCACAGAGCAGTTTCTCAGAAAGCTTATTTCCAAATTTCATCTGAGGATATTTCCTTTTTCACCATAGCCCTCCATGGGATTCCAAATATCACTTTGCCAATTCCACAAAAACTGTCTTAGCGAAAAGCTTCTTGAGGGGAAAGCTGTAACTCTGTGAGATGATTTCAGAGAACACAAAGAAGTTTCTCAGAAAGCTTCTTTCTCTTTGTTATCGGAGGATATTTCCTTTGGCCCTATCGTCTTCAAAGGGATCCGAAATATCTGTTCTCAGATTCCACAGAAATAAGGCAAGCAAAGAGATCCACGAAATACAGATGTAACTCTATGAGTGGAAGTCACACATCACAGAGCAGTTTCTCAGAAAGCTTCTTTCCAGATTTCATCTGAGGATATTTCCTTTTTCACCATAGTCCTCTAGGGGCTTCAAATACCACTTTGCCAATTCCACAAGAACTATCTTAGCGAAAGGCTTCTTGAGGGGAAAGCTGTAACTCTGTGAGATGATTTCACAGAACACAAAGAAGTTTCTCAGAAAGCTTCTTTCTCTTTGTTATCGGAGGATATTTCCTTTGGCCCTATAGTCTTCTAAGGGATCCGAAATATCTGTTCTCAGATTCCACAGGAATAAGGCTAGCAAAGAGATCCACGAAATACAGATGTAACTCTGTGAGATGAATGAACAGAACACTAAGAAGTTTCTCCGAAAGCTTCTTTCCCGATTTCATCTGAGGATATTTCCTTTTTCACCATAGACCTCTATGGGCTTCCAAATATCACTTTGCCAATGCCACAAGAACTGTCTTAGCGAAAGGATTCTTGAGGGGAAAGCTGTAACTCTGTGAGATGATTTCACCGAACACAAAGAAGTTTCTCAGAAAGCTTCTTTCTCTTTGTTATCGGAGGATATTTCCTTTGGCCCTATAGTCTTCAAAGGGATCCGAAATATCTGTTCTTAGATTCCACAGAAATAAGGTTAGGAAAGAGATCCAAGAAATACAGATGTACCTCTGTGAGATGAATGAACAGAAGACTAAGTAGTTGCACAGAAAGCTTCTTTCCTGATTTCATCTGAGGATATTTCTTTTTTCACCGTACCCCTCTATGGGCTTCCAAATATCACTTTTCCAATTCCACAAGAACTGTCTTAGCGAAAGGCTTCTTGAGGGGAAAGCTGTAACTCTGTGCGATGATTTCACAGAACACAAAGAAGTTTCTCAGAAAGCTTCTTTCTCTCTGTTATCGGAGGATATTTCCTTTGGCCCTATAGTCTTCAAAGGGATCCGAAATATCTGTTCTCAGATTCCACAGAAATAAGGCTAACAAAGACATCCACGAAATACAGATGTAACTCTGTGAGTGGAAGTCACACATCACAGAGCAGTTTCTCAGAAAGCTTCTTTCCAGATTTAATCTGAGGATATTTCCTTTTTCACCATAGACCTCTATGGGCTTCCAAATATCACTTTGCCAATTCCACAAGAACTGTCTTAGCGAGAGGCTTCTTGAGGGGAAAGCTGTAACTCTGTGAGATGATTTCACAGAACACAAAGAAGTTTCTCAGAAAGCTTCTTTCTCTTTGTTATCGGAGGATATTTCCTTTGGCCCTATAGTCTTCAAAGGGATCCGAAATATCTGTTCTCAGATTCCACAGAAATAAGGCTAGCAAAGAGATCCACGAAATACAGATGTAACTCTGTGAGATGAATGAAGAGAACACTAAGCAGTTTCTCCGAAAGCTTCTTTCCGATTTCATTTGAGGATATTTCCTTTTTCACCATAGCCCTCTATGGGCTTCCAAATATCACTTTGCCAAGTCCACAAGAACTGTCTTAGCGAAAGGCTTCTTGAGGGGAAAGCTGTAACTCTGTGAGATGATTTCACAGAACACAAAGAAGTTTCTCAGAAAGCTTCTTTCTCTTTGTTATCGGAGGATATTTCCTTTGGCCCTATAGTCTTCAAAGGGATCCGAAATATCTGTTCTCAGACTCCACAGAAATAAGGCTAGCAAAGAGATCCACGAAATACAGATGTAACTCTGTGAGATGAATGAACAGAACACTAAGCAGTTTCTCCGACAGCTTCTTTCCCGATTTCATCTGAGGATATTTCCTTTTTCACCATAGCCCTCTATTGGCTTCCAAATATCACTTTGCCAATTTCAGAAGAACTGTCTTAGCGAAAGGCTTCTTGAGAGGAAAGCTGTAACTCTGTGGCATGATTTGACAGAACACAAAGGAGTTTCTCAGAAAGCTTGTTTCTCTTTTTTATCGGAGGATATTTCCTTTGGCCCTATAGTCTTCAAAGGGATCCGAAATATCTGTTCTCAGATTCCACAGAAATAAGGCTAGCAAAGAGATCCACGAAATTCAGATGTAACTCTGTGAGTGGAAGTCACACATCACAGAGCAGTTTCTCAGAAAGCTGCTTTCAAGGTTTCATCTGAGGATATTTCCTTTTTCACCATAGCCCTCTATGGTCTTCCAAATATCACTTTGCCAATTCCACAAGAACTGTCTTAGCGAAAGGCTTCTTGAGGGGAAAGCTGTAACTCTGTGAGATGATTTCACAGAACACAAAGAAGTTTCTCAGAAAGCTTCTTTCTCTTTGTTATCGGAGGATATTTCCTTTGGCCTTATAGTCTACAAAGGGATCCGAAATATCTGTTCTCAGATTCCACAGAAATAAGGCTAGCAAAGAGATACACGAAATACAGATGTAACTCTGTGAGTGGAAGTCACACATCACAGAGCAGTTTCTCAGAAAGCTTCTTTCCAGATTTCATCTGAGGATATTTCCTTTTTCACCATAGCCCTCTAGGGGCTTCCAAATATCACTTTGCCAATTCCACAAGAACTGTCTTACCGAAAGGTTTCTTGAGGGGAAAGCTGTAACTGTGTGAGATGATTTCACAGAACACAAAGAAGTTTCTCAGAAAGCTTCTTTCTCTTTGTTATCGGAGGATATTTCCTTTGGCCCTATAGTCTTCAAAGGTATCCGAAATATCTGTTCTCAGACTCCACAGAAATAAGGCTATCAAAGAGATCCACGAAATACAGATGTAACTCTGTGAGATGAATGAACAGAACACTAAGCAGTTTCTCCGACAGCTTCTTTCCCGATTTCATCTGAGGATATTTCCTTTTTCACCATAGCCCTCTATTGGCTTCCAAATATCACTTTGCCAATTTCAGAAGAACTGTCTTAGCGAAAGGCTTCTTGAGAGGAAAGCTGTAACTCTGTGGCATGATTTGACAGAACACAAAGAAGTTTCTCAGAAAGCTTGTTTCTCTTTTTTATCGGAGGATATTTCCTTTGGCCCTATAGTCTTCAAAGGGATCCGAAATATCTGTTCTCAGATTCCACAGAAATAAGGCTAGCAAAGAGATCCACGAAATTCAGATGTAACTCTGTGAGTGGAAGTCACACATCACAGAGCAGTTTCTCAGAAAGCTGCTTTCAAGGTTTCATCTGAGGATATTTCCTTTTTCACCATAGCCCTCTATGGTCTTCCAAATATCACTTTGCCAATTCCACAAGAACTGTCTTAGCGAAAGGCTTCTTGAGGGGAAAGCTGTAACTCTGTGAGATGATTTCACAGAACACAAAGAAGTTTCTCAGAAAGCTTCTTTCTCTTTGTTATCGGAGGATATTTCCTTTGGCCTTATAGTCTACAAAGGGATCCGAAATATCTGTTCTCAGATTCCACAGAAATAAGGCTAGCAAAGAGATACACGAAATACAGATGTAACTCTGTGAGTGGAAGTCACACATCACAGAGCAGTTTCTCAGAAAGCTTCTTTCCAGATTTCATCTGAGGATATTTCCTTTTTCACCATAGCCCTCTAGGGGCTTCCAAATATCACTTTGCCAATTCCACAAGAACTGTCTTACCGAAAGGTTTCTTGAGGGGAAAGCTGTAACTGTGTGAGATGATTTCACAGAACACAAAGAAGTTTCTCAGAAAGCTTCTTTCTCTTTGTTATCGGAGGATATTTCCTTTGGCCCTATAGTCTTCAAAGGGATCCGAAATATCTGTTCTCAGATTCCACAGAAATAAGGCTAGCAAAGAGATCCACGAAATACAGATGTAACTCTGTGAGTGGAAATCACACATCACAGAGCAGTTTCTCAGAAAGCTTCTTTCCAAATTTCATCTGAGGATATTTCCTTTTTCACCATAGCCCTCCATGGGATTCCAAATATCACTTTGCCAATTCCACAAGAACTGTCTTAGCGAAAGGCTTCTTGAGGGGAAAGCTGTAACTCTGTGAGATGATTTCAGAGAACACAAAGAAGTTTCTCAGAAAGATTCTTTCTCTTTGTTATCGGAGGATATTTCCTTTGGCCCTATCGTCTTCAAAGGGATCCGAAATATCTGTTCTCAGATTCCACAGAAATAAGGCAAGCAAAGAGATCCACGAAATACAGATGTAACTCTTTGAGTGGAAGTCACACATCACAGAGCAGTTTCTCAGAAAGCTTCTTTCCAGATTTCATCTGAGGATATTTCCTTTTTCACCATAGCCTTCTATGGGCTTCCAAATATCACTTTGCCAATTCTACAAGAACTGTCTGTGCGAAAGGCTTCCACAGTGGAAAGCTGTAACTCTGTGAGATGATTTCACAGAACACAAAGAAGTTTCTCAGAAAGCTTCTTTCTCTTTGTTATCGGAGGATATTTCCTTTGGCCCGATAGTCTTCAAAGGGATCCGAAATATCTGTTCTCAGACTCCACAGAAATAAGGCTAGCAAAGAGATCCACGAAATACAGATGTAACTCTGTGAGATGAATGAACAGAACACTAAGCAGTTTCTCCGACAGCTTCTTTCCCGATTTCATCTGAGGATATTTCCTTTTTCACCATAGCCCTCTATTGGCTTCCAAATATCACTTTGCCAATTTCAGAAGAACTGTCTTAGCGAAAGGCTTCTTGAGAGGAAAGCTGTAACTCTGTGGCATGATTTGACAGAACACAAAGAAGTTTCTCAGAAAGCTTGATTCTCTTTTTTATCGGAGGATATTTCCTTTGGCCCTATAGTCTTCAAATGGATCCGAAATATCTGTTCTCAGATTCCACACAAATAAGGCTAGCAAAGAGATCCACGAAATTCAGATGTAACTCTGTGAGTGGAAGTCACACATCACAGAGCAGTTTCTCAGAAAGCTGCTTTCAAGATTTCATCTGAGGATATTTCCTTTTTCACCATAGCCCTCTATGGGCTTCCAAATATCACTTTGCCAATTCCACAAGAACTGTCTTAGCGAAAGGCTTCTTGAGGGGAAAGCTGTAACTCTGTGAGATGATTTCACAGAACACAAAGAAGTTTCTCAGAAAGCTTCTTTCTCTTTGTTATCGGAGGATATTTCCTTTGGCCTTATAGTCTACAAAGGGATCCGAAATATCTGTTCTCAGATTCCACAGAAATAAGGCTAGCAAAGACATCCACGAAATACAGATGTAACTCTGTGAGTGGAAGTCACACATCACAGAGCAGTTTCTCAGAAAGCTTCTTTCCAGATTTCATCTGAGGATATTTCCTTTTTCACCATAGCCCTCTAGGGGCTTCCAAATATCACTCTGCCAATTCCAGAAGAACTGTCTTACCGAAAAGTTTCTTCAGGGGAAAGCTGTAACTGTGTGAGATGATTTCACAGAACACAAAGAAGTTTCTCAGAAAGCTTCTTTCTCTTTGTTATCGGAGGATATTTCCTTTGGCCCTATAGTCTTCAAAGGGATCCGAAATATCTGTTCTCAGATTCCACAGAAATCAGGCTAGCAAAGAGATCCACGAAATACAGATGTAACTCTGTGAGATGAATGAACAGAACACTAAGCAGTTTCTCCGAAAGCTTCTTTCCCGATTTCATCTGAGGATATTTCCTTTTTCACCATAGACCTCTACGGGCTTCCAAATATCACTTTGCCAATTCCACAAGAACTGTCTTAGCGAAAGGATTCTTGAGGAGAAAGCTGTAACTCTGTGAGATGATTTCACAGAAGACAAAGAAGTTTCTCAGAAAGCTTCTTTCTCTTTGTTATCAGAGGATATTTCCTTTGGCCCTATAGTCTTCAAAGAGATCCGAAATATCTGTTCTCAGATTCCACAGAAATAAGGTTAGGAAAGAGATCCAAGAAATACAGATGTACCTCTGTGAGATGAATGAACAGAAGACTAAGTAGTTGCACAGAAAGCTTCTTTCCTGATTTCATCTGAGGATATTTCTTTTTTCACCGTACCCCTCTATGGGCTTCCAAATATCACTTTTCCAATTCCACAAGAACTGTCTTAGCGAAAGGCTTCTTGAGGGGAAAGCTGTAACTCTGTGCGATGATTTCACAGAACACAAAGAAGTTTCTCAGAAAGCTTCTTTCTCTCTGTTATCGGAGGATATTTCCTTTGGCCCTATAATCTTCAAAGGGATCCGAAATATCTGTTCTCAGATTCCACAGAAATAAGGCTAGCAAAGAGATCCACGAAATACAGATGTAACTCTGTGAGTGGAAGTCACACATCACAGAGCAGTTTCTCAGAAAGCTTCTTTCCAGATTTCATCTGAGGATATTTCCTTTTTCACCATAGCCCTCTATGGGCTTCCAAATATCACTTTGCCAATTCCACAAGAACTGTTTTAGCGTAAGGCTTCTTGAGGGGAAAGCTGTAAACCTGTGAGATGATTTCGCAGAACACAAAGAAGTTTCTCAGAAAGCTTCTTTCTCTTTGTTATCGGAGGATATTTCCTTTGGCCCTATAGTCTTCAAAGGGATCCGAAATATCTGTTCTCAGATTCCACAGAAATAAGGTTAGGAAAGATATCGACGTAACACAGATGTACCTCTGTGAGATGAATGAACAGAAGACTAAGTAGTTGCTCAGAAAGCTTCTTTCCAGATTTCATCTGAGGATATTTCCTTCTTCAACGAGGCCCTCTGTGGGCTTCCAAATATCACTTTTCCAATTCCACAAGAACTGTCTTAGCGAAAGGCTTCTTGAGGGGAAAGTGGTAACTCTGTGAGATGATTTTACAGAACACAAAGAAGTTTCTCAGAAAGGTTCTTTGTTATCGCAGGATATTTCCTTTGGCCCTATAGTCTTCAAAGGGATCCGAAATATCTGTTCTCAGATTCCACAGAAATAAGGCTAGCAAAGAGATCGACAAATTCTGATGTAACTCTGTGAGGGGAAGTCACACATCACAGAGCAGTTTCTCAGAAAGCTTCTTTCCAGATTTCATCTGAGGATATTTCCTTTTTCACCATAGCCCTCTATGGGCTTCCAAATATCACTTTGCCAATTCCAAAAGAAATGTCTTAGCGAAAGGCTTTTGAGGGGAAAGCTGTAACTCTGTGAGATGATTTCACAGAACACAAAGAAGTTTCTCAGAAAGCTTCTTTCTCTTTGTTATCGGAGGATATTTCCTTTGGCCCTATAGTCTTCAAAGGGATCCGAAATATCTGTCTCAGATTCCACAGAAATAAGGCTAGCAAAGAGATCCACGAAATACAGATGTAACTCTGTGAGTGGAAGTCAGACGTCGCAGAGCAGTTTCTCAGAAAGCTTCTTTCCAGATTTCATCTGAGGATATTTCCTTTTTCACCGTAGCCTTCTATGGGGTTCCAAATATCACTTTGCCAAATCCACAAGAATTCTCTGAGCGAAAGGCTTCCTAAGTGGAAAGCTGTAACTCTGTGAGATGATTTCACAGAACACAAAGAAGTTTCTCAGAAAGCTTCTTTCTCTTTGTTATCGGAGGATATTTCCTTTGGCCCTATAGTCTTCAAAGGGATCCGAAATATCTGTTCTCAGATTCCACAGAAATCAGGCTAGCAAAGAGATCCACGAGATACAGATGTAACTCTGTGAGTGGAAGTCAGACGTCGCAGAGCAGTTTCTCAGAAAGCTTCTTTCCAGATTTCATCTGAGGATATTTCCTTTTTCACATTAGCCCTCTATGGGCTTCCAAATATCACTTTGCCAATTCCAAAAGAACGGTCTTAGCGAAAGGCTTCTTGAGGGGAAAGCTGTAACTCTGGGGGATGATTTCACAGAACACAAAGAAGTTTCTCAGAAAGCTTCTTTCTCTTTGTTATCTGAGGATATTTCCTTTGGCCCTATAGTCTTCCATGGGATCCGAAATATCTGTTCTCAGTTTCCACAGAAATAAGGCTAGCAAAGAGATCCACGAAATACAGATGTAACTCTGTGAGTGGAAGTCACACATCACAGAGCAGTTTCTCAGAAAGCTTCTTCCCAGATTTCATCTGAGGATATTTCCTTTTTCACCATAGCCCTCTATGGGCTTCCAATATCACTTTGCCAATTCCACAAGAACTGTCTTAGCGAAAGGCTACATGAGGGGAAACCTGTTACTCTGTGAGATGATTTCGCAGAACACAAAGAAGTTTCTCACAAAGCTTCTTTCTCTTTGTTATCGGAGGATATTTCCTTTGGCACTATAGTCTTCAAAGGGATCCGAAATATCTGTTCTCTGACTTCACAGAGATAAGGCAAGCAAAGAGATCCACGAGATACAGATGTAACTCTGTGAGACCAATGAACAGAAGACTAAGTATTTGCTCAGAAAGCTTCTTTCCAGATTTCATCTGAGGATATTTCCTTTTTCACCGTAGCCCTATATGGGCTTCCAAATATCACTTTGCCAATTCGACAAGAACTGTCTTAGCGAAAGGCTTCTAGAGGGGAAAGCTGTAACTCTGTGGGATGATTTCACAGAACCCAAAGAAGTTTCTCAGAAAGCTTCTTTCTCTTTTTTATCGGAGGATATTTCCTTTGGCCCTATAGTCTTCAAAGGGATCCGAAATATCTGTTCTCAGATTCCACAGAAATAAGGGTAGCCAAGAGATCCACGAAATACAGATGTAACTCTGTGAGTGGAAGTCAGACGTCACAGAGCAGTTTCTCAGAAAGCTTCTTTCCAGATTTCATGTGAGGATATTTCCTTTTTCACCAAAGCCCTCTATGGGCTTCCAAATATCACTTTGCCAATTCCACAAGAACTGTCTGAGCGAAAGGCTTCCTGAGTGGAAAGCTGTAACTCTGTGAGATGATTTCACAGAACACAAAGAAGTTTCTCAGAAAGCTTCTTTCTCTTTGTTATCGGAGGATAATTCCTGTGGCCCTATAGTCTTCAAAGGGATCCGAAATATCTGTTCTCAGATTCCAAAGAAATAAGTCTAGCAAAGAGATACACGAAAAACTGATGTAGCTCTGTGAGTGGAAGTCACACATCACAGAGCAGTTTCTCAGAAAGCTTCTTTCCAGATTTCATCTGAGGATATTTCCTTTTTCACCATAGCCCTCTATGGGCTTCCAAATATCACTTTGCAAATTCCACAAGAACTGTCTTAGCGAAAGGCTTCCTGAGGGGAAAGCTGTAACTCTCTGAGATGATTTCACCGAACACAAAGAAATTTCTCAGAAAGCTTCTTTCTCTTTGTTATCGGAGGATATTTCCTTTGGCCCTATAGTCTTCAAGGGGATCCGAAATATCTGTTCTCAGATTCCACAGAAATAAGGCTAGCAAAGAGATCCGCGAAATATATATATAACTCTGTGAGTGGAAGTCACACATCACATAGCAGTCTCTCAGAAAGCTTCTTTCCAGATTTCATCTGAGCATATTTCCTTTTTCACATTAGCCTTCTAAGGGCTCCCAAATATCACTTTGCCAATTCCACAAGAACTGTCTTAGCGAAAGGCTTCTTGAGGGGAAAGCTGTAACTCTGTGAGATGATTTCACGGAACACAAAGAAGTTTCTCAGAAAGCTTCTTTCTCTTTGTTATCGGAGGATATTTCCTTTGGCCCTATCGTCTTCAAAGGGATCCGAAATATCTGTTCTCAGATTCCACAGAAATAAGGCAAGCCAAGAGATCCACGAAATACAGATGTAACTCTTTGAGTGGAAGTCAAACATCACAGAGTAGTTTCTCAGAAAGCTTCTTTCCAGATTTCATCTGAGGATATTTCCTTTTTCACCATAGTCCTCTATAGGCTTCCAATACCACTTTGCCAATTCCACAAGAACTATCTTAGCGAAAGGCTTCTTGAGGGGAAAGCTGTAACTCTGTGAGATGATTTCACAGAACACAAAGAAGTTTCTCAGAAAGCTTCTTTCTCTTTGTTATCGGAGGATATTTCCTTTGGCCCTATAGTCTTCAAAGGGATCCGAAATATCTGTTCTCAGATTCCACAGAAATAAGGCAAGCAAAGAGATCCACGAAATACAGATGTAACTCTGTGAGTGGAAGTCACACATCACAGAGCAGTTTCTCATAAAGCTTCTTTCTCGATTTCATATGAGGATATTTCCTTTTTCACCATAGCCCTCTATGGGCTTCCAAATATCACTTTGCCTTTTCCACAAGAACTGTCTTAGCGAAAGGCTTCTTGAGGGGAAAGCTGTAACTCTGTGAGATGATTTCACAGAACACAAAGAAGTTTCTTAGAAAGCTTCTTTCTCGTTGTTATCGGAGGATATTTCCTTTGGCCCTATAGTCTTCAATTGGATCCGAAATATCTGTTCTCAGATTCCACCGAAATAAGGCTAGCAAAGAGATCCACGAAATACAGATGTAACTCTGTGAGATGAATGAACAGAACACTAAGCAGTTTCTCCGAAAGCTTCTTTCCCGATTTCATCTGAGGATATTTCCTTTTTCACCATAGACCTCTATGGGCTTCCAAATATCACTTTGCCAATTCCACAAGAACTGTCTTAGCGAAAGGATTCTTGAGGGGAAAGCTGTAACTCTGTGAGATGATTTCACAGAACACAAAGAAGTTTCTCAGAAAGCTTCTTTCTCTTTGTTATCGGAGGATATTTCCTTTGGCCCTATAGTCTTCAAAGGGATCCGAAATATCTGTACGCAGATTCCACAGAAATAAGGTTAGGAAAGAGATCCACGAAATACAGATGTACCTCTGTGAGATGAATGAACAGAAGACTAAGTAGTTGCACAGAAAGCTTCTTTCCTGATTTCATCTGAGGATATTTCTTTTTTCACCGTACCCCTCTATGGGCTTCCAAATATCACTTTTCCAATTCCACAAGAACTGTCTTAGCGAAAGGCTTCTTGAGGGGAAAGCTGTAACTCTGTGCGATGATTTCACAGAACACAAAGAAGTTTCTCAGAAAGCTTCTTTCTCTCTGTTATCGGAGGTTATTTCCTTTGGCCCTATAGTCTTCAAAGGGATCCGAAATATCTGTTCTCAGATTCCACAGAAATAAGGCTAGCAAAGAGATCGACAAATTCTGATGTAACTCTGTGAGGGGAAGTCACACATCACAGAGCAGTTTCTCAGAAAGCTTCTTTCCAGATTTCATCTAGGATATTTGTTTTTCACCATAGCCCTCTATGGGCTTCCAAATATCACTTTGCCTATTCCAAAAGAAATGTCATAGCGAAAGGCTTTTGAGGGGAAAGCTGTAACTCTGTGAGATGATTTCACAGAACACAAAGAAGTTTCTCAGAAAGCTTCTTTCTCTTTGTTATCGGAGGATATTTCCTTTAGCCCTATAGTCTTCAAAGGGATCCGAAATATCTGTCTCAGATTCCACAGAAATAAGGCTAGCAAAGAGATCCACGAAATACAGATGTAACTCTGTGAGTGGAAGTCACACATCACAGAGCAGTTTCTCAGAAAGCTTCTTTCCAGATTTCATCTGAGGATATTTCCTTTTTCACCGTAGCCCTTTAGGGGCTTCCAAATATCACTTTGCCAATTCCACAAGAACTGTCTTAGCGAAAGGCTTCTTGAGGGGAAAGCTGTAACTCTGTGAGATGATTTCACAGAACACAAAGAAGTTTCTCAGAAGCTTCTTTCTCTTTGTTATCGGAGGATATTTCCTTTGGCCCTATAGTCTTCAAAGGGATCCGAAATATCTGTTCTCAGATTCCACAGAAATAAGGCTAGCAAAGAGATCCACGAAATACAGATGTAACTCTGTGAGTGGAAGTCCGACATCACAGAGCAGTTTCTCAGAAAGCTTCTTTCCAGATTTCATCTGAGATTATTTCCTTTTTCAGAATAGCCCTCTATGGGCTTCCAAATATCACTTTGCCAATTCCACAAGAACTGTCTTAGCGAAAGGCTTCTTGAGGGGAAAGCTGTAACTCTGTGAGATGATTTCACAGAACACAAAGAAGTTTCTCAGAAAGCTTCTTTCTCTTTGTTATCGGAGGATATTTCCTTTGGCCCTATAGTCTTCCATGGGATCCGAAATATCTGTTCTCAGTTTCCACAGAAATAAGGCTAGCAAAGAGATCCACGAAATACAGATGTAACTCTGTGAGTGGAAGTCACACATCACAGAGCAGTTTCTCAGAAAGCTTCTTCCCAGATTTCATCTGAGGATATTTCCTTTTTCACCATAGCCCTCTATGGGCTTCCAAATATCACTTTGCCAATTCCACAAGAACTGTCTTAGCGAAAGGCTACATGAGGGGAAACCTGTTACTCTGTGAGATGATTTCGCAGAACACAAAGAAGTTTCTCACAAAGCTTCTTTCTCTTTGTTATCGGAGGATATTTCCTTTGGCACTATAGTCTTCAAAGGGATCCGAAATATCTGTTCTCTGACTTCACAGAGATAAGGCAAGCAAAGAGATCCACGAGATACAGATGTAACTCTGTGAGACCAATGAACAGAAGACTAAGTATTTGCTCAGAAAGCTTCTTTCCAGATTTCATCTGAGGATATTTCCTTTTTCACCGTAGCCCTATATGGGCTTCCAAATATCACTTTGCCAATTCGACAAGAACTGTCTTAGCGAAAGGCTTCTAGAGGGGAAAGCTGTAACTCTGTGGGATGATTTCACAGAACCCAAAGAAGTTTCTCAGAAAGCTTCTTTCTCTTTTTTATCGGAGGATATTTCCTTTGGCCCTATAGTCTTCAAAGGGATCCGAAATATCTGTTCTCAGATTCCACAGAAATAAGGGTAGCAAAGAGATCCACGAAATACAGATGTAACTCTGTGAGTGGAAGTCAGACGTCACAGAGCAGTTTCTCAGAAAGCTTCTTTCCAGATTTCATGTGAGGATATTTCCTTTTTCACCATAGCCCTCTAAGGGCTTCCAAATATCACTTTGCCAATTCCACAAGAACTGTCTGAGCGAAAGGCTTCCTGAGTGGAAAGCTGTAACTCTGTGAGATGATTTCACAGAACACAAAGAAGTTTCTCAGAAAGCTTCTTTCTCTTTGTTATCGGAGGATAATTCCTGTGGCCCTATAGTCTTCAAAGGGATCCGAAATATCTGTTCTCAGATTCCAAAGAAATAAGTCTAGCAAAGAGATACACGAAATACTGATGTAGCTCTGTGAGTGGAAGTCACACATCACAGAGCAGTTTCTCAGAAAGCTTCTTTCCAGATTTCATCTGAGGATATTTCCTTTTTCACCATAGCCCTCTATGGGCTTCCAAATATCACTTTGCAAATTCCACAAGAACTGTCTTAGCGAAAGGCTTCCTGAGGGGAAAGCTGTAACTCTCTGAGATGATTTCACCGAACACAAAGAAGTTTCTCAGAAAGCTTCTTTCTCTTTGTTATCGGAGGATATTTCCTTTGGCCCTATAGTCTTCAAGGGGATCCGAAATATCTGTTCTCAGATTCCACAGAAATAAGGCTAGCAAAGAGATCCGCGAAATATATATATAACTCTGTGAGTGGAAGTCACACATCACATAGCAGTCTCTCAGAAAGCTTCTTTCCAGATTTCATCTGAGCATATTTCCTTTTTCACATTAGCCTTCTAAGGGCTCCCAAATATCACTTTGCCAATTCCACAAGAACTGTCTTAGCGAAAGGCTTCTTGAGGGGAAAGCTGTAACTCTGTGAGATGATTTCACGGAACACAAAGAAGTTTCTCAGAAAGCTTCTTTCTCTTTGTTATCGGAGGATATTTCCTTTGGCCCTATCGTCTTCAAAGGGATCCGAAATATCTGTTCTCAGATTCCACAGAAATAAGGCAAGCCAAGAGATCCACGAAATACAGATGTAACTCTTTGAGTGGAAGTCAAACATCACAGAGTAGTTTCTCAGAAAGCTTCTTTCCAGATTTCATCTGAGGATATTTCCTTTTTCACCATAGTCCTCTATAGGCTTCCAATACCACTTTGCCAATTCCACAAGAACTATCTTAGCGAAAGGCTTCTTGAGGGGAAAGCTGTAACTCTGTGAGATGATTTCACAGAACACAAAGAAGTTTCTCAGAAAGCTTCTTTCTATTTGTTATCGGAGGATATTTCCTTTGGCCCTATAGTCTTCAAAGGGATCTGAAATATCTGTTCTCAGATTCCACAGGAATAAGGCTAGCAAAGAGGTCCACGAAATACAGATGTAACTCTGTGAGTGGAAGTCACACATCACAGAGCAGTTTCTCAGAAAGCTTCTTTCCCGATTTCATCTGAGGATATTTCCTTTTTCACCATAGCACTCTAAGGGCTTCCAAATATCACTTTGCCAATTCCACAAGAACTGTCTTAGCGAAAGGCTTCTTGAGGGGAAAACTGTAACTCTGTGAGATGATTTCAGGGAACACAAAGAAGTTTCTCAGAAAGCTTCTTTCTCTTTGTTATCGGAGGATATTTCCTTTGGCCCTATAGTCTTCAAAGGGATCCGAAATATCTGTTCTCAGATTCCACAGAAATAAGGCAAGCAAAGAGATCCACGAAATACAGATGTAACTCTGTGAGTGGAAGTCACACATCACAGAGCAGTTTCTCATAAAGCTTCTTTCTCGATTTCATATGAGGATATTTCCTTTTTCACCATAGCCCTCTATGGGCTTCCAAATATCACTTTGCCAGTTCCACAAGAACTGTCTTAGCGAAAGGCTTCTTGAGGGGAAAGCTGTAACTCTGTGAGATGATTTCACAGAACACAAAGAAGTTTCTTAGAAAGCTTCTTTCTCGTTGTTATCGGAGGATATTTCCTTTGGCCCTATAGTCTTCAATTGGATCCGAAATATCTGTTCTCAGATTCCACCGAAATAAGGCTAGCAAAGAGATCCACGAAATACAGATGTAACTCTGTGAGATGAATGAACAGAACACTAAGCAGTTTCTCCGAAAGCTTCTTTCCCGATTTCATCTGAGGATATTTCCTTTTTCACCATAGACCTCTATGGGCTTCCAAATATCACTTTGCCAATTCCACAAGAACTGTCTTAGCGAAAGGATTCTTGAGGGGAAAGCTGTAACTCTGTGAGATGATTTCACAGAACACAAAGAAGTTTCTCAGAAAGCTTCTTTCTCTTTGTTATCGGAGGATATTTCCTTTGGCCCTATAGTCTTCAAAGGGATCCGAAATATCTGTACGCAGATTCCACAGAAATAAGGTTAGGAAAGAGATCCACGAAATACAGATGTACCTCTGTGAGATGAATGAACAGAAGACTAAGTAGTTGCACAGAAAGCTTCTTTCCTGATTTCATCTGAGGATATTTCTTTTTTCACCGTACCCCTCTATGGGCTTCCAAATATCACTTTTCCAATTCCACAAGAACTGTCTTAGCGAAAGGCTTCTTGAGGGGAAAGCTGTAACTCTGTGCGATGATTTCACAGAACACAAAGAAGTTTCTCAGAAAGCTTCTTTCTCTCTGTTATCGGAGGTTATTTCCTTTGGCCCTATAGTCTTCAAAGGGATCCGAAATATCTGTTCTCAGATTCCACAGAAATAAGGCTAGCAAAGAGATCGACAAATTCTGATGTAACTCTGTGAGGGGAAGTCACACATCACAGAGCAGTTTCTCAGAAAGCTTCTTTCCAGATTTCATCTAGGATATTTGTTTTTCACCATAGCCCTCTATGGGCTTCCAAATATCACTTTGCCTATTCCAAAAGAAATGTCATAGCGAAAGGCTTTTGAGGGGAAAGCTGTAACTCTGTGAGATGATTTCACAGAACACAAAGAAGTTTCTCAGAAAGCTTCTTTCTCTTTGTTATCGGAGGATATTTCCTTTAGCCCTATAGTCTTCAAAGGGATCCGAAATATCTGTCTCAGATTCCACAGAAATAAGGCTAGCAAAGTGATCCACGAAATACAGATGTAACTCTGTGAGTGGAAGTCACACATCACAGAGCAGTTTCTCAGAAAGCTTCTTTCCAGATTTCATCTGAGGATATTTCCTTTTTCACCGTAGCCCTTTAGGGGCTTCCAAATATCACTTTGCCAATTCCACAAGAACTGTCTTAGCGAAAGGCTTCTTGAGGGGAAAGCTGTAACTCTGTGAGATGATTTCACAGAACACAAAGAAGTTTCTCAGAAGCTTCTTTCTCTTTGTTATCGGAGGATATTTCCTTTGGCCCTATAGTCTTCAAAGGGATCCGAAATATCTGTTCTCAGATTCCACAGAAATAAGGCTAGCAAAGAGATCCACGAAATACAGATGTAACTCTGTGAGTGGAAGTCAGACATCACAGAGCAGTTTCTCAGAAAGCTTCTTTCCAGATTTCATCTGAGATTATTTCCTTTTTCAGAATAGCCCTCTATGGGCTTCCAAATATCACTTTGCCAATTCCACAAGAACTGTCTTAGCGAAAGGCTTCTTGAGGGGAAAGCTGTAACTCTGTGAGATGATTTCACAGAACACAAAGAAGTTTCTCAGAAAGCTTCTTTCTCTTTGTTATCGGAGGATATTTCCTTTGGCCCTATAGTCTTCCATGGGATCCGAAATATCTGTTCTCAGTTTCCACAGAAATAAGGCTAGCAAAGAGATCCACGAAATACAGATGTAACTCTGTGAGTGGAAGTCACACATCACAGAGCAGTTTCTCAGAAAGCTTCTTCCCAGATTTCATCTGAGGATATTTCCTTTTTCACCATAGCCCTCTATGGGCTTCCAAATATCACTTTGCCAATTCCACAAGAACTGTCTTAGCGAAAGGCTACATGAGGGGAAACCTGTTACTCTGTGAGATGATTTCGCAGAACACAAAGAAGTTTCTCACAAAGCTTCTTTCTCTTTGTTATCGGAGGATATTTCCTTTGGCACTATAGTCTTCAAAGGGATCCGAAATATCTGTTCTCTGACTTCACAGAGATAAGGCAAGCAAAGAGATCCACGAGATACAGATGTAACTCTGTGAGACCAATGAACAGAAGACTAAGTATTTGCTCAGAAAGCTTCTTTCCAGATTTCATCTGAGGATATTTCCTTTTTCACCGTAGCCCTATATGGGCTTCCAAATATCACTTTGCCAATTCGACAAGAACTGTCTTAGCGAAAGGCTTCTAGAGGGGAAAGCTGTAACTCTGTGGGATGATTTCACAGAACCCAAAGAAGTTTCTCAGAAAGCTTCTTTCTCTTTTTTATCGGAGGATATTTCCTTTGGCCCTATAGTCTTCAAAGGGATCCGAAATATCTGTTCTCAGATTCCACAGAAATAAGGGTAGCAAAGAGATCCACGAAATACAGATGTAACTCTGTGAGTGGAAGTCAGACGTCACAGAGCAGTTTCTCAGAAAGCTTCTTTCCAGATTTCATGTGAGGATATTTCCTTTTTCACCATAGCCCTCTAAGGGCTTCCAAATATCACTTTGCCAAATCCACAAGAACTGTCTGAGCGAAAGGCTTCCTGAGTGGAAAGCTGTAACTCTGTGAGATGATTTCACAGAACACAAAGAAGTTTCTCAGAAAGCTTCTTTCTCTTTGTTATCGGAGGATAATTCCTGTGGCCCTATAGTCTTCAAAGGGATCCGAAATATCTGTTCTCAGATTCCAAAGAAATAAGTCTAGCAAAGAGATACACGAAATACTGATGTAGCTCTGTGAGTGGAAGTCACACATCACAGAGCAGTTTCTCAGAAAGCTTCTTTCCAGATTTCATCTGAGGATATTTCCTTTTTCACCATAGCCCTCTATGGGCTTCCAAATATCACTTTGCAAATTCCACAAGAACTGTCTTAGCGAAAGGCTTCCTGAGGGGAAAGCTGTAACTCTCTGAGATGATTTCACCGAACACAAAGAAGTTTCTCAGAAAGCTTCTTTCTCTTTGTTATCGGAGGATATTTCCTTTGGCCCTATAGTCTTCAAGGGGATCCGAAATATCTGTTCTCAGATTCCACAGAAATAAGGCTAGCAAAGAGATCCGCGAAATATATATATAACTCTGTGAGTGGAAGTCACACATCACATAGCAGTCTCTCAGAAAGCTTCTTTCCAGATTTCATCTGAGCATATTTCCTTTTTCACATTAGCCTTCTAAGGGCTCCCAAATATCACTTTGCCAATTCCACAAGAACTGTCTTAGCGAAAGGCTTCTTGAGGGGAAAGCTGTAACTCTGTGAGATGATTTCACGGAACACAAAGAAGTTTCTCAGAAAGCTTCTTTCTCTTTGTTATCGGAGGATATTTCCTTTGGCCCTATCGTCTTCAAAGGGATCCGAAATATCTGTTCTCAGATTCCACAGAAATAAGGCAAGCCAAGAGATCCACGAAATACAGATGTAACTCTTTGAGTGGAAGTCAAACATCACAGAGTAGTTTCTCAGAAAGCTTCTTTCCAGATTTCATCTGAGGATATTTCCTTTTTCACCATAGTCCTCTATAGGCTTCCAATACCACTTTGCCAATTCCACAAGAACTATCTTAGCGAAAGGCTTCTTGAGGGGAAAGCTGTAACTCTGTGAGATGATTTCACAGAACACAAAGAAGTTTCTCAGAAAGCTTCTTTCTATTTGTTATCGGAGGATATTTCCTTTGGCCCTATAGTCTTCAAAGGGATCTGAAATATCTGTTCTCAGATTCCACAGGAATAAGGCTAGCAAAGAGGTCCACGAAATACAGATGTAACTCTGTGAGTGGAAGTCACACATCACAGAGCAGTTTCTCAGAAAGCTTCTTTCCCGATTTCATCTGAGGATATTTCCTTTTTCACCATAGCCCTCTATGGGCTTCCAAATATCACTTTGCCAATTCCACAAGAACTGTCTTAGCGAAAGGCTTCTTGAGGGGAAAACTGTAACTCTGTGAGATGATTTCAGGGAACACAAAGAAGTTTCTCAGAAAGCTTCTTTCTCTTTGTTATCGGAGGATATTTCCTTTGGCCCTATAGTCTTCAAAGGGATCCGAAATATCTGTTCTCAGATTCCACAGAAATAAGGCAAGCAAAGAGATCCACGAAATACAGATGTAACTCTGTGAGTGGAAGTCACACATCACAGAGCAGTTTCTCATAAAGCTTCTTTCTCGATTTCATATGAGGATATTTCCTTTTTCACCATAGCCCTCTATGGGCTTCCAAATATCA
Source organism: Macaca mulatta (assembly GCF_049350105.2). Classification (NCBI taxonomy): domain Eukaryota; kingdom Metazoa; phylum Chordata; class Mammalia; order Primates; family Cercopithecidae; genus Macaca; species Macaca mulatta. The sequence goes on from NC_133413.1 coordinate 46,874,794, forward strand.
CTTTGCCAGTTCCACAAGAACTGTCTTAGCGAAAGGCTTCTTGAGGGGAAAGCTGTAACTCTGTGAGATGATTTCACAGAACACAAAGAAGTTTCTTAGAAAGCTTCTTTCTCGTTGTTATCGGAGGATATTTCCTTTGGCCCTATAGTCTTCAATTGGATCCGAAATATCTGTTCTCAGATTCCACCGAAATAAGGCTAGCAAAGAGATCCACGAAATACAGATGTAACTCTGTGAGATGAATGAACAGAACACTAAGCAGTTTCTCCGAAAGCTTCTTTCCCGATTTCATCTGAGGATATTTCCTTTTTCACCATAGACCTCTATGGGCTTCCAAATATCACTTTGCCAATTCCACAAGAACTGTCTTAGCGAAAGGATTCTTGAGGGGAAAGCTGTAACTCTGTGAGATGATTTCACAGAACACAAAGAAGTTTCTCAGAAAGCTTCTTTCTCTTTGTTATCGGAGGATATTTCCTTTGGCCCTATAGTCTTCAAAGGGATCCGAAATATCTGTACGCAGATTCCACAGAAATAAGGTTAGGAAAGAGATCCACGAAATACAGATGTACCTCTGTGAGATGAATGAACAGAAGACTAAGTAGTTGCACAGAAAGCTTCTTTCCTGATTTCATCTGAGGATATTTCTTTTTTCACCGTACCCCTCTATGGGCTTCCAAATATCACTTTTCCAATTCCACAAGAACTGTCTTAGCGAAAGGCTTCTTGAGGGGAAAGCTGTAACTCTGTGCGATGATTTCACAGAACACAAAGAAGTTTCTCAGAAAGCTTCTTTCTCTCTGTTATCGGAGGTTATTTCCTTTGGCCCTATAGTCTTCAAAGGGATCCGAAATATCTGTTCTCAGATTCCACAGAAATAAGGCTAGCAAAGAGATCGACAAATTCTGATGTAACTCTGTGAGGGGAAGTCACACATCACAGAGCAGTTTCTCAGAAAGCTTCTTTCCAGATTTCATCTAGGATATTTGTTTTTCACCATAGCCCTCTATGGGCTTCCAAATATCACTTTGCCTATTCCAAAAGAAATGTCATAGCGAAAGGCTTTTGAGGGGAAAGCTGTAACTCTGTGAGATGATTTCACAGAACACAAAGAAGTTTCTCAGAAAGCTTCTTTCTCTTTGTTATCGGAGGATATTTCCTTTAGCCCTATAGTCTTCAAAGGGATCCGAAATATCTGTCTCAGATTCCACAGAAATAAGGCTAGCAAAGTGATCCACGAAATACAGATGTAACTCTGTGAGTGGAAGTCACACATCACAGAGCAGTTTCTCAGAAAGCTTCTTTCCAGATTTCATCTGAGGATATTTCCTTTTTCACCGTAGCCCTTTAGGGGCTTCCAAATATCACTTTGCCAATTCCACAAGAACTGTCTTAGCGAAAGGCTTCTTGAGGGGAAAGCTGTAACTCTGTGAGATGATTTCACAGAACACAAAGAAGTTTCTCAGAAGCTTCTTTCTCTTTGTTATCGGAGGATATTTCCTTTGGCCCTATAGTCTTCAAAGGGATCCGAAATATCTGTTCTCAGATTCCACAGAAATAAGGCTAGCAAAGAGATCCACGAAATACAGATGTAACTCTGTGAGTGGAAGTCAGACATCACAGAGCAGTTTCTCAGAAAGCTTCTTTCCAGATTTCATCTGAGATTATTTCCTTTTTCAGAATAGCCCTCTATGGGCTTCCAAATATCACTTTGCCAATTCCACAAGAACTGTCTTAGCGAAAGGCTTCTTGAGGGGAAAGCTGTAACTCTGTGAGATGATTTCACAGAACACAAAGAAGTTTCTCAGAAAGCTTCTTTCTCTTTGTTATCGGAGGATATTTCCTTTGGCCCTATAGTCTTCCATGGGATCCGAAATATCTGTTCTCAGTTTCCACAGAAATAAGGCTAGCAAAGAGATCCACGAAATACAGATGTAACTCTGTGAGTGGAAGTCACACATCACAGAGCAGTTTCTCAGAAAGCTTCTTCCCAGATTTCATCTGAGGATATTTCCTTTTTCACCATAGCCCTCTATGGGCTTCCAATATCACTTTGCCAATTCCACAAGAACTGTCTTAGCGAAAGGCTACATGAGGGGAAACCTGTTACTCTGTGAGATGATTTCGCAGAACACAAAGAAGTTTCTCACAAAGCTTCTTTCTCTTTGTTATCGGAGGATATTTCCTTTGGCACTATAGTCTTCAAAGGGATCCGAAATATCTGTTCTCTGACTTCACAGAGATAAGGCAAGCAAAGAGATCCACGAGATACAGATGTAACTCTGTGAGACCAATGAACAGAAGACTAAGTATTTGCTCAGAAAGCTTCTTTCCAGATTTCATCTGAGGATATTTCCTTTTTCACCGTAGCCCTATATGGGCTTCCAAATATCACTTTGCCAATTCGACAAGAACTGTCTTAGCGAAAGGCTTCTAGAGGGGAAAGCTGTAACTCTGTGGGATGATTTCACAGAACCCAAAGAAGTTTCTCAGAAAGCTTCTTTCTCTTTTTTATCGGAGGATATTTCCTTTGGCCCTATAGTCTTCAAAGGGATCCGAAATATCTGTTCTCAGATTCCACAGAAATAAGGGTAGCAAAGAGATCCACGAAATACAGATGTAACTCTGTGAGTGGAAGTCAGACGTCACAGAGCAGTTTCTCAGAAAGCTTCTTTCCAGATTTCATGTGAGGATATTTCCTTTTTCACCATAGCCCTCTATGGGCTTCCAAATATCACTTTGCCAATTCCACAAGAACTGTCTGAGCGAAAGGCTTCCTGAGTGGAAAGCTGTAACTCTGTGAGATGATTTCACAGAACACAAAGAAGTTTCTCAGAAAGCTTCTTTCTCTTTGTTATCGGAGGATAATTCCTGTGGCCCTATAGTCTTCAAAGGGATCCGAAATATCTGTTCTCAGATTCCAAAGAAATAAGTCTAGCAAAGAGATACACGAAATACTGATGTAGCTCTGTGAGTGGAAGTCACACATCACAGAGCAGTTTCTCAGAAAGCTTCTTTCCAGATTTCATCTGAGGATATTTCCTTTTTCACCATAGCCCTCTATGGGCTTCCAAATATCACTTTGCAAATTCCACAAGAACTGTCTTAGCGAAAGGCTTCCTGAGGGGAAAGCTGTAACTCTCTGAGATGATTTCACCGAACACAAAGAAGTTTCTCAGAAAGCTTCTTTCTCTTTGTTATCGGAGGATATTTCCTTTGGCCCTATAGTCTTCAAGGGGATCCGAAATATCTGTTCTCAGATTCCACAGAAATAAGGCTAGCAAAGAGATCCGCGAAATATATATATAACTCTGTGAGTGGAAGTCACACATCACATAGCAGTCTCTCAGAAAGCTTCTTTCCAGATTTCATCTGAGCATATTTCCTTTTTCACATTAGCCTTCTAAGGGCTCCCAAATATCACTTTGCCAATTCCACAAGAACTGTCTTAGCGAAAGGCTTCTTGAGGGGAAAGCTGTAACTCTGTGAGATGATTTCACGGAACACAAAGAAGTTTCTCAGAAAGCTTCTTTCTCTTTGTTATCGGAGGATATTTCCTTTGGCCCTATCGTCTTCAAAGGGATCCGAAATATCTGTTCTCAGATTCCACAGAAATAAGGCAAGCCAAGAGATCCACGAAATACAGATGTAACTCTTTGAGTGGAAGTCAAACATCACAGAGTAGTTTCTCAGAAAGCTTCTTTCCAGATTTCATCTGAGGATATTTCTTTTTTCACCGTACCCCTCTATGGGCTTCCAAATATCACTTTTCCAATTCCACAAGAACTGTCTTAGCGAAAGGCTTCTTGAGGGGAAAGCTGTAACTCTGTGCGATGATTTCACAGAACACAAAGAAGTTTCTCAGAAAGCTTCTTTCTCTCTGTTATCGGAGGTTATTTCCTTTGGCCCTATAGTCTTCAAAGGGATCCGAAATATCTGTTCTCAGATTCCACAGAAATAAGGCTAGCAAAGAGATCGACAAATTCTGATGTAACTCTGTGAGGGGAAGTCACACATCACAGAGCAGTTTCTCAGAAAGCTTCTTTCCAGATTTCATCTAGGATATTTGTTTTTCACCATAGCCCTCTATGGGCTTCCAAATATCACTTTGCCTATTCCAAAAGAAATGTCATAGCGAAAGGCTTTTGAGGGGAAAGCTGTAACTCTGTGAGATGATTTCACAGAACACAAAGAAGTTTCTCAGAAAGCTTCTTTCTCTTTGTTATCGGAGGATATTTCCTTTAGCCCTATAGTCTTCAAAGGGATCCGAAATATCTGTATCAGATTCCACAGAAATAAGGCTAGCAAAGTGATCCACGAAATACAGATGTAACTCTGTGAGTGGAAGTCACACATCACAGAGCAGTTTCTCAGAAAGCTTCTTTCCAGATTTCATCTGAGGATATTTCCTTTTTCACCGTAGCCCTTTAGGGGCTTCCAAATATCACTTTGCCAATTCCACAAGAACTGTCTTAGCGAAAGGCTTCTTGAGGGGAAAGCTGTAACTCTGTGAGATGATTTCACAGAACACAAAGAAGTTTCTCAGAAGCTTCTTTCTCTTTGTTATCGGAGGATATTTCCTTTGGCCCTATAGTCTTCAAAGGGATCCGAAATATCTGTTCTCAGATTCCACAGAAATAAGGCTAGCAAAGAGATCCACGAAATACAGATGTAACTCTGTGAGTGGAAGTCAGACATCACAGAGCAGTTTCTCAGAAAGCTTCTTTCCAGATTTCATCTGAGATTATTTCCTTTTTCAGAATAGCCCTCTATGGGCTTCCAAATATCACTTTGCCAATTCCACAAGAACTGTCTTAGCGAAAGGCTTCTTGAGGGGAAAGCTGTAACTCTGTGAGATGATTTCACAGAACACAAAGAAGTTTCTCAGAAAGCTTCTTTCTCTTTGTTATCGGAGGATATTTCCTTTGGCCCTATAGTCTTCCATGGGATCCGAAATATCTGTTCTCAGTTTCCACAGAAATAAGGCTAGCAAAGAGATCCACGAAATACAGATGTAACTCTGTGAGTGGAAGTCACACATCACAGAGCAGTTTCTCAGAAAGCTTCTTCCCAGATTTCATCTGAGGATATTTCCTTTTTCACCATAGCCCTCTATGGGCTTCCAATATCACTTTGCCAATTCCACAAGAACTGTCTTAGCGAAAGGCTACATGAGGGGAAACCTGTTACTCTGTGAGATGATTTCGCAGAACACAAAGAAGTTTCTCAGAAAGCTTCTTTCTCTTTGTTATCGGAGGATATTTCCTTTGGCCCTATAGTCTTCAAAGGGATCCGAAATATCTGTTCTCAGATTCCACAGAAATAAGGCAAGCAAAGAGATCCACGAAATACAGATGTAACTCTGTGAGTGGAAGTCACACATCACAGAGCAGTTTCTCATAAAGCTTCTTTCTCGATTTCATATGAGGATATTTCCTTTTTCACCATAGCCCTCTATGGGCTTCCAAATATCACTTTGCCAGTTCCACAAGAACTGTCTTAGCGAAAGGCTTCTTGAGGGGAAAGCTGTAACTCTGTGAGATGATTTCACAGAACACAAAGAAGTTTCTTAGAAAGCTTCTTTCTCGTTGTTATCGGAGGATATTTCCTTTGGCCCTATAGTCTTCAATTGGATCCGAAATATCTGTTCTCAGATTCCACCGAAATAAGGCTAGCAAAGAGATCCACGAAATACAGATGTAACTCTGTGAGATGAATGAACAGAACACTAAGCAGTTTCTCCGAAAGCTTCTTTCCCGATTTCATCTGAGGATATTTCCTTTTTCACCATAGACCTCTATGGGCTTCCAAATATCACTTTGCCAATTCCACAAGAACTGTCTTAGCGAAAGGATTCTTGAGGGGAAAGCTGTAACTCTGTGAGATGATTTCACAGAACACAAAGAAGTTTCTCAGAAAGCTTCTTTCTCTTTGTTATCGGAGGATATTTCCTTTGGCCCTATAGTCTTCAAAGGGATCCGAAATATCTGTACGCAGATTCCACAGAAATAAGGTTAGGAAAGAGATCCACGAAATACAGATGTACCTCTGTGAGATGAATGAACAGAAGACTAAGTAGTTGCACAGAAAGCTTCTTTCCTGATTTCATCTGAGGATATTTCTTTTTTCACCGTACCCCTCTATGGGCTTCCAAATATCACTTTTCCAATTCCACAAGAACTGTCTTAGCGAAAGGCTTCTTGAGGGGAAAGCTGTAACTCTGTGCGATGATTTCACAGAACACAAAGAAGTTTCTCAGAAAGCTTCTTTCTCTCTGTTATCGGAGGTTATTTCCTTTGGCCCTATAGTCTTCAAAGGGATCCGAAATATCTGTTCTCAGATTCCACAGAAATAAGGCTAGCAAAGAGATCGACAAATTCTGATGTAACTCTGTGAGGGGAAGTCACACATCACAGAGCAGTTTCTCAGAAAGCTTCTTTCCAGATTTCATCTAGGATATTTGTTTTTCACCATAGCCCTCTATGGGCTTCCAAATATCACTTTGCCTATTCCAAAAGAAATGTCATAGCGAAAGGCTTTTGAGGGGAAAGCTGTAACTCTGTGAGATGATTTCACAGAACACAAAGAAGTTTCTCAGAAAGCTTCTTTCTCTTTGTTATCGGAGGATATTTCCTTTAGCCCTATAGTCTTCAAAGGGATCCGAAATATCTGTCTCAGATTCCACAGAAATAAGGCTAGCAAAGTGATCCACGAAATACAGATGTAACTCTGTGAGTGGAAGTCACACATCACAGAGCAGTTTCTCAGAAAGCTTCTTTCCAGATTTCATCTGAGGATATTTCCTTTTTCACCGTAGCCCTTTAGGGGCTTCCAAATATCACTTTGCCAATTCCACAAGAACTGTCTTAGCGAAAGGCTTCTTGAGGGGAAAGCTGTAACTCTGTGAGATGATTTCACAGAACACAAAGAAGTTTCTCAGAAGCTTCTTTCTCTTTGTTATCGGAGGATATTTCCTTTGGCCCTATAGTCTTCAAAGGGATCCGAAATATCTGTTCTCAGATTCCACAGAAATAAGGCTAGCAAAGAGATCCACGAAATACAGATGTAACTCTGTGAGTGGAAGTCAGACATCACAGAGCAGTTTCTCAGAAAGCTTCTTTCCAGATTTCATCTGAGATTATTTCCTTTTTCAGAATAGCCCTCTATGGGCTTCCAAATATCACTTTGCCAATTCCACAAGAACTGTCTTAGCGAAAGGCTTCTTGAGGGGAAAGCTGTAACTCTGTGAGATGATTTCACAGAACACAAAGAAGTTTCTCAGAAAGCTTCTTTCTCTTTGTTATCGGAGGATATTTCCTTTGGCCCTATAGTCTTCCATGGGATCCGAAATATCTGTTCTCAGTTTCCACAGAAATAAGGCTAGCAAAGAGATCCACGAAATACAGATGTAACTCTGTGAGTGGAAGTCACACATCACAGAGCAGTTTCTCAGAAAGCTTCTTCCCAGATTTCATCTGAGGATATTTCCTTTTTCACCATAGCCCTCTATGGGCTTCCAATATCACTTTGCCAATTCCACAAGAACTGTCTTAGCGAAAGGCTACATGAGGGGAAACCTGTTACTCTGTGAGATGATTTCGCAGAACACAAAGAAGTTTCTCACAAAGCTTCTTTCTCTTTGTTATCGGAGGATATTTCCTTTGGCACTATAGTCTTCAAAGGGATCCGAAATATCTGTTCTCTGACTTCACAGAGATAAGGCAAGCAAAGAGATCCACGAGATACAGATGTAACTCTGTGAGACCAATGAACAGAAGACTAAGTATTTGCTCAGAAAGCTTCTTTCCAGATTTCATCTGAGGATATTTCCTTTTTCACCGTAGCCCTATATGGGCTTCCAAATATCACTTTGCCAATTCGACAAGAACTGTCTTAGCGAAAGGCTTCTAGAGGGGAAAGCTGTAACTCTGTGGGATGATTTCACAGAACCCAAAGAAGTTTCTCAGAAAGCTTCTTTCTCTTTTTTATCGGAGGATATTTCCTTTGGCCCTATAGTCTTCAAAGGGATCCGAAATATCTGTTCTCAGATTCCACAGAAATAAGGGTAGCAAAGAGATCCACGAAATACAGATGTAACTCTGTGAGTGGAAGTCAGACGTCACAGAGCAGTTTCTCAGAAAGCTTCTTTCCAGATTTCATGTGAGGATATTTCCTTTTTCACCATAGCCCTCTATGGGCTTCCAAATATCACTTTGCCAATTCCACAAGAACTGTCTGAGCGAAAGGCTTCCTGAGTGGAAAGCTGTAACTCTGTGAGATGATTTCACAGAACACAAAGAAGTTTCTCAGAAAGCTTCTTTCTCTTTGTTATCGGAGGATAATTCCTGTGGCCCTATAGTCTTCAAAGGGATCCGAAATATCTGTTCTCAGATTCCAAAGAAATAAGTCTAGCAAAGAGATACACGAAATACTGATGTAGCTCTGTGAGTGGAAGTCACACATCACAGAGCAGTTTCTCAGAAAGCTTCTTTCCAGATTTCATCTGAGGATATTTCCTTTTTCACCATAGCCCTCTATGGGCTTCCAAATATCACTTTGCAAATTCCACAAGAACTGTCTTAGCGAAAGGCTTCCTGAGGGGAAAGCTGTAACTCTCTGAGATGATTTCACCGAACACAAAGAAGTTTCTCAGAAAGCTTCTTTCTCTTTGTTATCGGAGGATATTTCCTTTGGCCCTATAGTCTTCAAGGGGATCCGAAATATCTGTTCTCAGATTCCACAGAAATAAGGCTAGCAAAGAGATCCGCGAAATATATATATAACTCTGTGAGTGGAAGTCACACATCACATAGCAGTCTCTCAGAAAGCTTCTTTCCAGATTTCATCTGAGCATATTTCCTTTTTCACATTAGCCTTCTAAGGGCTCCCAAATATCACTTTGCCAATTCCACAAGAACTGTCTTAGCGAAAGGCTTCTTGAGGGGAAAGCTGTAACTCTGTGAGATGATTTCACGGAACACAAAGAAGTTTCTCAGAAAGCTTCTTTCTCTTTGTTATCGGAGGATATTTCCTTTGGCCCTATCGTCTTCAAAGGGATCCGAAATATCTGTTCTCAGATTCCACAGAAATAAGGCAAGCCAAGAGATCCACGAAATACAGATGTAACTCTTTGAGTGGAAGTCAAACATCACAGAGTAGTTTCTCAGAAAGCTTCTTTCCAGATTTCATCTGAGGATATTTCCTTTTTCACCATAGTCCTCTATAGGCTTCCAATACCACTTTGCCAATTCCACAAGAACTATCTTAGCGAAAGGCTTCTTGAGGGGAAAGCTGTAACTCTGTGAGATGATTTCACAGAACACAAAGAAGTTTCTCAGAAAGCTTCTTTCTATTTGTTATCGGAGGATATTTCCTTTGGCCCTATAGTCTTCAAAGGGATCTGAAATATCTGTTCTCAGATTCCACAGGAATAAGGCTAGCAAAGAGGTCCACGAAATACAGATGTAACTCTGTGAGTGGAAGTCACACATCACAGAGCAGTTTCTCAGAAAGCTTCTTTCCCGATTTCATCTGAGGATATTTCCTTTTTCACCATAGCCCTCTATGGGCTTCCAAATATCACTTTGCCAATTCCACAAGAACTGTCTTAGCGAAAGGCTTCTTGAGGGGAAAACTGTAACTCTGTGAGATGATTTCAGGGAACACAAAGAAGTTTCTCAGAAAGCTTCTTTCTCTTTGTTATCGGAGGATATTTCCTTTGGCCCTATAGTCTTCAAAGGGATCCGAAATATCTGTTCTCAGATTCCACAGAAATAAGGCAAGCAAAGAGATCCACGAAATACAGATGTAACTCTGTGAGTGGAAGTCACACATCACAGAGCAGTTTCTCATAAAGCTTCTTTCTCGATTTCATATGAGGATATTTCCTTTTTCACCATAGCCCTCTATGGGCTTCCAAATATCACTTTGCCAGTTCCACAAGAACTGTCTTAGCGAAAGGCTTCTTGAGGGGAAAGCTGTAACTCTGTGAGATGATTTCACAGAACACAAAGAAGTTTCTTAGAAAGCTTCTTTCTCGTTGTTATCGGAGGATATTTCCTTTGGCCCTATAGTCTTCAATTGGATCCGAAATATCTGTTCTCAGATTCCACCGAAATAAGGCTAGCAAAGAGATCCACGAAATACAGATGTAACTCTGTGAGATGAATGAACAGAACACTAAGCAGTTTCTCCGAAAGCTTCTTTCCCGATTTCATCTGAGGATATTTCCTTTTTCACCATAGACCTCTATGGGCTTCCAAATATCACTTTGCCAATTCCACAAGAACTGTCTTAGCGAAAGGATTCTTGAGGGGAAAGCTGTAACTCTGTGAGATGATTTCACAGAACACAAAGAAGTTTCTCAGAAAGCTTCTTTCTCTTTGTTATCGGAGGATATTTCCTTTGGCCCTATAGTCTTCAAAGGGATCCGAAATATCTGTACGCAGATTCCACAGAAATAAGGTTAGGAAAGAGATCCACGAAATACAGATGTACCTCTGTGAGATGAATGAACAGAAGACTAAGTAGTTGCACAGAAAGCTTCTTTCCTGATTTCATCTGAGGATATTTCTTTTTTCACCGTACCCCTCTATGGGATTCCAAATATCACTTTTCCAATTCCACAAGAACTGTCTTAGCGAAAGGCTTCTTGAGGGGAAAGCTGTAACTCTGTGCGATGATTTCACAGAACACAAAGAAGTTTCTCAGAAAGCTTCTTTCTCTCTGTTATCGGAGGTTATTTCCTTTGGCCCTATAGTCTTCAAAGGGATCCGAAATATCTGTTCTCAGATTCCACAGAAATAAGGCTAGCAAAGAGATCGACAAATTCTGATGTAACTCTGTGAGGGGAAGTCACACATCACAGAGCAGTTTCTCAGAAAGCTTCTTTCCAGATTTCATCTAGGATATTTGTTTTTCACCATAGCCCTCTATGGGCTTCCAAATATCACTTTGCCTATTCCAAAAGAAATGTCATAGCGAAAGGCTTTTGAGGGGAAAGCTGTAACTCTGTGAGATGATTTCACAGAACACAAAGAAGTTTCTCAGAAAGCTTCTTTCTCTTTGTTATCGGAGGATATTTCCTTTAGCCCTATAGTCTTCAAAGGGATCCGAAATATCTGTCTCAGATTCCACAGAAATAAGGCTAGCAAAGTGATCCACGAAATACAGATGTAACTCTGTGAGTGGAAGTCACACATCACAGAGCAGTTTCTCAGAAAGCTTCTTTCCAGATTTCATCTGAGGATATTTCCTTTTTCACCGTAGCCCTTTAGGGGCTTCCAAATATCACTTTGCCAATTCCACAAGAACTGTCTTAGCGAAAGGCTTCTTGAGGGGAAAGCTGTAACTCTGTGAGATGATTTCACAGAACACAAAGAAGTTTCTCAGAAGCTTCTTTCTCTTTGTTATCGGAGGATATTTCCTTTGGCCCTATAGTCTTCAAAGGGATCCGAAATATCTGTTCTCAGATTCCACAGAAATAAGGCTAGCAAAGAGATCCACGAAATACAGATGTAACTCTGTGAGTGGAAGTCAGACATCACAGAGCAGTTTCTCAGAAAGCTTCTTTCCAGATTTCATCTGAGATTATTTCCTTTTTCAGAATAGCCCTCTATGGGCTTCCAATATCACTTTGCCAATTCCACAACAACTGTCTTAGCGAAAGGCTACATGAGGGGAAACCTGTTACTCTGTGAGATGATTTCGCAGAACAAAAAGAAGTTTCTCACAAAGCTTCTTTCTCTTTGTTATCGGAGGATATTTCCTTTGGCACTATAGTCTTCAAAGGGATCCGAAATATCTGTTCTCTGACTTCACAGAGATAAGGCAAGCAAAGAGATCCACGAGATACAGATGTAACTCTGTGAGACCAATGAACAGAAGACTAAGTATTTGCTCAGAAAGCTTCTTTCCAGATTTCATCTGAGATTATTTCCTTTTTCAGAATAGCCCTCTATGGGCTTCCAAATATCACTTTGCCAATTCCACAAGAACTGTCTTAGCGAAAGGCTTCTTGAGGGGAAAGCTGTAACTCTGTGAGATGATTTCACAGAACACAAAGAAGTTTCTCAGAAAGCTTCTTTCTCTTTGTTATCGGAGGATATTTCCTTTGGCCGTATAGTCTTCAAAGGGATCCGAAATATCTGTTCTCAGATTCCACAGAAATAAGGCAAGCAAAGAGATCCACGAAATACAGATGTAACTCTGTGAGTGGAAGTCACACATCACAGAGCAGTTTCTCATAAAGCTTCTTTCTCGTTTTCATATGAGGATATTTCCTTTTTCACCATAGCCCTCTATGGGCTTCCAAATATCACTTTGCCAGTTCCACAAGAACTGTCTTAGCGAAAGGCTTCTTGAGGGGAAAGCTGTAACTCTGTGAGATGATTTCACAGAACACAAAGAAGTTTCTTAGAAAGCTTCTTTCTCGTTGTTATCGGAGGATATTTCCTTTGGCCCTATAGTCTTCAATTGGATCCGAAATATCTGTTCTCAGATTCCACCGAAATAAGGCTAGCAAAGAGATCCACGAAATACAGATGTAACTCTGTGAGATGAATGAACAGAACACTAAGCAGTTTCTCCGAAAGCTTCTTTCCCGATTTCATCTGAGGATATTTCCTTTTTCACCATAGACCTCTATGGGCTTCCAAATATCACTTTGCCAATTCCACAAGAACTGTCTTAGCGAAAGGATTCTTGAGGGGAAAGCTGTAACTCTGTGAGATGATTTCACAGAACACAAAGAAGTTTCTCAGAAAGCTTCTTTCTCTTTGTTATCGGAGGATATTTCCTTTGGCCCTATAGTCTTCAAAGGGATCCGAAATATCTGTACGCAGATTCCACAGAAATAAGGTTAGGAAAGAGATCCACGAAATACAGATGTACCTCTGTGAGATGAATGAACAGAAGACTAAGTAGTTGCCCAGAAAGCTTCTTTCCTGATTTCATCTGAGGATATTTCTTTTTTCACCGTACCCCTCTATGGGCTTCCAAATATCACTTTTCCAATTCCACAAGAACTGTCTTAGCGAAAGGCTTCTTGAGGGGAAAGCTGTAACTCTGTGCGATGATTTCACAGAACACAAAGAAGTTTCTCAGAAAGCTTCTTTCTCTCTGTTATCGGAGGTTATTTCCTTTGGCCCTATAGTCTTCAAAGGGATCCGAAATATCTGTTCTCAGATTCCACAGAAATAAGGCTAGCAAAGAGATCGACAAATTCTGATGTAACTCTGTGAGGGGAAGTCACACATCACAGAGCAGTTTCTCAGAAAGCTTCTTTCCAGATTTCATCTAGGATATTTGTTTTTCACCATAGCCCTCTATGGGCTTCAAAATATCACTTTGCCTATTCCAAAAGAAATGTCATAGCGAAAGGCTTTTGAGGGGAAAGCTGTAAGTCTGTGAGATGATTTCACAGAACACAAAGAAGTTTCTCAGAAAGCTTCTTTCTCTTTGTTATCGGAGGATATTTCCTTTAGCCCTATAGTCTTCAAAGGGATCCGAAATATCTGTCTCAGATTCCACAGAAATAAGGCTAGCAAAGTGATCCACGAAATACAGATGTAACTCTGTGAGTGGAAGTCACACATCACAGAGCAGTTTCTCAGAAAGCTTCTTTCCAGATTTCATCTGAGGATATTTCCTTTTTCACCGTAGCCCTTTAGGGGCTTCCAAATATCACTTTGCCAATTCCACAAGAACTGTCTTAGCGAAAGGCTTCTTGAGGGGAAAGCTGTAACTCTGTGAGATGATTTCACAGAACACAAAGAAGTTTCTCAGAAGCTTCTTTCTCTTTGTTATCGGAGGATATTTCCTTTGGCCCTATAGTCTTCAAAGGGATCCGAAATATCTGTTCTCAGATTCCACAGAAATAAGGCTAGCAAAGAGATCCACGAAATACAGATGTAACTCTGTGAGTGGAAGTCAGACATCACAGAGCAGTTTCTCAGAAAGCTTCTTTCCAGATTTCATCTGAGATTATTTCCTTTTTCAGAATAGCCCTCTATGGGCTTCCAAATATCACTTTGCCAATTCCACAAGAACTGTCTTAGCGAAAGGCTTCTTGAGGGGAAAGCTGTAACTCTGTGAGATGATTTCACAGAACACAAAGAAGTTTCTCAGAAAGCTTCTTTCTCTTTGTTATCGGAGGATATTTCCTTTGGCCCTATAGTCTTCCATGGGATCCGAAATATCTGTTCTCAGTTTCCACAGAAATAAGGCTAGCAAAGAGATCCACGAAATACAGATGTAACTCTGTGAGTGGAAGTCACACATCACAGAGCAGTTTCTCAGAAAGCTTCTTCCCAGATTTCATCTGAGGATATTTCCTTTTTCACCATAGCCCTCTATGGGCTTCCAATATCACTTTGCCAATTCCACAAGAACTGTCTTAGCGAAAGGCTACATGAGGGGAAACCTGTTACTCTGTGAGATGATTTCGCAGAACACAAAGAAGTTTCTCACAAAGCTTCTTTCTCTTTGTTATCGGAGGATATTTCCTTTGGCACTATAGTCTTCAAAGGGATCCGAAATATCTGTTCTCTGACTTCACAGAGATAAGGCAAGCAAAGAGATCCACGAGATACAGATGTAACTCTGTGAGACCAATGAACAGAAGACTAAGTATTTGCTCAGAAAGCTTCTTTCCAGATTTCATCTGAGGATATTTCCTTTTTCACCGTAGCCCTATATGGGCTTCCAAATATCACTTTGCCAATTCGACAAGAACTGTCTTAGCGAAAGGCTTCTAGAGGGGAAAGCTGTAACTCTGTGGGATGATTTCACAGAACCCAAAGAAGTTTCTCAGAAAGCTTCTTTCTCTTTTTTATCGGAGGATATTTCCTTTGGCCCTATAGTCTTCAAAGGGATCCGAAATATCTGTTCTCAGATTCCACAGAAATAAGGGTAGCAAAGAGATCCACGAAATACAGATGTAACTCTGTGAGTGGAAGTCAGACGTCACAGAGCAGTTTCTCAGAAAGCTTCTTTCCAGATTTCATGTGAGGATATTTCCTTTTTCACCATAGCCCTCTATGGGCTTCCAAATATCACTTTGCCAATTCCACAAGAACTGTCTGAGCGAAAGGCTTCCTGAGTGGAAAGCTGTAACTCTGTGAGATGATTTCACAGAACACAAAGAAGTTTCTCAGAAAGCTTCTTTCTCTTTGTTATCGGAGGATAATTCCTTTGGCCCTATAGTCTTCAAAGGGATCCGAAATATCTGTTCTCAGATTCCACAGAAATAAGGCTAGCAAAGAGATCCACGAAATACAGAAGTAACTCTTTGAGATGAATGAACAGAACACTAAGCAGTTTCTCCGAAAGCTTCTTTCCCGATTTCATCTGAGGATAATTCCTTTTTCACCATAGACCTCTATGGGCTTCCAAATATCACTTTGCCAATTCCACAAGAACTGTCTTAGTGAACGGCTTCTTGAGGGGTAAGCTGTAACTCTGTGAGATGATTTCTCAGAAAACAAAGAAGTTTCTCAGAAAGCTTCTTTCTCTTTGTTATCGGAGGATATTTCCTTTGACCCTATAGTCTTCAAAGGGATCCGAAATATCTGATCTCGGATTCCACAGAAATAAGGCTAGCAAAGAGATGCACGAAATACAGATGTAACTCTGTGAGTGGAAGTCACACGTCACAGAGCAGTTTCTCAGAAAGCTTCTTTCCAGATTTCATCTGAGGATATTTCCTTTTTCACCAAAGCCCTCTATGGGCTTCCAAATATCACTTTGCCAATTCCACAAGAACTGTCTTAGCGAGAGGCTTCTTGAGGGGAAAGCTGTAACTCTGTGAGATAACTTCACAGAACACAAAGAAGTTTCACAGAAAACTTCTTTCTCTTTGTTATCGGAGGATATTTCCTTTGGCCCTATAGTCTTCAAAGGGATCCGAAATATCTGTTCTCAGATTTCACAGAAATAAGGCTTGCAAAGAGATCCACGAAATACAGATGTAACTCTGTGAGATGAACAAACAGAACACTAAGCGGTTTCTCCGAAAGCTTCTTTCCCGATTTCATGTGAGGATATTTCCTTTTTCACCATAGCCCTCTATGGGCTTCCAAATATCACTTTGCCAATTCCACAAGAACTGTCTTAGCGAAAGGCTTCTTGAGGGGAAAGCTGTAACTCTGTGAGATGATTTCACAGAACACAAAGAAGTTTCTCAGAAAGCTTCTTTCTCTTTGTTATCGGAGGATATTTCCTTTGGCCCTATAGTCTTCAAAGGGATCCGAAATATCTGTTCTCAGATTCCACATAAATAAGGAAAGCAAAGAGATCCACGAAATAGAGATGTAACTCTGTGAGTGGAAGTCACACATCACAGAGCAGTTTCTCAGAATGCTTCTTTCCAGATTTCATCTGAGGATATTTCCTTTTTCACCATAGCCCTCTATGGGCTTCCAAATATCACTTTGCCAATTCCACAAGAACTGTCTTAGCGAAAGGCTTCTTGAGGGGAAAGCTGTAACTCTGTGAGATGATTTCACGGAACACAAAGAAGTTTCTCAGAAAGCTTCTTTCTCTTTGTTATCGGAGGATATTTCTTTGTCCCTATAGTCTTCAAAGGGATCCGAAATATCTGTTCTCAGATTCCACAGAAATAAGGCTAGCAAAGAGATCCACGAAATACAGATGTAACTCTGTGAGTGGAAGTCAGACATCGCAGAGCAGTTTCTCAGAAAGCTTCTTTCCAGATTTCATCTGAGGATATTTCCTTTTTCAGAATAGTCCTCTATGGGCTTCCAAATATCACTTTGCCTATTCCACAAGAACTGTCTTAGCGAAAGGCTTCCTGAGTGGAAAGCTGTAACTCTGTGAGATGATTTCACAGAACACAAAGAAGTTTCTCAGAAAGCTTCTTTCTCTTTGTTATCAGAGGATATTTCCTTCGGCCCTATAGTCTTCAAAGGGATCCGAAATATCTCTTCTCAGATTCCACAGAAATAAGGCTAGCAAAGAGATCCACGAAACACAGATGTAACTCTGTGAGTGGGAGTCACATATCACAGAGCAGTTTCTCAGAAAGCTTCTTTCCAGATTTCATCTGAGGATATTTCCTTTTTCACCATAGCCCTCTATGGGCTTCCAAAGATCACTTTGCCAATTCCACAAGAACTGTCTTAGCGAAAGGCTTCTTGAGGGGAAAGCTGTAACTCCGTGAGATGATTTCACAGAACACAAAGGAGTTTCTCAGAAAGCTTCTTTCTCTTTGTTATCGGAGGATATTTCCTTTGGCCCTATAGTCTTCAAGGGGATCCGAAATATCTGTTCTCAGATTCCACAGAAATAAGGCTAGCAAAGAGATCCACGAAACAGATGTAACTCTGTGAGTGGAAGTCACACATCACAGAGCAGTTTCTCAGAAAGCTTCTTTCCAGATTTCATCTGAGGATATTTCCTTTTTCACCATATCCCTCTATGGGCTTCCAAATATCACTTTGCAAATTCCACAAGAACTGTCTTAGCGAAAGGCTTCCTGAGGGGAAAGCTGTAACTCTCTGAGATGATTTCACCGAACACAAAGAAGTTTCTCAGAAAGCTTCTTTCTCTTTGTTATCGGAGGATATTTCCTTTGGCCCTATAGTCTTCAAGGGGATCCGAAATATCTGTTCTCAGATTCCACAGAAATAAGGCTAGCAAAGAGATCCGCGAAATATATATATAACTCTGTGAGTGGAAGTCACACATCACATAGCAGTCTCTCAGAAAGCTTCTTTCCAGATTTCATCTGAGCATATTTCCTTTTTCACATTAGCCTTCTAAGGGCTCCCAAATATCACTTTGCCAATTCCACAAGAACTGTCTTAGCGAAAGGCTTCTTGAGGGGAAAGCTGTAACTCTGTGAGATGATTTCACGGAACACAAAGAAGTTTCTCAGAAAGCTTCTTTCTCTTTGTTATCGGAGGATATTTCCTTTGGCCCTATCGTCTTCAAAGGGATCCGAAATATCTGTTCTCAGATTCCACAGAAATAAGGCAAGCCAAGAGATCCACGAAATACAGATGTAACTCTTTGAGTGGAAGTCACACATCACAGAGTAGTTTCTCAGAAAGCTTCTTTCCAGATTTCGTCTGAGGATATTTCCTTTTTCACCATAGTCCTCTATAGGCTTCCAATACCACTTTGCCAATTCCACAAGAACTATCTTAGCGAAAGGCTTCTTGAGGGGAAAGCTGTAACTCTGTGAGATGATTTCACAGAACACAAAGAAGTTTCTCAGAAAGCTTCTTTCTATTTGTTATCGGAGGATATTTCCTTTGGCCCTATAGTCTTCAAAGGGATCTGAAATATCTGTTCTCAGATTCCACAGGAATAAGGCTTGCAAAGAGATCCACGAAATACAGATGTAACTCTGTGAGTGGAAGTCACACATCACAGAGCAGTTTCTCAGAAAGCTTCTTTCCCGATTTCATCTGAGGATATTTCCTTTTTCACCATAGCCCTCTATGGGCTTCCAAATATCACTTTGCCAATTCCACAAGAACTGTCTTAGCGAAAGGCTTCTTAAGGCGAAAACTGTAACTCTGTGGGATGATTTCAGGGAACACAAAGAAGTTTCTCAGAAAGCTTCTTTCTCTTTGTTATCGGAGGATATTTCCTTTGGCCCTATAGTCTTCAAAGGGATCCGAAATATCTGTTCTCAGATTCCACAGAAATAAGGCAAGCAAAGAGATCCACGAAATACAGATGTAACTCTGTGAGTGGAAGTCACACATCACAGAGCAGTTTCTCATAAAGCTTCTTTCTCGATTTCATATGAGGATATTTCCTTTTTCACCATAGCCCTCTATGGGCTTCCAAATATCACTTTGCCAGTTCCACAAGAACTGTCTTAGCGAAAGGCTTCTTGAGGGGAAAGCTGTAACTCTGTGAGATGATTTCACAGAACACAAAGAAGTTTCTTAGAAAGCTTCTTTCTCGTTGTTATCGGAGGATATTTCCTTTGGCCCTATAGTCTTCAATTGGATCCGAAATATCTGTTCTCAGATTCCACCGAAATAAGGCTAGCAAAGAGATCCACGAAATACAGATGTAACTCTGTGAGATGAATGAACAGAACACTAAGCAGTTTCTCCGAAAGCTTCTTTCCCGATTTCATCTGAGGATATTTCCTTTTTCACCATAGACCTCTATGGGCTTCCAAATATCACTTTGCCAATTCCACAAGAACTGTCTTAGCGAAAGGATTCTTGAGGGGAAAGCTGTAACTCTGTGAGATGATTTCACAGAACACAAAGAAGTTTCTCAGAAAGCTTCTTTCTCTTTGTTATCGGAGGATATTTCCTTTGGCCCTATAGTCTTCAAAGGGATCCGAAATATCTGTACGCAGATTCCACAGAAATAAGGTTAGGAAAGAGATCCACGAAATACAGATGTACCTCTGTGAGATGAATGAACAGAAGACTAAGTAGTTGCACAGAAAGCTTCTTTCCTGATTTCATCTGAGGATATTTCTTTTTTCACCGTACCCCTCTATGGGCTTCCAAATATCACTTTTCCAATTCCACAAGAACTGTCTTAGCGAAAGGCTTCTTGAGGGGAAAGCTGTAACTCTGTGCGATGATTTCACAGAACACAAAGAAGTTTCTCAGAAAGCTTCTTTCTCTCTGTTATCGGAGGATATTTCCTTTGGCCCTATAGTCTTCAAAGGGATCCGAAATATCTGTTCTCAGATTCCACAGAAATAAGGCTAGCAAAGAGATCGACAAATTCTGATGTAACTCTGTGAGGGGAAGTCACACATCACAGAGCAGTTTCTCAGAAAGCTTCTTTCCAGATTTCATCTAGGATATTTGTTTTTCACCATAGCCCTCTATGGGCTTCCAAATATCACTTTGCCTATTCCAAAAGAAATGTCATAGCGAAAGGCTTTTGAGGGGAAAGCTGTAACTCTGTGAGATGATTTCACAGAACACAAAGAAGTTTCTCAGAAAGCTTCTTTCTCTTTGTTATCGGAGGATATTTCCTTTAGCCCTATAGTCTTCAAAGGGATCCGAAATATCTGTCTCAGATTCCACAGAAATAAGGCTAGCAAAGTGATCCACGAAATACAGATGTAACTCTGTGAGTGGAAGTCACACATCACAGAGCAGTTTCTCAGAAAGCTTCTTTCCAGATTTCATCTGAGGATATTTCCTTTTTCACCGTAGCCCTTTAGGGGCTTCCAAATATCACTTTGCCAATTCCACAAGAACTGTCTTAGCGAAAGGCTTCTTGAGGGGAAAGCTGTAACTCTGTGAGATCATTTCACAGAACACAAAGAAGTTTCTCAGAAGCTTTTTTCTCTTTGTTATCGGAGGATATTTCCTTTGGCCCTATAGTCTTCAAAGGGATCCGAAATATCTGTTCTCAGATTCCACAGAAATAAGGCTAGCAAAGAGATCCACGAAATACAGATGTAACTCTGTGAGTGGAAGTCAGACATCACAGAGCAGTTTCTCAGAAAGCTTCTTTCCAGATTTCATCTGAGATTATTTCCTTTTTCAGAATAGCCCTCTATGGGCTTCCAAATATCACTTTGCCAAGTCCACAAGAACTGTCTTAGCGAAAGGCTTCTTGAGGGGAAAGCTGTAACTCTGTGAGATGATTTCACAGAACACAAAGAAGTTTCTCAGAAAGCTTCTTTCTCTTTGTTATCGGAGGATATTTCCTTTGGCCCTATAGTCTTCAAAGGGATCCGAAATATCTGTTCTCAGATTCCACAGAAATAAGGCTAGCAAAGAGATCCACGAAATACAGATGTAACTCTGTGAGTGGAAGTCACGCATCACAGAGCAGTTTCTCAGAAAGCTTCTTTCCAGATTTCATCTGAGGATATTTCCCCTTTCACCATAGCCCTCTATGGGCTTCCAATTATCACTTTGCCAAGTCCACAAGAACTGTCTTAGCGAAAGGCTTCTTGAGGGGAAAGCTGTAATTCTGTGAGATGATTTCACAGAACACAAAGAAGTTTCTCAGAAGGCTTCTTTCTCTTTGTTATTGGAGGATATTTCCTTT
Organism: Macaca mulatta; assembly: GCF_049350105.2. Lineage (NCBI taxonomy): Eukaryota > Metazoa > Chordata > Mammalia > Primates > Cercopithecidae > Macaca > Macaca mulatta. The sequence continues at coordinate 46,895,809 of NC_133413.1, forward strand.
GGCCCTATAGTCTTCAAGGGGATCCGAAATATCTGATCTCATATTCCACAGAAATAAGGCTAGCAAGGAGATCCACGAAATACAGATGTAACTCTGTGAGTGGAAGTCACACATCACAGAGCAATTTCTCAGAAAGCTTCTTTCCAGATTTCATCTGAGGATATTTCCTTTTTCACCATAGCCCTCTAAGGGCTTCCAAATATCACTTTGCCAATTCCACAAGAACTGTCTTAGCGAAAGGCTTCTTGAGGGGAAAGCTGTAACTCTGTGAGATGATTTCACCGAACACAAAGAAGTTTCTCAGAAAGCTTCTTTCTCGTTGTTATCGGAGGACATTTCCTTTGGCCCTATAGTCTTCAAAGGGATCCGAAATATCTGTTCTCAGATTCCACAGAAATAAGGCTAGCAAAGAGATCCACGAAATACAGATGTAACTCTGTGAGATGGATGAACAGAACACTAAGCAGTTTCTCCGAAAGCTTCTTTCCCGATTTCATCTGAGGATAATTCCTTTTTCACCATAGACCTCTATGGGCTTCCAAATATCACTTTGCCAATTCCACAAGAACTGTCTTAGTGAACGGCTTCTTGAGGGGTAAGCTGTAACTCTGTGAGATGATTTCTCAGAAAACAAAGAAGTTTCTCAGAAAGCTTCTTTCTCTTTGTTATCGGAGGATATTTCCTTTGACCCTATAGTCTTCAAAGGGATCCGAAATATCTGATCTCGGATTCCACAGAAATAAGGCTAGCAAAGAGATGCACGAAATACAGATGTAACTCTGTGAGTGGAAGTCACACGTCACAGAGCAGTTTCTCAGAAAGCTTCTTTCCAGATTTCACCTGAGGATATTTCCTTTTTCACCAAAGCCCTCTATGGGCTTCCAAATATCACTTTGCCAATTCCACAAGAACTGTCTTAGCGAGAGGCTTCTTGAGGGGAAAGCTGTAACTCTGTGAGATAACTTCACAGAACACAAAGAAGTTTCACAGAAAACTTCTTTCCCTTTGTTATCGGAGGATATTTCCTTTGGCCCTATAGTCTTCAAAGGGATCCGAAATATCTGTTCTCAGATTTCACAGAAATAAGGCTTGCACAGAGATCCACGAAATACAGATGTAACTCTGTGAGATGAACAAACAGAACACTAAGCGGTTTCTCCGAAAGCTTCTTTCCCGATTTCATGTGAGGATATTTCCTTTTTCACCATAGCCCTCTATGGGCTTCCAAATATCACTTTGCCAATTCCACAAGAACTGTCTTAGCGAAAGGCTTCTTGAGGGGAAAGCTGTAACTCTGTGAGATGATTTCACAGAACACAAAGAAGTTTCTCAGAAAGCTTCTTTCTCTTTGTTATCGGAGGATATTTCCTTTGGCCCTATAGTCTTCAAAGGGATCCGAAATATCTGTTCTCAGATTCCACATAAATAAGGCAAGCAAAGAGATCCACGAAATAGAGATGTAACTCTGTGAGTGGAAGTCACACATCACAGAGCAGTTTCTCAGAATGCTTCTTTCCAGATTTCATCTGAGGATATTTCCTTTTTCACCATAGCCCTCTATGGGCTTCCAAATATCACTTTGCCAATTCCACAAGAACTGTCTTAGCGAAAGGCTTCTTGAGGGGAAAGCTGTAACTCTGTGAGATGATTTCACGGAACACAAAGAAGTTTCTCAGAAAGCTTCTTTCTCTTTGTTATCGGAGGATATTTCCTTTGTCCCTATAGTCTTCAAAGGGATCCGAAATATCTGTTCTCAGATTCCACAGAAATAAGGCTAGCAAAGAGATCCACGAAATACAGATGTAACTCTGTGAGTGGAAGTCAGACATCGCAGAGCAGTTTCTCAGAAAGCTTCTTTCCAGATTTCATCTGAGGATATTTCCTTTTTCAGAATAGCCCTCTATGGGCTTCCAAATATCACTTTGCCTATTCCACAAGAACTGTCTTAGCGAAAGGCTTCCTGAGTGGAAAGCTGTAACTCTGTGAGATGATTTCACAGAACACAAAGAAGTTTCTCAGAAAGCTTCTTTCTCTTTGTTATCAGAGGATATTTCCTTCGGCCCTATAGTCTTCAAAGGGATCCGAAATATCTCTTCTCAGATTCCACAGAAATAAGGCTAGCAAAGAGATCCACGAAATACAGATGTAACTCTGTGAGTGGGAGTCACATATCACAGAGCAGTTTCTCAGAAAGCTTCTTTCCAGATTTCATCTGAGGATATTTCCTTTTTCACCATAGCCCTCTATGGGCTTCCAAAGATCACTTTGCCAATTCCACAAGAACTGTCTTAGCGAAAGGCTTCTTGAGGGGAAAGCTGTAACTCCGTGAGATGATTTCACAGAACACAAAGGAGTTTCTCAGAAAGCTTCTTTCTCTTTGTTATCGGAGGATATTTCCTTTGGCCCTATAGTCTTCAAGGGGATCCGAAATATCTGTTCTCAGATTCCACAGAAATAAGGCTAGCAAAGAGATCCACGAAATACAGATGTAACTCTGTGAGTGGAAGTCACACATCACAGAGCAGTTTCTCAGAAAGCTTCTTTCCAGATTTCATCTGAGGATATTTCCTTTTTCACCATATCCCTCTAAGGGCTTCCAAATATCACTTTGCCAATTCCACAAGAACTGTCTTAGCGAGAGGCTTCTTGAGGGGAAAGCTGTAACTCTGTGAGATAACTTCACAGAACACAAAGAAGTTTCACAGAAAGCTTCTTTCTCTTTGTTATCGGAGGATATATCCTTTGGCCCTATAGTCTTCAAAGGGATCCGAAATATCTGTTCTCAGATTTCACAGAAATAAGGCTTGCAAAGAGATCCACGAAATACAGATGTAACTCTGTGAGATGAACGAACAGAACACTAAGCGGTTTCTCCGAAAGCTTCTTTCCCGATTTCATGTGAGGATATTTCCTTTTTCAACATAGACCTCTATGGGCTTCCAAATATCACTTTGCCAATTCCACAAGAACTGTCTTAGCGAAAGGTTTCTTGAGGGGAAAGCTGTAACTCTGTGAGATGATTTCACAGAACACAAAGAAGTTTCTCAGAAAGCTTCTTTCTCTTTGTTATCGGAGGATATTTCCTTTGGCCCTATAGTCTTCAAAGGGATCCGAAATATCTGTTCTCAGATTCCACAGAAACAAGGCTAGCAAAGAGATCCACGAAATACAGATGTAACTCTGTGAGTGGAAGTCACGCATCACAGAGCAGTTTCTAAGAAAGCTTCTTTCCAGATTTCATCTGAGGATATTTCCCCTTTCACCATAGCCCTCTATGGGTTTCCAATTATCACTTTGCCAATTCCACAAGAACTGTCTTAGCGAAAGGCTTCTTGAGGGGAAAGCTGTAACTCTGTGAGATGATTTCACAGAACACAAAGAAGTTTCTCAGAAAGCTTCTTTCTCTTTGTTATCGGAGGATATTTCCTTTGGCCCTATAGTCTTCAAAGGGATCCGAAATATCTGTTCTCAGATTCCACATAAATAAGGCTAGCAAAGAGATCCACGAAATACAGATGTAACTCTGTGAGTGGAAGTCACAAATCACAGAGCAGTTTCTCAGAATGCTTCTTTCCAGATTTCATCTGAGGATATTTCCTTTTTCACCATAGCCCTCTATGGGCTTCCAAATATCACTTTGCCAATTCCACAAGAACTGTCTTAGCGAAAGGCTTCTTGAGGGGAAAGCTGTAACTCTGTGAGATGATATCACAGAACACAAAGAAGTTTCTCAGAAAGCTTCTTTCTCATTGTTATCGGAGGATATTTCCTTTGGCCCTATAGTCTTCAAAGGGATCCGAAATATCTGTTCTCAGATTCCACAGAAATAAGGCTAGCAAAGAGATCCACGAAATACAGATGTAACTCTGTGAGTGGAAGTCAGACATCGCAGAGCAGTTTCTCAGAAAGCTTCTTTCCAGATTTCATCTGAGGATATTTCCTTTTTCAGAATAGCCCTCTATGGGCTTCCAAATATCACTTTGCCAATTCCACAAGAACTGTCTTAGCGAAAGGCTTCCTGAGTGGAAAGCTGTACCTCTGTGAGATGATTTCACAGAACACAAAGAAGTTTCTCAGAAAGCTTCTTTCTCTTTGTTATCAGAGGATATTTCCTTCGGCCCTATAGTCTTCAAAGGGATCCGAAATATCTCTTCTCAGATTCCACAGAAATAAGGCTAGCAAAGAGATCCACGAAATACAGATGTAACTCTGTGAGTGGAAGTCACATATCACAGAGCAGTTTCTCAGAAAGCTTCTTTCCAGATTTCATCTGAGGATATTTCCTTTTTCACCATAGCCCTCTATGGGCTTCCAAATATCACTTTGCCAATTCCACAAGAACTGTCTTAGCGAAAGGCTTCTTGAGGGGAAAGCTGTAACTCTGTGAGATGATTTCCGAGAACACAAAGAAGTTTCTCAGAAAGCTTCTTTCTCTTTGTTATCGGAGGATATTTCCTTTGGCCCTATAGTCTTCAAAGGGATCCGAAATATCTGTTCTCAGATTCCACAGAAATAAGGCTTGCAAAGAGATCCACGTAATACAGATATAACTCTGTGAGATGAACGAACAGAACACTAAGCGGTTTCTCCGAAAGCTTCTTTCCCGATTTCATGTGAGGATATTTCCTTTTTCACCATAGCCCTCTATGGGCTTCCAAATATCACTTTGCCAATTCCACAAGAACTGTCTTAGCGAAAGGCTTCTTGAGGGGAAAGCTGTAACTCTGTGAGATGATTTCACAGAACACAAAGAAGTTTCTCAGAAAGCTTCTTTCTCTTTGTTATCGGAGGATATTTCCTTTGGCCTATAGTCTTCAAAGGGATCCGAAATATCTGATCTCAGATTCCACAGAAATAAGGCTAGCAAAGAGATCCACGAAATACAGATGTAACTCTGTGAGTGGAAGTCACACATCACAGAGCAGTTTCTCAGAAAGCTTCTTTCCAGATTTCATCTGAGGATATTTCCTTTTTCACCATATCCCTCTATGGGCTTCCAATTATCACTTTGCCAATTCCACAAGAACTGTCTTAGCGAGAGGCTGCTTGAGGGGAAAGCTGTAACTCTGTGAGATAACTTCACAGAACACAAAGAAGTTTCACAGAAAGCTTCTTTCTCTTTGTTATCGGATTATATTTCCTTTGGCCCTATAGTCTTCAAAGGGATCCGAAATATCTGTTCTCAGATTTCACAGAAATAAGGCTTGCAAAGAGATCCACGAAATACAGATGTAACTCTGTGAGATGAACGAACAGAACACTAAGCGGTTTCTCCGAAAGCTTCTTTCCCGATTTCATCTGAGGATATTTCCTTTTTCTCCATAGCCCTCTATGGGCTTCCAAATATCACTTTGCCAATTCCACAAGAACTGTCTTAGCGAAAGGCTTCTTGAGGGGAAAGCTGTAACTCTGTGAGATGATTTCACAGAACACACAGAAGTTTCTCAGAAAGCTTCTTTCTCTTTGTTATCGGAGGATATTTCCTTTGGCCCTATAGTCTTCAAAGGTATCCGAAATATATGTTCTCAGATTCCACAGAATTAAGGCTAGCAAAGAGATCCACGAAATACAGATGTAACTCTGTGAGTGGAAGTCACACATCACAGAGCAGTTTCTCAGAAAGCTTCTTTCCAGATTTCATCTGAGGATATTTCCTTTTTCACGATAACCCTCTATGGGCTTCCAAATATCACTTTGCCAATTCCACAAGAACTGTCTTAGCGAAAGGCTTCTTGAGGGGAAACCTGTAACTCTGTGAGATGATTTCACAGAACACAAAGAAGTTTCTCAGAAAGCTTCTTTCTCTTTGTTATCGGAGGATATTTCCTTTGGCCCTATAGTCTTCAAAGGGATCCGAAATATCTGTTCTCAGATTCCACAGAAATGAGGCTAGCAAAGAGACCCACGAAATACAGATGTAACTCTGTGAGTGGAAGTCACACATCACAGAGCAGTTTCTCAGAAAGCTTCTTTCCAGATTTCATCTGAGGATATTTCCTTTTTCACCATAGCCCTCTATGGGCTTCCAAATATCACTTTGCCAATTCCACAAGAACTGTCTTAGCGAAAGGCTTCTTGAGGGGAAAGCTGTAACTCTGTGAGATGATTTCACAGAACACAAAGAAGTTTCTCAGAAAGCTTCTTTCTCTTTGTTATCGGAGGATATTTCCTTTGGCCCTATAGTCTTCAAAGGGATCCGAAATATCTGTTCTCAGATTCCACAGAAATAAGGCTAGCAAAGAGATGCACGAAATACAGATGTAACTCTGTGAGTGGAAGTCAGACATCGCAGAGCAGTTTCTCAGAAAGCTTCTTTCCAGATTTCATCTGAGGATATTTCCTTTTTCAGAATAGCCCTCTATGGGCTTCCAAATATCACTTTGCCAATTCCACAAGAACTGTCTTAGCGAAAGGCTTCCTGAGTGGAAAGCTGTACCTCTGTGAGATGATTTCACAGAACACAAAGAAGTTTCTCAGAAAGCTTCTTTCTCTTTGTTATCAGAGGATATTTCCTTCGGCCCTATAGTCTTCAAAGGGATCCGAAATATCTCTTCTCAGATTCCACAGAAATAAGGCTAGCAAAGAGATCCACGAAATACAGATGTAACTCTGTGAGTGGAAGTCACATATCACAGAGCAGTTTCTCAGAAAGCTTCTTTCCAGATTTCATCTGAGGATATTTCCTTTTTCACCATATCCCTCTATGGGCTTCCAAATATCACTTTGCCAATTCCACAAGAACTGTCTTAGCGAGAGGCTTCTTGAGGGGAAAGCTGTAACTCTGTGAGATAACATCACAGAATACAAAGAAGTTTCACAGAAAGCTTCTTTCTCTTTGTTATCGGAGGATATTTCCTTTGGACCTATAGTCTTCAAAGGGATCCTGAATATCTGTTCTCAGATTTCACAGAAATAAGGCTTACAAAGAGATCCACGAAATACAGAAGTAACTCTGTGAGATGAACGAACGGAACACTAAGCGGTTTCTCCGAAAGCTTCTTTCCCGATTTCATGTGAGGATATTTCCTTTTTCACCATAGCCCTCTAAGGGCTCCAAATATCACTTTGCCAATTTCTCAAGAACTGTCTTAGCGAAAGGCTTCTTGAGGGGAAAGCTGTAACTCTGTGAGATGATTTCACAGAACACAAAGATGTTTCTCAGAAAGCTTCTTTCTCTTTGTTATCGGAGGATATTTCCTTTGGCCCTATAGTCTTCAAAGGGATCCGAAATATCTGTTCTCAGATTCCACATAAATAAGGCTAGCAAAGAGATCCACGAAATACAGATGTAACTCTGTGAGTGGAAGTCACACATCACAGAGCAGTTTCTCAGAATGCTTCTTTCCAGATTTCATCTGAGGATATTTCCTTTTTCACCATAGCCCTCTATGGGCTTCCAAATATCACTTTGCCAATTCCACAAGAACTGTCTTAGCGAAAGGCTTCTTGAGGGGAAAGCTGTAACTCTGTGAGATGATTTCCGAGAACACAAAGAAGTTTCTCAGAAAGCTTCTTTCTCTTTGTTATCGGAGGATATTTCCTTTGGCCCTATAGTCTTCAAAGGGATCCGAAATATCTGTTCTCAGATTCCACAGAAATAAGGCTTGCAAAGAGATCCACGTAATACAGATGTAACTCTGTGAGATGAACGAACAGAACACTAAGCGGTTTCTCCGAAAGCTTCTTTCCCGATTTCATGTGAGGATATTTCCTTTTTCACCATAGCCCTCTATGGGCTTCCAAATATCACTTTGCCAATTCCACAAGAACTGTCTTAGCGAAAGGCTTCTTGAGGGGAAAGCTGTAACTCTGTGAGATGATTTCACAGAACACAAAGAAGTTTCTCAGAAAGCTTCTTTCTCTTTGTTATCGGAGGATATTTCCTTTGGCCTATAGTCTTCAAAGGGATCCGAAATATCTGATCTCAGATTCCACAGAAATAAGGCTAGCAAAGAGATCCACGACATACAGATGTAATTCTGTGAGTGGAAGTCACACATCACAGAGCAGTTTCTCAGAAAGCTTCTTTCCAGATTTCATCTGAGGATATTTCCTTTTTCACCATAGCCCTCTATGGGCTTCCAATTATCACTTTGCCAATTCCACAAGAACTGTCTTAGCGAGAGGCTGCTTGAGGGGAAAGCTGTAACTCTGTGAGATAACTTCACAGAACACAAAGAAGTTTCACAGAAAGCTTCTTTCTCTTTGTTATCGGATTATATTTCCTTTGGCCCTATAGTCTTCAAAGGGATCCGAAATATCTGTTCTCAGATTTCACAGAAATAAGGCTTGCAAAGAGATCCACGAAATACAGATGTAACTCTGTGAGGTGAACGAACAGAACACTAAGCGGTTTGTCCGAAAGCTTCTTTCCCGATTTCATCTGAGGATATTTCCTTTTTCTCCATAGCCCTCTATGGGCTTCCAAATATCACTTTGCCAATTCCACAAGAACTGTCTTAGCGAAAGGCTTCTTGAGGGGAAAGCTGTAACTCTGTGAGATGATTTCACAGAACACAAAGAAGTTTCTCAGAAAGCTTCTTTCTCTTTGTTATCGGAGGATATTTCCTTTGGCCCTATAGTCTTCAAAGGTATCCGAAATATATGTTCTCAGATTCCACAGAATTAAGGCTAGCAAAGAGATCCACGAAATACAGATGTAATTCTGTGAGTGGAAGTCACACATCACAGAGCAGTTTCTCAGAAAGCTTCTTTCCAGATTTCATCTGAGGATATTTCCTTTTTCACCATAGACCTCTATGGGCTTCCAAATATCACTTTGCCAATTCCACAAGAACTGTCTTAGCGAAAGGCTTCTTGAGGGGAAACCTGTAACTCTGTGAGATGATTTCACAGAACACAAAGAAGTTTCTCAGAAAGCTTCTTTCTCTTTGTTATCGGAGGATATTTCCTTTGGCCCTATAGTCTTCAAAGGGATCCGAAATATCTGTTCTCAGATTCCACAGAAATGAGGCTAGCAAAGAGACCCACGAAATACAGATGTAACTCTGTGAGTGGAAGTCACACATCACAGAGCAGTTTCTCAGAAAGCTTCTTTCCAGATTTCATCTGAGGATATTTCCTTTTTCACCATAGCCCTCTATGGGCTTCCAAATATCACTTTGCCAATTCCAGAAGAACTGTCTTAGCGAAAGGCTTCTTGAGGGGAAAGCTGTAACTCTGTGAGATAATTTCACAGAACACAAAGAAGTTTCTCAGAAAGCTTCTTTCTCTTTGTTATCGGAGGATATTTCCTTTGGCCCTATAGTCTTCAAAGGGATCCGAAATATCTGTTCTCAGATTCCACAGAAATAAGACTAGCAAAGAGATCGACGAAATACAGATGTAACTCTGTGAGTGGAAGTCAGACATCGCAGAGGAGTTTCTCAGAAAGCTTTTTTCCAGATTTCATCTGAGGATATTTCCTTTTTCAGAATAGCCCTCTATGGGCTTCCAAATATCACTTTGCCAATTCCACAAGAACTGTCTTAGCGAAAGGCTTCCTGAGTGGAAAGCTGTAACTCTGTGAGATGATGTCACAGAACACAAAGAAGTTTCTCAGAAAGCTTCTTTCTCTTTGTTATCGGAGTTTATTTCCTTTGGCCCTATAGTCTTCAAGGGGATCCGAAATATCTGTTCTCAGATTCCACAGAAATAAGGCTTGCAAAGAGATCCACGTAATACAGATGTAACTCTGTGAGATGAACGAACAGAACACTAAGGGGTTTCTCCGAAAGCTTCTTTCCCGATTTCATGTGAGGATATTTCCTTTTTCACCATAGCCCTCTATGGGCTTCCAAATATCACTTTGCCAATTCCACAAGAACTGTCTTAGCGAAAGGCTTCTTGAGGGGAAAGCTGTAACTCTGTGAGATGATTTCACAGAACACAAAGAAGTTTCTCAGAAAGCTTCTTTCTCTTTGTTATGGGAGGATATTTCCTTTGGCCTATAGTCTTCAAAGGGATCCGAAATATCTGATCTCAGATTCCACAGAAATAAGGCTAGCAAAGAGATCCACGAAATACAGATGTAACTCTGTGAGTGGAAGTCACACATCACAGAGCAGTTTCTCAGAAAGCTTCTTTCTAGATTTCATCTGAGGATATTTCCTTTTTCACCATATCCCTCTATGGGCTTCCAAATATCACTTTGCCAATTCCACAAGAACTGTCTTAGCTAGAGGCTTCTTGAGGGGAAAGCTGTAACTCTGTGAGATAACTTCACAGAACACAAAGAAGTTTCACAGAAAGCTTCTTTCTCTTTGTTATCGGATTATATTTCCTTTGGCCCTATAGTCTTCAAAGGGATCCGAAATATCTGTTCTCAGATTTCACAGAAATAAGGCTTGCAAAGAGATCCACGAAATACAGATGTAACTCTGTGAGATGAACGAACAGAATACTAAGCGGTTTCTCCGAAAGCTTCTTTCCCGATTTCATCTGAGGATATTTCCTTTTTCTCCATAGCCCTCTATGGGCTTCCAAATATCACTTTGCCAATTCCACAAGAACTGTCTTAGCGAAAGGCTTCTTGAGGGGAAAGCTGTAACTCTGTGAGATGATTTCACAGAACACAAAGAAGTTTCTCAGAAAGCTTGTTTCTCTTTGTTATCGGAGGATATTTCCTTTGGCCCTATAGTCTTCAAAGGTATCCGAAATATCTGTTCTCAGATTCCACAGAATTAAGGCTAGCAAAGAGATCCACGAAATACAGATGTAACTCTGTGAGTGGAAGTCACACATCACAGAGCAGTTTCTCAGAAAGCTTCTTTCCAGATTTCATCTGAGGATAATTCCTTTTTCACGATAGCCCTCTATGGGCTTCCAAATATCACTTTGCCAATTCCACAAGAACTGTCTTAGCGAAAGGATTCCGGAGTGGAAAGCTGTAACTCTGTGAGATGATTTCACAGAACACAAAGAAGTTTCTCAGAAAGCTTCTTTCTCTTTGTTATCAGAGGATATTTCCTTCGGCCCTATAGTCTTCAAAGGGATCCGAAATATCTCTTCTCAGATTCCACAGAAATAAGGCTAGCAAAGAGATCCACGAAATACAGATGTAACTCTGTGAGTGGAAGTCACACATCACAGAGCAGTTTCTCAGAAAGCTTCTTTCCAGATTTCATCTGAGGATATTTCCTTTTTCACCATATCCCTCTATGGGCTTCCAAAGATCACTTTGCCAATTCCACAAGAACTGTCTTAGTGAGAGGCTTCTTGAGGGGAAAGCTGTAACTCTGTGAGATAACTTCACAGAACACAAAGAAGTTTCACAGAAAGCTTCTTTCTCTTTGTTATCGGAGGATATTTCCTTTGGCCCTATTGTCTTCAAAGGGATCCGAAATATCTGCTCTCAGATTTCACAGAAATAAAGCTTGCGAAGAGATCCACGAAATACAGATGTAACTCTGTGAGATGAACGAACAGAACACTAAGCGGTTTCTCCGAAAGCTTCTTTCCCGATTTCATGTGAGGATATTTCCTTTTTCACCATAGCCCTCTAAGGGCTTCCAAATATCACTTTGCCAATTTCTCAAGAACTGTCTTAGCGAAAGGCTTCTTGAGGGGAAAGCTGTAACTCTGTGAGATGATTTCACAGAACACAAAGAAGTTTCTCAGAAAGCTTCTTTCTCTTTGTTATCGGAGGATATTTCCTTTGGCCCTATAGTCTTCAAAGGGATCCGAAATATCTGTTCTCAGATTCCACAGAAATAAGGCTAGCAAAGAGATCCACGAAATAAAGATGTAACTCTGTGAGTGGAAGTCAGACATCGCAGAGCAGTTTCACAGAAAGCTTCTTTCCAGATTTCATCTGAGGATATTTCCTTTTTCAGAATAGCCCTCCATGGGCTTCCAAATATCACTTTGCCAATTCCACAAGAACTGTCTTAGCGAAAGGCTTCCTGAGTGGAAAGCTGTAACTCTGTGAGATGATTTCACAGAACACAAAGAAGTTTCTCAGAAAGCTTCTTTCTCTTTGTTATCAGAGGATATTTCCTTTGGCCCTATAGTCTTCAAAGGGATCCGAAATATCTGTTCTCAGATTCCACAGAAATAAGGCTTGCAAAGAGATCCACGTAATACAGATGTAACTCTGTGAGATGAACGAACAGAACACTAAGCGGTTTCTCCGAAAGCTTCTTTCCCGATTTCATATGAGGATATTTCCTTTTTCACCATAGACCTCTATGGGCTTCCAAATATCACTTTGCCAATTCCACAAGAACTGTCTTAACGAAAGGCTTCTTGAGGGGAAAGCTGTACCTCTGTGAGATGATTTCACAGAACACAAAGAAGTATCTCAGAAAGCTTGTTTCTCTTTGTTATCGGAGGATATTTCCTTTGGCCCTATAGTCTTCAAAGGGATCCGAAATATCTGTTCTCAGATTCCACAGAAATAAGGTTAGCAAAGAGATCCACGAAATACAGATGTAACTCTGTGTGTGGAAGTCACACATCACAGAGCAGTTTCTCAGAAAGCTTGTTTCCCGATTTCATCTGAGGATATTTCCTTTTTCACCATAGCCCTCTATGGGCTTCCAAATATCACTTTGCCAATTCCACAAGAACTGTCTTGGCGAAAGGCTTCTTGAGGGGAAAGCTGTAACTCTGTGAGATGATTTCACAGAACACAAAGAAGTCTCTCAGAAAGCTTCTTTCTCTTTGTTATCGGAGGATATTTCCTTTGGCATTATATTCTTCAAAGGTATCCGAAATATCTGTCTCAGATTCCACAGAAATAAGGCTAGCAAAGAGATCCACGAAATACTGATGTAACTCTGTGAGTGGAAGTCACACATCACAGAGCAGTTTCTCAGAAAGCTTCTTTCAAGATTTCATCTGAGGATATTTCCGTTTTCACCATAGCCCTCTATGGGCTTCCAAATATCACTTTGCCAATTCCACAAGAACTGTCTGAGCGAAAGGCTTCCTGAGTGGAAAGCTGTAACTCTGTGAGATGATTTCACAGAACACAAAGAAGTTTATCAGAAAGCTTCTTTCTCTTTGTTATCGGAGGATATTTCCTTTGGCCTTATAGTCTTCAAAGGGATCCGAAATATCTGTTCTCAGATTCCACAGAAATAAGGCTAGCAAAGAGATCAGCGAAACATATATGTAACTCTGTGAGTGAAGTCACACATCCCAGAGCAGTTTCTCAGAAAGCTTCTTTCCAGATTTCATGTGAGCATCTTTCCTTTTTCACCTTAGCCCTCTAAGGGCTTCCAAATATCACTTTGCCAATTCCACAAGAACTGTCTCAGCGAAAGGCTTCTTGAGGGGAAAGCTGTAACTCTGTGAGACGATTTCATGGAACACAAAGAAGTTTCTCAGACAGCTTCTTTCTCTTTGTTATCGGAGGATATTTCCTTTGGCCCTATAGTCTTCAAAGGGATCCGAAATATCTGTTCTCAGATTCCACAAAAATAAGGCTAGCAAAGAGATCCACGAAATGCAGATGTAACTCTGTGAGTGGAAGTCACACATGACAGAGCAGTATCTCAGAAAGCTTCTTTCCAGATTTCATCTGAGGATATTTCCTTTTTCACCATAGCCCTCTATGGGCTTCCAAATATCACTTTGCCAATTCCACAAGAACTGTCTTAGCAAAAGGTTTCTTGAGGGGAAAGCTGTAACTCTGTGAGATGATTTCACAGAACACAAAGAAGTTTCTCAGAAAGCTTCTTTCTCTTTGTTATCGGAGGATATTTCCTTTGGCCCTATAGTCTTCAAAGGGATCTGAAATATCTGTTCTCAGATTCCACAGAAATAAGGCTAGCAAAGAGATCCACGAAATACAGATGTAATTCTGTGAGTGGAAGTCACACATCAGAGAGCAGTTTCTCAGAAAGCTTCTTTCCAGATTTCATCTGATGATATTTCCTTTTTCACCATAGCCCTCTATGGGCTTCCAAATATCACTTTGCCAATTCCAGAAGAACTGTCTTAGCGAAAGGCTTCTTGAGGGGAAAGCTGTAACTGTGTGAGATGATTTCACAGAACACAAAGAAGTTTCTCAGAAAGTTTCTTTCTCTTTGTTATCAGAGGATATTTCCTTTGGCCCTATAGTCTTCAAAGGGATCCGAAATATCTGTTCTCAGATTCCACAGAAATAAGGCTAGCAAAGAGATCCACGAAATACAGATGTAACTCTGTGAGTGGAAGTCAGACATCGCAGAGCAGTTTCTCAGAAAGCTTCTTTCCAGATTTCATCTGAGGATATTTCCTTTTTCACCATAGCCCTCTATGGGCTTCCAAATATCACTTTGCCAATTCCACAAGAACTGTCTTAGCGAAAGGCTTCTTGAGGGGAAAGCTGTAACTCTGTGAGATGATTTCACAGAACACAAGGAAGTTTCTCACAAAGCTTCTTTCTCTTTCTTATCGGAGGATATTCCCTTTGGCCCTATAGTCTTCAAAGGGATCCGAAATATCTGTTCTCAGATTCCACAGAAATAAGGCTAGCAAAGAGATCCACGAAATACAGATGTAACTCTGTGAGTGGAAGTCACACATCACAGAGCAGTTTCTCACAAATCTTCTTTCCAGATTTCATCTGAGGATATTTCCTTTTTCACCATAGCCCTCTATGGGCTTCCAAATATCACTTTGCCTATTCCACAAGAACTGTCTTAGCGAAAGGCTTCTTGAGGGGAAAGCTGTAACTCTGTGAGATGATTTCACAGAACACAAAGAAGTTTCTCAGAAAGCTTCTTTCTCTTTGTTAACGGAGGATATTTCCTTTGGCCCTACAGTCTTCAAAGGGATCCGAAATATCTGTTCTCAGATTCCACAGAAATAAGGCTAGCAAAGAGATCCACGAAATACAGATGTAACTCTGTGAGTGGAAGTCACACATGACAGACCAGTTTCTCAGAAAGCTTCTTTCCAGATTTCATCTGAGGATATTTCCTTTTTCACCATAGCCCTCTATGGGCTTCCAAATATCACTTTGCCAATTCCACACGAACTGTCTTAGCGAAAGGCTTCTTGAGGGGAAAGCTGTAACTCTGTGAGATAACTTCACAGAACACAAAGAAGTTTCACAGAAAGCTTCTTTCTCTTTGTTATCGGAGGATATTTCCTTTGGCCCTATTGTCTTCAAAGGGATCCGAAATATCTGCTCTCAGATTTCACAGAAATAAAGCTTGCGAAGAGATCCACGAAATACAGATGTAACTCTGTGAGATGAACGAACAGAACACTAAGCGGTTTCTCCGAAAGCTTCTTTCCCGATTTCATGTGAGGATATTTCCTTTTTCACCATAGCCCTCTAAGGGCTTCCAAATATCACTTTGCCAATTTCTCAAGAACTGTCTTAGCGAAAGGCTTCTTGAGGGGAAAGCTGTAACTCTGTGAGATGATTTCACAGAACACAAAGAAGTTTCTCAGAAAGCTTCTTTCTCTTTGTTATCGGAGGATATTTCCTTTGGCCCTATAGTCTTCAAAGGGATCCGAAATATCTGTTCTCAGATTCCACAGAAATAAGGCTAGCAAAGAGATCCACGAAATAAAGATGTAACTCTGTGAGTGGAAGTCAGACATCGCAGAGCAGTTTCACAGAAAGCTTCTTTCCAGATTTCATCTGAGGATATTTCCTTTTTCAGAATAGCCCTCCATGGGCTTCCAAATATCACTTTGCCAATTCCACAAGAACTGTCTTAGCGAAAGGCTTCCTGAGTGGAAAGCTGTAACTCTGTGAGATGATTTCACAGAACACAAAGAAGTTTCTCAGAAAGCTTCTTTCTCTTTGTTATCAGAGGATATTTCCTTTGGCCCTATAGTCTTCAAAGGGATCCGAAATATCTGTTCTCAGATTCCACAGAAATAAGGCTTGCAAAGAGATCCACGTAATACAGATGTAACTCTGTGAGATGAACGAACAGAACACTAAGCGGTTTCTCCGAAAGCTTCTTTCCCGATTTCATATGAGGATATTTCCTTTTTCACCATAGACCTCTATGGGCTTCCAAATATCACTTTGCCAATTCCACAAGAACTGTCTTAACGAAAGGCTTCTTGAGGGGAAAGCTGTACCTCTGTGAGATGATTTCACAGAACACAAAGAAGTATCTCAGAAAGCTTGTTTCTCTTTGTTATCGGAGGATATTTCCTTTGGCCCTATAGTCTTCAAAGGGATCCGAAATATCTGTTCTCAGATTCCACAGAAATAAGGTTAGCAAAGAGATCCACGAAATACAGATGTAACTCTGTGTGTGGAAGTCACACATCACAGAGCAGTTTCTCAGAAAGCTTGTTTCCCGATTTCATCTGAGGATATTTCCTTTTTCACCATAGCCCTCTATGGGCTTCCAAATATCACTTTGCCAATTCCACAAGAACTGTCTTGGCGAAAGGCTTCTTGAGGGGAAAGCTGTAACTCTGTGAGATGATTTCACAGAACACAAAGAAGTCTCTCAGAAAGCTTCTTTCTCTTTGTTATCGGAGGATATTTCCTTTGGCATTATATTCTTCAAAGGTATCCGAAATATCTGTCTCAGATTCCACAGAAATAAGGCTAGCAAAGAGATCCACGAAATACTGATGTAACTCTGTGAGTGGAAGTCACACATCACAGAGCAGTTTCTCAGAAAGCTTCTTTCAAGATTTCATCTGAGGATATTTCCGTTTTCACCATAGCCCTCTATGGGCTTCCAAATATCACTTTGCCAATTCCACAAGAACTGTCTGAGCGAAAGGCTTCCTGAGTGGAAAGCTGTAACTCTGTGAGATGATTTCACAGAACACAAAGAAGTTTATCAGAAAGCTTCTTTCTCTTTGTTATCGGAGGATATTTCCTTTGGCCTTATAGTCTTCAAAGGGATCCGAAATATCTGTTCTCAGATTCCACAGAAATAAGGCTAGCAAAGAGATCAGCGAAACATATATGTAACTCTGTGAGTGAAGTCACACATCCCAGAGCAGTTTCTCAGAAAGCTTCTTTCCAGATTTCATGTGAGCATCTTTCCTTTTTCACCTTAGCCCTCTAAGGGCTTCCAAATATCACTTTGCCAATTCCACAAGAACTGTCTCAGCGAAAGGCTTCTTGAGGGGAAAGCTGTAACTCTGTGAGACGATTTCATGGAACACAAAGAAGTTTCTCAGACAGCTTCTTTCTCTTTGTTATCGGAGGATATTTCCTTTGGCCCTATAGTCTTCAAAGGGATCCGAAATATCTGTTCTCAGATTCCACAAAAATAAGGCTAGCAAAGAGATCCACGAAATGCAGATGTAACTCTGTGAGTGGAAGTCACACATGACAGAGCAGTATCTCAGAAAGCTTCTTTCCAGATTTCATCTGAGGATATTTCCTTTTTCACCATAGCCCTCTATGGGCTTCCAAATATCACTTTGCCAATTCCACAAGAACTGTCTTAGCAAAAGGTTTCTTGAGGGGAAAGCTGTAACTCTGTGAGATGATTTCACAGAACACAAAGAAGTTTCTCAGAAAGCTTCTTTCTCTTTGTTATCGGAGGATATTTCCTTTGGCCCTATAGTCTTCAAAGGGATCTGAAATATCTGTTCTCAGATTCCACAGAAATAAGGCTAGCAAAGAGATCCACGAAATACAGATGTAATTCTGTGAGTGGAAGTCACACATCAGAGAGCAGTTTCTCAGAAAGCTTCTTTCCAGATTTCATCTGATGATATTTCCTTTTTCACCATAGCCCTCTATGGGCTTCCAAATATCACTTTGCCAATTCCAGAAGAACTGTCTTAGCGAAAGGCTTCTTGAGGGGAAAGCTGTAACTGTGTGAGATGATTTCACAGAACACAAAGAAGTTTCTCAGAAAGTTTCTTTCTCTTTGTTATCAGAGGATATTTCCTTTGGCCCTATAGTCTTCAAAGGGATCCGAAATATCTGTTCTCAGATTCCACAGAAATAAGGCTAGCAAAGAGATCCACGAAATACAGATGTAACTCTGTGAGTGGAAGTCAGACATCGCAGAGCAGTTTCTCAGAAAGCTTCTTTCCAGATTTCATCTGAGGATATTTCCTTTTTCACCATAGCCCTCTATGGGCTTCCAAATATCACTTTGCCAATTCCACAAGAACTGTCTTAGCGAAAGGCTTCTTGAGGGGAAAGCTGTAACTCTGTGAGATGATTTCACAGAACACAAGGAAGTTTCTCACAAAGCTTCTTTCTCTTTCTTATCGGAGGATATTCCCTTTGGCCCTATAGTCTTCAAAGGGATCCGAAATATCTGTTCTCAGATTCCACAGAAATAAGGCTAGCAAAGAGATCCACGAAATACAGATGTAACTCTGTGAGTGGAAGTCACACATCACAGAGCAGTTTCTCACAAATCTTCTTTCCAGATTTCATCTGAGGATATTTCCTTTTTCACCATAGCCCTCTATGGGCTTCCAAATATCACTTTGCCTATTCCACAAGAACTGTCTTAGCGAAAGGCTTCTTGAGGGGAAAGCTGTAACTCTGTGAGATGATTTCACAGAACACAAAGAAGTTTCTCAGAAAGCTTCTTTCTCTTTGTTAACGGAGGATATTTCCTTTGGCCCTACAGTCTTCAAAGGGATCCGAAATATCTGTTCTCAGATTCCACAGAAATAAGGCTAGCAAAGAGATCCACGAAATACAGATGTAACTCTGTGAGTGGAAGTCACACATGACAGACCAGTTTCTCAGAAAGCTTCTTTCCAGATTTCATCTGAGGATATTTCCTTTTTCACCATAGCCCTCTATGGGCTTCCAAATATCACTTTGCCAATTCCACACGAACTGTCTTAGCGAAAGGCTTCTTGAGGGGAAAGCTGTAACTCTGTGAGATGATTTCACAGAACACAAAGAAGTTTCTCAGAAAGCTTCTTTCTCTTTGTTATCGGAGGATATTTAATTTGGCCCTATAGTCTTCAAAGGGATAAGAAATATCTGTTCTCAGATTCCACAGAAATAAGGCTAGCAAAGAGATCCACGAAATACAGATGTAACTCTGTGAGATGAATGAACAGAACACTAAGCAGTTTCTCCGAAAGCTTCTTTCCCGATTTCATCTGAGGATATTTCCTTTTTCACCATAGCCCTCTATGGGCTTCCAAATATCACTTTGCCAATTCCAAAAGAACTGTCTTAGCGAAAGGATTCCTGAGTGGAAAGCTGTAACTCTGTGAGATGATTTCACAGAACACAAAGAAGTTTCTCAGAAAGCTTCTTTCTCTTTGTTATCAGAGGATATTTCCTTCGGCCCTATAGTCTTCAAAGGGATCCGAAATATCTCTTCTCAGATTCCACAGAAATAAGGCTAGCAAAGAGATCCACGAAATACAGATGTAACTCTGTGAGTGGAAGTCACACATCACAGAGCAGTTTCTCAGAAAGCTTCTTTCCAGATTTCATCTGAGGATATTTCCTTTTTCACCATAGCCCTCTATGGGCTTCCAAATATCACTTTGCCAATTCCACAAGAACTGTCTTAGTGAGAGGCTTCTTGAGGGGAAAGCTGTAACTCTGTGAGATAACTTCACAGAACACAAAGAAGTTTCACAGAAAGCTTCTTTCTCTTTGTTATCGGAGGATATTTCCTTTGGCCCTATAGTCTTCAAAGGGATCCGATATATCTGCTCTCAGATTTCACAGAAATAAGGCTTGCGAAGAGATCCACGAAATACAGATGTAACTCTGTGAGATGAACGAACAGAACACTAAGCGGTTTCTCCGAAAGCTTCTTTCCCGATTTCATGTGAGGATATTTCCTTTTTCACCATAGCCCTCTAAGGGCTTCCAAATATCACTTTGCCAATTTCTCAAGAACTGTCTTAGCGAAAGGCTTCTTGAGGGGAACGCTGTAACTCTGTGAGATGATTTCACAGAACACAAAGAAGTTTCTCAGAAAGCTTCTTTCTCTTTGTTATCGGAGGATATTTCCTTTGGCCCTATAGTCTTCAAAGGGATCCGAAATATCTGATCTCAGATTCCACATAAATAAGGCTAGCAAAGAGATCCACGAAATACAGATGTAACTCTGTGAGTGGAAGTCACACATAACAGAGCAGTTTCTCAGAATGCTTCTTCCCAGATTTCATCTGAGGATATTTCCTATTTCACCATAGCCCTATATGGGCTTCCAAATATCACTTTGCCAATTCCAGAAGAACTGTCTTAGCGAAAGGCTTCTTGAGGGGAAAGCTGTAACTCTGTGAGATAACTTCACAGAACACAAAGAAGTTTCACAGAAAGCTTCTTTCTCTTTGTTATCGGATTATATTTCCTTTGGCCCTATAGTCTTCAGAGGGATCCGAAATATCTGTTCTCAGATTTCACAGAAATAAGGCTTGCAAAGAGATCCACGAAATACAGATGTAACTCTGTGAGATGAACGAACAGAATACTAAGCGGTTTCTCCGAAAGCTTCTTTCCCGATTTCATCTGAGGATATTTCCTTTTTCTCCATAGCCCTCTATGGGCTTCCAAATATCACTTTGCCAATTCCACAAGAACTGTCTTAGCGAAAGGCTTCTTGAGGGGAAAGCTGTAACTCTGTGAGATGATTTCACAGAACACAAAGAAGTTTCTCAGAAAGCTTGTTTCTCTTTGTTATCGGAGGATATTTCCTTTGGCCCTATAGTCTTCAAAGGTATCCGAAATATCTGTTCTCAGATTCCACAGAATTAAGGCTAGCAAAGAGATCCACGAAATACAGATGTAACTCTGTGAGTGGAAGTCACACATCACAGAGCAGTTTCTCAGAAAGCTTCTTTCCAGATTTCATCTGAGGATAATTCCTTTTTCACGATAGCCCTCTATGGGCTTCCAAATATCACTTTGCCAATTCCACAAGAACTGTCTTAGCGAAAGGATTCCTGAGTGGAAAGCTGTAACTCTGTGAGATGATTTCACAGAACACAAAGAAGTTTCTCAGAAAGCTTCTTTCTCTTTTTTATCAGAGGATATTTCCTTCGGCCCTATAGTCTTCAAAGGGATCCGAAATATCTCTTCTCAGATTCCACAGAAATAAGGCTAGCAAAGAGATCCACGAAATACAGATGTAACTCTGTGAGTGGAAGTCACACATCACAGAGCAGTTTCTCAGAAAGCTTCTTTCCAGATTTCATCTGAGGATATTTCCTTTTTCACCATATCCCTCTATGGGCTTCCAAATATCACTTTGCCAATTCCACAAGAACTGTCTTAGTGAGAGGCTTCTTGAGGGGAAAGCTGTAACTCTGTGAGATAACTTCACAGAACACAAAGAAGTTTCACAGAAAGCTTCTTTCTCTTTGTTATCGGAGGATATTTCCTTTGGCCCTATTGTCTTCAAAGGGATCCGAAATATCTGCTCTCAGATTTCACAGAAATAAAGCTTGCGAAGAGATCCACGAAATACAGATGTAACTCTGTGAGATGAACGAACAGAACACTAAGCGGTTTCTCCGAAAGCTTCTTTCCCGATTTCATGTGAGGATATTTCCTTTTTCACCATAGCCCTCTAAGGGCTTCCAAATATCACTTTGCCAATTTCTCAAGAACTGTCTTAGCGAAAGGCTTCTTGAGGGGAAAGCTGTAACTCTGTGAGATGATTTCACAGAACACAAAGAAGTTTCTCAGAAAGCTTCTTTCTCTTTGTTATCGGAGGATATTTCCTTTGGCCCTATAGTCTTCAAAGGGATCCGAAATATCTGTTCTCAGATTCCACAGAAATAAGGCTAGCAAAGAGATCCACGAAATAAAGATGTAACTCTGTGAGTGGAAGTCAGACATCGCAGAGCAGTTTCACAGAAAGCTTCTTTCCAGATTTCATCTGAGGATATTTCCTTTTTCAGAATAGCCCTCCATGGGCTTCCAAATATCACTTTGCCAATTCCACAAGAACTGTCTTAGCGAAAGGCTTCCTGAGTGGAAAGCTGTAACTCTGTGAGATGATTTCACAGAACACAAAGAAGTTTCTCAGAAAGCTTCTTTCTCTTTGTTATCAGAGGATATTTCCTTTGGCCCTATAGTCTTCAAAGGGATCCGAAATATCTGTTCTCAGATTCCACAGAAATAAGGCTTGCAAAGAGATCCACGTAATACAGATGTAACTCTGTGAGATGAACGAACAGAACACTAAGCGGTTTCTCCGAAAGCTTCTTTCCCGATTTCATATGAGGATATTTCCTTTTTCACCATAGACCTCTATGGGCTTCCAAATATCACTTTGCCAATTCCACAAGAACTGTCTTAACGAAAGGCTTCTTGAGGGGAAAGCTGTACCTCTGTGAGATGATTTCACAGAACACAAAGAAGTATCTCAGAAAGCTTGTTTCTCTTTGTTATCGGAGGATATTTCCTTTGGCCCTATAGTCTTCAAAGGGATCCGAAATATCTGTTCTCAGATTCCACAGAAATAAGGTTAGCAAAGAGATCCACGAAATACAGATGTAACTCTGTGTGTGGAAGTCACACATCACAGAGCAGTTTCTCAGAAAGCTTGTTTCCCGATTTCATCTGAGGATATTTCCTTTTTCACCATAGCCCTCTATGGGCTTCCAAATATCACTTTGCCAATTCCACAAGAACTGTCTTGGCGAAAGGCTTCTTGAGGGGAAAGCTGTAACTCTGTGAGATGATTTCACAGAACACAAAGAAGTCTCTCAGAAAGCTTCTTTCTCTTTGTTATCGGAGGATATTTCCTTTGGCATTATATTCTTCAAAGGTATCCGAAATATCTGTCTCAGATTCCACAGAAATAAGGCTAGCAAAGAGATCCACGAAATACTGATGTAACTCTGTGAGTGGAAGTCACACATCACAGAGCAGTTTCTCAGAAAGCTTCTTTCAAGATTTCATCTGAGGATATTTCCGTTTTCACCATAGCCCTCTATGGGCTTCCAAATATCACTTTGCCAATTCCACAAGAACTGTCTGAGCGAAAGGCTTCCTGAGTGGAAAGCTGTAACTCTGTGAGATGATTTCACAGAACACAAAGAAGTTTATCAGAAAGCTTCTTTCTCTTTGTTATCGGAGGATATTTCCTTTGGCCTTATAGTCTTCAAAGGGATCCGAAATATCTGTTCTCAGATTCCACAGAAATAAGGCTAGCAAAGAGATCAGCGAAACATATATGTAACTCTGTGAGTGAAGTCACACATCCCAGAGCAGTTTCTCAGAAAGCTTCTTTCCAGATTTCATGTGAGCATCTTTCCTTTTTCACCTTAGCCCTCTAAGGGCTTCCAAATATCACTTTGCCAATTCCACAAGAACTGTCTCAGCGAAAGGCTTCTTGAGGGGAAAGCTGTAACTCTGTGAGACGATTTCATGGAACACAAAGAAGTTTCTCAGACAGCTTCTTTCTCTTTGTTATCGGAGGATATTTCCTTTGGCCCTATAGTCTTCAAAGGGATCCGAAATATCTGTTCTCAGATTCCACAAAAATAAGGCTAGCAAAGAGATCCACGAAATGCAGATGTAACTCTGTGAGTGGAAGTCACACATGACAGAGCAGTATCTCAGAAAGCTTCTTTCCAGATTTCATCTGAGGATATTTCCTTTTTCACCATAGCCCTCTATGGGCTTCCAAATATCACTTTGCCAATTCCACAAGAACTGTCTTAGCAAAAGGTTTCTTGAGGGGAAAGCTGTAACTCTGTGAGATGATTTCACAGAACACAAAGAAGTTTCTCAGAAAGCTTCTTTCTCTTTGTTATCGGAGGATATTTCCTTTGGCCCTATAGTCTTCAAAGGGATCTGAAATATCTGTTCTCAGATTCCACAGAAATAAGGCTAGCAAAGAGATCCACGAAATACAGATGTAATTCTGTGAGTGGAAGTCACACATCAGAGAGCAGTTTCTCAGAAAGCTTCTTTCCAGATTTCATCTGATGATATTTCCTTTTTCACCATAGCCCTCTATGGGCTTCCAAATATCACTTTGCCAATTCCAGAAGAACTGTCTTAGCGAAAGGCTTCTTGAGGGGAAAGCTGTAACTGTGTGAGATGATTTCACAGAACACAAAGAAGTTTCTCAGAAAGTTTCTTTCTCTTTGTTATCAGAGGATATTTCCTTTGGCCCTATAGTCTTCAAAGGGATCCGAAATATCTGTTCTCAGATTCCACAGAAATAAGGCTAGCAAAGAGATCCACGAAATACAGATGTAACTCTGTGAGTGGAAGTCAGACATCGCAGAGCAGTTTCTCAGAAAGCTTCTTTCCAGATTTCATCTGAGGATATTTCCTTTTTCACCATAGCCCTCTATGGGCTTCCAAATATCACTTTGCCAATTCCACAAGAACTGTCTTAGCGAAAGGCTTCTTGAGGGGAAAGCTGTAACTCTGTGAGATGATTTCACAGAACACAAGGAAGTTTCTCACAAAGCTTCTTTCTCTTTCTTATCGGAGGATATTCCCTTTGGCCCTATAGTCTTCAAAGGGATCCGAAATATCTGTTCTCAGATTCCACAGAAATAAGGCTAGCAAAGAGATCCACGAAATACAGATGTAACTCTGTGAGTGGAAGTCACACATCACAGAGCAGTTTCTCACAAATCTTCTTTCCAGATTTCATCTGAGGATATTTCCTTTTTCACCATAGCCCTCTATGGGCTTCCAAATATCACTTTGCCTATTCCACAAGAACTGTCTTAGCGAAAGGCTTCTTGAGGGGAAAGCTGTAACTCTGTGAGATGATTTCACAGAACACAAAGAAGTTTCTCAGAAAGCTTCTTTCTCTTTGTTAACGGAGGATATTTCCTTTGGCCCTACAGTCTTCAAAGGGATCCGAAATATCTGTTCTCAGATTCCACAGAAATAAGGCTAGCAAAGAGATCCACGAAATACAGATGTAACTCTGTGAGTGGAAGTCACACATGACAGACCAGTTTCTCAGAAAGCTTCTTTCCAGATTTCATCTGAGGATATTTCCTTTTTCACCATAGCCCTCTATGGGCTTCCAAATATCACTTTGCCAATTCCACACGAACTGTCTTAGCGAAAGGCTTCTTGAGGGGAAAGCTGTAACTCTGTGAGATGATTTCACAGAACACAAAGAAGTTTCTCAGAAAGCTTCTTTCTCTTTGTTATCGGAGGATATTTAATTTGGCCCTATAGTCTTCAAAGGGATAAGAAATATCTGTTCTCAGATTCCACAGAAATAAGGCTAGCAAAGAGATCCACGAAATACAGATGTAACTCTGTGAGATGAATGAACAGAACACTAAGCAGTTTCTCCGAAAGCTTCTTTCCCGATTTCATCTGAGGATATTTCCTTTTTCACCATAGCCCTCTATGGGCTTCCAAATATCACTTTGCCATTTCCACAAGAACTGTCTTAGCGAAAGGCTTCTTGAGGGGAAAGCTGTAACTCTGTGAGATAACTTCACAGAACACAAAGAAGTTTCACAGAAAGCTTCTTTCTCTTTGTTATCGGATTATATTTCCTTTGGCCCTATAGTCTTCAAAGGGATCCGAAATATCTGTTCTCAGATTTCACAGAAATAAGGCTTGCAAAGAGATCCACGAAATACAGATGTAACTCTGTGAGATGAACGAACAGAATACTAAGCGGTTTCTCCGAAAGCTTCTTTCCCGATTTCATCTGAGGATATTTCCTTTTTCTCCATAGCCCTCTATGGGCTTCCAAATATCACTTTGCCAATTCCACAAGAACTGTCTTAGCGAAAGGCTTCTTGAGGGGAAAGCTGTAACTCTGTGAGATGATTTCACAGAACACAAAGAAGTTTCTCAGAAAGCTTGTTTCTCTTTGTTATCGGAGGATATTTCCTTTGGCCCTATAGTCTTCAAAGGTATCCGAAATATCTGTTCTCAGATTCCACAGAATTAAGGCTAGCAAACAGATCCACGAAATACAGATGTAACTCTGTGAGTGGAAGTCACACATCACAGAGCAGTTTCTCAGAAAGCTTCTTTCCAGATTTCATCTGAGGATATTTCCTTTTTCACGATAGCCCTCTATGGGCTTCCAAATATCACTTTGCCAATTCCACAAGAAATGTCTTAGCGAAAGGCTTCTTGAGGGGAAAGCGGTAACTCTGTGAGATGATTTCACAGAACACAAAGAAGTTTCTCAGAAAGCTTCTTTCTCTTTGTTATCGGAGGATATTTCCTTTGGCCCTATAGTCTTCAAAGGGATCCGAAATATCTGTTCTCAGATTCCACAGAAATGAGGCTAGCAAAGAGACCCACGAAATACAGATGTAACTCTGTGAGTGGAAGTCACACATCACAGAGCAGTTTCTCAGAAAGCTTCTTTCCAGATTTAATCTGAGGATATTTCCTTTTTCACCATAGCCCTCTATGGGCTTCCAAATATCACTTTGCCAATTCCACAAGAACTGTCTTAGCGAAAGGCTTCTTGAGGGGAAAGCTGTAACTCTGTGAGATAATTTCACAGAACACAAAGAAGTTTCTCAGAAAGCTTCTTTCTCTTTGTTATCGGAGGATATTTCCTTTGGCCCTATAGTCTTCAAAGGGATCCGAAATATCTGTTCTCAGATTCCACAGAAATAAGACTAGCAAAGAGATCCACGAAATACAGATGTAACTCTGTGAGTGGAAGTCAGACATCGCAGAGGAGTTTCTCAGAAAGCTTCTTTCCAGATTTCATCTGAGGATATTTCCTTTTTCAGAATAGCCCTCTATGGGCTTCCAAATATCACTTTGCCAATTCCACAAGAACTGTCTTAGCGAAAGGCTTCCTGAGTGGAAAGCTGTAACTCTGTGAGATGATGTCACAGAACACAAAGAAGTTTCTCAGAAAACTTCTTTCTCTTTGTTATCGGAGTTTATTTCCTTTGGCCCTTTAGTCTTCAAGGGGATCCGAAATATCTGTTCTCAGATTCCACAGAAATAAGGCTAGCAAAGAGATCCACGAAATACAGATGTAATTCTGTGAGTGGAAGTCACACATCACAGAGCAGTTTCTCAGAAAGCTTCTTTCCAGATTTCATCTGAGGATATTTCCTTTTTCACCATAGCCCTCTATGGGCTTCCAAATGTCACTTTGCCAATTCCACAAGAACTGTCTTAGCGAAAGGCTTCTTGAGGGGAAAGCTGTAACTCTGTGAGATGATTTCACAGAACACAAAGAAGTTTCTCAGAAAGCTTCTTTCTCTTTGTTATCGGAGGATATTTCCTTTGGCCCTATAGTCTTCAAAGGGATCCGAAATATCTGTTCTCAGATTCCACAGAAATAAGGCTAGCAAAGAGATCCACGAAATACAGATGTAACTCTGTGAGTGGAAGTCACACATCACAGAGCAGTGTCTCAGAATGCTTCTTTCCAGATTTCATCTGAGGATATTTCCTTTTTCACCATAGCCCTCTATGGGCTTCCAAATATCACTTTGCCAATTCCAAAAGAACTGTCTTAGCGAAAGGATTCCTGAGTGGAAAGCTGTAACTCTGTGAGATGATTTCACAGAACACAAAGAAGTTTCTCAGAAAGCTTCTTTCTCTTTGTTATCAGAGGATATTTCCTTCGGCCCTATAGTCTTCAAAGGGATCCGAAATATCTCTTCTCAGATTCCACAGAAATAAGGCTAGCAAAGAGATCCACGAAATACAGATGTAACTCTGTGAGTGGAAGTCACACATCACAGAGCAGTTTCTCAGAAAGCTTCTTTCCAGATTTCATCTGAGGATATTTCCTTTTTCACCATATCCCTCTATGGGCTTCCAAATATCACTTTGCCAATTCCACAAGAACTGTCTTAGTGAGAGGCTTCTTGAGGGGAAAGCTGTAACTCTGTGAGATAACTTCACAGAACACAAAGAAGTTTCACAGAAAGCTTCTTTCTCTTTGTTATCGGAGGATATTTCCTTTGGCCCTATAGTCTTCAAAGGGATCCGATATATCTGCTCTCAGATTTCACAGAAATAAGGCTTGCGAAGAGATCCACGAAATACAGATGTAACTCTGTGAGATGAACGAACAGAACACTAAGCGGTTTCTCCGAAAGCTTCTTTCCCGATTTCATGTGAGGATATTTCCTTTTTCACCATAGCCCTCTAAGGGCTTCCAAATATCACTTTGCCAATTTCTCAAGAACTGTCTTAGCGAAAGGCTTCTTGAGGGGAACGCTGTAACTCTGTGAGATGATTTCACAGAACACAAAGAAGTTTCTCAGAAAGCTTCTTTCTCTTTGTTATCGGAGGATATTTCCTTTGGCCCTATAGTCTTCAAAGGGATCCGAAATATCTGATCTCAGATTCCACATAAATAAGGCTAGCAAAGAGATCCACGAAATACAGATGTAACTCTGTGAGTGGAAGTCACACATAACAGAGCAGTTTCTCAGAATGCTTCTTCCCAGATTTCATCTGAGGATATTTCCTATTTCACCATAGCCCTATATGGGCTTCCAAATATCACTTTGCCAATTCCAGAAGAACTGTCTTAGCGAAAGGCTTCTTGAGGGGAAAGCTGTAACTCTGTGAGATGATTTCACAGAACACAAAGAAGTTTCTCAGAAAGCTTCTTTCTCTTTGTTATCGGAGGATATTTCCTTTGGCCCTATAGTCTTCAAAGGGATCCGAAATATCTGTTCTCAGATTCCACAGAAATAAGGCTAGCAAAGAGATCCACGAAATAAAGATGTAACTCTGTGAGTGGAAGTCAGACATCGCAGAGCAGTTTCACAGAAAGCTTCTTTCCAGATTTCATCTGAGGATATTTCCTTTTTCAGAATAGCCCTCCATGGGCTTCCAAATATCACTTTGCCAATTCCACAAGAACTGTCTTAGCGAAAGGCTTCCTGAGTGGAAAGCTGTAACTCTGTGAGATGATTTCACAGAACACAAAGAAGTTTCTCAGAAAGCTTCTTTCTCTTTGTTATCAGAGGATATTTCCTTTGGCCCTATAGTCTTCAAAGGGATCCGAAATATCTGTTCTCAGATTCCACAGAAATAAGGCTTGCAAAGAGATCCACGTAATACACATGTAACTCTGTGAGATGAACGAACAGAACACTAAGCGGTTTCTCCGAAAGCTTCTTTCCCGATTTCATATGAGGATATTTCCTTTTTCACCATAGACCTCTATGGGCTTCCAAATATCACTTTGCCAATTCCACAAGAACTGTCTTAACGAAAGGCTTCTTGAGGGGAAAGCTGTAACTCTGTGAGATGATTTCACAGAACACAAAGAAGTTTCTCAGAAAGCTTGTTTCTCTTTGTTATCGGAGGATATTTCCTTTGGCCCTATAGTCTTCAAAGGGATCCGAAATATCTGTTCTCAGATTCCACAGAAATAAGGTTAGCAAAGAGATCCACGAAATACAGATGTAACTCTGTGTGTGGAAGTCACACATCACAGAGCAGTTTCTCAGAAAGCTTCTTTCCCGATTTCATCTGAGGATATTTCCTTTTTCACCATAGCCCTCTATGGGCTTCCAAATATCACTTTGCCAATTCCACAAGAACTGTCTTGGCGAAAGGCTTCTTGAGGGGAAAGCTGTAACTCTGTGAGATGATTTCACAGAACACAAAGAAGTCTCTCAGAAAGCTTCTTTCTCTTTGTTATCGGAGGATATTTCCTTTGGCATTATATTCTTCAAAGGTATCCGAAATATCTGTCTCAGATTCCACAGAAATAAGGCTAGCAAAGAGATCCACGAAATACTGATGTAACTCTGTGAGTGGAAGTCACACATCACAGAGCAGTTTCTCAGAAAGCTTCTTTCAAGATTTCATCTGGGGATATTTCCGTTTTCACCATAGCCCTCTATGGGCTTCCAAATATCACTTTGCCAATTCCACAAGAACTGTCTGAGCGAAAGGCCTCCTGAGTGGAAAGCTGTAACTCTGTGAGATGATTTCACAGAACACAAAGAAGTTTATCAGAAAGCTTCTTTCTCTTTGTTATCGGAGGATATTTCCTTTGGCCTTATAGTCTTCAAAGGGATCCGAAATATTTGTTCTCAGATTCCACAGAAATAAGGCTAGCAAAGAGATCAGCGAAACATATATGTAACTCTGTGAGTGAAGTCAGACATCGCAGAGCAGTTTCTCAGAAAGCTTCTTTCCAGATTTCATCTGAGGATATTTCCTTTTTCACCGTAGCCCTCTATGGGCTTCCAAATATCACTTTGCCAATTCCACAAGAACTGTCTTAGCGAAAGGCTTCTTGAGGGGAAAGCTGTAACTCTGTGAGATGATTTCACAGAACACAAGGAAGTTTCTCACAAAGCTTCTTTCTCTTTCTTATCGGAGGATATTCCCTTTGGCCCTATAGTCTTCAAAGGGATCCGAAATATCTGTTCTCAGATTCCACAGAAATAAGGCTAGCAAAGAGATCCACGAAATACAGATGTAACTCTGTGAGTGGAAGTCACACATCAAAGAGCAGTTTCTCACAAATCTTCTTTCCAGATTTCATCTGAGGATATTTCCTTTTTCACCATAGCCCTCTATGGGCTTCCAAATATCACTTTGCCTATTCCACAAGAACTGTCTTAGCGAAAGGCTTCTTGAGGGGAAAGCTGTAACTCTGTGAGATGATTTCACAGAACACAAAGAAGTTTCTCAGAAAGCTTCTTTCTCTTTGTTAACGGAGGATATTTCCTTTGGCCCTACAGTCTTCAAAGGGATCCGAAATATCTGTTCTCAGATTCCACAGAAATAAGGCTAGCAAAGAGATCCACGAAATACAGATGTAACTCTGTGAGTGGAAGTCACACATGACAGACCAGTTTCTCAGAAAGCTTCTTTCCAGATTTCATCTGAGGATATTTCCTTTTTCACCATAGCCCTCTATGGGCTTCCAAATATCACTTTGCCAATTCCACACGAACTGTCTTAGCGAAAGGCTTCTTGAGGGGAAAGCTGTAACTCTGTGAGATGATTTCACAGAACACAAAGAAGTTTCTCAGAAAGCTTCTTTCTCTTTGTTATCGGAGGATATTTAATTTGGCCCTATAGTCTTCAAAGGGATCCGAAATATCTTTTCTCAGATTCCACAGAAATAAGGCTAGCAAACAGATCCACGAAATACAGATGTAACTCTGTGAGATGAATGAACAGAACACTAAGCAGTTTCTCCGAAAGCTTCTTTCCCGATTTCATCTGAGGATATTTCCTTTTTCACCATAGCCCTCTATGGGCTTCCAAATATCACTTTGCCATTTCCACAAGAACTGTCTTAGCGAAAGGCTTCTTGAGGGGAAAGCTGTAACTCTGTGAGATGATTTCACAGAACACAAAGAAGTTTCTCAGAAAGCTTCTTTCTCTTTGTTATCAGAGGATATTTCCTTCGGCCCTATAGTCTTCAAAGGGATCCGAAATATCTCTTCTCAGATTCCACAGAAATAAGGCTAGCAAAGAGATCCACGAAATACAGATGTAACTCTGTGAGTGGAAGTCACACTTCACAGAGCAGTTTCTCAGAAAGCTTCTTTCCAGATTTCATCTGAGGATATTTCCTTTTTCACCATAGCCCTCTATGGGCTTCCAAATATCACTTTGCCAATTCCAGAAGAACTGTCTTAGCGAAAGGCTTCTTGAGGGGAAAGCTGTAACTCTGTGAGATGATTTCACAGAACACAAAGAAGTTTCTCAGAAAGCTTCTTTCTCTTTGTTATCGGAGGATATTTCCTTTGGCCCTATAGTCTTCAAAGGGATCCGAAATATCTGTTCTCAGATTCCTCAGAAATAAGGCTAGCAAAGAGATACACGAAATACAGATGTAACTCTGTGAGTGGAATTCACACATCACAGAGCAGTTTCT
Organism: Macaca mulatta; assembly: GCF_049350105.2. Classification (NCBI taxonomy): domain Eukaryota; kingdom Metazoa; phylum Chordata; class Mammalia; order Primates; family Cercopithecidae; genus Macaca; species Macaca mulatta. Next base: position 46,927,482 of record NC_133413.1, read on the forward strand.
CACAAAGCTTCTTTCCAGATTTCCTCTGAGGATATTTCCTTTTTCACCGTAGCCCTTTAGGGGCTTCCAAATATCACTTTGCCAATTCCACAAGAACTGTCTTAGCGAAAGGCTTCTTGAGGGGAAAGCTGTAACTCTGTGAGATGATTTGACAGAACACAAAGAAGTTTCTCAGAAAGCTTCTTTCTCTTTGTTAACGGAGGATATTTCCTTTGCCCCTACAGTCTTCAAAGGGATCCGAAATATCTGTTCTCAGATTCCACAGAAATAAGGCTAGCAAAGAGATCCACGAAATACAGATGTAACTCTGTGAGTGGAAGTCACACATGACAGAGCAGTTTCTCAGAAACCGTCTTTCCAGATTTCATCTGAGGATATTTCCTTTTTCACCATAGACCTCTATGGGCTTCCAAATATCACTTTGCCAATTCCACAAGAACTGTCTTAGCGAAAGGCTTCTTGAGGGGAAAGCTGTAACTCTGTGAGATGATTTCACAGAACACAAAGAAGTTTCTCAGAAAGCTTCTTTCTCTTTGTTATCGGAAGATATTTCCTTTGGCCCTATAGTCTTCCAAGGGATCCGAAATATCTGTTCCCAGATTCCACAGAAATAAGGCTGGCAAAGAGATCCACGAAATACAGATGTAACTCTGTGAGTGGAAGTCAGCCATCGCAGAACAGATTCTCAGAAAGCTTCTTTCCAGATTTCATCTGAGGATATTTCCCCTTTCACCATAGCCCTCTATGGGCTTCAAATTATCACCTTGCCAATTCCACAAGAACTGTCTTAGCGAGAGGCTTCTTGAGGGAAAGCTGTAACTCTGTGAGATGATTTCACAGAACACAAAGAAGTTTCTCAGAAAGCTTCTTTCTCTTTGTTATCGGAGGATATTTCCTTTGGCCCTATAGTCTTCAAAGGGATCCGAAATATCTGTTCTCAGATTCCACAGAAATAAGGCTAGCAAAGAGATCCACGAAATACAGATGTAACTCTGTGAGATGAATGAAGAGAACACTCAGCAGTTTCTCCGAAAGCTTCTTTCCGATTTCATTTGAGGATATTTCCTTTTTCACCATATCCCTCTATGGGCTTCCAAATATCACTTTGCCAATTCCACAAGAACTGTCTTAGCGAAAGGCTTCTTGGGGGAAAGCTGTAATTCTGTGAGATGATTTCACAGAACACAAAGAAGTTTCTCAGAAAGCTTCTTTCTCTTTGTTATTGGAGGATATTTCCTTTGGCCCTATAGTCTTCAAGGGGATCCGAAATATCTGTTCTCAAATTCCACAGAAATAAGGCTAGCAAAGAGATCCACGAAATACAGATGTAACTCTGTGAGTGGAAGTCACACATCACAGAGCAATTTCTCAGAAAGCTTCTTTCCAGATTTCATCTGAGGATATTTCCTTTTTCACCATAGCCCTCTAAGGGCTTCCAAATATCACTTTGCCAATTCCACAAGAACTGTCTAGCGAATGGCTTCTTGAGGGGAAAGCTGTAACTCTGTGAGATGATTTCACCGAACGAAAGGAAGTTTCTCAGAAAGCTTCTTTCTCGTTGTTATCGGAGGATATTTCCTTTGGCCCTATAGTCTTCAAAGGGATCCGAAATATCTTTTCTCAGATTCCACAGAAATAAGGCTAGCAAAGAGATCCACGAAATACAGATGTAACTCTGTGAGATGAATTAACAGAACACTAAGCAGTTTCTCCGAAAGCTTCTTTCCCGATTTCATCTGAGGATAATTCCTTTTTCACAATAGACCTCTATTGGCTTCCAAATATCACTTTGCCAATTCCACAAGAACTGTCTTAGTGAAAGGCTTCTTGAGGGGTAAGCTGTAACTCTGTGAGATGATTTCACAGAACACAAAGAAGTTTCTCAGAAAGCTTCTTTCTCTTTGTTATCGGAGGATATTTCCTTTGACCCTATAGTCTTCAAAGGGATCCGAAATATCTGATCTCGGATTCCAGAGAATTAAGGCTAGCAAAGAGATCCACGAAATACAGATGTAACTCTGTGAGTGGAAGTCACACATCACAGAGCAGTTTCTCAGAAAGCTTCTTTCCAGATTTCATCTGAGGATATTTCCTTTTTCACCCTATCCCTCTATGGGCTTCCAAATATCACCTTGCCAATTCCACAAGAACTGTCTTAGCGAGAGGCTTCTTGAGGGGAAAGCTGTAACTCTGTGATATAACTTCACAGAACACAAAGAAGTTTCACAGAAAGCTTCTTTCTCTTTGTTATCGGAGGATATTTCCTTTGGCCCTATAGTCTTCAAAGGGATCCGAAATAACTGTTCTCAGATTTCACAGAAATAAGTCTTGCAAAGAGATCCACGAAATACAGATGTAACTCTGTGAGATGAACGAACAGAACACTAAGCGGTTTCTCTGAAAGCTTCTTTCCCGATTTCATGTGAGGATATTTCCTTTTTCACCATAGCCCTCTATGGGCTTCCAAATATCACTTTGCCAATTCCACAAGAACTGTCTTAGCGAAAGGCTTCTTGAGGGGAAAGCTGTAACTCTGTGAGATGATTTCACAGAACACAAAGAAGTTTCTCAGAAAGCTTCTTTCTCTTTGTTATCGGAGGATATTTCCTTTGGCCCTATAGTCTTCAAAGGGATCCGAAATATCTGTTCTCAGATTCCACAGAAATAAGGCTAGCAAAGAGATCCACGAAATACAGATGTAACTCTGTGAGTGGAAGTCAGACATCGCAGAGCAGTTTCTCAGAAAGCTTCTTTCCAGATTTCATCTGAGGATATTTCCTTTTTCAGAATAGCCCTCTATGGGCTTCCAAATATCACTTTGCCAATTCCACAAGAACTGTCTTAGCGAAAGGCTTCCTGAGTGGAAAGCTGTAACTCTGTGAGATGATTTCACAGAACACAAAGAAGTTTCTCAGAAAGCTTCTTTCTCTTTGTTATCAGAGGATATTTCCTTCGGCCCTATAGTCTTCAAAGGGATCCGAAATATCTCTTCTCAGATTCCACAGAAATAAGGCTAGCAAAGAGATCCACGAAATACAGATGTAACTCTGTGAGTGGAAGTCACATATCACAGAGCAGTTTCTCAGAAAGCTTCTTTCCAGATTTCATCTGAGGATATTTCCTTTTTCACCATAGCCCTCTATGGGCTTCCAAATATCACTTTGCCAATTCCACAAGAACTGTCTTAGCGAAAGGCTTCTTGAGGGGAAAGCTGTAACTCTGTGAGATGATTTCACAGAACACAAAAAAGTTTCTCAGAAAGCTTCTTTCTCTTTGTTATCGGAGGATATTTCCTTTGGCCCTATAGTCTTCAAGGGGATCCGAAATATCTGTTCTCAGATGACACAGAAATAAGGCTAGCAAAGAGATCCACGAAATACAGATGTAACTCTGTGAGTGGAAGTCACACATCACAGAGCAGTTTCTCAGAAAGTTTCTTTCCAGATTTCATCTGAGGATATTTCCTTTTTCACCATATCCCTCTATGGGCTTCCAAATATCACTTTGCCAATTCCACAAGAACTGTCTTAGCGAGAGGCTTCTTGAGGGGAAAGCTGTAACTCTGTGAGATAACTTCACAGAACACAAAGAAGTTTCACAGAAAGCTTCTTTCTCTTTGTTATCGGAGGATATTTCCTTTGGCCCTATAGTCTTCAAAGGGATCCGAAATGTCTGTTCTCAGATTTCACAGAAATAAGGCTTGCAAAGAGATCCACGAAATACACATGTAACTCTGTGAGATGAACGAACGGAACACTAAGCGGTTTCTCCGAAAGCTTCTTTCCCGATTTCATGTGAGGATATTTCCTTTTTCACCATAGCCCTCTAAGGGCTTCCAAATATCACTTTGCGAATTTCTCAAGAACTGTCTTAGCGAAAGGCTTCTTGAGGGGAAAGCTGTAACTCTGTGAGATGATTTCACAGAACACAAAGAAGTTTCTCAGAAAGCTTCTTTCTCTTTGTTATCGGAGGATATTTCCTTTGGCCCTATAGTCTTCAAAGGGATCCGAAATATCTGTTCTCAGATTCCACATAAATAAGGCTAGCAAAGAGATCCACGAAATACAGATGTAACTCTGTGAGTGGAAGTCACACATCACAGAGCAGTTTCTCAGAATGCTTCTTTCCAGATTTCATCTGAGGATATTTCCTTTTTCACCATAGTCCTCTATGGGCTTCCAAATATCACTTTGCCAATTCCAAAAGAACTGTCTTAGCGAAAGGCTTCTTGAGGGGAAAGCTGTAACTCTGTGAGATGATTTCACAGAACACAAAGAAGTTTCTCAGAAAGCTTCTTTCTCTTTGTTATCGGAGGATATTTCCTTTGGCCCTATAGTCTTCAAAGGGATCCGAAATATCTGTTCTCAGATTCCACAGAAATAAGGCTAGCAAAGAGATCCACGAAATACAGATGTAACTCTGTGAGTGGAAGTCAGACATCGCAGAGCAGTTTCTCAGAAAGCTTCTTTCCAGATTTCATCTGAGGATATTTCCTTTTTCAGAATAGCCCTCTATGGGCTTCCAAATATCACTTTGCCAATTCCACAAGAACTGTCTTAGCGAAAGGCTTCCTGAGTGGAAAGCTGTAACTCTGTGAGATGATTTCACAGAACACAAAGAAGTTTCTCAGAAAGCTTCTTTCTCTTTGTTATCAGAGGATATTTCCTTCGGCCCTATAGTCTTCAAAGGGATCCGAAATATCTCTTCTCAGATTCCACAGAAATAAGGCTAGCAAAGAGATCCACGAAATACAGATGTAACTCTGTGAGTGGAAGTCACATATCACAGAGCAGTTTCTCAGAAAGCTTCTTTCCAGATTTCATCTGAGGATATTTCCTTTTTCACCATATCCCTCTATGGGCTTCCAAATATCACTTTGCCAATTCCACAAGAACTGTCTTAGCGAAAGGCTTCTGGAGGGGAAAGCTGTAACTCTGTGAGATGATTTCACAGAACACAAAGAAGTTTCTCAGAAAGCTTCTTTCTCTTTGTTATCGGAGGATATTTCCTTTGGCCCTATAGTCTTCAAGGGGATCCGAAATATCTGTTCTCAGATGACACAGAAATAAGGCTAGCAAAGAGATCCACGAAATACAGATGTAACTCTGTGAGTGGAAGTCACACATCACAGAGCAGTTTCTCAGAAAGCTTCTTTCCAGATTTCATCTGAGGATATTTCCTTTTTCACCATATCCCTCTATGGGCTTCCAAATATCACTTTGCCAATTCCACAAGAACTGTCTTAGCGAGAGGCTTCTTGAGGGGAAAGCTGTAACTCTGTGAGATAACTTCACAGAATACAAAGAAGTTTCACAGAAAGCTTCTTTCTCTTTGTTATCGGAGGATATTTCCTTTGGCCCTATAGTCTTCAAAGGGATCCTAAATATCTGTTCTCAGATTTCACAGAAATAAGGCTTACAAAGAGACCCACGAAATACAGAAGTAACTCTGTGAGATGAACGAACGGAACACTAAGCGGTTTCTCCGAAAGCTTCTTTCCCGATTTCATGTGAGGATATTTCCTTTTTCACCATAGCCCTCTAAGGGCTTCCAAATATCACTTTGCCAATTTCTCAAGAACTGTCTTAGCGAAAGGCTTCTTGAGGGGAAAGCTGTAACTCTGTGAGATGATTTCACAGAACACAAAGAAGTTTCTCAGAAAGCTTCTTTCTCTTTGTTATCGGAGGATATTTCCTTTGGCCCTATAGTCTTCAAAGGGATCCGAAATATCTGTTCTCAGATTCAACATAAATAAGGCTAGCAAAGAGATCCACGAAATACAGATGTAACTCTGTGAGTGGAAGTCACACATCACAGAGCAGTTTCTCAGAATGCTTCTTTCCAGATTTCATCTGAGGATATTTCCTTTTTCACCATAGCCCTCTATGGGCTTCCAAATATCACTTTGCCAATTCCACAAGAACTGTCTTAGCGAAAGGCTTCTTGAGGGGAAAGCTGTAACTCTGTGAGTTGATTTCCGAGAACACAAAGAAGTTTCTCAGAAAGCTTCTTTCTCTTTGTTATCAGAGGATATTTCCTTTGGCCATATAGTCTTCAAAGGGATCCGAAATATCTGTTCTCAGATTCCACAGAAATAAGGCTTGCAAAGAGATCCACGTAATACAGATGTAACTCTGTGAGATGAACGAACAGAACACTAAGCGGTTTCTCCGAAAGCTTCTTTCCCGATTTCATGTGAGGATATTTCCTTTTTCACCATAGCCCTCTATGGGCTTCCAAATATCACTTTGCCAATTCCACAAGAACTGTCTTAGCGAAAGGCTTCTTGAGGGGAAAGCTGTAACTCTGTGAGATGATTTCACAGAACACAAAGAAGTTTCTCAGAAAGCTTCTTTCTCTTTGTTATCGGAGGATATTTCCTTTGGCCTATAGTCTTCAAAGGGATCCGAAATATCTGATCTCAGATTCCACAGAAATAAGGCTAGCAAAGAGATCCACGAAATACAGATGTAACTCTGTGAGTGGAAGTCACACATCACAGAGCAGTTTCTCAGAAAGCTTCTTTCCAGATTTCATCTGAGGATATTTCCTTTTTCACCATATCCCTCTAAGGGCTTCCAAATATCACTTTGCCAATTCCACAAGAACTGTCTTAGCGAGAGGCTTCTTGAGGGGAAAGCTGTAACTCTGTGAGATAACTTCACAGAACACAAAGAAGTTTCACAGAAAGCTTCTTTCTCTTTGTTATCGGATTATATTTCCTTTGGCCCTATAGTCTTCAAAGGGATCCGAAATATCTGTTCTCAGATTTCACAGAAATAAGGCTTGCAAAGAGATCCACGAAATACAGATGTAAATCTGTGAGATGAACGAACAGAACACTAAGCGGTTTCTCCGAAAGCTTCTTTCCCGATTTCATCTGAGGATATTTCCTTTTTCTCCATAGCCCTCTATGGGCTTCCAAATATCACTTTGCCAATTCCACAAGAACTGTCTTAGCGAAAGGCTTCTTGAGGGGAAAGCTGTAACTCTGTGAGATGATTTCACAGAACACAAAGAAGTTTCTCAGAAAGCTTCTTTCTCTTTGTTATCGGAGGTAATTTCCTTTTGCCCTATAGTCTTCAAAGGTATCCGAAATATCTGTTCTCAGATTCCACAGAATTAAGGCTAGCAAAGAGATCCACGAAATACAGATGTAACTCTGTGAGTGGAAGTCACACATCACAGAGCAGTTTCTCAGAAAGCTTCTTTCCAGATTTCATCTGAGGATATTTCCTTTTTCACGATAGCCCTCTATGGGCTTCCAAATATCACTTTGCCAATTCCACAAGAACTGTCTTAGCGAAAGGCTTCTTGAGGGGAAAGCTGTAACTCTGTGAGATGATTTCACAGAACACAAAGAAGTTTCTCAGAAAGCTTCTTTCTCTTTGTTATCGGAGGATATTTCCTTTGGCCCTATAGTCTTCAAAGGGATCCGAAATATCTGTTCTCAGATTCCACAGAAATGAGGCTACCAAGAGACCCACGAAATACAGATGTAACTCTGTGAGTGGAAGTCACACATCACAGAGCAGTTTCTCAGAAAGCTTCTTTCCAGATTTCATCTGAGGATATTTCCTTTTTCACCATAGCCCTCTATGGGCTTCCAAATATCACTTTGCCAATTCCACAAGAACTGTCTTAGCGAAAGGCTTCTTGAGGGGAAAGCTGTAACTCTGTGAGATAATTTCACAGAACACAAAGAAGTTTCTCAGAAAGCTTCTTTCTCTTTGTTATCGGAGGATATTTCCTTTGGCCCTATAGTCTTCAAAGGGATCCGAAATATCTGTTCTCAGATTCCACAGAAATAAGACTAGCAAAGAGATCCACGAAATACAGATGTAATTCTGTGAGTGGAAGTCAGACATCGCAGAGGAGTTTCTCAGAAAGCTTCTTTACAGATTTCATCTGAGGATATTTCCTTTTTCAGAATAGCCCTCTATGGGCTTCCAAATATCACTTTGCCAATAACACAAGAACTGTCTTAGCGAAAGGCTTCCTGAGTGGAAAGCTGTAACTCTGTGAGATGATGTCACAGAACACAAAGAAGTTTCTCAGAAAGCTTCTTTCTCGTTGTTATCGGAGTTTATTTCCTTTGGCCCTATAGTCTTCAAGGGGATCCGAAATATCTGTTCTCAGATTCCACAGAAATAAGGCTAGCAAAGAGATCCACGAAATACAGATGTAATTCTGTGAGTGGAAGTCACACATCACAGAGCAGTTTCTCAGAAAGCTTCTTTCCAGATTTCATCTGAGGATATTTCCTTTTTCACCATAGCCCTCTATGGGCTTCCAAATGTCACTTTGCCAATTCCACAAGAACTGTCTTAGCGAAAGGCTTCTTGAGGGGAAAGCTGTAACTCTGTGAGATGATTTCACAGAACACAAAGAAGTTTCTCAGAAAGCTTCTTTCTCTTTGTTATCGGAGGATATTTCCTTTGGCCCTATAGTCTTCAAAGGGATCCGACATATCTGTTCTCAGATTCCACAGAAATAAGGCTAGCAAAGAGATCCACGAAATACAGATGTTACTCTGTGAGTGGAAGTCACACATCACAGAGCAGTGTCTCAGAATGCTTCTTTCCAGATTTCATCTGAGGATATTTCCTTTTTCACCATAGCCCTCTTTGGGCTTCCAAATATCACTTTGCCAATTCCACAAGAACTGTCTTAGCGAGAGGCTTCTTGAGGGGAAAGCTGTAACTCTGTGAGATAACTTCACAGAACACAAAGAAGTTTCACAGAAAGCTTCTTTCTCTTTGTTATCGGAGGATATTTCCTTTGGCCCTATAGTCTTCAAAGGGATCCGAAATATCTGTTCTCAGATTTCACAGAAATAAGGCTTGCGAAGAGATCCACGAAATACAGATGTAACTCTGTGAGATGATCGAACGGAACACTAAGCGGTTTCTCCGAAAGCTTCTTTCCCGATTTCATGTGAGGATATTTCCTTTTTCACCATAGCCCTCTAAGGGCTTCCAAATATCACTTTGCCAATTTCTCAAGAACTGTCTTAGCGAAAGGCTTCTTGAGGGGAAAGCTGTAACTCTGTGAGATGATTTCACAGAACACAAAGAAGTTTCTCAGAAAGCTTCTTTCTCTTTGTTATCGGAGGATATTTCCTTTGGCCCTATAGTCTTCAAAGGGATCCGAAATATCTGTTCTCAGATTCCACATAAATAAGGCTAGCAAAGAGATCCACGAAATACAGATGTAACTCTGTGAGTGGAAGTCACACATCACAGAGCAGTTTCTCAGAATGCTTCTTTCCAGATTTCATCTGAGGATATTTCCTTTTTCACCATAGCCCTCTACGGGCTTCCAAATATCACTTTGCCAATTCCACAAGAACTGACTTAGCGAGAGGCTTCTTGAGGGGAAAGCTGTAACTCTGTGAGATAACTTCACAGAACACAAAGAAGTTTCACAGAAAGCTTCTTTCTCTTTGTTATCGGAGGATATTTCCTTTGGCCCTATAGTCTTCAAAGGGATCCGAAATATCTGTTCTCAGATTTCACAGAAATAAGGCTTGCAAAGAGATCCACGAAATACAGATGTAACTCTGTGAGATGAACGAACAGAACACTAAGCAGTTTCTCCGAAAGCTTCTTTCCCGATTTCATGTGAGGATATTTCCTTTTTCTCCATAGCCCTCTATGGGCTTCCAAATATCACTTTGCCAATTCCACAAGAACTGTCTTAGCGAAAGGCTTCTTGAGGGGAAAGCTGTAACTCTGTGAGATGATTTCACAGAACACAAAGAAGTTTCTCAGAAAGCTTCTTTCTCTTTGTTATCGGAGGATATTTCCTTTGGCCCTATAGTCTTCAAAGGGATCCGAAATATCTGTTCTCAGATTCCACATAAATAAGGCTAGCAAAGAGATCCACGAAATACAGATGTAACTCTGTGAGTGGAAGTCACACATCACAGAGCAGTTTCTCAGAATGCTTCTTTCCAGATTTCATCTGAGGATATTTCCTTTTTCACCATAGTCCTCTATGGGCTTCCAAATATCACTTTGCCAATTCCAAAAGAACTGTCTTAGCGAAAGGCTTCTTGAGGGGAAAGCTGTAACTCTGTGAGATGATTTCACAGAACACAAAGAAGTTTCTCAGAAAGCTTCTTTCTCTTTGTTATCGGAGGATATTTCCTTTGGCCCTATAGTCTTCAAAGGGATCCGAAATATCTGTTCTCAGATTCCACAGAAATAAGGCTAGCAAAGAGATCCACGAAATACAGATGTAACTCTGTGAGTGGAAGTCAGACATCGCAGAGCAGTTTCTCAGAAAGCTTCTTTCCAGATTTCATCTGAGGATATTTCCTTTTTCAGAATAGCCCTCTATGGGCTTCCAAATATCACTTTGCCAATTCCACAAGAACTGTCTTAGCGAAAGGCTTCCTGAGTGGAAAGCTGTAACTCTGTGAGATGATTTCACAGAACACAAAGAAGTTTCTCAGAAAGCTTCTTTCTCTTTGTTATCAGAGGATATTTCCTTCGGCCCTATAGTCTTCAAAGGGATCCGAAATATCTCTTCTCAGATTCCACAGAAATAAGGCTAGCAAAGAGATCCACGAAATACAGATGTAACTCTGTGAGTGGAAGTCACATATCACAGAGCAGTTTCTCAGAAAGCTTCTTTCCAGATTTCATCTGAGGATATTTCCTTTTTCACCATATCCCTCTATGGGCTTCCAAATATCACTTTGCCAATTCCACAAGAACTGTCTTAGCGAAAGGCTTCTGGAGGGGAAAGCTGTAACTCTGTGAGATGATTTCACAGAACACAAAGAAGTTTCTCAGAAAGCTTCTTTCTCTTTGTTATCGGAGGATATTTCCTTTGGCCCTATAGTCTTCAAGGGGATCCGAAATATCTGTTCTCAGATGACACAGAAATAAGGCTAGCAAAGAGATCCACGAAATACAGATGTAACTCTGTGAGTGGAAGTCACACATCACAGAGCAGTTTCTCAGAAAGCTTCTTTCCAGATTTCATCTTAGGATATTTCCTTTTTCACCATATCCCTCTATGGGCTTCCAAATATCACTTTGCCAATTCCACAAGAACTGTCTTAGCGAGAGGCTTCTTGAGGGGAAAGCTGTAACTCTGTGAGATAACTTCACAGAATACAAAGAAGTTTCACAGAAAGCTTCTTTCTCTTTGTTATCGGAGGATATTTCCTTTGGCCCTATAGTCTTCAAAGGGATCCTAAATATCTGTTCTCAGATTTCACAGAAATAAGGCTTACAAAGAGACCCACGAAATACAGAAGTAACTCTGTGAGATGAACGAACGGAACACTAAGCGGTTTCTCCGAAAGCTTCTTTCCCGATTTCATGTGAGGATATTTCCTTTTTCACCATAGCCCTCTAAGGGCTTCCAAATATCACTTTGCCAATTTCTCAAGAACTGTCTTAGCGAAAGGCTTCTTGAGGGGAAAGCTGTAACTCTGTGAGATGATTTCACAGAACACAAAGAAGTTTCTCAGAAAGCTTCTTTCTCTTTGTTATCGGAGGATATTTCCTTTGGCCCTATAGTCTTCAAAGGGATCCGAAATATCTGTTCTCAGATTCAACATAAATAAGGCTAGCAAAGAGATCCACGAAATACAGATGTAACTCTGTGAGTGGAAGTCACACATCACAGAGCAGTTTCTCAGAATGCTTCTTTCCAGATTTCATCTGAGGATATTTCCTTTTTCACCATAGCCCTCTATGGGCTTCCAAATATCACTTTGCCAATTCCACAAGAACTGTCTTAGCGAAAGGCTTCTTGAGGGGAAAGCTGTAACTCTGTGAGTTGATTTCCGAGAACACAAAGAAGTTTCTCAGAAAGCTTCTTTCTCTTTGTTATCAGAGGATATTTCCTTTGGCCATATAGTCTTCAAAGGGATCCGAAATATCTGTTCTCAGATTCCACAGAAATAAGGCTTGCAAAGAGATCCACGTAATACAGATGTAACTCTGTGAGATGAACGAACAGAACACTAAGCGGTTTCTCCGAAAGCTTCTTTCCCGATTTCATGTGAGGATATTTCCTTTTTCACCATAGCCCTCTATGGGCTTCCAAATATCACTTTGCCAATTCCACAAGAACTGTCTTAGCGAAAGGCTTCTTGAGGGGAAAGCTGTAACTCTGTGAGATGATTTCACAGAACACAAAGAAGTTTCTCAGAAAGCTTCTTTCTCTTTGTTATCGGAGGATATTTCCTTTGGCCTATAGTCTTCAAAGGGATCCGAAATATCTGATCTCAGATTCCACAGAAATAAGGCTAGCAAAGAGATCCACGAAATACAGATGTAACTCTGTGAGTGGAAGTCACACATCACAGAGCAGTTTCTCAGAAAGCTTCTTTCCAGATTTCATCTGAGGATATTTCCTTTTTCACCATATCCCTCTATGGGCTTCCAAATATCACTTTGCCAATTCCACAAGAACTGTCTTAGCGAGAGGCTTCTTGAGGGGAAAGCTGTAACTCTGTGAGATAACTTCACAGAACACAAAGAAGTTTCACAGAAAGCTTCTTTCTCTTTGTTATCGGATTATATTTCCTTTGGCCCTATAGTCTTCAAAGGGATCCGAAATATCTGTTCTCAGATTTCACAGAAATAAGGCTTGCAAAGAGATCCACGAAATACAGATGTAAATCTGTGAGATGAACGAACAGAACACTAAGCGGTTTCTCCGAAAGCTTCTTTCCCGATTTCATCTGAGGATATTTCCTTTTTCTCCATAGCCCTCTATGGGCTTCCAAATATCACTTTGCCAATTCCACAAGAACTGTCTTAGCGAAAGGCTTCTTGAGGGGAAAGCTGTAACTCTGTGAGATGATTTCACAGAACACAAAGAAGTTTCTCAGAAAGCTTCTTTCTCTTTGTTATCGGAGGTAATTTCCTTTTGCCCTATAGTCTTCAAAGGTATCCGAAATATCTGTTCTCAGATTCCACAGAATTAAGGCTAGCAAAGAGATCCACGAAATACAGATGTAACTCTGTGAGTGGAAGTCACACATCACAGAGCAGTTTCTCAGAAAGCTTCTTTCCAGATTTCATCTGAGGATATTTCCTTTTTCACGATAGCCCTCTATGGGCTTCCAAATATCACTTTGCCAATTCCACAAGAACTGTCTTAGCGAAAGGCTTCTTGAGGGGAAAGCTGTAACTCTGTGAGATGATTTCACAGAACACAAAGAAGTTTCTCAGAAAGCTTCTTTCTCTTTGTTATCGGAGGATATTTCCTTTGGCCCTATAGTCTTCAAAGGGATCCGAAATATCTGTTCTCAGATTCCACAGAAATGAGGCTACCAAGAGACCCACGAAATACAGATGTAACTCTGTGAGTGGAAGTCACACATCACAGAGCAGTTTCTCAGAAAGCTTCTTTCCAGATTTCATCTGAGGATATTTCCTTTTTCACCATAGCCCTCTATGGGCTTCCAAATATCACTTTGCCAATTCCACAAGAACTGTCTTAGCGAAAGGCTTCTTGAGGGGAAAGCTGTAACTCTGTGAGATAATTTCACAGAACACAAAGAAGTTTCTCAGAAAGCTTCTTTCTCTTTGTTATCGGAGGATATTTCCTTTGGCCCTATAGTCTTCAAAGGGATCCGAAATATCTGTTCTCAGATTCCACAGAAATAAGACTAGCAAAGAGATCCACGAAATACAGATGTAATTCTGTGAGTGGAAGTCAGACATCGCAGAGGAGTTTCTCAGAAAGCTTCTTTACAGATTTCATCTGAGGATATTTCCTTTTTCAGAATAGCCCTCTATGGGCTTCCAAATATCACTTTGCCAATTCCACAAGAACTGTCTTAGCGAAAGGCTTCCTGAGTGGAAAGCTGTAACTCTGTGAGATGATGTCACAGAACACAAAGAAGTTTCTCAGAAAGCTTCTTTCTCGTTGTTATCGGAGTTTATTTCCTTTGGCCCTATAGTCTTCAAGGGGATCCGAAATATCTGTTCTCAGATTCCACAGAAATAAGGCTAGCAAAGAGATCCACGAAATACAGATGTAATTCTGTGAGTGGAAGTCACACATCACAGAGCAGTTTCTCAGAAAGCTTCTTTCCAGATTTCATCTGAGGATATTTCCTTTTTCACCATAGCCCTCTATGGGCTTCCAAATGTCACTTTGCCAATTCCACAAGAACTGTCTTAGCGAAAGGCTTCTTGAGGGGAAAGCTGTAACTCTGTGAGATGATTTCACAGAACACAAAGAAGTTTCTCAGAAAGCTTCTTTCTCTTTGTTATCGGAGGATATTTCCTTTGGCCCTATAGTCTTCAAAGGGATCCGACATATCTGTTCTCAGATTCCACAGAAATAAGGCTAGCAAAGAGATCCACGAAATACAGATGTTACTCTGTGAGTGGAAGTCACACATCACAGAGCAGTGTCTCAGAATGCTTCTTTCCAGATTTCATCTGAGGATATTTCCTTTTTCACCATAGCCCTCTTTGGGCTTCCAAATATCACTTTGCCAATTCCACAAGAACTGTCTTAGCGAGAGGCTTCTTGAGGGGAAAGCTGTAACTCTGTGAGATAACTTCACAGAACACAAAGAAGTTTCACAGAAAGCTTCTTTCTCTTTGTTATCGGAGGATATTTCCTTTGGCCCTATAGTCTTCAAAGGGATCCGAAATATCTGTTCTCAGATTTCACAGAAATAAGGCTTGCGAAGAGATCCACGAAATACAGATGTAACTCTGTGAGATGATCGAACAGAACACTAAGCGGTTTCTCCGAAAGCTTCTTTCCCGATTTCATGTGAGGATATTTCCTTTTTCACCATAGCCCTCTAAGGGCTTCCAAATATCACTTTGCCAATTTCTCAAGAACTGGCTTAGCGAAAGGCTTCTTGAGGGGAAAGCTGTAACTCTGTGAGATGATTTCACAGAACACAAAGAAGTTTCTCAGAAAGCTTCTTTCTCTTTGTTATCGGAGGATATTTCCTTTGGCCCTATAGTCTTCAAAGGGATCCGAAATATCTGATCTCAGATTCCACATAAATAAGTCGAGCAAAGAGATCCACGAAATACAGATGTAACTCTGTGAGTGGAAGTCACACATAACAGAGCAGTTTCTCAGAATGCTTCTTCGCAGATTTCATCTGAGGATATTTCCTTTTTCACCATAGCCCTCTATGGGCTTCCAAATATCACTTTGCCAATTCCACAAGAACTGTCTTAGCGAAAGGCTTCTTGAGGGGAAAGCTGTAACTCTGTGAGATAATTTCACAGAACACAAAGAAGTTTCTCAGAAAACTTCTTTCTCTTTGTTATCGGAGGATATTTCCTTTGGCCCTATAGTCTTCAAAGGGATCCGAAATATCTGTTCTCAGATTCCACAGAAATAAGGCTAGCAAAGAGATCCACGAAATAAAGATGTAACTCTGTGAGTGGAAGTCAGACATCGCAGAGCAGTTTCACAGAAAGCTTCTTTCCAGATTTCATCTGAGGATATTTCCTTTTTCAGAATAGCCCTCCATGGGCTTCCAAATATCACTTTGCAAATTCCACAAGAACTGTCTTAGCGAAAGGCTACCTGAGTGGAAAGCTGTAACTCTGTGAGATGATTTCACAGAACACAAAGAAGTTTCTCAGAAAGCTTCTTTCTCTTTGTTATCGGAGGATATTTCCTTTGGCCCTATAGTCTTCAAAGGGATCCGAAATATCTGTTCTCAGATTCCACAGAAATAAGGCTTGCAAAGAGATCCACGTAATACAGACGTAACTCTGTGAGATGAACGAACAGAACACTAAGCGGTTTCTCCGAAAGCTTCTTTCCCGATTTCATATGAGGATATTTCCTTTTTCACCATAGACCTCTATGGGCTTCCAAATATCACTTTGCCAATTCCACAAGAACTGTCTTAGCGAAAGGCTTCTTGAGGGGAAAGCTGTAACTCTGTGAGATGATTTCACAGAACACAAAGAAGTTTCTCAGAAAGCTTGTTTCTCTTTGTTATCGGAGGATATTTCCTTTGGCCCTATAGTCTTCAAAGGGATCCGAAATATCTGTTCTCAGATTCCACAGAAATAAGGTTAGCAAAGAGATCCACGAAATACAGATGTAACTCTGTGAGTGGAAGTCACACATCACAGAGCAGTTTCTCAGAAAGCTTCTTTCCCGATTTCATCTGAGGATATTTCCTTTTTCACCATAGCCCTCTATGGGCTTCCAAATATCACTTTGCCAATTCCACAAGAACTGTCTTGGCGAAAGGCTTCTTGAGGGGAAAGCTGTAACTCTGTGAGATGATTTCACAGAACACAAAGAAGTCTCTCAGAAAGCTTCTTTCTCTTTGTTATCGGAGGATATTTCCTTTGGCATTATATTCTTCAAAGGTATCCGAAATATCTCTCTCAGATTCCACAGAAATAAGGCTAGCAAAGAGATCCACGAAATACTGATGTAACTCTGTGAGTGGAAGTCACACATCACAGAGCAGTTTCTCAGAAAGCTTCTTTCAAGATTTCATCTGAGGATATTTCCGTTTTCACCATAGCCCTCTATGGGCTTCCAAATATCACTTTGCCAATTCCACAAGAACTGTCTGAGCGAAAGGCTTCCTGAGTGGAAAGCTGTAACTCTGTGAGATGATTTCACAGAACAGAAAGAAGTTTATCAGAAAGCTTCTTTCTCTTTGTTATCGGAGGATATTTCCTTTGGCCCTATAGTCTTCAAAGGGATCCGAAATATCTGTTCTCAGATTCCACAGAAATAAGGCTAGCAAAGAGATCAGCGAAACATATATGTAACTCTGTGAGTGAAGTCACGCATCCCAGAGCAGTTTCTCAGAAAGCTTCTTTCCAGATTTCATGTGAGCATCTTTCCTTTTTCACCTTAGCCCTCTAAGGGCTTCCAAATATCACTTTGCCAATTCCACAAGAACTGTCTCAGCGAAAGGCTTCTTGAGGGGAAAGCTGTAACTCTGTGAGACGATTTCATGGAACACAAAGAAGTTTCTCAGACAGCTTGTTTCTCTTTGTTATCGGAGGATATTTCCTTTGGCCCTATAGTCTTCAAAGGGATCCGAAATATCTGTTCTCAGATTCCACAGAAATAAGGCTAGCAAAGAGATCCACGAAATGCAGATGTAACTCTGTGAGTGGAAGTCACACATGACAGAGCAGTATCTCAGAAAGCTTCTTTCCAGATTTCATCTGAGGATATTTCCTTTTTCACCATAGCCCTCTATGGGCTTCCAAATATCACTTTGCCAATTCCACAAGAACTGTCTTAGCGAAAGGTTTCTTGAGGGGAAAGCTGTAACTCTGTGAGATGATTTCACAGAACACAAAGAAGTTTCTCAGAAAGCTTCTTTCTCTTTGTTATCGCAGGATATTTCCTTTGGCCCTATAGTCTTCAAAGGGATCTGAAATATCTGTTCTCAGATTCCACAGAAATAAGGCTAGCAAAGAGATCCACGAAATACAGATGTAACTCTGTGAGTGGAAGTCACACATCAGAGAGCAGTTTCTCAGAAAGCTTCTTTCCAGATTTCATCTGATGATATTTCCTTTTTCACCATAGCCCTCTATGGGCTTCCAAATATCACTTTGCCAATTCCACAAGAACTGTCTGAGCGAAAGGCTTCCTGAGTGGAAAGCTGTAAATCTGTGAGATGATTTCACAGAACACAAAGAAGTTTCTCAGAAAGCTTCTTTCTCTTTGTTATCGGAGGATATTTCCTTTGGCCCTATAGTCTTCAAAGGGATCCGAAATATCTGTTCTCAGATTCCACAGAAATAAGGCTAGCAAAGAGATCAGCGAAATATATATGTAACTCTGTGAGTTTAAGTCACACATCACAGAGCAGTTTCTCAGAAAGCTTCTTTCCAGATTTCATCTGAGCATCTTTCCTTTTTCACCTTAGCCCTCTAAGGGCTTCCAAATATAACTTTGCCAATTCCACAAGAACTGTCTTAGCGAAAGGCTTCTTGAGGGGAAAGCTGTAACTCTGTGAGATGATTTCACAGAACACAAAGAAGTTTCTCAGAAATTTTCTTTCTCTTTGTTATCAGAGGATATTTCCTTTGGCCCTATAGTCTTCAAAGGGATATGAAATATCTGTTCTCAGATTCCACAGAAATAAGGCTAGCAAAGAGATCCACGAAATACAGATGTAACTCTGTGAGATGAATGAACAGAACACTAAGCAGTTTCTCCGAAAGCTTCTTTCCCGATTTCATCTGAGGATATTTCCTTTTTCACCATAGCCCTCTATGGGCTTCCAAATATCACTTTGCCATTTCCACAAGAACTGTCTTAGCGAAAGGCTTCTTGAGGGGAAAGCTGTAACTCTGTGAGATGATTTCACAGAACACAAAGAAGTTTCTCAGAAAGCTTCTTTCTCTTTGTTATCAGAGGTTATTTCCTTCGGCCCTATAGTCTTCAAAGGGATCCGAAATATCTGTTCTCAGATTCCACAGAAATAAGGCTAGCAAAGAGATCCAGGAAATAGAGATGTAACTCTGTGAGTGGAAGTCACACATCACAGAGCAGTTTCTCAGAAAGCTTCTTTCCAGATTTCATCTGAGGATATTTCCTTTTTCACCATAGCCCTCTATGGGCTTCCAAATATCACTTTGCCAATTCCAGAAGAACTGTCTTAGCGAAAGGCTTCTTGAGGGGAAAGCTGTAACTCTGTGAGATGATTTCACAGAACACAAAGAAGTTTCTCAGAAAGCTTCTTTCTCTTTGTTATCGGAGGATATTTCCTTTGGCCCTATAGTCTTCAAAGGGATCCGAAATATCTGTTCTCAGATTCCTCAGAAATAAGGCTAGCAAAGAGATCCACGAAATACAGATGTAACTCTGTGAGTGGAATTCACACATCACAGAGCAGTTTCTCACAAAGCTTCTTTCCAGATTTCCTCTGAGGATATTTCCTTTTTCACCGTAGCCCTTTAGGGGCTTCCAAATATCACTTTGCCAATTCCACAAGAACTGTCTTAGCGAAAGGCTTCTTGAGGGGAAAGCTGTAACTCTGTGAGATGATTTGACAGAACACAAAGAAGTTTCTCAGAAAGCTTCTTTCTCTTTGTTAACGGAGGATATTTCCTTTGCCCCTACAGTCTTCAAAGGGATCCGAAATATCTGTTCTCAGATTCCACAGAAATAAGGCTAGCAAAGAGATCCACGAAATACAGATGTAACTCTGTGAGTGGAAGTCACACATGACAGAGCAGTTTCTCAGAAACCGTCTTTCCAGATTTCATCTGAGGATATTTCCTTTTACACCATAGACCTCTATGGGCTTCCAAATATCACTTTGCCAATTCCACAAGAACTGTCTTAGCGAAAGGCTTCTTGAGGGGAAAGATGTAACTCTGTGAGATGATTTCACAGAACACAAAGAAGTTTCTCAGAAAGCTTCTTTCTCTTTGTTATCGGAAGATATTTCCTTTGGCCCTATAGTCTTCCAAGGGATCCGAAATATCTGTTCCCAGATTCCACAGAAATAAGGCTGGCAAAGAGATCCACGAAATACAGATGTAACTCTGTGAGTGGAAGTCAGACGTCGCAGAGCAGTTCTCAGAAAGCTTCTTTCCAGATTTCATCTGAGGATATTTCCGTTTTCACCATAGCCCTCTATGGGCTTCCAAATATCACTTTGCCAATTCCACAAGAACTGTCTGAGCGAAAGGCTTCCTGAGTGGAAAGCTGTAACTCTGTGAGATGATTTCACAGAACACAAAGAAGTTTCTCAGAAAGCTTCTTTCTCTTTGTTATCGGAGGATATTTCCTTTGGCCCTATAGTCTTCAAAGGGATCCGAAATATCTGTTCTCAGATTCCACAGAAATAAGGCTAGCAAATAGATCAGCGAAATATATATGTAACTCTGTGAGTTTAAGTCACACATCACAGAGCAGTTTCTCAGAAAGCTTCTTTCCAGATTTCATCTGAGCATCTTTCCTTTTTCACCTTAGCCCTCTAAGGGCTTCCAAATATAACTTTGCCAATTCCACAAGAACTGTCTTAGCGAAAGGCTTCTTGAGGGGAAAGCTGTAACTGTGTGGGATGATTTCACAGAACACAAAGAAGTTTCTCAGAAAGCTTCTTTCTCTTTGTTATCAAAGGATATTTCCTTTGGTTCTATAGTCTTCAAAGGGATCCGAAATATCTGTTCTCAGATTCCACAGAAATAAGGTTAGGAAAGAGATCCACGAAATACAGATGTACCTCTGTGAGATGAATGAACAGAAGACTAAGTAGTTGCTCAGAAAGTTTCTTTCCAGATTTCATCTGAGGATATTTCCTTTTTCACCGTAGCCCTCTATGGGCTTCCAAATATCACTTTGCCAATTCTACAAGAACTGTCTTAGCGAAAGGCTTCTTGAGGGGAAAGCTGTAACTCTGTGAGATGATTTCACAGAACACAAAGAAGTTTCTCACAAAGCTTCTTTCTCTTTGTTATCGGAGGATATTTCCTTTGGCCCTATAGTCTTCAAAGGGATCCGAAATATCTGTTCTCAGATTCCACAGAAATAAGGCTAGCAAAGGGATCCACGAAATACAGATGTAACTCTGTGAGTGGAAGTCACACATCACAGAGCAGTTTCTCAGAAATCTTCTTTCCAGATTTCATCTGAAGATATTTCCTTTTTCACCATAGCCCTCTAAGGGCTTCCAAATATCACTTTGCCAATTCCACAAGAACTGTCTTAGCGAAAGGCTTCTTGAGGGGAAAGCTGTAACTCTGTGAGATGATTTCACAGAACACAAAGAAGTTTCTCAGAAACCTTCTTTCTCTTTGTTATCGGAGGATATTTCCTTTGGCCCTATAGTCTTCAAAGGGATCCGAAATATCTGTTCTCAGATTCCACAGAAATAAGGCTAGCAAAGAGATCCACGAAATACAGATGTAACTCTGTGAGTGGAAGTCACACATCGCACAGCAGTTTCTCAGAAAGCTTCTTTCCAGATTTCATCTGAGGATATTTCCTTTTTCACCGTAGCCCTTTAGGGGCTTCCATATATCACTTTGCCAATTCCACAAGAACTGTCTTAGCGAACGGCTTCTTGAGGGGAAAGCTGTAACTCTGTGAGATGATTTGACAAAACACAAAGAAGTTTCTCAGAAATCTTCTTTCTCATTTTTAATGGAGGATATTTCCTTTGACTCTATAGTCTTCAAAGGGATCCGAAATATCTGTTCTCAGATTCCACAGAAATAAAGCTAGCAAAGAGATCCACCAAATACAGATGTAACTCTGTGAGATGAATGAATAGAACACTAAGCAGTTTCTCAGAAAGCTTCTTTCCAAATTTCATCTGAGGATATTTCCTTTTTCAACATAGCCCTCTATGGACTTCCAAATATCACTCTGCCAATTCCACAAAACTGTCTTAGCGAAACGTTTCTTGAGGGGAAAGCTGTAACTCTGTGAGATGATTTCACAGAACACAAAGAAGTTTCTCAGAAAGCCTCTTTCTCTTCGTTATCGGAGGATATTTCCTTTGGCCCTATAGTCTTCAAAGGGATCCGAAATATCTGTTCTCAGATTCCACCGAAATAAGGCTAGCAAAGACATCCACGAAATATAGATGTAACTCTGTGAGATGAATGAACAGAACACTAAGCAGTGTCTCAGAAAGCTTCTTTCAGGATTTCATCTGAGGAGATTTCCTTTTTCTCCATAGACCTCTATAGGCTTCCAAATATCACTTTGGCATTCCACAAGAACTGTCTTAGCGTAAGGCTTCTTGAGGGGAAAGCTGTAACGCTGTGAGATGATTTCACAGAACACAAAGAAGTTTCTCAGAAACCTTCTTTCTCTTTGTTATCGGAGGATATTTCCTTTGGCCCTAGAGTCTTCAAAGGGATCCGAAATATCTGTTCTCAAATTCCACAGAAATAAGGCTAGCAAAGAGATCCACGAATTACAGACGTAACTCTGTAAGTGGAAGTCACACATCACAGAGCAGTTTCTCAAAAAGCTTCTTTCCAGATTTCATCTGAGGATATTTAATTTTTCACCATAGGCCTCTATGGGCTTCCAAAGATCACTTTGTCATTTCCACAAGAAATGTCTTAGCGAAAGTCTTCTTGAGGGGAAAGCTGTAACTCTGTGAGATGATTTCGCAGAACACAAAGAGGTTTCTCAGAAAGCTTCTTTCTCTTTGTTATCGGAGGATATTTCCTTTGGCCCTATAGTCTTCAAAGGGATCCGAAATATCTGCTTTCAGATTCCACAGGAATAAGGCTAGCAAAGAGATCCAAGAAATATAAATGTAACTCTGTGAGATGAATGAACAGAACACTAAGCAGTTTCTCAGAAAGCTACTTTCCATATTTCATCTGAGGATATTTCCTTTTTCACCATAGCCCTCTATGGGCTTCCAAATATCACTTTGCCAATGCCATAAGAACTGTCTTAGCGAATGGCTTCTTGAGGGGAAAGATGTAACTCTGTTAGATGATTTGAGAAAACACAAAGAAATTTCTCAGGAAGCTTCTTTCTCTTTGTTATCGGCGGATATTTCCTTTGGCCCTATAGTCTACAAAGGGATACGAAATATCTGTTCTCAGATTCCACAGAAATAAGGCTAGCAAAAAGATCCACGAAATACAGATGTAACTGTGTGAGTGGAAGTCACACATCACAGAGCAGTTTCTCAGAAAGCTTCTTTCCAGATTTTATCTGAGGATATTTCCTTTTTCACCATAGCCCTCTATGGGCTTCCAAATATCACTTTGCCAATTCCACAAGAACTGTCTTAGAGAAAGGCTTCTTGAGCGGAAAGCTGTAACTCTGTGAGATGATTTCACAGAACACAAAGTAGTTTCTCAGAAAGCTTCTTTCTCTTTGTTATCGGAGGATATTTCATTTGGCCCTAGAGTCTTCAAAGGGATCTGAAATATCTGTTCTCAAATTCCACAGAAATAAGGCTAGCAAAGAGATCCACGAAATACAGATGTAACTCTGTGAGTGGAAGTCACACATAACAGAGCAGTTTCTCAGAAAGCTTCTTTCCAGATTTCATCTGAGGATATTTCCTTTTTCACCAATCCCTCTATGGGCTTCCAAATATCACTTTGCCAATTCCACAAGAACTGTCTTAGCGAAAGTGTTCTTGAGGGGAAGGATGTAACTCTGTGAGAAGATTTCAGACAACACAAAGAAATTTCTCAGAAAGCTTCTTTCTCTTTGTTATCGGGGGATATTTTATTTAGCCCTATAGTCTTCAAAGGGATCCGAAATATCTGTTCTCAGATTCCACAGAAAAAAGGCCAGCAAAGAGATCCACAAAATATAGATGTAACTCTGTGAGATGAAAGAGCAGAACACTAAGCAGTTTCTCAGAAAACTTCTTTCCAGATTTCATCTTAGGATATTTCCTTTTTCAACATAGCCCTCTATGGGCTGCCAAATATCACTTTGCCAATTCCACAAGAACTGTCTTAGCGAAAGGCTTCTTGAGGGGAAAGCTGTAACTCTGTGAGGTGATTTCACAGAACACAAAGAAGTTTCTCAGAAAGCTTCTTTCTCTTTGTTATCGGAGGATATTTCCTTTGGCCCTCTAGTCTTCAAAGGGATCCGAAATATCTGTTCTCAGATTCCACAGAAGTAAGGCTAGCAAAGAGATCCACGAAATACAGATGTAACTCTGTGAGATGAATGAACAGAACACTAGGTTGTTTCTCAGAAAGCTTCTTTCCAGATTTCATCTGAGGATATTTCCTATTTCACCATAGCCCTCTAAGGGCTTCCAAATATCACTTTGCCAATTCCACAAGAACTGTCTTAGCGAAAGGCTTCCTGAGGGAAAGCTGTAACTCTGTGAGATGATTTCACAGAACACAAAGAAGTTTCTCAGAAAGCTTCTTTCTCTTTGTTATCGGAGGATATTTCCTTTGGCCCTCTAGTCTTCAAAGGGATCCGAAATATCTGTTCTCAGATTCCACAGAAATAAGGCTAGCAAATAGATCCACGAAATACAGATGTAACTCTGTGAGATGAATGAACAGAACACTAGGTTGTTTCTCAGAATGCTTCTTTCCAGATTTCATCTGAGGATATTTCCTATTTCACCATAGCCCTCTATGGGCTTCCAAATATCACTTTGCCAATTCCACAAGAACTGTCTTAGCGAAAGGCTTCCTGAGGGAAAGCTGTAACTCTGTGAGATGATTTCACAGAACACAAAGAAATTTCTTAGAAAGCTTCTTTCTCTTTCTTATCGGAGGATATTTCCTTTGGCCCTATAGTCTTCAAAGGGATCTGAAATATCTGTTCTCAGATTCCACAGAAATAAGGCTAGCAAAGAGATCCAGGAAATACAGATGTAACTCTGTGAGTGGAAGTCACAAATCCAGTGCAGTTTCTCAGATAGCTTCTTTCCAGATTTCACCTGAGGATATTTCCTTTTTCATCATAGCCCTCTATGGGCTTCCAAATATCACCTTGCCAATTCCACAAGAACTGTCTTAGCGAAAGGATTCTTGAGGGGAAAGCTGTAACTCTGTGATATGATTTCACAGAACACAAAGAAGTTTCTCAGAAAGCTTGTTTCCCTTTGTTAACCGAAGATATTTCCTTTGGCCGTATAGTCTTCAAAGGGATCCGAAATATCTGTTCTCACATTCCACAGAAATAAGGTTAGCAAAGAGATCCACGAAAAAAGATGTAACTCTGTGAGTGGAAGTCACACATCACAGAGCAGTTTCTCAGAAAGCTTCTTTCCAGATTTCATCTGAGGATATTTCCTTTTTCACCCTATCCCTCTATGGGCTTCCAAATATCACTTTGCCAATTCCAGAAGAACTGTCTTAGCGAAAGCCTTCTTGAGGGGAAAGCTTTTACTCTGCGAGATGATTTCACAGAACACCAAGAAGTTTCTCAGAAAGCTTCTTTCTCATTTTTAATGGAGGATATTTCCTTTGGCTCTATAGTCTTCCAAGGGATCCGAAATATCTTTTCTCAGATTCCACAGAAATAAGGCTAGCAAAGAGATCCACGAAACACAGATGTAACTCTCTGAGATGAATTAGCAGAACAGTAAGCAGTTTCTCAGAAAGCTTCTTTCCAGATTTCATCTGAGGATAATTCCTTTTTCACCATAGCCCTTTATGGGCTTCCAAATATCACTCTGCCAATTCCACAAGAACTGACTTAGCGAAAGGCTTCTTGAGGGGAAAGCTGTAACTCTGTGAAATGATTTCACAGCACACAAAGAGGTTTCTCAGAAAGCTTCTTTCTCTTTGTTATCGGAGGATATTTCCTTTGGCTCTATAGTCTTCAAAGGGATCCGAAATATCTGTTCTAAGATTCCACAGAAATAAGGCTATCACAGAGCAGTTTCTCAGAAAGCTTCTTTCCAGATTTCATCTGAGCATATTTCCTTTTTCACCATAGCCCTCTACGGGCTTCCAATATCACTTTGCCAATTCCACAAGAAGAGTTTTATCGAAAGGCTTCTTGAGGGGAAAGCTGTAACTCTGTGAGATGATTTCACAGAACACAAACAAGTTTCTCAGAAAGCTTCTTCCTCTTTGTTATCGATGATATTTCCTTTGGCCCTATAGTCTTCAAAGGGATCCGAAATATCTGTTCTCAGATTCCACAGAAATAAGACCAGCAAAGAGATACACGAAATACAGATGTAACTGTGTGAGTGGAAGTCACACATCACAGAGCAGTTTCTCAGAAAGCTTCTTTGCAGATTTAATCTGAGGATATTTCCTTTTTCACCATAGCCCTCTATGGGCTTCCGAATATCTCTTTGCCAATTCCACAAGAACTGTCTTAGCGAAAGGCTTCTTGAGGGGAAAGCTGTAACCCTGTGCGGTGATTTCACAGAACACAAAGAAGTTTCTCAGAAAGTTTCTTTCTCTTTTTTATCGGAGGATATTTCCTTTGCCCTATAGTCTTCAAAGGGATCCGAAATATCTGTTCTCAGATTCCACAGAAATAAGACTAGCAAAGAGATCCACGAAATACAGATGTAACTCTGTGAGATGAATTAACACAACACTAAGCAGTTTTTCAGAAAGCTTCTTTCCAGATTTCATCTGAGCATATTTCCTTTTTCACCATAGCCCTCTATGGGCTTCCAAACATCACATAGCCACTTCCACAAGAACTGTCTTAGCGAAAGACTTCTTGAGGGGAAAGCTGTAACTCTGTGAGATGATTTCACAGAACACAAAGAGGTTTCTCAGAAACCTTCTTTCTCTTTGTTATCGGAGGATATTTCCTTTGGCCCTATAGTCTTCAAATGGTTCCGAAATATCTGTTCTCAAATTCCACAGAAATAAGGCTAGCAAAGAGATCCACGAAATACAGATGTAACTCTGTGTGTGGAAGTCACACATCACAGAGCAGTTTCTCAGAAAGCTTCTTTCCAGATTTCATCTGAGGATATTTCCTTTTTCAACATAGCCCTCTATGGGCTTCTGAATATTTCTTTGCCAATTCCACTTGAACTGTCTTAGCGAAAGGCTTCTTGAGGGGAAAGCTGTAACACTGTGCGAAGATTTCACAGAACACAAAGAAGTTTCTCAGAAAGTTTCTTTCTCTTTTTTATCGGAGGATATTTCCTTTGCCCTATAGTCTACAAAGGGATCCGAAATATCTGTTCTCAGATTCCACAGGAATAAGGCTAGCAAAGAGATCCACGAAATACAGATGTAAATCTGTGAGATGAATTAACAGAACACTAAGCAGTTTCTCAGAAAGCTTCTTTCCAGATTTCATCGGAGGATATTTCCTTTTTCACCATAGCCCTCTAGGGGCTTCTAAATAACACTTTGCCAGTTCCACAAGAACTGTCTTAGCGAAAGGCTTCTTGAGGGGAAAGCTGTAACTCTGTGAGATGATTTCACAGAACACAAAAAAGTTTCTCAGAAAGCTTCTTTCTCTTTGTTATCGGAGGATATTTCCTTTGGCCCTATACTCTTCAAAGGGATCAGAAATATCTGTTCTCAGATACCACAGAAATAAGACCATCAAAGAGATCCACGAAATGCAGATGTAACTGTGTGAGTGGAAGTCACACATCACAGAGCAGTTTCTCAGAAAGCTTCTTTCCAGATTTCATCTGAGCATATTTCCTTTTTCACCATAGCTCTCTAGGGGCTTCCAAATATCACTTTGCCAATTCCACAACAACTGTCTTAGCGAAAGGCTTCTTGAGGGGAAAGCTGTAACTCTGTGAGATGATTTTTCAGAACACAAAGAAGTTTCTCAGAAAGCTTCTTTTTATTTGTTATCGGAGGATATTTCCTTTGGCCCTATAGTCTTCAAATGAATCAGAAATATCTGTTCTCAGATACCACAGAAATAAGGCCAGCAAAGAGATGCACGAAATACAGATGTAACTCTGTGAGTGGAAGTCACACATCACAGAGCAGTTTCTCAGAAAGCTTCTTTCCAGATTTCATCTGATGATATTTCCTTTTTCACCATAGACCTCTATGGGCTTCCGAATATCTCTTTGCGAATTCCACAAGAACTGTCTTAGCGAAAGGCTTCTTGAGGGGAAAGCTGTAACTCTGTGCGATGATTTCACGGAACACAAAGAAGTTTCTCAGAAAGTTTATTTCTCTTTTTTATAGGAGGATATTTCCTTTGCCCTATAGTCTTCAAAGGGATCAGAAATATCTGTTCTCCGATTCCACAGAAATAAGGCTAGCAAAGAGATACACGAAATACAGATGTAACTCTGAGAGATGAATCAACAGAACACTAAGAAGTTTCTCAGAAAGCTTCTTTCCAGATTTCATCTGAGGATATTTCCTTTTTCACCATAGCCCTCTAGGGGCTTCCAAATATCACTTTGCCAATTCCACAAGAACTGTCTTAGCGAAACGCCTCTTGAGGGGAGAGCTTAACTCTGTGAGATAATTTCACAGAACAGAAAGAAGTTTCTCAGAAAATATCTTTCTCTTTTTTATCCTAGGATATTTCCTTTGGCCCTATCGTCTTCAATGGGATCCGAAATATCTGCTCTCAGATGCCACAGAAATAAGGCTAGCAAAGAGATCCACGAAATACAGATGTAACTCTGTGAGATGAATTAACAGAACACTAAGCAGTTTCTCAGAAAGCTTCTTTCCAGATTTCATCTGAGGATATTTCCTTTTTCAATATAGCCCTCTATGGACTTCCAAATATCACTTTGTCAATTCGACAAAAACTATCTTAGCGAAAGGCTTCTTGAGGGGAAAGCTGTAACTCTGTGAGATGATTTCACAGAACACAAAGAAGTTTCTCAGAAAGCTTATTCTCTCTGTTAACTTAAGATATTTCCTTTGGCCCTATAGACTTCAAAGGGATCAGAAATATCTGTTCTCAGATTCCACAGAAATAAGGCTAGCAAACAGATCCACGAAATACAGATGTAACTGTGTGAGTGGAAGTCACACATCACAGAGCAGTTTCTCAGAAAGCTTCTTTCCAGATTTCGTCTGAGGGTATTTCCTTTTTCACCATTGCCCTCTATGGCTTCTGAATATCTCTTTGCCAATTCCACAAGAACTGTCTTAGCGAAAAGCTTCTTGAGGGGAAAGATATAACTCTGTGCGATGATTTCACAGAACACAAAGAAGTTTCTCAGAAAGCTTCTTTCTCTTTGTTATCGGAGGATATTTCCTTTGGCCCTATAGTCTTCAAAGGGATCCGAAATATCTGTTCTCAGATTCCACCGAAATAAGGCTAGCAACGAGATCCACGAAATACACATGTAACTCTGTGAAATGAATTAACAGAACACTAAGCAGTTTCTCAGAAAGCTTCTTTCCAGATTTCATCTGAGTATATTTCCTTTTTCACCATAGCCCTCTATGGGCTTCCAAATATAACATAGCCACTTCCACAAGAACTGTCTTAGCGAAAGACTTCTTGAGGGGAAAGCTGTAACGCTGTGAGATGATTTCACAGAACACAAAGAGGTTTCTCAGAAAGTTTCTTTCTCTTTTTTATCGGAGGATATTTCCTTTGCCCTATAGTCTTCAAAGGGATCCGAAATATCTGTTCTCAGATTCCACAGAAATAAGGCTAGCAAAGAGATCCACGAAATACAGATGTAACTCTGCGAGTGGAAGTCACACATCACAGAGCAATTTCTCAGAAAGCTTCTTTCCAGATTTCATCTGAGGATATTTCCTTTTTCACCATAGCCCTCTAGGGGCTTCCAAATATCAGTTTGCCAATTCCCCAAGAACTGTCTTAGTGAAAGACTTCTTGAGGGGAAAGCTGTAACTCTGTGAGATGATTTCACAGAACACAAAGAAATTTCTCAGAAAGCTTCTTTCTCTTTGTTATCGGAGCATATTTCCTTTAGCCCTATAGTCTTCAAAGGGATCCGAAATATCTGTTATCAGATTCCACAGAAATAAGGCTAGCAAAGAGATCCACGAAACACATATGTAACTCCGTGAGATTAATTAACAGAACACTAAGCAGTTTCTCAGAAAACTTCTTTCCAGATTTCATCTGAGGATATTTCCTTTTTCACCATAGCCTTCTATGGGCTTCCAAATATCACTTTGCCAATTCAACAACAACTGTCTTAGCGAAAGACTTCCTGAGGGGAAAGCTGTAACTCTGCAAGATGATTTCACAGGACACAAAGAAGTTTCTCAGAAAGCTTCTTTCTCTTTGTTATCGGAGGATATTTTCTTTGGCCCTATAGTCTTCAAAGGGATCAGAAATATCTGTTCTCCGATACCACAGAAATAAGGCTAGCAAAGAGATCCACGAAATACAGATGTAAATCTGTGAGATGAATTAACAGAACACTAAGCAGTTTCTCAGAAAGCTTCTTTCCAGATTTCATCTGAGGATATTTCCTATTTCACCGTAGCCCTCTATGGGCTTCCAAATATCACATTGCCAATTCTACAAGAACTGTCATAGCGAAAGCCTTCTTGAGGGGAAAGCTTTACCTCTGTGAGATGATTTCACAGAACAAAAAGAAGTTTCTCAGAAAACTTCTTTCTCTTTGTTGACGGAGGATATTTCCTTTGGCCCTATAGACTTCAAAGGGATCCGAAATATCTGTTCTCAGATTCTACAGAAATAATTCTAGCAAAGAGATCCACGAAATACAGATGTAACTCTGTGAGATGAATTAACAGAACACTAAGCAGTTTCTCAGGAAGCTTCTTTCCAGATTTCATCTGAGGATATTTCCTTTATCACCATAGCCCTCTACGGGCTTCCAAATATCACTTTGCCAATTCCACAAGAAATGTCTTAGCGAAAGACTTCTTGAATGGAAAGCTGTAACACTGTGAGATGATTTTACAGAACACAAAGAAGTTTCTCAGAAAGCTTATTCTCTTTGTTAACTTAAGATATTTCCTTTGGCCCTATAGACTTCAAAGGGATCCGAAATATCCGTTCTCAGATTCCACAGAAATAAGGCTAGCAAAGAGATCCACGAAATACAGATGTAACTGTGTGAGTGGAAGTCACACATCACAGAGCAGTTTCTCAGAAAGCTTCTTTCCAGATTTCGTCTGAGTATATTTCCTTTTTCACCATAGCCCTCTATGGCTTCTGAATATCTCTTTGCCAATTCCACAAGAACTGTCTTAGCGAAAAGCTTCTTGAGGGGAGAGCTGTAACTATGTGCGATGATTTCACAGAACACAAAGAAGTTTCTCAGAAAGCTTCTTTCTCTTTGTTATCGGAGGATATTTCCTTTGGCCCTATAGTCTTCAAAGGGATCCGAAATATCTGTTCTCAGATTCCACAGAAATAAGGCTAGCAAAGAGATCCACGAAATACAGATGTAACTCTGTGAGTGGAAGTCAGACATCGCAGAGCAGTTTCTCAGAAAGCTTCTTTCCAGATTTCATCTGAGGATATTTCCTATTTCACCGTAGCCCTCTATGGGCTTCCAAATATCACATTGCCAATTCTACAAGAACTGTCATAGCGAAAGACTTCTTGAGGGGAAAGCTTTACCTCTGTGAGATGATTTCACAGAACAAAAAGAAGTTTCTCAGAAAACTTCTTTCTCTTTGTTGACGGAGGATATTTCCTTTGGCCCTACAGACTTCAAAGGGATCCGAAATATCTGTTCTCAGATTCCACAGAAATAATTCTAGCAAAGAGATCCACGAAATACAGATGTAACTCTGTGAGATGAATTAACAGAACACTAAGCAGTTTCTCAGGAAGCTTCTTTCCAGATTTCATCTGAGGATATTTCCTTTATCACCATAGCCCTCTACGGGCTTCCAAATATCACTTTGCCAATTCCACAAGAAATGTCTTAGCGAAAGACTTCTTGAATGGAAAGCTGTAACACTGTGAGATGATTTTACAGAACACAAAGAAGTTTCTCAGAAAGCTTATTCTCTTTTGTAACTTACGATATTTCCTTTGGCCCAATAGACTTCAAAGGGATCCGAAATATCCGTTCCAGATTCCACAGAAATAAGGCTAGCAAAGAGATCCACGAAATACAGATGTAACTGTGTGAGTGGAAGTCACACATCACAGAGCAGTTTCTCAGAAAGCTTCTTTCCAGATTTCGTCTGAGTATATTTCCTTTTTCACCATAGCCCTCTATGGCTTCTGAATATCTCTTTGCCAATTCCACAAGAACTGTCTTAGCGAAAAGCTTCTTGAGGGGAAAGCTGTAACTATGTGCGATGATTTCACAGAACACAAAGAAGTTTCTCAGAATTCTTCTTTCTCTTTGTTATCGGAGGATATTTCCTTTGGCCCTATAGTCTTCAAAGGGAACCGAAATATCTGCTCTCAGATTCCACAGAAATAAGGCTAGCAAAGAGATCCACGAAATACAGATGTAACTCTGTGAGATGAATTAACAGAACACTAAGCAGTTTCTCAGAAAGCTTCTTTCCAGATATCATCTGAGGATATTTCCTTTGTCACCATAGCCCTCTATGGGCTTCCAAATATCACTTTGCCAATTCCACAAGAACTGTCTTAGCGAAAGACTTCTTCAGGGGCAAGCTGTAACTCTGTGAATGATTCACAGAACACAAAGAAGTTTGTCACAAAGCTTCTTTCTCTTTGTTATCGGAGGATATTTCCTTTAGCCCCATAGTCTTCACAGGAATCCGAAATATCTGTTCTCATATTCCACAGAAATAAGGCCAGCAAAGAGATCCACGAAATACAGATGTAACTCTGTGAGTGGAAGTCACACATCACAGAGCAGTTTCTCAGAAAGCTTCTTTCCAGATTTCATCTGAGGATATTTCCTTTTTCACCATAGCCCTCTAAGGGCTTCCAAATATCACTTTGCCAATTCCACAAGAACTGTCTTAGCGAAAGGCTTCTTGAGGGGAAAGCTGTAACTCTGTGCGATGATTTCACAAAACACAAAGAAGTTTCTCAGAAAGCTTCTTTCTCTCTGTTATCGGAGGATATTTCCTTTGGCCCTATAGTCTTCAAAGGGATCCGAAATATCTGTTCTCAGATTCCACAGAAATAAGGCTAGCAAAGAGATCGACAAATTCTGATGTAACTCTGTGAGGGGAAATCACACATCACAGAGCAGTTTCTCAGAAAGCTTCTTTCCAGATTTCATCTGAGGATATTTCCTTTTTCACCGTAGCCCTCTATGGGCTTCCAAATATCATTTTGCCAATTCCAAAAGAAATGTCTTAGCGAAAGGCTTTTGAGGGGAAAGCTGTAACTCTGTGAGATGATTTCTGAGAACACAAAGAAGTTTCTCAGAAAGCTTCTTTCTCTTTGTTATCGGAGGATATTTCCTTTGGCCCTATAGTCTTCAATGGGATCCGAAATATCTGTCTCAGATTCCACAGAAATAAGGCTAGCAAAGTGATCCACGAAATACAGATGTAACTCTGTGAGTGGAAGTCACACATCACAGAGCAGTTTCTCAGAAAGCTTCTTTCCAGATTTCATCTGAGGATATTTCCTTTTTCACCGTAGCCCTTTAGGGGCTTCCAAATATCACTTTGCCAATTCCACAAGAACTGTCTTAGCGAAAGGCTTCTTGAAGGGAAAGCTGTAACTCTGTGAGATGATTTCACAGAACACAAAGAAGTTTCTCAGAAAGCTTCTTTCTCTTTGTTATCGGAGGATATTTCCTTTGGCCCTATAGTCTTCAAAGGGATCCGAAATATCTGTTCTCAGATTCCACAGAAATAAGGCTAGCAAAGAGATCCACGAAATACAGATGTAACTCTGTGAGTGGAAGTCAGACATCACAGAGCAGTTTCTCAGAAAGCTTCTTTCCAGATTTCATCTGAGGATATTTCCCCTTTCACCATAGCCCTCTTTGGGCTTCCAATTATCACTTTGCCAATTCCACAAGAACTGTCTTAGCGAGAGGCTTCTTGAGGGGAAAGCTGTAACTCTGTGAGATGATTTCACAGAACACAAAGAAGTTTCTCAGAAAGCTTCTTTCTCTTTGTTATCGGAGGATATTTCCTTTGGCCCTATAGTCTTCAAAGGGATCGGAAATATCTGTTCTCAGATTCCACAGAAATAAGGCTAGCAAAGAGATACACGAAATACAGATGTAACTCTGTTAGATGAATGAACAGAACTGTAAGCAGTTTCTCAGAAAGCTTCTTTCCAGATTTCATCTGAGGATATTTCCTTTTTCACCATAGCCCTTTATGGGCTTCCAAATATCACTTTGCCAATTCCACAAGAACTGTGTTAGCGAAACGCTTCTTGAGGGGAAAGCTGTAACTCTGTGAGATGATTTCACAGAACACAAAGAAGTTTCTCAGAAATCTTCTTTCTCTTTGTTATCGGAGGATATTTCCTTTGGCCCTATAGTCTTCAAAGGGATCCGAAATATCTGTTCTCAGATTCCCCAGAAATAAGGCTAGCAAAGAGATCCACGAAATACAGATGTAACTCTGTGAGTGGAAGTCACACATCACAGAGCAGTTTCTCAGAAAACTTCTTTCCAGATTTCATCTGAGGATATTTCCTTTTTCACCATAGCCCTCTAGGGGCTTCCAAATATCACTTTGCCAATTCCACAAGAACTGTCTTACCGAAAGGTTTCTTGAGGGGAAAGCTGTAACTGTGTGAGATGATTTCACAGAACACAAAGAAGTTTCTCAGAAAGCTTCTTTCCCTTTTTTATCGGAGGATATTTCCTTTGGCCCTATAGTCTTCAAAGGGATCCGAAATATCTGTTCTCATATTCCACAGAAATAAGGCTAGCAAAGAGATCCACGAAATACAGATGTAACTCTGTGAGTGGAAATCACACATCACAGAGCAGTTTCTCAGAAAGCTTCTTTCCAGATTTCATCTGAGGCTATTTGCTTTTTCACCATAGCCCTCCATGGGATTCCAAATATCACTTTGCCAATTCCACAAGAACTGTCTTAGCGAAAGGATTCTTGAGGGGAAAGCTGTAACTCTGTGAGATGATTTCAGAGAACACAAAGAAGTTTCTCAGAAAGCTTCTTTCTCTTTGTTAACGGAGGATATTTCCTTTGGCCCTATTGTCTTCAAAGGAATCCGAAATATCTGTTCTCAGATTCCACAGAAATAAGGCAAGCAAAGAGATCCACGAAATACAGATGTAACTCTTTGAGTGGAAGTCACACATCACAGAGCAGTTTCTCAGAAAGCTTCTTTCCAGATTTCATCTGAGGATATTTCCTTTTTCACCATAGCCCTCTATGGGCTTCCAAATATCACTTTGCCAATTCCAAAAGAAATGTCTTAGCGAAAGGCTTCTTGAGGGGAAAGCTGTAACTCTGTGAGATGATTTCACACAACACAAAGAAGTTTCTCAGAAAGCTTCTTTCTCTTTGTTATCGGAGGATATTTCCTTTGGCCCTATAGTCTTCAAAGGGATCCGAAATATCTGTTCTCAGATTCCACAGAAATAAGGCTAGCAAAGACATCCTCGAAATACAGATGTAACTCTGTGAGTGGAAGTCACGCATCACAGAGCAGTTTCTCAGAAAGCTTCTTTCCAGATTTCATCTGAGGATATTTCCCCTTTCACCATAGCCATCTATGGGCTTCCAATTATCACTTTGCCAATTCCACAAGAACTGTCTTAGCGAGAGGCTTCTTGAGGGGAAAGCTGTAACTCTGTGAGATGATTTCACAGAACACAAAGAAGTTTCTCAGAAAGCTTCTTTCTCTTTGTTATCGGAGGATATTTCCTTTGGCCCTATAGTCTTCAAAAGGATCCGAAATATCTGTTCTCAGATTCCACAGAAATAAGGCTAGCAAAGAGATCCACGAAATACAGATGTAACTCTGAGAGATGAATGAAGAGAACACTAAGCAGTTTCTCCGAAAGCTTCTTTCCGATTTCATTTGAGGATATTTCCTTTTTCACCATAGCCCTCTGTGGGCTTCCAAATATCACTTTGCCAAGTCCACAAGAACTGTCTTAGCGAAAGGCTTCTTGAGGGGAAAGCTGTAATTCTGTGAGATGATTTTACAGAACACAAAGAAGTTTCTCAGAAAGCTTATTTCTCTTTGTTATCGGAGGATATTTCCTTTGGCCCTATAGTCTTCAAGGGGATCCGAAATATCTGATCTCAGATTCCACAGAAATAAGGCTAGCAAGGAGATCCACGAAATACAGATGTAACTCTGTGAGCGGAAGTCACACATCACAGAGCAATTTCTCAGAAAGCTCTTTCCAGATTTCATCTGAGGATATTTCCTTTTTCACCATAGCCCTCTAAGGGCTTCCAAATATCACTTTGCCAATTCCACAAGAACTGTCTTAGCGAAAGGCTTCTTGAGGGGAAAGCTGTAACTCTGTGAGATGATTTCACCGAACACAAAGAAGTTTCTCAGAAAGCTTCTTTCTCGTTGTTATCGGAGGATATTTCCTTTGGCCCTATAGTCTTCAAAGGGATCCGAAATATCTGTTCTCAGATTCCACAGAAATAAGGCTAGCAAAGAGATCCACGAAATACAGATGTAACTCTGTGAGATGAATGAACAGAACACTAAGCAGTTTCTCCGAAAGCTTCTTTCCCGATTTCATCTGAGGATAATTCCTTTTTCACCGTAGACCTCTATGGGCTTCCAAATATCACTTTGCCAATTCCACAAGAACTGTCTTAGTGAAAGGCTTCTTGAGGGGTAAGCTGTAACTCTGTGAGATGATTTCTCAGAAAACAAAGAAGTTTCTCAGAAAGCTTCTTTCTCTTTGTTATCGGAGGATATTTCCTTTGACCCTATAGTCTTCAAAGGGATCCGAAATATCTGATCTCGGATTCCACAGAAATAAGGCTAGCAAAGAGATCCACGAAATACAGATGTAACTCTGTGAGTGGAAGTCACACATCACAGAGCAGTTTCTCAGAAAGCTTCTTTCCAGATTTCATCTGAGGATATTTCCTTTTTCACCATAGCCCTCTATGGGCTTCCAAATATCACTTTGCCAATTCCACAAGAACTGTCTTAGCGAGAGGCTTCTTGAGGGGAAAGCTGTAACTCTGTGAGATAACTTCACAGAACACAAAGAAATTTCACAGAAAGCTTCTTTCTCTTTGTTATCGGAGGATATTTCCTTTGGCCCTATAGTCTTCAAAGGGATCCGAAATATCTCTTCTCAGATTCCACAGAAATAAGGCTAGCAAAGAGATCCACGAAATACAGATGTAACTCTGTGAGTGGGAGACACACATCACAGAGCAGTTTCTCAGAATGCTTCTTTCCAGATTTCATCTGAGGATATTTCCTTTTTCACCGTAGCCCTTTAGGGGCTTCCAAATATCACTTTGCCAAATCCACAAGAACTGTCTTAGCGAAAGGCTTCTTGAGGGGAAAGCTGTAACTCTTTGAGATGATTTCACAGAACACAAAGAAGTTTCTCAGAAAGCTTGTTTCTCTTTGTTATCGGAGGATATTTCCTTTGGCCCTATAGTCTTCAAAGGGATCCGAAATATCTGTTCTCAGAATCCACAGAAATAAGGCTAGCAAAGAGATCCTCGAAATACAGATGTAACTCTGTGAGTGGAAGTCACACATCACAGAGCAGTTTCTCAGAAAGCTTCTTTCCAGATTTCATCTGAGGATATTTCCTTTTTCACCGTAGCCCTCTATGGGCTTCCAAATATCACTTTGCCAATTCCACAAGAACGATCTTAGCGAAAGGCTTCTTGAGGGGAAAGCTGTAACTCTGTGGGATGATTTCACAGAACACAAAGAAGTTTCTCAGAAAGCTTCTTTCTCTTTGTTATCGGAGGATATTTCCTTTGGCCCTATAGTCTTCAAAGGGAACCGAAATATCTGTTCTCAGATTCCACAGAAATAAGGCTAGCAAAGAGATCCTCGAAATACAGATGTAACTCTGTGAGTGGAAGTCAGACGTCACAGAGCAGTTTCTCAGAAAGCTTCTTTCCAGATTTCATCTGAGGATATTTCCTTTTTCACCATAGCCCTCTAAGGGCTTCCAAATATCACTTTGCCAATTCCACAAGAACTGTCTTAGCGAAAGGCTTCTTGAGGGGAAAGCTGTAACTCTGTGTGATGATTTCACAGAACACAAAGAAGTTTTTCAGAAAGCTTCTTTCTCTTTGTTATCGGAGGATATTACCTTTGGCCCTATAGTCTTCAACGGGATCCGAAATATCTGATCCCAGATTCCACAGAAATAAGGCTAGCAAAGAGATCCACGAAATACAGATGTAACTCTGTGAGATGAATGAACAGAACACTAAGCAGTTTCTACGAAAGCTTCTTTCCCGATTTCATCTGAGCATATTTCCTTTTTCACCATAGACCTCTATGGGCTTCCAAATATCACTTTGCCAATTCCACAAGAACTGTCTTAGCGAAAGGATTCTTGAGGGGTAAGCTGTAACTCTGTGAGATGATTTCACAGAACACAAAGAAGTTTCTCAGAAAGCTTCTTTCTCTTTGTTATCGGAGGATATTTCCTTTGGCCCTATAGTCTTCAAAGGGATCCGAAATATCTGTTCTCAGATTCCACAGAAATAAGGTTAGGAAAGAGATCCACGAAATACAGATGTACCTCTGTGAGATGAATGAACAGAACACTAAGTAGTTGCACAGAAAGCTTCTTTCCTGATTTCATCTGAGGATATTTCTTTTTTCACTGTACCCCTCTATGGGCTTCCAAATATCACTTTTCCAATTCCACAAGAACTGTCTTAGCGAAAGGCTTCTTGAGGGGAAAGCTGTAACTCTGTGCGATGATTTCACAGAACACAAAGAAGTTTCTCAGAAAGCTTCTTTCTCTCTGTTATCGGAGGATATTTCCTTTGGCCCTATAGTCTTCAAAGGGATCCGAAATATCTGTTCTCAGATTCCACAGAAATAAGGCTAGCAAAGAGATCGACAAATTCTGATGTAACTCTGTGAGGGGAAGTCACACATCACAGAGCAGTTTCTCAGAAAGCTTCTTTCCAGATTTCATCTGAGGATATTTGTTTTTCACCATAGCCCTCTATGGGCTTCCAAATATCACTCTGCCAATTCCAAAAGAAATGTCTTAGCGAAAGGCTTTTGAGGGGAAAGCTGTAACTCTGTGAGATGATTTCACAGAACACAAAGAAGTTTCTCAGAAAGCTTCTTTCTCTTTGTTATCGGAGGATATTTCCTTTAGCCCTATAGTCTTCAAAGGGATCCGAAATATCTGTCTCAGATTCCACAGAAATAAGGCTAGCAAAGTGATCCACGAAATACAGATGTAACTCTGTTAGTGGAAGTCACACATCACAGAGCAGTTTCTCAGAAAGCTTCTTTCCAGATTTCATCTGAGGATATTTCCTTTTTCACCGTAGCCCTTTAGGGGCTTCCAAATATCACTTTGCCAATTCCACAAGAACTGTCTTAGCGAAAGGCTTCTTGAGGGGAAAGCTGTAACTCTGTGAGATGATTTCACAGAACACAAAGAAGTTTCTCAGAAAGCTTCTTTCTCTTTGTTATCGGAGGATATTTCCTTTGGCCCTATAGTCTTCAAAGGGATCCGAAATATCTGTTCTCAGATTCCACAGAAATAAGGCTAGCAAAGAGATCCAGGAAATACAGATGTAACTCTGTGAGTGGAAGTCAGACATCACAGAGCAGTTTCTCAGAAAGCTTCTTTCCAGATTTCATCTGAGATTATTTCCTTTTTCAGAATAGCCCTCTATGGGCTTCCAAATATCACTTTGCCAATTCCAAAAGAACTGTCTTAGCGAAAGGCTTCTTGAGGGGAAAGCTGTAACTCTGTGAGATGATTTCACAGAACACAAAGAAGTTTCTCAGAAAGCTTCTTTCTCTTTGTTATCGGAGGATATTTCCTTTGGCCCTATAGTCTTCAAAGGGATCCGAAATATCTGTTCTCAGATTCCACAGAAATAAGGCTAGCAAAGAGATCCTCGAAATACAGATGTAACTCTGTGAGTGGAAGTCACGCATCACAGAGCAGTTTCTCAGAAAGCTTCTTTCCAGATTTCATCTGAGGATATTTCCCCTTTCACCATAGCCATCTATGGGCTTCCAATTATCACTTTGCCAATTCCACAAGAACTGTCTTAGCGAGAGGCTTCTTGAGGGGAAAGCTGTAACTCTGTGAGATGATTTCACAGAACACAAAGAAGTTTCTCAGAAACCTTCTTTCTCTTTGTTATCGGAGGATATTTCCTTTGGCCCTATAGTCTTCAAAGGGATCCGAAATATCTGTTCTCAGATTCCACAGAAATAAGGCTAGCAAAGAGATCCACGAAATACAGATGTAACTCTGTGAGATGAATGAAGAGAACACTAAGCAGTTTCTCCGAAAGCTTCTTTCCGATTTCATTTGAGGATATTTCCTTTTTCACCATAGCCCTCTGTGGGCTTCCAAATATCACTTTGCCAAGTCCACAAGAACTGTCTCAGCGAAAGGCTTCTTGAGGGGAAAGCTGTAATTCTGTGAGATGATTTTACAGAACACAAAGAAGTTTCTCACAAAGCTTATTTCTCTTTGTTATCGGAGGATATTTCCTTTGGCCCTATAGTCTTCAAGGGGATCCGAAATATCTGATCTCAGATTCCACAGAAATAAGGCTAGCAAGGAGATCCACGAAATACAGATGTAACTCTGTGAGCGGAAGTCACACATCACAGAGCAATTTCTCAGAAAGCTTCTTTCCAGATTTCATCTGAGGATATTTCCTTTTTCACCATAGCCCTCTAAGGGCTTCCAAATATCACTTTGCCAATTCCACAAGAACTGTCTTAGCGAAAGGCTTCTTGAGGGGAAAGCTGTAACTCTGTGAGATGATTTCACCGAACACAAAGAAGTTTCTCAGAAAGCTTCTTTCTCGTTGTTATCGGAGGATATTTCCTTTGGCCCTATAGTCTTCAAAGGGATCCGAAATATCTGTTCTCAGATTCCACAGAAATAAGGCTAGCAAAGAGATCCACGAAATACAGATGTAACTCTGTGAGATGAATGAACAGAACACTAAGCAGTTTCTCCGAAAGCTTCTTTCCCGATTTCATCTGAGGATAATTCCTTTTTCACCGTAGACCTCTATGGGCTTCCAAA
The DNA here is from genome assembly GCF_049350105.2 of Macaca mulatta. Classification (NCBI taxonomy): domain Eukaryota; kingdom Metazoa; phylum Chordata; class Mammalia; order Primates; family Cercopithecidae; genus Macaca; species Macaca mulatta. The sequence goes on from NC_133413.1 coordinate 46,967,932, forward strand.
TATCACTTTGCCAATTCCACAAGAACTGTCTTAGTGAAAGGCTTCTTGAGGGGTAAGCTGTAACTCTGTGAGATGATTTCTCAGAAAACAAAGAAGTTTCTCAGAAAGCTTCTTTCTCTTTGTTATCGGAGGATATTTCCTTTGACCCTATAGTCTTCAAAGGGATCCGAAATATCTGATCTCGGATTCCACAGAAATAAGGCTAGCAAAGAGATCCACGAAATACAGATGTAACTCTGTGAGTGGAAGTCACACATCACAGAGCAGTTTCTCAGAAAGCTTCTTTCCAGATTTCATCTGAGGATATTTCCTTTTTCACCATAGCCCTCTATGGGCTTCCAAATATCACTTTGCCAATTCCACAAGAACTGTCTTAGCGAGAGGCTTCTTGAGGGGAAAGCTGTAACTCTGTGAGATAACTTCACAGAACACAAAGAAGTTTCACAGAAAGCTTCTTTCTCTTTGTTATCGGAGGATATTTCCTTTGGCCCTATAGTCTTCAAAGGGATCCGAAATATCTCTTCTCAGATTCCACAGAAATAAGGCTAGCAAAGAGATCCACGAAATACAGATGTAACTCTGTGAGTGGGAGACACACATCACAGAGCAGTTTCTCAGAAAGCTTCTTTCCAGATTTCATCTGAGGATATTTCCTTTTTCACCATAGCCCTCTATGGGCTTCCAAAGATCACTTTGCCAATTCCACAAGAACTGTCTTAGCGAAAGGCTTCTTGAGGGGAAAGCTGTAACTCTGTGAGATGATTTCACAGAACACAAAGGAGTTTCTCAGAAAGCTTCTTTCTCTTTGTTATCGGAGGATATTTCCTTTGGCCCTATAGTCTCCAAGGGGATCCGAAATATCTGTTCTCAGATTCCACAGAAATAAGGCTAGCAAAGAGATCCACGAAATACAGATGTAACTCTGTGAGTGGAAGTCACACATCACAGAGCAGTTTCTCAGAAAGCTTCTTTCCAGATTTCATCTGAGGATATTTCCTTTTTCACCATATCCCTCTATGGGCTTCCAAATATCACTTTGCCAATTCCAAGAGAACGGTCTTAGCGAGAGGCTTCTTGAGGGGAAAGCTGTAACTCTGTGAGATAACTTCACAGAACACAAAGAAGTTTCACAGAAAGCTTCTTTCTCTTTGTTATCGGAGGATATTTCCTTTGGACCTATAGTCTTCAAAGGGATCCGAAATATCTGTTCTCAGATTTCACAGAAATAAGGCTTGCAAAGAGATCCACGAAATACAGATGTAACTCTGTGAGATGAACGAACAGAACACTAAGCGGTTTCTCCGAAAGCTTCTTTCCCGATTTAATGTGAGGATATTTCCTTTTTCAACATAGACCTCTATGGGCTTCCAAATATCACTTTGCCAATTCCACAAGAACTGTCTTAGCGAAAGGTTTCTTGAGGGGAAAGCTGTACCTCTGTGAGATGATTTCACAGAACACAAAGAAGTTTCTCAGAAAGCTTCTTTCTCTTTTTTATCGGAGGATATTTCCTTTGGCCCTATAGTCTTCAAAGGGATCCGAAATATCTGTTCTCAGATTCCACAGAAAGAAGGCTAGCAAAGAGATCCACGAAATACAGAAGTAACTCTGTGAGTGGAAGTCACGCATCACAGAGCAGTTTCTCAGAAAGCTTCTTTCCGGATTTCATCTGAGGATATTTCCTTTTTCACCCTATCCCTCTATGGGCTTCCAAATATCACTTTGCCAATTCCACAAGAACTGTCTTAGCGAGAGGCTTCTTGAGGGGAAAGCTGTAACTCTGTGAGATAACTTCACAGAACACAAAGAAGTTTCACAGAAAGCTTCTTTCTCTTTGTTATCGTAGGATATTTCCTTTGGCCCCATAGTCTTCAAAGGGATCCGAAATATCTGTTCTCAGATTCCACAGAAATAAGGCTAGCAAAGAGATCCACGAAATACAGATGTAACTCTGTGAGTGGAAGTCAGACATCGCAAAGCAGTTTCTCAGAAAGCTTCTTTCCAGATTTCATCTGAGGATATTTCCTTTTTCAGAATAGCCCTCTATGGGCTTCCAAATATCACTTTGCCTATTCCACAAGAACTGTCTTAGCGAAAGGCTTCCTGAGTGGAAAGCTGTAACTCTGTGAGATGATTTCACAGAACACAAAGAAGTTTCTGAGAAAGCTTCTTTCTCTTTGTTATCAGAGGATATTTCCTTCGGCCCTATAGTCTTCAAAGGGATCCGAAATATCTGTTCTCAGATTCCACATAAATAAGGCTAGCAAAGAGATCCACGAAATACAGATGTAACTCTGTGAGTGGAAGTCACACATCACAGAGCAGTTTCTCAGAATGCTTCTTTCCAGATTTCATCTGAGGATATTTCCTTTTTCACCATATCCCTCTATGGGCTTCCAAATATCACTTTGCCAATTCCACAAGAACTGTCTTAGCGAGAGGCTTCTTGAGGGGAAAGCTGTAACTCTGTGAGATAACTTCACAGAACACAAAGAAGTTTCACAGAAAGCTTCTTTCTCTTTGTCATCGGAGGATATTTCCTTTGGCCCTATAGTCTTCAAAGGGATCCGAAATATCTGTTCTCAGATTTCATAGAAATAAGGCTTGCAAAGAGATCCACGAAATACAGATGTAACTCTGTGAGATGAACGAACAGAACACTAAGCGGTTTCTCCGAAACTTCTTTCCTGATTTCATGTGAGGATATTTCCTTTTTCTCCATAGCCCTCTATGGGCTTCCAAATATCACTTTGCCAATTCCACAAGAACTGTCTTAGCGAAAGGCTTCTTGAGGGGAAAGCTGTAACTCTGTGAGATGATTTCACAGAACACAAAGAAGTTTCTCAGAAAGCTTCTTTCTCTTTCTTATCGGAGGATATTTCCTTTGGCCCTATAGTCTTCAAAGGTATCCGAAATATCTGTTCTCAGATTGCACATAAATAAGACTAGCAAAGAGATCCACGAAATACAGATGTAACTCTGTGAGTGGAAGTCTCACATCACAGAGCAGTTTCTCAGAATGCTTCTTTCCAGATTTCATCTGAGGATATTTCCTTTTTCACCGTAGCCCTCTATGGGCTTCCAAATATCACTTTGCCAATTCCACAAGAACTGTCTTAGCGAAAGGCTTCTTGAGGGGAAAGCTGTAACTCTGTGAGATGATTTCACAGAACAGAAAGAAGTTTCTCAGAAAGCTTCTTTCTCTTTGTTTTCGGAGGATATTTCCTTTGGCCCTATAGTCTTCAAAGGGATCCGAAATATCTGTTCTCAGATTCCACAGAAATAAGGCTAGCAAAGAGATCCACGAAATACAGATGTAACTCTGTGAGTGGAAGTCAGACATCACAGAGCAGTTTCTCAGAAAGCTTCTTTCCAGATTTCATCTGAGATTATTTCCTTTTTCAGAATAGCCCTCTATGGGCTTCCAAATATCACTTTGCCAATTCCACAAGAACTGTCTTAGCGAAAGGCTTCTTGAGGGGAAAGCTGTAACTCGGTGAGAAGATTTCACAGAACACAAGGAAGTTTCTCAGAAAGCTTCTTTCTCTTTGTTATCGGAGGATATTTCCTTTGGCCCTATAGTCTTCAAAGGGATCCGAAATATCTGTTCTCAGATTCCACAGAAATAAGGCTAGCAAAGAGATCCACGAAATACAGATGTAACTCTGTGAGATGAATGAAGAGAACACTCAGCAGTTTCTCCGAAAGCTTCTTTCCGATTTCATTTGAGGATATTTCCTTTTTCACCATAGCCCTCTATGGGCTTCCAAATATCACTTTGCCAAGTCCACAAGAACTGTCTTAGCGAAAGGCTTCTTCAGGGGAAAGCTGTAATTCTGTGAGACGATTTCACAGAACACAAAGAAGTTTCTCAGAAAGCTTCTTTCTCTTTGTTATCGGAGGATATTTCCTTTGGCCCTATAGTCTTCAAGGGGATCCGAAATATCTGTTCTCACATTCCACAAAAATAAGGCTAGCAAAGAGATCCACGAAATACAGATGTAACTCTGTGAGTGGAAGTCACACATCACAGAGCAATTTCTCAGAAAGCTTCTTTCCAGATTTCATCTGAGGATATTTCCTTTTTCACCATAGCCCTCTAAGGGCTTCCAAATATCACTTTGCCAATTCCACAAGAACTGTCTAGCGAATGGCTTCTTGAGGGGAAAGCTGTAACTCTGTGAGATGATTTCACCGAACACAAAGAAGTTTCTCAGAAAGCTTCTTTCTCGTTGTTATCGGAGGATATTTCCTTTGGCCCTATAGTCTTCAAAGGGATCCGAAATGTCTGCTCTCAGATTCCACAGAAATAAGGCTAGCAAAGAGATCCACGAAATACAGATGTAACTCTGTGAGATGAATTAACAGAACACTAAGCAGTTTCTCCGAAAGCTTCTTTCCCGATTTCACCTGAGGATAATTCCTTTTTCACCATAGACCTCTATGGGCTTCCAAATATCACTTTGCCAATTCCACAAGAACTGTCTTAGCGAAAGGCTTCTTGAGGGGTAAGCTGTAACTCTGTGAGATGATTTCACAGAACACAAAGAAGTTTCTCAGAAAGCTTCTTTCTCTTTGTTATCGGAGGATATTTCCTTTGGCCCTATAGTCTTCAAAGGGATCCGAAATATCTGATCTCGGATTCCACAGAAATAAGGCTAGCAAAGAGATCCACGAAATACAGATGTAACTCTGTGAGTGGAAGTCACACATCACAGAGCAGTTTCTCAGAAAGCTCCTTTCCAGATTTCATCTGAGGATATTTCCTTTTTCACCCTATCCCTCTATGGGCTTCCAAATATCACTTTGCAATTCCACAAGAACTGTCTTAGCGAGAGGCTTCTTGAGGGGAAAGCTGTAACTCTGTGATATAACTTCACAGAACACAAAGAAGTTTCACAGAAAGCTTCTTTCTCTTCGTTATCGGAGGATATTTCCTTTGGCCCTATAGTCTTCACAGGGATCCGAAATATCTGTTCTCAGATTTCACAGAAATAAGGCTTGCAAAGAGATCCACGAAATACAGAAGTAACTCGATGAGATGAACGAAGAGAACACTAAGCGGTTTCTCCGAAAGCTTCTTTCCCGATTTCATGTGAGGATATTTCCTTTTTCACCATAGCCCTCTATGGGCTTCCAAATATCACTTTGCCAATTCCACAAGAACTGTCTTAGCGAAAGGCTTCTTGAGGGGAAAGCTGTAACTCTGTGAGATGATTTCACAGAACACAAAGAAGTTTCTCAGAAAGCTTCTTTCTCTTTGTTATCGGAGGATATTTACTTTGGCCCTATAGTCTTCAAAGGGATCCGAAATATCTGTTCTCAGATTCCACAGAAATAAGGCTAGCAAAGAGATCCACGAAATACAGATGTAACTCTGTGAGATGAACGAACAGAACACTAAGCGGTTTCTCCGAAAGCTTCTTTCCCGATTTCATGTGAGGATATTTCCTTTTTCACCCTAGCCCTCTATGGGCTTCAAAATATCACTTTGCCAATTCCACAAGAACTGTCTTAGCGAAAGGCTTCTTGAGGGGAAAGCTGTAACTCTGTGAGATGATTTCACAGAACACAAAGTAGTTTCTCAGAAACTTCTTTCTCTTTGTTATCGGAGGATATTTCCTTTGGCCCTATAGTCTTCAAAGGGATCCGAAATATCTGTTCTCAGATTCCACATAAATGAGGCTAGCAAAGAGATCCACGAAATACAGATGTAACTCTGTGAGTGGAAGTCACACATCACAGAGCAGTTTCTCAGAATGCTTCTTTCCAGATTTCATCTGAGGATATTTCCTTTTTCACCATATCCCTCTATGGGCTTCCAAATATCACTTTGCCAATTCCACAAGAACTGTCTTAGCGAGAGGCTTCTTGAGGGGAAAGCTGTGACTCTGTGAGATAACTTCACAGAACACAAAGAAGTTTCACAGAAAGCTTCTTTCTCTTTGTTATCGGAGGATATTTCCTTTGGCCCTATAGTCTTCAAAGGGATCCGAAATATCTGTTCTCAGATTTCACAGAAATAAGGCTTGCAAAGAGATCCACGAAATACAGATGTAACTCTGTGAGATGAAGGAACAGAACACTAAGCGGTTTCTACGAAAGTTTCTTTCCCGATTTCATGTGAGGATATTTCCTTTTTCTCCATAGCCCTCTATGGGCTTCCAAATATCACTTTGCCAATTCCACAAGAACTGTCTTAGCGAAAGGCTTCTTGAGGGGAAAGCTGTAACTCTGTGAGATGATTTCACAGAACACAAAGAAGTTTCTCAGAAAGCTTCTTTCTCTTTGTTATCGGAGGATATTTCCTTTGGCCCTATAGTCTTCAAAGGGATCCGAAATATCTGTTCTCAGATTCCACAGAAATAAGGCTAGCAAAGAGATCCACGAAATACAGATGTAACTCTGTGAGATGAATGAAGAGAACACTCAGCAGTTTCTCCGAAAGCTTCTTTCCGATTTCATTTGAGGATATTTCCTTTTTCACCATAGCCCTCTATGGGCTTCCAAATATCACTTTGCCAAGTCCACAAGAACTGTCTTAGCGAAAGGCTTCTTGAAGGGAAAGCTGTAATTCTGTGAGATGATTTCACAGAACACAAAGAAGTTTCTCAGAAAGCTTCTTTCTCTTTATTATTGGAGGATATTTCCTTTGGCCCTATAGTCTTCAAGGGGATCCGAAATATCTGTTCTCAGATTCCACAGAAATAAGGCTAGCAAAGAGATCCACGAAATACAGATGTAACTCTGTGAGATGAATTAACAGAACACTAAGCAGTTTCTCCGAAAGCTTCTTTCCAGATTTCATCTGAGGATATTTCCTTTTTCACCATAGCCCTCTAAGGGCTTCCAAATATCACTTTGCCAATTCCACAAGAACTGTCTAGCTAATGGCTTCTTGAGGGGAAAGCTGTAACTCTGTGAGATGATTTCACCGAACACAAAGAAGTTTCTCAGAAAGCTTCTTTCTCGTTGTTATCGGAGGATATTTCCTTTGGCCCTATAGTCTTCAAAGGGATCCGAAATGTCTGCTCTCAGATTCCACAGAAATAAGGCTAGCAAAGAGATCCACGAAATACAGATGTAACTCTGTGAGATGAATTAACAGAACACTAAGCAGTTTCTCCGAAAGCTTCTTTCCCGATTTCATCTCAGGATAATTCCTTTTTCACCATAGACCTCTATGGGCTTCCAAATATCACTTTGCCAATTCCACAAGAACTGTCTTAGCGAAAGGCTTCTTGAGGGGAAAGCTGTAACTCTGTGAGATGATTTCACAGGACACAAAGAAGTTTCTCAGAAAGCTTCTTTCTCTTTGTTATCGGAGGATATTTCCTTTGACCCTATAGTCTTCAAAGGGATCCGAAATATCTGATCTCGGATTCCACAGAAATAAGGCTAGCAAAGAGATCCACGAAATACAGATGTAACTCTGTGAGTGGAAGTCACACATCACAGAGCAGTTTCTCAGAATGCTTCTTTCCAGATTTCATCTGAGGATATTTCCTTTTTCACCCTATCCCTCTATGGGCTTCCAAATATCACTTTGCCAATTCCACAAGAACTGTCTTAGCGAGAGGCTTCTTGAGGGGAAAGCCGTAACTCTGTGATATAACTTCACAGAACACAAAGAAGTTTCACAGAAAGCTTCTTTCTCTTTGTTATCGGAGGATATTTCCTTTGGCCCTATAGTCTTCAAAGGGATCCGAAATATCTGTTCTCAGATTTCACAGAAATAAGGCTTGCAAAGAGATCCACGAAATACAGATGTAACTCTGTGAGATGAACGAAGAGAACACTAAGCGGTTTCTCCGAAAGCTTCTTTCCCGATTTCATGTGAGGATATTTCCTTTTTCACCATAGCCCTCTATGGGCTTCCAAATATCACTTTGCCAATTCCACAAGAACTGTCTTAGCGAAAGGCTTCTTGAGGGGAAAGCTGTAACTCTGTGAGATGATTTCACAGAACACAAAGAAGTTTCTCAGAAAGCTTCCTTCTCTTTGTTATCGGAGGATATTTCCTTTGGCCCTATAGTCTTCAAAGGGATCCGAAATATCTGTTCTCAGATTCCACATAAATAAGGCTAGCAAAGAGATCCACGAAATACAGAGGTAACTCTGTGAGATGTACGAACAGAACACTAAGCGGTTTCTCCGAAAGCTTCTTTCCCGATTTCATGTGAGGATATTTCCTTTTTCACCCTAGCCCTCTATGGGCTTCCAAATATCACTTTGCCAATTCCACAAGAACTGTCTTAGCGAAAGGCTTCTTGAGGGGAAAGCTGTAACTCTGTGAGATGATTTCACAGAACACAAAGAAGTTTCTCAGAAACTTCTTTCTCTTTGTTATCGGAGGATATTTCCTTTGGCCCTATAGTCTTCAAAGGGATCCGAAATATCTGTTCTCAGATTCCACATACATAAGGCTAGCAAAGAGATCTACGAAATACAGATGTAACTCTGTGAGTGGAAGTCACACATCACAGAGCAGTTTCTCAGAATGCTTCTTTCCAGATTTCATCTGAGGATATTTCCTTTTTCACCATATCCCTCTATGGGCTTCCAAATATCACTTTGCCAATTCCACAAGAACTGTCTTAGCGAGAGGCTTCTTGAGGGGAAAGCTGTAACTCTCTGAGATGATTTCACAGAACACAAAGAAGTTTCTCAGAAAGCTTCTTTCTCTTTGTTATCGGAGGATATTTCCTTTGGCCCTATAGTCTTCAAAGGGATCCGAAATATCTGTTCTCAGATTTCACAGAAATAAGGCTTGCAAAGAGATCCACGAAATACAGATGTAACTCTGTGAGATGAACGAACAGAACACTAAGCGGTTTCTCCGAAAGCTTCTTTCCCGATTTCATGTGAGGATATTTCCTTTTTCTCCATAGCCCTCTAGGGGCTTCCAAATATCACTTTGCCAATTCCACAAGAACTGTCTTAGCGAAAGGCTTCTTGAGGGGAAAGCTGTAACTCTGTGAGATGATTTCACAGAACACAAAGAAGTTTCTCAGAAAGCTTCTTTCTCTTTGTTATCAAAGGATATTTCCTTTGGTCCTATAGTCTTCAAAGGGATCCGAAATATCTGTTCTCAGATTCCACAGAAATAAGGCTAGCAAAGAGATCCACGAAATACAGATGTAACTCTGTGAGTGGAAGTCAGACATCGCAGAGCAGTTTCTCAGAAAGCTTCTTTCCAGATTTCCTCTGAGGATATTTTCTTTTTCAGAATAGCCCTCTATGGGCTTCCAAATATCACTTTGCCAATTCCACAAGAACTGTCTTAGCGAAAGGCTTCCTGATTTGAAAGCTGTAACTCTGTGAGATGATTTCACAGAACACAAAGAAGTTTCTCAGAAAGCTTCTTTCTCTTTGTTATCAGAGGATATTTCCTTCGGACCTATAGTCTTCAAAGGGTTCCGAAATATCTCTTCTCAGATTCCACAGAAATAAGGCTAGCAAAGAGATCCACGAAATACAGATGTAACTCTGTGAGATGAATGAACAGAACACTAAGCAGTTTCTCAGAAAGCTTCTTTCCCGATTTCATCTGAGGATACTTCCTTTTTCACCATAGCCCTCTATGGGCTTCCATATATCACTTTGCCAATTCCACAAGAACTGTCTTAGCGAAAGGCTTCTTGAGGGGAAAGCTGTAACTCTGTGAGATGATTTCACAGAACACAAAGAAGTTTCTCAGAAAGCTTCTTTCTCTTTGTTATCGAAGGATATTTCCATTGGCCCTATAGTCTTCAAGGGGATCCGAAATATCTGTTCTCAGATGACACAGAAATAAGGCTAGCAAAGAGATCCACGAAATACAGATGTAACTCTGTGAGTGGAAGTCACACATCACAGAGCAGTTTCTCAGAAAGCTTCTTTCCAGATTTCATGTGAGGATATTTCCTTTTTCACCCTATCCCTCTATGGGCTTCCAAATATCACTTTCCCAATTCCACAAGAACTGTCTTAGCGAGAGGCTTCTTGAGTGGAAAGCTGTAACTCTGTGATATAACTTCACAGAACACAAAGAAGTTTCACAGAAAGCTTCTTTCTCTTTGTTATCGGAGGATATTTCCTTTGGCCCTATAGTCTTCAAAGGGATCCGAAATATCTGTTCTCAGATTTCACAGAAATAAGGCTTGCAAAGAGATCCACGAAATACAGATGTAACTCTGTGAGATGAACGAACGGAACACTAAGCGGTTTCTCCGAAAGCTTCTTTCCCGATTTCATCTGAGGATATTTCCTTTTTCACCATAGCCCTCTAAGGGCTTCCAAATATCACTTTGCCAATTTCTCAAGAACTGTCTTAGCGAAAGGCGTCTTGAGGGGAAAGCTGTAACTCTGTGAGATGATTTCACAGAACACAAAGAAGTTTCTCAGAAAGCTTCTTTCTCTTTGTTATCGGAGGATATTTCCTTTGGCCCTATAGTCTTCAAAGGGATCCGAAATATCTGTTCTCAGATTCCACAGAAATAAGGCTAGCAAAGAGATCCACGAAATACAGATGTAACTCTGTGAGATGAATGAAGAGAACACTCAGCAGTTTCTCCGAAAGCTTCTTTCCGATTTCATTTGAGGATATTTCCTTTTTCACCATAGCCCTCTATGGGCTTCCAAATATCACTTTGCCAAGTCCACAAGAACTGTCTTAGCGAAAGGCTTCTTGAGGGGAAAGCTGTAATTCTGTGAGATGATTTCACAGAACACAAAGAAGTTTCTCAGAAAGCTTCTTTCTCTTTATTATTGGAGGATATTTCCTTTGGCCCTATAGTCTTCAAGGGGATCCGAAATATCTGTTCTCAGATTCCACAGAAATAAGGCTAGCAAAGAGATCCACGAAATACAGATGTAACTCTGTGAGTGGAAGTCACACATCACAGAGCAATTTCTCAGAAAGCTTCTTTCCAGATTTCATCTGAGGATATTTCCTTTTTCACCATAGCCCTCTAAGGGCTTCCAAATATCACTTTGCCAATTCCACAAGAACTGTCTTAGCGAAAGGCTTCTTGAGGGGAAAGCTGTAACTCTGTGAGATGATTTCACCGAACACAAAGAAGTTTCTCAGAAAGCTTCTTTCTCGTTGTTATCGGAGGATATTTCCTTTGGCCCTATAGTCTTCAAAGGGATCCGAAATGTCTGCTCTCAGATTCCACAGAAATAAGGCTAGCAAAGAGATCCACGAAATACAGATGTAACTCTGTGAGATGAATTAACAGAACACTAAGCAGTTTCTCCGAAAGCTTCTTTCCCGATTTCATCTCATCATAATTCCTTTTTCACCATAGACCTCTATGGGCTTCCAAATATCACTTTGCCAATTCCACAAGAACTGTCTTAGCGAAAGGCGTCTTGAGGGGAAAGCTGTAACTCTGTGAGATGATTTCACAGAACACAAAGAAGTTTCTCAGAAAGCTTCTTTCTCTTTGTTATCGGAGGATATTTCCTTTGGCCCTATAGTCTTCAAAGGGATCCGAAATATCTGTTCTCAGATTCCACATAAATAAGGCTAGCAAAGAGATCCACGAAATACAGATGTAACTCTGTGAGATGAACGAACAGAACACTAAGCGGTTTCTCCGAAAGCTTCTTTCCCGATTTCATGTGAGGATATTTCCTTTTTCACCCTAGCCCTCTATGGGCTTCCAAATATCACTTTGCCAATTCCACAAGAACTGTCTTAGCGAAAGGCTTCTTGAGGGGAAAGCTGTAACTCTGTGAGATGATTTCACAGAACACAAAGAAGTTTCTCAGAAACTTCTTTCTCTTTGTTATCGGAGGATATTTCCTTTGGCCCTATAGTCTTCAAAGGGATCCGAAATATCTGTTCTCAGATTCCACATACATAAGGCTAGCAAAGAGATCTACGAAATACAGATGTAACTCTGTGAGTGGAAGTCACACATCACAGAGCAGTTTCTCAGAATGCTTCTTTCCAGATTTCATCTGAGGATATTTCCTTTTTCACCATATCCCTCTATGGGCTTCCAAATATCACTTTGCCAATTCCACAAGAACTGTCTTAGCGAGAGGCTTCTTGAGGGGAAAGCTGTAACTCTGTGAGATAACTTCACAGAACACAAAGAAGTTTCACAGAAAGCTTCTTTCTCTTTGTTATCGGAGGATATTTCCTTTGGCCCTATAGTCTTCAAAGGGATCCGAAATATCTGTTCTCAGATTTCACAGAAATAAGGCTTGCAAAGAGATCCACGAAATACAGATGTAACTCTGTGAGATGAACGAACAGAACACTAAGCGGTTTCTCCGAAAGCTTCTTTCCCGATTTCATGTGAGGATATTTCCTTTTTCTCCATAGCCCTCTAGGGGCTTCCAAATATCACTTTGCCAATTCCACAAGAACTGTCTTAGCGAAAGGCTTCTTGAGGGGAAAGCTGTAACTCTGTGAGATGATTTCACAGAACACAAAGAAGTTTCTCAGAAAGCTTCTTTCTCTTTGTTATCAAAGGATATTTCCTTTGGTCCTATAGTCTTCAAAGGGATCCGAAATATCTGTTCTCAGATTCCACAGAAATAAGGCTAGCAAAGAGATCCACGAAATACAGATGTAACTCTGTGAGTGGAAGTCAGACATCGCAGAGCAGTTTCTCAGAAAGCTTCTTTCCAGATTTCCTCTGAGGATATTTTCTTTTTCAGAATAGCCCTCTATGGGCTTCCAAATATCACTTTGCCAATTCCACAAGAACTGTCTTAGCGAAAGGCTTCCTGATTTGAAAGCTGTAACTCTGTGAGATGATTTCACAGAACACAAAGAAGTTTCTCAGAAAGCTTCTTTCTCTTTGTTATCAGAGGATATTTCCTTCGGACCTATAGTCTTCAAAGGGTTCCGAAATATCTCTTCTCAGATTCCACAGAAATAAGGCTAGCAAAGAGATCCACGAAATACAGATGTAACTCTGTGAGATGAATGAACAGAACACTAAGCAGTTTCTCAGAAAGCTTCTTTCCCGATTTCATCTGAGGATACTTCCTTTTTCACCATAGCCCTCTATGGGCTTCCATATATCACTTTGCCAATTCCACAAGAACTGTCTTAGCGAAAGGCTTCTTCAGGGGAAAGCTGTAACTCTGTGAGATGATTTCACAGAACACAAAGAAGTTTCTCAGAAAGCTTCTTTCTCTTTGTTATCGGAGGATATTTCCATTGGCCCTATAGTCTTCAAGGGGATCCGAAATATCTGTTCTCAGATGACACAGAAATAAGGCTAGCAAAGAGATCCACGAAATACAGATGTAACTCTGTGAGTGGAAGTCACACATCACAGAGCAGTTTCTCAGAAAGCTTCTTTCCAGATTTCATGTGAGGATATTTCCTTTTTCACCCTATCCCTCTATGGGCTTCCAAATATCACTTTGCCAATTCCACAAGAACTGTCTTAGCGAGAGGCTTCTTGAGGGGAAAGCTGTAACTCTGTGATATAACTTCACAGAACACAAAGAAGTTTCACAGAAAGCTTCTTTCTCTTTGTTATCGGAGGATATTTCCTTTGGCCCTATAGTCTTCAAAGGGATCCGAAATATCTGTTCTCAGATTTCACAGAAATAAGGCTTGCAAAGAGATCCACGAAATACAGATGTAACTCTGTGAGATGAACGAACGGAACACTAAGCGGTTTCTCCGAAAGCTTCTTTCCCGATTTCATCTGAGGATAATTCCTTTTTCACCATAGCCCTCTAAGGGCTTCCAAATATCACTTTGCCAATTTCTCAAGAACTGTCTTAGCGAAAGGCGTCTTGAGGGGAAAGCTGTAACTCTGTGAGATGATTTCACAGAACACAAAGAAGTTTCTCAGAAAGCTTCTTTCTCTTTGTTATCGGAGGATACTTCCTTTGGCCCTATAGTCTTCAAAGGGATCCGAAATATCTGTTCTCAGATTCCACAGAAATAAGGCTAGCAAAGAGATCCACGAAATACAGATGTAACTCTGTGAGTGGAAGTCACACATCACAGAGCAGTTTCTCAGAAAGCTTCTTTCCAGATTTCATCTGAGGATATTTCCTTCTTCAACGTGGCCCTCTGTGGGCTTCCAAGTATCACTTTGCCAATTCCCCAATAACTGTCTTAGCGAAAGGCTTCTTGAGGGGAAAGTGGTAACTGTGTGAGATGATTTTACAGAACACAAAGAAGTTTCTCAGAAAGGTTCTTTGTTATCGCAGGATATTTCCTTTGGCCCTATAGTCTTCAAAGGGATCCGAAATATCTGTTCTCAGATTTCACAGAAATAAGGCTTGCAAAGAGATCCACGAAATACAGATGTAACTCTGTGAGATGAACGAACAGAACACTAAGCGGTTTCTCCGAAAGCTTCTTTCCCGATTTCATGTGAGGATATTTCCTTTTTCATCATAGCCCTCTATGGGCTTCCAAATATCACTTTGCCAATTCCACAAGAACTGTCTTAGCGAAAGGCTTCTTGAGAGAAAAGCTGTAACTCTGTGAGATGATTTCACAGAACACAAAGAAGTTTCTCAGAAAGCTTCTTTCTCTTTGTTATCGGAGGATATTTCCTTTGGCCCTATAGTCTTCAAAGGGATCCGAAATATCTGTTCTCAGATTCCACATAAATAAGGCTAGCAAAGAGATCCACGAAATACAGATGTAACTCTGTGAGTGGAAGTCACACATCACAGAGCAGTTTCTCAGAATGCTTCTTTCCAGATTTCATCTGAGGATATTTCCTTTTTCACCATATCCCTCTATGGGCTTCCAAGTATCACTTTGCCAATTCCACAAGAACTGTCTTAGTGAAAGGCTTCCTGATTTGAAAGCTGTAACTCTGTGAGATGATTTCACAGAACACAAAGAAGTTTCTCAGAAAGCTTCTTTCTCTTTGTTATCAGAGGATATTTCCTTCGGCCCAATACTCTTCAAAGGGATCCGAAATATCTGTTCTCAGATTCCACAGAAATAAGGCTAGCAAAGAGATCCACGAAATACAGATGTAACTCTGTGAGTGGAAGTCACATATCACAGAGCAGTTTCTCAGAAAGCTTCTTTCCAGATTTCATCTGAGGATATTTCCTTTTTCACCATAGCCCTCTATGGGCTTCCAAATATCAGTTTGCCAATTCCACAAGAACTGTCTTAGCGAAAGGCTTCTTGAGGGGAAAGCTGTAACTCTGTGAGATGATTTCACAGAACACAAAGAAGTTTCTCAGAAAGCTTCTTTCTCTTTGTTATCGGAGGATATTTCCATTGGCCCTATAGTCTTCAAGGGGATCCGAAATATCTGTTCTCAGATGACACAGAAATAAGGCTAGCAAAGAGATCCACGAAATACAGATGTAACTCTGTGAGTGGAAGTCACACATCACAGAGCAGTTTCTCAGAAAGCTTCTTTCCAGATTTCATCTGAGGATATTTCCTTTTTCACCCTATCCCTCTATGGGCTTCCAAATATCACTTTGCCAATTCCACAAGAACTGTCTTAGCGAGAGGCTTCTTGAGGGGAAAGCTGTAACTCTGTGATATAACTTCACAGAACACAAAGAAGTTTCACAGAAAGCTTCTTTCTCTTTCTTATCGGAGGATATTTCCTTTGGCCCTATAGTCTTCAAAGGGATCCGAAATATCTGTTCTCAGATTTCACAGAAATAAGGCTTGCAAAGAGATCCACGAAATACAGATGTAACTCTGTGAGATGAACGAACGGAACACTAAGCGGTTTCTCCGAAAGCTTCTTTCCCGATTTCATCTGAGGATATTTCCTTTTTCACCATAGCCCTCTAAGGGCTTCCAAATATCACTTTGCCAATTTCTCAAGAACTGTCTTAGCGAAAGGCGTCTTGAGGGGAAAGCTGTAACTCTGTGAGATGATTTCACAGAACACAAAGAAGTTTCTCAGAAAGCTTCTTTCTCTTTGTTATCGGAGGATACTTCCTTTGGCCCTATAGTCTTCAAAGGGATCCGAAATATCTGTTCTCAGATTCCACAGAAATAAGGCTAGCAAAGAGATCCACGAAATACAGATGTAACTCTGTGAGTGGAAGTCACACATCACAGAGCAGTTTCTCAGAATGCTTCTTTCCAGATTTCATCTGAGGATATTTCCTTTTTCACCATAGCCCTCTATGGGCTTCCAAATATCACTTTGCCAATTCCACAAGAACTGTCTTAGCGAAAGGCTTCTTGAGGGGAAAGCTGTAACTCTGTGAGATGATTTCACAGAACACAAAGAAGTTTCTCAGAAAGCTTCTTTCTCTTTGTTATCGGAGGATTTTTCCTTTGGCCCTATAGTCTTCAAAGGGATCCGAAATATCTGTTCTCAGATTCCACAGAAATAAGGCTAGCAAAGAGATCCACGCAATACAGATGTAACTCTGTGAGTGGAAGTCAGACATCGCAGAGCAGTTTCTCAGAAAGCTTCTTTCCAGATTTCATCTGAGGATATTTCCTTTTTCAGTATAGCCCTCTATGGGCTTCCAAATATCACTTTGCCTATTCCACAAGAACTGTCTTAGCGAAAGGTTTCCTGAGTGGAAAGCTGTAACTCTGTGAGATGATTTCACAGAACACAAAGAAGTTTCTCAGAAAGCTTCTTTCTCTTTGTTTTCATAGGATATTTCCTTCGGCCCTAGAGTCTTCAAAGGGTACCGAAATATCTCTTCTCAGATTCCACAGAAATAAGGCTAGCAAAGAGATCCACGAAATACAGATGTAACTCTGTGAGTGGAAGTCACATATCACAGAACAGTTTCTCAGAAAGCCTCTTTCCAGATTTCATCTGAGGATATTTCCTTCTTCAACGTAGCCCTCTGTGGGCTTCCAAGTATCACTTTGCCAATTCCCCAAGAACTGTCTTAGCGAAAGGCTTCTTGAGGGGAAACTGGTAACTGTGTGAGATGATTTTACAGAACACCAAGAAGTTTCTCAGAAAGGTTCTTTGTTATCGCAGGATATTTCCTTTGGCCCTATAGTCTTCAAAGGGATCCGAAATCTCTGTTCTCAGATTCCACAGAAATAAGGCTAGCAAAGAGATCGACAAATTCTGATGTAACTCTGTGAGCGGAAGTCACACATCACAGAGCAGTTTCTCAGAAAGCTGCTTTCCAGATTTCATCTGAGGATATTTCCTTTTTCACCATAGCCCTCTATGGGCTTCCAAATATCACTTTGCCAATTCCAAAAGAAATGTCTTAGCGAAAGGCTTCTTGAGGGGAAAGCTGTAACTCTGTGAGATGATTGCACAGAACACAAAGAAGTTTCTAAGAAAGCTTCTTGCTCTTTGTTATCGGAGGATATTTCCTTTGGCCCTATAGTCTTCAAAGGGATCCGAAATATCTGTCTCAGATTCCACAGATATAAGGCTAGCAAAGAGATCCACGAAATACAGATGTAACTCTGTGAGTGGAAGTCACACATCACAGAGCAGTTTCTCAGAAAGCTTCTTTCCAGATTTCATCTGAGATTATTTCCTTTTTCAGAATAGCCCTCTATGGGCTTCCAAATATCACTTTGCCAATTCCACAAGAACTGTCCTAGCGAAAGGCTTCTTGAGGGGAAAGCTGTAACTATGTGAGATGATTTCACAGAACACAAAGAAGTTTCTCAGAAAGCTTCCTTCTCTTTGTTATCGGAGGATATTTCCTTTGGCCCTATAGTCTTCAAAGGGATCCGAAATATCTGTTCTCAGATTCCACAGAAATAAGGCTAGCAAAGAGATCCACGAAATACAGATGTAACTATGTGAGTGGAAGTCACGCATCACAGAGCAGTTTCTCAGAAAGCTTCTTTCCAGATTTCATCTGAGGATATTTCCCCTTTCACCATAGCCCTCTATGGGCTTCCAATTATCACTTTGCCAATTCCACAAGAACTGTCTTAGCGAGAGGCTTCTTGAGGGGAAAGCTGTAACTCTGTGAGATGATTTCACAGAACACAAAGAAGTTTCTCAGAAAGCTTCTTTCTCTTTGTTATCGGAGGATATTTCCTTTGGCCCTATAGTCTTCAAAGGGATCCGAAATATCTGTTCTCAGATTCCACAGAAATAAGGCTAGCAAAGAGATCCACGAAATACAGATGTAACTCTGTGAGATGAATGAAGAGAACACTAAGCAGTTTCTCCGAAAGCTTCTTTCCGATTTCATTTGAGGATATTTCCTTTTTCACCATAGCCCTCTATGGGCTTCCAAATATCACTTTGCCAAGTCCACAAGAACTGTCTTAGCGAAAGGCTTCTTGAGGGGAAAGCTGTAATTCTGTGAGATGATTTCACAGAACACAAAGAAGTTTCTCAGAAAGCTTCTTTCTCTTTGTTATTGGAGGATATTTCCTTTGGCCCTATAGTCTTCAAGGGGATCCGAAATATCTGTTCTCAGATTCCACAGAAATAAGGCTAGCAAAGAGATCCACGAAATACAGATGTAACTCTGTGAGTGGAAGTCACACATCACAGAGCAATTTCTCAGAAAGCTTCTTTCCAGATTTCATCTGAGGATATTTCCTTTTTCACCATAGCCCTCTAAGGGCTTCCAAATATCACTTTGCCAATTCCACAAGAACTGTCTAGCGAATGGCTTCTTGAGGGGAAAGCTGTAACTCTGTGAGATGATTTCACCGAACACAAAGAAGTTTCTCAGAAAGCTTCTTTCTCGTTGTTATCGGAGGATATTTCCTTTGGCCCTATAGTCTTCAAAGGGATCCGAAATATCTGTTCTCAGATTTCACAGAAATAAGGCTTGCAAAGAGATCCACGAAATACAGATGTAACTCTGTGAGATGAACGAACAGAACACTAAGCGGTTTCTCCGAAAGCTTCTTTCCCGATTTCATGTGAGGATATTTCCTTTTTCACCATAGCCCTCTATGGGCTTCCAAATATCACTTTGCCAATTCCACAAGAACTGTCTTAGCGAAAGGCTTCTTGAGAGGAAAGCTGTAACTCTGTGAGATGATTTCACAGAACACAAAGTAGTTTCTCAGAAAGCTTCTTTCTCTTTGTTATCGGAGGATATTTCCTTTGGCCCTATAGTCTTCAAGGGGATCCGAAATATCTGTTCTCAGATGACACAGAAATAAGGCTAGCAAAGAGATCCACGAAATACAGATGTAACTCTGTGAGTGGAAGTCACACATCACAGAGCAGTTTCTCAGAATGCTTCTTTCCAGATTTCATCTGAGGATATTTCCTTTTTCACCATATCCCTCTATGGGCTTCCAAATATCACTTTGCCAATTCCACAAGAACTGTCTTAGCGAGAGGCTTCTTGAGGGGAAAGCTGTAACTCTGTGAGATAACTTCACAGAACACAAAGAAGTTTCACAGAAAGCTTCTTTCTCTTTGTCATCGGAGGATATTTCCTTTGGCCCTATAGTCTTCAAAGGGATCCGAAATATCTGTTCTCAGATTTCATAGAAATAAGGCTTGCAAAGAGAACCACGAAATACAGATGTAACTCTGTGAGCTGAACGAACAGAACGCTAAGCGGTTTCTCCGAAAGCTTCTTTCCCGATTTCATGTGAGGATATTTCCTTTTTCTCCATAGCCCTCTATGGGCTTCCAAATATCACTTTGCCAATTCCACAAGAACTGTCTTAGCGAAAGGCTTCTTGAGGGGAAAGCTGTAACTCTGTGAGATGATTTCACAGAACACAAAGAAGTTTCTCAGAAAGCTTCTTTCTCTTTGTTATCAGAGGATATTTCCTTTGGCCCTATAGTCTTCAAAGGGATCCGAAATATCTGTTCCCAGATTCCACATAAATAAGACTAGCAAAGAGATCCACGAAATACAGATGTAACTCTGTGAGTGGAAGTCACACATCACAGAGCAGTTTCTTAGAAAGCTTCTTTCCAGATTTCATCTGAGGATATTTCCTTTTTCACCATAGCCCTCTATGGGCTTCCAAATATCACTTTGCCAATTCCACAAGAACTGTCTTAGCGAAAGGTTTCTTGAGGGGAAAGCTGTAACTCTGTGAGATGATTTCACAGAACACAAAGAAGTTTCTCAGAAAGCTTCTTTCTCTTTGTTATCGGAGGATATTTCCTTTGGCCCTATAGTCTTCAAAGGGATCCGAAATATCTGTTCTCAGATTCCACAGAAATAAGGCTAGCAAAGAGATCCACGAAATACAGATGTAACTCTGTGAGTGGAAGTCACACATCACAGAGCAGTTTCTCAGAATGCTTCTTTCCAGATTTCATCTGAGGATATTTCATTTTTAACCATAGCCCTCTATGGGCTTCCAAGTATCACTTTGCCAATTCCACAAGAACTGTCTTAGCGAAAGGCGTCTTGAGGTTAAAGCTGTAAACCTGTGAGATGATTTCACAGAACCCAAAGAAGTTTCTCAGAAGGCTTCTTTCTCTTTGTTATCGTAGGATATTTCCTTTGGCCCTATAGTCTTCAAAGGGATCCGAAATATCTGTTCTCGGATTCCACAGAAATAAGGTTAGGAAAGAGAACCACGAAATACAGATGTACCTCTGTGAGATGAATGAACAGGAGACTAAGTAGTTGCTCAGAAAGCTTCTTTCCAGATTTCATCTGAGGATATTTCCTTCTTCAACGTGGCCCTCTGTGGGCTTCCAAGTATCACTTTGCCAATTCCCCAAGAACTGTCTTAGCGAAAGGCTTCTTGAGGGGAAAGTGGTAACTCTGTGAGATGATTTTACAGAACACAAAGAAGTTTCTCAGAAAGCTTCTTTCTCTTTGTTATCGGAGGATATTTCCTTTGGCCCTATAGTCTTCAAAGGGATCTGAAATATCTGTTCTCAGATTCCACAGAAATAAGGCTAGCAAAGAGATCCACGAAATACAGATGTAACTCTGTGAGTGGAAGTCACACATCAGAGAGCAGTTTCTCAGAAAGCTTCTTTCCAGATTTCATCTGAGGATATTTCCTTTTTCACATTAGCCCTCTATGGGCTTCCAAATATCACTTTGCCAATTCCACAAGAACTGTCTTAGCGAAAGGCTTCTTGAGGGGAAAGCTGAAACTGTGTGGGATGATTTCACAGAACACAAAGAAGTTTCTCAGACAGCTTCTTTCTCTTTGTTATCGGAGGATATTTCCTTTGGCCCTATAGCCTTCAAAGGGATCCGAAATATCTGTTCTCAGATTCCACAGAAATAAGGCTAGCAAAGAGATCCACGAAATACAGATGTAACTCTGTGAGTGGAAGTCACACATCACAGAGCAGATTCTCATTAAGCTTCTTTCCAGATTTCATCTGAGGATATTTCCTTCTTCAACGTGGCCCTCTGTGGGCTTCCAAGTATCACTTTGCCAATTCCCCAAGAACTGTCTTAGCGAAAGGCTTCTTGAGGGGAAAGTGGTAACTCTGTGAGATGATTTTACAGAACACAAAGAAGTTTCTCAGAAAGGTCCTTTGTTATCGCAGGATATTTCCTTTGGCCCTATAGTCTTCAAAGGGTTCCGAAATCTCTGTTCTCAGATTCCACAGAAATAAGGCTAGCAAAGAGATCGACAAATTCTGATGTAACTCTGTGAGGGGAAGTCACACATCACAGAGCAGTTTCTCAGAAAGCTTCTTTCCAGATTTCATCTGAGGATATTTCCTTTTTCACCATAGCCCTCTATGGGCTTCCAAATATCACTTTGCCAATTCCAAAAGAAATGTCTTAGCGAAAGGCTTTGAGGGGAAAGCTGTAACTCTGTGAGATGATTTCACAGAACACAAAGAAGTTTCTCAGAAAACTTCTTTCTCTTTGTTATCGGAGGATATTTCCTTTGGCCCTATAGTCTTCAAAGGGATCCGAAATATCTGTCTCAGATTCCACAAAAATAAGGCTAGCAAAGTGATCCACGAAATACAGATGTAACTCTGTGAGTGGAAGTCACACATCACAGAGCAGTTTCTCAGAAAGCTTCTTTCCAGATTTCATCTGAGGATATTTCCTTTTTCACTGTGGCCCTTTAGGGGCTTCCAAATATCACTTTGCCAATTCCACAAGAACTGTCTTAGCGAAAGGCTTCTTGAGGGGAAAGCTGTAACTCTGTGAGATGATTTCACAGAACACAAAGAAGTTTCTCAGAAAGCTTCTTTCTCTTTGTTATCGGAGGATATTTCCTTTGGCCCTATAGTCTTCAAAGGGATCCGAAATATCTGTTCTCAGATTCCACAGAAATAAGGCTAGCAAAGAGATCCACGAAATACAGATTTAACTCTGGGAGTGGAAGTCACACATCACAGAGCAGTTTCTTAGAAAGCTTCTTTCCAGATTTCATCTGAGGATATTTCCTTTTTCACCATAGACCTCTATGGGCTTCCAAATATCACTTTGCCAATTCCACAAGAACTGTCTTGACGAAAGGCTTCTTGAGGGGAAAGCTGTAACTCTGTGAGATGATTTCACAGAACACAAAGAAGTCTCTCAGAAAGCTTCTTTCTCTTTGTTATCGGAGGATATTTAATTTGGCATTATATTCTTCAAAGATATCCGAAATATCTATCTCAGATTCCACAGCAATAAGGCTAGCAAAGAGATCCACGAAATACTGATGTAACTCTGTGAGTGGAAGTCACACATCACGGAGCAGTTTCTCAGAAAGCTTCTTTCAAGATTTCATCTGAGGATATTTCCGTTTTCACCATAGCCCTCTATGGGCTTCCAAATATCACTTTGCCAATTCCACAAGAACTGTCTGAGCGAAAGGCTTCCTGAGTGGAAAGCTGTAACTCTGTGAGATGATTTCACAGAACACAAAGAAGTTTATCAGAAAGCTTCTTTCTCTTTGTTATCGGAGGATATTTCCTTTGGCCCTATAGTCTTAAAAGGGATCCGAAATATCTGTTCTCAGATTCCACAGAAATAAGGCTAGCAAAGAGATCAGCGAAACATATATGTAACTCTGTGAGTGGAAGTCACACATCCCAGAGCAGTTTCTCAGAAAGCTTCTTTCCAGATTTCATGTGAGCATCTTTCCTTTTTCACCTTAGCCCTCTAAGGGCTTCCAAATATAACTTTGCCAATTCCACAAGAACTGTCTCAGCGAAAGGCTTCTTGAGGGGAAAGCTGTAACTCTGTGAGACGATTTCATGGAACACAAAGAAGTTTCTCAGACAGCTTCTTTCTCTTTGTTATCGGAGGATATTTCCTTTGGCCCTATAGCCTTCAAAGGGATCCGAAATATCTGTTCTCAGATTCCACAGAAATAAGGCTAGCAAAGAGATCCACGAAATACAGATGTAACTCTGTGAGTGGAAGTCAGACATCGCAGAGTAGTTTCTCAGAAAGCTTCTTTCCAGATTTCATCTGAGGATATTTCCTTTTTCACCATATCCCTCTATGGGCTTCCAAATATCACTTTGCCAATTCCACAAGAACTGTCTTAGCGAGAGGCTTCTTGAGGGGAAAGCTGTAACTCTGTGAGATAACTTCACAGAACACAAAGAAGTTTCACAGAAAGCTTCTTTCTCTTTGTCATCGGAGGATATTTCCTTTGGCCCTATAGTCTTCAAAGGGATCCGAAATATCTGTTCTCAGATTTCATAGAAATAAGGCTTGCAAAGAGAACCACGAAATACAGATGTAACTCTGTGAGCTGAACGAACAGAACGCTAAGCGGTTTCTCCGAA
Source organism: Macaca mulatta (assembly GCF_049350105.2). Lineage (NCBI taxonomy): Eukaryota > Metazoa > Chordata > Mammalia > Primates > Cercopithecidae > Macaca > Macaca mulatta. The sequence goes on from NC_133413.1 coordinate 46,991,496, forward strand.
AGCTTCTTTCCCGATTTCATGTGAGGATATTTCCTTTTTCTCCATAGCCCTCTATGGGCTTCCAAATATCACTTTGCCAATTCCACAAGAACTGTCTTAGCGAAAGGCTTCTTGAGGGGAAAGCTGTAACTCTGTGAGATGATTTCACAGAACACAAAGAAGTTTCTCAGAAAGCTTCTTTCTCTTTGTTATCAGAGGATATTTCCTTTGGCCCTATAGTCTTCAAAGGGATCCGAAATATCTGTTCCCAGATTCCACATAAATAAGACTAGCAAAGAGATCCACGAAATACAGATGTAACTCTGTGAGTGGAAGTCACACATCACAGAGCAGTTTCTTAGAAAGCTTCTTTCCAGATTTCATCTGAGGATATTTCCTTTTTCACCATAGCCCTCTATGGGCTTCCAAATATCACTTTGCCAATTCCACAAGAACTGTCTTAGCGAAAGGTTTCTTGAGGGGAAAGCTGTAACTCTGTGAGATGATTTCACAGAACACAAAGAAGTTTCTCAGAAAGCTTCTTTCTCTTTGTTATCGGAGGATATTTCCTTTGGCCCTATAGTCTTCAAAGGGATCCGAAATATCTGTTCTCAGATTCCACAGAAATAAGGCTAGCAAAGAGATCCACGAAATACAGATGTAACTCTGTGAGTGGAAGTCACACATCACAGAGCAGTTTCTCAGAATGCTTCTTTCCAGATTTCATCTGAGGATATTTCATTTTTAACCATAGCCCTCTATGGGCTTCCAAGTATCACTTTGCCAATTCCACAAGAACTGTCTTAGCGAAAGGCGTCTTGAGGTTAAAGCTGTAAACCTGTGAGATGATTTCACAGAACCCAAAGAAGTTTCTCAGAAGGCTTCTTTCTCTTTGTTATCGTAGGATATTTCCTTTGGCCCTATAGTCTTCAAAGGGATCCGAAATATCTGTTCTCGGATTCCACAGAAATAAGGTTAGGAAAGAGAACCACGAAATACAGATGTACCTCTGTGAGATGAATGAACAGGAGACTAAGTAGTTGCTCAGAAAGCTTCTTTCCAGATTTCATCTGAGGATATTTCCTTCTTCAACGTGGCCCTCTGTGGGCTTCCAAGTATCACTTTGCCAATTCCCCAAGAACTGTCTTAGCGAAAGGCTTCTTGAGGGGAAAGTGGTAACTCTGTGAGATGATTTTACAGAACACAAAGAAGTTTCTCAGAAAGCTTCTTTCTCTTTGTTATCGGAGGATATTTCCTTTGGCCCTATAGTCTTCAAAGGGATCTGAAATATCTGTTCTCAGATTCCACAGAAATAAGGCTAGCAAAGAGATCCACGAAATACAGATGTAACTCTGTGAGTGGAAGTCACACATCAGAGAGCAGTTTCTCAGAAAGCTTCTTTCCAGATTTCATCTGAGGATATTTCCTTTTTCACATTAGCCCTCTATGGGCTTCCAAATATCACTTTGCCAATTCCACAAGAACTGTCTTAGCGAAAGGCTTCTTGAGGGGAAAGCTGAAACTGTGTGGGATGATTTCACAGAACACAAAGAAGTTTCTCAGACAGCTTCTTTCTCTTTGTTATCGGAGGATATTTCCTTTGGCCCTATAGCCTTCAAAGGGATCCGAAATATCTGTTCTCAGATTCCACAGAAATAAGGCTAGCAAAGAGATCCACGAAATACAGATGTAACTCTGTGAGTGGAAGTCACACATCACAGAGCAGATTCTCATTAAGCTTCTTTCCAGATTTCATCTGAGGATATTTCCTTCTTCAACGTGGCCCTCTGTGGGCTTCCAAGTATCACTTTGCCAATTCCCCAAGAACTGTCTTAGCGAAAGGCTTCTTGAGGGGAAAGTGGTAACTCTGTGAGATGATTTTACAGAACACAAAGAAGTTTCTCAGAAAGGTCCTTTGTTATCGCAGGATATTTCCTTTGGCCCTATAGTCTTCAAAGGGTTCTGAAATCTCTGTTCTCAGATTCCACAGAAATAAGGCTAGCAAAGAGATCGACAAATTCTGATGTAACTCTGTGAGGGGAAGTCACACATCACAGAGCAGTTTCTCAGAAAGCTTCTTTCCAGATTTCATCTGAGGATATTTCCTTTTTCACCATAGCCCTCTATGGGCTTCCAAATATCACTTTGCCAATTCCAAAAGAAATGTCTTAGCGAAAGGCTTTGAGGGGAAAGCTGTAACTCTGTGAGATGATTTCACAGAACACAAAGAAGTTTCTCAGAAAACTTCTTTCTCTTTGTTATCGGAGGATATTTCCTTTGGCCCTATAGTCTTCAAAGGGATCCGAAATATCTGTCTCAGATTCCACAAAAATAAGGCTAGCAAAGTGATCCACGAAATACAGATGTAACTCTGTGAGTGGAAGTCACACATCACAGAGCAGTTTCTCAGAAAGCTTCTTTCCAGATTTCATCTGAGGATATTTCCTTTTTCACTGTGGCCCTTTAGGGGCTTCCAAATATCACTTTGCCAATTCCACAAGAACTGTCTTAGCGAAAGGCTTCTTGAGGGGAAAGCTGTAACTCTGTGAGATGATTTCACAGAACACAAAGAAGTTTCTCAGAAAGCTTCTTTCTCTTTGTTATCGGAGGATATTTCCTTTGGCCCTATAGTCTTCAAAGGGATCCGAAATATCTGTTCTCAGATTCCACAGAAATAAGGCTAGCAAAGAGATCCACGAAATACAGATTTAACTCTGGGAGTGGAAGTCACACATCACAGAGCAGTTTCTTAGAAAGCTTCTTTCCAGATTTCATCTGAGGATATTTCCTTTTTCACCATAGACCTCTATGGGCTTCCAAATATCACTTTGCCAATTCCACAAGAACTGTCTTGACGAAAGGCTTCTTGAGGGGAAAGCTGTAACTCTGTGAGATGATTTCACAGAACACAAAGAAGTCTCTCAGAAAGCTTCTTTCTCTTTGTTATCGGAGGATATTTCCTTTGGCATTATATTCTTCAAAGATATCCGAAATATCTATCTCAGATTCCACAGCAATAAGGCTAGCAAAGAGATCCACGAAATACTGATGTAACTCTGTGAGTGGAAGTCACACATCACGGAGCAGTTTCTCAGAAAGCTTCTTTCAAGATTTCATCTGAGGATATTTCCGTTTTCACCATAGCCCTCTATGGGCTTCCAAATATCACTTTGCCAATTCCACAAGAACTGTCTGAGCGAAAGGCTTCCTGAGTGGAAAGCTGTAACTCTGTGAGATGATTTCACAGAACACAAAGAAGTTTATCAGAAAGCTTCTTTCTCTTTGTTATCGGAGGATATTTCCTTTGGCCCTATAGTCTTAAAAGGGATCCGAAATATCTGTTCTCAGATTCCACAGAAATAAGGCTAGCAAAGAGATCAGCGAAACATATATGTAACTCTGTGAGTGGAAGTCACACATCCCAGAGCAGTTTCTCAGAAAGCTTCTTTCCAGATTTCATGTGAGCATCTTTCCTTTTTCACCTTAGCCCTCTAAGGGCTTCCAAATATAACTTTGCCAATTCCACAAGAACTGTCTCAGCGAAAGGCTTCTTGAGGGGAAAGCTGTAACTCTGTGAGACGATTTCATGGAACACAAAGAAGTTTCTCAGACAGCTTCTTTCTCTTTGTTATCGGAGGATATTTCCTTTGGCCCTATAGCCTTCAAAGGGATCCGAAATATCTGTTCTCAGATTCCACAGAAATAAGGCTAGCAAAGAGATCCACGAAATACAGATGTAACTCTGTGAGTGGAAGTCAGACATCGCAGAGTAGTTTCTCAGAAAGCTTCTTTCCAGATTTCATCTAAGGATATTTCCTTTTTCACATTAGCCCTCTATGGGCTTCCAAATATCACTTTGCCAATTCCACAAGAACTGTCTTAGCGAAAGGCTTCTTGAGGGGAAAGCTGTAACTCTGTGAGATGATTTCACAGAACACAAAGAAGTTTCTCAGAAAGCTTCTCTCCTTGTTATCGGAGGATATTGCCTTTGGCCCTATAGTCTTGAAAGGGATCCGAAATATCTGTTCTCAGATTCCACAGAAATAAGGCTAGCAAAGAGATCCACGAAATACAGATGTAACTCTGTGAGTGGAAGTCACACATCACAGAGCAGATTCTCAGAAAGCTTCTTTCCAGATTTCCTCTGAGGATATTTTCTTTTTCAGAATAGCCCTCTATGGGCTTCCAAATATCACTTTGCCAATTCCACAAGAACTGTCTTAGCGAAAGGCTTCTTGATGGGAAAGCTGTAACTCTGTGAGATGATTTCGCAGAACACAAAGATGTTTCTCAGAAAGCTTCTTTCTCTTTGTTATCGGAGGATATTTCCTTTGGCCCTATAGTCTTCAAAGGGATCCGAAATATCTGTTCTCAGATTCCACAGAAATAAGGCTAGCCAAGAGATCCACGAAATACAGATGTAACTCCGTGAGATGAATGAACAGAACACTAAGCAGTTTCTCCGAAAGCTTCTTTCCCGATTTCATCTGAGGATATTTCCTTTTTCACCATAGCCCTCTATGGGCTTCCAAATATCACTTTGCCAATTCTACAAGAACTCTCTTAGCGAAAGGCTTCTTGAGGGGAAAGCTGTAACTCTGTGAGATGATTTCACAGAACACAAAGAAGTTTCTCAGAAAGCTTCTTTCTCTGTGTTATCGGAGGATATTTCCTATGGCCCTATAGTCTTCAAAGGGATCCGAAATATCTGTTCTCACATTCCACAAAAATAAGGCTAGCAAAGAGATCCACGAAATACAGATGTAAATCTGTGAGTGGAAGTCACACTTCACAGAGCAGTTTCTCAGAAAGCTTCTTTCCAGATTTCATCTGAGGATATTTCCTTTTTCACCATAGCCCTCTATGGGCTTCCAAATATCACTTTGCCAATTCCAGAAGAACTGTTTTAGCGAAAGGCTTCTTGAGGGGAAAGCTGTAACTCTGTGAGGTGATTTCACAGAACACAAAAAAGTTTCTCAGAAAGATTCTTTATCTTTGTTATCGGAGGATATTTACTTTGGCCCTATAGTCTTCAAAGGTATCCGAAATATCTGTTCTCAGATTCCACAGAAATAAGGCTAGCAAAGAGATCCACGAAATACAGATGTAACTCTGTGAGTGGAAGTCACACATCACAGAGCAGTTTCTCAGAAAGCTTCTTTCCAGATTTCATCTGAGGATATTTCCTTTTTCACCGTAGCCCTCTATGGGCTTCCAAATATCACTTTGCCAATTCCACAAAAACTGTCTTAGCGAAAGGCTTCTTGAGGGGAAAGCTGTAACTCTGTGAGATGATTTCACAGAACACAAAGAAGTTTCTCAGAAAGCTTCTTTCTCTTTGTTATCGGAGGATATTTCCTTTGGCCCTATAGACTTCAAAGGGATCCGAAATATCTGTTCTCAGATTCCACAGAAATAAGGCTAGCAAAGAGATCCACGAAATACAGATGGAACTCTGTGAGTGGAAGTCACACATCACAGAGCAGTTTCTCAGAAAGCTTCTTTCCAGATTTCATCTGAGGATATTTCCTTTTTCACCATAGCCCTCTATGGGCTTCCAAATATCACTTTGCCAATTCCACAAGAACTGTCTTGGCGAAAGGCTTCTTGAGGGGAAAGCTGTAAGTCTGTGAGATGATTTCACAGAAGATAAAGAAGTTTCTCAGAAAGCTTCTTTCTCTTTGTTATCGGAGGATATTTCCTTTGGCCCTATAGTCTTCAAAGGGATCCGAAATATCTGTTCTCAGATTCCACAGAAATAAGGCTAGCAGAGAGATCCACGAAATACAGATGTAACTCTGTGAGTGGAAGTCACACATCACAGAGCAGTTTCTCAGAAAACTTCTTTCCAGATTTCATCTGAGGATATTTCCTTTTTCACCATAGCCCTCTATGGGCTTCCAAATATCACTTTGCCAATTCCACAAGAACTGTCTTAGCGAAAGGCTTCTTGAGGGGAAAGCTGTAAGTCTGTGAGATGATTTCACAGAACACCAAGAAGTTTCTCAGAAAGCTTCTTTCTCTTTGTTATCGGAGGATATTTCCTTTGGCCCTATAGTCTTCAAAGGGATCCGAAATATCTGTTCTCAGATTCCACAGAAATAAGGCTAGCAAAGAGATCCACGAAATACAGATGTAATTCTGTGAGTGGAAGTCACACATCACAGAGCACTTTCTCAGAAAGCTTCTTTCCAGATTTCATCTGAGGATATTACCTTTTTCACCATAGCCCTCTATGGGCTTCCAAATATCACTTTGCCAATTCCACAAGCACTGTCTTAGCGAAAGGCTTCTTGAGGGGAAATCTGTAACTCTGTGAGATGATTTCACAGAACACAAAGAAGTTTCTCAGAAAGCTTCTTTCTCTTTGTTATCGGAGGATATTTCCTTTGGCCCTATAGTCTTCAAAGGGATCCGAAATATCTGTTCTCAGATTCCACAGAAATAAGGCTAGCCAAGAGATCCACGAAATACAGATGTAACTCCGTGAGATGGATGAACAGAAAACTAAGCAGTTTCTCCGAAAGCTTCTTTCCCGATTTCATCTGAGGATATTTCCTTTTTCACCCTAGCCCTCTATGGGCTTCCAAATATCACTTTGCCAATTCCACAAGAACTGTCTTAGCGAAAGGCTTCTTGAGGGGAAAGCTGTAACTCTGTGAGATGTTTTCACAGAACACAAAGAAGTTTCTCAGAAAGCTTCTTTCTCTTTGTTATCGGAGGATATTTCCTTTGGCCCTATAGTCTTCAAAGGGATCCGAAATATCTGTTCTCAGATTCCACAGAAATAAGGCTAGCAAAGAGATCCACGAAATACAGATGGAACTCTGTGAGTGGAAGTCAAACATCAGAGAGCAGTTTCTCAGGAAGCTTCTTTCCAGATTTCATCTGAGGATATTTCCTTTTCACCATAGCCCTCTATGTGCTTCCAAATATCACTTTGCCAATTCCACAAGAACTGTCTTAGCGAAAGGCTTCTTGAGGGGAAAGCTGTAACTCTGTGAGATGATTTCACCGAACACAAAGAAGTTTCTCAGAAAGCTTCTTTCTCTTTGTTATCGGAGGATATTTCCTTTGGCCCTATAGTCTTCAATGGGATCCGAAATATCTGTTCTCAGATTCCACAGAAATAAGGCTAGCAAAGAGATCCACGATATACTGATGTACCTCTGTGAGATAAAGGAACAGAAGACTAAGTAATTGCTCAGAAAGCTTCTTTCCAGATTTCATCTGAGGATATTTCCTTTTTCACCATCGAACTCTATGGGCTTCCAAATATCACTTTGCCAATTCCACAAGAACTGTCTTAGCGAACGGCTTCTTGAGGGGAAAGCTGTAACTCGGTGAGATGATTTCACAGAACACAAAGAAGTTTCTCAGAAAGCTTCTTTCTCTTTGTTATCGGAGGATATTTCCTTTGGCCCTATAGTCTTCAAAGGGATCCGAAATATCTGTTCTCAGATTCCACAGAAATAAGGCTAGCAAAGAGATCCACGAAATACAGATGTAACTCTGTGAGTGGAAGTCACACATCACAGAGCAGTTTCTCAGAAAGCTTCTTTCCAGATTTCATCTGAGGATATTTCCTTTTTCACCATAGCCCTCTAAGGGCTTCCAAATATCACTTTGCCAATTCCACAAGAACTGTCTTGGCAAAAGGCTTCTTGAGGGGAAAGCTGTAAGTCTGTGAGGTGATTTCACAGAACACAAAGAAGTTTCTCAGAAAGCTTCTTTCTCTTTGTTATCGGAGGATATTTCCTTTGGCCCTATAGTCTTCAAAGGGATCCGAAATATCTGTTCTCAGATTCCACAGAAATAAGGCTAGCAAAGAGATCCACGAAATACAGATGTAACTCTGTGAGTGGACGTCACACATCACACAGCAGTTTCTCAGAAAACTTCTTTGCAGATTTCATCTGATGATATTTCCTTTTTCACCATAGCCCTCTATGGGCTTCCAAATATCACTTTGCCAATTCCACAAGAACTGTCTTAGCGAAAGGCTTCTTGAGGGGAAAGCTGTAACTCTGTGAGATGATTTCACAGAACACAAAGAAGTTTCTCAGAAATCTTCTTTCTCTTTGTTATCAAAGGATATTTCCTTTGGCCCTATAGTCTTCAAAGGGATCCGAAATATCTGTTCTCAGATTCCACAGAAATAAGGCTAGGAAAGAGATCCACGAAATACAGATGTAACTCTGTGAGTGGAAGTCACACATCACAGAGCAGTTTCTCAGAAAGCTTCTTTCCAGATTTCATCTGAGGATATTTCCTTTTTCACCATAGCCCTCTATGGGCTTCCAAATATCACTTTGCCAATTCCACAAGAACTGTCTTAGCGAAAAGCTTCTTGAGGGGAAAGCTGTAACTCTGTGAGATGATTTCACGGAACACAGAGAAGTTTCTCAGAAAGCCTCTTTCTCTTTCTTACCGGAGGATATTTCCTTCGGCCCTATAGTCTTCAAAGGCATCCGAAATATCTGTTCTCAGATTCCACAGAAATAAGGCTAGCAAAGAGATCCACGAAATAGAGATGTAAATCTGTGAGATGAATGAACAGAACACTAAGCAGTTTCTCAGAAAGCTTCTTTCCAGATTTCATCTGAGGATATTTCCTTTTTCACCATAGCCCTCTATGGGCTTCCAAATATCACTTTGCCAATTCCACAAGAACTGTCGTAGCGAAAGGCTTCTTGAGGGGAAAGCTGTAACTCTGTGAGATGATTTCACAGAATACAAAGAAGTTTCTCAGAAACCTTCTTTCTCTTTGTTATCGGGGGATATTTCCTTTGGCCCTATAGTCTTCAAAGGGATCCGAAATATCTGTTCTCAGATTCCACAGAAATAAGGCTAGCAAAGAGATCCACGAAATACAGATGGAACTCTGTGAGTGGAAGTCACACATCAGAGAACAGTTTCTCAGGAAGCTTCTTTCCAGATTTCATCTGAGGATATTTCCTTTTTCACCATAGCCCTCTATGGGCTTCCAAATATCACTTTGCAAATTCCACAAGAACTGTCTTAGCGAAAGGCTTCTTGAGGGGAAAGCTGTAACTCTGTGAGATGATTTCACAGAACACAAAGAAGTTTCTCAGAAAGATTCTTTCTCTTTGTTATCGGAGGATATTTCCTTTGGCCCTATAGTCTTCAAAGGGATCCGAAATATCTGTTCTCAGATTCCACAGAAATAAGGCTAGCAAAGAGATCCACGATATACTGATGTACCTCTGTGAGATAAATGAACAGAAGACTAAGTAATTGCTCAGAAAGCTTCTTTCCAGATTTCATCTGAGGATATTTCCTTTTTCACCATAGCCCTCTATGGGCTTCCAAATATCACTTTGCCAATTCCACAAGAACTGTCTTAGCAAAAGGCTTCTTGAGAGGAAAGCTGTAACTCGGTGAGATGATTTCACAGAACACAAGGAAGTTTCTCAGAAAGCTTCTTTCTCTTTGTTATCGGAGGATATTTCCTTTGGCCCTATAGTCTTCAAAGGGATCCGAAATATCTGTTCTCAGATTCCACAGAAATAAGGCTAGCAAAGAGATCCACGAAATACAGATGTAACTCTGTGAGTGGAAGTCACACATCACAGAGCAGTTTCTCAGGAAGCTTCTTTCCCGATTTCATCTGTGGATATTTCCTTTTTCACCATAGAACTCTATGGGCTTCCAAATATCACTTTACCAATTCCACAAGAACTGTCTTAGCGAACGGCTTCTTGAGGGGAAAGCTGTAACTCTGTGAGATGATTTCACAGAACACAAAGAAGTTTCTCAGAAAGCTTCTTTCTCTTTGTTATCGGAGGATATTTCCTTTGGCCCTATAGTCTTCAAAGGGATCCGAAATATCTGTTCTCAGATTCCACAGAAATAAGGCTAGCAAAGAGATCCACGAAATACAGATGTAACTCTGTGAGTGGAAGTCACACATCACAGAGCAGTTTCTCAGAAAGCTTCTTTCCAGATTTCATCTGAGGATATTTCCTTTTTCACCATAGCCCTCTATGGGCTTCCAAATATCACTTTGCCAATTCCACAAGAACTGTCTTAGCGAAAGGCTTCTTGAGGGGAAAGCTGTAACTCTGTGAGTTGATTTCACAGAACACAAAGAAGTTTCTCAGAAAGCTTCTTTCTCTTTGTTATCGGAAGATATTTCCTTTGGCCCTATAGTCTTCAAAGGGATCTGAAATGTCTGTTCTCAGATTCCACAGAAATAAGGCTAGCAAAGAGATCCACGAAATACAGATGTAACTCTGTGAGTGGAAGTCACACATCACAGAGCAGTTTCTCAGAAAGCTTCTTTCCAGATTTCATCTGAGGATATTTCCTTTTTCACCATAGCCCTCTAAGGGCTTCCAAATATCACTTTGCCAATTCCACAAGAACTGTCTTAGCGAAAGGCTTCTTGAGGGGAAAGCTGTATCTCTGTGAGATGATTTCACAGAACACAAAGACGTTTCTCAGAAAACTTCTTTCTCTTTGTTATAGGAGGATATTTCCTTTGGCCCTGTAGTCTTCAAAGGGATCCGAAATATCTGTTCTCAGATTCCACAGATATAAGGCTAGCAAAGAGATCCACGAAATACACATGTAACTCTGTGACATGAATGAACAGAACACTAGGCAGTTTCTCAGAAAGCTTCTTTCCCGATTTCATCTGAGGATATTTCCTTTTTCACCATAGCCCTCTATGGGCTTCCAAATATCACTTTGCCAATTCCACAAGAACTGTCTTAGCGAAAGGCTTCTAGAAGGGAAAGCTGTAACTCTGTGAGATGATTTCACAGAACACAAAGAAGTTTCTCAGAAAGCTTCTTTCTCTTTGTTATCGGAGGATATTTCCTTTGGCCCTAGAGTCTTCAAAGGGATCCGAAATATCTGTTTTAAGATTAAACAGAAAAAAGGTTAGGAAAGAGATCCACGAAATACAGATGTTCCTCTGTGAGTTGAATGAACAGAAGACTAAGTAGTTTCTCAGAAAGCTTCTTTCCAGATTTCATCTGAGGATATTTCCTTTTTCACCATAGCCCTCTATGGGCTTCCAAATATCACTTTGCCAATTCCACAAGATCTGTCTTAGCGAAAGGCTTCTTGAGAGGAAAGCTGTAACTCTGTGAGATGATTTCACAGAACACAAAGAAGTTTCTCAGAAAGCTTCTTTCTCTTTGTTATCGGAGGATATTTCCTTTGGCCCTGTAGTCTTCAAAGGGATCCGAAATATCTGTTCTCAGATTCCACAGAAATAAGGCTAGGAAAGAGATCCACGAAATACAGATGTAACTCTGTGAGTGGAAGTCACACATCACAGAGCAGTTTCTCAGAAAGCTTCTTTCCAGATTTCATCTGAGGATATTTCCTTTTTCACCATAGCCCTCTATGGGCTTCCAAATATCACTTTGCCAATTCCACAAGAACTGTCTTAGCGAAAGGCTTCTTGAGGGGAAAGCTGTAACTCTGTGACTTGATTTCACAGAACACAAAGAAGTTTCTCAGAAATCTTCTTTCTCTTTGTTATCGGAGGATATTTCCTTTGGCCCTATAGTCTTCAAAGGGATCCGAAATATCTGTTCTCAGATTCCACAGAAATAAGGCTAGCAAATGATCCACGAAATACAGATGTAACTCTGTGAGTTGAAGTCACACATCACAGAGCAGTTTCCAAGAAAGCTTCTTTCCAGATTTCATCTGAGCATGTTTCCTTTTTCACCATAGCCCTCTATGGGCTTCCAAATATCACTTTGCCAATTCCACAAGAACTGTCTTAGCGAAAGGCTTCTTGAGTGGAAAGCTGTAACTCTGTGAGATGATTTCACAGAACACAAAGAAGTTTCTCAGAAAGCTTCTTTCTCTTTGTTATCGGAGGATATTTCCTTTGGCCCTATAGTCTTCAAAGGGATCCGAAATATCTGTTCTCAGATTCCACAGAAATAATGCTAGCAAAGAGATCCACGAAATACAGATGTAACTCTGTGATTGGAAGTCAAACATCACAGAGCCGTTTCTCAGAAAGCTTCTTTCCACATTTCATCTGAGGATATTTCCTTTTTCACCATAGCCCTCTATGGGCTTCCAAATATCACATTGCCAATTCCACAAGAACTGTCTTAGCGAAAGGCTTCTTGTGAGGAAAGCTGTAACTCTGTGAGATGATTTCACAGAAGACAAAGAAGTTTCTCAGAAAGCTTCTTTCTCTTTGTTATCGGAGGATATTTCCTTTGGCCCTATAGTCTTCAAAGGGATCAGAAATATGTATTCTCAGATTCCACAGACATAAGGCTAGGAAAGAGATCCACGAAATACAGATGTAACTCTGTGAGTGGAAGTCTCGCATCACAGAGCAGTTTCTCAGAAAGCTTCTTTCCGGATTTCATCTGAGGATATTTCCTTTTTCACCATAGCCCTCCATGGGCTACCAAATATCACTTTGCAGATTCCACAAGAACTGTCTTAGCGAAAGGCTTCTTGAAGGGAAAGCTGTAACTCTGTGAGATGATTTCACAGAACACAAAGAAGTTTCTCAGAAAGCTTCTTTCTCTTTGTTATCGGAGGATATTTCCTTTGGCCCTATAGTCTTCAAAGGGATCCGAAATATCTGTTCTCAGATTCCACAGAAATAAGGTTAGGAAAGAGATCCACCAAATACAGATGTACCTCTGTGAGATGAATGAACAGAAGACTAAGTAGTTTCTCAGAAAGCTTCTTTCCAGATTTCATCTGAGGATATTTCCTTTTTCACCACAGCCCTCTATGGGCTTCCAAATATCACTTTGCCAATTCCACAAGAACTGTCTTAGCGAAAGGCTTCTTGAGAGGAAAGCTGTAACTTTGTGAGATGATTTCACAGAACACAAAGAAGTTTCTCACAAAGCTTCTTTCTCTTTGTTATCGGAGGATATTTCCTTTGGCCCTATAGTCTTCAAAGTGATCCGAAATATCTGTTCTCAGATTCCACAGAAATAAGGCTAGCAAAGAGATCCAAGAAATACAGATGTAACTCTGTGCGTGGAAGTCACACATCACAGAGCAGTTTCTCAGAAAGCTTCTTTCCAGATTTCATCTGAGGATATTTCCTTTTTCACCATAGCCCTCTAAGGGCTTCCAAATATCACTTTGCCAATTCCACAAGAACTGTCTTGGCGAAAGGCTTCTTGAGGGGAAAGCTGTAAGTCTGTGAGATGATTTCACAGAAGATAAGAAGTTTCTCAGAAAGCTTCTTTCTCTTTGTTATCGGAGGATATTTCCTTTGGCCCCATAGTCTTCAAAGGGATCCGAAATATCTGTTCTCAGATTCCACAGAAATAAGGCTAGCAAAGAGATCCACGAAATACAGATGTAACTCTGTGAGTGGAAGTCACACATCACAGAGCAGTTTCTCAGAAAGCTTCTTTCCACGTTTCATATGAGGATATTTCCTTTTTCACCGTAGCCCTCTATGGGCTTCCAAATATCACTTTGCCAATTCCACAAGAACTGTCTTAGCGAAAGGATTCTTGAGGGGAAAGCTGTAACTCTGTGAGATGATTTCTCAGAACACAAAGAAGTTTCTCAGAAAGCTTCTTTCTCTTTTTTATCGGAGGATATTTCCTTTGGCCCTAAAGTCTTCAAAGGGATCCGAAATATCTCTTCTCAGATTCCACAGAAATAAGGCTAGCAAAGAGATCCACGAAATACAGATGTAACTCTGTGAGTGGAAGTCACACATCACACAGCAGTTTCTCAGAAAACTTCTTTCCAGATTTCATCTGAGGATATTTCCTTTTTCACCATAGCCCTCTATGGGCTTCCAAATATCACTTTGCCAATTCCACAAGAACTGTCTTAGCGAAAGGCTTCTTGAGGGGAAAGCTGTAACTCTGTGAGATGATTTCACAGAACACAAAGAAGTTTCTCAGAAATCTTCTTTCTCTTTCTTACCGGAGGATATTTCCTTCGGCCCTATAGTCTTCAAAGGGATCCGAAATATCTGTTCTCAGATTCCACAGAAATAAGGCTAGCAAATGATCCACGAAATACAGATGTAACTCTGTGAGTGGAAGTCACACATCACAGAGCAGTTTCTCAGAAAGCTTCTTTCCAGATTTCATCTGAGGATATTTCCATTTTCACCATAGCTCTCTATGGGCTTCTAATTATCCCTTTGCCAATTCCACAAGAACTGTCTTAGCGAAAGCCTTCTTGAGGGAAAAGCTGTAACTCTGTGAGATGATTTCACAGAACACAAAGAAGTTTCTCAGAAAGCTTCTTTCTCTTTGTTATCGGAGGATATTTCCTTTGGCCCTATAGTCTTCAAAGGGATCCGAAATATCTGTTCTCAGATTCCACAGAAATAAGGCTTGCAAAGAGATCCACGATATACTGATGTACCTCTGTGAGATAAATGAACAGAAGACTAAGTAATTGCTCAGAAAGCTTCTTTCCAGATTTCATCTGAGGATATTTCCTTTTTCACCATAGCCCTCTATGTGCCTCCAAATATCACTTTGCCAATTCCACAAGAACTGTCTTAGCGAAGGCTTCTTGAGAGGAAAGCTGTAACTCAGTGAGATGATTTCACAGAACACAAGGAAGTTTCTGAGAAAGCTTCTTTCTCTTTGTTATCGGAGGATATTTCATTTGGCCCTATAGTCTTCAAAGGGATCCGAAATATCTGTTCTCAGATTCCACAGAAATAAGGCTAGGAAAGAGATCCACGAAATACAGATGTAACTCTGTGAGTGGAAGTCACACATCACAGAGCAGTTTCTCAGAAAGCTTCTTTCCCGATTTCATCTGAGGATATTTCCTTTTTCACCATAGAACTCTATGGGCTTCCAAATATCACTTTGCCAATTCCACAAGAACTGTCTTAGCGAACGGCTTCTTGAGGGGAAAGCTGTAACTCTGTGAGATGATTTCACAGAACACAAAGAAGATTCTCAGAAAGCTTCTTTCTCTTTGTTATCGGAGGATATTTCCTTTGGACCAATAGTCTTCAAAGGGATCCGAAATATCTGTTCTCAGATTCCACAGAAATAAGGCTAGGAAAGAGATCCACGAAATACAGATGTAACTCTGTGAGTGGAAGTCACACATCACAGAGCAGTTTCTCAGAAAGCTTCTTTCCAGATTTCATCTGAGGATATTTCCTTTTTCACCATAGCCCTCTATGGGCTTCCAAATACCAGTTTGCCAATTCCACAAGAACTGTCTTAGCGAAAGGCTTCTTGAGGGGAAAGCTGTAACTCTGTGAGATGATTTCACAGAACACAAAGAAGTTTCTCAGAAAGCTTCTTTCTCTTTGTTATCGGAGGATATTTCCTTTGGCCCTATAGTCTTCAAAGGGATCCGAAATATCTGTTCTCAGATTCCACAGAAATAAGGCTAGCAAAGAGATCCACGATATACTGATGTACCTCTGTGAGATAAATGAACAGAAGACTAAGTAATTGCTCAGAAAGCTTCTTTCCAGATTTCATCTGAGGATATTTCCTTTTTCACCATAGCCCTCTATGGGCTTCCAAATATCACTTTGCCAATCCACAAGAACTGTCTTAGCAAAAGGCTTCTTGAGAGGAAAGCTGTAACTCGGTGAGATGATTTCACAGAACACAAGGAAGTTTCTCAGAAAGCTTCTTTCTCATAGTTATCGGAGGATATTTCCTTTGGCCCTATAGTCTTCAAAGGGATCCGAAAAATCTGTTCTCAGATTCCACAGAAATAAGGCTAGCAAAGAGATCCACGAAATACAGATGTAACTCTGTGAGTGGAAGTCACACATCACAGAGCAGTTTCTCAGGAAGCTTCTTTCCCGATTTCATCTGTGGATATTTCCTTTTTCACCATAGAACTCTATGGGCTTCCAAATATCACTTTGCCAATTCCACAAGAACTGTCTTAGCGAACGGCTTCTTGAGGGGAAAGCTGTAACTCTGTAAGATGATTTCACAGAACACAAAGAAGTTTCTCAGAAAGCTTCTTTCTCTTTGTTATCGGAGGATATTTCCTTTGGCCCTATAGTCTTCAAAGGGATCCGAAATATCTGTTCTCAGATTCCACAGAAATAAGGCTAGCAAAGAGATCCACGAAATACAGATGTAACTCTGTGAGTGGAAGTCACACATCACAGAGCAGTTTCTCAGAAAGCTTCTTTCCAGATTTCATCTGAGGATATTTCCTTTTTCACCATAGCCCTCTATGGGCTTCCAAATACCAGTTTGCCAATTCCACAAGAACTGTCTTAGCGAAAGGCTTCTTGAGGGGAAAGCTGTAACTCTGTGAGATGATTTCACAGAACACAAAGAAGTTTCTCAGAAAGCTTCTTTCTCTTTGTTATCGGAGGATATTTCCTTTGGCCCTATAGTCTTCAAAGGGATCCGAAATATCTGTTCTCAGATTCCACAGAATTAAGGCTAGCAAAGAGATCCACGATATACTGATGTACCTCTGTGAGATAAATGAACAGAAGACTAAGTAATTGCTCAGAAAGCTTCTTTCCAGATTTCATCTGAGGATATTTCCTTTTTCACCATAGCCCTCTATTGGCTTCCAAATATCACTTTGCCAATTCCACAAGAACTGACTTAGCAAAAGGCTTCTTGAGAGGAAAGCTGTAACTCGGTGAGATGATTTCACAGAACACAAGGAAGTTTCTCAGAAAGCTTCTTTCTCATAGTTATCGGAGGATATTTCCTTTGGCCCTATAGTCTTCAAAGGGATCCGAAATATCTGTTCTCAGATTCCACAGAAATAAGGCTAGCAAAGAGATCCACGAAATACAGATGTAACTCTGTGAGTGGAAGTCACACATCACAGAGCAGTTTCTCAGAAAGCTTCTTTCCAGATTTCATCTGAGGATATTTCCTTTTTCACCATAGCCCTCTAAGGGCTTCCAAATATCACTTTGCCAATTCCACAAGAACTGTCTTAGCGAAAGGCTTCTTGAGGGGAAAGCTGTATCTCTGTGAGATGATTTCACAGAACACAAAGACGTTTCTCAGAAAACTTCTTTCTCTTTGTTATAGGAGGATATTTCCTTTGGCCCTGTAGTCTTCAAAGGGATCCGAAATATCTGTTCTCAGATTCCACAGAAATAAGGCTAGCAAAGAGATCCACGAAATACAGATGTAACTCTGTGACATGAATGAACAGAACACTAGGCAGTTTCTCAGAAAGCTTCTTTCCAGATTTCATCTGAGGATATTTCCATTTTCACCATAGCCCTCTATGGGCTTCTAATTATCCCTTTGCCAATTCCACAAGAACTGTCTTAGCGAAAGCCTTCTTGAGGGAAGAGCTGTACCTCTGTGAGATGATTTCACAGAACACAAAGAAGTTTCTCAGAAAGCTTCTTTCTCTTTGTTATCGGAGGATATTTCCTTTGGCCCTATAGTCTTCAAAGGGATCCGAAATATCTGTTCTCAGATTCCACAGAAATAAGGCTTGCAAAGAGATCCACGATATACTGATGTACCTCTGTGAGATAAATGAACAGAAGACTAAGTAATTGCTCAGAAAGCTTCTTTCCAGATTTCATCTGAGGATATTTCCTTATTCACCATAGCCCTCTATGTGCCTCCAAATATCACTTTGCCAATTCCACAAGAACTGTCTTAGCGAAGGCTTCTTGAGAGGAAAGCTGTAACTCGGTGAGATGATTTCACAGAACACAAGGAAGTTTCTGAGAAAGCTTCTTTCTCTTTGTTATCGGAGGATATTTCATTTGGCCCTATAGTCTTCAAAGGGATCCGAAATATCTGTTCTCAGATTCCACAGAAATAAGGCTAGGAAAGAGATCCACGAAATACAGATGTAACTCTGTGAGTGGAAGTCACACATCACAGAGCAGTTTCTCAGAAAGCTTCTTTCCAGATTTCATCTGAGGATATTTCCTTTTTCACCATAGCCCTCTATGGGCTTCCAAATACCAGTTTGCCAATTCCACAAGAACTGTCTTAGCGAAAGGCTTCTAGAGGGGAAAGCTGTAACTCTGTGAGATGATTTCGCAGAACACAAAGAAGTTTCTCAGAAAGCTTCTTTGTCTTTGTTATCGGAGGATATTTCCGTTGGCCCTATAGTCTTCAAAGGGATCCGAAATATCTGTTCTCAGATTCCACAGAAATAAGGCAAGCAAATGATCCACGAAATACAGATGTAACTCTGTGAGTGGAAGTCACACATCACAGAGCAGTTTCTCAGAAAGCTTCTTTCCAGATTTCATCTGAGGATATTTCCTTTTTCACCATAGCCCTCTATGGGCTTCCAAATATCACTTTGCCAATTCCACAAGAACTGTCTTAGCGAAAGGCTTCTTGAGGGGAAAGCTGTAACTCTGTGACATGATTTCACAGAACACAAAGAAGTTTCTCAGAAATCTTCTTTCTCTTTGTTATCGGAGGATATTTCCTTTGGCCCTATAGTCTTCAAAGGGATCCGAAATATCTGTTCTCAGATTCCACAGAAATAAGGCTAGCAAAGAGATCCACGAAATACAGATGTATCTCTGTGAGTGGAAGTCACACACCACAGAGCAGTTTCTCAGAAACTTCTTTCCCGATTTCATCTGAGGATATTTCCTTTTTCACCATAGCCCTCTATGGGCTTCCAATTATCACTTTGCCAATTCCGCAAGAACTGTCTTAGCGAAAGGCTTCTTGAGGGGAAACCTGTAACTCTGTGAGATGATTTCACAGAACACAAAGAAGTTTCTCAGAAAGCTTCTTTCTCTTTGTTATCGGAGGATATTTCCTTTGGCCCTATAGTCTTCAAAGGGATCCGAAATATCTGTTCTCAGATTCCACAGAAATAAGGCTAGGAAAGAGATCCACGAAATACACATGTAACTCTGTGAGTGGAAGTCACACATCACAGAGCAGTTTCTCAGCAAGCTTCTTTCCAGATTTCATCAGAGGATATTTCCTTTTTCACCATAGCCCTCTATGGGCTTCCAAATATCACTTTGCCAATTCCACAAGAACTCTCTTAGCGAAAGGCTTCCTGAGTGGAAAGCGGTAACTCTGTGAGATGATTTCACAGAACACCAAGAAGTTTCTCAGAAATCTTCTTTCTCTTTGTTATCGGAGGATATTTACTTTGGCCCTATAGTCTTCAAAGGGATCCGAAATATCTGTTCTCAGATTCCACAGAAATAAGGCTAGCAAAGAGATCCACGAAATACAGATGTAACTCTGTGAGTGGAAGTCTCACATCACAGAGCAGTTTCTCAGAAAGCTTCTTTACAAATTTCATCTGAGGATATTTCCTTTATCACCATAGCCCTCTAAGGGCTTCCAAATATCACTTTGCCAATTCCACAAGAACTTTCTTAGCGAAAGGCTTCTTGAGGGGAAAGCTGTAACTCTGTGACATGATTTCACAGAACACAAAGAAGTTTCTCAGAAAGCTTCTTTCTCTTTGTTATCGGAGGATATTTCCTTTGGCCCTATAGTCTTCAAAGGGATCTGAAATATCTGTTCTCAGATTCCACAGAAATAAGGCTAGCAAAGAGATCCACGAAATAAAGATGTAACTCTGTGAGTGGAAGTCACACAGCCCAGAGCAGTTTCTCAGAAAGCTTCTTTCCAGATTTCATCTGAGGATATTTCCTTTTTCACCATAGCCCTCTATGGGCTTCCAAATATCACTTTGCCAATTCCACAAGAACTGTCTTAGCGAAAGGCTTCTTGAGGGCAAAGCTGTAACTCTGTGAGATGATTTCACAGAACACAAAGAAGTTTCTCAGAAAGCTTCTTTCTCTTTGTTATCGGAAGATATTTCCTTTGGCCCTATAGTCTTCAAAGGGATCTGAAATGTCTGTTCTCAGATTCCACAGAAATAAGGCTAGCAAAGAAATCCACGAAATACACATGTAACTCTGTGAGTGGAAGTCACACATCACAGAGCCGTTTCTCAGAAAGCTTCTTTCCAGATTTCATCTGAGGATATTTCCTTTTTCACCATAGCCCTCTAAGGGCTTCCAAATATCACTTTGCCAATTCCACAAGAACTGTCTTAGCGAAAGGCTTCTTGAGGGGAAAGCTGTAACTCTGTGAGATGATTTCACAGAACACAAAGAAGTTTCTCAGAAAGCTTCTTTCTCTTTGTTATAGGAGGATATTTCCTTTGGCCCTACAGTCTTCAAAGGGATCCGCAATATCGGTTCTCAGATTGCACAGAAATAAGGCTAGCAAAGGGATCCACGAAATAGAGAGGTAACTCTGTGAGTGGAAGTCACACATCACAGAGCAGTTTCTCAGAAAGCTTCTTTCCAGATTTCATTTGAGGATATTTCCTTTTTCACCATAGCCCTCTATGGGCTTCCAAATATCAACTGCCAATTCCACAAGAACTATCTTAGCGAAAGGCTTCTTGAGGGGAAAGCTGTATCTCTGTGAGATGATTTCACAGAACACAAAGACGTTTCTCAGAAAACTTCTTTCTCTTTGTTATAGGAGGATATTTCCTTTGGCCCTGTAGTCTTCAAAGGGATCCGAAATATCTGTTCTCAGATTCCACAGAAATAAGGCTAGCAAAGAGATCCACGAAATACAGATGTAACTCTGTGACATGAATGAACAGAACACTAGGCTGTTTCTCAGAAAGCTTCTTTCCAGATTTCATCTGAGGATATTAACTTTTTCACCACAGCCCTCTATGGGCTTCCAAATATCACTTTGCCAATTCCACAAGAACTATCTTAGCGAAAGGCTTCTTGAGGGGAAAGCTGTAACTCTGTGAGATGATTTCACAGAACACAAAGAAGTTTCTCAGAAAGCTTCTTTCTCTTTGTTATCGGAGGATATTTCCTTTGGCCCTAGAGTCTTCAAAGGGATCCGAAATATCTGTTCTCAGATTAAACAGAAAAAAGGTTAGGAAAGAGATCCACGAAATACAGATGTTCCTCTGTGAGATGAATGAACAGAAGACTAAGTAGTTTCTCAGAAAGCTTCTTTCCAGATTTCATCTGAGGATATTTCCTTTTTCAACATAGCCCTCTATGGGCATCCAAATATCACTTTGCCAATTCCACAAGATCTGTCTTAGCGAAAGGCTTCTTGAGAGGAAAGCTGTAACTCTGTGAGATGATTTCACAGAACACAAAGAAGTTTCTCAGAAAGCTTCTTTCTCTTTGTTATCGGAGGATATTTCCTTTGGCCCTATAGTCTTCAAAGGGATCCGAAATATCTGTTCTCAGATTCCGCAGAAATAAGGCTAAGAAAGAGATCCACGAAATAGAGATGTAACTCTGTGAGTGGAAGTCACACATCACAGAGCAGTTTCTCAGAAAGCTTCTTTCCAGATTTCATCTGAGGATATTTCCTTTTTCACCATATCCCTCTATGGGCTTCCAAATATCACTTTGCCAATTCCACAAGAACTGTCTTAGCGAAAGGCTTCTTGAGGGGAAAACTGTAATTCTGTGAGATGATTTCAGAGAACACAAAGAAGTTTCTCAGAAAGCTTCTTTCTCTTTGTTATCGGAGGATATTTCCTTTGGCCCTATAGTCTTCAAAGGGATCCGAAATATCTGTTCTCAGATTCCACAGAAATAAGGCTAGCAAATGATCCACGAAATACAGATGTAACTCTGTGAGTGGAAGTCACACATCACAGAGCAGTTTCTCAGAAATCTTCTTTCCAGATTTCATCTGAGGATATTTCCATTTTCACCATAGCCCTGTATGGGCTTCTAATTATCCCTTTGCCAATTCCACAAGAACTGTCTTAGCGAAAGCCTTCTTGAGGGAAAAGCTGTAACTCTGTGAGATGATTTCAGAGAACACAAAGAAGTTTCTCAGAAAGCTTCTTTCTCTTTGTTATCGGAGGATATTTCCTTTGGCCCCATAGTCTTCAAAGGGATCCGAAATATCTGTTCTCAGATTCCACAGAAATAATGCTAGCAAAGAGATCCACGAAATACAGATGTAACTCTGTGAGTGGAAGTCAAACATCACAGAGCCGTTTCTTAGAAAGCTTCTTTCCACATTTCATCTGAGGATATTTCCTTTTTCACCATAGCCCTCTATGTGCTTCCAAATATCACATTGCCAATTCCACAAGAACTGTCTTAGCGAAAGGCTTCTTGAGAGGAAAACTGTAACTCTATGAGATGATTTCACAGAAGACAAAGAAGTTTCTCAGAAAGCTTCTTTCTCTTTGTTATCGGAGGATATTTCCTTTGGCCCTATAGTCTTCAAAGGCATCCGAAATATGTATTCTCAGATTCCACAGAAATAAGGCTAGCAAAGAGATCCACAAAATACAGATGTAACTCTGTGAGTGGAAGTCACACATCACAGAGCAGTTTCTCAGAAAACTTCTTTCCAGATATCATCTGAGGATATTTCCTTTTTCACCATAGCCCTCTAAGGGCTTCCAAATATCACTTTGCCAATTCCACAAGAACTGTCTTAGCGAAAGGCTTCTTGAGGGGAAAGCTGTAACTCTGTGAGATGATTTCACAGAACACAAAGAAGTTTCTCTGAAAGCTTCTTTCTCTTTCTTATCGGAGGATATTTCCTTTGGCCCTACAGTCTTCAAAGGGATCTGAAATATCTGTTCTCAGATGCCACAGAAATAAGGCTAGCAAAGAGATCCACGAAATACAGATGTAACTCTGTGAGTGGAAGTCACACATCACAGAGCAGTTTCTCAGAAAGCTTCTTTCCAGATTTCATCTGAGGCTATTTCCTTTTTCACCATAGCCCTCTATGGGCTTCCACATATCACTTTGCCAATTCCACAAGAACTGTCTTAGCGAAAGGCTTCTAGCGGGGAAAGCTGTAACTCTGTGAGATGATTTCAGAGAACACAAAGAAGTTTCTCAGAAAGCTTCTTTCTCTTTGTTATCGGAGGATATTTCCTTTGGCCCTATATTCTTCAACGGGATCCGAAATATCTGTTCTCAGATTCCACAGAAATAAGGCTAGCAAAGAGATCCACGAAATACAGATGTAACTCTGTGAGTAGAAGTCGCACATCACAGAGCAGTTTCTCAGAAAGCTTCTTTCCACATTTCATCTCAGGATATTTCCTTTTTCACCATAGCCCTCTAAGGGCTTCCAAATATCACTTTGCCAATTCCACAAGAACTGTCTTAGCGAAAGTCTTCCTGAGTGGAAAGCTGTAACTCTGTGAGATGATTTCACAGAACACCAAGAAGTTTCTCAGAAAGCTTCTTTCTCGGTGTTATCGGAGGATATTTCCTATGGCCCTATAGTCTTCAAAGGGATCCGAAATATCTGTTCTCAGATTCCACAGAAATAAGGTGAGGAAAGAGATCCACGAAATACAGATGTACCTCTATGAGATGAATGAACAGAAGACTAAGTAGTTGCACCGAAAGCTTCTTTCCAGATTTCATCAGAGGATATTTCCTTTTTCACCATAGCCATCTATGGGCTTCCAAATATCACTTTGCCAATTCCACAAGATCTGTCTTAGCGAAAGGCTTCTTGAGGGGAAAGCTGTAACTCTGTGAGATGATTTCACAGAACACAAAGATGTTTCTCAGAAAGCTTCTTTCTCTTTGTTATCGGAGGATATTTCCTTTGGCCCTATAGTCTTCAAAGGGATCCGAAATATCTGTTCTCAGATTCCACAGAAATAAGGCTAGCAAAGAGATCCACGAAATACAGATGTAACTCTGTGAGTGGAAGTCACACATCACAGAGCAGTTTCTCAGAAAGCTTCTTTCCAGATTTCATCTGAGGATATTTCCTTTTTCACCATAGCCCTCTATGGGCTTCCAAATATCACTTTGCCAATTCCACAAGAACTGTCTTAGCGAAAGGCTTCTTGAGGGGAAAGCTGTAACTCTGTGACATGATTTCACAGAACACAAAGAAATTTCTCAGAAAGCTTCTTTCTCTTTGTTATCGGAGGATATTTCCTTTGGCCCTATAGTCTTCAACGGGATCCGAAATATCTGTTCTCAGATTCCACAGAAATAAGGCTAGCAAAGAGATCCACGAAATACAGATGTAACTCTGTGAGTAGAAGTCGCACATCACAGAGCAGTTTCTCAGAAAGCTTCTTTCCACATTTCATCTCAGGATATTTCCTTTTTCACCATAGCCCTCTATGGGCTTCCAATTATCACTTTGCCAATTCCACAAGAACTGTCTTAGCGAAAGGCTTCTTAAGGGGAAACCTGTAACTCTGTGAGATGATTTCACAGAACACAAAGAAGTATCTCAGAAAGCTTCTTTCTCTTTGTTATCGGAGGATATTTCCTTTGGCATTATAGTCTCCAAAGGGATCCGAAATATCAGTTCTCCGATTCAACAGAAATAAGGTTAGGAAAGAGATTCACGAAATACAGATGTACCTCTATGAGATGAAAGAACAGAAGACTAAGTAGTTGCACAGAAAGCTTCTTTACAGATTTCATCTGAGGATATTTCCTTTTTCACCATAGCCCTCTATGGGCTTCCAAATATCACTTTGCCAATTCCACAAGAACTGTCTTAGCGAAAGGCTTCTTGAGGGGAAACCTGTAACTCTGTCAGGTGATTTCACAGAACACAAAGAAGTTTCTCAGAAAGCATCTTTCTCTTTGTTATCGGAGGATATTTCCTTTGGCCCTATAGTCTTCAAAGGGATCCCAAATATCTGTTCTCAGATTCCACAGAAATAAGGCTAGCAAAGAGATCCATGAAATACAGGTGTAACTCTGTGAGTGGAAGTCACACATCACAGAGCAGTTTCTCAGAAAGCTTCTTACCAGATTTCATCTGAGGATATTTCCTTTTTCACCATAGCCCTCCAAGGGCTTCCAAATGTCACTTTGCCAATTCCACAAGAACTGTCTTAGCAAAAGGCTTCTTGAGGAGAAAGCCTTAACTCTGTGAGATGATTTCACAGAACACAAAGAAGTTTCTCAGAAAGCTTCTTTCTCTTTGTTATCGGAGGATATTTCCTTTGGCCCTATAGTCTTCAAAGGGATCCGAAATATCTGTTCTCAGATTCCACAGAAATAAGGTTAGGAAAGAGATCCAAGAAATACAGATGTACCTCTGTGAGATGAATGAACAGAAGACTAAGTAGTTGCTCAGAAAGCTTCTTTCCAGATTTCATCTGAGGATATTTCCTTTTTCACCATAGCCCTCTATGGGCTTCCAAATATCACTTTGCCAATTCCACAAGAACTGTCTTAGCGAAAGGCTTCATGAGGGGAAAGCTGTAACTCTGTGAGATGATTTCACAGAACACAAAGAAGTTTCTCAGAAATCTTCTTTCTCTTTGTTATCGGAGGATATTTCCTTTGGCCCTACAGTCTTCAAAGGGATCCGAAATATCTGTTCTCAGATTCCACAGAAATAAGGCTAGGAAAGAGATCCACGAAATACAGATGTAACTCTGTGAATGGAAGTCACACATGACAGAGCAGTTTCTCAGAAAGCTTCTTTCCACATTACATCTGAGGATATTTCCTTTTTCACCATAGCCCTCTTTGGGCTTCCAAATACCACTTTGCCAATTCCACAAGAACTGTCTTAGCGAAAGGCTTCTAGAGGGGAAAGCTGTAACTCTGTGAGATGATTTCGCAGAACACAAAGAAGTTTCTCAGAAAGCTTCTTTCTCTTTGTTATCGGAGGATACTTCCTTTGGCCCTATAGTCTTCAAATGGATCCGAAATATCTCTTCTCAGATTCCACAGAAATAAGGCTAGCAAATGATCCACGAAATACAGATGTAACGCTGTGAGTGGAAGTCACACATCACAGAGCAGTTTCTCAGAAAGCTTCTTTCAGATTTCATCTGAGGATATTTCCTTTTTCAATATACCCCTCTATGGGCTTCTAATTATCACTTTGCCAATTCCCAAGAACTGTCTTAGCGAAAGGCTTCTTGAGGGGAAATCTGTAACTCTGTGAGATGATTTCACAGAACACAAAGAAGTTCCTCAGAAAGCTTCTTTCTCTTTGTTATCGGAGGATATTTCCTTTGGCCCTATAGTCTTCAAAGGGATCCGAAATATCTGTTCTCAGACTCCACAGAAATAAGGCTACCAAAGAGATCCACGAAATACAGATGTAACTCTGTGACATGAATGAACAGAACACTAGGCTGTTTCTCAGAAAGCTTCTTTCCCGATTTCATCTGAGGATATTTCCTTTTTCACCACAGCCCTCTATGGGCTTCCAAATATCACTTTGCCAATTCCACAAGAACTATCTTAGCGAAAGGCTTCTTGAGGGGAAAGCTGTAACTCTGTGAGATGATTTCACAGAACACAAAGAAGTTTCTCAGAAAGCTTCTTTCTCTTTGTTATCGGAGGATATTTCCTTTGGCCCTAGAGTCTTCAAAGGGATCCGAAATATCTGTTCTCAGATTAAACAGAAAAAAGGTTAGGAAAGAGATCCACGAAATACAGATGTTCCTCTGTGAGATGAATGAACAGAAGACTAAGTAGTTTCTCAGAAAGCTTCTTTCCAGATTTCATCTGAGGATATTTCCTTTTTCAACATAGCCCTCTATGGGCTTCCAAATATCACTTTGCCAATTCCACAAGAACTGTCTTAGCGAAAGGCTTCTTGAGGGGAAAACTGTAACTCTGTGAGATGATTTCAGAGAACACAAAGAAGTTTCTCAGAAAGCTTCTTTCTCTTTGTTATCGGAGGATATTTCCTTTGGCCCTATAGTCTTCAAAGGGATCCGAAATATCTGTTCTCAGATTCCACAGAAATAAGGCTAGCAAATGATCCACGAAATACAGATGTAACTCTGTGAGTGGAAGTCACACATCACAGAGCAGTTTCTCAGAAATCTTCTTTCCAGATTTCATCTGAGGATATTTCCATTTTCACCATAGCCCTCTATGGGCTTCTAATTATCCCTTTGCCAATTCCACAAGAACTGTCTTAGCGAAAGCCTTCTTGAGGGAAAAGCTGTAACTCTGTGAGATGATTTCAGAGAACACAAAGAAGTTTCTCAGAAAGCTTCTTTCTCTTTGTTATCGGAGGATATTTCCTTTGGCCCTAGAGTCTTCAAAGGGATCCCAAATATCTGTTCTCAGATTCCACAGAAATAACGCTAGCAAAGAGATCCACGAAATACAGATGTAACTCTGTGAGTGGAAGTCAAACATCACAGAGCCGTTTCTCAGAAAGCTTCTTTCCACATTTCATCTGAGGATATTTCCTTTTTCACCATAGCCCTCTATGGGCTTCCAAATATCACATTGCCAATTCCACAAGAACTGTCTTAGCGAAAGGCTTCTTGAGAGGAAAGCTGTAACTCTATGAGATGATTTCACAGAAGACAAAGAAGTTTCTCAGAAAGCTTCTTTCTCTTTGTTATCGGAGGATATTTCCTTTGGCCCTATAGTCTTCAAAGGCATCCGAAATATGTATTCTCAGATTCCACAGACATAAGGCTAGGAAAGAGATCCATGAAATACAGATGTAACTCTGTGAGTGGAATTCACGCATCACAGAGTAGTTTCTCAGAAAGCTTCTTTCCAGATTTCATCTGAGGACATTTCCTTTTTCACCATAGCCCTCTATGGGCTACCAAATATCACTTTGCAGATTCCACAAGAACTGTCTTAGCGAAAGGCTTCTTGAAGGGAAAGCTGTAACTCTGTGAGATGATTTCACAGAACACAAAGAAGTTTCTCAGAAAGCTTCTTTCTCTTTGTTATCGGAGGATATTTCCTTTGGCCCTATAGTCTTCAAAGGGATCCGAAATATCTGTTCTCAGATTCCACAGAAATAAGGTTAGGAAAGAGATCCACCAAATACAGATGTACCTCTGTGAGATGAATGAACAGAAGACTAAGTAGTTTCTCAGAAAGCTTCTTTCCCGATTTCATCTGAGGATATTTCCTTTTTCACCATAGCCTCTATGGGCTTCCAAATATCACTTTGCCAATTCCACAAGAACTGTCGTAGCGAAAGGCTTCTTGAGAGGAAAGCTGTAACTCTGTGAGATGATTTCACAGAACACATAGAAGTTTCTCAGAAAGCTTCTTTCTCTTTGTTATCGGAGGATATTTCCTTTGGCCCTATAGTCTTCAAAGGGATCCGAAATATCTGTTCTCAGATTCCACGGAAATAAGGCTAGGAAAGAGATCCACGAAATACAGATGTAACTCTGTGAGTGGAAGTCACACATCACAGAGCAGTTTCTCAGAAAGCTTCTTTCCAGATTTCATCTGAGGATATTTCCTTTTTCACCATAGCCCTCTATGGGCTTCCAAATACCAGTTTGCCAATTCCACAAGAACTGTCTTAGCGAAAGGCTTCTAGAGGGGAAAGCTGTAACTCTGTGAGATGATTTCGCAGAACACAAAGAAGTTTCTCAGAAAGCTTCTTTGTCTTTGTTATCGGAGGATATTTCCGTTGGCCCTATAGTCTTCAAAGGGATCCGAAATATCTGTTCTCAGATTCCACAGAAATAAGGCAAGCAAATGATCCACGAAATACAGTTGTAACTCTGTGAGTGGAAGTCACACATCACAGAGCAGTTTCTCAGAAAGCTTCTTTCCAGATTTCATCTGAGGATATTTCCATTTTCACCATAGCCCTCTATGGGCTTCTAATTATCCCTTTGCCAATTCCACAAGAACTGTCTTAGCGAAAGCCTTCTTGAGGGAAAAGCTGTAACTCTGTGAGATGATTTCACAGAACACAAAGAAGTTTCTCAGAAAGCTTCTTTCTCTTTGTTATCGGAGGATATTTCCTTTGGCCCTATAGTCTTCAAAGGGATCCGAAATATCTGTTCTCAGATTCCACAGAAATAAGGCTTGCAAAGAGATCCACGATATACTGATGTACCTCTGTGAGATAAATGAACAGAAGACTAAGTAATTGCTCAGAAAGCTTCTTTCCAGATTTCATCTGAGGATATTTCCTTTTTCACCATAGCCCTCTATGTGCCTCCAAATATCACTTTGCCAATTCCACAAGAACTGTCTTAGCGAAAGGCTTCTTGAGAGGAAAGCTGTAACTCGGTGAGATGATTTCACAGAACACAAGGAAGTTTCTGAGAAAGCTTCTTTCTCTTTGTTATCGGAGGATATTTCCTTTGGCCCTATAGTCTTCAAAGGGATCCGAAATATCTGTTCTCAGATTCCACAGAAATAAGGCTAGGAAAGAGATCCACGAAATACAGATGTAACTCTGTGAGTGGAAGTCACACATCACAGAGCAGTTTCTCAGAAAGCTTCTTTCCCGATTTCATCTGAGGATATTTCCTTTTTCACCATAGAACTCTATGGGCTTCCAAATATCACTTTGCCAATTCCACAAGAACTGTCTTAGCGAACGGCTTCTTGAGGGGAAAGCTGTAACTCTGTGAGATGATTTCACAGAACACAAAGAAGATTCTCAGAAAGCTTCTTTCTCTTTGTTATCGGAGGATATTTCCTTTGGACCAATAGTCTTCAAAGGGATCCGAAATATCTGTTCTCAGATTCCACAGAAATAAGGCTAGCAAAGAGATCCACGAAATACAGATGTAACTCTGTGAGTGGAAGTCACACATCACAGAGCAGTTTCTCAGAAAGCTTCTTTCCAGATTTCATCTGAGGATATTTCCTTTTTCACCATAGCCCTCTCTGGGCTTCCAAATACCAGTTTGCCAATTCCACAAGAACTGTCTTAGCGAAAGGCTTCTAGAGGGGAAAGCTGTAACTCTGTGAGATGATTTCGCAGAACACAAAGAAGTTTCTCAGAAAGCTTCTTTGTCTTTGTTATCGGAGGATATTTCCGTTGGCTCTATAGTCTTCAAAGGGATCCGAAATATCTGTTCTCAGATTCCACAGAAATAAGGCAAGCAAATGATCCACGAAATACAGATGTAACTCTGTGAGTGGAAGTCACACATCACAGAGCAGTTTCTCAGAAAGCTTCTTTCCAGATTTCATCTGAGGATATTTCCTTTTTCACCATAGCCCTCTATGGGCTTCGAAATATCACTTTGCCAATTCCACAAGAACTGTCTTAGCGAAAAGCTTCTTGAGGGGAAAGCTGTAACTCTGTGAGATGATTTCACGGAACACAAAGAAGTTTCTCAGAAAGCCTCTTTCTCTTTCTTACCGGAGGATATTTCCTTCGGCCCTATAGTCTTCAAAGGGATCCGAAATATCTGTTCTCAGATTCCACAGAAATAAGGCTAGCAAATGATCCACGAAATACAGATGTAACTCTGTGAGTGGAAGTCACACATCACAGAGCAGTTTCTCAGAAAGCTTCTTTCCAGATTTCATCTGAGGATATTTCCATTTTCACCATAGCCCTCTATGGGCTTCTAATTATCCCTTTGCCAATTCCACAAGAACTGTCTTAGCGAAAGCCTTCCTGAGGGAAAAGCTGTAACTCTGTGAGATGATTTCACAGAACACAAAGAAGTTTCTCAGAAAGCTTCTTTCTCTTTGTTATCGGAGGATATTTCCTTTGGCCCTATAGTCTTCAAAGGGATCCGAAATATCTGTTCTCAGATTCCACAGAAATAAGGCTTGCAAAGAGATCCACGATATACTGATGTACCTCTGTGAGATAAATGAACAGAAGACTAAGTAATTGCTCAGAAAGCTTCTTTCCAGATTTCATCTGAGGATATTTCCTTTTTCACCATAGCCCTCTATGTGCCTCCAAATATCACTTTGCCAATTCCACAAGAACTGTCTTAGCGAAAGGCTTCTTGAGAGGAAAGCTGTAACTCGGTGAGATGATTTCACAGAACACAAGGAAGTTTCTGAGAAAGCTTCTTTCTCTTTGTTATCGGAGGATATTTCCTTTGGCCCTATAGTCTTCAAAGGGATCCGAAATATCTGTTCTCAGATTCCACAGAAATAAGGCTAGGAAAGAGATCCACGAAATACAGATGTAACTCTGTGAGTGGAAGTCACACATCACAGAGCAGTTTCTCAGAAAGCTTCTTTCCCGATTTCATCTAAGGATATTTCCTTTTTCACCATAGAACTCTATGGGCTTCCAAATATCACTTTGCCAATTCCACAAGAACTGTCTTAGCGAACGGCTTCTTGAGGGGAAAGCTGTAACTCTGTGAGATGATTTCACAGAACACAAAGAAGATTCTCAGAAAGCTTCTTTCTCTTTGTTATCGGAGGATATTTCCTTTGGACCAATAGTCTTCAAAGGGATCCGAAATATCTGTTCTCAGATTCCACAGAAATAAGGCTAGCAAAGAGATCCACGAAATACAGATGTAACTCTGTGAGTGGAAGTCACACATCACAGAGCAGTTTCTCAGAAAGCTTCTTTCCAGATTTCATCTGAGGATATTTCCTTTTTCACCATAGCCCTCTATGGGCTTCCAAATACCAGTTTGCCAATTCCACAAGAACTGTCTTAGCGAAAGGCTTCTAGAGGGGAAAGCTGTAACTCTGTGAGATGATTTCGCAGAACACAAAGAAGTTTCTCAGAAAGCTTCTTTGTCTTTGTTATCGGAGGATATTTCCGTTGGCCCTATAGTCTTCAAAGGGATCCGAAATATCTGTTCTCAGATTCCACAGAAATAAGGCAAGCAAATGATCCACGAAATACAGTTGTAACTCTGTGAGTGGAAGTCACACATCACAGAGCAGTTTCTCAGAAAGCTTCTTTCCAGATTTCATCTGAGGATATTTCCTTTATCACCATAGCCCTCTAAGGGCTTCCAAATATCACTTTGCCAATTCCACAAGAACTTTCTTAGCGAAAGGCTTCTTGAGGGGAAAGCTGTAACTCTGTGACATGATTTCACAGAACACAAAGAAGTTTCTCAGAAAGCTTCTTTCTCTTTCTTATCGGAGGATATTTCCTTTGGCCCTATAGTCTTCAAAGGGATCTGAAATATCTGTTCTCAGATTCCACAGAAATAAGGCTAGCAAAGAGATCCACGAAATAAAGATGTAACTCTGTGAGTGGAAGTCACACAGCACAGAGCAGTTTCTCAGAAAGCTTCTTTCCAGATTTCATCTGAGGATATTTCCTTTTTCACCATAGCCCTCTATGGGCTTCCAAATATCACTTTGCCAATTCCACAAGAACTGTCTTAGCGAAAGGCTTCTTGAGGGGAAAGCTGTAACTCTGTGAGATTATTTCACAGAACACAAAGAAGTTTCTCAGAAAGCTTCTTTCTCTTTGTTATCGGAAGATATTTCCTTTGGCCCTATAGTCTTCAAAGGGATCTGAAATGTCTGTTCTCAGATTCCACAGAAATAAGGCTAGCAAAGAAATCCACGAAATACACATGTAACTCTGTGAGTGGAAGTCACACATCACAGAGCCGTTTCTCAGAAAGCTTCTTTCCAGATTTCATCTGAGGATATTTCCTTTTTCACCATAGCCCTCTAAGGGCTTCCAAATATCACTTTGCCAATTCCACAAGAACTGTCTTAGCGAAAGGCTTCTTGAGGGGAAAGCTGTAACTCTGTGAGATGATTTCACAGAACACAAAGAAGTTTCTCAGAAAGCTTCTTTCTCTTTGTTATAGGAGGATATTTCCTTTGGCCCTACAGTCTTCAAAGGGATCCGCAATATCGGTTCTCAGATTGCACAGAAATAAGGCTAGCAAAGGGATCCACGAAATAGAGAGGTAACTCTGTGAGTGGAAGTCACACATCACAGAGCAGTTTCTCAGAAAGCTTCTTTCCAGATTTCATTTGAGGATATTTCCTTTTTCACCATAGCCCTCTATGGGCTTCCAAATATCAACTGCCAATTCCACAAGAACTATCTTAGCGAAAGGCTTCTTGAGGGGAAAGCTGTATCTCTGTGAGATGATTTCACAGAACACAAAGACGTTTCTCAGAAAACTTCTTTCTCTTTGTTATAGGAGGATATTTCCTTTGGCCCTGTAGTCTTCAAAGGGATCCGAAATATCTGTTCTCAGATTCCACAGAAATAAGGCTAGCAAAGAGATCCACGAAATACAGATGTAACTCTGTGACATGAATGAACAGAACACTAGGCTGTTTCTCAGAAAGCTTCTTTCCCGATTTCATCTGAGGATATTAACTTTTTCACCACAGCCCTCTATGGGCTTCCAAATATCACTTTGCCAATTCCACAAGAACTATCTTAGCGAAAGGCTTCTTGAGGGGAAAGCTGTAACTCTGTGAGATGATTTCACAGAACACAAAGAAGTTTCTCAGAAAGCTTCTTTCTCTTTGTTATCGGAGGATATTTCCTTTGGCCCTAGAGTCTTCAAAGGGATCCGAAATATCTGTTCTCAGATTAAACAGAAAAAAGGTTAGGAAAGAGATCCACGAAATACAGATGTTCCTCTGTGAGATGAATGAACAGAAGACTAAGTAGTTTCTCAGAAAGCTTCTTTCCAGATTTCATCTGAGGATATTTCCTTTTTCAACATAGCCCTCTATGGGCATCCAAATATCACTTTGCCAATTCCACAAGATCTGTCTTAGCGAAAGGCTTCTTGAGAGGAAAGCTGTAACTCTGTGAGATGATTTCACAGAACACAAAGAAGTTTCTCAGAAAGCTTCTTTCTCTTTGTTATCGGAGGATATTTCCTTTGGCCCTATAGTCTTCAAAGGGATCCGAAATATCTGTTCTCAGATTCCGCAGAAATAAGGCTAAGAAAGAGATCCACGAAATAGAGATGTAATTCTGTGAGTGGAAGTCACACATCACAGAGCAGTTTCTCAGAAAGCTTCTTTCCAGATTTCATCTGAGGATATTTCCTTTTTCACCATAGCCCTCTATGGGCTTCCAAATATCACTTTGCCAATTCCACAAGAACTGTCTTAGCGAAAGGCTTCTTGAGGGGAAAACTGTAATTCTGTGAGATGATTTCAGAGAACACAAAGAAGTTTCTCAGAAAGCTTCTTTCTCTTTGTTATCGGAGGATATTTCCTTTGGCCCTATAGTCTTCAAAGGGATCCGAAATATCTGTTCTCAGATTCCACAGAAATAAGGCTAGCAAATGATCCACGAAATACAGATGTAACTCTGTGAGTGGAAGTCACACATCACAGAGCAGTTTCTCAGAAATCTTCTTTCCAGATTTCATCTGAGGATATTTCCATTTTCACCTTAGCCCTGTATGGGCTTCTAATTATCCCTTTGCCAATTCCACAAGAACTGTCTTAGCGAAAGCCTTCTTGAGGGAAAAGCTGTAACTCTGTGAGATGATTTCAGAGAACACAAAGAAGTTTCTCAGAAAGCTTCTTTCTCTTTGTTATCGGAGGATATTTCCTTTGGCCCCATAGTCTTCAAAGGGATCCGAAATATCTGTTCTCAGATTCCACAGAAATAATGCTAGCAAAGAGATCCAAGAAATACAGATGTAACTCTGTGAGTGGAAGTCAAACATCACAGAGCCGTTTCTCAGAAAGCTTCTTTCCACATTTCATCTGAGGATATTTCCTTTTTCACCATAGCCCTCTATGTGCTTCCAAATATCACATTGCCAATTCCACAAGAACTGTCTTAGCGAAAGGCTTCTTGAGAGGAAAGCTGTAACTCTATGAGATGATTTCACAGAAGACAAAGAAGTTTCTCA
Organism: Macaca mulatta; assembly: GCF_049350105.2. NCBI lineage: Eukaryota > Metazoa > Chordata > Mammalia > Primates > Cercopithecidae > Macaca > Macaca mulatta. The sequence goes on from NC_133413.1 coordinate 47,025,930, forward strand.
GAAAGCTTCTTTCTCTTTGTTATCGGAGGATATTTCCTTTGGCCCTATAGTCTTCAAAGGCATCCGAAATATGTATTCTCAGATTCCACAGACATAAGGCTAGGAAAGAGATCCATGAAATACAGATGTAACTCTGTGAGTGGAATTCACGCATCACAGAGTAGTTTCTCAGAAAGCTTCTTTCCAGATTTCATCTGAGGACATTTCCTTTTTCACCATAGCCCTCTATGGGCTACCAAATATCACTTTGCAGATTCCACAAGAACTGTCTTAGCGAAAGGCTTCCTGAAGGGAAAGCTGTAACTCTGTGAGATGATTTCACAGAACACAAAGAAGTTTCTCAGAAAGCTTCTTTCTCTTTGTTATCGGAGGATATTTCCTTTGGCCCTATAGTCTTCAAAGGGATCCGAAATATCTGTTCTCAGATTCCACAGAAATAAGGCTAGGAAAGAGATCCACGAAATACAGATGTAACTCTGTGAGTGGATGTCACACATCACAGAGCAGTTTCTCAGAAAGCTTCTTTCCAGATTTCATCTGAGGATATTTCTTTTTCACCATAGCCCTCTATGGGCTTCCAAATACCAGTTTGCCAATTCCACAAGAACTGTCTTAGCGAAAGGCTTCTAGAGGGGAAAGCTGTAACTCTGTGAGATGATTTCGCAGAACACAAAGAGGTTTCTCAGAAAGCTTCTTTGTCTTTGTTATCGGAGGATATTTCCGTTGGCCCTATAGTCTTCAAAGGGATCCGAAATATCTGTTCTCAGATTCCACAGAAATAAGGCAAGCAAATGATCCACGAAATACAGATGTAACTCTGTGAGTGGAAGTCACACATCACAGAGCAGTTTCTCAGAAAGCTTCTTTCCAGATTTCATCTGAGGATATTTCCTTTTTCACCATAGCCCTCTATGGGCTTCCAAATATCACTTTGCCAATTCCACAAGAACTGTCTTAGCGAAAGGCTTCTTGAGGGGAAAGCTGTAACTCTGTGACATGATTTCACAGAACACAAAGAAGTTTCTCAGAAATCTTCTTTCTCTTTGTTATCGGAGGATATTTCCTTTGGCCCTATAGTCTTCAAAGGGATCCGAAATATCTGTTCTCAGATTCCACAGAAATAAGGCTAGCAAAGAGATCCACGAAATACCGATGTATCTCTGTGAGTGGAAGTCACACACCACAGAGCAGTTTCTCAGAAACTTCTTTCCCGGTTTCATCTGAGGATATTTCCTTTTTCACCATAGCCCTCTATGGGCTTCCAATTATCACTTTGCCAATTCCGCAGGAACTGTCTTAGCGAAAGGCTTCTTGAGGGGAAACCTGTAACTCTGTGAGATGATTTCACAGAACACAAAGAAGTTTCTCAGAAAGCTTCTTTCTCTTTGTTATCGGAGGATATTTCCTTTGGCCCTATGGTCTTCAAAGGGATCCGCAATATCTGTTTTCAGATTCCACAGAAATAAGGCTAGCAAAGAGATCCACGAAATACAGATGTAACTCTGTGAGTTGAAGTCACACATCACAGAGCAGTTTCTCAGAAAGCTTCTTTCCAGATTTCATCTGAGCATATTTCCTTCTTCACCATAGCCCACTATGGGCTTCCATATATCACTTTGCCAATTCCACAAGAACTGTCTTAGCGAAAGGCTTCTTGAGGGCAAAGCTGTAACTCTGTGAGATGATTTCACAGAACACAAAGAAGTTTCTCAGAAAGCTTCTTTCTCTTTGTTATCGGAGGATATTTCCTTTGGCCCTATAGTCTTCAAAGGGATCCGAAATATCTGTTCTCAGATTCCACAGAAATAAGGCTAGCAAAGAGATCCACAAAATACAGATGTAACTCTGTGAGTGGAAGTCACACATCACAGAGCAGTTTCTCAGAAAACTTCTTTCCAGATATCATCTGAGGATATTTCCTTTTTCACCATAGCCCTCTAAGGGCTTCCAAATATCACTTTGCCAATTCCACAAGAACTGTCTTAGCGAAAGGCTTCTTGAGGGGAAAGCTGTAACTCTGTGAGATGATTTCACAGAACACAAAGAAGTTTCTCTGAAAGCTTCTTTCTCTTTCTTATCGGAGGATATTTCCTTTGGCCCTACAGTCTTCAAAGGGATCTGAAATATCTGTTCTCAGATGCCACAGAAATAAGGCTAGCAAAGAGATCCACGAAATACAGATGTAACTCTGTGAGTGGAAGTCACACATCACAGAGCAGTTTCTCAGAAAGCTTCTTTCCAGATTTCATCTGAGGCTATTTCCTTTTTCACCATAGCCCTCTATGGGCTTCCACATATCACTTTGCCAATTCCACAAGAACTGTCTTAGCGAAAGGCTTCTAGCGGGGAAAGCTGTAACTCTGTGAGATGATTTCAGAGAACACAAAGAAGTTTCTCAGAAAGCTTCTTTCTCTTTGTTATCGGAGGATATTTCCTTTGGCCCTATAGTCTTCAACGGGATCCGAAATATCTGTTCTCAGATTCCACAGAAATAAGGCTAGCAAAGAGATCCACGAAATACAGATGTAACTCTGTGAGTAGAAGTCGCACATCACAGAGCAGTTTCTCAGAAAGCTTCTTTCCACATTTCATCTCAGGATATTTCCTTTTTCACCATAGCCCTCTAAGGGCTTCCAAATATCACTTTGCCAATTCCACAAGAACTGTCTTAGCGAAAGTCTTCCTGAGTGGAAAGCTGTAACTCTGTGAGATGATTTCACAGAACACCAAGAAGTTTCTCAGAAAGCTTCTTTCTCTTTGTTATCGGAGGATATTTCCTTTGGCCCTATAGTCTTCAAAGGGATCCGAAATATCTGTTCTCAGATTCCACAGAAATAAGGTTAGGAAAGAGATCCAAGAAATACAGATGTACCTCTGTGAGATGAATGAACAGAAGACTAAGTAGTTGCTCAGAAAGCTTCTTTCCAGATTTCATCTGAGGATATTTCCTTTTTCACCATAGCCCTCTATGGGCATCCAAATATCACTTTGCCAATTCCACAAGAACTGTCTTAGCGAAGGGCTTCTTGAGAGGAAAGCTGTAACTCTGTGAGATGATTTCACAGAACACAAAGAAGTTTCTCAGAAATCTTCTTTCTCTTTGTTATCGGAGGATATTTCCTTTGGCCGTACAGTCTTCAAAGGGATCCGAAATATCTGTTCTCAGATTCCACAGAAATAAGGCTAGGAAAGAGATCCACGAAATACAGATGTAACTCTGTAAATGGAAGTCACACATGACAGAGCAGTTTCTCAGAAAGCTTCTTTCCACATTACATCTGAGGATATTTCCTTTTTCACCATAGCCCTCTTTGGGCTTCCAAATACCACTTTGCCAATTCCACAAGAACTGTCTTAGCGAAAGGCTTCTAGAGGGGAAAGCTGTAACTCTGTAAGATGATTTCGCAGAACACAAAGAAGTTTCTCAGAAAGCTTCTTTCTCTTTGTTATCGGTGGATACTTCCTTTGGCCCTATAGTCTTCAAAGGGATCCGAAATATCTCTTCTCAGATTCCACAGAAATAAGGCTAGCAAATGATCCACGAAATACAGATGTAACGCTGTGAGTGGAAGTCACACATCACAGAGCAGTTTCTCAGAAAGCTTCTTTCAGATTTCATCTGAGGATATTTCCTTTTTCAATATACCCGTCTATGGGCTTCTAATTATCACTTTGCCAATTCCACAAGAACTGTCTTAGCGAAAGGCTTCTTGAGGGGAAATCTGTAACTCTGTGAGATGATTTCACAGAACACAAAGAAGTTCCTCAGAAAGCTTCTTTCTCTTTGTTATCGGAGGATATTTCCTTTGGCCCTATAGTCTTCAAAGGGATCCGAAATATCTGTTCTCAGACTCCACAGAAATAAGGCTACCAAAGAGATCCACGAAATACAGATGTAACTCTGTGAGTGTAAGTCACACATCACAGAGCAGTTTCTCAGAAAGCTTCTTTCCAGATTTCATCTGAGGATATTTACTTTTTCACCATAGCCCTCTATGGGCTTCCAAATATCACTTTGCCAATTCCACAAGAACTGTCTTAGCGAAAGGCTTCCTGAGTGGAAAGCGGTAACTCTGTGAGATGATTTCACAGAACACCAAGAAGATTCTCAGAAATCTTCTTTCTCTTTGTTATCGGAGGATATTTCCTTTGGCCCTATAGTCTTCAAAGGGATCCGAAATATCTGTTCTCAGATTCCACAGAAATAAGGCAAGCAAAGAGATCCACGAAATACAGATGTAACCTTGTTAGTGGAAGTCACACATCACAGAGCAGTTTCTCAGAAAGCTTCTTTCCAGATTTCATCTGAGGATATTTCCTTTTCCACCATAGCCCTCTAAGGGCTTCCAAATATCACTTTGCCAATTCCACAAGAACTGTCTTAGCGAAAGGCTTCTTGAGGGGAAAGCTGTATCTCTGTGAGATGATTTCACAGAACACAAAGAAGTTTCTCAGAAAGCTTCTTTCTCTTTCTTATCGGAGGATATTTCCTTTGGCCCTACAGGCTTCAAAGGGATCCGAAATATCGGTTCTCAGATTGCACAGAAATAAGGCTAGCAAAGGGATCCACGAAATAGAGATGTAACTCTGTGAGTGGAAGTCACACATCACAGAGCAGTTTCTCAGAAAGCTTCTTTCCAGATTTCATTTGAGGATATTTCCTTTTTCACCATAGCCCTCTATGGGTTTCCAAATATCACTTTGCCAATTCCACAAGAACTATCTTAGCGAAAGGCTTCTTGAGGGGAAAGCTGTATCTCTGTGAGATGATTTCACAGAACACAAAGACGTTTCTCAGAAAACTTCTTTCTCTTTGTTATAGGAGGATATTTCCTTTGGCCCTGTAGTCTTCAAAGGGATGCGAAATATCTGTTCTCAGATTCCAGAGAAATAAGGCTAGCAAAGAGATCCACGAAATACAGATGTAACTCTGTGGCATGAATGAACAGAACACTAGGCAGTTTCTCAGAAAGCTTCTTTCCCGATTTCATCTGAGGATATCTCCTTTTTCACCATAGTCCTCTATGGGCTTCCAAATATCACTTTGCCAATTCCACAAGAACTATCTTAGCGAAAGGCTTCTTGAGGGGAAAGCTGTAACTCTGTGAGATGATTTCACAGAACCCAAAGAAGTTTCTCAGAAAGCTTCTTTCTCTTTGTTATCGGAGGATATTTCCTTTGGCCCTAGAGTCTTCAACGGGATCCGAAATATCTGTTCTCAGATTCCACAGAAATAAGGCTAGCAAAGAGATCCAAGAAATACAGATGTAACTCTGTGAGTGGAAGTCACACATCACAGAGCAGTTTCTCAGAAAGCTTCTTTCCACATTTCATCTGAGGATATTTCCTTTTTCACCATAGCCCTCTAAGGGCTTCCAAATATCACTTTGCCAATTCCACAAGAACTGTCTTAGCGAAAGGCTTCTTGAGGGGAAAGCTGTATCTCTGTGAGATGATTTCACAGAACACAAAGAAGTTTCTCAGAAAGCTTCTTTCTCTTTCTTATCGGAGGATATTTCCTTTGGCCCTGTAGTCTTCAAAGGGATCCGAAATATCTGTTCTCAGATTCCACAGAAATAAGGCTAGGAAAGAGATCCACGAAATACAGATGTAACTCTGTGAGTGGAAGTCACACATCACAGAGCAGTTTCTCAGAAAGCTTCTTTCCAGATTTCATCTGAAGATATTTCCTTTTTCACCATAGCCCTCTATGGGCTTCCAAATATCACTTTGCCAATTCCACAAGAACTGTCTTAGCGAAAGGCTTCTAGCGGGGAAAGCTGTAACTCTGTGAGATGATTTCAGAGAACACAAAGAACTTTCTCAGAAAGCTTCTTTCTCTTTGTTATCAGAGGACATTTCGTTTGGCCCTATATTCTTCAACGGGATCCGAAATATCTGTTCTCATATTCCACAGAAATAAGGCTAGCAAAGAGATTCACGAAATACAGATGTAACTCTGTGAGAGGAAGTCACACATCACAGAGCAGTTTCTCAGAAAGCTTCTTTCCACATTTCATCTGAGGATATTTCCTTTTTCACCATAGCCCTCTAAGGGCTTCCAAATATCACTTTGCCAATTCCACAAGAACTGTCCTAGCGAAAGGCTTCCTGAGTGGAAAGCTGTAACTCTGTGAGATGATTTCACAGAACACCAAGAAGTTTCTCAGAAAGCTTCTTTCTATGTGTTATCGGAGGATATTTCCTTTGGCCCTATAGTCTTCAAAAGGATCCGAAATATCTGTTCTCAGATACCACAGAAATAAGGCTAGCAAAGAGATCCACGAAATACAGATGTAACTCTGTGAGTTGAAGTCACACATCACAGAGCAGTTTCTCAGAAAGCTTCTTTCCAGATTTCATCTGAGCATATTTCCTTTTTCACCATAGCCCTCTATGGGCTTCCATATATCACTTTGCCAATTCCACAAGAACTTTCTTAGCGAAAGGCTTCTTGAGGGGAAAGCTGTATCTCTGTGAGATGATTTCACAGAACACAGGGAAGTTTCTCAGAAAGCTTCTTTCTCTTTCTTATCGGAGGATATTTCCTTTGGACCTATAGTCTTCAAAGGGATCTGAAATATCTGTTCTCAGATTCCACAGAAATAAGGCTAGCAAAGAGATCCACGAAATACAGATGTAACTCTGTGAGTGGAAGTCACACATCACAGAGCAGTTTCTCAGAAAGCTTCTTTCCAGATTTCATCTGAGGATACTTCCTTTTTCACCATAGCCCTCTATGGGCTTCCAAATATCACTTTGCCAATTCCACAAGAACTGTCTTAGCGAAAGGCTTCTTGAGGGGAAAGCTGTAACTCTGTGAGATGATTTCACAGAACACAAAGAAGTTTCTCAGAAAGCTTCTTTCTCTTTGTTATTGGAGGATATTTCCTTTGGCCCTACAGGCTTCAAAGGGATCCGAAATATCGGTTCTCAGATTCCACAGAAATAAGGCTAGCAAAGGGATCCACGAAATAGAGATGTAACTGTGTGACATGAATGAACAGAACACTAGGCAGTTTCTCAGAAAGCTTCTTTCCCGATTTCATCTGAGGATATTTCCTTTTTCACCATAGCCCTCTATGGGCTTCCAAATATCACTTTGCCAATTCCACAAGAACTGTCTTAGCGAAAGGCTTCTTGAGGGGAAAGCTGTAACTCTGTGAGATGATTTCACAGAACACAAAGAAGTTTCTCAGAAAGCTTCTTTCTCTTTGTTATCGGAGGATATTTCCTTTGGCCCTAGAGTCTTCAACGGGATCCGAAATATCTGTTCTCAGATTCCACAGAAATAAGGCTAGCAAAGAGATGCAGGAAATACAGATGTAACTCTGTGAGTGGAAGTCACACATCACAGAGCAGTTTCTCAGAAAGCTTCTTTCCACATTTCATCTGAGGATATTTCCTTTTTCACCATAGCCCTCTAAGGGCTTCCAAATATCACTTTGCCAATTCCACAAGAACTGTCTTAGCGAAAGGCTTCTTGAGGGGAAAGCTGTATCTCTGTGAGATGATTTCACAGAACACAATGAAGTTTCTCAGAAAGCTTCTTTCTCTTTCTTATCGGAGGATATTTCCTTTGGCCCTGTAGTCTTCAAAGGGATCCGAAATATCTGTTCTCAGATTCCACAGAAATAAGGCTAGGAAAGAGATCCACGAAATACAGATGTAACTCTGTGAGTGGAAGTCACACATCACAGAGCAGTTTCTCAGAAAGCTTCTTTCCAGATTTCATCTGAGGATATTTCCTTTTTCACCATAGCCCTCTATGGGCTTCCAAATATCACTTTGCCAATTCCACAAGAACTGTCTTAGAGAAAGGCTTCTAGCGGGGAAAGCTGTAACTCTGTGAGATGATTTCAGAGAACACAAACAACTTTCTCAGAAAGCTTCTTTCTCTTTGTTATCAGAGGACATTTCGTTTGGCCCTATATTCTTCAACGGGATCCGAAATATCTGTTCTCATATTCCACAGAAATAAGGCTAGCAAAGAGATTCACGAAATACAGATGTAACTCTGTGAGTTTAAGTCACACATCACAGAGCAGTTTCTCAGAAAGCTTCTTTCCACATTTCATCTGAGGATATTTCCTTTTTCACCATAGCCCTCTAAGGGCTTCCAAATATCACTTTGCCAATTCCACAAGAACTGTCCTAGCGAAAGGCTTCCTGAGTGGAAAGCTGTAACTCTGTGAGATGATTTTCACAGAACACCAAGAAGTTTCTCAGAAAGCTTCTTTCTATGTGTTATCGGAGGATATTTCCTTTGGCCCTATAGTCTTCAAAAGGATCCGAAATATCTGTTCTCAGATACCACAGAAATAAGGCTAGCAAAGAGATCCACGAAATACAGATGTAACTCTGTGAGTTGAAGTCACACATCACAGAGCAGTTTCTCAGAAAGCTTCTTTCCAGATTTCATCTGAGCATATTTCCTTTTTCACCATAGCCCTCTATGGGCTTCCATATATCACTTTGCCAATTCCACAAGACCTGTCTTAGCGAAAGGCTTCTTGAGGGAAAAGCTGTATCTCTGTGAGATGATTTCACAGAACACAAAGAAGTTTCTCAGAAAGCTTCTTTCTCTTTGTTATTGGAGGATATTTCCTTTGGCCCTACAGGCTTCAAAGGGATCCGAAATATCGGTTCTCAGATTGCACAGAAATAAGGCTAGCAAAGGGATCCACGAAATAGAGATGTAACTCTGTGAGTGGAAGTCACACATCACAGAGCAGTTTCTCAGAAAGCTTCTTTCCAGATTTCATTTGAGGATATTTCCTTTTTCACGATAGCCCTCTATGGGCTTCCAAATATCACTTTGCCAATTCCACAAGAACTATCTTAGCGAAAGGCTTCTTGAGGGGAAAGCTGTATCTCTGGGAGATGATTTCACAGAACACAAAGACGTTTCTCAGAAAACTTCTTTCTCTTTGTTATAGGAGGATATTTCCTTTGGCCCTGTAGTCTTCAAAGGGATGCGAAATATCTGTTCTCAGATTCCACAGAAATAAGGCTAGCAAAGAGATCCACGAAATACAGATGTAACTCTGTGGCATGAATGAACAGAACACTAGGCAGTTTCTCAGAAAGCTTCTTTCCCGATTTCATCTGAGGATATCTCCTTTTTCACCATAGTCCTCTATGGGCTTCCAAATATCACTTTGCCAATTCCACAAGAACTGTCTTAGCGAAAGGCTTCTTGAGGGGAAAGCTGTAACTCTGTGAGATGATTTCACAGAACCCAAAGAAGTTTCTCAGAAAGCTTCTTTCTCTTTGTTATCGGAGGATATTTCCTTTGGCCCTAGAGTCTTCAACGGGATCCGAAATATCTGTTCTCAGATTCCACAGAAATAAGGCTAGCAAAGAGATCCAAGAAATACAGATGTAACTCTGTGAGTGGAAGTCACACATCACAGAGCAGTTTCTCAGAAAGCTTCTTTCCACATTTCATCTGAGGATATTTCCTTTTTCACCATAGCCCTCTAAGGGCTTCCAAATATCACTTTGCCAATTCCACAAGAACTGTCTTAGCGAAAGGCTTCTTGAGGGGAAAGCTGTATCTCTGTGAGATGATTTCACAGAACACAAAGAAGTTTCTCAGAAAGCTTCTTTCTCTTTCTTATCGGAGGATATTTCCTTTGGCCCTGTAGTCTTCAAAGGGATCCGAAATATCTGTTCTCAGATTCCACAGAAATAAGGCTAGGAAAGAGATCCACGAAATACAGATGTAACTCTGTGAGTGGAAGTCACACATCACAGAGCAGTTTCTCAGAAAGCTTCTTTCCAGATTTCATCTGAAGATATTTCCTTTTTCACCATAGCCCTCTATGGGCTTCCAAATATCACTTTGCCAATTCCACAAGAACTGTCTTAGCGAAAGGCTTCTAGCGGGGAAAGCTGTAACTCTGTGAGATGATTTCAGAGAACACAAAGAACTTTCTCAGAAAGCTTCTTTCTCTTTGTTATCAGAGGACATTTCGTTTGGCCCTATATTCTTCAACGGGATCCGAAATATCTGTTCTCATATTCCACAGAAATAAGGCTAGCAAAGAGATTCACGAAATACAGATGTAACTCTGTGAGTTTAAGTCACACATCACAGAGCAGTTTCTCAGAAAGCTTCTTTCCACATTTCATCTGAGGATATTTCCTTTTTCACCATAGCCCTCTAAGGGCTTCCAAATATCACTTTGCCAATTCCACAAGAACTGTCCTAGCGAAAGGCTTCCTGAGTGGAAAGCTGTAACTCTGTGAGATGATTTCACAGAACACCAAGAAGTTTCTCAGAAAGCTTCTTTCTATGTGTTATCGGAGGATATTTCCTTTGGCCCTATAGTCTTCAAAAGGATCCGAAATATCTGTTCTCAGATACCACAGAAATAAGGCTAGCAAAGAGATCCACGAAATACAGATGTAACTCTGTGAGTTGAAGTCACACATCACAGAGCAGTTTCTCAGAAAGCTTCTTTCCAGATTTCATCTGAGCATATTTCCTTTTTCACCATAGCCCTCTATGGGCTTCCATATATCACTTTGCCAATTCCACAAGAACTTTCTTAGCGAAAGGCTTCTTGAGGGGAAAGCTGTATCTCTGTGAGATGGTTTCACAGAACACAGGGAAGTTTCTCAGAAAGCTTCTTTCTCTTTCTTATCGAAGGATATTTCCTTTGGACCTATAGTCTTCAAAGGGATCTGAAATATCTGTTCTCAGATTCCACAGAAATAAGGCTAGCAAAGAGATCCACGAAATACAGATGTAACTCTGTGAGTGGAAGTCACACATCACAGAGCAGTTTCTCAGAAAGCTTCTTTCCAGATTTCATCTGAGGATACTTCCTTTTTCACCATAGCCCTCTATGGGCTTCCAAATATCACTTTGCCAATTCCACAAGAACTGTCTTAGCGAAAGGCTTCTTGAGGGGAAAGCTGTAACTCTGTGAGATGATTTCACAGAACACAAAGAAGTTTCTCAGAAAGCTTCTTTCTCTTTGTTATTGGAGGATATTTCCTTTGGCCCTACAGGCTTCAAAGGGATCCGAAATATCGGTTCTCAGATTCCACAGAAATAAGGCTAGCAAAGGGATCCACGAAATAGAGATGTAACTCTGTGACATGAATGAACAGAACACTAGGCAGTTTCTCAGAAAGCTTCTTTCCCGATTTCATCTGAGGATATTTCCTTTTTCACCATAGCCCTCTATGGGCTTCCAAATATCACTTTGCCAATTCCACAAGAACTGTCTTAGAGAAAGGCTTCTAGCGGGGAAAGCTGTAACTCTGTGAGATGATTTCAGAGAACACAAAGAACTTTCTCAGAAAGCTTCTTTCTCTTTGTTATCAGAGGACATTTCGTTTGGCCCTATATTCTTCAACGGGATCCGAAATATCTGTTCTCATATTCCACAGAAATAAGGCTAGCAAAGAGATTCACGAAATACAGATGTAACTCTGTGAGTTTAAGTCACACATCACAGAGCAGTTTCTCAGAAAGCTTCTTTCCACATTTCATCTGAGGATATTTCCTTTTTCACCATAGCCCTCTAAGGGCTTCCAAATATCACTTTGCCAATTCCACAAGAACTGTCCTAGCGAAAGGCTTCCTGAGTGGAAAGCTGTAACTCTGTGAGATGATTTTCACAGAACACCAAGAAGTTTCTCAGAAAGCTTCTTTCTATGTGTTATCGGAGGATATTTCCTTTGGCCCTATAGTCTTCAAAAGGATCCGAAATATCTGTTCTCAGATACCACAGAAATAAGGCTAGCAAAGAGATCCACGAAATACAGATGTAACTCTGTGAGTTGAAGTCACACATCACAGATCAGTTTCTCAGAAAGCTTCTTTCCAGATTTCATCTGAGCATATTTCCTTTTTCACCATAGCCCTCTATGGGCTTCCATATATCACTTTGCCAATTCCACAAGAACTTTCTTAGCGAAAGGCTTCTTGAGGGGAAAGCTGTATCTCTGTGAGATGATTTCACAGAACACAGGGAAGTTTCTCAGAAAGCTTCTTTCTCTTTCTTATCGGAGGATATTTCCTTTGGACCTATAGTCTTCAAAGGGATCTGAAATATCTGTTCTCAGATTCCACAGAAATAAGGCTAGCAAAGAGATCCACGAAATACAGATGTAACTCTGTGAGTGGAAGTCACACATCACAGAGCAGTTTCTCAGAAAGCTTCTTTCCAGATTTCATCTGAGGATACTTCCTTTTTCACCATAGCCCTCTATGGGCTTCCAAATATCACTTTGCCAATTCCACAAGAACTGTCTTAGCGAAAGGCTTCTTGAGGGGAAAGCTGTAACTCTGTGAGATGATTTCACAGAACACAAAGAAGTTTCTCAGAAAGCTTCTTTCTCTTTGTTATTGGAGGATATTTCCTTTGGCCCTACAGGCTTCAAAGGGATCCGAAATATCGGTTCTCAGATTCCACAGAAATAAGGCTAGCAAAGGGATCCACGAAATAGAGATGTAACTCTGTGACATGAATGAACAGAACACTAGGCAGTTTCTCAGAAAGCTTCTTTCCCGATTTCATCTGAGGATATTTCCTTTTTCACCATAGCCCTCTATGGGCTTCCAAATATCACTTTGCCAATTCCACAAGAACTGTCTTAGAGAAAGGCTTCTAGCGGGGAAAGCTGTAACTCTGTGAGATGATTTCAGAGAACACAAAGAACTTTCTCAGAAAGCTTCTTTCTCTTTGTTATCAGAGGACATTTCGTTTGGCCCTATATTCTTCAACGGGATCCGAAATATCTGTTCTCATATTCCACAGAAATAAGGCTAGCAAAGAGATTCACGAAATACAGATGTAACTCTGTGAGTTTAAGTCACACATCACAGAGCAGTTTCTCAGAAAGCTTCTTTCCACATTTCATCTGAGGATATTTCCTTTTTCACCATAGCCCTCTAAGGGCTTCCAAATATCACTTTGCCAATTCCACAAGAACTGTCCTAGCGAAAGGCTTCCTGAGTGGAAAGCTGTAACTCTGTGAGATGATTTTCACAGAACACCAAGAAGTTTCTCAGAAAGCTTCTTTCTATGTGTTATCGGAGGATATTTCCTTTGGCCCTATAGTCTTCAAAAGGATCCGAAATATCTGTTCTCAGATACCACAGAAATAAGGCTAGCAAAGAGATCCACGAAATACAGATGTAACTCTGTGAGTTGAAGTCACACATCACAGAGCAGTTTCTCAGAAAGCTTCTTTCCAGATTTCATCTGAGCATATTTCCTTTTTCACCATAGCCCTCTATGGGCTTCCATATATCACTTTGCCAATTCCACAAGAACTGTCTTAGCGAAAGGCTTCTTGAGGGGAAAGCTGTATCTCTGTGAGATGATTTCACAGAACACAAAGAAGTTTCTCAGAAAGCTTCTTTCTCTTTGTTATTGGAGGATATTTCCTTTGGCCCTACAGGCTTCAAAGGGATCCGAAATATCGGTTCTCAGATTGCACAGAAATAAGGCTAGCAAAGGGATCCACGAAATAGAGATGTAACTCTGTGAGTGGAAGTCACACATCACAGAGCAGTTTCTCAGAAAGCTTCTTTCCAGATTTCATTTGAGGATATTTCCTTTTTCACCATAGCCCTCTATGGGCTTCCAAATATCACTTTGCCAATTCCACAAGAACTCTCTTAGCGAAAGGCTTCTTGAGGGGAAAGCTGTATCTCTGTGAGATGATTTCACAGAACACAAAGACGTTTCTCAGAAAACTTCTTTCTCTTTGTTATAGGAGGATATTTCCTTTGGCCCTGTAGTCTTCAAAGGGATGCGAAATATCTGTTCTCAGATTCCACAGAAATAAGGCTAGCAAAGAGATCCACGAAATACAGATGTAACTCTGTGGCATGAATGAACAGAACACTAGGCAGTTTCTCAGAAAGCTTCTTTCCCGATTTCATCTGAGGATATCTCCTTTTTCACCATAGTCCTCTATGGGCTTCCAAATATCACTTTGCCAATTCCACAAGAACTGTCTTAGCGAAAGGCTTCTTGAGGGGAAAGCTGTAACTCTGTGAGATGATTTCACAGAACCCAAAGAAGTTTCTCAGAAAGCTTCTTTCTCTTTGTTATCGGAGGATATTTCCTTTGGCCCTAGAGTCTTCAACGGGATCCGAAATATCTGTTCTCAGATTCCACAGAAATAAGGCTAGCAAAGAGATCCAAGAAATACAGATGTAACTCTGTGAGTGGAAGTCACACATCACAGAGCAGTTTCTCAGAAAGCTTCTTTCCACATTTCATCTGAGGATATTTCCTTTTTCACCATAGCCCTCTAAGGGCTTCCAAATATCACTTTGCCAATTCCACAAGAACTGTCTTAGCGAAAGGCTTCTTGAGGGGAAAGCTGTATCTCTGTGAGATGATTTCACAGAACACAAAGAAGTTTCTCAGAAAGCTTCTTTCTCTTTCTTATCGGAGGATATTTCCTTTGGCCCTGTAGTCTTCAAAGGGAACCGAAATATCTGTTCTCAGATTCCACAGAAATAAGGCTAGGAAAGAGATCCACGAAATACAGATGTAACTCTGTGAGTGGAAGTCACACATCACAGAGCAGTTTCTCAGAAAGCTTCTTTCCAGATTTCATCTGAAGATATTTCCTTTTTCACCATAGCCCTCTATGGGCTTCCAAATATCACTTTGCCAATTCCACAAGAACTGTCTTAGCGAAAGGCTTCTAGCGGGGAAAGCTGTAACTCTGTGAGATGATTTCAGAGAACACAAAGAACTTTCTCAGAAAGCTTCTTTCTCTTTGTTATCAGAGGACATTTCGTTTGGCCCTATATTCTTCAACGGGATCCGAAATATCTGTTCTCATATTCCACAGAAATAAGGCTAGCAAAGAGATCCAGGAAATACAGATGTAACTCTGTGAGAGGAAGTCACACATCACAGAGCAGTTTCTCAGAAAGCTTCTTTCCACATTTCATCTGAGGATATTTCCTTTTTCACCATAGCCCTCTATGGGCTTCCAAATATCACTTTGCCAATTCCACAAGAACTGTCCTAGCGAAAGGCTTCCTGAGTGGAAAGCTGTAACTCTGTGAGATGATTTCACAGAACACCAAGAAGTTTCTCAGAAAGCTTCTTTCTATGTGTTATCGGAGGATATTTCCTTTGGCCCTATAGTCTTCAAAAGGATCCGAAATATCTGTTCTCAGATACCACAGAAATAAGGCTAGCAAAGAGATCCACGAAATACAGATGTAACTCTGTGAGTTGAAGTCACACATCACAGAGCAGTTTCTCAGAAAGCTTCTTTCCAGATTTCATCTGAGCATATTTCCTTTTTCACCATAGCCCTCTATGGGCTTCCATATATCACTTTGCCAATTCCACAAGAACTTTCTTAGCGAAAGGCTTCTTGAGGGGAAAGCTGTATCTCTGTGAGATGATTTCACAGAACACAGGGAAGTTTCTCAGAAAGCTTCTTTCTCTTTCTTATCGGAGGATATTTCCTTTGGACCTATAGTCTTCAAAGGGATCTGAAATATCTGTTCTCAGATTCCACAGAAATAAGGCTAGCAAAGAGATCCACGAAATACAGATGTAACTCTGTGAGTGGAAGTCACACATCACAGAGCAGTTTCTCAGAAAGCTTCTTTCCAGATTTCATCTGAGGATACTTCCTTTTTCACCATAGCCCTCTATGGGCTTCCAAATATCACTTTGCCAATTCCACAAGAACTGTCTTAGCGAAAGGCTTCTTGAGGGGAAAGCTGTAACTCTGTGAGATGATTTCACAGAACACAAAGAAGTTTCTCAGAAAGCTTCTTTCTCTTTGTTATTGGAGGATATTTCCTTTGGCCCTACAGGCTTCAAAGGGATCCGAAATATCGGTTCTCAGATTCCACAGAAATAAGGCTAGCAAAGGGATCCACGAAATAGAGATGTAACTCTGTGACATGAATGAACAGAACACTAGGCAGTTTCTCAGAAAGCTTCTTTCCCGATTTCATCTGAGGATATTTCCTTTTTCACCATAGCCCTCTATGGGCTTCCAAATATCACTTTTCCAATTCCACAAGAACTGTCTTAGCGAAAGGCTTCTTGAGGGGAAAGCTGTAACTCTGTGAGATGATTTCACAGAACACAAAGAAGTTTCTCAGAAAGCTTCTTTCTCTTTGTTATCGGAGGATATTTCCTTTGGCCCTAGAGTCTTCAACGGGATCCGAAATATCTGTTCTCAGATTCCACAGAAATAAGGCTAGCAAAGAGATGCAGGAAATACAGATGTAACTCTGTGAGTGGAAGTCACACATCACAGAGCAGTTTCTCAGAAAGCTTCTTTCCACATTTCATCTGAGGATATTTCCTTTTTCACCATAGCCCTCTAAGGGCTTCCAAATATCACTTTGCCAATTCCACAAGAACTGTCTTAGCGAAAGGCTTCTTGAGGGGAAAGCTGTATCTCTGTGAGATGATTTCACAGAACACAATGAAGTTTCTCAGAAAGCTTCTTTCTCTTTCTTATCGGAGGATATTTCCTTTGGCCCTGTAGTCTTCAAAGGGATCCGAAATATCTGTTCTCAGATTCCACAGAAATAAGGCTAGGAAAGAGATCCACGAAATACAGATGTAACTCTGTGAGTGGAAGTCACACATCACAGAGCAGTTTCTCAGAAAGCTTCTTTCCAGATTTCATCTGAGGATATTTCCTTTTTCACCATAGCCCTCTATGGGCTTCCAAATATCACTTTGCCAATTCCACAAGAACTGTCTTAGAGAAAGGCTTCTAGCGGGGAAAGCTGTAACTCTGTGAGATGATTTCAGAGAACACAAAGAACTTTCTCAGAAAGCTTCTTTCTCTTTGTTATCAGAGGACATTTCGTTTGGCCCTATATTCTTCAACGGGATCCGAAATATCTGTTCTCATATTCCACAGAAATAAGGCTAGCAAAGAGATTCACGAAATACAGATGTAACTCTGTGAGTTTAAGTCACACATCACAGAGCAGTTTCTCAGAAAGCTTCTTTCCACATTTCATCTGAGGATATTTCCTTTTTCACCATAGCCCTCTAAGGGCTTCCAAATATCACTTTGCCAATTCCACAAGAACTGTCCTAGCGAAAGGCTTCCTGAGTGGAAAGCTGTAACTCTGTGAGATGATTTTCACAGAACACCAAGAAGTTTCTCAGAAAGCTTCTTTCTATGTGTTATCGGAGGATATTTCCTTTGGCCCTATAGTCTTCAAAAGGATCCGAAATATCTGTTCTCAGATACCACAGAAATAAGGCTAGCAAAGAGATCCACGAAATACAGATGTAACTCTGTGAGTTGAAGTCACACATCACAGAGCAGTTTCTCAGAAAGCTTCTTTCCAGATTTCATCTGAGCATATTTCCTTTTTCACCATAGCCCTCTATGGGCTTCCATATATCACTTTGCCAATTCCACAAGAACTGTCTTAGCGAAAGGCTTCTTGAGGGGAAAGCTGTATCTCTGTGAGATGATTTCACAGAACACAAAGAAGTTTCTCAGAAAGCTTCTTTCTCTTTGTTATTGGAGGATATTTCCTTTGGCCCTACAGGCTTCAAAGGGATCCGAAATATCGGTTCTCAGATTGCACAGAAATAAGGCTAGCAAAGGGATCCACGAAATAGAGATGTAACTCTGTGAGTGGAAGTCACACATCACAGAGCAGTTTCTCAGAAAGCTTCTTTCCAGATTTCATTTGAGGATATTTCCTTTTTCACCATAGCCCTCTATGGGCTTCCAAATATCACTTTGCCAATTCCACAAGAACTATCTTAGCGAAAGGCTTCTTGAGGGGAAAGCTGTATCTCTGTGAGATGATTTCACAGAACACAAAGACGTTTCTCAGAAAACTTCTTTCTCTTTGTTATAGGAGGATATTTCCTTTGGCCCTGTAGTCTTCAAAGGGATGCGAAATATCTGTTCTCAGATTCCACAGAAATAAGGCTAGCAAAGAGATCCACGAAATACAGATGTAACTCTGTGGCATGAATGAACAGAACACTAGGCAGTTTCTCAGAAAGCTTCTTTCCCGATTTCATCTGAGGATATCTCCTTTTTCACCATAGTCCTCTATGGGCTTCCAAATATCACTTTGCCAATTCCACAAGAACTGTCTTAGCGAAAGGCTTCTTGAGGGGAAAGCTGTAACTCTGTGAGATGATTTCACAGAACCCAAAGAAGTTTCTCAGAAAGCTTCTTTCTCTTTCTTATCGGAGGATATTTCCTTTGGCCCTGTAGTCTTCAAAGGGAACCGAAATATCTGTTCTCAGATTCCACAGAAATAAGGCTAGGAAAGAGATCCACGAAATACAGATGTAACTCTGTGAGTGGAAGTCACACATCACAGAGCAGTTTCTCAGAAAGCTTCTTTCCAGATTTCATCTGAAGATATTTCCTTTTTCACCATAGCCCTCTATGGGCTTCCAAATATCACTTTGCCAATTCCACAAGAACTGTCTTAGCGAAAGGCTTCTAGCGGGGAAAGCTGTAACTCTGTGAGATGATTTCAGAGAACACAAAGAACTTTCTCAGAAAGCTTCTTTCTCTTTGTTATCAGAGGACATTTCGTTTGGCCCTATATTCTTCAACGGGATCCGAAATATCTGTTCTCATATTCCACAGAAATAAGGCTAGCAAAGAGATCCAGGAAATACAGATGTAACTCTGTGAGAGGAAGTCACACATCACAGAGCAGTTTCTCAGAAAGCTTCTTTCCACATTTCATCTGAGGATATTTCCTTTTTCACCATAGCCCTCTATGGGCTTCCAAATATCACTTTGCCAATTCCACAAGAACTGTCCTAGCGAAAGGCTTCCTGAGTGGAAAGCTGTAACTCTGTGAGATGATTTCACAGAACACCAAGAAGTTTCTCAGAAAGCTTCTTTCTATGTGTTATCGGAGGATATTTCCTTTGGCCCTATAGTCTTCAAAAGGATCCGAAATATCTGTTCTCAGATACCACAGAAATAAGGCTAGCAAAGAGATCCACGAAATACAGATGTAACTCTGTGAGTTGAAGTCACACATCACAGAGCAGTTTCTCAGAAAGCTTCTTTCCAGATTTCATCTGAGCATATTTCCTTTTTCACCATAGCCCTCTATGGGCTTCCATATATCACTTTGACAATTCCACAAGAACTTTCTTAGCGAAAGGCTTCTTGAGGGGAAAGCTGTATCTCTGTGAGATGATTTCACAGAACACAGGGAAGTTTCTCAGAAAGCTTCTTTCTCTTTCTTATCGGAGGATATTTCCTTTGGACCTATAGTCTTCAAAGGGATCTGAAATATCTGTTCTCAGATTCCACAGAAATAAGGCTAGCAAAGAGATCCACGAAATACAGATGTAACTCTGTGAGTGGAAGTCACACATCACAGAGCAGTTTCTCAGAAAGCTTCTTTCCAGATTTCATCTGAGGATACTTCCTTTTTCACCATAGCCCTCTATGGGCTTCCAAATATCACTTTGCCAATTCCACAAGAACTGTCTTAGCGAAAGGCTTCTTGAGGGGAAAGCTGTAACTCTGTGAGATGATTTCACAGAACACAAAGAAGTTTCTCAGAAAGCTTCTTTCTCTTTGTTATTGGAGGATATTTCCTTTGGCCCTACAGGCTTCAAAGGGATCCGAAATATCGGTTCTCAGATTCCACAGAAATAAGGCTAGCAAAGGGATCCACGAAATAGAGATGTAACTCTGTGACATGAATGAACAGAACACTAGGCAGTTTCTCAGAAAGCTTCTTTCCCGATTTCATCTGAGGATATTTCCTTTTTCACCATAGCCCTCTATGGGCTTCCAAATATCACTTTGCCAATTCCACAAGAACTGTCTTAGCGAAAGGCTTCTTGAGGGGAAAGCTGTAACTCTGTGAGATGATTTCACAGAACACAAAGAAGTTTCTCAGAAAGCTTCTTTCTCTTTGTTATCGGAGGATATTTCCTTTGGCCCTAGAGTCTTCAACGGGATCCGAAATATCTGTTCTCAGATTCCACAGAAATAAGGCTAGCAAAGAGATGCAGGAAATACAGATGTAACTCTGTGAGTGGAAGTCACACATCACAGAGCAGTTTCTCAGAAAGCTTCTTTCCACATTTCATCTGAGGATATTTCCTTTTTCACCATAGCCCTCTAAGGGCTTCCAAATATCACTTTGCCAATTCCACAAGAACTGTCTTAGCGAAAGGCTTCTTGAGGGGAAAGCTGTATCTCTGTGAGATGATTTCACAGAACACAATGAAGTTTCTCAGAAAGCTTCTTTCTCTTTCTTATCGGAGGATATTTCCTTTGGCCCTGTAGTCTTCAAAGGGATCCGAAATATCTGTTCTCAGATTCCACAGAAATAAGGCTAGGAAAGAGATCCACGAAATACAGATGTAACTCTGTGAGTGGAAGTCACACATCACAGAGCAGTTTCTCAGAAAGCTTCTTTCCAGATTTCATCTGAGGATATTTCCTTTTTCACCATAGCCCTCTATGGGCTTCCAAATATCACTTTGCCAATTCCACAAGAACTGTCTTAGAGAAAGGCTTCTAGCGGGGAAAGCTGTAACTCTGTGAGATGATTTCAGAGAACACAAAGAACTTTCTCAGAAAGCTTCTTTCTCTTTGTTATCAGAGGACATTTCGTTTGGCCCTATATTCTTCAACGGGATCCGAAATATCTGTTCTCATATTCCACAGAAATAAGGCTAGCAAAGAGATTCACGAAATACAGATGTAACTCTGTGAGTTTAAGTCACACATCACAGAGCAGTTTCTCAGAAAGCTTCTTTCCACATTTCATCTGAGGATATTTCCTTTTTCACCATAGCCCTCTAAGGGCTTCCAAATATCACTTTGCCAATTCCACAAGAACTGTCCTAGCGAAAGGCTTCCTGAGTGGAAAGCTGTAACTCTGTGAGATGATTTTCACAGAACACCAAGAAGTTTCTCAGAAAGCTTCTTTCTATGTGTTATCGGAGGATATTTCCTTTGGCCCTATAGTCTTCAAAAGGATCCGAAATATCTGTTCTCAGATACCACAGAAATAAGGCTAGCAAAGAGATCCACGAAATACAGATGTAACTCTGTGAGTTGAAGTCACACATCACAGAGCAGTTTCTCAGAAAGCTTCTTTCCAGATTTCATCTGAGCATATTTCCTTTTTCACCATAGCCCTCTATGGGCTTCCATATATCACTTTGCCAATTCCACAAGAACTGTCTTAGCGAAAGGCTTCTTGAGGGGAAAGCTGTATCTCTGTGAGATGATTTCACAGAACACAAAGAAGTTTCTCAGAAAGCTTCTTTCTCTTTGTTATTGGAGGATATTTCCTTTGGCCCTACAGGCTTCAAAGGGATCCGAAATATCGGTTCTCAGATTGCACAGAAATAAGGCTAGCAAAGGGATCCACGAAATAGAGATGTAACTCTGTGAGTGGAAGTCACACATCACAGAGCAGTTTCTCAGAAAGCTTCTTTCCAGATTTCATTTGAGGATATTTCCTTTTTCACCATAGCCCTCTATGGGCTTCCAAATATCACTTTGCCAATTCCACAAGAACTATCTTAGCGAAAGGCTTCTTGAGGGGAAAGCTGTATCTCTGTGAGATGATTTCACAGAACACAAAGACGTTTCTCAGAAAACTTCTTTCTCTTTGTTATAGGAGGATATTTCCTTTGGCCCTGTAGTCTTCAAAGGGATGCGAAATATCTGTTCTCAGATTCCACAGAAATAAGGCTAGCAAAGAGATCCACGAAATACAGATGTAACTCTGTGGCATGAATGAACAGAACACTAGGCAGTTTCTCAGAAAGCTTCTTTCCCGATTTCATCTGAGGATATCTCCTTTTTCACCATAGTCCTCTATGGGCTTCCAAATATCACTTTGCCAATTCCACAAGAACTGTCTTAGCGAAAGGCTTCTTGAGGGGAAAGCTGTAACTCTGTGAGATGATTTCACAGAACCCAAAGAAGTTTCTCAGAAAGCTTCTTTCTCTTTGTTATCGGAGGATATTTCCTTTGGCCCTAGAGTCTTCAACGGGATCCGAAATATCTGTTCTCAGATTCCACAGAAATAAGGCTAGCAAAGAGATCCAAGAAATACAGATGTAACTCTGTGAGTGGAAGTCACACATCACAGAGCAGTTTCTCAGAAAGCTTCTTTCCACATTTCATCTGAGGATATTTCCTTTTTCACCATAGCCCTCTAAGGGCTTCCAAATATCACTTTGCCAATTCCACAAGAACTGTCTTAGCGAAAGGCTTCTTGAGGGGAAAGCTGTATCTCTGTGAGATGATTTCACAGAACACAAAGAAGTTTCTCAGAAAGCTTCTTTCTCTTTCTTATCGGAGGATATTTCCTTTGGCCCTGTAGTCTTCAAAGGGATCCGAAATATCTGTTCTCAGATTCCACAGAAATAAGGCTAGGAAAGAGATCCACGAAATACAGATGTAACTCTGTGAGTGGAAGTCACACATCACAGAGCAGTTTCTCAGAAAGCTTCTTTCCAGATTTCATCTGAGGATATTTCCTTTTTCACCATAGCCCTCTATGGGCTTCCAAATATCACTTTGCCAATTCCACAAGAACTGTCTTAGAGAAAGGCTTCTAGCGGGGAAAGCTGTAACTCTGTGAGATGATTTCAGAGAACACAAAGAACTTTCTCAGAAAGCTTCTTTCTCTTTGTTATCAGAGGACATTTCGTTTGGCCCTATATTCTTCAACGGGATCCGAAATATCTGTTCTCATATTCCACAGAAATAAGGCTAGCAAAGAGATTCACGAAATACAGATGTAACTCTGTGAGTTTAAGTCACACATCACAGAGCAGTTTCTCAGAAAGCTTCTTTCCACATTTCATCTGAGGATATTTCCTTTTTCACCATAGCCCTCTAAGGGCTTCCAAATATCACTTTGCCAATTCCAC
This sequence comes from Macaca mulatta, assembly GCF_049350105.2. NCBI lineage: Eukaryota > Metazoa > Chordata > Mammalia > Primates > Cercopithecidae > Macaca > Macaca mulatta. The sequence goes on from NC_133413.1 coordinate 47,048,828, forward strand.
AAGAACTGTCCTAGCGAAAGGCTTCCTGAGTGGAAAGCTGTAACTCTGTGAGATGATTTTCACAGAACACCAAGAAGTTTCTCAGAAAGCTTCTTTCTATGTGTTATCGGAGGATATTTCCTTTGGCCCTATAGTCTTCAAAAGGATCCGAAATATCTGTTCTCAGATACCACAGAAATAAGGCTAGCAAAGAGATCCACGAAATACAGATGTAACTCTGTGAGTTGAAGTCACACATCACAGAGCAGTTTCTCAGAAAGCTTCTTTCCAGATTTCATCTGAGCATATTTCCTTTTTCACCATAGCCCTCTATGGGCTTCCATATATCACTTTGCCAATTCCACAAGACCTGTCTTAGCGAAAGGCTTCTTGAGGGGAAAGCTGTATCTCTGTGAGATGATTTCACAGAACACAAAGAAGTTTCTCAGAAAGCTTCTTTCTCTTTGTTATTGGAGGATATTTCCTTTGGCCCTACAGGCTTCAAAGGGATCCGAAATATCGGTTCTCAGATTGCACAGAAATAAGGCTAGCAAAGGGATCCACGAAATAGAGATGTAACTCTGTGAGTGGAAGTCACACATCACAGAGCAGTTTCTCAGAAAGCTTCTTTCCAGATTTCATTTGAGGATATTTCCTTTTTCACCATAGCCCTCTATGGGCTTCCAAATATCACTTTGCCAATTCCACAAGAACTATCTTAGCGAAAGGCTTCTTGAGGGGAAAGCTGTATCTCTGTGAGATGATTTCACAGAACACAAAGACGTTTCTCAGAAAACTTCTTTCTCTTTGTTATAGGAGGATATTTCCTTTGGCCCTGTAGTCTTCAAAGGGATGCGAAATATCTGTTCTCAGATTCCACAGAAATAAGGCTAGCAAAGAGATCCACGAAATACAGATGTAACTCTGTGGCATGAATGAACAGAACACTAGGCAGTTTCTCAGAAAGCTTCTTTCCCGATTTCATCTGAGGATATCTCCTTTTTCACCATAGTCCTCTATGGGCTTCCAAATATCACTTTGCCAATTCCACAAGAACTGTCTTAGCGAAAGGCTTCTTGAGGGGAAAGCTGTAACTCTGTGAGATGATTTCACAGAACCCAAAGAAGTTTCTCAGAAAGCTTCTTTCTCTTTGTTATCGGAGGATATTTCCTTTGGCCCTAGAGTCTTCAACGGGATCCGAAATATCTGTTCTCAGATTCCACAGAAATAAGGCTAGCAAAGAGATCCAAGAAATACAGATGTAACTCTGTGAGTGGAAGTCACACATCACAGAGCAGTTTCTCAGAAAGCTTCTTTCCACATTTCATCTGAGGATATTTCCTTTTTCACCATAGCCCTCTAAGGGCTTCCAAATATCACTTTGCCAATTCCACAAGAACTGTCTTAGCGAAAGGCTTCTTGAGGGGAAAGCTGTATCTCTGTGAGATGATTTCACAGAACACAAAGAAGTTTCTCAGAAAGCTTCTTTCTCTTTCTTATCGGAGGATATTTCCTTTGGCCCTGTAGTCTTCAAAGGGATCCGAAATATCTGTTCTCAGATTCCACAGAAATAAGGCTAGGAAAGAGATCCACGAAATACAGATGTAACTCTGTGAGTGGAAGTCACACATCACAGAGCAGTTTCTCAGAAAGCTTCTTTCCAGATTTCATCTGAAGATATTTCCTTTTTCACCATAGCCCTCTATGGGCTTCCAAATATCACTTTGCCAATTCCACAAGAACTGTCTTAGCGAAAGGCTTCTAGCGGGGAAAGCTGTAACTCTGTGAGATGATTTCAGAGAACACAAAGAACTTTCTCAGAAAGCTTCTTTCTCTTTGTTATCAGAGGACATTTCGTTTGGCCCTATATTCTTCAACGGGATCCGAAATATCTGTTCTCATATTCCACAGAAATAAGGCTAGCAAAGAGATTCACGAAATACAGATGTAACTCTTTGAGAGGAAGTCACACATCACAGAGCAGTTTCTCAGAAAGCTTCTTTCCACATTTCATCTGAGGATATTTCCTTTTTCACCATAGCCCTCTAAGGGCTTCCAAATATCACTTTGCCAATTCCACAAGAACTGTCCTAGCGAAAGGCTTCCTGAGTGGAAAGCTGTAACTCTGTGAGATGATTTCACAGAACACCAAGAAGTTTCTCAGAAAGCTTCTTTCTATGTGTTATCGGAGGATATTTCCTTTGGCCCTATAGTCTTCAAAAGGATCCGAAATATCTGTTCTCAGATACCACAGAAATAAGGCTAGCAAAGAGATCCACGAAATACAGATGTAACTCTGTGAGTTGAAGTCACACATCACAGAGCAGTTTCTCAGAAAGCTTCTTTCCAGATTTCATCTGAGGATATTTCCTTTTTCACCATAGCCCTCTATGGGCTTCCAAATATCACTTTGCCAATTCCACAAGAACTGTCTTAGAGAAAGGCTTCTAGCGGGGAAAGCTGTAACTCTGTGAGATGATTTCAGAGAACACAAAGAACTTTCTCAGAAAGCTTCTTTCTCTTTGTTATCAGAGGACATTTCGTTTGGCCCTATATTCTTCAACGGGATCCGAAATATCTGTTCTCATATTCCACAGAAATAAGGCTAGCAAAGAGATTCACGAAATACAGATGTAACTCTGTGAGTTTAAGTCACACATCACAGAGCAGTTTCTCAGAAAGCTTCTTTCCACATTTCATCTGAGGATATTTCCTTTTTCACCATAGCCCTCTAAGGGCTTCCAAATATCACTTTGCCAATTCCACAAGAACTGTCCTAGCGAAAGGCTTCCTGAGTGGAAAGCTGTAACTCTGTGAGATGATTTTCACAGAACACCAAGAAGTTTCTCAGAAAGCTTCTTTCTATGTGTTATCGGAGGATATTTCCTTTGGCCCTATAGTCTTCAAAAGGATCCGAAATATCTGTTCTCAGATACCACAGAAATAAGGCTAGCAAAGAGATCCACGAAATACAGATGTAACTCTGTGAGTTGAAGTCACACATCACAGAGCAGTTTCTCAGAAAGCTTCTTTCCAGATTTCATCTGAGCATATTTCCTTTTTCACCATAGCCCTCTATGGGCTTCCATATATCACTTTGCCAATTCCACAAGAACTGTCTTAGCGAAAGGCTTCTTGAGGGGAAAGCTGTATCTCTGTGAGATGATTTCACAGAACACAAAGAAGTTTCTCAGAAAGCTTCTTTCTCTTTGTTATTGGAGGATATTTCCTTTGGCCCTACAGGCTTCAAAGGGATCCGAAATATCGGTTCTCAGATTGCACAGAAATAAGGCTAGCAAAGGGATCCACGAAATAGAGATGTAACTCTGTGAGTGGAAGTCACACATCACAGAGCAGTTTCTCAGAAAGCTTCTTTCCAGATTTCATTTGAGGATATTTCCTTTTTCACCATAGCCCTCTATGGGCTTCCAAATATCACTTTGCCAATTCCACAAGAACTATCTTAGCGAAAGGCTTCTTGAGGGGAAAGCTGTATCTCTGTGAGATGATTTCACAGAACACAAAGACGTTTCTCAGAAAACTTCTTTCTCTTTGTTATAGGAGGATATTTCCTTTGGCCCTGTAGTCTTCAAAGGGATGCGAAATATCTGTTCTCAGATTCCACAGAAATAAGGCTAGCAAAGAGATCCACGAAATACAGATGTAACTCTGTGGCATGAATGAACAGAACACTAGGCAGTTTCTCAGAAAGCTTCTTTCCCGATTTCATCTGAGGATATCTCCTTTTTCACCATAGTCCTCTATGGGCTTCCAAATATCACTTTGCCAATTCCACAAGAACTGTCTTAGCGAAAGGCTTCTTGAGGGGAAAGCTGTAACTCTGTGAGATGATTTCACAGAACCCAAAGAAGTTTCTCAGAAAGCTTCTTTCTCTTTGTTATCGGAGGATATTTCCTTTGGCCCTAGAGTCTTCAACGGGATCCGAAATATCTGTTCTCAGATTCCACAGAAATAAGGCTAGCAAAGAGATCCAAGAAATACAGATGTAACTCTGTGAGTGGAAGTCACACATCACAGAGCAATTTCTCAGAAAGCTTCTTTCCACATTTCATCTGAGGATATTTCCTTTTTCACCATAGCCCTCTAAGGGCTTCCAAATATCACTTTGCCAATTCCACAAGAACTGTCTTAGCGAAAGGCTTCTTGAGGGGAAAGCTGTATCTCTGTGAGATGATTTCACAGAACACAAAGAAGTTTCTCAGAAAGCTTCTTTCTCTTTCTTATCGGAGGATATTTCCTTTGGCCCTGTAGTCTTCAAAGGGATCCGAAATATCTGTTCTCAGATTCCACAGAAATAAGGCTAGGAAAGAGATCCACGAAATACAGATGTAACTCTGTGAGTGGAAGTCACACATCACAGAGCAGTTTCTCAGAAAGCTTCTTTCCAGATTTCATCTGAAGATATTTCCTTTTTCACCATAGCCCTCTATGGGCTTCCAAATATCACTTTGCCAATTCCACAAGAACTGTCTTAGCGAAAGGCTTCTAGCGGGGAAAGCTGTAACTCTGTGAGATGATTTCAGAGAACACAAAGAACTTTCTCAGAAAGCTTCTTTCTCTTTGTTATCAGAGGACATTTCGTTTGGCCCTATATTCTTCAACGGGATCCGAAATATCTGTTCTCATATTCCACAGAAATAAGGCTAGCAAAGAGATTCACGAAATACAGATGTAACTCTTTGAGAGGAAGTCACACATCACAGAGCAGTTTCTCAGAAAGCTTCTTTCCACATTTCATCTGAGGATATTTCCTTTTTCACCATAGCCCTCTAAGGGCTTCCAAATATCACTTTGCCAATTCCACAAGAACTGTCCTAGCGAAAGGCTTCCTGAGTGGAAAGCTGTAACTCTGTGAGATGATTTCACAGAACACCAAGAAGTTTCTCAGAAAGCTTCTTTCTATGTGTTATCGGAGGATATTTCCTTTGGCCCTATAGTCTTCAAAAGGATCCGAAATATCTGTTCTCAGATACCACAGAAATAAGGCTAGCAAAGAGATCCACGAAATACAGATGTAACTCTGTGAGTTGAAGTCACACATCACAGAGCAGTTTCTCAGAAAGCTTCTTTCCAGATTTCATCTGAGCATATTTCCTTTTTCACCATAGCCCTCTATGGGCTTCCATATATCACTTTGCCAATTCCACAAGAACTTTCTTAGCGAAAGGCTTCTTGAGGGGAAAGCTGTATCTCTGTGAGATGATTTCACAGAACACAGGGAAGTTTCTCAGAAAGCTTCTTTCTCTTTCTTATCGGAGGATATTTCCTTTGGACCTATAGTCTTCAAAGGGATCTGAAATATCTGTTCTCAGATTCCACAGAAATAAGGCTAGCAAAGAGATCCACGAAATACAGATGTAACTCTGTGAGTGGAAGTCACACATCACAGAGCAGTTTCTCAGAAAGCTTCTTTCCAGATTTCATCTGAGGATACTTCCTTTTTCACCATAGCCCTCTATGGGCTTCCAAATATCACTTTGCCAATTCCACAAGAACTGTCTTAGCGAAAGGCTTCTTGAGGGGAAAGCTGTAACTCTGTGAGATGATTTCACAGAACACAAAGAAGTTTCTCAGAAAGCTTCTTTCTCTTTGTTATTGGAGGATATTTCCTTTGGCCCTACAGGCTTCAAAGGGATCCGAAATATCGGTTCTCAGATTCCACAGAAATAAGGCTAGCAAAGGGATCCACGAAATAGAGATGTAACTCTGTGACATGAATGAACAGAACACTAGGCAGTTTCTCAGAAAGCTTCTTTCCCGATTTCATCTGAGGATATTTCCTTTTTCACCATAGCCCTCTATGGGCTTCCAAATATCACTTTGCCAATTCCACAAGAACTGTCTTAGCGAAAGGCTTCTTGAGGGGAAAGCTGTAACTCTGTGAGATGATTTCACAGAACACAAAGAAGTTTCTCAGAAAGCTTCTTTCTCTTTGTTATCGGAGGATATTTCCTTTGGCCCTAGAGTCTTCAACGGGATCCGAAATATCTGTTCTCAGATTCCACAGAAATAAGGCTAGCAAAGAGATGCAGGAAATACAGATGTAACTCTGTGAGTGGAAGTCACACATCACAGAGCAGTTTCTCAGAAAGCTTCTTTCCACATTTCATCTGAGGATATTTCCTTTTTCACCATAGCCCTCTAAGGGCTTCCAAATATCACTTTGCCAATTCCACAAGAACTGTCTTAGCGAAAGGCTTCTTGAGGGGAAAGCTGTATCTCTGTGAGATGATTTCACAGAACACAATGAAGTTTCTCAGAAAGCTTCTTTCTCTTTCTTATCGGAGGATATTTCCTTTGGCCCTGTAGTCTTCAAAGGGATCCGAAATATCTGTTCTCAGATTCCACAGAAATAAGGCTAGGAAAGAGATCCACGAAATACAGATGTAACTCTGTGAGTGGAAGTCACACATCACAGAGCAGTTTCTCAGAAAGCTTCTTTCCAGATTTCATCTGAGGATATTTCCTTTTTCACCATAGCCCTCTATGGGCTTCCAAATATCACTTTGCCATTTCCACAAGAACTGTCTTAGAGAAAGGCTTCTAGCGGGGAAAGCTGTAACTCTGTGAGATGATTTCAGAGAACACAAAGAACTTTCTCAGAAAGCTTCTTTCTCTTTGTTATCAGAGGACATTTCGTTTGGCCCTATATTCTTCAACGGGATCCGAAATATCTGTTCTCATATTCCACAGAAATAAGGCTAGCAAAGAGATTCACGAAATACAGATGTAACTCTGTGAGTTTAAGTCACACATCACAGAGCAGTTTCTCAGAAAGCTTCTTTCCACATTTCATCTGAGGATATTTCCTTTTTCACCATAGCCCTCTAAGGGCTTCCAAATATCACTTTGCCAATTCCACAAGAACTGTCCTAGCGAAAGGCTTCCTGAGTGGAAAGCTGTAACTCTGTGAGATGATTTTCACAGAACACCAAGAAGTTTCTCAGAAAGCTTCTTTCTATGTGTTATCGGAGGATATTTCCTTTGGCCCTATAGTCTTCAAAAGGATCCGAAATATCTGTTCTCAGATACCACAGAAATAAGGCTAGCAAAGAGATCCACGAAATACAGATGTAACTCTGTGAGTTGAAGTCACACATCACAGAGCAGTTTCTCAGAAAGCTTCTTTCCAGATTTCATCTGAGCATATTTCCTTTTTCACCATAGCCCTCTATGGGCTTCCATATATCACTTTGCCAATTCCACAAGAACTGTCTTAGCGAAAGGCTTCTTGAGGGGAAAGCTGTATCTCTGTGAGATGATTTCACAGAACACAAAGAAGTTTCTCAGAAAGCTTCTTTCTCTTTGTTATCGGAGGATATTTCCTTAGGCCCTATAGTCTTCAAAGGGATCCGAAATATCTGTTCTCAGATTCCACAGAAATAAGGCTACCAAAGAGATCCACGAAATACAGATGTAACTCTGTGAGTGGAAGTCACACATCACAGAGCAGTTTCTCAGAAAGCTTCTTTCCAGATTTCATCTGAGGATATTTCCTTTTTCACCATAGCCCTCTATGGGCTTCCAAATATCACTTTGCCAATTCCACAAGAACTGTCTTAGCGAAAGGCTTCTTGAGGGGAAAGCTGTAACTCTGTGAGATGATTTCACAGAACACAAAGAAGTTTCTCAGAAAGCTTCTTTCTCTTTGTTATTGGAGGATATTTCCTTTGGCCCTACAGGCTTCAAAGGGATCCGAAATATCGGTTCTCAGATTGCACAGAAATAAGGCTAGCAAAGGGATCCACGAAATAGAGATGTAACTCTGTGAGTGGAAGTCACACATCACAGAGCAGTTTCTTAGAAAGCTTCTTTCCAGATTTCATTTGAGGATATTTCCTTTTTCACCATAGCCCTCTAGGGGTTCCAAATATCACTTTGCCAATTCCACAAGAACTATCTTAGCTAAAGGCTTCTTGAGGTGAAAGCTGTATCTCTGTGAGATGATTTCACAGAACACAAAGACGTTTCTCAGAAAACTTCTTTCTCTTTGTTATAGGAGGATATTTCCTTTGGCCCTGTAGTCTTCAAAGGGATCCGAAATATCTGTTCTCAGATTCCACAGAAATAAGGCTAGCAAAGAGATCCACGAAATACAGATGTAACTCTGTGGCATGAATGAACAGAACACTAGGCAGTTTCTCAGAAAGCTTCTTTCCCGATTTCATCTGAGGATATCTCCTTTTTCACCATAGTCCTCTATGGGCTTCCAAATATCACTTTGCCAATTCCACAAGAACTGTCTTAGCGAAAGGCTTCTTGAGGGGAAAGCTGTAACTCTGTGAGATGATTTCACAGAACCCAAAGAAGTTTCTCAGAAACCTTCTTTCTCTTTGTTATCGGAGGATATTTCCTTTGGCCCTAGAGTCTTCAACGGGATCCGAAATATCTGTTCTCAGATTCCACAGAAATAAGGCTAGCAAAGAGATCCAAGAAACACAGATGTAACTCTGTGAGTGGAAGTCACACATCACAGAGCGGTTTCTCAGAAAGCTTCTTTCCACATTTCATCTGAGGATATTTCCTTTTTCACCATAGCCCTCTATGGGCTTCCAAATATCACTTTGCCAATTCCACAAGAACTGTCTTAGAGAAAGGCTTCTAGCGGGGAAAGCTGTAACTCTGTGAGATGATTTCAGAGAACACAAAGAACTTTCTCAGAAAGCTTCTTTCTCTTTGTTATCAGAGGACATTTCGTTTGGCCCTATATTCTTCAACGGGATCCGAAATATCTGTTCTCATATTCCACAGAAATAAGGCTAGCAAAGAGATTCACGAAATACAGATGTAACTCTGTGAGTTTAAGTCACACATCACAGAGCAGTTTCTCAGAAAGCTTCTTTCCACATTTCATCTGAGGATATTTCCTTTTTCACCATAGCCCTCTAAGGGCTTCCAAATATCACTTTGCCAATTCCACAAGAACTGTCCTAGTGAAAGGCTTCCTGAGAGGAAAGCTGTAAATCTGTGAGATGATTTCACAGAACACCAAGAAGTTTCTCAGAAAGCTTCTTTCTATGTGTTATCGGAGGATATTTCCTTTGGCCCTATAGTCTTCAAAAGGATCTGAAATATCTGTTCTCAGATACCACAGAAATAAGGCTAGCAAAGAGATCCACGAAATACAGATGTAACTCCGTGAGTTGAAGTCACACATCACAGAGCAGTTTCTCAGAAAGCTTCTTTCCAGATTTCATCTGAGCATATTTCCTTTTTCACCATAGCCCTCTATGGGCTTCCATATATCACTTTGCCAATTCCACAAGAACTGTCTTAGCGAAAGGCTTCTTGAGGGGAAAGCTGTATCTCTGTGAGATGATTTCACAGAACACAAAGAAGTTTCTCAGAAAGCTTCTTTCTCTTTCTTATCGGAGGATATTTCCTTTGGACCTATAGTCTTCAAAGGGATCCGAAATATCTGTTCTCAGATTCCACAGAAATAAGGCTAGCAAAGAGATCCACGAAATACAGATGTAACTCTGTGAGTGGAAGTCACACATCACAGAGCAGTTTCTCAGAAAGCTTCTTTCCAGATTTCATCTGAGGATACTTCCTTTTTCACCATAGCCCTCTATGGGCTTCCAAATATCACTTTGCCAATTCCACAAGAACTGTCTTAGCGAAAGGCTTCTTGAGGGGAAAGCTGTTACTCTGTGAGATGATTTCACAGAACACAAAGAAGTTTCTCAGAAAGCTTCTTTCTCTTTGTTATTGGAGGATATTTCCTTTGGCCCTACAGGCTTCAAAGGGATCCGAAATATCGGTTCTCAGATTGCACAGAAATAAGGCTAGCAAAGGGATCCACGAAATAGAGATGTAACTCTGTGAGTGGAAGTCACACATCACAGAGCAGTTTCTCAGAAAGCTTCTTTCCAGATTTCATTTGAGGATATTTCCTTTTTCACCATAGCCCTCTATGGGCTTCCAAATATCACTTTGCCAATTCCACAAGAACTATCTTAGCGAAAGGCTTCTTGAGGGGAAAGCTGTATCTCTGTGAGATGATTTCACAGAACACAAAGACGTTTCTCAGAAAACTTCTTTCTCTTTGTTATAGGAGGATATTTCCTTTGGCCCTGTAGTCTTCAAAGGGATGCGAAATATCTGTTCTCAGATTCCACAGAAATAAGGCTAGCAAAGAGATCCACGAAATACAGATGTAACTCTGTGGCATGAATGAACAGAACACTAGGCAGTTTCTCAGAAAGCTTCTTTCCCGATTTCATCTGAGGATATCTCCTTTTTCACCATAGTCCTCTATGGGCTTCCAAATATCACTTTGCCAATTCCACAAGAACTGTCTTAGCGAAAGGCTTCTTGAGGGGAAAGCTGTAACTCTGTGAGATGATTTCACAGAACCCAAAGAAGTTTCTCAGAAAGCTTCTTTCTCTTTGTTATCGGAGGATATTTCCTTTGGCCCTAGAGTCTTCAACGGGATCCGAAATATCTGTTCTCAGATTCCACAGAAATAAGGCTAGCAAAGAGATCCAAGAAATACAGATGTAACTCTGTGAGTGGAAGTCACACATCACAGAGCAGTTTCTCAGAAAGCTTCTTTCCACATTTCATCTGAGGATATTTCCTTTTTCACCATAGCCCTCTAAGGGCTTCCAAATATCACTTTGCCAATTCCACAAGAACTGTCTTAGCGAAAGGCTTCTTGAGGGGAAAGCTGTATCTCTGTGAGATGATTTCACAGAACACAAAGAAGTTTCTCAGAAAGCTTCTTTCTCTTTCTTATCGGAGGATATTTCCTTTGGCCCTGTAGTCTTCAAAGGGATCCGAAATATCTGTTCTCAGATTCCACAGAAATAAGGCTAGGAAAGAGATCCACGAAATACAGATGTAACTCTGTGAGTGGAAGTCACACATCACAGAGCAGTTTCTCAGAAAGCTTCTTTCCAGATTTCATCTGAAGATATTTCCTTTTTCACCATAGCCCTCTATGGGCTTCCAAATATCACTTTGCCAATTCCACAAGAACTGTCTTAGCGAAAGGCTTCTAGCGGGGAAAGCTGTAACTCTGTGAGATGATTTCAGAGAACACAAAGAACTTTCTCAGAAAGCTTCTTTCTCTTTGTTATCAGAGGACATTTCGTTTGGCCCTATATTCTTCAACGGGATCCGAAATATCTGTTCTCATATTCCACAGAAATAAGGCTAGCAAAGAGATTCACGAAATACAGATGTAACTCTGTGAGAGGAAGTCACACATCACAGAGCAGTTTCTCAGAAAGCTTCTTTCCACATTTCATCTGAGGATATTTCCTTTTTCACCATAGCCCTCTAAGGGCTTCCAAATATCACTTTGCCAATTCCACAAGAACTGTCCTAGCGAAAGGCTTCCTGAGTGGAAAGCTGTAACTCTGTGAGATGATTTCACAGAACACCAAGAAGTTTCTCAGAAAGCTTCTTTCTATGTGTTATCGGAGGATATTTCCTTTGGCCCTATAGTCTTCAAAAGGATCCGAAATATCTGTTCTCAGATACCACAGAAATAAGGCTAGCAAAGAGATCCACGAAATACAGATGTAACTCTGTGAGTTGAAGTCACACATCACAGAGCAGTTTCTCAGAAAGCTTCTTTCCAGATTTCATCTGAGCATATTTCCTTTTTCACCATAGCCCTCTATGGGCTTCCATATATCACTTTGCCAATTCCACAAGAACTTTCTTATCGAAAGGCTTCTTGAGGGGAAAGCTGTATCTCTGTGAGATGATTTCACAGAACACAGGGAAGTTTCTCAGAAAGCTTCTTTCTCTTTCTTATCGGAGGATATTTCCTTTGGACCTATAGTCTTCAAAGGGATCTGAAATATCTGTTCTCAGATTCCACAGAAATAAGGCTAGCAAAGAGATCCACGAAATACAGATGTAACTCTGTGAGTGGAAGTCACACATCACAGAGCAGTTTCTCAGAAAGCTTCTTTCCAGATTTCATCTGAGGATACTTCCTTTTTCACCATAGCCCTCTATGGGCTTCCAAATATCACTTTGCCAATTCCACAAGAACTGTCTTAGCGAAAGGCTTCTTGAGGGGAAAGCTGTAACTCTGTGAGATGATTTCACAGAACACAAAGAAGTTTCTCAGAAAGCTTCTTTCTCTTTGTTATTGGAGGATATTTCCTTTGGCCCTACAGGCTTCAAAGGGATCCGAAATATCGGTTCTCAGATTCCACAGAAATAAGGCTAGCAAAGGGATCCACGAAATAGAGATGTAACTGTGTGACATGAATGAACAGAACACTAGGCAGTTTCTCAGGAAGCTTCTTTCCCGATTTCATCTGAGGATATTTCCTTTTTCACCATAGCCCTCTATGGGCTTCCAAATATCACTTTGCCAATTCCACAAGAACTGTCTTAGCGAAAGGCTTCTTGAGGGGAAAGCTGTAACTCTGTGAGATGATTTCACAGAACACAAAGAAGTTTCTCAGAAAGCTTCTTTCTCTTTGTTATCGGAGGATATTTCCTTTGGCCCTAGAGTCTTCAACGGGATCCGAAATATCTGTTCTCAGATTCCACAGAAATAAGGCTAGCAAAGAGATGCAGGAAATACAGATGTAACTCTGTGAGTGGAAGTCACACATCACAGAGCAGTTTCTCAGAAAGCTTCTTTCCACATTTCATCTGAGGATATTTCCTTTTTCACCATAGCCCTCTAAGGGCTTCCAAATATCACTTTGCCAATTCCACAAGAACTGTCTTAGCGAAAGGCTTCTTGAGGGGAAAGCTGTATCTCTGTGAGATGATTTCACAGAACACAATGAAGTTTCTCAGAAAGCTTCTTTCTCTTTCTTATCGGAGGATATTTCCTTTGGCCCTGTAGTCTTCAAAGGGATCCGAAATATCTGTTCTCAGATTCCACAGAAATAAGGCTAGGAAAGAGATCCACGAAATACAGATGTAACTCTGTGAGTGGAAGTCACACATCACAGAGCAGTTTCTCAGAAAGCTTCTTTCCAGATTTCATCTGAAGATATTTCCTTTTTCACCATAGCCCTCTATGGGCTTCCAAATATCACTTTGCCAATTCCACAAGAACTGTCTTAGCGAAAGGCTTCTAGCGGGGAAAGCTGTAACTCTGTGAGATGATTTCAGAGAACACAAAGAACTTTCTCAGAAAGCTTCTTTCTCTTTGTTATCAGAGGACATTTCGTTTGGCCCTATATTCTTCAACGGGATCCGAAATATCTGTTCTCATATTCCACAGAAATAAGGCTAGCAAAGAGATTCACGAAATACAGATGTAACTCTGTGAGTTTAAGTCACACATCACAGAGCAGTTTCTCAGAAAGCTTCTTTCCACATTTCATCTGAGGATATTTCCTTTTTCACCATAGCCCTCTAAGGGCTTCCAAATATCACTTTGCCAATTCCACAAGAACTGTCCTAGCGAAAGGCTTCCTGAGTGGAAAGCTGTAACTCTGTGAGATGATTTTCACAGAACACCAAGAAGTTTCTCAGAAAGCTTCTTTCTATGTGTTATCGGAGGATATTTCCATTGGCCCTATAGTCTTCAAAAGGATCCGAAATATCTGTTCTCAGATACCACAGAAATAAGGCTAGCAAAGAGATCCACGAAATACAGATGTAACTCTGTGAGTTGAAGTCACACATCACAGAGCAGTTTCTCAGAAAGCTTCTTTCCAGATTTCATCTGAGCATATTTCCTTTTTCACCATAGCCCTCTATGGGCTTCCATATATCACTTTGCCAATTCCACAAGAACTGTCTTAGCGAAAGGCTTCTTGAGGGGAAAGCTGTATCTCTGTGAGATGATTTCACAGAACACAAAGAAGTTTCTCAGAAAGCTTCTTTCTCTTTGTTATTGGAGGATATTTCCTTTGGCCCTACAGGCTTCAAAGGGATCCGAAATATCGGTTCTCAGATTGCACAGAAATAAGGCTAGCAAAGGGATCCACGAAATAGAGATGTAACTCTGTGAGTGGAAGTCACACATCACAGAGCAGTTTCTCAGAAAGCTTCTTTCCAGATTTCATTTGAGGATATTTCCTTTTTCACCATAGCCCTCTATGGGCTTCCAAATATCACTTTGCCAATTCCACAAGAACTATCTTAGCGAAAGGCTTCTTGAGGGGAAAGCTGTATCTCTGTGAGATGATTTCACAGAACACAAAGACGTTTCTCAGAAAACTTCTTTCTCTTTGTTATAGGAGGATATTTCCTTTGGCCCTGTAGTCTTCAAAGGGATGCGAAATATCTGTTCTCAGATTCCACAGAAATAAGGCTAGCAAAGAGATCCACGAAATACAGATGTAACTCTGTGGCATGAATGAACAGAACACTAGGCAGTTTCTCAGAAAGCTTCTTTCCCGATTTCATCTGAGGATATCTCCTTTTTCACCATAGTCCTCTATGGGCTTCCAAATATCACTTTGCCAATTCCACAAGAACTGTCTTAGCGAAAGGCTTCTTGAGGGGAAAGCTGTAACTCTGTGAGATGATTTCACAGAACCCAAAGAAGTTTCTCAGAAAGCTTCTTTCTCTTTGTTATCGGAGGATATTTCCTTTGGCCCTAGAGTCTTCAACGGGATCCGAAATATCTGTTCTCAGATTCCACAGAAATAAGGCTAGCAAAGAGATCCAAGAAATACAGATGTAACTCTGTGAGTGGAAGTCACACATCACAGAGCGGTTTCTCAGAAAGCTTCTTTCCACATTTCATCTGAGGATATTTCCTTTTTCACCATAGCCCTCTAAGGGCTTCCAAATATCACTTTGCCAATTCCACAAGAACTGTCTTAGCGAAAGGCTTCTTGAGGGGAAAGCTGTATCTCTGTGAGATGATTTCACAGAACACAAAGAAGTTTCTCAGAAAGCTTCTTTCTCTTTCTTATCGGAGGATATTTCCTTTGGCCCTGTAGTCTTCAAAGGGATCCGAAATATCTGTTCTCAGATTCCACAGAAATAAGGCTAGGAAAGAGATCCACGAAATACAGATGTAACTCTGTGAGTGGAAGTCACACATCACAGAGCAGTTTCTCAGAAAGCTTCTTTCCAGATTTCATCTGAGGATATTTCCTTTTTCACCATAGCCCTCTATGGGCTTCCAAATATCACTTTGCCAATTCCACAAGAACTGTCTTAGAGAAAGGCTTCTAGCGGGGAAAGCTGTAACTCTGTGAGATGATTTCAGAGAACACAAAGAACTTTCTCAGAAAGCTTCTTTCTCTTTGTTATCAGAGGACATTTCGTTTGGCCCTATATTCTTCAACGGGATCCGAAATATCTGTTCTCATATTCCACAGAAATAAGGCTAGCAAAGAGATTCACGAAATACAGATGTAACTCTGTGAGTTTAAGTCACACATCACAGAGCAGTTTCTCAGAAAGCTTCTTTCCACATTTCATCTGAGGATATTTCCTTTTTCACCATAGCCCTCTAAGGGCTTCCAAATATCACTTTGCCAATTCCACAAGAACTGTCCTAGCGAAAGGCTTCCTGAGTGGAAAGCTGTAACTCTGTGAGATGATTTTCACAGAACACCAAGAAGTTTCTCAGAAAGCTTCTTTCTATGTGTTATCGGAGGATATTTCCTTTGGCCCTATAGTCTTCAAAAGGATCCGAAATATCTGTTCTCAGATACCACAGAAATAAGGCTAGCAAAGAGATCCACGAAATACAGATGTAACTCTGTGAGTTGAAGTCACACATCACAGAGCAGTTTCTCAGAAAGCTTCTTTCCAGATTTCATCTGAGCATATTTCCTTTTTCACCATAGCCCTCTATGGGCTTCCATATATCACTTTGCCAATTCCACAAGAACTGTCTTAGCGAAAGGCTTCTTGAGGGGAAAGCTGTATCTCTGTGAGATGATTTCACAGAACACAAAGAAGTTTCTCAGAAAGCTTCTTTCTCTTTGTTATTGGAGGATATTTCCTTTGGCCCTACAGGCTTCAAAGGGATCCGAAATATCGGTTCTCAGATTGCACAGAAATAAGGCTAGCAAAGGGATCCACGAAATAGAGATGTAACTCTGTGAGTGGAAGTCACACATCACAGAGCAGTTTCTCAGAAAGCTTCTTTCCAGATTTCATTTGAGGATATTTCCTTTTTCACCATAGCCCTCTATGGGCTTCCAAATATCACTTTCCCAATTCCACAAGAACTATCTTAGCGAAAGGCTTCTTGAGGGGAAAGCTGTATCTCTGTGAGATGATTTCACAGAACACAAAGACGTTTCTCAGAAAACTTCTTTCTCTTTGTTATAGGAGGATATTTCCTTTGGCCCTGTAGTCTTCAAAGGGATGCGAAATATCTGTTCTCAGATTCCACAGAAATAAGGCTAGCAAAGAGATCCACGAAATACAGATGTAACTCTGTGGCATGAATGAACAGAACACTAGGCAGTTTCTCAGAAAGCTTCTTTCCCGATTTCATCTGAGGATATCTCCTTTTTCACCATAGTCCTCTATGGGCTTCCAAATATCACTTTGCCAATTCCACAAGAACTGTCTTAGCGAAAGGCTTCTTGAGGGGAAAGCTGTAACTCTGTGAGATGATTTCACAGAACCCAAAGAAGTTTCTCAGAAACCTTCTTTCTCTTTGTTATCGGAGGATATTTCCTTTGGCCCTAGAGTCTTCAACGGGATCCGAAATATCTGTTCTCAGATTCCACAGAAATAAGGCTAGCAAAGAGATCCAAGAAATACAGATGTAACTCTGTGAGTGGAAGTCACACATCACAGAGCAGTTTCTCAGAAAGCTTCTTTCCACATTTCATCTGAGGATATTTCCTTTTTCACCATAGCCCTCTAAGGGCTTCCAAATATCACTTTGCCAATTCCACAAGAACTGTCTTAGCGAAAGGCTTCTTGAGGGGAAAGCTGTATCTCTGTGAGATGATTTCACAGAACACAAAGAAGTTTCTCAGAAAGCTTCTTTCTCTTTCTTATCGGAGGATATTTCCTTTGGCCCTGTAGTCTTCAAAGGGATCCGAAATATCTGTTCTCAGATTCCACAGAAATAAGGCTAGGAAAGAGATCCACGAAATACAGATGTAACTCTGTGAGTGGAAGTCACACATCACAGAGCAGTTTCTCAGAAAGCTTCTTTCCAGATTTCATCTGAAGATATTTCCTTTTTCACCATAGCCCTCTATGGGCTTCCAAATATCACTTTGCCAATTCCACAAGAACTGTCTTAGCGAAAGGCTTCTAGCGGGGAAAGCTGTAACTCTGTGAGATGATTTCAGAGAACACAAAGAACTTTCTCAGAAAGCTTCTTTCTCTTTGTTATCAGAGGACATTTCGTTTGGCCCTATATTCTTCAACGGGATCCGAAATATCTGTTCTCATATTCCACAGAAATAAGGCTAGCAAAGAGATTCACGAAATACAGATGTAACTCTTTGAGAGGAAGTCACACATCACAGAGCAGTTTCTCAGAAAGCTTCTTTCCACATTTCATCTGAGGATATTTCCTTTTTCACCATAGCCCTCTAAGGGCTTCCAAATATCACTTTGCCAATTCCACAAGAACTGTCCTAGCGAAAGGCTTCCTGAGTGGAAAGCTGTAACTCTGTGAGATGATTTCACAGAACACCAAGAAGTTTCTCAGAAAGCTTCTTTCTATGTGTTATCGGAGGATATTTCCTTTGGCCCTATAGTCTTCAAAAGGATCCGAAATATCTGTTCTCAGATACCACAGAAATAAGGCTAGCAAAGAGATCCACGAAATACAGATGTAACTCTGTGAGTTGAAGTCACACATCACAGAGCAGTTTCTCAGAAAGCTTCTTTCCAGATTTCATCTGAGCATATTTCCTTTTTCACCATAGCCCTCTATGGGCTTCCATATATCACTTTGCCAATTCCACAAGAACTTTCTTAGCGAAAGGCTTCTTGAGGGGAAAGCTGTATCTCTGTGAGATGATTTCACAGAACACAGGGAAGTTTCTCAGAAAGCTTCTTTCTCTTTCTTATCGGAGGATATTTCCTTTGGACCTATAGTCTTCAAAGGGATCTGAAATATCTGTTCTCAGATTCCACAGAAATAAGGCTAGCAAAGAGATCCACGAAATACAGATGTAACTCTGTGAGTGGAAGTCACACATCACAGAGCAGTTTCTCAGAAAGCTTCTTTCCAGATTTCATCTGAGGATACTTCCTTTTTCACCATAGCCCTCTATGGGCTTCCAAATATCACTTTGCCAATTCCACAAGAACTGTCTTAGCGAAAGGCTTCTTGAGGGGAAAGCTGTAACTCTGTGAGATGATTTCACAGAACACAAAGAAGTTTCTCAGAAAGCTTCTTTCTCTTTGTTATTGGAGGATATTTCCTTTGGCCCTACAGGCTTCAAAGGGATCCGAAATATCGGTTCTCAGATTCCACAGAAATAAGGCTAGCAAAGGGATCCACGAAATAGAGATGTAACTCTGTGACATGAATGAACAGAACACTAGGCAGTTTCTCAGAAAGCTTCTTTCCCGATTTCATCTGAGGATATTTCCTTTTTCACCATAGCCCTCTATGGGCTTCCAAATATCACTTTGCCAATTCCACAAGAACTGTCTTAGCGAAAGGCTTCTTGAGGGGAAAGCTGTACCTCTGTGAGATGATTTCACAGAACACAAAGAAGTTTCTCAGAAAGCTTCTTTCTCTTTGTTATCGGAGGATATTTCCTTTGGCCCTAGAGTCTTCAACGGGATCCGAAATATCTGTTCTCAGATTCCACAGAAATAAGGCTAGCAAAGAGATGCAGGAAATACAGATGTAACTCTGTGACTGAAAGTCACACATCACAGAGCAGTTTCTCAGAAAGCTTCTTTCCACATTTCATCTGAGGATATTTCCTTTTTCACCATAGCCCTCTAAGGGCTTCCAAATATCACTTTGCCAATTCCACAAGAACTGTCTTAGCGAAAGGCTTCTTGAGGGGAAAGCTGTATCTCTGTGAGATGATTTCACAGAACACAATGAAGTTTCTCAGAAAGCTTCTTTCTCTTTCTTATCGGAGGATATTTCCTTTGGCCCTGTAGTCTTCAAAGGGATCCGAAATATCTGTTCTCAGATTCCACAGAAATAAGGCTAGGAAAGAGATCCACGAAATACAGATGTAACTCTGTGAGTGGAAGTCACACATCACAGAGCAGTTTCTCAGAAAGCTTCTTTCCAGATTTCATCTGAGGATATTTCCTTTTTCACCATAGCCCTCTATGGGCTTCCAAATATCACTTTGCCATTTCCACAAGAACTGTCTTAGAGAAAGGCTTCTAGCGGGGAAAGCTGTAACTCTGTGAGATGATTTCAGAGAACACAAAGAACTTTCTCAGAAAGCTTCTTTCTCTTTGTTATCAGAGGACATTACGTTTGGCCCTATATTCTTCAACGGGATCCGAAATATCTGTTCTCATATTCCACAGAAATAAGGCTAGCAAAGAGATTCACGAAATACAGATGTAACTCTGTGAGTTTAAGTCACACATCACAGAGCAGTTTCTCAGAAAGCTTCTTTCCACATTTCATCTGAGGATATTTCCTTTTTCACCATAGCCCTCTAAGGGCTTCCAAATATCACTTTGCCAATTCCACAAGAACTGTCCTATCGAAAGGCTTCCTGAGTGGAAAGCTGTAACTCTGTGAGATGATTTTCACAAAACACCAAGAAGTTTCTCAGAAAGCTTCTTTCTATGTGTTATCGGAGGATATTTCCTTTGGCCCTATAGTCTTCAAAAGGATCCGAAATATCTGTTCTCAGATACCACAGAAATAAGGCTAGCAAAGAGATCCACGAAATACAGATGTAACTCTGTGAGTTGAAGTCACACATCACAGAGCAGTTTCTCAGAAAGCTTCTTTCCAGATTTCATCTGAGCATATTTCCTTTTTCACCATAGCCCTCTATGGGCTTCCATATATAACTTTGCCAATTCCACAAGAACTGTCTTAGCGAAAGGCTTCTTGAGGGGAAAGCTGTATCTCTGTGAGATGATTTCACAGAACACAAAGAAGTTTCTCAGAAAGCTTCTTTCTCTTTGTTATCGGAGGATATTTCCTTTGGCCCTATAGTCTTCAAAGGGATCCGAAATATCTGTTCTCAGATTCCACAGAAATAAGGCTACCAAAGAGATCCACGAAATACAGATGTAACTCTGTGAGTGGAAGTCACACATCACAGAGCAGTTTCTCAGAAAGCTTCTTTCCAGATTTCATCTGAGGATATTTCCTTTTTCACCATAGCCCTCTATGGGCTTCCAAATATCACTTTGCCAATTCCACAAGAACTGTCTTAGCGAAAGGCTTCTTGAGGGGAAAGCTGTAACTCTGTGAGATGATTTCACAGAACACAAAGAAGTTTCTCAGAAAGCTTCTTTCTCTTTGTTATTGGAGGATATTTCCTTTGGCCCTACAGGCTTCAAAGGGATCCGAAATATCGGTTCTCAGATTGCACAGAAATAAGGCTAGCAAAGGGATCCACGAAATAGAGATGTAACTCTGTGAGTGGAAGTCACACATCACAGAGCAGTTTCTTAGAAAGCTTCTTTCCAGATTTCATTTGAGGATATTTCCTTTTTCACCATAGCCCTCTAGGGGTTCCAAATATCACTTTGCCAATTCCACAAGAACTATCTTAGCGAAAGGCTTCTTGAGGTGAAAGCTGTATCTCTGTGAGATGATTTCACAGAACACAAAGACGTTTCTCAGAAAACTTCTTTCTCTTTGTTATAGGAGGATATTTCCTTTGGCCCTGTAGTCTTCAAAGGGATCCGAAATATCTGTTCTCAGATTCCACAGAAATAAGGCTTGCAAAGAGATCCACGAAATACAGATGTAACTCTGTGACATGAATGAACAGAACACTAGGCAGTTTCTCAGAAAGCTTCTTTCCCGATTTCATCTGAGGATATTTCCTTTTTCACCGTAGCCCTCTATGGGCTTCCAAATATCACTTTGCCAATTCCACAAGAACTGTCTTAGCGAAAGGCTTCTTGAGGGGAAAGCTGTAAGTCTGTGAGATGATTTCACAGAACACAAAGAAGTTTCTCAGAAAGCTTCTTTCTCTTTGGTATCGGAGGATATTTCCTTTGGCCCTAGAGTCTTCAACGGGATCCGAAATATCTGTTCTCAGATTCCACAGAAATAAGGCTAGCAAAGAGATCCAAGAAATACAGATGTAACTCTGTGAGTGGAAGTCACACATCACAGAGCAGTTTCTCAGAAAGCTTCTTTCCACATTTCATCTGAGGATATTTCCTTTTTCACCATAGCCCTCTAAGGGCTTCCAAATATCACTTTGCCAATTCCACAAGAACTGTCTTAGCGAAAGGCTTCTTGAGGGGAAAGCTGTATCTCTGTGAGATGATTTCACAGAACACAAAGAAGTTTCTCAGAAAGCTTCTTTCTCTTTCTTATCGGAGGATATTTCCTTTGGCCCTGTAGTCTTCAAAGGGATCCGAAATATCTGTTCTCAGATTCCACAGAAATAAGGCTAGGAAAGAGATCCACGAAATACAGATGTAACTCTGTGAGTGGAAGTCACACATCACAGAGCAGTTTCTCAGAAAGCTTCTTTCCAGATTTCATCTGAGGATATTTCCTTTTTCACCATAGCCCTCTATGGGCTTCCAAATATCACTTTGCCAATTCCACAAGAACTGTCTTAGCAAAAGGCTTCTAGCGGGGAAAGCTGTAACTCTGTGAGATGATTTCAGAGAACACAAAGAACTTTCTCAGAAAGCTTCTTTCTCTTTGTTATCGGAGGACATTTCGTTTGGCCCTATATTCTTCAACGGGATCCGAAATATCTGTTCTCATATTCCACAGAAATAAGGCTAGCAAAGAGATTCAAGAAATACAGATGTAACTCTGTGAGTGGAAGTCACACATCACAGAGCAGTTTCTCAGAAAGCTTCTTTCCACATTTCATCTGAGGATATTTCCTTTTTCACCATAGCCCTCTAAGGGCTTCCAAATATCACTTTGCCAATTCCACAAGAACTGTCCTAGTGAAAGGCTTCCTGAGTGGAAAGCTGTAAATCTGTGAGATGATTTCACAGAACACCAAGAAGTTTCTCAGAAAGC
Source organism: Macaca mulatta (assembly GCF_049350105.2). Classification (NCBI taxonomy): domain Eukaryota; kingdom Metazoa; phylum Chordata; class Mammalia; order Primates; family Cercopithecidae; genus Macaca; species Macaca mulatta. The sequence goes on from NC_133413.1 coordinate 47,070,873, forward strand.
TTCTTTCTATGTGTTATCGGAGGATATTTCCTTTGGCCCTATAGTCTTCAAAAGGATCCGAAATATCTGTTCTCAGATACCACAGAAATAAGGCTAGCAAAGAGATCCACGAAATACAGATGTAACTCCGTGAGTTGAAGTCACACATCACAGAGCAGTTTCTCAGAAAGCTTCTTTCCAGATTTCATCTGAGCATATTTCCTTTTTCACCATAGCCCTCTATGGGCTTCCATATATCACTTTGCCAATTCCACAAGAACTGTCTTAGCGAAAGGCTTCTTGAGGGGAAAGCTGTATCTCTGTGAGATGATTTCACAGAACACAAAGAAGTTTCTCAGAAAGCTTCTTTCTCTTTCTTATCGGAGGATATTTCCTTTGGACCTATAGTCTTCAAAGGGATCCGAAATATCTGTTCTCAGATTCCACAGAAATAAGGCTAGCAAAGAGATCCACGAAATACAGATGTAACTCTGTGAGTGGAAGTCACACATCACAGAGCAGTTTCTCAGAAAGCTTCTTTCCAGATTTCATCTGAGGATACTTCCTTTTTCACCATAGCCCTCTATGGGCTTCCAAATATCACTTTGCCAATTCCACAAGAACTGTCTTAGCGAAAGGCTTCTTGAGGGGAAAGCTGTTACTCTGTGAGATGATTTCACAGAACACAAAGAAGTTTCTCAGAAAGCTTCTTTCTCTTTCTTATCGGAGGATATTTCCTTTGGCCCTGTAGTCTTCAAAGGGATCCGAAATATCTGTTCTCAGATTCCACAGAAATAAGGCTAGGAAAGAGATCCACGAAATACAGATGTAACTCTGTGAGTGGAAGTCACACATCACAGAGCAGTTTCTCAGAAAGCTTCTTTCCAGATTTCATCTGAGGATATTTCCTTTTTCACCATAGCCCTCTATGGGCTTCCAAATATCACTTTGCCATTTCCACAAGAACTGTCTTAGAGAAAGGCTTCTAGCGGGGAAAGCTGTAACTCTGTGAGATGATTTCAGAGAACACAAAGAACTTTCTCAGAAAGCTTCTTTCTCTTTGTTATCAGAGGACATTACGTTTGGCCCTATATTCTTCAACGGGATCCGAAATATCTGTTCTCATATTCCACAGAAATAAGGCTAGCAAAGAGATTCACGAAATACAGATGTAACTCTGTGAGTTTAAGTCACACATCACAGAGCAGTTTCTCAGAAAGCTTCTTTCCACATTTCATCTGAGGATATTTCCTTTTTCACCATAGCCCTCTAAGGGCTTCCAAATATCACTTTGCCAATTCCACAAGAACTGTCCTATCGAAAGGCTTCCTGAGTGGAAAGCTGTAACTCTGTGAGATGATTTTCACAGAACACCAAGAAGTTTCTCAGAAAGCTTCTTTCTATGTGTTATCGGAGGATATTTCCTTTGGCCCTATAGTCTTCAAAAGGATCCGAAATATCTGTTCTCAGATACCACAGAAATAAGGCTAGCAAAGAGATCCACGAAATACAGATGTAACTCTGTGAGTTGAAGTCACACATCACAGAGCAGTTTCTCAGAAAGCTTCTTTCCAGATTTCATCTGAGCATATTTCCTTTTTCACCATAGCCCTCTATGGGCTTCCATATATAACTTTGCCAATTCCACAAGAACTGTCTTAGCGAAAGGCTTCTTGAGGGGAAAGCTGTATCTCTGTGAGATGATTTCACAGAACACAAAGAAGTTTCTCAGAAAGCTTCTTTCTCTTTGTTATCGGAGGATATTTCCTTTGGCCCTATAGTCTTCAAAGGGATCCGAAATATCTGTTCTCAGATTCCACAGAAATAAGGCTACCAAAGAGATCCACGAAATACAGATGTAACTCTGTGAGTGGAAGTCACACATCACAGAGCAGTTTCTCAGAAAGCTTCTTTCCAGATTTCATCTGAGGATATTTCCTTTTTCACCATAGCCCTCTATGGGCTTCCAAATATCACTTTGCCAATTCCACAAGAACTGTCTTAGCGAAAGGCTTCTTGAGGGGAAAGCTGTAACTCTGTGAGATGATTTCACAGAACACAAAGAAGTTTCTCAGAAAGCTTCTTTCTCTTTGTTATTGGAGGATATTTCCTTTGGCCCTACAGGCTTCAAAGGGATCCGAAATATCGGTTCTCAGATTGCACAGAAATAAGGCTAGCAAAGGGATCCACGAAATAGAGATGTAACTCTGTGAGTGGAAGTCACACATCACAGAGCAGTTTCTTAGAAAGCTTCTTTCCAGATTTCATTTGAGGATATTTCCTTTTTCACCATAGCCCTCTAGGGGTTCCAAATATCACTTTGCCAATTCCACAAGAACTATCTTAGCGAAAGGCTTCTTGAGGTGAAAGCTGTATCTCTGTGAGATGATTTCACAGAACACAAAGACGTTTCTCAGAAAACTTCTTTCTCTTTGTTATAGGAGGATATTTCCTTTGGCCCTGTAGTCTTCAAAGGGATCCGAAATATCTGTTCTCAGATTCCACAGAAATAAGGCTTGCAAAGAGATCCACGAAATACAGATGTAACTCTGTGACATGAATGAACAGAACACTAGGCAGTTTCTCAGAAAGCTTCTTTCCCGATTTCATCTGAGGATATTTCCTTTTTCACCGTAGCCCTCTATGGGCTTCCAAATATCACTTTGCCAATTCCACAAGAACTGTCTTAGCGAAAGGCTTCTTGAGGGGAAAGCTGTAAGTCTGTGAGATGATTTCACAGAACACAAAGAAGTTTCTCAGAAAGCTTCTTTCTCTTTGGTATCGGAGGATATTTCCTTTGGCCCTAGAGTCTTCAACGGGATCCGAAATATCTGTTCTCAGATTCCACAGAAATAAGGCTAGCAAAGAGATCCAAGAAATACAGATGTAACTCTGTGAGTGGAAGTCACACATCACAGAGCAGTTTCTCAGAAAGCTTCTTTCCACATTTCATCTGAGGATATTTCCTTTTTCACCATAGCCCTCTAAGGGCTTCCAAATATCACTTTGCCAATTCCACAAGAACTGTCTTAGCGAAAGGCTTCTTGAGGGGAAAGCTGTATCTCTGTGAGATGATTTCACAGAACACAAAGAAGTTTCTCAGAAAGCTTCTTTCTCTTTCTTATCGGAGGATATTTCCTTTGGCCCTGTAGTCTTCAAAGGGATCCGAAATATCTGTTCTCAGATTCCACAGAAATAAGGCTAGGAAAGAGATCCACGAAATACAGATGTAACTCTGTGAGTGGAAGTCACACATCACAGAGCAGTTTCTCAGAAAGCTTCTTTCCAGATTTCATCTGAGGATATTTCCTTTTTCACCATAGCCCTCTATGGGCTTCCAAATATCACTTTGCCAATTCCACAAGAACTGTCTTAGCAAAAGGCTTCTAGCGGGGAAAGCTGTAACTCTGTGAGATGATTTCAGAGAACACAAAGAACTTTCTCAGAAAGCTTCTTTCTCTTTGTTATCGGAGGACATTTCGTTTGGCCCTATATTCTTCAACGGGATCCGAAATATCTGTTCTCATATTCCACAGAAATAAGGCTAGCAAAGAGATTCAAGAAATACAGATGTAACTCTGTGAGTGGAAGTCACACATCACAGAGCAGTTTCTCAGAAAGCTTCTTTCCACATTTCATCTGAGGATATTTCCTTTTTCACCATAGCCCTCTAAGGGCTTCCAAATATCACTTTGCCAATTCCACAAGAACTGTCCTAGTGAAAGGCTTCCTGAGTGGAAAGCTGTAAATCTGTGAGATGATTTCACAGAACACCAAGAAGTTTCTCAGAAAGCTTCTTTCTATGTGTTATCGGAGGATATTTCCTTTGGCCCTATAGTCTTCAAAAGGATCCGAAATATCTGTTCTCAGATACCACAGAAATAAGGCTAGCAAAGAGATCCACGAAATACAGATGTAACTCCGTGAGTTGAAGTCACACATCACAGAGCAGTTTCTCAGAAAGCTTCTTTCCAGATTTCATCTGAGCATATTTCCTTTTTCACCATAGCCCTCTATGGGCTTCCATATATCACTTTGCCAATTCCACAAGAACTGTCTTAGCGAAAGGCTTCTTGAGGGGAAAGCTGTATCTCTGTGAGATGATTTCACAGAACACAAAGAAGTTTCTCAGAAAGCTTCTTTCTCTTTCTTATCGGAGGATATTTCCTTTGGACCTATAGTCTTCAAAGGGATCCGAAATATCTGTTCTCAGATTCCACAGAAATAAGGCTAGCAAAGAGATCCACGAAATACAGATGTAACTCTGTGAGTGGAAGTCACACATCACAGAGCAGTTTCTCAGAAAGCTTCTTTCCAGATTTCATCTGAGGATACTTCCTTTTTCACCATAGCCCTCTATGGGCTTCCAAATATCACTTTGCCAATTCCACAAGAACTGTCTTAGCGAAAGGCTTCTTGAGGGGAAAGCTGTTACTCTGTGAGATGATTTCACAGAACACAAAGAAGTTTCTCAGAAAGCTTCTTTCTCTTTGTTATTGGAGGATATTTCCTTTGGCCCTACAGGCTTCAAAGGGATCCGAAATATCGGTTCTCAGATTGCACAGAAATAAGGCTAGCAAAGGGATCCACGAAATAGAGATGTAACTCTGTGAGTGGAAGTCACACATCACAGAGCAGTTTCTCAGAAAGCTTCTTTCCAGATTTCATTTGAGGATATTTCCTTTTTCACCATAGCCCTCTATGGGCTTCCAAATATCACTTTGCCAATTCCACAAGAACTATCTTAGCGAAAGGCTTCTTGAGGGGAAAGCTGTATCTCTGTGAGATGATTTCGCAGAATACAAAGACGTTTCTCAGAAAACTTCTTTCTCTTTGTTATAGGAGGATATTTCCTTTGACCCTGTAGTCTTCAAAGGGATGCGAAATATCTGTTCTCAGATTCCACAGAAATAAGGCTAGCAAAGAGATCCACGAAATACAGATGTAACTCTGTGGCATGAATGAACAGAACACTAGGCAGTTTCTCAGAAAGCTTCTTTCCCGATTTCATCTGAGGATATCTCCTTTTTCACCATAGTCCTCTATGGGCTTCCAAATATCACTTTGCCAATTCCACAAGAACTGTCTTAGCGAAAGGCTTCTTGAGGGGAAAGCTGTAACTCTGTGAGATGATTTCACAGAACCCAAAGAAGTTTCTCAGAAAGCTTCTTTCTCTTTGTTATCGGAGGATATTTCCTTTGGCCCTAGAGTCTTCAACGGGATCCGAAATATCTGTTCTCAGATTCCACAGAAATAAGGCTAGCAAAGAGATACAAGAAATACAGATGTAACTCTGTGAGTGGAAGTCACACATCACAGAGCAGTTTCTCAGAAAGCTTCTTTCCACATTTCATCTGAGGATATTTCCTTTTTCACCATAGCCCTCTAAGGGCTTCCAAATATCACTTTGCCAATTCCACAAGAACTGTCTTAGCGAAAGGCTTCTTGAGGGGAAAGCTGTATCTCTGTGAGATGATTTCACAGAACACAAAGAAGTTTCTCAGAAAGCTTCTTTCTCTTTCTTATCGGAGGATATTTCCTTTGGCCCTGTAGTCTTCAAAGGGATCCGAAATATCTGTTCTCAGATTCCACAGAAATAAGGCTAGGAAAGAGATCCACGAAATACAGATGTAACTCTGTGAGTGGAAGTCACACATCACAGAGCAGTTTCTCAGAAAGCTTCTTTCCAGATTTCATCTGAAGATATTTCCTTTTTCACCATAGCCCTCTATGGGCTTCCAAATATCACTTTACCAATTCCACAAGAACTGTCTTAGCGAAAGGCTTCTAGCGGGGAAAGCTGTAACTCTGTGAGATGATTTCAGAGAACACAAAGAACTTTCTCAGAAAGCTTCTTTCTCTTTGTTATCAGAGGACATTTCGTTTGGCCCTATATTCTTCAACGGGATCCGAAATATCTGTTCTCATATTCCACAGAAATAAGGCTAGCAAAGAGATTCACGAAATACAGATGTAACTCTGTGAGAGGAAGTCACACATCACAGAGCAGTTTCTCAGAAAGCTTCTTTCCACATTTCATCTGAGGATATTTCCTTTTTCACCATAGCCCTATTAGGGCTTCCAAATATCACTTTGCCAATTCCACAAGAACTGTCCTAGCGAAAGGCTTCCTGAGTGGAAAGCTGTAACTCTGTGAGATGATTTCACAGAACACCAAGAAGTTTCTCAGAAACCTTCTTTCTATGTGTTATCGGAGGATATTTCCTTTGGCCCTATAGTCTTCAAAAGGATCCGAAATATCTGTTCTCAGATACCACAGAAATAAGGCTAGCAAAGAGATCCACGAAATACAGATGTAACTCTGTGAGTTGAAGTCACACATCACAGAGCAGTTTCTCAGAAAGCTTCTTTCCAGATTTCATCTGAGCATATTTCCTTTTTCACCATAGCCCTCTATGGGCTTCCATATATCACTTTGCCAATTCCACAAGAACTTTCTTAGCGAAAGGCTTCTTGAGGGGAAAGCTGTATCTCAGTGAGATGATTTCACAGAACACAGGGAAGTTTCTCAGAAAGCTTCTTTCTCTTTCTTATCGGAGGATATTTCCTTTGGACATATAGTCTTCAAAGGGATCTGAAATATCTGTTCTCAGATTCCACAGAAATAAGGCTAGCAAAGAGATCCACGAAATACAGATGTAACTCTGTGAGTGGAAGTCACACATCACAGAGCAGTTTCTCAGAAAGCTTCTTTCCAGATTTCATCTGAGGATAATTCCTTTTTCACCATAGCCCTCTATGGGCTTCCAAATATCACTTTGCCAATTCCACAAGAACTGTCTTAGCGAAAGGCTTCTTGAGGGGAAAGCTGTAACTCTGTGAGATGATTTCACAGAACACAAAGAAGTTTCTCAGAAAGCTTCTTTCTCTTTGTTATTGGAGGATATTTCCTTTGGCCCTACAGGCTTCAATGGGATCCGAAATATCGGTTCTCAGATTCCACAGAAATAAGGCTAGCAAAGGGATCCACGAAATACAGATGTAACTCTGTGAGTGGAAGTCTCACATCACAGAGCAGTTTCTCAGAAAGCTTCTTTCCAGATTTCATTTGAGGATATTTCCTTTTTCACCATAGCCCTCTATGGGCTTCCAAATATCACTTTGCCAATTCCACAAGAACTATCTTAACGAAAGGCTTCTTGAGGGGAAAGCTGTATCTCTGTGAGATGATTTCACAGAACGCAAAGACGTTTCTCAGAAAACTTCTTTCTCTTTGTTATAGGAGGATATTTCCTTTGGCCCTGTAGTCTTCAAAGGGATGCGAAATATCTGTTCTCAGATTCCACAGAAATAAGGCTAGCAAAGAGATCCACGAAATAGAGATGTAACTCTGTGACATGAATGAACAGAACACTAGGCAGTTTCTCAGAAAGCTTCTTTCCCGATTTCATCTGAGGATATTTTCTTTTTCACCATAGCCCTCTATGGGCTTCCAAATATCACTTTGCCAATTCCACAAGAACTGTCTTAGCGAAAGGCTTCTTGAGGGGAAAGCTGTAACTCTGTGAGATGATTTCACAGAACACAAAGAAGTTTCTCAGAAAGCTTCTTTCTCTTTGTTATCGGAGGATATTTCCTTTGGCCCTAGAGTCTTCAACGGGATCCGAATTATCTGTTCTCAGATTCCACAGAAATAAGGCTAGCAAAGAGATGCAGGAAATACAGATGTAACTCTGTGAGTGGAAGTCACACATCACAGAGCAGTTTCTCAGAAAGCTTCTTTCCACATTTCATCTGAGGATATTTCCTTTTTCACCATAGCCCTCTAAGGGCTTCCAAATATCACTTTGCCAATTCCACAAGAACTGTCTTAGCGAAAGGCTTCTTGAGGGGAAAGCTGTATCTCTGTGAGATGATTTCACAGAACACAATGAAGTTTCTCAGAAAGCTTCTTTCTCTTTCTTATCGGAGGATATTTCCTTTGGCCCTGTAGTCTTCAAAGGGATCCGAAATATCTGTTCTCAGATTCCACAGAAATAAGGCTAGGAAAGAGATCCACGAAATACAGATGTAACTCTGTGAGTGGAAGTCACACATCACAGAGCAGTTTCTCAGAAAGCTTCTTTCCAGATTTCATCTGAGGATATTTCCTTTTTCACCATAGCCCTCTATGGGCTTCCAAATATCACTTTGCCAATTCCACAAGAACTGTCTTAGAGAAAGGCTTCTAGCGGGGAAAGCTGTAACTCTGTGAGATGATTTCAGAGAACACAAAGAACTTTCTCAGAAAGCTTCTTTCTCTTTGTTATCAGAGGACATTTCGTTTGGCCCTATATTCTTCAACGGTATCCGCAATATCTGTTCTCATATTCCACAGAAATAAGGCTAGCAAAGAGATTCACGAAATACAGATGTAACTCTGTGAGTTTAAGTCACACATCACAGAGCAGTTTCTCAGAAAGCTTCTTTCCACATTTCATCTGAGGATATTTCCTTTTTCACCATAGCCCTCTAAGGGCTTCCAAATATCACTTTGCCAATTCCACAAGAACTGTCCTAGCGAAAGGCTTCCTGAGTGGAAAGCTGTAACTCTGTGAGATGATTTTCACAGAACACCAAGAAGTTTCTCAGAAAGCTTCTTTCTATGTGTTATCGGAGGATATTTCCTTTGGCCCTATAGTCTTCAAAAGGATCCGAAATATCTGTTCTCAGATACCACAGAAATAAGGCTAGCAAAGAGATCCACGAAATACAGATGTAACTCTGTGAGTTGAAGTCACACATCACAGAGCAGTTTCTCAGAAAGCTTCTTTCCAGATTTCATCTGAGCATATTTCCTTTTTCACCATAGCCCTCTATGGGCTTCCATATATCACTTTGCCAATTCCACAAGAACTGTCTTAGCGAAAGGCTTCTTGAGGGGAAAGCTGTATCTCTGTGAGATGATTTCACAGAACACAAAGAAGTTTCTCAGAAAGCTTCTTTCTCTTTGTTATCGGAGGATATTTCCTTTGGCCCTATAGTCTTCAAAGGGATCCGAAATATCTGTTCTCAGATTCCACAGAAATAAGGCTACCAAAGAGATCCACGAAATACAGATGTAACTCTGTGAGTGGAAGTCACACATCACAGAGCAGTTTCTCAGAAAGCTTCTTTCCAGATTTCATCTGAGGATATTTCCTTTTTCACCATAGCCCTCTATGGGCTTCCAAATATCACTTTGCCAATTCCACAAGAACTGTCTTAGCGAAAGGCTTCTTGACGGGAAAGCTGTAACTCTGTGAGATGATTTCACAGAACACAAAGAAGTTTCTCAGAAAGCTTCTTTCTCTTTGTTATTGGAGGATATTTCCTTTGGCCCTACAGGCTTCAAAGGGATCCGAAATATCGGTTCTCAGATTGCACAGAAATAAGGCTAGCAAAGGGATCCACGAAATAGAGATGTAACTCTGTGAGTGGAAGTCACACATCACAGAGCAGTTTCTTAGAAAGCTTCTTTCCAGATTTCATTTGAGGATATTTCCTTTTTCACCATAGCCCTCTATGGGCTTCCAAATATCACTTTGCCAATTCCACAAGAACTATCTTAGCGAAAGGCTTCTTGAGGTGAAAGCTGTATCTCTGTGAGATGATTTCACAGAACACAAAGACGTTTCTCAGAAAACTTCTTTCTCTTTGTTATAGGAGGATATTTCCTTTGGCCCTGTAGTCTTCAAAGGGATCCGAAATATCTGTTCTCAGATTCCACAGAAATAAGGCTTGCAAAGAGATCCACGAAATACAGATGTAACTCTGTGACATGAATGAACAGAACACTAGGCAGTTTCTCAGAAAGCTTCTTTCCCGATTTCATCTGAGGATATTTCCTTTTTCACCGTAGCCCTCTATGGGCTTCCAAATATCACTTTGCCAATTCCACAAGAACTGTCTTAGCGAAAGGCTTCTTGAGGGGAAAGCTGTAAGTCTGTGAGATGATTTCACAGAACACAAAGAAGTTTCTCAGAAAGCTTCTTTCTCTTTGGTATCGGAGGATATTTCCTTTGGCCCTAGAGTCTTCAACGGGATCCGAAATATCTGTTCTCAGATTCCACAGGAATAAGGATAGCAAAGAGATCCAAGAAATACAGATGTAACTCTGTGAGTGGAAGTCACACATCACAGAGCAGTTTCTCAGAAACCTTCTTTCCACATTTCATCTGAGGATATTTCCTTTTTCACCATAGCCCTCTAAGGGCTTCCAAATATCACTTTGCCAATTCCACAAGAACTGTCTTAGAGAAAGGCTTCTTGAGGGGAAAGCTGTATCTCTGTGAGATGATTTCACAGAACACAAAGAAGTTTCTCAGAAAGCTTCTTTCTCTTTCTTATCGGAGGATATTTCCTTTGGCCCTGTAGTCTTCAAAGGGATCCGAAATATCTGTTCTCAGATTCCACAGAAATAAGGCTAGGAAAGAGATCCACGAAATACAGATGTAACTCTGTGAGTGGAAGTCACACATCACAGAGCAGTTTCTCAGAAAGCTTCTTTCCAGATTTCATCTGAGGATATTTCCTTTTTCACCATAGCCCTCTATGGGCTTCCAAATATCACTTTGCCAATTCCACAAGAACTGTCTTAGCAAAAGGCTTCTAGAGGGGAAAGCTGTAACTCTGTGAGATGATTTCAGAGAACACAAAGAACGTTCTCAGAAAGCTTCTTTCTCTTTGTTATCGGAGGACATTTCGTTTGGCCCTATATTCTTCAACGGGATCCGAAATATCTGTTCTCATATTCCACAGAAATAAGGCTAGCAAAGAGATTCAAGAAATACAGATGTAACACTGTGAGTGGAAGTCACACATCACAGAGCAGTTTCTCAGAAAGCTTCTTTCCACATTTCATCTGAGGATATTTCCTTTTTCACCATAGCCCTCTAAGGGCTTCCAAATATCACTTTGCCAATTCCACAAGTACTGTCCTAGTGAAAGGCTTCCTGAGTGGAAAGCTGTAAATCTGTGAGATGATTTCACAGAACACCAAGAAGTTTCTCAGAAAGCTTCTTTCTATGTGTTATCGGAGGATATTTCCTTTGGCCCTATAGTCTTCAAAAGGATCCGAAATATCTGTTCTCAGATACCACAGAAATAAGGCTAGCAAAGAGATCCACGAAATACAGATGTAACTCCATGAGTTGAAGTCACACATCACAGAGCAGTTTCTCAGAAAGCTTCTTTCCAGATTTCATCTGAGCATATTTCCTTTTTCACCATAGCCCTCTATGGGCTTCCATATATCACTTTGCCAATTCCACAAGAACTGTCTTAGCGAAAGGCTTCTTGAGGGGAAAGCTGTATCTCTGTGAGATGATTTCACAGAACACAAAGAAGTTTCTCAGAAAGCTTCTTTCTCTTTCTTATCGGAGGATATTTCCTTTGGACCTATAGTCTTCAAAGGGATCTGAAATATCTGTTCTCAGATTCCACAGAAATAAGGCTAGCAAAGAGATCCACGAAATACAGATGTAACTCTGTGAGTGGAAGTCACACATCACAGAGCAGTTTCTCAGAAAGCTTCTTTCCAGATTTCATCTGAGGATACTTCCTTTTTCACCATAGCCCTCTATGGGCTTCCAAATATCACTTTGCCAATTCCACAAGAACTGTCTTAGCGAAAGGCTTCTTGAGGGGAAAGCTGTAACTCTGTGAGATGATTTCACAGAACACAAAGAAGTTTCTCAGAAAGCTTCTTTCTCTTTGTTATTGGAGGATATTTCCTTTGGCCCTACAGGCTTCAAAGGGATCCGAAATATCGGTTCTCAGATTGCACAGAAATAAGGCTAGCAAAGGGATCCACGAAATAGAGATGTAACTCTGTGAGTGGAAGTCACACATCACAGAGCAGTTTCTCAGAAAGCTTCTTTCCAGATTTCATTTGAGGATATTTCCTTTTTCACCATAGCCCTCTATGGGCTTCCAAATATCACTTTGCCAATTCCACAAGAACTATCTTAGCGAAAGGCTTCTTGAGGGGAAAGCTGTATCTATGTGAGATGATTTCACAGAACTCAAAGACGTTTCTCAGAAAACTTCTTTCTCTTTGTTATAGGAGGATATTTCCTTTGGCCCTGTAGTCTTCAAAGGGATCCGAAATATCTGTTCTCTGATTCCACAGAAATAAGGCTAGCAAAGAGATCCACGAAATACAGATGTAACTCTGTGACATGAATGAACAGAACACTAGGCAGTTTCTCAGAAAGCTTCTTTCCCGATTTCATCTGAGGATATTTCCTTTTTCACCATAGCCCTCTATGGGCTTCCAAATGTCACTTTGCCAATTCCACAAGAACTGTCTTAGCGAAAGGCTTCTTGAGGGGAAAGCTGTAACTCTGTGAGATGATTTCACAGAACACAAAGAAGTTTCTCAGAAAGCTTCTTTCTCTTTGTTATCGGAGGATATTTCCTTTGGCCCTAGAGTCTTCAACGGGATCCGAAATATCGGTTCTCAGATTCCACAGAAATAAGGCTAGCAAAGAGATCCACGAAATACAGATGTAACTCTGTGAGTGGAAGTCACACATCACAGAGCAGTTTCTCAGAAAGCTTCTTTCCACATTTCATCTGAGGATATTTCCTTTTTCACCATAGCCCTCTAAGGGCTTCCAAATATCACTTTGCCAATTCCACAAGAACTGTCTTAGCGAAAGGCTTCTTGAGGGGAAAGCTGTATCTCTGTGAGATGATTTCACAGAACACAAAGAAGTTTCTCAGAAAGCTTCTTTCTCTTTCTTATCGGTGGATATTTCCTTTGGCCCTGTAGTCTTCAAAGGGATCCGAAATATCTGTTCTCAGATTCCACAGAAATAAGGCTAGGAAAGAGATCCACGAAATACAGATGTAACTCTGTGATTGGAAGTCACACATCACAGAGCAGTTTCTCAGAAAGCTTCTTTCCAGATTTCATCTGAGGATATTTCCTTTTTCACCATAGCCCTCTATGGGCTTCCAAATATCACTTTGCCAATTCCACAAGAACTGTCTCAGCGAAAGGCTTCTTGAGGGGAGACCTGTAACTCTGTGAGATGATTTCACAGAACACAAAGAAGTTTCTCAGAAAGCTTCTTTCTCTTTGTTATCGGAGGATATTTCCTTTGGCCCTATAGTCTTCAAAGGGATCCGAAATATCTGTTCTCAGATTCCACAGAAATAAGGCAAGCAAAGAGATCCATGAAATACAGATGTAACTCTGGGAGTGGAAGTCACACAAAACAGAGCAGTTTCTCAGAAAGCTTCTTTCTAGATTTCATCTGAGGATATTTCCTTTTTCACCATAGCCCTCTAAGGGCTTCCAAATATCACTTTGCCAATTCCACAAGAACTGTCTTAGCGAAAGGCTTCCTGAGTGGAAAGCGGTAACTCTGTGAGATGATTTCACAGAACACCAAGAAGTTTCTCAGAAATCTTCTTTCTCTTTGTTATCGGAGAATATTTCCCTTCGCCCTATAGTCTTCAAAGGGATCCGAAATATCTGTTCTCAGATTCCACAGAAATAAGGCTAGCAAAGTGATCCACGAAATACAGATGTAACCTTGTGAGTGGAAGTCACACATCACAGAGCAGTTTCTCAGAAAGCTTCTTTCCAGATTTCAACTGAGGATATTTCCTTTTTCACCATAGCCCTCTATGGGCTTCCACATATCACTTTGCCAATTCCACAAGAACTGTCTTAGCGAAAGGCTTCCTGAGTGGAAAGCTGTAACTCTGTGAGATGATTTCACAAAACACCAAGAAGTTTCTCAGAAAGCTTCTTTCTCTGTGTTATCGGAGGATATTTCCTTTGGCCCTGTAGTCTTCAAAGGGATCCGAAATATCTGTTCTCAGATTCCACAGAAATAAGGCTAGCAAAGAGATCCACGAAATACAGATGTAACTCTGTGACATGAATGAACAGAACACTAGGCAGTTTCTCAGAAAGCTTCTTTCCCGATTTCATCTGAGGATATTTCCTTTTTCACCATAGCCCTCTATGGGCTTCCAAATATCACTTTGCCAATTCCACAAGAACTGTCTTAGCGAAAGGCTTCTTGAGGGGAAAGCTGTAACTCTGTGAGATGATTTCACAGAACACAAAGAAGTTTCTCAGAAAGCTTCTTTCTCTTTGTTATCGGAGGACATTTCGTTTGGCCCTATATTCTTCAACGGGATCCGAAATATCTGTTCTCATATTCCACAGAAATAAGGCTAGCAAAGAGATTCACGAAATACAGATGTAACTCTGTGAGTGGAAGTCACACATCACAGAGCAGTTTCTCAGAAAGCTTCTTTCCACATTTCATCTGAGGATATTTCCTTTTTCACCATAGCCCTCTAAGGGCTTCCAAATATCACTTTGCCAATTCCACAAGAACTGTCCTAGCGAAAGGCTTCCTGAGTGGAAAGCTGTAACTCTGTGAGATGATTTCACAGAACACCAAGAAGTTTCTCAGAAAGCTTCTTTCCATGTGTTATCGGAGGATATTTCCTTTGGCCCTATAGTCTTCAAAGGGATCCGAAATATCTGTTCTCAGATTCCACAGAAATAAGGCTACCAAAGAGATCCACGAAATACAGATGTAACTCTGTGAGTGGAAGTCACACATCACAGAGCAGTTTCTCAGAAAGCTTCTTTCCAGATTTCATCTGAGGATATTTCCTTTTTCACCAAAGCCCTCTATGGGCTTCCAAATATCACTTTGCCAATTCCACAAGAACTGTCTTAGCGAAAGGCTTCCTGAGTGGAAAGCGGTAACTCTGTGAGATGATTTCACAGAACACCAAGAAGTTTCTCAGAAATCTTCTTTCTCTTTGTTATCGGAGGATATTTCCTTTGGCCCTATAGTCTTCAAAGGGATCCGAAATATCTGTTCTCAGATTCCTCAGAAATAAGGCAAGCAAAGAGATCTACAAAATACAGATGTAACTCTGTGAGTGGAAGTCACACATCACAGAGCAGTTTCTCAGAAAGCTTCTTTCCCGATTTCATCTGAGGATATTTCCTTTTTCACCATAGCCCTCTATGGGCTTCCAAATATCACTTTGCCAATTCCACAAGAACAGTCTTAGCGAAAGGCTTCTTGAGGGGAAAGCTGTAACTCTGTGAGATGATTTCACAGAACACAAAGAAGTTTCTCAGAAAGCTTCTTTCTCTTTCTTATCGGAGGATATTTCCTTTGGCCCTATAGTCTTCAAAGGGATCTGAAATACCTGTTCTCAGATGCCACAGAAATAAGGCTAGCAAAGAGATCCATGAAATACAGATGTAACTCTGTGTTGGAAGTAACACATCACAGAGCAGTTTCTCAGAAAGCTTCTTTCCAGATTTCATCTGAGGCTATTTCCTTTTTCACCATAGCCCTCTATGGGCTTCCACATATCACTTTGCCAATTCCACAAGAACTGTCTTAGCGAAAGGCTTCTTGAGGGGAAACCTGTAACTCTGTGAGATGATTTCACAGAACACAAAGAAGTTTCTCAGAAAGCATCTTTCTCTTTGTTATCGGAGGATATTTCCTTTGGCCCTATAGTCTTCAAAGGGATCCGAAATATCTGTTCTCAGATTCCACAGAAATAAGGCTAGCAAAGAGATCCACGAAATACAGGTGTAACTCTGTGCGTGGAAGTCACACATCACAGAGCAGTTTCTCAGAAAGCTTCTTACCAGATTTGATCTGAGGATATTTCCTTTTTCACCATAGCCCTCCATGGGCTTCCAAATGTCACTTTGCCAATTCCAAAAGAACTGTCTTAGCAAAAGGCTTCTTGAGGGGAAAGCCTTAACTCTGTGAGATGATTCCACAGAACACAAGGAAGTTTCTCAGAAAGCTTCTTTCTCTTTGTTATCGGAGGATATTTCCTTTGGCCCTATAGTCTTCAAAGGGATCCGAAATATCTGTTCTCAGATTCCACAGAAATAAGGTTAGGAAAGAGATCCACGAAATACACATGTACCTCTGTGAGATGAATGAACAGAAGACTAAGTAGTTGCTCAGAAAGCTTCTTTCCAGATTTCATCTGAGGATATTTCCTTTTTCACCATAGCCCTCTATGGGCATCCAAATATCACTTTGCCAATTCCACAAGAACTGTCTTAGCGAAGGGCTTCCTGAGTGGAAAGCGGTAACTCTGTGAGGTGATTTCACAGAACACCAAGAAGATTCTCAGAAATCTTCTTTTCTTTGTTATCGAAGGATATTTCCTTTGGCCCTATAGTCTTCAAAGGGATCCGAAATATCTGTTCTCAGATTCCACAGAAAAAAGGCAAGCAAAGAGATCCACGAAATACAGATGTAACCTTGTGAGTGGAAGTCACACATCACAGAGCAGTTTCTCAGAAAGCTTCTTTCCAGATTTCATCTGAGGATATTTCCTTTTTCACCATAGCCCTCTAAGGGCTTCCAAGTATCACTTTGCCAATTCCACAAGAACTGTCTTAGCGAAAGGCTTCTTGAGGGGAAAGCTGTAACTCTGTGAGATGATTTCACAGAACACAAAGAAGTTTCTCAGAAAGCTTCTTTCTCTTTGTTATCGGAGGATATTTCCTTTGGCCCTATTATCTTCAAAGGGATCCGCAATATCTGTTCTCAGATTCCACAGAAATAAGGCTACCAAAGAGATCCACGAAATACAGATGTAACTCTGTGAGTGGAAGTCACACATCACAGAGCAGTTTCTCAGAAAGCTTCTTTCCAGATTTCATCTGAGGATATTTCCTTTTCCACCATAGCCCTCTATGGGCTTCCAAATATCACTTTGCCAATTCCACAAGAACTGTCTTAGCGAAAGGCTTCTTGAGGGGAAAGCTGTATCTCTGTGAGATGATTTCACAGAACACAAAGAAGTTTCTCAGAAAGCTTCTTTCTCTTTCTTATCGGAGGATATTTCCTTTGGACCTATAGTCGTCAAAGGGATCTGAAATATCTGTTCTCAGATTCCACAGAAATAAGGCTAGCAAAGAGATCCACGAAATACAGATGTAACTCTGTGAGTGGAAGTCACACATCACAGAGCAGTTTCTCAGAAAGCTTCTTTCCAGATTTCATCTGGGGATATTTCATTTTTCACCATAGCCCTCTATGGGCTTCCAAATATCACTTTACCAATTCCCCAAGAACTGTCTTAGCGAAAGGCTTCTAGCGGGAAAAGCTGTAACTCTGTGAGATGATTTCAGAGAAAACAAAGTAGTTTCTCAGAAAGCTTCTTTCTCTTTGTTATCGGAGGATATTTCGTTTGGCCCTATATTCTTCAACGGGATCCGAAATATCTGTTCTCAGATTCCACAGAAATAAGGCTAGCAAAGAGATCCAAGAAATACAGATGTAACTCTGTGAGTGGAAGTCACACATCACAGAGCAGTTTCTCAGAAAGCTTCTTTCCACATTTCATCTGAGGATATTTCCTTTTTCACCATAGCCCTCTAAGGGCTTCCAAATATCACTTTGCCAATTCCACAAGAACTGTCTTTGCGAAAGGCTTCCTGAGTGGAAAGCTGTAACTCTGTGAGATGATTTCACAGAACACCAAGAAGTTTCTCAGAAAGCTTCTTTCTCTGTGTTATTGGAGGATATTTCCTTTGGCCCTATAGTCTTCAAAGGGATCCGAAATATCTGTTCTCAGATACCACAGAAATAAGGCTAGCAAAAAGATACACGAAATACAGATGTAACTCTGTGAGTGGAAGTCACACATCACAGAGCAGTTAATCAGAAAGCTTCTTTCCAGATTTCATCTGAGGATATTTCCTTTTTCACCATAGCCCTCTATGGGCTTCCAAATATCACTTTGCCAATTCCACAAGAACTGTCTTAGCGAAAGGCTTCTTGAGGGGAAAGCTGTAACTCTGTGAGATGATTTCACAGAACAAAAAGAAGTTTCTCAAAAAGCTTCTTTCTCTTTCTTATCGGAGGATATTTCCTTTGGCCCTATAGTCTTCAAAGGGATCCGAAATATCTGTTCTCAGATTCCACAGAAATAAGGCTAGCAAAGAGATCCACGAAATACAGATGTAACTCTGTGAGTGGAAGTCACACATCACAGAGCAGTGTCTCAGAAAGCTTCTTCCAGATTTCATCTGAGGATATTTCCTTTTTCACCATAGCCCTCTATGGGCTTCCACATATCACTTTGCCAATTCCACAAGAACTGTCTTAGCGAAAGGCTTCTAGCGGGGAAGGTTGTAACTCTGTGAGATGATTTCAGAGAACACAAAGAAGTTTCTCAGAAAGCTTCTTTCTCTTTGTTATCAGAGGATATTTCCTTTGGACCTATAGTCTTCAACGGGATCCGAAATATCTGTTCTCAGATTCCACAGAAATAAGGCTAGCAAAGAGATCCACGAAATACAGATGTAACTCTGTGAGTGGAAGTCGCACATCACAGAGCAGTTTCTCAGAGAGCTTCTTTCCACATTTCATCTGAGGATATTTCCTTTTTCACCATAGCCCTCTAAGGGCTTCCAAATATCACTTTGCCAATTCCACAAGAACTGTCTTAGCTAAAGGCTTCCTGAGTGGAAAGCTGTAACTCTGTGAGATGATTTCACAGAACACCAAGAAGTTTCTCAGAAAGCTTCTTTCTCTGTGTTATCGGAGGATATTTCCTTTGGCCCTGTAGTCTTCAAAGGGATCCGAAATATCTGTTCTCAGATTCCACAGAAATAAGGTGAGGAACGAGATCCACGAAATACAGATGTACCTCTATGACATGAATGAACAGAAGACGAAATAGTTGCACAGAAAGCTTCTTTCCAGATTTCATCTGAGGATATTTCCTTTTTCACCATAGCCATCTATGGGCTTCCAAATATCACTTTGCCAATTCCACAAGATCTGTCTTAGCGAAAGACTTCTTGAGAGGAAAGTTGTAACTCTTTGAGATGATTTCACACAACACAAAGCATTTTCTCAGAAAGCTTCTTTCTCTTTGTTATCGGAGGATATTTCCTTTGGCCCTATAGTCTTCAAAGGGATCCCAAATATCTGTTCTCAGATTCCACAGAAATAAGGCGAGGAAAGAGACCCACGAAATACAGATGTAACTCTGTGAGTGGAAGTCACACATCACAGAGCAGTTTCTCAGAAAGCTTCTTTCCAGATTACATCTGAGGATATTTCCTTTTTCACCATAGCCCTCTATGGGCTTCCAAATATCACTTTGCCAATTCCACAAGAACTGTCTCAGCGAAAGGCTTCTTGAGGGGAGACCTGTAACTCTGTGAGATGATTTCACAGAACACAAAGAAGTTTCTCAGAAAGCTTCTTTCTCTTTGTTATCGGAGGATATTTCCTTTGGCCCTATAGTCTTCAAAGGGATCCGAAATATCTGTTCTCAGATTCCACAGAAATAAGGCAAGCAAAGAGATCCATGAAATACAGATGTAACTCTGGGAGTGGAAGTCACACAAAACAGAGCAGTTTCTCAGAAAGCTTCTTTCTAGATTTCATCTGAGGATATTTCCTTTTTCACCATAGCCCTCTAAGGGCTTCCAAATATCACTTTGCCAATTCCACAAGAACTGTCTTAGCGAAAGGCTTCCTGAGTGGAAAGCGGTAACTCTGTGAGATGATTTCACAGAACACCAAGAAGTTTCTCAGAAATCTTCTTTCTCTTTGTTATCGGAGAATATTTCCCTTCGCCCTATAGTCTTCAAAGGGATCCGAAATATCTGTTCTCAGATTCCACAGAAATAAGGCTAGCAAAGTGATCCACGAAATACAGATGTAACCTTGTGAGTGGAAGTCACACATCACAGAGCAGTTTCTCAGAAAGCTTCTTTCCAGATTTCAACTGAGGATATTTCCTTTTTCACCATAGCCCTCTATGGGCTTCCACATATCACTTTGCCAATTCCACAAGAACTGTCTTAGCGAAAGGCTTCCTGAGTGGAAAGCTGTAACTCTGTGAGATGATTTCACAAAACACCAAGAAGTTTCTCAGAAAGCTTCTTTCTCTGTGTTATCGGAGGATATTTCCTTTGGCCCTATAGTCTTCAAAGGGATCCGAAATATCTGTTCTCAGATTCCACAGAAAATAAGGTTAGGAAAGAGATCCACGAAATACAGAGGTACCTCTATGAGATGAATGAACAGAAGACTAAGTAGTTGCACAGAAAGCTTCTTTCCAGATTTCAACTGAGGATATTTAATTTTTCACCATAGCCCTCTATGGGCTTCCAAATATCACTTTGCCAATTCCACAAGAACTGTCTTAGCGAAAGGCTTCTTGAGGGGAGAGTTGTAACTCTGTGAGATGATTTCACAGAACACAAAGAAGTTTCTGAGAACGCATCTTTCTCTTTGTTATCGAAGGATATTTCCTTTTTCCCTATAGTCTTCAAAGGGTTCCGAAATATCTGTTCTCAGATTCCACAGAAATAAGGCTAGCAAAGAGATCCACGAAATACAGATGTAACTCTGTGAGTGGAAGTCACACATCACAGAGCAGATTCTCAGAAAGCTTCTTACCAGATTTCATTTGAGGATATTTCCTTTTTCACCATTGCCCTCCATGGGCTTCCAAATGTCACTTTGCCAATTCCACAAGAACTGTCTTAGCGAAAGGCTTCTTGAGGGGAAAGCCTTAACTCTGTGAGGTGATTTCACAGAACACGAAGAAGTTTCTCAGAAAGCTTCTTTATCTTTGTTACAGGACGTTATTTCCTTTGGCCCTATAGTCTTCAAAGGGATCCAAAATATCCGTTCTCAGATTCCACAGAAATAAGGCTAGCAAAGAGATCCACGAAATACAGATGTAACTCTGTGAGATGAATTAACAGAACACTAAGCAGTTTCTCCAAAAGCTTCTTTCCATATTTCATCTGAGGATATTTCCTTTTTCACAATAGCCCTCTATGGGCTTCCAAATATCACTTTGCCAATTCCACAAGAACTGTCTTAGCGAAAGGCTTCTTGAGAGGGAAGCTGTATCTCTGTGAGATGATTTCACAGAACACAAAGAAGTTTCTCCGAAAGCTTCTTTCTCTTTGTTATCGGAGGATATTTCCTTTGGCCCTATAGTCTTCCAAGGGATCCGAAATATCTGTTCTCAGATTCCACAGAAATAAGGCTAGCAAAGAGATCCACGAAATACAGATGTAACTCTGTGAGTGGAAGTCACACATCACAGAGCAGTTTCTCAGAAAGCTTCTTACCAGATTTCATCTGAGGATATTTCCTTTTTCACCATAGCCCTCTATGGGCTTCCAAATATCACTTTGCCAATTCCACAAGAACTGTCTTAGCGAAAGGCTTCTTGAGGGGAAAGCCTTAACTGTGTGAGATGATTTCACAGAACACAAAGAAGTTTCTCAGAAAGGTTCTTTCTCTTTGTTATCGAAGGTTATTTCCTTTGGCCCTATAGTCTTCAAAGGGATCCGAAATATCTGTTCTGAGATTCCACAGAAATAAGGTTAGGAAAGAGATCCACGAAATACAGATGTACCTCTGTGAGAGGAATGAACAGAAGACTAAGTAGTTGCTCAGAAAGCTTCTTTCCAGATTTCATCTGAGGATATTTCCTTTTTCACCATAGCCCTCTATGGGCTTCCAAATATCACTTTGCCAATTCCACAAGAACTGTATTAGCCAAACGTTTCTAGAGGGCAAAGCTGTAACTCTGTGAGATGATTTCACAGAACACAAAGAAGTTTCTCAGAAAGCTTCTTTCTCTTTGTTATCGGAGGATATTTCCTTTGGCCCTATAGTCTTCAAAGGGATCCGAAATATCTGTTCTCAAATTCCACAGAAAGAAGGCTAGCAAAGGGATCCACGAAATACAGATGTAACTCTGTGAGTGGAAGTCACACATCACAGAGCAGTTTCTCAGAAAGCTTCTTTCCAGATTTCATCTGAGGATATTTCCTTTTTCACCATAGCCCTCTATGGGCTTCCAAATATCACTTTGCCAATTCCACAAGAACTGTCTTAGCGAAAGGCTTCTAGAGGGGAAAGCTGTAACTCTGTGAGATAATTTCGCAGAACACAAAGAAGTTTCTCAGAAAGCTTCTTTCCCTTTGTTATCGGAGGATATTTCCGTTGGCCCTACAGTCTTCAAAGGGATCCGAAATATCTGTTCTCAGATTCCACAGAAATAAGGCTAGCAAAGAGATCCACGAAATACAGATGTAACTCTGTGAGTGGAAGTCACACATGACAGAGCAGTTTCTCAGAAAGCTTCTTTCCAGATTTCATCTGAGGATATTTCCTTTTTCGCCATAGCCCTCTATGGGCTTCTAATTATCACTTTGCCAATTCCACAAGAACTGTCTTAGCGAAAGGCTTCTTGAGGGGAAAGCTGTAACTCAGTGAGATGATATCACAGAACACAAAGAAGTTTCTCAGAAATCTTCTTTCTCTTTCTTATCGGAGGATATTTCCTTTGGCCCTATAGTCTTCAAAGGGATCCGAAATATCTGTTCTCAGATTCCACAGAAATAAGGCTCTCAAAGAGATACACGAAATAGAGATGTAACTCTGTGAGTGGAAGTCACACATCACAGAGCAGTTTCTCAGAAAGCTTCCTTCCAGATTTCATCGGAGGATATTTCCTTTTTCACCATAGCCCTCTATGGGCTTCCAAATATCACTTTGCAAATTGCACAGGAACTGTCTTAGCGAAAGGCTTCTTGAGGGGAAAGCTGTAACTCTATGAGATGATTTCACAGAACACAAAGAAGTTTCTCAGAAAGCTTCTTTCTCTTTGTTATCGGAGGATATTTCCTTTGGCCCTATAGTCTTCAAAGGGATCCGAAATATCTGTTCTCAGATTCCACAGAAATAAGGCTAGCAAAGAGATCCACGAAATACAGATGTAACTCTGTGAGTGGAAGTCACACATCACAGAGCAATTTCTCAGAAAGCTTCTTTCCCGATTTCCTCTGAGGATATTTCTTTTTTCACCGTAGCCCTCTATGGGCTTCCAAATATCACTTTGCCAATTCCACAAGAACTGTCTTAGCGAAAGGCTTCTTGAGGGGAAAGCTGTAACTCTGTGAGATGATTTCACAGAACACAAAGAAGTTTCTCAGAAAGCTTCTTTCTCTTTGTTATCGGAGGATATTTCCTTTGGCCCTATAGCCTTCAAAGGGATCCGAAATATCTGTTCTCAGATTCCACAGAAATAAGGCTAGCAAAGAGATCAACGAAATACAGATGTAACTCTGTGAGTGGAAGTCACACATCACAGAGCAGTTTCTCAGAAAGCTTCTTTCCAGATTTCATCTGAGGATATTTCCTTTTTCACCATAGCCCTCTATGGGCTTCCAAATATCACTTTGCCAATTCCACAAGACCTGTCTTAGCGAAAGGCTTCTTGAGGGGAAAGCTGTAACTCTGTGAGATGATTTCACAGAACACAAAGAAGTTTCTCAGAAAGCTTCTTTCTCTTTGTTATTGTAGGATATTTCCTTTGGCCCTATAGTTTTCAAAGGGATCCGAAATATCTCTTCTCAGATTCCGCAGAAGTAAGGCTAGCAAAGAGATCCACGAAATACAGATGTAACTCGGTGAGTGGAAGTCACACATCACAGAGCAGTTTCTCAGAAAGCTTCTTTCCAGATTTCATCTGAGGATATTTCCTTTTTCACCATAGCCCTCTATGGGCTTCCAAATATCACTTTGCCAATTCCACAAGAACTGTCTTAGCGAAAGGCTTCATGAGGGGAAAGCTGGAACTCTGTGAGATGATTTCACAGAACACAAAGAAGTTTCTCAGAAAGCTTCTTTCTCTTTGTTATCGGAGGATATTTCCTTTGGCCCTATAGTCTTCAAAGGGATCCGAAATATCTGTTCTCAGATTCCACAGAAATAAGGCTAGCAAAGAGATCCACGAAATACAGATGAAACTCTGTGAGTGGAAGTCACACATCACTGAGCAGTTTCTCAGGTAGCTTCTTTCCAGATTTCATCTGAGGATATTTCCTTTTTCAACATAGCCCTCTAAGGGCTTCCAAATATCACTTTGCCAATTCCACAAGAACTGTCTTAGCGAAAGGCTTCTTGAGGGGAAAGCTGTAACTCTGTGAGATGATTTCACAGAACACAAAGAAGTTTCTCAGAAAGCTTCTTTCTCTTTGTTATCGGAGGATATTTCCTTTGGCCCTATAGTCTTCAAAGGGATCCAAAATATCTGTAGTCAGATTCCACAGAAATAAGGCTACCAAAGAGATCCACGAAATACAGATGTAGCTCTGTGTGTGGAAGTCACACATCACAGAGCAATTTCTCAGAAAGCTTCTTTCCCGATTTCCTCTGAGGATATTTCCTTTTTCACCATAGCCCTCTATGGGCTTCCAAATATCACTTTGCGAACTCCACGAGAACTGTCTTAGCGAAAGGCTTCTTGAGGCGAAAGCTGTAAATCTGTGAGATGATTTCACAGAACACAAAGAAGTTTCTCAGAAAGCTTCTTTCTCTTTGTTATCGGAGGATATTTCCTTTGGCCCTATAGTCTTCAAAGGGATCCGAAATATCTGTTCTCAGATTCCACAGAAATAAGGCTAGCAAAGAGATCCACGAAATACAGATGTGACTCTGTGAGTGGAAGTGACACATCACAGAGCAGTTTCTCAGAAAGCTTCTTTCCCGATTTCATCTGAGGATATTTTCTTTTTCACCATAGCCCTCTATGGGCTTCCAAATATCACTTTGCCAATTTCACAAGAACTGTCTTAGCGAAAGGCTTCTGGAGGGGAAAGCTGTAACTCTGTGAGATGATTTCACAGAACACAAAGAAGTTTCTCAGAAATCTTCTTTCCCTTTTTTATCGGAGGATATTTCCTTTGGCCCTATAGTCTTCAAAGGGATCCGAAATATCTGTTCTCAGATTCCACAGAAATAAGGCTAGCAAAGAGATCCACGAAATACAGATGTAACTCTGTGAGTGGAAGTCACACATCACAGAGCACTTTCGCAGGAAGCTTCTTTCTAGATTTCATCTGAGGATATTTCCTTTTTCACCATAGCCCTCTATGGGCTTCCAAATATCACTTTGCCAATTCCACAAGAACTGTCTTACCGAAAGGTTTCTTGAGGGGAAAGCTGTAACTCTGTGAGATGATTTCACAGAACACAAAGAAGTTTCTCAGAAATCTTCTTTCTCTTTTTTATCTTAGGATATTTCCTTTGGCCCTATAATCTTCAAAGGGATCCGAAATATCTGTTCTCAGATTCCACAGAAATAAGGCTACCAAAGAGATCCACGAAATACAGATGTAACTCTGTGAGTGGAAGTCACACATCACAGAGCAGTTTCTCAGAAAGCTTCTTTCCAGATTTCATCTGAGGATATTTCCTTTTTCACCATAGATCTCTAAGGGCTTCAAAATATCACTTTGCCAATTCCACAAGAACTGTCTTAGCGAAAGGCTTCTTGAGGGGAAAGCTGTAACTCTGTGAGATGATTTCACAGAACACAAAGGGGTTTCTCAGAAATCTTCTTTCTCTCTGTTATCGGAGGATATTTCCTTTGGCCCTATAGTCTTCAAAGGGATCCGAAATATCTGTTCTCAGATTCCACAGAAATAAGGCTAGCAAAGAGATCCACGAAATACAGATGTAACTCTGTGAGATGAATGAACAGAACACTAAGCAGTTTCTCAGAAAGCTTCTTTCCAGATTTCATCTGAGGATATTTCCTTTTGCACCATAGCCCTCTATGGGCTTCCGAATATCACTTTGCCAATTCCACAAAAACTGTCTTAGCGAAAGGCTTCTTGAAGGGAAAGCTGTAACTCTGTGAGATGATTTCACAGAACACAAAGAAGTTTCTCAGAAAGCTGCTTTCTCTTTTTTATCGGAGGATATTTCCTTTGGCCCTATAGTCTTCAAAGGGATCCGAAATATCTGTTCTCAGATTCCACAGAAATAAGGCTAGCAAAGAGATCCACGAAATACAGATGTAACTCTGTGAGTGGAAGTCACACATCACAGAGCACTTTCTCCGAAAGCTTCTTTCCCGATTTCCTCTGAGGATATTTCCTTTTGCACCATAGCCCTCTATGGGCTTCCAAATATCACTTTGCCAATTCCACAAGAACTCTCTTAGCGAAAGGCTTCTTGAGGGGAAAGCTGCAACTCTATGATATGATTTCACAGAACACAAGGAAATTTCTCAGAGAGCTTCTTTCTCTTTGTTATGGGAGGATATTTCCTTTGGCCCTATAGTCTTCAAAGGGATCCGAAATATCTGTTCTCAGATTCCACAGAAATAAGGCTAGCAAAGAGATCCACGAAATACAGATGTATCTCGGTGAGTGGAAGTCACACATCATAGAGCAGTTTCTCAGAAAGCTTCTTTCCAGATTTCATCTGAGGATATTTCCTTTTTCACCATAGCCCTCTATGGGCTTCCAAATATCACTTTGCCAATTTCACAAGAACTGTCTTAGCGAAAGGCTTCTGGAGGGGAAAGCTGTAACTCTGTGAGATGATTTCACAGAACACAAAGAAGTTTCTCAGAAATCTTCTTTCCCTTTTTTATCGGAGGATATTTCCTTTGGCCCTATAGTCTTCAAAGGGATCCGAAATATCTGTTCTCAGATTCCACAGAAATAAGGCTAGCAAAGAGATCCACGAAATACAGATGTAACTCTGTGAGTGGAAGTCACACATCACAGAGCACTTTCTCAGGAAGCTTCTTTCTAGATTTCATCTGAGGATATTTCCTTTTTCACCATAGCCCTCTATGGGCTTCCAAATATCACTTTGCCAATTCCACAAGAACTGTCTTAGCGAAAGGTTTCTTGAGGGGAAAGCTGTAACTCTGTGAGATGATTTCACAGAACACAAAGAAGTTTCTCAGAAATCTTCTTTCCCTTTTTTATCTTAGGATATTTCCTTTGGCCCTATAGTCTTCAAAGGGATCCGAAATATCTGTTCTCAGATTCCACAGAAATAAGGCTACCAAAGAGATCCACGAAATACAGATGTAACTCTGTGAGTGGAAGTCACACATCACAGAGCAGTTTCTCAGAAAGCTTCTTTCCAGATTTCATCTGAGGATATTTCCTTTTTCACCATAGATCTCTAAGGGCTTCAAAATATCACTTTGCCAATTCCACAAGAACTGTCTTAGCGAAAGGCTTCTTGAGGGGAAAGCTGTAACTCTGTGAGATGATTTCACAGAACATAAAGAGGTTTCTCAGAAATCTTCTTTCTCTCTGTTATCGGAGGATATTTCCTTTGGCCCTATAGTCTTCAAAGGGATCCGAAATATCTGTTCTCAGATTCCACAGAAATAAGGCTAGCAAAGAGATCCACGAAATACAGATATATCTCTGTGAGTGGAAGTCACATATCACAGAACAGTTTCTCAGAAAGCCTCTTTCCAGATTTCATCTGAGGATATTTCCTTCTTCAACGTAGCCCTCTGTGGGCTTCCAAGTATCACTTTGCCAATTCCCCAAGAACTGTCTTAGCGAAAGGCTTCCTGAGTGGAAAGCTGTAACTCTGTGAGATGATTTCACAGAACACCAAGAAGTTTCTCAGAAAGCTTCTTTCTCTGTGTTATCGGAGGATATTTCCTTTGGCCCTGTAGTCTTCAAAGGGATCCGAAATATCTGTTCTCAGATTCCACAGAAATAAGGTGAGGAACGAGATCCACGAAATACAGATGTACCTCTATGACATGAATGAACAGAAGACGAAGTAGTTGCACAGAAAGCTTCTTTCCAGATTTCATCTGAGGATATTTCCTTTTTCACCACAGCCATCTATGGGCTTCCAAATATCACTTTGCCAATTCCACAAGATCTGTCTTAGCGAAAGACTTCTTGAGAGGAAAGCTGTAACTCTGTGAGATGATTTCACACAACACAAAGCATTTTCTCAGAAAGCTTCTTTCTCTTTGTTATCGGAGGATATTTCCTTTGGCCCTATAGTCTTCAAAGGGATCCGAAATATCTGTTCTCAGATTCCACAGAAATAAGGCTAGGAAAGATATCCACGAAATACAGATGTAACTCTGTGAGTGGAAGTCACACATCACAGAGCAGTTTCTCAGAAAGCTTCTTTCTAGATTACATCTGAGGATATTTCCTTTTTCACCATAGCCCTCTGTGGGCTTCCAAATATCACTTTGCCAATTCCACAAGAACTGTCTTAGCGAAAGGCTTCTTGAGGGGAAAGCTGTAACTCTGTGAGATGATTTCACAGAACACAAAGAAGTTTCTCAGAAATCTTCTTTCCCTTTTTTATCGGAGGATATTTCCTTTGGCCCTATAGTCTTCAAAGGGATCCGAAATATCTGTTCTCAGATTCCACAGAAATAAGGCTAGCAAAGAGATGCACGAAATACAGATGTAACTCTGTTAGTGGAAGTCACACATCACAGAGCAGTCTCTCAGAAAGCTTCTTTCCAGATTTCATCTGAGGATATTTCCTTTTTCACCACAGCCCTCTATGGGTTTCCAAATATCACTTTGCCAATTACACAAGAACTGTCTTAGCGAAAGGCTTCTTGAGGGGAAAGATGTAACTCTGTGAGAAGATTTCACAGAACACAAAGAAGTTTCTCAGAAAGCTTGTTTCTCTTTGTTATCGGAGGATATTTCCTTTGGCCCTATAGTCTTCAAAGGGATCCGAAATATCTGTTCTCAGATTCCACAGAAATAAGGCTAGCAAAGAGATGCACGAAATACAGATGTAACACTGTGAGTGGAAGTCACACATCACACAGCAGTTTCTCAGAAAACTTCTTTCCAGATTTCATCTGAGGATATTTCCTTTTTCACCATAGCCCTCTATGGGCTTCCAAATATCACTTTGCCAATTCCACAATAACTGTCTTAGCGAAAGGCTTCTTGAGGGGAAAGCTGTAACTCTGTGAGATGATTTCACAGAACACAAAGAAGTTTCTCAGAAAGCTTCTTTCTCTTTGTTATCGGAGGATATTTCCTTTGGCCCTATAGTCTTCAAAGGGATCCGAAATATCTGTTCTCAGATTCCACAGAAATAAGGGTAGCAAAGAGATCCACGAAATGCAGATGTTACTCTGGGAGTGGAAGTCACACATCACAGAGCAGTTTCTCAGAAAGCTTCTTTCCAGATTTCATCTGAGGATATTTCCTTTTTCACCATAGCCCTCTATGGGCTTCCAAATATCACTTTGCCAATTCCACAAGAACTGTCTTAGCGAAAGGCCTCTTGAGGGGAAAGCTGTAACTCTGTGAGATGATTTCACAGAACACAAAGAAGTTTCTCTGAAAGCTTCTTTCTCTTTGTTATCGGAGGATATTTCCTTTGGCCCTATAGTCTTCAAAGGGATCCGAAATATCTGTTCTCAGATTCCACAGAAATAAGGCTAGCAAAGAGATCCACGAAATGCAGATGTAACTCTGTGAGTGGAGGTCACACATCACAGGGCAGTTTCTCAGAAAGCTTCTTTCCAGATTTCATCTGAGGATATTTCCTTTTTCACCATAGCCCTCTATGGGCTTCCAAATATCACTTTGCCAATTCCACAAGAACTATCTTAGCGAAAGGCTTCTTGAGGGGAAAGCTGTCACTCTGTGAGATGATTACACAGAACACAAAGAAGTTTCTCAGAAAGCTTCTTTCTCTTTCTTATCGGAGGATATTTCCTTTGGCCCTATAGTCTTCAAAGGGATCCGAAATATCTGTTCTCAGATTCCACAGAAATAAGGCTAGCAAAGAGATCCACGAAATACAGATATAACTCTGGGAGTGGAAGTCACACATCACAGAGCAGTTTCTCAGGAAGCTTCTTTCCAGATTTCATCTGAGGATATTTCCTTTTTCACCATAGCCCTCTATGGGCTTCCAAATATCACTTTGTCAATTCCACAAGAACTGTCTTAGCGAAAGGCTTCTTGAGGGGAAAGCTGTAACTCTGTGAGATGATTTCAGAGAACACAAAGTAGTTTCTCAGAAATCTTCTTTCTCTTTGTTATCGGAGGATATTTCCTTTGGCCCTATAGTCTTCAAAGGGATCCGAAATATCTGTTCTCAGATTCCACAGAAATAAGGCTAGCAAAGAGATCCACGAAATACAGATGTAACTCTCTGAGTGCAAGTCACACATCACAGAGCAATTTCTCAGAAAGCTTCTTTCCCGATTTCCTCTGAGGATATTTCCTTTTTCACCATAGCCCTCTATGGGCTTCCAAATATCACTTTGCCAATTCCACAAGAACTGTCTTAGCGAACGGCTTCTTGAGGGGAAAGCTGTAACTCTGTGAGCTGATTTCACAGAACACAAAGAAGTTTCTCAGAAAGCTTCTTTCTCTTTGTTATCGTAGGATATTTCCTTTGGCCCTATAGTCTTCAAAGGGATCCGAAATATCTGTTCTCAGATTCCACAGAAATAAGGGTAGCAAAGAGATCCACGAAATGCAGATGTTACTCTGGGAGTGGAAGCCACACATCACAGAGCAGTTTCACAGAAAGCTTCTTTCCAGATTTCATCTGAGGATATTTCCTTTTTCACCATAGCCCTCTATGGGCTTCCAAATATCACTTTGCCAATTCCACAAGAACTGTCTTAGCGAAAGGCCTCTTGAGGGGAAAGCTGTAACTCTGTGAGGTGATTTCACAGAACACAAAGAAGTTTCTCAGAAAGCTTCTTTCTCTTTGTTATCGGAGGATATTTCCTTTGGCCCTATAGTCTTCAAAGGGATCCGAAATATCTGTTCTCAGATTCCACAGAAATAAGGCTAGCAAAGAGATCCACGAAATACAGATGTAACTCTGTGAGTGGAAGTCACACATCACAGAGCAGTTTCTCAGAAAGCTTCTTTCCAGATTTCATCTGAGGATATTTCCTTTTTCACCATAGCCCTCTAAGGGCTTCCAAATATCACTTTGCCAATTCCACAAGAAGTATCTTAGCGAAAGGCTTCTTGAGGGGAAAGCTGTAACTCTGTGAGATGATTTCACAGAACACAAAGAAGTTTCTCAGAAAGCTTCTTTCTCTTTGTTATCGGAGGATATTTCCTTTGGCCCTATAATCTTCAAAGGGATCCGAAATATCTGTTCTCAGATTCCACAGAAATAAGGCTACCAAAGAGATCCACGAAATACAGATGTAACTCTGTGAGTGGAAGTCACACATCACAGAGCAGTTTCTCAGAAAGCTTCTTTCCAGATTTCATCTAAGGATATTTCCTTTTTCACCATAGATCTCTAAGGGCTTCAAAATATCACTTTGCCAATTCCACAAGAACTGTCTTAGCGAAAGGCTTCTTGAGGGGAAAGCTGTAACTCTGTGAGATGATTTCACAGAACACAAAGAGGTTTCTCAGAAATCTTCTTTCTCTCTGTTATCGGAGGATATTTCCTTTGGCCCTATAGTCTTCAAAGGGATCCGAAATATCTGTTCTCAGATTCCACAGAAATAAGGCTAGCAAAGAGATCCACGAAATACAGATGTAACTCTGTGAGATGAATGAACAGAACACTAAGCAGTTTCTCAGAAAGCTTCTTTCCAGATTTCATCTGAGGATATTTCCTTTTGCACCATAGCCCTCTATGGGCTTCCGAATATCACTTTGCCAATTCCACAAAAACTGTCTTAGCGAAAGGCTTCTTGAAGGGAAAGCTGTAACTCTGTGAGATGATTTCACAGAACACAAAGAAGTTTCTCAGAAAGCTGCTTTCTCTTTTTTATCGGAGGATATTTCCTTTGGCCCTATAGTCTTCAAAGGGATCCGAAATATCTGTTCTCAGATTCCACAGAAATAAGGCTAGCAAAGAGATCCACGAAATACAGATGTAACTCTGTGAGTGGAAGTCACACATCACAGAGCAGTTTCTCCGAAAGCTTCTTTCCCGATTTCCTCTGAGGATATTTCCTTTTTCACCATAGCCCTCTATGGGCTTCCAAATATCACTTTGCCAATTCCACAAGAACTCTCTTAGCGAAAGGCTTCTTGAGGGGAAAGCTGCAACTCTATGAGATGATTTCACAGAACACAAGGAAATTTCTCAGAGAGCTTCTTTCTCTTTGTTATGGGAGGATATTTCCTTTGGCCCTATAGTCTTCAAAGGGATCCGAAATATCTGTTCTCAGATTCCACAGAAATAAGGCTAGCAAAGAGATCCACGAAATACAGATGTAACTCGGTGAGTGGAA
Source organism: Macaca mulatta (assembly GCF_049350105.2). NCBI lineage: Eukaryota > Metazoa > Chordata > Mammalia > Primates > Cercopithecidae > Macaca > Macaca mulatta. The sequence continues at coordinate 47,102,910 of NC_133413.1, forward strand.
GTCACACATCATAGAGCAGTTTCTCAGAAAGCTTCTTTCCAGATTTCATCTGAGGATATTTCCTTTTTCACCATAGCCCTCTATGGGCTTCCAAATATCACTTTGCCAATTTCACAAGAACTGTCTTAGCGAAAGGCTTCTGGAGGGGAAAGCTGTAACTCTGTGAGATGATTTCACAGAACACAAAGAAGTTTCTCAGAAATCTTCTTTCCCTTTTTTATCGGAGGATATTTCCTTTGGCCCTATAGTCTTCAAAGGGATCCGAAATATCTGTTCTCAGATTCCACAGAAATAAGGCTAGCAAAGAGATCCACGAAATACAGATGTAACTCTGTGAGTGGAAGTCACACATCATAGAGCACTTTCTCAGGAAGCTTCTTTCTAGATTTCATCTGAGGATATTTCCTTTTTCACCATAGCCCTCTATGGGCTTCCAAATATCACTTTGCCAATTCCACAAGAACTGTCTTAGCGAAAGGCTTCTTGAGGGGAAAGCTGTAACTCTGTGAGATGATTTCACAGAACACAAAGAGGTTTCTCAGAAATCTTCTTTCTCTCTGTTATCGGAGGATATTTCCTTTGGCCCTATAGTCTTCAAAGGGATCCGAAATATCTGTTCTCAGATTCCACAGAAATAAGTCTAGCAAAGAGATCCACGAAATACAGATATATCTCTGTGAGTGGAAGTCACATATCACAGAACAGTTTCTCAGAAAGCCTCTTTCCAGATTTCATCTGAGGATATTTCCTTCTTCAACGTAGCCCTCTGTGGGCTTCCAAGTATCACTTTGCCAATTCCCCAAGAACTGTCTTAGCGAAAGGCTTCCTGAGTGGAAAGCTGTAACTCTGTGAGATGATTTCACAGAACACCAAGAAGTTTCTCAGAAAGCTTCTTTCTCTGTGTTATCGAAGGATATTTCCTTTGGCCCTGTAGTCTTCAAAGGGATCCGAAATATCTGTTCTCAGATTCCACAGAAATAAGGTGAGGAACGAGATCCACGAAATACAGATGTACCTCTATGACATGAATGAACAGAAGACGAAGTAGTTGCACAGAAAGCTTCTTTCCAGATTTCATCTGAGGATATTTCCTTTTTCACCACAGCCATCTATGGGCTTCCAAATATCACTTTGCCAATTCCACAAGATCTGTCTTAGCGAAAGACTTCTTGAGAGGAAAGCTGTAACTCTGTGAGATGATTTCACACAACACAAAGCATTTTCTCAGAAAGCTTCTTTCTCTTTGTTATCGGAGGATATTTCCTTTGGCCCTATAGTCTTCAAAGGGATCCGAAATATCTGTTCTCAGATTCCACAGAAATAAGGCTAGGAAAGATATCCACGAAATACAGATGTAACTCTGTGAGTGGAAGTCACACATCACAGAGCAGTTTCTCAGAAAGATTCTTTCCAGATTACATCTGAGGATATTTCCTTTTTCACCATAGCCCTCTGTGGGCTTCCAAATATCACTTTGCCAATTCCACAAGAACTGTCTTAGCGAAAGGCTTCTTGAGGGGAAAGCTGTAACTCTGTGAGATGATTTCACAGAACACAAAGAAGTTTCTCAGAAATCTTCTTTCCCTTTTTTATCGGAGGATATTTCCTTTGGCCCTATAGTCTTCAAAGGGATCCGAAATATCTGTTCTCAGATTCCACAGAAATAAGGCTAGCAAAGAGATGCACGAAATACAGATGTAACTCTGTTAGTGGAAGTCACACATCACAGAGCAGTCTCTCAGAAAGCTTCTTTCCAGATTTCATCTGAGGATATTTCCTTTTTCACCACAGCCCTCTATGGGTTTCCAAATATCACTTTGCCAATTACACAAGAACTGTCTTAGCGAAAGGCTTCTTGAGGGGAAAGATGTAACTCTGTGAGAAGATTTCACAGAACACAAAGAAGTTTCTCAGAAAGCTTGTTTCTCTTTGTTATCGGAGGATATTTCCTTTGGCCCTATAGTCTTCAAAGGGATCCGAAATATCTGTTCTCAGATTCCACAGAAATAAGGCTAGCAAAGAGATGCACGGAATACAGATGTAACACTGTGAGTGGAAGTCACACATCACACAGCAGTTTCTCAGAAAACTTCTTTCCAGATTTCATCTGAGGATATTTCCTTTTTCACCATAGCCCTCTATGGGCTTCCAAATATCACTTTGCCAATTCCACAATAACTGTCTTAGCGAAAGGCTTCTTGAGGGGAAAGCTGTAACTCTGTGAGATGATTTCACAGAACACAAAGAAGTTTCTCAGAAAGCTTCTTTCTCTTTGTTATCGGAGGATATTTCCTTTGGCCCTATAGTCTTCAAAGGGATCCGAAATATCTGTTCTCAGATTCCACAGAAATAAGGGTAGCAAAGAGATCCAAGAAATGCAGATGTTACTCTGGGAGTGGAAGTCACACATCACAGAGCAGTTTCTCAGAAAGCTTCTTTCCAGATTTCATCTGAGGATATTTCCTTTTTCACCATAGCCCTCTATGGGCTTCCAAATATCACTTTGCCAATTCCACAAGAACTGTCTTAGCGAAAGGCCTCTTGAGGGGAAAGCTGTAACTCTGTGAGATGATTTCACAGAACACAAAGAAGTTTCTCTGAAAGCTTCTTTCTCTTTGTTATCGGAGGATATTTCCTTTGGCCCTATAGTCTTCAAAGGGATCCGAAATATCTGTTCTCAGATTCCACAGAAATAAGGCTAGCAAAGAGATCCACGAAATGCAGATGTAACTCTGTGAGTGGAAGTCACACATCACAGAGCAGTTTCTCAGAAAGCTTCTTTCCAGATTTCATCTGAGGATATTTCCTTTTTCACCATAGCCCTCTATGGGCTTCCAAATATCACTTTGCCAATTCCACAAGAACTATCTTAGCGAAAGGCTTCTTGAGGGGAAAGCTGTCACTCTGTGAGATGATTTCACAGAACACAAAGAAGTTTCTCAGAAAGCGTCTTTCTCTTTCTTATCGGAGGATATTTCCTTTGGCCCTATAGTCTTCAAAGGGATCCGAAATATCTGTTCTCAGATTCCACAGAAATAAGGCTAGCAAAGAGATCCACGAAATACAGATATAACTCTGGGAGTGGAAGTCACACATCACAGAGCAGTTTCTCAGGAAGCTTCTTTCCAGATTTCATCTGAGGATATTTCCTTTTTCACCATAGCCCTCTATGGGCTTCCAAATATCACTTTGTCAATTCCACAAGAACTGTCTTAGCGAAAGGCTTCTTGAGGGGAAAGCTGTAACTCTGTGAGATGATTTCAGAGAACACAAAGTAGTTTCTCAGAAATCTTCTTTCTCTTTGTTATCGGAGGATATTTCCTTTGGCCCTATAGTCTTCAAAGGGATCCGAAATATCTGTTCTCAGATTCCACAGAAATAAGGCTAGCAAAGAGATCCACGAAATACAGATGTAACTCTCTGAGTGCAAGTCACACATCACAGAGCAATTTCTCAGAAAGCTTCTTTCCCGATTTCCTCTGAGGATATTTCCTTTTTCACCATAGCCCTCTATGGGCTTCCAAATATCACTTTGCCAATTCCACAAGAACTGTCTTAGCGAACGGCTTCTTGAGGGGAAAGCTGTAACTCTGTGAGCTGATTTCACAGAACACAAAGAAGTTTCTCAGAAAGCTTCTTTCTCTTTGTTATCGGAGGATATTTCCTTTGGCCCTATAGTCTTCAAAGGGATCCGAAATATCTGTTCTCAGATTCCACAGAAATAAGGGTAGCAAAGAGATCCACGAAATGCAGATGTTACTCTGGGAGTGGAAGTCACACATCACAGAGCAGTTTCACAGAAAGCTTCTTTCCAGATTTCATCTGAGGATATTTCCTTTTTCACCATAGCCCTCTATGGGCTTCCAAATATCACTTTGCCAATTCCACAAGAACTGTCTTAGCGAAAGGCCTCTTGAGGGGAAAGCTGTAACTCTGTGAGGTGATTTCACAGAACACAAAGAAGTTTCTCAGAAAGCTTCTTTCTCTTTGTTATAGGAGGATATTTCCTTTGGCCCTATAGTCTTCAAAGGGATCCGAAATATCTGTTCTCAGATTCCACAGAAATAAGGCTAGCAAAGAGATCCACGAAATACAGATGTAACTCTGTGAGTGGAAGTCACACATCACAGAGCAGTTTCTCAGAAAGCTTCTTTCCAGATTTCATCTGAGGATATTTCCTTTTTCACCATAGCCCTCTAAGGGCTTCCAAATATCACTTTGCCAATTCCACAAGAACTATCTTAGCGAAAGGCTTCTTGAGGGGAAAGGTGTAACTCTGTGAGATGATTTCACAGAACACAAAGAAGTTTCTCAGAAAGCTTCTTTCTCTTTGTTATCGGAGGATATTTCCTTTGGCCCTATAGTCTTCAAAGGGATCCGAAATATCTGTTCTCAGATTCCACAGAAATAAGGCTAGCAAAGAGATCCACGAAATACAGATGTAACTCTGGGAGTGGAAGTCACACATCACAGAGCAGTTTCTCAGGAAGCTTCTTTCCAGATTTCATCTGAGGATATTTCCTTTTTCACCATAGCCCTCTATGGGCTTCCAAATATCACTTTGTCAATTCCACAAGAACTGTCTTAGCGAAAGGCTTCTTGAGGGGAAAGCTGTAACTCTGTGAGATGATTTCAGAGAACACAAAGTAGTTTCTCAGAAATCTTCTTTCTCTTTGTTATCGGAGGATATTTCCTTTGGCCCTATAGTCTTCAAAGGGATCCGAAATATCTGTTCTCAGATTCCACAGAAATAAGGCTAGCAAAGAGATCCACGAAATACAGATATATCTCTGTGAGTGGAAGTCACATATCACAGAACAGTTTCTCAGAAAGCCTCTTTCCAGATTTCATCTGAGGATATTTCCTTCTTCAACGTAGCCCTCTGTGGGCTTCCAAGTATCACTTTGCCAATTCCCCAAGAACTGTCTTAGCGAAAGGCTTCCTGAGTGGAAAGCTGTAACTCTGTGAGATGATTTCACAGAACACCAAGAAGTTTCTCAGAAAGCTTCTTTCTCTGTGTTATCGGAGGATATTTCCTTTGGCCCTGTAGTCTTCAAAGGGATCCGAAATATCTGTTCTCAGATTCCACAGAAATAATGTGAGGAACGAGATCCACGAAATACAGATGTACCTCTATGACATGAATGAACAGAAGACGAAGTAGTTGCACAGAAAGCTTCTTTCCAGATTTCATCTGAGGATATTTCCTTTTTCACCACAGCCATCTATGGGCTTCCAAATATCACTTTGCCAATTCCACAAGATCTGTCTTAGCGAAAGACTTCTTGAGAGGAAAGCTGTAACTCTGTGAGATGATTTCACACAACACAAAGCATTTTCTCAGAAAGCTTCTTTCTCTTTGTTATCGGAGGATATTTCCTTTGGCCCTATAGTCTTCAAAGGGATCCGAAATATCTGTTCTCAGATTCCACAGAAATAAGGCTAGGAAAGATATCCACGAAATACAGATGTAACTCTGTGAGTGGAAGTCAAACATCACAGAGCAGTTTCTCAGAAAGCTTCTTTCCAGATTACATCTGAGGATATTTCCTTTTTCACCATAGCCCTCTGTGGGCTTCCAAATATCACTTTGCCAATTCCACAAGAACTGTCTTAGCGAAAGGCTTCTTGAGGGGAAAGCTGTAACTCTGTGAGATGATTTCACAGAACACAAAGAAGTTTCTCAGAAATCTTCTTTCCCTTTTTTATCGGAGGATATTTCCTTTGGCCCTATAGTCTTCAAAGGGATCCGAAATATCTGTTCTCAGATTCCACAGAAATAAGGCTAGCAAAGAGATGCACGAAATACAGATGTAACTCTGTTAGTGGAAGTCACACATCACAGAGCAGTCTCTCAGAAAGCTTCTTTCCAGATTTCATCTGAGGATATTTCCTTTTTCACCACAGCCCTCTATGGGTTTCCAAATATCACTTTGCCAATTACACAAGAACTGTCTTAGCGAAAGGCTTCTTGAGGGGAAAGATGTAACTCTGTGAGAAGATTTCACAGAACACAAAGAAGTTTCTCAGAAAGCTTGTTTCTCTTTGTTATCGGAGGATATTTCCTTTGGCCCTATAGTCTTCAAAGGGATCCGAAATATCTGTTCTCAGATTCCACAGAAATAAGGCTAGCAAAGAGATGCACGAAATACAGATGTAACACTGTGAGTGGAAGTCACACATCACACAGCAGTTTCTCAGAAAACTTCTTTCCAGATTTCATCTGAGGATATTTCCTTTTTCACCATAGCCCTCTATGGGCTTCCAAATATCACTTTGCCAATTCCACAATAACTGTCTTAGCGAAAGGCTTCTTGAGGGGAAAGCTGTAACTCTGTGAGATGATTTCACAGAACACAAAGAAGTTTCTCAGAAAGCTTCTTTCTCTTTGTTATCGGAGGATATTTCCTTTGGCCCTATAGTCTTCAAAGGGATCCGAAATATCTGTTCTCAGATTCCACAGAAATAAGGGTAGCAAAGAGATCCACGAAATGCAGATGTTACTCTGGGAGTGGAAGTCACACATCACAGAGCAGTTTCTCAGAAAGCTTCTTTCCAGATTTCATCTGAGGATATTTCCTTTTTCACCATAGCCCTCTATGGGCTTCCAAATATCACTTTGCCAATTCCACAAGAACTGTCTTAGCGAAAGGCCTCTTGAGGGGAAAGCTGTAACTCTGTGAGATGATTTCACAGAACACAAAGAAGTTTCTCTGAAAGCTTCTTTCTCTTTGTTATCGGAGGATATTTCCTTTGGCCCTATAGTCTTCAAAGGGATCCGAAATATCTGTTCTCAGATTCCACAGAAATAAGGCTAGCAAAGAGATCCACGAAATGCAGATGTAACTCTGTGAGTGGAAGTCACACATCACAGAGCAGTTTCTCAGAAAGCTTCTTTCCAGATTTCATCTGAGGATATTTCCTTTTTCACCATAGCCCTCTATGGGCTTCCAAATATCACTTTGCCAATTCCACAAGAACTATCTTAGCGAAAGGCTTCTTGAGGGGAAAGCTGTCACTCTGTGAGATGATTTCACAGAACACAAAGAAGTTTCTCAGAAAGCTTCTTTCTCTTTCTTATCGGAGGATATTTCCTTTGGCCCTATAGTCTTCAAAGGGATCCGAAATATCTGTTCTCAGATTCCACAGAAATAAGGCTAGCAAAGAGATCCACGAAATACAGATATAACTCTGGGAGTGGAAGTCACACATCACAGAGCAGTTTCTCAGGAAGCTTCTTTCCAGATTTCATCTGAGGATATTTCCTTTTTCACCATAGCCCTCTATGGGCTTCCAAATATCACTTTGTCAATTCCACAAGAACTGTCTTAGCGAAAGGCTTCTTGAGGGGAAAGCTGTAACTCTGTGAGATGATTTCAGAGAACACAAAGTAGTTTCTCAGAAATCTTCTTTCTCTTTGTTATCGGAGGATATTTCCTTTGGCCCTATAGTCTTCAAAGGGATCCGAAATATCTGTTCTCAGATTCCACAGAAATAAGGCTAGCAAAGAGATCCACGAAATACAGATGTAACTCTCTGAGTGCAAGTCACACATCACAGAGCAATTTCTCAGAAAGCTTCTTTCCCGATTTCCTCTGAGGATATTTCCTTTTTCACCATAGCCCTCTATGGGCTTCCAAATATCACTTTGCCAATTCCACAAGAACTGTCTTAGCGAACGGCTTCTTGAGGGGAAAGCTGTAACTCTGTGAGCTGATTTCACAGAACACAAAGAAGTTTCTCAGAAAGCTTCTTTCTCTTTGTTATCGGAGGATATTTCCTTTGGCCCTATAGTCTTCAAAGGGATCCGAAATATCTGTTCTCAGATTCCACAGAAATAAGGGTAACAAAGAGATCCACGAAATGCAGATGTTACTCTGGGAGTGGAAGTCACACATCACAGAGCAGTTTCACAGAAAGCTTCTTTCCAGATTTCATCTGAGGATATTTCCTTTTTCACCATAGCCCTCTATGGGCTTCCAAATATCACTTTGCCAATTCCTCAAGAACTGTCTTAGCGAAAGGCCTCTTGAGGGGAAAGCTGTAACTCTGTGAGGTGATTTCACAGAACACAAAGAAGTTTCTCAGAAAGCTTCTTTCTCTTTGTTATAGGAGGATATTTCCTTTGGCCCTATAGTCTTCAAAGGGATCCGAAATATCTGTTCTCAGATTCCACAGAAATAAGGCTAGCAAAGAGATCCACGAAATACAGATGTAACTCTGTGAGTGGAAGTCACACATCACAGAGCAGTTTCTCAGAAAGCTTCTTTCCAGATTTCATCTGAGGATATTTCCTTTTTCACCATAGCCCTCTAAGGGCTTCCAAATATCACTTTGCCAATTCCACAAGAACTATCTTAGCGAAAGGCTTCTTGAGGGGAAAGGTGTAACTCTGTGAGATGATTTCACAGAACACAAAGAAGTTTCTCAGAAAGCTTCTTTCTCTTTGTTATCGGAGGATATTTCCTTTGGCCCTATAGTCTTCAAAGGGATCCGAAATATCTGTTCTCAGATTCCACAGAAATAAGGCTAGCAAAGAGATCCACGAAATACAGATGTAACTCTGTGAGTGGAAGTCACACATCACAGAGCAGTTTCTCAGGAAGCTTCTTTCCAGATTTCATCTGAGGATATTTCCTTTTTCACCATAGCCCTCTATGGGCTTCCAAATATCACTTTGTCAATTCCACAAGAACTGTCTTAGCGAAAGGCTTCTTGAGGGGAAAGCTGTAACTCTGTGAGATGATTTCAGAGAACACAAAGTAGTTTCTCAGAAATCTTCTTTCTCTTTGTTATCGGAGGATATTTTCTTTGGACCTATAGTCTTCAAAGGGATCCGAAATATCTGTTCTCAGATTCCACAGAAATAAGACTAGCAAAGAGATCCACGAAATACAGATGTAACTCTCTGAGTGGAAGTCACACATCACAGAGCAATTTCTCAGAAAGCTTCTTTCCCGATTTCCTCTGAGGATATTTCCTTTTTCACCATAGCCCTCTATGGGCTTCCAAATATCACTTTGCCAATTCCACAAGAACTGTCTTAGCGAAAGGCTTCTTGAGGGGAAAGCTGTAACTCTGTAAGATGATTTCACAGAACACAAAGAAGTTTCTCAGAAATCTTCTTTCCCTTTTTTATCGGAGGATATTTCCTTTGGCCCTATAGTCTTCAAAGGGATACGAAATATCTGTTCTCAGATTCCCCAGAAATAAGGCTAGCAAAGAGATCCACGAAATACAGATGTAACTCTGTGAGTGGAAGTCACACATCACAGAGCAGTTTCTCAGAAAGCTTCTTTCCAGATTTTATCTGAGGATATTTCCTTTTTCACCATAGCCCTCTATGGGCTTCCAAATATCACTTTGCCAATTCCACAAGAACTATCTTAGAGAAAGGCTTCTTGAGGGGAAAGCTGTAACTCTGTGAGATGATTTCACAGAACACAAAGAAGTTTCTCAGAAAGCTTCTTTCTCTGTGTTATCGGAGGATATTTCCTTTGGCCCTATAGTCTTCAAAGGGATCCGAAATATCTGTTCTCAGATTCCACAGAAATAAGGCTAGCAAAGAGATCCACGAAATACAGATGTAACTCTGTGAGTGGAAGTCAAACATCACAGAGCAGTTTCTCAGGAAGCTTCTTTCCAAATTTCATCTGAGGATATTTCCTTTTTCACCATAGCCCTCTATGGGCTTCCAAATATCACTTTGTCAATTCCACAAGAACTGTCTTAGCCAAAGGCTTCTTGAGGGGAAAGCTGTAACTCTGTGACATGATTTCAGAGAACACAAAGTAGTTTCTCAGAAATCTTCTTTCTCTTTGTTATCGGAGGATATTTCCTTTGGCCCTATAGTCTTCAAAGGGATCCGAAATATCTGTTCTCAGATTCCACAGAAATAAGGCTAGCAAAGAGATGCACGAAATACAGATGTAACACTGTGAGTGGAAGTCACACATCACACAGCAGTTTCTCAGAAAACTTCTTTCCAGATTTCACCTGAGGATATTTCCTTTTTCACCATAGCCCTCTAAGGGCTTCCAAATATCACTTTGCCAATTTCTCAAGAACTGTCTTAGCGAAAGGCTTCTTGAGGGGAAAGCTGTAACTCTGTGAGATGATTTCACAGAACGCAAAGAAGTTTCTCAGAAAGCTTCTTTCTCTTTGGTATCGGAGGATATTTCCTTTGGCCCTATAGTCTTCAAAGGGATCCGAAATATCTGTTCTCAGATTCCACAGAAATAAGGCTAGCAAAGAGATCCACGAAATACAGATGTAACTCTGGGAGTGGAAGTCACACATCACAGAGCAGTTTCTCAGGAAGCTTCTTTCCAGATTTCATCTGAGGATATTTCCTTTTTCACCATAGCCCTCTATGGGCTTCCAAATATCACTTTGCCAATTCCACAAGAACTGTCTTAGCGAAAGGCTTCTTCAGGGGAAAGCTGTAACTCTGTGAGATGATTTCACAGAACACAAAGTAGTTTCTCAGAAATCTTCTTTCCCTTTTTTATCGGAGGATATTTCCTTTGGCCCTATAGTCTTCAAAGGGATACGAAATATCTGTTCTCAGATTCCCCAGAAATAAGGCTAGCAAAGAGATCCACGAAATACAGATGTAACTCTGTGAGTGGAAGTCACACATCACAGAGCAGTTTCTCAGAAAGCTTCTTTCCAGATTTTATCTGAGGATATTTCCTTTTTCACCATAGCCCTCTATGGGCTTCCAAATATCACTTTGCCAATTCCACAAGAACTATCTTAGCGAAAGGCTTCTTGAGGGGAAAGCTGTAACTCTGTGAGATGATTTCACAGAACACAAAGAAGTTTCTCAGAAAGCTTCTTTCTCTGTGTTATCGGAGGATATTTCCTTTGGCCCTATAGTCTTCAAAGGGATCCGAAATATCTGTTCTCAGATTCCACAGAAATAAGGCTAGCAAAGAGATCCACGAAATACAGATGTAACTCTGTGAGTGGAAGTCAAACATCACAGAGCAGTTTCTCAGGAAGCTTCTTTCCAAATTTCATCTGAGGATATTTCCTTTTTCACCATAGCCCTCTATGGGCTTCCAAATATCACTTTGTCAATTCCACAAGAACTGTCTTAGCCAAAGGCTTCTTGAGGGGAAAGCTGTAACTCTGTGACATGATTTCAGAGAACACAAAGTAGTTTCTCAGAAATCTTCTTTCTCTTTGTTATCGGAGGATATTTCCTTTGGCCCTATAGTCTTCAAAGGGATCCGAAATATCTGTTCTCAGATTCCACAGAAATAAGGCTAGCAAAGAGATCCACGAAATACAGATGTAACTCTCTGAGTGCAAGTCACACATCACAGAGCAATTTCTCAGAAAGCTTCTTTCCCGATTTCCTCTGAGGATATTTCCTTTTTCACCATAGCCCTCTATGGGCTTCCAAATATCACTTTGCCAATTCCACAAGAACTGTCTTAGCGAAAGGCTTCTTGAGGGGAAAGCTGTAACTCTGTGAGATGATTTCACAGAACACAAAGAAGTTTCTCAGAAAGCTTCTTTCTCTTTGTTATCGGAGGATATTTCCTTTGGCCCTATAGTCTTCAAAGGGATCCGAAATATCTGTTCTCAGATTCCACAGAAATAAGGCTAGCAAAGAGATGCACGAAATACAGATGTAACACTGTGAGTGGAAGTCACACATCACACAGCAGTTTCTCAGAAAACTTCTTTCCAGATTTCACCTGAGGATATTTCCTTTTTCACCATAGCCCTCTAAGGGCTTCCAAATATCACTTTGCCTATTTCTCAAGAACTGTCTTAGCGAAAGGCTTCTTGAGGGGAAAGCTGTAACTCTGTGAGATGATTTCACAGAACGCAAAGAAGTTTCTCAGAAAGCTTCTTTCTCTTTGGTATCGGAGGATATTTCCTTTGGCCCTATAGTCTTCAAAGGGATCCGAAATATCTGTTCTCAGATTCCACAGAAATAAGGCTAGCAAAGAGATCCACGAAATACAGATGTAACTCTGGGAGTGGAAGTCACACATCACAGAGCAGTTTCTCAGGAAGCTTCTTTCCAGATTTCATCTGAGGATATTTCCTTTTTCACCATAGCCCTCTATGGGCTTCCAAATATCACTTTGCCAATTCCACAAGAACTGTCTTAGCGAAAGGCTTCTTCAGGGGAAAGCTGTAACTCTGTGAGATGATTTCACAGAACACAAAGTAGTTTCTCAGAAATCTTCTTTCTCTTTGTTATCGGAGGATATTTCCTTTGGCCCTATAGCCTTCAAAGGGATCCGAAATATCTGTTCTCAGATTCCACAGAAATAAGGCTAGCAAAGAGATCCACGAAATACAGATGTAACTCTCTGAGTGGAAGTCACACATCACAGAGCAATTTCTCAGAAAGCTTCTTTCCAGATTTCATCTGAGGATATTTCCTTTTTCAGAATAGCCCACTAGTGGCTTCCAAATATCACTTTGCCAATTCCAGAAGAACTGTCTTAGCGATAGGCTTCCTGAGTGGAAAGCTGTAACTCTGTGAGATTATTTCACAGAACATAAAGAAGTTTCTCAGAAAACTTCTTTCTCTTTGTTATCAGAGGATATTTCCTTTGGCCCTATAGTCTTCAAAGGGATCCGAAATATCTGTTCTCAGATTCCACAGAAATAAGGCTTGCAAAGAGATCCACGTAATACAGATGTAACTCTGTGAGATGAACGAACAGAACACTAAGCGGTTTCTCCGAAAGCTTCTTTCCCGATTTCATGTGAGGATATTTCCTTTTTCACCATAGACCTCTATGGGCTTCCAAATATCACTTTGCCAATTCCACAAGAACTGTCTTAGCGATAGGCTTCTTGAGGGGAAAGCTGTAACTCTGTGAGATAACTTCACAGAACACAAAGAAGTTTCACAGAAAGCTTCTTTCTCTTTGTTATCGGAGGATATTTCCTTTGGCACTATAGTCTTCAAAGGGATCCGAAATATCTGTTCTCAGATTTCACAGAAATAAGGCTTGCAAAGAGATCCATGAAATACAGATGTAACTCTGTGAGATGAAAGAACAGAACACTAAGCGGTTTCTCCGAAAGCTTCTTTCCCGATTTCATGTGAGGATATTTCCTTTTTCACCATAGCCCTCTATGGGCTTCCAAATATCACTTTGCCAATTCCACAAGAACTGTCTTAGCGAAAGGCTTCTTGAGGGGAAAGTTGTAACTCTGTGAGATGATTTCACAGAACACAAAGAAGTTTCTCAGAAAGCTTCTTTCTCTTTGTTATCGGAGGATATTTCCTTTGGCCCTATAGTCTTCAAAGGTATCGAAATATCTGTTCTCAGATTCCACAGAAATAAGGCTAGCAAAGAGATCCACGAAATAGAGATGTAACTCTGTGAGTGGAAGTCACACATCACAGAGCAGTTTCTCAGAAAGCTTCTTTCCAGATTTCATCTGAGGATATTTCCTTTTTCACGATAGCCCACTATGGGCTTCCAAATATCACTTTGCCAATTCCACAAGAACTGTCTTAGCGATAGGCTTCCTGAGTGGAAAGCTGTAACTCTGTGAGATGATTTTACAGAACACAAAGAAGTTTCTCAGAAAGGTCCTTTGTTATCGCAGGATATTTCCTTTGGCCCTATAGTCTTCAAAGGGTTCCGAAATCTCTGTTCTCAGATTCCACAGAAATAAGGCTAGCAAAGAGATCGACAAATTCTGATGTAACTCTGTGAGGGGAAGTCACACATCACAGAGCAGTTTCTCAGAAAGCTTCTTTCCAGATTTCATCTGAGGATATTTCCTTTTTCACCATAGCCCTCTATGGTCTTCCAAATATCACTTTGCCAATTCCAAAAGAAATGTCTTAGCGAAAGGCTTTGAGGGGAAAGCTGTAATTCTGTGAGATGATTTCACAGAACACAAAGAAGTTTCTCAGAAAACTTCTTTCTCTTTGTTATCCGAGGATATTTCCTTTGGCCCTATAGTCTTCAAAGGGATCCGAAATATCTGTCTCAGATTCCACAAAAATAAGGCTAGCAAAGTGATCCACGAAATACAGATGTAACTCTGTGAGTGGAAGTCACACATCACAGAGCAGTTTCTCAGAAAGCTTCTTTCCAGATTTCATCTGAGGATATTTCCTTTTTCACTGTGGCCCTTTAGGGGCTTCCAAATATCACTTTGCCAATTCCACAAGAACTGTCTTAGCGAAAGGCTTCTTGAGGGGAAAGCTGTAACTCTGTGAGATGATTTCACAGAACACAAAGAAGTTTCTCAGAAAGCTTCTTTCTCTTTGTTATCGGAGGATATTTCCTTTGGCCCTATAGTCTTCAAAGGGATCCGAAATATCTGTTCTCAGATTCCACAGAAATAAGGCTAGCAAAGAGATCCACGAAATACAGATTTAACTCTGGGAGTGGAAGTCACACATCACAGAGCAGTTTCTTAGAAAGCTTCTTTCCAGATTTCATCTGAGGATATTTCCTTTTTCACCATAGCCCTCTATGGGCTTCCAAATATCACTTTGCCAATTCCACAAGAAATGTCTTGACGAAAGGCTTCTTGAGGGGAAAGCTGTAACTCTGTGAGATGATTTCACAGAACACAAAGAAGTCTCTCAGAAAGCTTCTTTCTCTTTGTTATCGGAGGATATTTCCTTTGGCATTATATTCTTCAAAGATATCCGAAATATCTATCTCAGATTCCACAGCAATAAGGCTAGCAAAGAGATCCACGAAATCCTGATGTAACTCTGTGAGTGGAAGTCACACATCACAGAGCAGTTTCTCAGAAAGCTTCTTTCAAGATTTCATCTGAGGATATTTCCGTTTTCACCATAGCCCTCTATGGGCTTCCAAATATCACTTTGCCAATTCCACAAGAACTGTCTGAGCGAAAGGCTTCCTGAGTGGAAAGCTGTAACTCTGTGAGATGATTTCGCAGAACACAAAGAAGTTTATCAGAAAGCTTCTTTCTCTTTGTTATCGGAGGATATTTCCTTTGGCCCTATAGTCTTAAAAGGGATCCGAAATATCTGTTCTCAGATTCCACAGAAATAAGGCTAGCAAAGAGATCAGCGAAACATATATGTAACTCTGTGAGTGGAAGTCACACATCCCAGAGCAGTTTCTCAGAAAGCTTCTTTCCAGATTTCATGTGAGCATCTTTCCTTTTTCACCTTAGCCCTCTAAGGGCTTCCAAATATAACTTTGCCAATTCCACAAGAACTGTCTCAGCGAAAGGCTTCTTGAGGGGAAAGCTGTAACTCTGTGAGACGATTTCATGGAACACAAAGAAGTTTCTCAGACAGCTTCTTTCTCTTTGTTATCGGAGGATATTTCCTTTGGCCCTATAGCCTTCAAAGGGATCCGAAATATCTGTTCTCAGATTCCAAAGAAATAAGGCTAGCAAAGAGATCCACGAAATACAGATGTAACTCTGTGAGTGGAAGTCAGACATCGCAGAGTAGTTTCTCAGAAAGCTTCTTTCCAGATTTCATCTAAGGATATTTCCTTTTTCACATTAGCCCTCTATGGGCTTCCAAATATCACTTTGCCAATTCCACAAGAACTGTCTTAGCGAAAGGCTTCTTGAGGGGAAAGCTGTAACTCTGTGAGATGATTTCACAGAACACAAAGAAGTTTCTCAGAAAGCTTCTCTCCTTGTTATCGGAGGATAATGCCTTTGGCCCTATAGTCTTCAAAGGGATCCGAAATATCTGTTCTCAGATTCCACAGAAATAAGGCTAGCAAAGAGATCCACGAAATACAGATGTAACTCTGTGAGTGGAAGTCACACATCACAGAGCAGATTCTCAGAAAGCTTCTTTCCAGATTTCATCTGAGGATATTTCCTTTTTCTCCATAGCCCTCTATGGGCTTCCAAATATCACTTTGCCAATTCCACAAGAACTGTCTTAGCGAAAGGCTTCTTGATGGGAAAGCTGTAACTCTGTGAGATGATTTCGCAGAACACAAAGATGTTTCTCAGAAAGCTTCTTTCTCTTTGTTATCGGAGGATATTTCCTTTGGCCCTATAGTCTTCAAAGGGATCCGAAATATCTGTTCTCAGATTCCACAGAAATAAGGCTAGCCAAGAGATCCACGAAATACAGATGTAACTCCGTGAGATGAATGAACAGAACACTAAGCAGTTTCTCCGAAAGCTTCTTTCCCGATTTCATCTGAGGATATTTCCTTTTTCACCATAGCCCTCTATGGGCTTCCAAATATCACTTTGCCAATTCTACAAGAACTCTCTTAGCGAAAGGCTTCTTGAGGGGAAAGCTGTAACTCTGTGAGATGATTTCACAGAAAACAAAGAAGTTTCTCAGAAAGCTTCTTTCTCTGTGTTATCGGAGGATATTTCCTATGGCCCTATAGTCTTCAAAGGGATCCGAAATATCTGTTCTCACATTCCACAAAAATAAGGCTAGCAAAGAGATCCACGAAATACAGATGTAACTCTGTGAGTGGAAGTCACACTTCACAGAGCAGTTTCTCAGAAAGCTTCTTTCCAGATTTCATCTGAGGATATTTCCTTTTTCACCATAGCCCTCTATGGGCTTCCAAATATCACTTTGCCAATTCCAGAAGAACTGTCTTAGCGAAAGGCTTCTTGAGGGGAAAGCTGTAACTCTGTGAGGTGATTTCACAGAACACAAAAAAGTTTCTCAGAAAGATTCTTTATCTTTGTTATCGGAGGATATTTACTTTGGCCCTATAGTCTTCAAAGGTATCCGAAATATCTGTTCTCAGATTCCACAGAAATAAGGCTAGCAAAGAGATCCACGAAATACAGATGTAACTCTGTGAGTGGAAGTCACACATCACAGAGCAGTTTCTCAGAAAGCTTCTTTCCAGATTTCATCTGAGGATATTTCCTTTTTCACCGTAGCCCTCTATGGGCTTCCAAATATCACTTTGCCAATTCCACAAAAACTGTCTTAGCGAAAGGCTTCTGGAGGGGAAAGCTGTAACTCTGTGAGATGATTTCACAGAACACAAAGAAGTTTCTCAGAAAGCTTCTTTCTCTTTGTTATCGGAGGATATTTCCTTTGGCCCTATAGTCTTCAAAGGGATCCGAAATATCTGTTCTCAGATTCCACAGAAATAAGGCTAGCAAAGAGATCCACGAAATACAGATGGAACTCTGTGAGTGGAAGTCACACATCACAGAGCAGTTTCTCAGAAAGCTTCTTTCCAGATTTCATCTGAGGATATTTCCTTTTTCACCATAGCCCTCTATGGGCTTCCAAATATCACTTTGCCAATTCCACAAGAACTGTCTTGGCGAAAGGCTTCTTGAGGGGAAAGCTGTAAGTCTGTGAGATGATTTCACAGAAGATAAAGAAGTTTCTCAGAAAGCTTCTTTCTCTTTGTTATCGGAGGATATTTCCTTTGGCCCTATAGTCTTCAAAGGGATCCGAAATATCTGTTCTCAGATTCCACAGAAATAAGGCTAGCAAAGAGATCCACGAAATACAGATGTAATTCTGTGAGTGGAAGTCACACATCACAGAGCACTTTCTCAGAAAGCTTCTTTCCAGATTTCATCTGAGGATATTACCTTTTTCACCATAGCCCTCTATGGGCTTCCAAATATCACTTTGCCAATTCCACAAGAACTGTCTTAGCGAAAGGCTTCTTGAGGGGAAATCTGTAACTCTGTGAGATGATTTCACAGAACCCAAAGAAGTTTCTCAGAAAGCTTCTTTCTCTTTGTTATCGGAGGATATTTCCTTTGGCCCTATAGTCTTCAAAGGGATCCGAATTATCTGTTCTCGGATTCCACAGAAATAAGGTTAGGAAAGAGAACCACGAAATACAGATGTACCTCTGTGAGATGAATGAACAGAAGACTAAGTAGTTGCTCAGAAAACTTCTTTCCAGATTTCATCTGAGGATATTTCCTTCTTCAACGTGGCCCTCTGTGGGCTTCCAAGTATCACTTTGCCAATTCCCCAAGAACTGTCTTAGCGAAAGGCTTCTTGAGGGGAAAGTGGTAACTCTGTGAGATGATTTTACAGAACACAAAGAAGTTTCTCAGAAAGCTTCTTTCCAGATTTCATCTGAGGATATTTCCTTTTTCACATTAGCCCTCTATGGGCTTCCAAATATCACTTTGCCAATTCCACAAGAACTGTCTTAGCGAAAGGCTTCTTGAGGGGAAAGCTGAAACTGTGTGGGATGATTTCACAGAACACAAAGAAGTTTCTCAGACAGCTTCTTTCTCTTTGTTATCGGAGGATATTTCCTTTGGCCCCATAGCCTTCAAAGGGATCCGAAATATCTGTTCTCAGATTCCACAGAAATAAGGCTAGCAAAGAGATCCACGAAATACAGATGTAACTCTGGGAGTGGAAGTCAAACTTCACAGAGCAGATTCTCATTAAGCTTCTTTCCAGATTTCATCTGAGGATATTTCCTTTTTCTCCATAGCCCTCTATGGGCTTCCAAATATCACTTTGCCAATTCCACAAGAACTGTCTTAGCGAAAGGCTTCTTGAGGGGAAAGCTGTAACTCTGTGAGATGATTTCGCAGAACACAAAGATGTTTCTCAGAAAGCTTCTTTCTCTTTGTTATCGGAGGATATTTCCTTTAGCCCTATAGTCTTCAAAGGGATCCGAAATATCTGTTCTCAGATTCCACAGAAATAAGGTTAGGAAAGAGATCCACGAAATACAGATGTACCTCTGTGAGATGAATGAACAGAAGACTAAGTAGTTGCTCAGAAAGTTTCTTTCCAGATTTCATCTGAGGATATTTCCTTTTTCACCGTAGCCCTCTAAGGGCTTCCAAATATCACTTTGCCAATTCCACAAGAACTGTCTTAGCGAAAGGCTTCTTGAGGGGAAAGCTGTAACTCTGTGAGATGATTTTACAGAACACAAAGAAGTTTCTCACAAAGCTTCTTTCTCTTTGTTATCGGAGGATATTCCCTTTGGCCCTATAGTCTTCAAAGGGATCCGAAATATCTGTTCTCAGATTCCACAGAAATAAGGCTAGCAAAGAGATCCACGAAATACAGATGTAACTCTGTGAGTGGAAGTCACACATCACAGAGCAGTTTCTCAGAAATCTTCTTTCCAGATTTCATCTGAGGATATTTCCTTCTTCAACGTGGCCCTCTGTGGGCTTCCAAGTATCACTTTGCCAATTCCCCAAGAACTGTCTTAGCGAAAGGCTTCTTGAGGGGAAAGTGGTAACTCTGTGAGATGATTTTACAGAACACAAAGAAGTTTCTCAGAAAGGTCCTTTGTTATCGCAGGATATTTCCTTTGGCCCTATAGTCTTCAAAGGGTTCCGAAATCTCTGTTCTCAGATTCCACAGAAATAAGGCTAGCAAAGAGATCGACAAATTCTGATGTAACTCTGTGAGGGGAAGTCACACATCACAGAGCAGTTTCTCAGAAAGCTTCTTTCCAGATTTCATCTGAGGATATTTCCTTTTTCACCATAGCCCTCTATGGGCTTCCAAATATCACTTTGCCAATTCCAAAAGAAATGTCTTAGCGAAAGGCTTTGAGGGGAAAGCTGTAATTCTGTGAGATGATTTCACAGAACACAAAGAAGTTTCTCAGAAAACTTCTTTCTCTTTGTTATCGGAGGATATTTCCTTTGGCCCTATAGTCTTCAAAGGGATCCAAATATCTGTCTCAGATTCCACAAAAATAAGGCTAGCAAAGTGATCCACGAAATACAGATGTAACTCTGTGAGTGGAAGTCACACATCACAGAGCAGTTTCTCAGAAAGCTTCTTTCCAGATTTCATCTGAGGATATTTCCTTTTTCACTGTGGCCCTTTAGGGGCTTCCAAATATCACTTTGCCAATTCCACAAGAACTGTCTTAGCGAAAGGCTTCTTGAGGGGAAAGCTGTAACTCTGTGAGATGATTTCACAGAACACAAAGAAGTTTCTCAGAAAGCTTCTTTCTCTTTGTTATCGGAGGATATTTCCTTTGGCCCTATAGTCTTCAAAGGGATCCGAAATATCTGTTCTCAGATTCCACAGAAATAAGGCTAGCAAAGAGATCCACGAAATACAGATTTAACTCTGGGAGTGGAAGTCACACATCACAGAGCAGTTTCTTAGAAAGCTTCTTTCCAGATTTCATCTGAGGATATTTCCTTTTTCACCATAGCCCTCTATGGGCTTCCAAATATCACTTTGCCAATTCCACAAGAACTGTCTTGACGAAAGGCTTCTTGAGGGGAAAGCTGTAACTCTGTGAGATGATTTCACAGAACACAAAGAAGTCTCTCAGAAAGCTTCTTTCTCTTTGTTATCGGAGGATATTTCCTTTGGCATTATATTCTTCAAAGATATCCGAAATATCTATCTCAGATTCCACAGCAATAAGGCTAGCAAAGAGATCCACGAAATCCTGATGTAACTCTGTGAGTGGAAGTCACACATCACAGAGCAGTTTCTCAGAAAGCTTCTTTCAAGATTTCATCTGAGGATATTTCCGTTTTCACCATAGCCCTCTATGGGCTTCCAAATATCACTTTGCCAATTCCACAAGAACTGTCTGAGCGAAAGGCTTCCTGAGTGGAAAGCTGTAACTCTGTGAGATGATTTCACAGAACACAAAGAAGTTTATCAGAAAGCTTCTTTCTCTTTGTTATCGGAGGATATTTCCTTTGGCCCTATAGTCTTAAAAGGGATCCGAAATATCTGTTCTCAGATTCCACAGAAATAAGGCTAGCAAAGAGATCAGCGAAACATATATGTAACTCTGTGAGTGGAAGTCACACATCCCAGAGCAGTTTCTCAGAAAGCTTCTTTCCAGATTTCATGTGAGCATCTTTCCTTTTTCACCTTAGCCCTCTAAGGGCTTCCAAATATAACTTTGCCAATTCCACAAGAACTGTCTCAGCGAAAGGCTTCTTGAGGGGAAAGCTGTAACTCTGTGAGACGATTTCATGGAACACAAAGAAGTTTCTCAGACAGCTTCTTTCTCTTTGTTATCGGAGGATATTTCCTTTGGCCCTATAGCCTTCAAAGGGATCCGAAATATCTGTTCTCAGATTCCAAAGAAATAAGGCTAGCAAAGAGATCCACGAAATACAGATGTAACTCTGTGAGTGGAAGTCAGACATCGCAGAGTAGTTTCTCAGAAAGCTTCTTTCCAGATTTCATCTAAGGATATTTCCTTTTTCACATTAGCCCTCTATGGGCTTCCAAATATCACTTTGCCAATTCCACAAGAACTGTCTTAGCGAAAGGCTTCTTGAGGGGAAAGCTGTAACTCTGTGAGATGATTTCACAGAACACAAAGAAGTTTCTCAGAAAGCTTCTCTCCTTGTTATCGGAGGATATTGCCTTTGGCCCTATAGTCTTCAAAGGGATCCGAAATATCTGTTCTCAGATTCCACAGAAATAAGGCTAGCAAAGAGATCCACGAAATACAGATGTAACTCTGTGAGTGGAAGTCACACATCACAGAGCAGATTCTCAGAAAGCTTCTTTCCAGATTTCATCTGAGGATATTTCCTTTTTCTCCATAGCCCTCTATGGGCTTCCAAATATCACTTTGCCAATTCCACAAGAACTGTCTTAGCGAAAGGCTTCTTGATGGGAAAGCTGTAACTCTGTGAGATGATTTCGCAGAACACAAAGATGTTTCTCAGAAAGCTTCTTTCTCTTTGTTATCGGAGGATATTTCCTTTGGCCCTATAGTCTTCAAAGGGATCCGAAATATCTGTTCTCAGATTCCACAGAAATAAGGCTAGCCAAGAGATCCACGAAATACAGATGTAACTCCGTGAGATGAATGAACAGAACACTAAGCAGTTTCTCCGAAAGCTTCTTTCCCGATTTCATCTGAGGATATTTCCTTTTTCACCATAGCCCTCTATGGGCTTCCAAATATCACTTTGCCAATTCTACAAGAACTCTCTTAGCGAAAGGCTTCTTGAGGGGAAAGCTGTAACTCTGTGAGATGATTTCACAGAACACAAAGAAGTTTCTCAGAAAGCTTCTTTCTCTGTGTTATCGGAGGATATTTCCTATGGCCCTATAGTCTTCAAAGGGATCCGAAATATCTGTTCTCACATTCCACAAAAATAAGGCTAGCAAAGAGATCCACGAAATACAGATGTAACTCTGTGAGTGGAAGTCACACTTCACAGAGCAGTTTCTCAGAAAGCTTCTTTCCAGATTTCATCTGAGGATATTTCCTTTTTCACCATAGCCCTCTATGGGCTTCCAAATATCACTTTGCCAATTCCAGAAGAACTGTCTTAGCGAAAGGCTTCTTGAGGGGAAAGCTGTAACTCTGTGAGGTGATTTCACAGAACACAAAAAAGTTTCTCAGAAAGATTCTTTATCTTTGTTATCGGAGGATATTTACTTTGGCCCTATAGTCTTCAAAGGTATCCGAAATATCTGTTCTCAGATTCCACAGAAATAAGGCTAGCAAAGAGATCCACGAAATACAGATGTAACTCTGTGAGTGGAAGTCACACATCACAGAGCAGTTTCTCAGAAAGCTTCTTTCCAGATTTCATCTGAGGATATTTCCTTTTTCACCGTAGCCCTCTATGGGCTTCCAAATATCACTTTGCCAATTCCACAAAAACTGTCTTAGCGAAAGGCTTCTTGAGGGGAAAGCTGTAACTCTGTGAGATGATTTCACAGAACACAAAGAAGTTTCTCAGAAAACTTCTTTCTCTTTGTTATCGGAGGATATTTCCTTTGGCCCTATAGTCTTCAAAGGGATCCGAAATATCTGTTCTCAGATTCCACAGAAATAAGGCTAGCAAAGAGATCCACGAAATACAGATGGAACTCTGTGAGTGGAAGTCACACATCACAGAGCAGTTTCTCAGAAAGCTTCTTTCCAGATTTCATCTGAGGATATTTCCTTTTTCACCATAGCCCTCTAAGGGCTTCCAAATATCACTTTGCCAATTCCACAAGAACTGTCTTGGCGAAAGGCTTCTTGAGGGTAAAGCTGTAAGTCTGTGAGATGATTTCACAGAAGATAAAGAAGTTTCTCAGAAAGCTTCTTTCTCTTTGTTATCGGAGGATATTTCCTTTGGCCCTATAGTCTTCAAAGGGATCCGAAATATCTGTTCTCAGATTCCACAGAAATAAGGCTAGCAGAGAGATCCACGAAATACAGATGTAACTCTGTGAGTGGAAGTCACACATCACAGAGCAGTTTCTCAGAAAACTTCTTTCCAGATTTCATCTGAGGATATTTCCTTTTTCACCATAGCCCTCTATGGGCTTCCAAATATCACTTTGCCAATTCCACAAGAACTGTCTTAGCGAAAGGCTTCTTGAGGGGAAAGCTGTAACTCTGTGAGATGATTTCACAGAACACAAAGAAGTTTCTCAGAAAGCTTCTTTCTCTTTGTTATCGGAGGATATTTCCTTTGGCCCTATAGTCTTCAAAGGGATCCGAAATATCTGTTCTCAGATTCCACAGAAATAAGGCTAGCAAAGAGATCCACGAAATACAGATGTAATTCTGTGAGTGGAAGTCACACATCACAGAGCACTTTCTCAGAAAGCTTCTTTCCAGATTTCATCTGAGGATATTACCTTTTTCACCATAGCCCTCTATGGGCTTCCAAATATCACTTTGCCAATTCCACAAGAACTGTCTTAGCGAAAGGCTTCTTGAGGGGAAATCTGTAACTCTGTGAGATGATTTCACAGAACACAAAGAAGTTTCTCAGAAAGCTTCTTTCTCTTTGTTATCGGAGGATATTTCCTTTGGCCCTATAGTCTTCAAAGGGATCCGAAATATCTGTTCTCAGATTCCACAGAAATAAGGCTAGCCAAGAGATCCACGAAATACAGATGTAACTCCGTGAGATGAATGAACAGAAAACTAAGCAGTTTCTCCGAAAGCTTCTTTCCCGATTTCATCTGAGGATATTTCCTTTTTCACCCTACCCCTCTATGGGCTTCCAAATATCACTTTGCCAATTCCACAAGAACTGTCTTAGCGAAAGGCTTCTTGAGGGGAAAGCTGTAACTCTGTGAGATGTTTTCACAGAACACAAAGAAGTTTCTCAGAAAGCTTCTTTCTCTTTGTTATCGGAGGATATTTCCTTTGGCCCTATAGTCTTCAAAGGGCTCCGAAATATCTGTTCTCAGATTCCACAGAAAAAAGGCTAGCAATGAGATCCACGAAATACAGATGGAACTCTGTGAGTGGAAGTCAAACATCAGAGAGCAGTTTCTCAGGAAGATTCTTTCCAGATTTCATCTGAGGATATTTCCTTTTCACCATAGCCCTCTATGTGCTTCCAAATATCACTTTGCCAATTCCACAAGAACTGTCTTAGCGAAAGGCTTCTTGAGGGGAAAGCTGTAACTCTGTGAGATGATTTCACCGAACACAAAGAAGTTTCTCAGAAAACTTCTTTCTCTTTGTTATCGGAGGATATTTCCTTTGGCCCTATAGTCTTCAAAGGGATCCGAAATATCTGTTCTCAGATTCCACAGAAATAAGGCTAGCCAAGAGATCCACGAAATACAGATGTAACTCCGTGAGATGAATGAACAGAAAACTAAGCAGTTTCTCCGAAAGCTTCTTTCCCGATTTCATCTGAGGATATTTCCTTTTTCACCCTACCCCTCTATGGGCTTCCAAATATCACTTTGCCAATTCCACAAGAACTGTCTTAGCGAAAGGCTTCTTGAGGGGAAAGCTGTAACTCTGTGAGATGTTTTCACAGAACACAAAGAAGTTTCTCAGAAAGCTTCTTTCTCTTTGTTATCGGAGGATATTTCCTTTGGCCCTATAGTCTTCAAAGGGCTCCGAAATATCTGTTCTCAGATTCCACAGAAAAAAGGCTAGCAATGAGATCCACGAAATACAGATGGAACTCTGTGAGTGGAAGTCAAACATCAGAGAGCAGTTTCTCAGGAAGATTCTTTCCAGATTTCATCTGAGGATATTTCCTTTTCACCATAGCCCTCTATGTGCTTCCAAATATCACTTTGCCAATTCCACAAGAACTGTCTTAGCGAAAGGCTTCTTGAGGGGAAAGCTGTAACTCTGTGAGATGATTTCACCGAACACAAAGAAGTTTCTCAGAAAACTTCTTTCTCTTTGTTATCGGAGGATATTTCCTTTGGCCCTATAGTCTTCAATGGGATCCGAAATATCTGTTCTCAGATTCCACAGAAATAAGGCTAGCAAAGAGATCCACGATATACTGATGTACCTCTGTGAGATAAAGGAACAGAAGACTAAGTAATTGCTCAGAAAGCTTCTTTCCAGATTTCATCTGAGGATATTTCCTTTTTCACCATAGCCCTCTATGGGCTTCCAAATATCACTTTGCCAATTCCACAAGAACTGTCTTAGCGAAAGGCTTCTTGAGAGGAAAGCGGTAACTCGGTGAGATGATTTCACAGAACACAAGGAAGTTTCTCAGAAAGCTTCTTTCTCTTTGTTATCGGAGGATATTTCATTTGGCCCTATAGTCTTCAAAGGGATCCGAAATATCTGTTCTCAGATACCACAGAAATAAGGCTAGGAAAGAGATCCACGAAATACAGATGTAACTCTGTGAGTGGAAGTCAAACATCACAGAGCAGTTTCTCAGAAAGCTTCTTTCCCGATTTCATCTGAGGATATTTCCTTTTTCACCATAGAACTCTATGGGCTTCCAAATATCACTTTGCCAATTCCACAAGAACTGTCTTAGCGAACGGCTTCTTGAGGGGAAAGCTGTAACTCGGTGAGATGATTTCACAGAACACAAAGAAGTTTCTCAGAAAGCTTCTTTCTCTTTGTTATCGGAGGATATTTCCTTTGGCCCTATAGTCTTCAAAGGGATCCGAAATATCTGTTCTCAGATTCCACAGAAATAAGGCTAGCAAAGAGATCCACGAAATACAGATGTAACTCTGTGAGTGGAAGTCACACATCACAGAGCAGTTTCTCAGACAGCTTCTTTCCCGATTTCATCTGAGGATATTTCCTTTTTCACCATCGAACTCTATGGGCTTCCAAATATCACTTTGCCAATTCCACAAGAACTGTCTTAGCGAACGGCTTCTTGAGGGGAAAGCTGTAACTCGGTGAGATGATTTCACAGAACACAAAGAAGTTTCTCAGAAAGCTTCTTTCTCTTTGTTATCGGAGGATATTTCCTTTGGCCCTATAGTCTTCAAAGGGATCCGAAATATCTGTTCTCACATTCCACAGAAATAAGGCTAGCAAAGAGATCCACGAAATACAGATGTAACTCTGTGAGTGGAAGTCACACATCACAGAGCAGTTTCTCAGAAAGCTTCTTTCCAGATTTCATCTGAGGATATTTCCTTTTTCACCATAGCCCTCTAAGGGCTTCCAAATATCACTTTGCCAATTCCACAAGAACTGTCTTGGCAAAAGGCTTCTTGAGGGGAAAGCTGTAAGTCTGTGAGGTGATTTCACAGAACACAAAGAAGTTTCTCAGAAAGCTTCTTTCTCTTTGTTATCGGAGGATATTTCCTTTGGCCCTATAGTCTTCAAAGGGATCCGAAATATCTGTTCTCAGATTCCACAGAAATAAGGCTAGCAAAGAGATCCACGAAATACAGATGTAATTCTGTGAGTGGAAGTCACACATCACAGAGCACTTTCTCAGAAAGCTTCTTTCCAGATTTCATCTGAGGATATTACCTTTTTCACCATAGCCCTCTATGGGCTTCCAAATATCACTTTGCCAATTCCACAAGAACTGTCTTAGCGAAAGGCTTCTTGAGGGGAAATCTGTAACTCTGTGAGATGATTTCACAGAACACAAAGAAGTTTCTCAGAAAGCTTCTTTCTCTTTGTTATCGGAGGATATTTCCTTTGGCCCTATAGTCTTCAAAGGGATCCGAAATATCTGTTCTCAGATTCCACAGAAATAAGGCTAGCCAAGAGATCCACGAAATACAGATGTAACTCCGTGAGATGAATGAACAGAAAACTAAGCAGTTTCTCCGAAAGCTTCTTTCCCGATTTCATCTGAGGATATTTCCTTTTTCACCCTACCCCTCTATGGGCTTCCAAATATCACTTTGCCAATTCCACAAGAACTGTCTTAGCGAAAGGCTTCTTGAGGGGAAAGCTGTAACTCTGTGAGATGTTTTCACAGAACACAAAGAAGTTTCTCAGAAAGCTTCTTTCTCTTTGTTATCGGAGGATATTTCCTTTGGCCCTATAGTCTTCAAAGGGCTCCGAAATATCTGTTCTCAGATTCCACAGAAAAAAGGCTAGCAATGAGATCCACGAAATACAGATGGAACTCTGTGAGTGGAAGTCAAACATCAGAGAGCAGTTTCTCAGGAAGATTCTTTCCAGATTTCATCTGAGGATATTTCCTTTTCACCATAGCCCTCTATGTGCTTCCAAATATCACTTTGCCAATTCCACAAGAACAGTCTTAGCGAAAGGCTTCTTGAGGGGAAAGCTGTAACTCTGTGAGATGATTTCACCGAACACAAAGAAGTTTCTCAGAAAACTTCTTTCTCTTTGTTATCGGAGGATATTTCCTTTGGCCCTATAGTCTTCAATGGGATCCGAAATATCTGTTCTCAGATTCCACAGAAATAAGGCTAGCAAAGAGATCCACGATATACTGATGTACCTCTGTGAGATAAAGGAACAGAAGACTAAGTAATTGCTCAGAAAGCTTCTTTCCAGATTTCATCTGAGGATATTTCCTTTTTCACCATAGCCCTCTATGGGCTTCCAAATATCACTTTGCCAATTCCACAAGAACTGTCTTAGCGAAAGGCTTCTTGAGAGGAAAGCGGTAACTCGGTGAGATGATTTCACAGAACACAAGGAAGTTTCTCAGAAAGCTTCTTTCTCTTTGTTATCGGAGGATATTTCATTTGGCCCTATAGTCTTCAAAGGGATCCGAAATATCTGTTCTCAGATACCACAGAAATAAGGCTAGGAAAGAGATCCACGAAATACAGATGTAACTCTGTGAGTGGAAGTCAAACATCACAGAGCAGTTTCTCAGAAAGCTTCTTTCCCGATTTCATCTGAGGATATTTCCTTTTTCACCATAGAACTCTATGGGCTTCCAAATATCACTTTGCCAATTCCACAAGAACTGTCTTAGCGAACGGCTTCTTGAGGGGAAAGCTGTAACTCGGTGAGATGATTTCACAGAACACAAAGAAGTTTCTCAGAAAGCTTCTTTCTCTTTGTTATCGGAGGATATTTCCTTTGGCCCTATAGTCTTCAAAGGGATCCGAAATATCTGTTCTCAGATTCCACAGAAATAAGGCTAGCAAAGAGATCCACGAAATACAGATGTAACTCTGTGAGTGGAAGTCACACATCACAGAGCAGTTTCTCAGACAGCTTCTTTCCCGATTTCATCTGAGGATATTTCCTTTTTCACCATCGAACTCTATGGGCTTCCAAATATCACTTTGCCAATTCCACAAGAACTGTCTTAGCGAACGGCTTCTTGAGGGGAAAGCTGTAACTCGGTGAGATGATTTCACAGAACACAAAGAAGTTTCTCAGAAAGCTTCTTTCTCTTTGTTATCGGAGGATATTTCCTTTGGCCCTATAGTCTTCAAAGGGATCCGAAATATCTGTTCTCACATTCCACAGAAATAAGGCTAGCAAAGAGATCCACGAAATACAGATGTAACTCTGTGAGTGGAAGTCACACATCACAGAGCAGTTTCTCAGAAAGCTTCTTTCCAGATTTCATCTGAGGATATTTCCTTTTTCACCATAGCCCTCTAAGGGCTTCCAAATATCACTTTGCCAATTCCACAAGAACTGTCTTGGCAAAAGGCTTCTTGAGGGGAAAGCTGTAAGTCTGTGAGGTGATTTCACAGAACACAAAGAAGTTTCTCAGAAAGCTTCTTTCTCTTTGTTATCGGAGGATATTTCCTTTGGCCCTATAGTCTTCAAAGGGATCCGAAATATCTGTTCTCAGATTCCACAGAAATAAGGCTAGCAAAGAGATCCACGAAATACAGATGTAACTCTGTGAGTGGACGTCACACATCACACAGCAGTTTCTCAGAAAACTTCTTTGCAGATTTCATCTGAGGATATTTCCTTTTTCACCATAGCCCTCTATGGGCTTCCAAATATCACTTTGCCAATTCCACAAGAACTCTCTTAGCGAAAGGCTTCTTGAGGGGAAAGCTGTAACTCTGTGAGATGATTTCACAGAACACAAAGAAGTTTCTCAGAAATCTTCTTTCTCTTTGTTATCAAAGGATATTTCCTTTGGCCCTATAGTCTTCAAAGGGATCCGAAATATCTGTTCTCAGATTCCACAGAAATAAGGCTAGGAAAGAGATCCACGAAATACAGATGTAACTCTGTGAGTGGAAGTCACACATCACAGAGCAGTTTCTCAGAAAGCTTCTTTCCAGATTTCATCTGAGGATATTTCCTTTTTCACCCTATCCCTCTATGGGCTTCCAAATATCACTTTGCCAATTCCACAAGAACTGTCTTAGCGAAAAGCTTCTTGAGGGGAAAGCTGTAACTCTGTGAGATGATTTCACGGAACACAGAGAAGTTTCTCAGAAAGCCTCTTTCTCTTTCTTACCGGAGGATATTTCCTTCGGCCCTATAGTCTTCAAAGGCATCCGAAATATCTGTTCTCAGATTCCACAGAAATAAGGCTAGCAAAGAGATCCACGAAATAGAGATGTAAATCTGTGAGATGAATGAACAGAACACTAAGCAGTTTCTCAGAAAGCTTCTTTCCAGATTTCATCTGAGGATATTTCCTTTTTCACCATAGCCCTCTATGGGCTTCCAAATATCACTTTGCCAATTCCACAAGAACTGTCGTAGCGAAAGGCTTCTTGAGGGGAAAGCTGTAACTCTGTGAGATGATTTCACAGAACACAAAGAAGTTTCTCAGAAACCTTCTTTCTCTTTGTTATCGGGGGATATTTCCTTTGGCCCTATAGTCTTCAAAGGGATCCGAAATATCTGTTCTCAGATTCCACAGAAATAAGGCTAGCAAAGAGATCCACGAAATACAGATGGAACTCTGTGAGTGGAAGTGACACATCAGAGAACAGTTTCTCAGGAAGCTTCTTTCCAGATTTCTTCTGAGGATATTTCCTTTTTCACCATAGCCCTCTATGGGCTTCCAAATATCACTTTGCCAATTCCACAAGAACTGTCTTAGCGAAAGGCTTCTTGAGGGGAAAGCTGTAACTCTGTGAGATGATTTCACAGAACACAAAGAAGTTTCTCAGAAAGATTCTTTCTCTTTGTTATCGGAGGATATTTCCTTTGGCCCTATAGTCTTCAAAGGGATCCGAAATATCTGTTCTCAGATTCCACAGAAATAAGGCTAGCAAAGAGATCCACGATATACTGATGTACCTCTGTGAGATAAATGAACAGAAGACTAAGTAATTGCTCAGAAAGCTTCTTTCCAGATTTCATCTGAGGATATTTCCTTTTTCACCATAGCCCTCTATGGGCTTCCAAATATCACTTTGCCAATTCCACAAGAACTGTCTTAGCAAAAGGCTTCTTGAGAGGAAAGCTGTAACTCGGTGAGATGATTTCACAGAACACAAGGAAGTTTCTCAGAAAGCTTCTTTCTCTTTGTTATCGGAGGATATTTCCTTTGGCCCTATAGTCTTCAAAGGGATCCGAAATATCTGTTCTCAGATTCCACAGAAATAAGGCTAGCAAAGAGATCCACGAAATACAGATGTAACTCTGTGAGTGGAAGTCACACATCACAGAGCAGTTTCTCAGGAAGCTTCTTTCCCGATTTCATCTGTGGATATTTCCTTTTTCACCATAGAACTCTATGGGCTTCCAAATATCACTTTACCAATTCCACAAGAACTGTCTTAGCGAACGGCTTCTTGAGGGGAAAGCTGTAACTCTGTGAGATGATTTCACAGAACACAAAGAAGTTTCTCAGAAAGCTTCTTTCTCTTTGTTATCGGAGGATATTTCCTTTGGCCCTATAGTCTTCAAAGGGATCCGAAATATCTGTTCTCAGATTCCACAGAAATAAGGCTAGCAAAGAGATCCACGAAATACAGATGTAACTCTGTGAGTGGAAGTCACACATCACAGAGCAGTTTCTCAGAAAGCTTCTTTCCAGATTTCATCTGAGGATATTTCCTTTTTCACCATAGCCCTCTATGGGCTTCCAAATATCACTTTGCCAATTCCACAAGAACTGTCTTAGCGAAAGGCTTCTTGAGGGGAAAGCTGTAACTCTGTGAGTTGATTTCACAGAACACAAAGAAGTTTCT
Organism: Macaca mulatta; assembly: GCF_049350105.2. Classification (NCBI taxonomy): domain Eukaryota; kingdom Metazoa; phylum Chordata; class Mammalia; order Primates; family Cercopithecidae; genus Macaca; species Macaca mulatta. The sequence goes on from NC_133413.1 coordinate 47,134,117, forward strand.
CAGAAAGCTTCTTTCTCTTTGTTATCGGAAGATATTTCCTTTGGCCCTATAGTCTTCAAAGGGATCTGAAATGTCTGTTCTCAGATTCCACAGAAATAAGGCTAGCAAAGAGATCCACGAAATACAGATGTAACTCTGTGAGTGGAAGTCACACATCACAGAGCAGTTTCTCAGAAAGCTTCTTTCCAGATTTCATCTGAGGATATTTCCTTTTTCACCATAGCCCTCTAAGGGCTTCCAAATATCACTTTGCCAATTCCACAAGAACTGTCTTAGCGAAAGGCTTCTTGAGGGGAAAGCTGTATCTCTGTGAGATGATTTCACAGAACACAAAGACGTTTCTCAGAAAACTTCTTTCTCTTTGTTATAGGAGGATATTTCCTTTGGCCCTGTAGTCTTCAAAGGGATCCGAAATATCTGTTCTCAGATTCCACAGAAATAAGGCTAGCAAAGAGATCCACGAAATACACATGTAACTCTGTGACATGAATGAACAGAACACTAGGCAGTTTCTCAGAAAGCTTCTTTCCCGATTTCATCTGAGGATATTTCCTTTTTCACCATAGCCCTCTATGGGCTTCCAAATATCACTTTGCCAATTCCACAAGAACTGTCTTAGCGAAAGGCTTCTAGAGGGGAAAGCTGTAACTCTGTGAGATGATTTCACAGAACACAAAGAAGTTTCTCAGAAAGCTTCTTTCTCTTTGTTATCGGAGGATATTTCCTTTGGCCCTAGAGTCTTCAAAGGGATCCGAAATATCTGTTTTAAGATTAAACAGAAAAAAGGTTAGGAAAGAGATCCACGAAATACAGATGTTCCTCTGTGAGTTGAATGAACAGACGACTAAGTAGTTTCTCAGAAAGCTTCTTTCCAGATTTCATCTGAGGATATTTCCTTTTTCACCATAGCCCTCTATGGGCTTCCAAATATCACTTTGCCAATTCCACAAGATCTGTCTTAGCGAAAGGCTTCTTGAGAGGAAAGCTGTAACTCTGTGAGATGATTTCACAGAACACAAAGAAGTTTCTCAGAAAGCTTCTTTCTCTTTGTTATCGGAGGATATTTCCTTTGGCCCTGTAGTCTTCAAAGGGATCCGAAATATCTGTTCTCAGATTCCACAGAAATAAGGCTAGGAAAGAGATCCACGAAATACAGATGTAACTCTGTGAGTGGAAGTCACACATCACAGAGCAGTTTCTCAGAAAGCTTCTTTCCAGATTTCATCTGAGGATATTTCCTTTTTCACCATAGCCCTCTATGGGCTTCCAAATATCACTTTGCCAATTCCACAAGAACTGTCTTAGCGAAAGGCTTCTTGAGGGGAAAGCTGTAACTCTGTGACTTGATTTCACAGAACACAAAGAAGTTTCTCAGAAATCTTCTTTCTCTTTGTTATCGGAGGATATTTCCTTTGGCCCTATAGTCTTCAAAGGGATCCGAAATATCTGTTCTCAGATTCCACAGAAATAAGGCTAGCAAATGATCCACGAAATACAGATGTAACTCTGTGAGTTGAAGTCACACATCACAGAGCAGTTTCCAAGAAAGCTTCTTTCCAGATTTCATCTGAGCATGTTTCCTTTTTCACCATAGCCCTCTATGGGCTTCCAAATATCACTTTGCCAATTCCACAAGAACTGTCTTAGCGAAAGGCTTCTTGAGTGGAAAGCTGTAACTCTGTGAGATGATTTCACAGAACACAAAGAAGTTTCTCAGAAAGCTTCTTTCTCTTTGTTATCGGAGGATATTTCCTTTGGCCCTATAGTCTTCAAAGGGATCCGAAATATCTGTTCTCAGATTCCACAGAAATAATGCTAGCAAAGAGATCCACGAAATACAGATGTAACTCTGTGAGTGGAAGTCAAACATCACAGAGCCGTTTCTCAGAAAGCTTCTTTCCACATTTCATCTGAGGATATTTCCTTTTTCACCATAGCCCTCTATGGGCTTCCAAATATCACATTGCCAATTCCACAAGAACTGTCTTAGCGAAAGGCTTCTTGTGAGGAAAGCTGTAACTCTGTGAGATGATTTCACAGAAGACAAAGAAGTTTCTCAGAAAGCTTCTTTCTCTTTGTTATCGGAGGATATTTCCTTTGGCCCTATAGTCTTCAAAGGGATCCGAAATATCTGTTCTCAGATTCCACAGAAATAAGGCTAGCAAAGAGATCCACGAAATACAGATGTAACTCTGTGAGTGGAAGTCTCGCATCACAGAGCAGTTTCTCAGAAAGCTTCTTTCCGGATTTCATCTGAGGATATTTCCTTTTTCACCATAGCCCTCCATGGGCTACCAAATATCACTTTGCAGATTCCACAAGAACTGTCTTAGCGAAAGGCTTCTTGAAGGGAAAGCTGTAACTCTGTGAGATGATTTCACAGAACACAAAGAAGTTTCTCAGAAAGCTTCTTTCTCTTTGTTATCGGAGGATATTTCCATTGGCCCTATAGTCTTCAAAGGGATCCGAAATATCTGTTCTCAGATTCCACAGAAATAAGGTTAGGAAAGAGATCCACCAAATACAGATGTACCTCTGTGAGATGAATGAACAGAAGACTAAGTAGTTTCTCAGAAAGCTTCTTTCCAGATTTCATCTGAGGATATTTCCTTTTTCACCACAGCCCTCTATGGGCTTCCAAATATCACTTTGCCAATTCCACAAGAACTGTCTTAGCGAAAGGCTTCTTGAGAGGAAAGCTGTAACTTTGTGAGATGATTTCACAGAACACAAAGAAGTTTCTCACAAAGCATCTTTCTCTTTGTTATCGGAGGATATTTCCTTTGGCCCTATAGTCTTCAAAGTGATCCGAAATATCTGTTCTCAGATTCCACAGAAATAAGGCTAGAAAAGAGATCCAAGAAATACAGATGTAACTCTGTGCGTGGAAGTCACACATCACAGAGCAGTTTCTCAGAAAGCTTCTTTCCAGATTTCATCTGAGGATATTTCCTTTTTCACCATAGCCCTCTATGGGCTTCCAAATATCACTTTGCCAATTCCACAAGAACTGTCTTGGCGAAAGGCTTCTTGAGGGGAAAGCTGTAACTCTGTGAGATGATTTCACAGAAGATAAGAAGTTTCTCAGAAAGCTTCTTTCTCTTTGTTATCGGAGGATATTTCCTTTGGCCCCATAGTCTTCAAAGGGATCCGAAATATCTGTTCTCAGATTCCACAGAAATAAGGCTAGCAAAGAGATCCACGAAATACAGATGTAACTCTGTGAGTGGAAGTCACACATCACAGAGCAGTTTCTCAGAAAGCTTCTTTCCAGGTTTCATATGAGGATATTTCCTTTTTCACCGTAGCCCTCTATGGGCTTCCAAATATCACTTTGCCAATTCCACAAGAACTGTCTTAGCGAAAGGATTCTTGAGGGGAAAGCTGTAACTCTGTGAGATGATTTCTAAGAACACAAAGAAGTTTCTCAGAAAGCTTCTTTCTCTTTGTTATCGGAGGATATTTCCTTTGGCCCTAAAGTCTTCAAAGGGATCCGAAATATCTCTTCTCAGATTCCACAGAAATAAGGCTAGCAAAGAGATCCACGAAATACAGATGTAACTCTGTGAGTGGAAGTCACACATCACACAGCAGTTTCTCAGAAAACTTCTTTCCAGATTTCATCTGAGGATATTTCCTTTTTCACCATAGCCCTCTATGGGCTTCCAAATATCACTTTGCCAATTCCACAAGAACTGTCTTAGCGAAAGGCTTCTTGAGGGGAAAGCTGTAACTCTGTGAGTTGATTTCACAGAACACAAAGAAGTTTCTCAGAAAGCTTCTTTCTCTTTGTTATCGGAAGATATTTCCTTTGGCCCTATAGTCTTCAAAGGGATCTGAAATGTCTGTTCTCAGATTCCACAGAAATAAGGCTAGCAAAGAGATCCACGAAATACAGATGTAACTCTGTGAGTGGAAGTCACACATCACAGAGCAGTTTCTCAGAAAGCTTCTTTCCAGATTTCATCTGAGGATATTTCCTTTTTCACCATAGCCCTCTAAGGGCTTCCAAATATCACTTTGCCAATTCCACAAGAACTGTCTTAGCGAAAGGCTTCTTGAGGGGAAAGCTGTATCTCTGTGAGATGATTTCACGGAACACAAAGACGTTTCTCAGAAAACTTCTTTCTCTTTGTTATAGGAGGATATTTCCTTTGGCCCTGTAGTCTTCAAAGGGATCCGAAATATCTGTTCTCAGATTCCACAGAAATAAGGCTAGCAAAGAGATCCACGAAATACAGATGTAACTCTGTGACATGAATGAACAGAACACTAGGCAGTTTCTCAGAAAGCTTCTTTCCAGATTTCATCTCAGGATATTTCCATTTTCACCATAGCCCTCTATGGGCTTCTAATTATCCCTTTGCCAATTCCACAAGAACTGTCTTAGCGAAAGCCTTCTTGAGGGAAGAGCTGTACCTCTGTGAGATGATTTCACAGAACACAAAGAAGTTTCTCAGAAAGCTTCTTTCTCTTTGTTATCGGAGGATATTTCCTTTGGCCCTATAGTCTTCAAAGGGATCCGAAATATCTGTTCTCAGATTCCACAGAAATAAGGCTTGCAAAGAGATCCACGATATACTGATGTACCTCTGTGAGATAAATGAACAGAAGACTAAGTAATTGCTCAGAAAGCTTCTTTCCAGATTTCATCTGAGGATATTTCCTTTTTCACCATAGCCCTCTATGTGCCTCCAAATATCACTTTGCCAATTCCACAAGAACTGTCTTAGCGAAGGCTTCTTGAGAGGAAATCTGTAACTCGGTGAGATGATTTCACAGAACACAAGGAAGTTTCTGAGAAAGCTTCTTTCTCTTTGTTATCGGAGGATATTTCATTTGGCCCTATAGTCTTCAAAGGGATCCGAAATATCTGTTCTCAGATTCCACAGAAATAAGGCTAGGAAAGAGATCCACGAAATACAGATGTAACTCTGTGAGTGGAAGTCACACATCACACAGCAGTTTCTCAGAAAGCTTCTTTCCAGATTTCATCTGAGGATATTTCCTTTTTCACCATAGCCCTCTATGGGCTTCCAAATACCAGTTTGCCAATTCCACAAGAACTGTCTTAGCGAAAGGCTTCTAGAGGGGAAAGCTGTAACTCTGTGAGATGATTTCGCAGAACACAAAGAAGTTTCTCAGAAAGCTTCTTTGTCTTTGTTATCGGAGGATATTTCCGTTGGCCCTATAGTCTTCAAAGGGATCCGAAATATCTGTTCTCAGATTCCACAGAAATAAGGCAAGCAAATGATCCACGAAATACAGATGTAACTCTGTGAGTGGAAGTCACACATCACAGAGCAGTTTCTCAGAAAGCTTCTTTCCAGATTTCATCTGAGGATATTTCCTTTTTCACCATAGCCCTCTATGGGCTTCCAAATATCACTTTGCCAATTCCACAAGAACTGTCTTAGCGAAAGGCTTCTTGAGGGGAAAGCTGTAACTCTGTGACATGATTTCACAGAACACAAAGAAGTTTCTCAGAAATCTTCTTTCTCTTTGTTATCGGAGGATATTTCCTTTGGCCCTATAGTCTTCAAAGGGATCCGAAATATCTGTCCTCAGATTCCACAGAAATAAGGCTAGCAAAGAGATCCACGAAATACAGATGTATCTCTGTGAGTGGAAGTCACACACCACAGAGCAGTTTCTCAGAAACTTCTTTCCCGATTTCATCTGAGGATATTTCCTTTTTCACCATAGCCCTCTATGGGCTTCCAATTATCACTTTGCCAATTCCGCAAGAACTGTCTTAGCGAAAGGCTTCTTGAGGGGAAACCTGTAACTCTGTGAGATGATTTCACAGAACACAAAGAAGTTTCTCAGAAAGCTTCTTTCTCTTTGTTATCGGAGGATATTTCCTTTGGCCCTATAGTCTTCAAAGGGATCTGAAATATCTGTTCTCAGATTCCACAGAAATAAGGCTAGGAAAGAGATCCACGAAATACAGATGTAACTCTGTGAGTGGAAGTCACACATCACAGAGCAGTTTCTCAGAAAGCTTCTTTCCAGATTTCATCAGAGGATATTTCCTTTTTCACCATAGCCCTCTATGGGCTTCCAAATATCACTTTGCCAATTACACAAGAACTGTCTTAGCGAAAGGCTTCTTGAGGGGAAAGCTGTAACTCTGTGAGATGATTTCACAGAACACAAAGAAGTTTCTCAGAAAGCTTCTCTCCTTGTTATCGGAGGATATTGCCTTTGGCCCTATAGTCTTCAAAGGGATCCGAAATATCTGTTCTCAGATTCCACAGAAATAAGGCTAGCAAAGAGATCCACGAAATACAGATGTAACTCTGTGAGTGGAAGTCACACATCACAGAGCAGATTCTCAGAAAGCTTCTTTCCAGATTTCATCTGAGGATATTTCCTTTTTCTCCATAGCCCTCTATGGGCTTCCAAATATCACTTTGCCAATTCCACAAGAACTGTCTTAGCGAAAGGCTTCTTGATGGGAAAGCTGTAACTCTGTGAGATGATTTCGCAGAACACAAAGATGTTTCTCAGAAAGCTTCTTTCTCTTTGTTATCGGAGGATATTTCCTTTGGCCCTATAGTCTTCAAAGGGATCCGAAATATCTGTTCTCAGATTCCACAGAAATAAGGCTAGCCAAGAGATCCACGAAATACAGATGTAACTCCGTGAGATGAATGAACAGAACACTAAGCAGTTTCTCCGAAAGCTTCTTTCCCGATTTCATCTGAGGATATTTCCTTTTTCACCATAGCCCTCTATGGGCTTCCAAATATCACTTTGCCAATTCTACAAGAACTCTCTTAGCGAAAGGCTTCTTGAGGGGAAAGCTGTAACTCTGTGAGATGATTTCACAGAACACAAAGAAGTTTCTCAGAAAGCTTCTTTCTCTGTGTTATCGGAGGATATTTCCTATGGCCCTATAGACTTCAAAGGGATCCGAAATGTCTGTTCTCACATTCCACAAAAATAAGGCTAGCAAAGAGATCCACGAAATACAGATGTAACTCTGTGAGTGGAAGTCACACTTCACAGAGCAGTTTCTCAGAAAGCTTCTTTCCAGATTTCATCTGAGGATATTTCCTTTTTCACCATAGCCCTCTATGGGCTTCCAAATATCACTTTGCCAATTCCACAAGAACTGTCTTAGCGAAAGGCTTCTTGAGGGGAAAGCTGTAACTCTGTGAGGTGATTTCACAGAACACAAAAAAGTTTCTCAGAAAGATTCTTTATCTTTGTTATCGGAGGATATTTACTTTGGCCCTATAGTCTTCAAAGGTATCCGAAATATATGTTCTCAGATTCCACAGAAATAAGGCTAGCAAAGAGATCCACGAAATACAGATGTAACTCTGTGAGTGGAAGTCACACATCACAGAGCAGTTTCTCAGAAAGCTTCTTTCCAGATTTCATCTGAGGATATTTCCTTTTTCACCGTAGCCCTCTATGGGCTTCCAAATATCACTTTGCCAATTCCACAAAAACTGTCTTAGCGAAAGGCTTCTTGAGGGGAAAGCTGTAACTCTGTGAGATGATTTCACAGAACACAAAGAAGTTTCTCAGAAAGCTTCTTTCTCTTTGTTATCGGAGGATATTTCCTTTGGCCCTATAGTCTTCAAAGGGATCCGAAATATCTGTTCTCAGATTCCACAGAAATAAGGCTAGCAGAGAGATCCACGAAATACAGATGTAACTCTGTGAGTGGAAGTCACACATCACAGAGCAGTTTCTCAGAAAACTTCTTTCCAGATTTCATCTGAGGATATTTCCTTTTTCACCATAGCCCTCTATGGGCTTCCAAATATCACTTTGCCAATTCCACAAGAACTGTCTTAGCGAAAGGCTTCTTGAGGGGAAAGCTGTAAGTCTGTGAGATGATTTCACAGAACACAAAGAAGTTTCTCAGAAAGCTTCTTTCTCTTTGTTATCGGAGGATATTTCCTTTGGCCCTATAGTCTTCAAAGGGATCCGAAATATCTGTTCTCAGATTCCACAGAAATAAGGCTAGCAAAGACATCCACGAAATACAGATGTAATTCTGTGAGTGGAAGTCACACATCACAGAGCACTTTCTCAGAAAGCTTCTTTCCAGATTTCATCTGAGGATATTACCTTTTTCACCATAGCCCTCTAGGGGCTTCCAAATATCACTTTGCCAATTCCACAAGAACTGTCTTAGCGAAAGGCTTCTTGAGGGGAAATCTGTAACTCTGTGAGATGATTTCACAGAACACAAAGAAGTTTCTCAGAAAGCTTCTTTCTCTTTGTTATCGGAGGATATTTCCTCTGGCCCTATAGTCTTCAAAGGGATCCGAAATATCTGTTCTCAGATTCCACAGAAATAAGGCTAGCCAAGAGATCCACGAAATACAGATGTAACTCCGTGAGATGAATGAACAGAAAACTAAGCAGTTTCTCCGAAAGCTTCTTTCCCGATTTCATCTGAGGATATTTCCTTTTTCACCCTAGCCCTCTATGGGCTTCCAAATATCACTTTGCCAATTCCACAAGAACTGTCTTAGCGAAAAGCTTCTTGAGGGGAAAGCTGTAACTCTGTGAGATGATTTCACGGAACACAGAGAAGTTTCTCAGAAAGCCTCTTTCTCTTTCTTACCGGAGGATATTTCCTTCGGCCCTATAGTCTTCAAAGGCATCCGAAATATCTGTTCTCAGATTCCACAGAAATAAGGCTAGCAAAGAGATCCACGAAATAGAGATGTAAATCTGTGAGATGAATGAACAGAACACTAAGCAGTTTCTCAGAAAGCTTCTTTCCAGATTTCATCTGAGGATATTTCCTTTTTCACCATAGCCCTCTATGGGCTTCCAAATATCACTTTGCCAATTCCACAAGAACTGTCGTAGCGAAAGGCTTCTTGAGGGGAAAGCTGTAACTCTGTGAGATGATTTCACAGAACACAAAGAAGTTTCTCAGAAACCTTCTTTCTCTTTGTTATCGGGGGATATTTCCTTTGGCCCTATAGTCTTCAAAGGGATCCGAAATATCTGTTCTCAGATTCCACAGAAATAAGGCTAGCAAAGAGATCCACGAAATACAGATGGAACTCTGTGAGTGGAAGTCACACATCAGAGAACAGTTTCTCAGGAAGCTTCTTTCCAGATTTCATCTGAGGATATTTCCTTTTTCACCATAGCCCTCTATGGGCTTCCAAATATCACTTTGCCAATTCCACAAGAACTGTCTTAGCGAAAGGCTTCTTGAGGGGAAAGCTGTAACTCTGTGAGATGATTTCACAGAACACAAAGAAGTTTCTCAGAAAGATTCTTTCTCTTTGTTATCGGAGGATATTTCCTTTGGCCCTATAGTCTTCAAAGGGATCCGAAATATCTGTTCTCAGATTCCACAGAAATAAGGCTAGCAAAGAGATCCACGATATACTGATGTACCTCTGTGAGATAAATGAACAGAAGACTAAGTAATTGCTCAGAAAGCTTCTTTCCAGATTTCATCTGAGGATATTTCCTTTTTCACCATAGCCCTCTATGGGCTTCCAAATATCACTTTGCCAATTCCACAAGAACTGTCTTAGCAAAAGGCTTCTTGAGAGGAAAGCTGTAACTCGGTGAGATGATTTCACAGAATACAAGGAAGTTTCTCAGAAAGCTTCTTTCTCTTTGTTATCGGAGGATATTTCCTTTGGCCCTATAGTCTTCAAAGGGATCCGAAATATCTGTTCTCAGATTCCACAGAAATAAGGCTAGCAAAGAGATCCACGAAATACAGATGTAACTCTGTGAGTGGAAGTCACACATCACAGAGCAGTGTCTCAGGAAGCTTCTTTCCCGATTTCATCTGTGGATATTTCCTTTTTCACCATAGAACTCTATGGGCTTCCAAATATCACTTTACCAATTCCACAAGAACTGTCTTAGCGAACGGCTTCTTGAGGGGAAAGCTGTAACTCTGTGAGATGATTTCACAGAACACAAAGAAGTTTCTCAGAAAGCTTCTTTCTTTTTGTTATCGGAGGATATTTCCTTTGGCCCTATAGTCTTCAAAGGGATCCGAAATATCTGTTCTCAGATTCCACAGAAATAAGGCTAGCAAAGAGATCCACGAAATACAGATGTAACTCTGTGAGTGGAAGTCACACATCACAGAGCAGTTTCTCAGAAAGCTTCTTTCCAGATTTCATCTGAGGATATTTCCTTTTTCACCATAGCCCTCTATGGGCTTCCAAATATCACTTTGCCAATTCCACAAGAACTGTCTTAGCGAAAGGCTTCTTGAGGGGAAAGCTGTAACTCTGTGAGTTGATTTCACAGAACACAAAGAAGTTTCTCAGAAAGCTTCTTTCTCTTTGTTATCGGAAGATATTTCCTTTGGCCCTATAGTCTTCAAAGGGATCTGAAATGTCTGTTCTCAGATTCCACAGAAATAAGGCTAGCAAAGAGATCCACGAAATACAGATGGAACTCTGTGAGTGGAAGTCACACATCAGAGAACAGTTTCTCAGGAAGCTTCTTTCCAGATTTCATCTGAGGATATTTCCTTTTTCACCATAGCCCTCTATGGGCTTCCAAATATCACTTTGCCAATTCCACAAGAACTGTCTTAGCGAAAGGCTTCTTGAGGGGAAAGCTGTAACTCTGTGAGATGATTTCACAGAACACAAAGAAGTTTCTCAGAAAGATTCTTTCTCTTTGTTATCGGAGGATATTTCCTTTGGCCCTATAGTCTTCAAAGGGATCCGAAATATCTGTTCTCAGATTCCACAGAAATAAGGCTAGCAAAGAGATCCACGATATACTGATGTACCTCTGTGAGATAAATGAACAGAAGACTAAGTAATTGCTCAGAAAGCTTCTTTCCAGATTTCATCTGAGGATATTTCCTTTTTCACCATAGCCCTCTATGGGCTTCCAAATATCACTTTGCCAATTCCACAAGAACTGTCTTAGCAAAAGGCTTCTTGAGAGGAAAGCTGTAACTCGGTGAGATGATTTCACAGAACACAAGGAAGTTTCTCAGAAAGCTTCTTTCTCTTTGTTATCGGAGGATATTTCCTTTGGCCCTATAGTCTTCAAAGGGATCCGAAATATCTGTTCTCAGATTCCACAGAAATAAGGCTAGCAAAGAGATCCACGAAATACAGATGTAACTCTGTGAGTGGAAGTCACACATCACAGAGCAGTTTCTCAGGAAGCTTCTTTCCCGATTTCATCTGTGGATATTTCCTTTTTCACCATAGAACTCTATGGGCTTCCAAATATCACTTTACCAATTCCACAAGAACTGTCTTAGCGAACGGCTTCTTGAGGGGAAAGCTGTAACTCTGTGAGATGATTTCACAGAAAACAAAGAAGTTTCTCAGAAAGCTTCTTTCTCTTTGTTATCGGAGGATATTTCCTTTGGCCCTATAGTCTTCAAAGGGATCCGAAATATCTGTTCTCAGATTCCACAGAAATAAGGCTAGCAAAGAGATCCACGAAATACAGATGTAACTCTGTGAGTGGAAGTCACACATCACAGAGCAGTTTCTCAGAAAGCTTCTTTCCAGATTTCATCTGAGGATATTTCCTTTTTCACCATAGCCCTCTATGGGCTTCCAAATATCACTTTGCCAATTCCACAAGAACTGTCTTAGCGAAAGGCTTCTTGAGGGGAAAGCTGTAACTCTGTGAGTTGATTTCACAGAACACAAAGAAGTTTCTCAGAAAGCTTCTTTCTCTTTGTTATCGGAAGATATTTCCTTTGGCCCTATAGTCTTCAAAGGGATCTGAAATGTCTGTTCTCAGATTCCACAGAAATAAGGCTAGCAAAGAGATCCACGAAATACAGATGTAACTCTGTGAGTGGAAGTCACACATCACAGAGCAGTTTCTCAGAAAGCTTCTTTCCAGATTTCATCTGAGGATATTTCCTTTTTCACCATAGCCCTCTAAGGGCTTCCAAATATCACTTTGCCAATTCCACAAGAACTGTCTTAGCGAAAGGCTTCTTGAGGGGAATTCTGTATCTCTGTGAGATGATTTCACAGAACACAAAGACGTTTCTCAGAAAACTTCTTTCTCTTTGTTATAGGAGGATATTTCCTTTGGCCCTGTAGTCTACAAAGGGATCCGAAATATCTGTTCTCAGATTCCACAGAAATAAGGCTAGCAAAGAGATCCACGAAATACACATGTAACTCTGTGACATGAATGAACAGAACACTAGGCAGTTTCTCAGAAAGCTTCTTTCCCGATTTCATCTGAGGATATTTCCTTTTTCACCATAGCCCTCTATGGGCTTCCAAATATCACTTTGCCAATTCCACAAGAACTGTCTTAGCGAAAGGCTTCTAGAGGGGAAAGCTGTAACTCTGTGAGATGATTTCACAGAACACAAAGAAGTTTCTCAGAAAGCTTCTTTCTCTTTGTTATCGGAGGATATTTCCTTTGGCCCTAGAGTCTTCAAAGGGATCCGAAATATCTGTTTTAAGATTAAACAGAAAAAAGGTTAGGAAAGAGATCCACGAAATACAGATGTTCCTCTGTGAGTTGAATGAACAGAAGACTAAGTAGTTTCTCAGAAAGCTTCTTTCCAGATTTCATCTGAGGATATTTCCTTTTTCACCATAGCCCTCTATGGGCTTCCAAATATCACTTTGCGAATTCCACAAGATCTGTCTTAGCGAAAGGCTTCTTGAGAGGAAAGCTGTAACTCTGTGAGATGATTTCACAGAACACAAAGAAGTTTCTCAGAAAGCTTCTTTCTCTTTGTTATCGGAGGATATTTCCTTTGGCCCTGTAGTCTTCAAAGGGATCCGAAATATCTGTTCTCAGATTCCACAGAAATAAGGCTAGGAAAGAGATCCACGAAATACAGATGTAACTCTGTGAGTGGAAGTCACACATCACAGAGCAGTTTCTCAGAAAGCTTCTTTCCAGATTTCATCTGAGGATATTTCCTTTTTCACCATAGCCCTCTATGGGCTTCCAAATATCACTTTGCCAATTCCACAAGAACTGTCTTAGCGAAAGGCTTCTTAAGGGGAAAGCTGTAACTCTGTGAGTTAATTTCACAGAACACAAAGAAGTTTCTCAGAAAGCTTCTTTCTCTTTGTTATCGGAAGATATTTCCTTTGGCCCTATAGTCTTCAAAGGGATCTGAAATGTCTGTTCTCAGATTCCACAGAAATAAGGCTAGCAAAGAGATCCACGAAATACAGATGTAACTCTGTGAGTGGAAGTCACACATCACAGAGCAGTTTCTCAGAAAGCTTCTTTCCAGATTTCATCTGAGGATATTTCCTTTTTCACCATAGCCCTCTAAGGGCTTCCAAATATCACTTTGCCAATTCCACAAGAACTGTCTTAGCGAAAGGCTTCTTGAGGGGAAAGCTGTATCTCTGTGAGATGATTTCACAGAACACAAAGACGTTTCTCAGAAAACTTCTTTCTCTTTGTTATAGGAGGATATTTCCTTTGGCCCTGTAGTCTTCAAAGGGATCCGAAATATCTGTTCTCAGATTCCACAGAAATAAGGCTAGCAAAGAGATCCACGAAATACACATGTAACTCTGTGACATGAATGAACAGAACACTAGGCAGTTTCTCAGAAAGCTTCTTTCCCGATTTCATCTGAGGATATTTCCTTTTTCACCATAGCCCTCTATGGGCTTCCAAATATCACTTTGCCAATTCCACAAGAACTGTCTTAGCGAAAGGCTTCTAGAGGGGAAAGCTGTAACTCTGTGAGATGATTTCACAGAACACAAAGAAGTTTCTCAGAAAGCTTCTTTCTCTTTGTTATCGGAGGATATTTCCTTTGGCCCTAGAGTCTTCAAAGGGATCCGAAATATCTGTTTTAAGATTAAACAGAAAAAAGGTTAGGAAAGAGATCCACGAAATACAGATGTTCCTCTGTGAGTTGAATGAACAGAAGACTAAGTAGTTTCTCAGAAAGCTTCTTTCCAGATTTCATCTGAGGATATTTCCTTTTTCACCATAGCCCTCTATGGGCTTCCAAATATCACTTTGCCAATTCCACAAGATCTGTCTTAGCGAAAGGCTTCTTGAGAGGAAAGCTGTAACTCTGTGAGATGATTTCACAGAACACAAAGAAGTTTCTCAGAAAGCTTCTTTCTCTTTGTTATCGGAGGATATTTCCTTTGGCCCTGTAGTCTTCAAAGGGATCCGAAATATCTGTTCTCAGATTCCACAGAAATAAGGCTAGGAAAGAGATCCACGAAATACAGATGTAACTCTGTGAGTGGAAGTCACACATCACAGAGCAGTTTCTCAGAAAGCTTCTTTCCAGATTTCATCTGAGGATATTTCCTTTTTCACCATAGCCCTCTATGGGCTTCCAAATATCACTTTGCCAATTCCACAAGAACTGTCTTAGCGAAAGGCTTCTTGAGGGGAAAGCTGTAACTCTGTGACTTGATTTCACAGAACACAAAGAAGTTTCTCAGAAATCTTCTTTCTCTTTGTTATCGGAGGATATTTCCTTTGGCCCTATAGTCTTCAAAGGGATCCGAAATATCTGTTCTCAGATTCCACAGAAATAAGGCTAGCAAATGATCCACGAAATACAGATGTAACTCTGTGAGTTGAAGTCACACATCACAGAGCAGTTTCCAAGAAAGCTTCTTTCCAGATTTCATCTGAGCATGTTTCCTTTTTCACCATAGCCCTCTATGGGCTTCCAAATATCACTTTGCCAATTCCACAAGAACTGTCTTAGCGAAAGGCTTCTTGAGTGGAAAGCTGTAACTCTGTGAGATGATTTCACAGAACACAAAGAAGTTTCTCAGAAAGCTTCTTTCTCTTTGTTATCGGAGGATATTTCCTTTGGCCCTATAGTCTTCAAAGGGATCCGAAATATCTGTTCTCAGATTCCACAGAAATAATGCTAGCAAAGAGATCCACGAAATACAGATGTAACTCTGTGAGTGGAAGTCAAACATCACAGAGCCGTTTCTCAGAAAGCTTCTTTCCACATTTCATCTGAGGATATTTCCTTTTTCACCATAGCCCTCTATGGGCTTCCAAATATCACATTGCCAATTCCACAAGAACTGTCTTAGCGAAAGGCTTCTTGTGAGGAAAGCTGTAACTCTGTGAGATGATTTCACAGAAGACAAAGAAGTTTCTCAGAAAGCTTCTTTCTCTTTGTTATCGGAGGATATTTCCTTTGGCCCTATAGTCTTCAAAGGGATCCGAAATATGTATTCTCAGATTCCACAGACATAAGGCTAGGAAAGAGATCCACGAAATACAGATGTAACTCTGTGAGTGGAAGTCTCGCATCACAGAGCAGTTTCTCAGAAAGCTTCTTTCCGGATTTCATCTGAGGATATTTCCTTTTTCACCATAGCCCTCCATGGGCTACCAAATATCACTTTGCAGATTCCACAAGAACTGTCTTAGCGAAAGGCTTCTTGAAGGGAAAGCTGTAACTCTGTGAGATGATTTCACAGAACACAAAGAAGTTTCTCAGAAAGCTTCTTTCTCTTTGTTATCGGAGGATATTTCCTTTGGCCCTATAGTCTTCAAAGGGATCCGAAATATCTGTTCTCAGATTCCACAGAAATAAGGTTAGGAAAGAGATCCACCAAATACAGATGTACCTCTGTGAGATGAATGAACAGAAGACTAAGTAGTTTCTCAGAAAGCTTCTTTCCAGATTTCATCTGAGGATATTTCCTTTTTCACCACAGCCCTCTATGGGCTTCCAAATATCACTTTGCCAATTCCACAAGAACTGTCTTAGCGAAAGGCTTCTTGAGAGGAAAGCTGTAACTTTGTGAGATGATTTCACAGAACACAAAGAAGTTTCTCACAAAGCATCTTTCTCTTTGTTATCGGAGGATATTTCCTTTGGCCCTATAGTCTTCAAAGTGATCCGAAATATCTGTTCTCAGATTCCACAGAAATAAGGCTAGCAAAGAGATCCAAGAAATACAGATGTAACTCTGTGCGTGGAAGTCACACATCACAGAGCAGTTTCTCAGAAAGCTTCTTTCCAGATTTCATCTGAGGATATTTCCTTTTTCACCATAGCCCTCTATGGGCTTCCAAATATCACTTTGCCAATTCCACAAGAACTGTCTTGGCGAAAGGCTTCTTGAGGGGAAAGCTGTAAGTCTGTGAGATGATTTCACAGAAGATAAGAAGTTTCTCAGAAAGCTTCTTTCTCTTTCTTATCGGAGGATATTTCCTTTGGCCCCATAGTCTTCAAAGGGATCCGAAATATCTGTTCTCAGATTCCACAGAAATAAGGCTAGCAAAGAGATCCACGAAATACAGATGTAACTCTGTGAGTGGAAGTCACACATCACAGAGCAGTTTCTCAGAAAGCTTCTTTCCAGGTTTCATATGAGGATATTTCCTTTTTCACCGTAGCCCTCTATGGGCTTCCAAATATCACTTTGCCAATTCCACAAGAACTGTCTTAGCGAAAGGATTCTTGAGGGGAAAGCTGTAACTCTGTGAGATGATTTCTCAGAACACAAAGAAGTTTCTCAGAAAGCTTCTTTCTCTTTGTTATCGGAGGATATTTCCTTTGGCCCTAAAGTCTTCAAAGGGATCCGAAATATCTCTTCTCAGATTCCACAGAAATAAGGCTAGCAAAGAGATCCACGAAATACAGATGTAACTCTGTGAGTGGAAGTCACACATCACACAGCAGTTTCTCAGAAAACTTCTTTCCAGATTTCATCTGAGGATATTTCCTTTTTCACCATAGCCCTCTATGGGCTTCCAAATATCACTTTGCCAATTCCACAAGAACTGTCTTAGCGAAAGGCTTCTTGAGGGGAAAGCTGTAACTCTGTGAGATGATTTCACAGAACACAAAGAAGTTTCTCAGAAATCTTCTTTCTCTTTCTTACCGGAGGATATTTCCTTTGGCCCTATAGTCTTCAAAGGGATCCGAAATATCTGTTCTCAGATTCCACAGAAATAAGGCTAGCAAAGAGATCCACGAAATACAGATGTAACTCTGTGAGTGGAAGTCACACATCACAGAGCAGTTTCTCAAAAAGCTTCTTTCCAGATTTCATCTGAGGATATTTCCTTTTTCACCATAGCCCTCTATGGGCTTCCAAATATCACTTTGCCAATTCCACAAGAACTGTCTTAGCGAAAGGCTTCTTGAGGGGAAAGCTGTAACTCTGTGAGTTGATTTCACAGAACACAAAGAAGTTTCTCAGAAAGCTTCTTTCTCTTTGTTATCGGAAGATATTTCCTTTGGCCCTATAGTCTTCAAAGGGATCTGAAATGTCTGTTCTCAGATTCCACAGAAATAAGGGTAGCAAAGAGATCCACGAAATACAGATGTAACTCTGTGAGTGGAAGTCACACATCACAGAGCAGTTTCTCAGAAAGCTTCTTTCCAGATTTCATCTGAGGATATTTCCTTTTTCACCATAGCCCTCTAAGGGCTTCCAAATATCACTTTGCCAATTCCACAAGAACTGTCTTAGCGAAAGGCTTCTTGAGGGGAAAGCTGTATCTCTGTGAGATGATTTCACAGAACACAAAGACGTTTCTCAGAAAACTTCTTTCTCTTTGTTATAGGAGGATATTTCCTTTGGCCCTGTAGTCTTCAAAGGGATACGAAATATCTGTTCTCAGATTCCACAGAAATAAGGCTAGCAAAGAGATCCACGAAATACACATGTAACTCTGTGACATGAATGAGCAGAACACTAGGCAGTTTCTCAGAAAGCTTCTTTCCAGATTTCATCTGAGGATATTTCCATTTTCACCATAGCCCTCTATGGGCTTCTAATTATCCCTTTGCCAATTCCACAAGAACTGTCTTAGCGAAAGCCTTCTTGAGGGAAGAGCTGTACCTCTGTGAGATGATTTCACAGAACACAAAGAAGTTTCTCAGAAAGCTTCTTTCTCTTTGTTATCGGAGGATATTTCCTTTGGCCCTATAGTCTTCAAAGGGATCCGAAATATCTGTTCTCAGATTCCACAGAAATAAGGCTTGCAAAGAGATCCACGATATACTGATGTACCTCTGTGAGATAAATGAACAGAAGACTAAGTAATTGCTCAGAAAGCTTCCTTCCAGATTTCATCTGAGGATATTTCCTTTTTCACCATAGCCCTCTATGTGCCTCCAAATATCACTTTGCCAATTCCACAAGAACTGTCTTAGCGAAGGCTTCTTGAGAGGAAAGCTGTAACTCGGTGAGATGATTTCACAGAACACAAGGAAGTTTCTGAGAAAGCTTCTTTCTCTTTCTTATCGGAGGATATTTCCTTTGGCCCTAGAGTCTTCAAAGGGATCTGAAATATCTGTTCTCAGATTCCACAGAAATAAGGCTAGCAAAGAGATCCACGAAATACAGATGTAACTCTGTGAGTGGAAGTCACACATCACAGAACCGTTTCTCAGAAAGCTTCTTTCCAGATTTCATCTGAGGATATTTCCTTTTTCACCATAGCCCTCTAAGGGCTTCCAAATATCACTTTGCCAATTCCACAAGAACTGTCTTAGCGAAAGGCTTCTTGAGGGGAAAGCTGTAACTCTGTGAGATGATTTCACAGAACACAAAGAAGTTTCTCAGAAAGCTTCTTTCTCTTTGTTATAGGAGGATATTTCCTTTGGCCCTACAGTCTTCAAAGGGATCCGCAATATAGGTTCTCAGATTGCACAGAAATAAGGCTAGCAAAGGGATCCACGAAATAGAGAGGTAACCCTGTGAGTGGAAGTCACACATCACAGAGCAGTTTCTCAGAAAGCTTCTTTCCAGATTTCATTTGAGGATATTTCCTTTTTCACCATAGCCCTCTATGGGCTTCCAAATATCAACTTGCCAATTCCACAAGAACTATCTTAGCGAAAGGCTTCTTGAGGGGAAAGCTGTATCTCTGTGAGATGATTTCACAGAACACAAAGACGTTTCTCAGAAAACTTCTTTCTCTTTGTTATAGGAGGATATTTCCTTTGGCCCTGTAGTCTTCAAAGGGATCCGAAATATCTGTTCTCAGATTCCACAGAAATAAGGCTAGCAAAGAGATCCACGAAATACAGATGTAACTCTGTGACATGAATGAACAGAACACTAGGCTGTTTCTCAGAAAGCTTCTTTCCCGATTTCATCTGAGGATATTTCCTTTTTCACCACAGCCCTCTATGGGCTTCCAAATATCACTTTGCCAATTCCACAAGAACTATCTTAGCGAAAGGCTTCTTGAGGGGAAAGCTGTAACTCTGTGAGATGATTTCACAGAACACAAAGAAGTTTCTCAGAAAGCTTCTTTCTCTTTGTTATCGGAGGATATTTCCTTTGGCCCTAGAGTCTTCAAAGGGATCCGAAATATCTGTTCTCAGATTAAACAGAAAAAAGGTTAGGAAAGAGATCCACGAAATACAGATGTTCCTCTGTGAGATGAATGAACAGAAGACTAAGTAGTTTCTCAGAAAGCTTCTTTCCAGATTTCATCTGAGGAT
The DNA here is from genome assembly GCF_049350105.2 of Macaca mulatta. Classification (NCBI taxonomy): domain Eukaryota; kingdom Metazoa; phylum Chordata; class Mammalia; order Primates; family Cercopithecidae; genus Macaca; species Macaca mulatta. Next base: position 47,153,519 of record NC_133413.1, read on the forward strand.
ATTTCCTTTTTCAGCATAGCCCTCTATGGGCTTCCAAATATCACTTTGCCAATTCCACAAGAACTGTCTTAGCGAAAGTCTTCTTGAGGGGAAAACTGTAACTCTGTGAGATGATTTCAGAGAACACAAAGAAGTTTCTCAGAAAGCTTCTTTCTCTTTGTTATCGGAGGATATTTCCTTTGGCCCTATAGTCTTCAAAGGGATCCGAAATATCTGTTCTCAGATTCCACAGAAATAAGGCTAGCAAATGATCCACGAAATACAGATGTAACTCTGTGAGTGGAAGTCACACATCACAGAGCAGTTTCTCAGAAATCTTCTTTCCAGATTTCATCTGAGGATATTTCCATTTTCACCATAGCCCTCTATGGGCTTCTAATTATCCCTTTGCCAATTCCACAAGAACTGTCTTAGCGAAAGCCTTCTTGAGGGAAAAGCTGTAACTCTGTGAGATGATTTCAGAGAACACAAAGAAGTTTCTCAGAAAGCTTCTTTCTCTTTGTTATCGGAGGATATTTCCTTTGGCCCTAGAGTCTTCAAAGGGATCCCAAATATCTGTTCTCAGATTCCACAGAAATAACGCTAGCAAAGAGATCCACGAAATACAGATGTAACTCTGTGAGTGGAAGTCAAACATCACAGAGCCGTTTCTCAGAAAGCTTCTTTCCAGATTTCATCTGAGGACATTTCCTTTTTCACCATAGCCCTCTATGGGCTACCAAATATCACTTTGCAGATTCCACAAGAACTGTCTTAGCGAAAGGCTTCTTGAAGGGAAAGCTGTAACTCTGTGAGATGATTTCACAGAACACAAAGAAGTTTCTCAGAAAGCTTCTTTCTCTTTGTTATCGGAGGATATTTCCTTTGGCCCTATAGTCTTCAAAGGGATCCGAAATATCTGTTCTCAGATTCCACAGAAATAAGGTTAGGAAAGAGATCCACCAAATACAGATGTACCTCTGTGAGATGAATGAACAGAAGACTAAGTAGTTTCTCAGAAAGCTTCTTTCCCGATTTCATCTGAGGATATTTCCTTTTTCACCATAGCCCTCTATGGGCTTCCAAATATCACTTTGCCAATTCCACAAGAACTGTCGTAGCGAAAGGCTTCTTGAGAGGAAAGCTGTAACTCTGTGAGATGATTTCACAGAACACATAGAAATTTCTCAGAAAGCTTCTTTCTCTTTGTTATCGGAGGATATTTCCTTTGGCCCTATAGTCTTCTAAGGGATCCGAAATATCTGTTCTCAGATTCCACAGAAATAAGGCTAGGAAAGAGATCCACGAAATACAGATGTAACTCTGTGAGTGGAAGTCACACATCACAGAGCAGTTTCTCAGAAAGCTTCTTTCCAAATTTCATCTGAGGATATTTCCTTTTTCACCATAGCCCTCTATGGGCTTCCAAATACCAGTTTGCCAATTCCACAAGAACTGTCTTAGCGAAAGGCTTCTAGAGGGGAAAGCTGTAACTCTGTGAGATGATTTCGCAGAACACAAAGAAGTTTCTCAGAAAGCTTCTTTGTCTTTGTTATCGGAGGATATTTCCGTTGGCCCTATAGTCTTCAAAGGGATCCGAAATATCTGTTCTCAGATTCCACAGAAATAAGGCAAGCAAATGATCCACGAAATACAGATGTAACTCTGTGAGTGGAAGTCACACATCACAGAGCAGTTTCTCAGAAAGCTTCTTTCCAGATTTCATCTGAGGATATTTCCTTTTTCACCATAGCCCTCTATGGGCTTCCAAATATCACTTTGCCAATTCCACAAGAACTGTCTTAGCGAAAAGCTTCTTGAGGGGAAAGCTGTAACTCTGTGAGATGATTTCACGGAACACAAAGAATTTTCTCAGAAAGCCTCTTTCTCTTTCTTACCGGAGGATATTTCCTTCGGCCCTATAGTCTTCAAAGGGATCCGAAATATCTGTTCTCAGATTCCACAGAAATAAGGCTAGCAAATGATCCACGAAATACAGATGTAACTCTGTGAGTGGAAGTCACACATCACAGAGCAGTTTCTCAGAAAGCTTATTTCCAGATTTCATCTGAGGATATTTCCATTTTCACCATAGCCCTCTATGGGCTTCTAATTATCCCTTTGCCAATTCCACAATAACTGTCTTAGCGAAAGCCTTCTTGAGGGAAAAGCTGTAACTCTGTGAGATGATTTCACAGAACACAAAGAAGTTTCTCAGAAAGCTTCTTTCTCTTTGTTATCGGAGGATATTTCCTTTGGCCCTATAGTCTTCAAAGGGATCCGAAATATCTGTTCTCAGATTCCACAGAAATAAGGCTTGCAAAGAGATCCACGATATACTGATGTACCTCTGTGAGATAAATGAACAGAAGACTAAGTAATTGCTCAGAAAGCTTCTTTCCAGATTTCATCTGAGGATATTTCCTTTTTCACCATAGCCCTCTATGTGCCTCCAAATATCACTTTGCCAATTCCACAAGAACTGTCTTAGCGAAAGGCTTCTTGAGAGGAAAGCTGTAACTCGGTGAGATGATTTCACAGAACACAAGGAAGTTTCTGAGAAAGCTTCATTCTCTTTGTTATCGGAGGATATTTCCTTTGGCCCTATAGTCTTCAAAGGGATCCGAAATATCTGTTCTCAGATTCCACAGAAATAAGGCTAGGAAAGAGATCCACGAAATACAGATGTAACTCTGTGAGTGGAAGTCACACATCACAGAGCAGTTTCTCAGAAAGCTTCTTTCCCGATTTCATCTGAGGATATTTCCTTTTTCACCATAGCCCTCTATGGGCTTCCAAATATCACTTTGCCAATTCCACAAGAACTGTCTTAGCGAACGGCTTCTTGAGGGGAAAGCTGTAACTCTGTGAGATGATTTCACAGAACACAAAGAAGATTCTCAGAAAGCTTCTTTCTCTTTGTTATCGGAGGATATTTCCTTTGGACCAATAGTCTTCAAAGGGATCCGAAATATCTGTTCTCAGATTCCACAGAAATAAGGCTAGCAAAGAGATCCACGAAATACAGATGTAACTCTGTGAGTGGAAGTCACACATCACAGAGCAGTTTCTCAGAAAGCTTCTTTCCAGATTTCATCTGAGGATATTTCCTTTTTCACCATAGCCCTCTATGGGCTTCCAAATACCAGTTTGCCAATTCCACAAGAACTGTCTTAGCGAAAGGCTTCTAGAGGGGAAAGCTGTAACTCTGTGAGATGATTTCGCAGAACACAAAGAAGTTTCTCAGAAAGCTTCTTTGTCTTTGTTATCGGAGGATATTTCCGTTGGCTCTATAGTCTTCAAAGGGATCCGAAATATCTGTTCTCAGATTCCACAGAAATAAGGCAAGCAAATGATCCACGAAATACAGATGTAACTCTGTGAGTGGAAGTCACACATCACAGAGCAGTTTCTCAGAAAGCTTCTTTCCAGATTTCATCTGAGGATATTTCCTTTTTCACCATAGCCCTCTATGGGCTTCCAAATATCACTTTGCCAATTCCACAAGAACTGTCTTAGCGAAAAGCTTCTTGAGGGGAAAGCTGTAACTCTGTGAGATGATTTCACGGAACACAAAGAAGTTTCTCAGAAAGCCTCTTTCTCTTTCTTACCGGAGGATATTTCCTTCGGCCCTATAGTCTTCAAAGGGATCCGAAATATCTGTTCTCAGATTCCACAGAAATAAGGCTAGAAAATGATCCACGAAATACAGATGTAACTCTGTGAGTGGAAGTCACACATCACAGAGCAGTTTCTCAGAAAGCTTCTTTCCAGATTTCATCTGAGGATATTTCCATTTTCACCATAGCCCTCTATGGGCTTCTAATTATCCCTTTGCCAATTCCACAAGAACTGTCTTAGCGAAAGCCTTCTTAAGGGAAAAGCTGTAAGTCTGTGAGATGATTTCACAGAAGATAAGAAGTTTCTCAGAAAGCTTCTTTCTCTTTCTTATCGGAGGATATTTCCTTTGGCCCCATAGTCTTCAAAGGGATCCGAAATATCTGTTCTCAGATTCCACAGAAATAAGGCTAGCAAAGAGATCCACGAAATACAGATGTAACTCTGTGAGTGGAAGTCACACATCACAGAGCAGTTTCTCAGAAAGCTTCTTTCCAGGTTTCATATGAGGATATTTCCTTTTTCACCGTAGCCCTCTATGGGCTTCCAAATATCACTTTGCCAATTCCACAAGAACTGTCTTAGCGAAAGGATTCTTGAGGGGAAAGCTGTAACTCTGTGAGATGATTTCTCAGAACACAAAGAAGTTTCTCAGAAAGCTTCTTTCTCTTTGTTATCGGAGGATATTTCCTTTGGCCCTAAAGTCTTCAAAGGGATCCGAAATATCTCTTCTCAGATTCCACAGAAATAAGGCTAGCAAAGAGATCCACGAAATACAGATGTAACTCTGTGAGTGGAAGTCACACATCACACAGCAGTTTCTCAGAAAACTTCTTTCCAGATTTCATCTGAGGATATTTCCTTTTTCACCATAGCCCTCTATGGGCTTCCAAATATCACTTTGCCAATTCCACTAGAACTGTCTTAGCGAAAGGCTTCTTGAGGGGAAAGCTGTAACTCTGTGAGATGATTTCACAGAACACAAAGAAGTTTCTCAGAAATCTTCTTTCTCTTTCTTACCGGAGGATATTTCCTTTGGCCCTATAGTCTTCAAAGGGATCCGAAATATCTGTTCTCAGATTCCACAGAAATAAGGCTAGCAAAGAGATCCACGAAATACAGATGTAACTCTGTGAGTGGAAGTCACACATCACAGAGCAGTTTCTCAAAAAGCTTCTTTCCAGATTTCATCTGAGGATATTTCCTTTTTCACCATAGCCCTCTATGGGCTTCCAAATATCACTTTGCCAATTCCACAAGAACTGTCTTAGCGAAAGGCTTCTTGAGGGGAAAGCTGTAACTCTGTGAGTTGATTTCACAGAACACAAAGAAGTTTCTCAGAAAGCTTCTTTCTCTTTGTTATCGGAAGATATTTCCTTTGGCCCTATAGTCTTCAAAGGGATCTGAAATGTCTGTTCTCAGATTCCACAGAAATAAGGCTAGCAAAGAGATCCACGAAATACAGATGTAACTCTGTGAGTGGAAGTCACACATCACAGAGCAGTTTCTCAGAAAGCTTCTTTCCATATTTCATCTGAGGATATTTCCTTTTTCACCATAGCCCTCTAAGGGCTTCCAAATATCACTTTGCCAATTCCACAAGAACTGTCTTAGCGAAAGGCTTCTTGAGGGGAAAGCTGTATCTCTGTGAGATGATTTCACAGAACACAAAGACGTTTCTCAGAAAACTTCTTTCTCTTTGTTATAGGAGGATATTTCCTTTGGCCCTGTAGTCTTCAAAGGGATCCGAAATATCTGTTCTCAGATTCCACAGAAATAAGGCTAGCAAAGAGATCCACGAAATACACATGTAACTCTGTGACATGAATGAGCAGAACACTAGGCAGTTTCTCAGAAAGCTTCTTTCCAGATTTCATCTGAGGATATTTCCATTTTCACCATAGCCCTCTATGGGCTTCTAATTATCCCTTTGCCAATTCCACAAGAACTGTCTTAGCGAAAGCCTTCTTGAGGGAAGAGCTGTACCTCTGTGAGATGATTTCACAGAACACAAAGAAGTTTCTCAGAAAGCTTCTTTCTCTTTGTTATCGGAGGATATTTCCTTTGGCCCTATAGTCTTCAAAGGGATCCGAAATATCTGTTCTCAGATTCCACAGAAATAAGGCTTGCAAAGAGATCCACGATATACTGATGTACCTCTGTGAGATAAATGAACAGAAGACTAAGTAATTGCTCAGAAAGCTTCTTTCCAGATTTCATCTGAGGATATTTCCTTTTTCACCATAGCCCTCTATGTGCCTCCAAATATCACTTTGCCAATTCCACAAGAACTGTCTTAGCGAAGGCTTCTTGAGAGGAAAGCTGTAACTCGGTGAGATGATTTCACAGAACACAAGGAAGTTTCTGAGAAAGCTTCTTTCTCTTTCTTATCGGAGGATATTTCCTTTGGCCCTAGAGTCTTCAAAGGGATCTGAAATATCTGTTCTCAGATTCCACAGAAATAAGGCTAGCAAAGAGATCCACGAAATACAGATGTAACTCTGTGAGTGGAAGTCACACATCACAGAACCGTTTCTCAGAAAGCTTCTTTCCAGATTTCATCTGAGGATATTTCCTTTTTCACCATAGCCCTCTAAGGGCTTCCAAATATCACTTTGCCAATTCCACAAGAACTGTCTTAGCGAAAGGCTTCTTGAGGGGAAAGCTGTAACTCTGTGAGATGATTTCACAGAACACAAAGAAGTTTCTCAGAAAGCTTCTTTCTCTTTGTTATAGGAGGATATTTCCTTTGGCCCTACAGTCTTCAAAGGGATCCGCAATATAGGTTCTCAGATTGCACAGAAATAAGGCTAGCAAAGGGATCCACGAAATAGAGAGGTAACCCTGTGAGTGGAAGTCACACATCACAGAGCAGTTTCTCAGAAAGCTTCTTTCCAGATTTCATTTGAGGATATTTCCTTTTTCACCATAGCCCTCTATGGGCTTCCAAATATCAACTTGCCAATTCCACAAGAACTATCTTAGCGAAAGGCTTCTTGAGGGGAAAGCTGTATCTCTGTGAGATGATTTCACAGAACACAAAGACGTTTCTCAGAAAACTTCTTTCTCTTTGTTATAGGAGGATATTTCCTTTGGCCCTGTAGTCTTCAAAGGGATCCGAAATATCTGTTCTCAGATTCCACAGAAATAAGGCTAGCAAAGAGATCCACGAAATACAGATGTAACTCTGTGACATGAATGAACAGAACACTAGGCTGTTTCTCAGAAAGCTTCTTTCCCGATTTCATCTGAGGATATTTCCTTTTTCACCACAGCCCTCTATGGGCTTCCAAATATCACTTTGCCAATTCCACAAGAACTATCTTAGCGAAAGGCTTCTTGAGGGGAAAGCTGTAACTCTGTGAGATGATTTCACAGAACACAAAGAAGTTTCTCAGAAAGCTTCTTTCTCTTTGTTATCGGAGGATATTTCCTTTGGCCCTAGAGTCTTCAAAGGGATCCGAAATATCTGTTCTCAGATTAAACAGAAAAAAGGTTAGGAAAGAGATCCACGAAATACAGATGTTCCTCTGTGAGATGAATGAACAGAAGACTAAGTAGTTTCTCAGAAAGCTTCTTTCCAGATTTCATCTGAGGATATTTCCTTTTTCAGCATAGCCCTCTATGGGCTTCCAAATATCACTTTGCCAATTCCACAAGAACTGTCTTAGCGAAAGTCTTCTTGAGGGGAAAACTGTAACTCTGTGAGATGATTTCAGAGAACACAAAGAAGTTTCTCAGAAAGCTTCTTTCTCTTTGTTATCGGAGGATATTTCCTTTGGCCCTATAGTCTTCAAAGGGATCCGAAATATCTGTTCTCAGATTCCACAGAAATAAGGCTAGCAAATGATCCACGAAATACAGATGTAACTCTGTGAGTGGAAGTCACACATCACAGAGCAGTTTCTCAGAAATCTTCTTTCCAGATTTCATCTGAGGATATTTCCATTTTCACCATAGCCCTCTATGGGCTTCTAATTATCCCTTTGCCAATTCCACAAGAACTGTCTTAGCGAAAGCCTTCTTGAGGGAAAAGCTGTAACTCTGTGAGATGATTTCAGAGAACACAAAGAAGTTTCTCAGAAAGCTTCTTTCTCTTTGTTATCGGAGGATATTTCCTTTGGCCCTAGAGTCTTCAAAGGGATCCCAAATATCTGTTCTCAGATTCCACAGAAATAACGCTAGCAAAGAGATCCACGAAATACAGATGTAACTCTGTGAGTGGAAGTCAAACATCACAGAGCCGTTTCTCAGAAAGCTTCTTTCCAGATTTCATCTGAGGACATTTCCTTTTTCACCATAGCCCTCTATGGGCTACCAAATATCACTTTGCAGATTCCACAAGAACTGTCTTAGCGAAAGGCTTCTTGAAGGGAAAGCTGTAACTCTGTGAGATGATTTCACAGAACACAAAGAAGTTTCTCAGAAAGCTTCTTTCTCTTTGTTATCGGAGGATATTTCCTTTGGCCCTATAGTCTTCAAAGGGATCCGAAATATCTGTTCTCAGATTCCACAGAAATAAGGTTAGGAAAGAGATCCACCAAATACAGATGTACCTCTGTGAGATGAATGAACAGAAGACTAAGTAGTTTCTCAGAAAGCTTCTTTCCCGATTTCATCTGAGGATATTTCCTTTTTCACCATAGCCCTCTATGGGCTTCCAAATATCACTTTGCCAATTCCACAAGAACTGTCGTAGCGAAAGGCTTCTTGAGAGGAAAGCTGTAACTCTGTGAGATGATTTCACAGAACACATAGAAATTTCTCAGAAAGCTTCTTTCTCTTTGTTATCGGAGGATATTTCCTTTGGCCCTATAGTCTTCTAAGGGATCCGAAATATCTGTTCTCAGATTCCACAGAAATAAGGCTAGGAAAGAGATCCACGAAATACAGATGTAACTCTGTGAGTGGAAGTCACACATCACAGAGCAGTTTCTCAGAAAGCTTCTTTCCAAATTTCATCTGAGGATATTTCCTTTTTCACCATAGCCCTCTATGGGCTTCCAAATACCAGTTTGCCAATTCCACAAGAACTGTCTTAGCGAAAGGCTTCTAGAGGGGAAAGCTGTAACTCTGTGAGATGATTTCGCAGAACACAAAGAAGTTTCTCAGAAAGCTTCTTTGTCTTTGTTATCGGAGGATATTTCCGTTGGCCCTATAGTCTTCAAAGGGATCCGAAATATCTGTTCTCAGATTCCACAGAAATAAGGCAAGCAAATGATCCACGAAATACAGATGTAACTCTGTGAGTGGAAGTCACACATCACAGAGCAGTTTCTCAGAAAGCTTCTTTCCAGATTTCATCTGAGGATATTTCCTTTTTCACCATAGCCCTCTATGGGCTTCCAAATATCACTTTGCCAATTCCACAAGAACTGTCTTAGCGAAAAGCTTCTTGAGGGGAAAGCTGTAACTCTGTGAGATGATTTCACGGAACACAAAGAATTTTCTCAGAAAGCCTCTTTCTCTTTCTTACCGGAGGATATTTCCTTCGGCCCTATAGTCTTCAAAGGGATCCGAAATATCTGTTCTCAGATTCCACAGAAATAAGGCTAGCAAATGATCCACGAAATACAGATGTAACTCTGTGAGTGGAAGTCACACATCACAGAGCAGTTTCTCAGAAAGCTTATTTCCAGATTTCATCTGAGGATATTTCCATTTTCACCATAGCCCTCTATGGGCTTCTAATTATCCCTTTGCCAATTCCACAATAACTGTCTTAGCGAAAGCCTTCTTGAGGGAAAAGCTGTAACTCTGTGAGATGATTTCACAGAACACAAAGAAGTTTCTCAGAAAGCTTCTTTCTCTTTGTTATCGGAGGATATTTCCTTTGGCCCTATAGTCTTCAAAGGGATCCGAAATATCTGTTCTCAGATTCCACAGAAATAAGGCTTGCAAAGAGATCCACGATATACTGATGTACCTCTGTGAGATAAATGAACAGAAGACTAAGTAATTGCTCAGAAAGCTTCTTTCCAGATTTCATCTGAGGATATTTCCTTTTTCACCATAGCCCTCTATGTGCCTCCAAATATCACTTTGCCAATTCCACAAGAACTGTCTTAGCGAAAGGCTTCTTGAGAGGAAAGCTGTAACTCGGTGAGATGATTTCACAGAACACAAGGAAGTTTCTGAGAAAGCTTCATTCTCTTTGTTATCGGAGGATATTTCCTTTGGCCCTATAGTCTTCAAAGGGATCCGAAATATCTGTTCTCAGATTCCACAGAAATAAGGCTAGGAAAGAGATCCACGAAATACAGATGTAACTCTGTGAGTGGAAGTCACACATCACAGAGCAGTTTCTCAGAAAGCTTCTTTCCCGATTTCATCTGAGGATATTTCCTTTTTCACCATAGAACTCTATGGGCTTCCAAATATCACTTTGCCAATTCCACAAGAACTGTCTTAGCGAACGGCTTCTTGAGGGGAAAGCTGTAACTCTGTGAGATGATTTCACAGAACACAAAGAAGATTCTCAGAAAGCTTCTTTCTCTTTGTTATCGGAGGATATTTCCTTTGGACCAATAGTCTTCAAAGGGATCCGAAATATCTGTTCTCAGATTCCACAGAAATAAGGCTAGCAAAGAGATCCACGAAATACAGATGTAACTCTGTGAGTGGAAGTCACACATCACAGAGCAGTTTCTCAGAAAGCTTCTTTCCAGATTTCATCTGAGGATATTTCCTTTTTCACCATAGCCCTCTATGGGCTTCCAAATACCAGTTTGCCAATTCCACAAGAACTGTCTTAGCGAAAGGCTTCTAGAGGGGAAAGCTGTAACTCTGTGAGATGATTTCGCAGAACACAAAGAAGTTTCTCAGAAAGCTTCTTTGTCTTTGTTATCGGAGGATATTTCCGTTGGCTCTATAGTCTTCAAAGGGATCCGAAATATCTGTTCTCAGATTCCACAGAAATAAGGCAAGCAAATGATCCACGAAATACAGATGTAACTCTGTGAGTGGAAGTCACACATCACAGAGCAGTTTCTCAGAAAGCTTCTTTCCAGATTTCATCTGAGGATATTTCCTTTTTCACCATAGCCCTCTATGGGCTTCCAAATATCACTTTGCCAATTCCACAAGAACTGTCTTAGCGAAAAGCTTCTTGAGGGGAAAGCTGTAACTCTGTGAGATGATTTCACGGAACACAAAGAAGTTTCTCAGAAAGCCTCTTTCTCTTTCTTACCGGAGGATATTTCCTTCGGCCCTATAGTCTTCAAAGGGATCCGAAATATCTGTTCTCAGATTCCACAGAAATAAGGCTAGAAAATGATCCACGAAATACAGATGTAACTCTGTGAGTGGAAGTCACACATCACAGAGCAGTTTCTCAGAAAGCTTCTTTCCAGATTTCATCTGAGGATATTTCCATTTTCACCATAGCCCTCTATGGGCTTCTAATTATCCCTTTGCCAATTCCACAAGAACTGTCTTAGCGAAAGCCTTCTTAAGGGAAAAGCTGTAACTCTGTGAGATGATTTCACAGAACACAAAGAAATTTCTCAGAAAGCTTCTTTCTCTTTGTTATCGGAGGATATTTCCTTTGGCCCTATAGTCTTCAAAGGGATCCGAAATATCTGTTCTCAGATTCCACAGAAATAAGGCTTGCAAAGAGATCCACGATATACTGATGTACCTCTGTGAGATAAATGAACAGAAGACTAAGTAATTGCTCAGAAAGCTTCTTTCCAGATTTCATCTGAGGATATTTCCTTTTTCACCATAGCCCTCTATGTGCCTCCAAATATCACTTTGCCAATTCCACAAGAACTGTCTTAGCGAAAGGCTTCTTGAGAGGAAAGCTGTAACTCGGTGAGATGATTTCACAGAACACAAGGAAGTTTCTGAGAAAGCTTCATTCTCTTTGTTATCGGAGGATATTTCCTTTGGCCCTATAGTCTTCAAAGGGATCCGAAATATCTGTTCTCAGATTCCACAGAAATAAGGCTAGGAAAGAGATCCACGAAATACAGATGTAACTCTGTGAGTGGAAGTCACACATCACAGAGCAGTTTCTCAGAAAGCTTCTTTCCCGATTTCATCTGAGGATATTTCCTTTTTCACCATAGAACTCTATGGGCTTCCAAATATCACTTTGCCAATTCCACAAGAACTGTCTTAGCGAACGGCTTCTTGAGGGGAAAGCTGTAACTCTGTGAGATGATTTCACAGAACACAAAGAAGATTCTCAGAAAGCTTCTTTCTCTTTGTTATCGGAGGATATTTCCTTTGGACCAATAGTCTTCAAAGGGATCCGAAATATCTGTTCTCAGATTCCACAGAAATAAGGCTAGCAAAGAGATCCACGAAATACAGATGTAACTCCGTGAGTGGAAGTCACACATCACAGTGCAGTTTCTCAGAAAGCTTCTTTCCAGATTTCATCTGAGGATATTTCCTTTTTCACCATAGCCCTCTATGGGCTTCCAAATACCAGTTTGCCAATTCCACAAGAACTGTCTTAGCGAAAGGCTTCTAGAGGGGAAAGCTGTAACTCTGTGAGATGATTTCGCAGAACACAAAGAAGTTTCTCAGAAAGCTTCTTTGTCTTTGTTATCGGAGGATATTTCCGTTGGCCCTATAGTCTTCGAAGGGATCCGAAATATCTGTTCTCAGATTCCACAGAAATAAGGCAAGCAAATGATCCACGAAATACAGATGTAACTCTGTGAGTGGAAGTCACACATCACAGAGCAGTTTCTCAGAAAGCTTCTTTCCAGATTTCATCTGAGGATATTTCCTTTTTCACCATAGCCCTCTATGGGCTTCCAAATATCACTTTGCCAATTCCACAAGAACTGTCTTAGCGAAAGGCTTCTTGAGGGGAAAGCTGTAACTCTGTGACATGATTTCACAGAACACAAAGAAGTTTCTCAGAAAGCTTCTTTCTCTTTGTTATCAGAGGATATTTCCTTTGGCCCTATAGTCTTCAAAGGGATCCAAAATATCTGTTCTCAGATTCCACAGAAATAAGGCTAGGAAAGAGATCCACGAAATACAGATGTAACTCTGTGAGTGGAAGTCACACATCACAGAGCAGTTTCTCAGCAAGCTTCTTTCCAGATTTCATCAGAGGATATTTCCTTTTTCACCATAGCCCTCTATGGCCTTCCAAATATCACTTTGCCAATTCCACAAGAACTCTCTTAGCGAAAGTCTTCCTGAGTGGAAAGCGGTAACTCTGTGAGATGATTTCACAGAACACCAAGAAGTTTCTCAGAAATCTTCTTTCTCTTTGTTATCGGAGGATATTTACTTTGGCCCTATAGTTTTCAAAGGGATCCGAAATATCTGTTCTCAGATTCCACAGAAATAAGGCTAGCAAAGAGATCCACGAAATACAGATGTAACTCTGTGAGTGGAAGTCTCACATCACAGAGCAGTTTCTCAGAAAGCTTCTTTACAAATTTCATCTGAGGATATTTCCTTTATCACCATAGCCCTCTAAGGGCTTCCAAATATCACTTTGCCAATTCCGCAAGAACTTTCTTAGCGAAAGGCTTCTTGAGGGGAAAGCTGTAACTCTGTGACATGATTTCACAGAACACAAAGAAGTTTCTCAGAAAGCTTCTTTCTCTTTCTTATCGGAGGATATTTCCTTTGGCCCTATAGTCTTCAAAGGGATCTGAAATATCTGTTCTCAGATTCCACAGAAATAAGGCTAGCAAAGAGATCCACGAAATAAAGATGTAACTCTGTGAGTGGAAGTCACACAGCACAGAGCAGTTTCTCAGAAAGCTTCTTTCCAGATTTCATCTGAGGATATTTCCTTTTTCACCATAGCCCTCTATGGGCTTCCAAATATCACTTTGCCAATTCCACAAGAACTGTCTTAGCGAAAGGCTTCTTGAGGGGAAAGCTGTAACTCTGTGAGATGATTTCACAGAACACAAAGAAGTTTCTCAGAAAGCTTCTTTCTCTTTGTTATCGGAAGATATTTCCTTTGGCCCTATAGTCTTCAAAGGGATCTGAAATGTCTGTTCTCAGATTCCACAGAAATAAGGCTAGCAAAGAAATCCACGAAATACACATGTAACTCTGTGAGTGGAAGTCACACATCACAGAGCCGTTTCTCAGAAAGCTTCTTTCCAGATTTCATCTGAGGATATTTCCTTTTTCACCATAGCCCTCTAAGGGCTTCCAAATATCACTTTGCCAATTCCACAAGAACTGTCTTAGCGAAAGGCTTCTTGAGGGGAAAGCTGTAACTCTGTGAGATGATTTCACAGAACACAAAGAAGTTTCTCAGAAAGCTTCTTTCTCTTTGTTATAGGAGGATATTTCCTTTGGCCCTACAGTCTTCAAAGGGATCCGCAATATCGGTTCTCAGATTGCACAGAAATAAGGCTAGCAAAGGGATCCACGAAATAGAGAGGTAACTCTGTGAGTGGAAGTCACACATCACAGAGCAGTTTCTCAGAAAGCTTCTTTCCAGATTTCATTTGAGGATATTTCCTTTTTCACCATAGCCCTCTATGGGCTTCCAAATATCAACTTGCCAATTCCACAAGAACTATCTTAGCGAAAGGCTTCTTGAGGGGAAAGCTGTATCTCTGTGAGATGATTTCACAGAACACAAAGACGTTTCTCAGAAAACTTCTTTCTCTTTGTTATAGGAGGATATTTCCTTTGGCCCTGTAGTCTTCAAAGGGATCCGAAATATCTGTTCTCAGATTCCACAGAAATAAGGCTAGTAAAGAGATCCACGAAATACAGATGTAACTCTGTGACATGAATGAACAGAACACTAGGCTGTTTCTCAGAAAGCTTCTTTCCCGATTTCATCTGAGGATATTAACTTTTTCACCACAGCCCTCTATGGGCTTCCAAATATCACTTTGCCAATTCCACAAGAACTATCTTAGCGAAAGGCTTCTTGAGGGGAAAGCTGTAACTCTGTGAGATGATTTCACAGAACACAAAGAAGTTTCTCAGAAAGCTTCTTTCTCTTTGTTATCGGAGGATATTTCCTTTGGCCCTAGAGTCTTCAAAGGGATCCGAAATATCTGTTCTCAGATTAAACAGAAAAAAGGTTAGGAAAGAGATCCACGAAATACAGATGTTCCTCTGTGAGATGAATGAACAGAAGACTAAGTAGTTTCTCAGAAAGCTTCTTTCCAGATTTCATCTGAGGATATTTCCTTTTTCAACATAGCCCTCTATGGGCATCCAAATATCACTTTGCCAATTCCACAAGATCTGTCTTAGCGAAAGGCTTCTTGAGAGGAAAGCTGTAACTCTGTGAGATGATTTCACAGAACACAAAGAAGTTTCTCAGAAAGCTTCTTTCTCTTTGTTATCGGAGGATATTTCCTTTGGCCCTATAGTCTTCAAAGGGATCCTAAATATCTGTTCTCAGATTCCGAAGAAATAAGGCTAAGAAAGAGATCCACGAAATAGAGATGTAACTCTGTGAGTGGAAGTCAAACATCACAGAGCCGTTTCTCAGAAAGCTTCTTTCCACATTTCATCTGAGGATATTTCCTTTTTCACCATAGCCCTCTATGTGCTTCCAAATATCACATTGCCAATTCCACAAGAACTGTCTTAGCGAAAGGCTTCTTGAGAGGAAAGCTGTAACTCTATGAGATGATTTCACAGAAGACAAAGAAGTTTCTCAGAAAGCTTCTTTCTCTTTGTTATCGGAGGATATTTCCTTTGGCCCTATAGTCTTCAAAGGCATCCGAAATATGTATTCTCAGATTCCACAGACATAAGGCTAGGAAAGAGATCCATGAAATACAGATGTAACTCTGTGAGTGGAATTCACGCATCACAGAGTAGTTTCTCAGAAAGCTTCTTTCCAGATTTCATCTGAGGACATTTCCTTTTTCACCATAGCCCTCTATGGGCTACCAAATATCACTTTGCAGATTCCACAAGAACTGTCTTAGCGAAAGGCTTCCTGAAGGGAAAGCTGTAACTCTGTGAGATGATTTCACAGAACACAAAGAAGTTTCTCAGAAAGCTTCTTTCTCTTTGTTATCGGAGGATATTTCCTTTGGCCCTATAGTCTTCAAAGGGATCCGAAATATCTGTTCTCAGATTCCACAGAAATAAGGCTAGGAAAGAGATCCACGAAATACAGATGTAACTCTGTGAGTGGATGTCACACATCACAGAGCAGTTTCTCAGAAAGCTTCTTTCCAGATTTCATCTGAGGATATTTCTTTTTCACCATAGCCCTCTATGGGCTTCCAAATACCAGTTTGCCAATTCCACAAGAACTGTCTTAGCGAAAGGCTTCTAGAGGGGAAAGCTGTAACTCTGTGAGATGATTTCGCAGAACACAAAGAGGTTTCTCAGAAAGCTTCTTTGTCTTTGTTATCGGAGGATATTTCCGTTGGCCCTATAGTCTTCAAAGGGATCCGAAATATCTGTTCTCAGATTCCACAGAAATAAGGCTAGCAAAGAGATCCACGAAATACCGATGTATCTCTGTGAGTGGAAGTCACACACCACAGAGCAGTTTCTCAGAAACTTCTTTCCCGATTTCATCTGAGGATATTTCCTTTTTCACCATAGCCCTCTATGGGCTTCCAATTATCACTTTGCCAATTCCGCAGGAACTGTCTTAGCGAAAGGCTTCTTGAGGGGAAACCTGTAACTCTGTGAGATGATTTCACAGAACACAAAGAAGTTTCTCAGAAAGCTTCTTTCTCTTTGTTATCGGAGGATATTTCCTTTGGCCCTATGGTCTTCAAAGGGATCCGCAATATCTGTTCTCAGATTCCACAGAAATAAGGCTAGCAAAGAGATCCACGAAATACAGATGTAACTCTGTGAGTTGAAGTCACACATCACAGAGCAGTTTCTCAGAAAGCTTCTTTCCAGATTTCATCTGAGCATATTTCCTTCTTCACCATAGCCCACTATGGGCTTCCATATATCACTTTGCCAATTCCACAAGAACTGTCTTAGCGAAAGGCTTCTTGAGGGCAAAGCTGTAACTCTGTGAGATGATTTCACAGAACACAAAGAAGTTTCTCAGAAAGCTTCTTTCTCTTTGTTATCGGAGGATATTTCCTTTGGCCCTATAGTCTTCAAAGGGATCCGAAATATCTGTTCTCAGATTCCACAGAAATAAGGCTAGCAAAGAGATCCACAAAATACAGATGTAACTCTGTGAGTGGAAGTCACACATCACAGAGCAGTTTCTCAGAAAACTTCTTTCCAGATATCATCTGAGGATATTTCCTTTTTCACCATAGCCCTCTAAGGGCTTCCAAATATCACTTTGCCAATTCCACAAGAACTGTCTTAGCGAAAGGCTTCTTGAGGGGAAAGCTGTAACTCTGTGAGATGATTTCACAGAACACAAAGAAGTTTCTCTGAAAGCTTCTTTCTCTTTCTTATCGGAGGATATTTCCTTTGGCCCTACAGTCTTCAAAGGGATCTGAAATATCTGTTCTCAGATGCCACAGAAATAAGGCTAGCAAAGAGATCCACGAAATACAGATGTAACTCTGTGAGTGGAAGTCACACATCACAGAGCAGTTTCTCAGAAAGCTTCTTTCCAGATTTCATCTGAGGCTATTTCCTTTTTCACCATAGCCCTCTATGGGCTTCCACATATCACTTTGCCAATTCCACAAGAACTGTCTTAGCGAAAGGCTTCTAGCGGGGAAAGCTGTAACTCTGTGATATGATTTCAGAGAACACAAAGAAGTTTCTCAGAAAGCTTCTTTCTCTTTGTTATCGGAGGATATTTCCTTTGGCCCTATAGTCTTCAACGGGATCCGAAATATCTGTTCTCAGATTCCACAGAAATAAGGCTAGCAAAGAGATCCACGAAATACAGATGTAACTCTGTGAGTAGAAGTCGCACATCACAGAGCAGTTTCTCAGAAAGCTTCTTTCCACATTTCATCTCAGGATATTTCCTTTTTCACCATAGCCCTCTAAGGGCTTCCAAATATCACTTTGCCAATTCCACAAGAACTGTCTTAGCGAAAGTATTCCTGAGTGGAAAGCTGTAACTCTGTGAGATGATTTCACAGAACACCAAGAAGTTTCTCAGAAAGCTTCTTTCTCGGTGTTATCGGAGGATATTTCCTATGGCCCTATAGTCTTCAAAGGGATCCGAAATATCTGTTCTCAGATTCCACAGAAATAAGGTGAGGAAAGAGATCCACGAAATACAGATGTACCTCTATGAGATGAATGAACAGAAGACTAAGTAGTTGCACCGAAAGCTTCTTTCCAGATTTCATCAGAGGATATTTCCTTTTTCACCATAGCCATCTATGGGCTTCCAAATATCACTTTGCCAATTCCACAAGATCTGTCTTAGCGAAAGGCTTCTTGAGGGGAAAGCTGTAACTCTGTGAGATGATTTCACAGAACACAAAGAAGTTTCTCAGAAAGCTTCTTTCTCTTTGTTATCGGAGGATATTTCCTTTGGCCCTATAGTCTTCAAAGGGATCCGAAATATCTGTTCTCAGATTCCACAGAAATAAGGCTAGCAAAGAGATCCACGAAATACAGATGTAACTCTGTGAGTGGAAGTCACACATCACAGAGCAGTTTCTCAGAAAGCTTCTTTCCAGATTTCATCTGAGGATATTTCCTTTTTCACCATAGCCCTCTATGGGCTTCCAAATATCACTTTGCCAATTCCACAAGAACTGTCTTAGCGAAAGGCTTCTTGAGGGGAAAGCTGTAACTCTGTGACATGATTTCACAGAACACAAAGAAGTTTCTCAGAAAGCTTCTTTCTCTTTGTTATCGGAGGATATTTCCTTTGGCCCTATAGTCTTCAACGGGATCCGAAATATCTGTTCTCAGATTCCACAGAAGTAAGGCTAGCAAAGAGATCCACGAAATACAGATGTAACTCTGTGAGTAGAAGTCGCACATCACAGAGCAGTTTCTCAGAAAGCTTCTTTCCACATTTCATCTCAGGATATTTCCTTTTTCACCATAGCCCTCTATGGGCTTCCAATTATCACTTTGCCAATTCCACAAGAACTGTCTTAGCGAAAGGCTTCTTAAGGGGAAACCTGTAACTCTGTGAGATGATTTCACAGAACACAAAGAAGTATCTCAGAAAGCTTCTTTCTCTTTGTTATCGGAGGATATTTCCTTTGGCCCTATAGTCTCCAAAGGGATCCGAAATATCAGTTCTCCGATTCCACAGAAATAAGGTTAGGAAAGAGATTCACGAAATACAGATGTACCTCTATGAGATGAAAGAACAGAAGACTAAGTAGTTGCACAGAAAGCTTCTTTCCAGATTTCATCTGAGGATATTTCCTTTTTCACCATAGCCCTCTATGGGCTTCCAAATATCACTTTGCCAATTCCACAAGAACTGTCTTAGCGAAAGGCTTCTTGAGGGGAAACCTGTAACTCTGTCAGATGATTTCACAGAACACAAAGAAGTTTCTCAGAAAGCATCTTTCTCTTTGTTATCGGAGGATATTTCCTTTGGCCCTATAGTCTTCAAAGGGATCCGAAATATCTGTTCTCAGATTCCACAGAAATAAGGCTAGCAAAGAGATCCATGAAATACAGGTGTAACTCTGTGAGTGGAAGTCACACATCACAGAGCAGTTTCTCAGAAAGCTTCTTACCAGATTTCATCTGAGGATATTTCCTTTTTCACCATAGCCCTCCATGGGCTTCCAAATGTCACTTTGCCAATTCCACAAGAACTGTCTTAGCAAAAGGCTTCTTGAGGGGAAAGCCTTAACTCTGTGAGATGATTTCACAGAACACAAAGAAGTTTCTCAGAAAGCTTCTTTCTCTTTGTTATCGGAGGATATTTCCTTTGGCCCTATAGTCTTCAAAGGGATCCGAAATATCTGTTCTCAGATTCCACAGAAATAAGGTTAGGAAAGAGATCCAAGAAATACAGATGTACCTCTGTGAGATGAATGAACAAAAGACTAAGTAGTTGCTCAGAAAGCTTCTTTCCAGATTTCATCTGAGGATATTTCCTTTTTCACCATAGCCCTCTATGGGCATCCAAATATCACTTTCCCAATTCCACAAGAACTGTCTTAGCGAAGGGCTTCTTGAGAGGAAAGCTGTAACTCTGTGAGATGATTTCACAGAACACAAAGAAGTTTCTCAGAAATCTTCTTTCTCTTTGTTATCGGAGGATATTTCCTTTGGCCCTACAGTCTTCAAAGGGATCCGAAATATCTGTTCTCAGATTCCACAGAAATAAGGCTAGGAAAGAGATCCACGAAATACAGATGTAACTCTGTGAGTGGAAGTCACACATGACAGAGAGGTTTCTCAGAAAGCTTCTTTCCACATTACATCTGAGGATATTTCCTTTTTCACCATAGCCCTCTTTGGGCTTACAAATACCACTTTGCCAATTCCACAAGAACTGTCTTAGTGAAAGGCTTCTAGAGGGGAAAGCTGTAACTCTGTGAGATGATTTCGCAGAACACAAAGAAGTTTCTCAGAAAGCTTCTTTCTCTTTGTTATCGGAGGATACTTCCTTTGGCCCTATAGTCTTCAAAGGGATCCGAACTATCTCTTCTCAGATTCCACAGAAATAAGGCTAGCAAATGATCCACGAAATACAGATGTAACGCTGTGAGTGGAAGTCACACATCACAGAGCAGTTTCTCAGAAAGCTTCTTTCAGATTTCATCTGAGGATATTTCCTTTTTCAATATACCCCTCTATGGGCTTCTAATTATCACTTTGCCAATTCCACAAGAACTGTCTTAGCGAAAGGCTTCTTGAGGGGAAATCTGTAACTCTGTGAGATGATTTCACAGAACACAAAGAAGTTCCTCAGAAAGCTTCTTTCTCTTTGTTATCGGAGGATATTTCCTTTGGCCCTATAGTCTTCAAAGGGATCCGAAATATCTGTTCTCAGACTCCACAGAAATAAGGCTACCAAAGAGATCCACGAAATACAGATGTAACTCTGTGAGTGTAAGTCACACATCACAGAGCAGTTTCTCAGAAAGCTTCTTTCCAGATTTCATCTGAGGATATTTCCTTTTCCACCATAGCCCTCTAAGGGCTTCCAAATATCACTTTGCCAATTCCACAAGAACTGTCTTAGCGAAAGGCTTCTTGAGGGGAAAGCTGTATCTCTGTGAGATGATTTCACAGAACACAAAGAAGTTTCTCAGAAAGCTTCTTTCTCTTTCTTATCGGAGGATATTTCCTTTGGCCCTATAGTCTTCAAAGGGATCCGAAATATCTGTTCTCAGATTCCACAGCAATAAGGCTAGCAAAGAGATCCACGAAATACAGATGTAACTCTGTGAGTGGAAGTCACACATCACAGAGCAGTTTCTCAGAAAGCTTCTTTCCAGATTTCATCTGAGGATACTTCCTTTTTCACCATAGCCCTCTATGGGCTTCCAAATATCACTTTGCCAATTCCACAAGAACTCTCTTAGCGAAAGGCTTCTTGACGGGAAAGCTGTTACTCTGTGAGATGATTTCACAGAACACAAAGAAGTTTCTCAGAAAGCTTCTTTCTCTTTGTTATTGGAGGATATTTCCTTTGGCCCTACAGGCTTCAAAGGGATCCGAAATATCGGTTCTCAGATTGCACAGAAATAAGGCTAGCAAAGGGATCCACGAAATAGAGATGTAACTCTGTGAGTGGAAGTCACACATCACAGAGCAGTTTCTCAGAAAGCTTCTTTCCAGATTTCATTTGAGGATATTTCCTTTTTCACCATAGCCCTCTATGGGCTTCCAAATATCACTTTGCCAATTCCACAAGAACTATCTTAGCGAAAGGCTTCTTGAGGGGAAAGCTGTATCTCTGTGAGATGATTTCACAGAACACAAAGACGTTTCTCAGAAAACTTCTTTCTCTTTGTTATAGGAGGATATTTCCTTTGGCCCTGTAGTCTTCAAAGGGATGCGAAATATCTGTTCTCAGATTCCACAGAAATAAGGCTAGCAAAGAGATCCACGAAATACAGATGTAACTCTGTGGCATGAATGAACAGAACACTAGGCAGTTTCTCAGAAAGCTTCTTTCACGATTTCATCTGAGGATATCTCCTTTTTCACCATAGTCCTCTATGGGCTTCCAAATATCACTTTGCCAATTCCACAAGAACTGTCTTAGCGAAAGGCTTCTTGAGGGGAAAGCTGTAACTCTGTGAGATGATTTCACAGAACCCAAAGAAGTTTCTCAGAAAGCTTCTTTCTCTTTGTTATCGGAGGATATTTCCTTTGGCCCTAGAGTCTTCAACGGGATCCGAAATATCTGTTCTCAGATTCCACAGAAATAAGGCTAGCAAAGAGATCCATGAAATACAGGTGTAACTCTGTGAGTGGAAGTCACACATCACAGAGCAGTTTCTCAGAAAGCTTCTTACCAGATTTCATCTGAGGATATTTCCTTTTTCACCATAGCCCTCCATGGGCTTCCAAATGTCACTTTGCCAATTCCACAAGAACTGTCTTAGCAAAAGGCTTCTTGAGGGGAAAGCCTTAACTCTGTGAGATGATTTCACAGAACACAAAGAAGTTTCTCAGAAAGCTTCTTTCTCTTTGTTATCGGAGGATATTTCCTTTGGCCCTATAGTCTTCAAAGGGATCCGAAATATCTGTTCTCAGATTCCACAGAAATAAGGTTAGGAAAGAGATCCAAGAAATACAGATGTACCTCTGTGAGATGAATGAACAAAAGACTAAGTAGTTGCTCAGAAAGCTTCTTTCCAGATTTCATCTGAGGATATTTCCTTTTTCACCATAGCCCTCTATGGGCATCCAAATATCACTTTGCCAATTCCACAAGAACTGTCTTAGCGAAGGGCTTCTTGAGAGGAAAGCTGTAACTCTGTGAGATGATTTCACAGAACACAAAGAAGTTTCTCAGAAATCTTCTTTCTCTTTGTTATCGGAGGATATTTCCTTTGGCCCTACAGTCTTCAACGGGATCCGAAATATCTGTTCTCAGATTCCACAGAAATAAGGCTAGGAAAGAGATCCACGAAATACAGATGTAACTCTGTGAGTGGAAGTCACACATGACAGAGCAGTTTCTCAGAAAGCTTCTTTCCACATTACATCTGAGGATATTTCCTTTTTCACCATAGCCCTCTTTGGGCTTACAAATACCACTTTGCCAATTCCACAAGAACTGTCTTAGTGAAAGGCTTCTAGAGGGGAAAGCTGTAACTCTGTGAGATGATTTCGCAGAACACAAAGAAGTTTCTCAGAAAGCTTCTTTCTCTTTGTTATCGGAGGATACTTCCTTTGGCCCTATAGTCTTCAAAGGGATCCGAACTATCTCTTCTCAGATTCCACAGAAATAAGGCTAGCAAATGATCCACGAAATACAGATGTAACGCTGTGAGTGGAAGTCACACATCACAGAGCAGTTTCTCAGAAAGCTTCTTTCAGATTTCATCTGAGGATATTTCCTTTTTCAATATACCCCTCTATGGGCTTCTAATTATCACTTTGCCAATTCCACAAGAACTGTCTTAGCGAAAGGCTTCTTGAGGGGAAATCTGTAACTCTGTGAGATGATTTCACAGAACACAAAGAAGTTCCTCAGAAAGCTTCTTTCTCTTTCTTATCGGAGGATATTTCCTTTGGCCCTATAGTCTTCAAAGGGATCCGAAATATCTGTTCTCAGACTCCACAGAAATAAGGCTACCAAAGAGATCCACGAAATACAGATGTAACTCTGTGAGTGTAAGTCACACATCACAGAGCAGTTTCTCAGAAAGCTTCTTTCCAGATTTCATCTGAGGATATTTCCTTTTCCACCATAGCCCTCTAAGGGCTTCCAAATATCACTTTGCCAATTCCACAAGAACTGTCTTAGCGAAAGGCTTCTTGAGGGGAAAGCTGTATCTCTGTGAGATGATTTCACAGAACACAAAGAAGTTTCTCAGAAAGCTTCTTTCTCTTTCTTATCGGAGGATATTTCCTTTGGCCCTATAGTCTTCAAAGGGATCCGAAATATCTGTTCTCAGATTCCACAGCAATAAGGCTAGCAAAGAGATCCACGAAATACAGATGTAACTCTGTGAGTGGAAGTCACACATCACAGAGCAGTTTCTCAGAAAGCTTCTTTCCAGATTTCATCTGAGGATACTTCCTTTTTCACCATAGCCCTCTATGGGCTTCCAAATATCACTTTGCCAATTCCACAAGAACTCTCTTAGCGAAAGGCTTCTTGACGGGAAAGCTGTTACTCTGTGAGATGATTTCACAGAACACAAAGAAGTTTCTCAGAAAGCTTCTTTCTCTTTGTTATTGGAGGATATTTCCTTTGGCCCTACAGGCTTCAAAGGGATCCGAAATATCGGTTCTCAGATAGCACAGAAATAAGGCTAGCAAAGGGATCCACGAAATAGAGATGTAACTCTGTGAGTGGAAGTCACACATCACAGAGCAGTTTCTCAGAAAGCTTCTTTCCAGATTTCATTTGAGGATATTTCCTTTTTCACCATAGCCCTCTATGGGCTTCCAAATATCACTTTGCCAATTCCACAAGAACTATCTTAGCGAAAGGCTTCTTGAGGGGAAAGCTGTATCTCTGTGAGATGATTTCACAGAACACAAAGACGTTTCTCAGAAAACTTCTTTCTCTTTGTTATAGGAGGATATTTCCTTTGGCCCTGTAGTCTTCAAAGGGATGCGAAATATCTGTTCTCAGATTCCACAGAAATAAGGCTAGCAAAGAGATCCACGAAATACAGATGTAACTCTGTGGCATGAATGAACAGAACACTAGGCAGTTTCTCAGAAAGCTTCTTTCACGATTTCATCTGAGGATATCTCCTTTTTCACCATAGTCCTCTATGGGCTTCCAAATATCACTTTGCCAATTCCACAAGAACTGTCTTAGCGAAAGGCTTCTTGAGGGGAAAGCTGTAACTCTGTGAGATGATTTCACAGAACCCAAAGAAGTTTCTCAGAAAGCTTCTTTCTCTTTGTTATCGGAGGATATTTCCTTTGGCCCTAGAGTCTTCAACGGGATCCGAAATATCTGTTCTCAGATTCCACAGAAATAAGGCTAGCAAAGAGATCCAAGAAATACAGATGTAACTCTGTGAGTGGAAGTCACACATCACAGAGCAGTGTCTCAGAAAGCTTCTTTCCACATTTCATCTGAGGATATTTCCTTTTTCACCATAGCCCTCTAAGGGCTTCCTAATATCACTTTGCCAATTCCACAAGAACTGTCTTAGCGAAAGGCTTCTTGAGGGGAAAGCTGTATCTCTGTGAGATGATTTCACAGAACACAAAGAAGTTTCTCAGAAAGCCTCTTTCTCTTTCTTATCGGAGGATATTTCCTTTGGCCCTGTAGTCTTCAAAGGGATCCGAAATATCTGTTCTCAGATTCCACAGAAATAAGGCTAGGAAAGAGATCCACGAAATACAGATGTAACTCTGTGAGTGGAAGTCACACATCACAGAGCAGTTTCTCAGAAAGCTTCTTTCCAGATTTCATCTGAAGATATTTCCTTTTTCACCATAGCCCTCTATGGGCTTCCAAATATCACTTTGCCAATTCCACAAGAACTGTCATAGCGAAAGGCTTCTAGCGGGGAAAGCTGTAACTCTGTGAGATGATTTCAGAGAACACAAAGAACTTTCTCAGAAAGCTTCTTTCTCTTTGTTATCAGAGGACATTTCGTTTGGCCCTATATTCTTCAACGGGATCCGAAATATCTGTTCTCATATTCCACAGAAATAAGGCTAGCAAAGAGATTCACGAAATACAGATGTAACTCTGTGAGAGGAAGTCACACATCACAGAGCAGTTTCTCAGAAAGCTTCTTTCCACATTTCATCTGAGGATATTTCCTTTTTCACCATAGCCCTCTAAGGGCTTCCAAATATCACTTTGCCAATTCCACAAGAACTGTCCTAGCGAAAGGCTTCCTGAGTGGAAAGCTGTAACTCTGTGAGATGATTTCACAGATCACCAAGAAGTTTCTCAGAAAGCTTCTTTCTATGTGTTATCGGAGGATATTTCCTTTGGCCCTATAGTCTTCAAAAGGATCCGAAATATCTATTCTCAGATACCATAGAAATAAGGCTAGCAAAGAGATCCACGAAATACAGATGTAACTCTGTGAGTTGAAGTCACACATCACAGAGCAGTTTCTCAGAAAGCTTCTTTCCAGATTTCATCTGAGCATATTTCCTTTTTCACCATAGCCCTCTATGGGCTTCCATATATCACTTTGCCAATTCCACAAGAACTTTCTTAGCGAATGGCTTCTTGAGGGGAAAGCTGTATCTCTGTGAGATGATTTCACAGAACACAGGGAAGTTTCTCAGAAAGCTTCTTTCTCTTTCTTATCGGAGGATATTTCCTTTGGACCTTTAGTCTTCAAAGGGATCTGAAATATCTGTTCTCAGATTCCACAGAAATAAGGCTAGCAAAGAGATCCACGAAGTACAGATGTAACTCGGTGAGTGGAAGTCACACATCAAAGAGCAGTTTCTCAGAAAGCTTCTTTCCAGATTTCATCTGAGGATACTTCCTTTTTCACCATAGCCCTCTATGGGCTTCCAAATATCACTTTGCCAATTCCACAAGAACTGTCTTAGCGAAAGGCTTCTTGAGGGGAAAGCTGTAACTCTGTGAGATGATTTCACAGAACACAAAGAAGTTTCTCAGAAAGCTTCTTTCTCTTTGGTATCGGAGGATATTTCCTTTGGCCCTAGAGTCTTCAACGGGATCCGAAATATCTGTTCTCAGACTCCACAGAAATAAGGCTAGCAAAGAGATGCAGGAAATACAGATGTAACTCTGTGAGTGGAAGTCACACATCACAGAGCAGTTTCTCAGAAAGCTTCTTTCCACATTTCATCTGAGGATATTTCCTTTTTCACCATAGCCCTCTAAGGGCTTCCAAATATCACTTTGCCAATTCCACAAGAACTGTCTTAGCGAAAGGCTTCTTGAGGGGAAAGCTGTATCTCTGTGAGATGATTTCACAGAACACAATGAAGTTTCTCAGAAAGCTTCTTTCTCTTTCTTATCGGAGGATATTTCCTTTGGCCCTGTAGTCTTCAAAGGGATCCGAAATATCTGTTCTCAGATTCCACAGAAATAAGGCTAGGAAAGAGATCCACGAAATACAGATGTAACTCTGTGAGAGGAAGTCACACATCACAGAGCAGTTTCTCAGAAAGCTTCTTTCCAGATTTCATCTGAGGATATTTCCTTTTTCACCATAGCCCTCTATGGGCTTCCAAATATCACTTTGCCAATTCCACAAGAACTGTCTTAGAGAAAGGCTTCTAGCGGGGAAAGCTGTAACTCTGTGAGATGATTTCAGAGAACACAAAGAACTTTCTCAGAAAGCTTCTTTCTCTTTGTTATCAGAGGACATTTCGTTTGGCCCTATATTCTTCAACGGGATCCGAAATATCTGTTCTCATATTCCACAGAAATAAGGCTAGCAAAGAGATTCACGAAATACAGATGTAACTCTGTGAGTTTAAGTCACACATCACAGAGCAGTTTCTCAGAAAGCTTCTTTCCACATTTCATCTGAGGATATTTCCTTTTTCACCATAGCCCTCTATGGGCTTCCAAATATCAACTTGCCAATTCCACAAGAACTATCTTAGCGAAAGGCTTCTTGAGGGGAAAGCTGTATCTCTGTGAGATGATTTCACAGAACACAAAGACGTTTCTCAGAAAACTTCTTTCTCTTTGTTATAGGAGGATATTTCCTTTGGCCCTGTAGTCTTCAAAGGGATCCGAAATATCTGTTCTCAGATTCCACAGAAATAAGGCTAGCAAAGAGATCCACGAAATACAGATGTAACTCTGTGACATGAATGAACAGAACACTAGGCTGTTTCTCAGAAAGCTTCTTTCCCGATTTCATCTGAGGATATTAACTTTTTCACCACAGCCCTCTATGGGCTTCCAAATATCACTTTGCCAATTCCACAAGAACTATCTTAGCGAAAGGCTTCTTGAGGGGAAAGCTGTAACTCTGTGAGATGATTTCACAGAACACAAAGAAGTTTCTCAGAAAGCTTCTTTCTCTTTGTTATCGGAGGATATTTCCTTTGGCCCTAGAGTCTTCAAAGGGATCCGAAATATCTGTTCTCAGATTAAACAGAAAAAAGGTTAGGAAAGAGATCCACGAAATACAGATGTTCCTCTGTGAGATGAATGAACAGAAGACTAAGTAGTTTCTCAGAAAGCTTCTTTCCAGATTTCATCTGAGGATATTTCCTTTTTCAACATAGCCCTCTATGGGCATCCAAATATCACTTTGCCAATTCCACAAGATCTGTCTTAGCGAAAGGCTTCTTGAGAGGAAAGCTGTAACTCTGTGAGATGAATTCACAGAACACAAAGAAGTTTCTCAGAAAGCTTCTTTCTCTTTGTTATCGGAGGATATTTCCTTTGGCCCTATAGTCTTCAAAGGGATCCGAAATATCTGTTCTCAGATTCCGCAGAAATAAGGCTAAGAAAGAGATCCACGAAATAGAGATGTAACTCTGTGAGTGGAAGTCACACATCACAGAGCAGTTTCTCAGAAAGCTTCTTTCCAGATTTCATCTGAGGATATTTCCTTTTTCACCATAGCCCTCTATGGGCTTCCAAATATCACTTTGCCAATTCCACAAGAACTGTCTTAGCGAAAGGCTTCTTGAGGGGAAAACTGTAATTCTGTGAGATGATTTCAGAGAACACAAAGAAGTTTCTCAGAAAGCTTCTTTCTCTTTGTTATCGGAGGATATTTCCTTTGGCCCTATAGTCTTCAAAGGGATCCGAAATATCTGTTCTCAGATTCCACAGAAATAAGGCTAGCAAATGATCCACGAAATACAGATGTAACTCTGTGAGTGGAAGTCACACATCACAGAGCAGTTTCTCAGAAATCTTCTTTCCAGATTTCATCTGAGGATATTTCCATTTTCACCATAGCCCTCTATGGGCTTCTAATTATCCCTTTGCCAATTCCACAAGAACTGTCTTAGCGAAAGCCTTCTTGAGGGAAAAGCTGTAACTCTGTGAGATGATTTCAGAGAACACAAAGAAGTTTCTCAGAAAGCTTCTTTCTCTTTGTTATCGGAGGATATTTCCTTTGGCCCCATAGTCTTCAAAGGGATCCGAAATATCTGTTCTCAGATTCCACAGAAATAATGCTAGCAAAGAGATCCACGAAATACAGATGTAACTCTGTGAGTGGAAGTCAAACATCACAGAGCCGTTTCTCAGAAAGCTTCTTTCCACATTTCATCTGAGGATATTTCCTTTTTCACCATAGCCCTCTATGTGCTTCCAAATATCACATTGCCAATTCCACAAGAACTGTCTTAGCGAAAGGCTTCTTGAGAGGAAAGCTGTAACTCTATGAGATGATTTCACAGAAGACAAAGAAGTTTCTCAGAAAGCTTCTTTCTCTTTGTTATCGGAGGATATTTCCTTTGGCCCTTTAGTCTTCAAAGGCATCCGAAATATGTATTCTCAGATTCCACAGACATAAGGCTAGGAAAGAGATCCATGAAATACAGATGTAACTCTGTGAGTGGAATTCACGCATCACAGAGTAGTTTCTCAGAAAGCTTCTTTCCAGATTTCATCTGAGGACATTTCCTTTTTCACCATAGCCCTCTATGGGCTACCAAATATCACTTTGCAGATTCCACAAGAACTGTCTTAGCGAAAGGCTTCCTGAAGGGAAAGCTGTAACTCTGTGAGATGATTTCACAGAACACAAAGAAGTTTCTCAGAAAGCTTCTTTCTCTTTGTTAGCGGAGGATATTTCCTTTGGCCCTATAGTCTTCAAAGGGATCCGAAATATCTGTTCTCAGATTCCACAGAAATAAGGCTAGGAAAGAGATCCACGAAATACAGATGTAACTCTGTGAGTGGATGTCACACATCACAGAGCAGTTTCTCAGAAAGCTTCTTTCCAGATTTCATCTGAGGATATTTCTTTTTCACCATAGCCCTCTATGGGCTTCCAAATACCAGTTTGCCAATTCCACAAGAACTGTCTTAGCGAAAGGCTTCTAGAGGGGAAAGCTGTAACTCTGTGAGATGATTTCGCAGAACACAAAGAGGTTTCTCAGAAAGCTTCTTTGTCTTTGTTATCGGAGGATATTTCCGTTGGCCCTATAGTCTTCAAAGGGATCCGAAATATCTGTTCTCAGATTCCACAGAAATAAGGCAAGCAAATGATCCACGAAATACAGATGTAACTCTGTGAGTGGAAGTCACACATCACAGAGCAGTTTCTCAGAAAGCTTCTTTCCAGATTTCATCTGAGGATATTTCCTTTTTCACCATAGCCCTCTATGGGCTTCCAAATATCACTTTGCCAATTCCACAAGAACTGTCTTGGCGAAAGGCTTCTTGAGGGGAAAGCTGTAACTCTGTGACATGATTTCACAGAACACAAAGAAGTTTCTCAGAAATCTTCTTTCTCTTTGTTATCGGAGGATATTTCCTTTGGCCCTATAGTCTTCAAAGGGATCCGAAATATCTGTTCTCAGATTCCACAGAAATAAGGCTAGCAAAGAGATCCACGAAATACCGATGTATCTCTGTGAGTGGAAGTCACACACCACAGAGCAGTTTCTCAGAAACTTCTTTCCCGATTTCATCTGAGGATATTTCCTTTTTCACCATAGCCCTCTATGGGCTTCCAATTATCACTTTGCCAATTCCGCAGGAACTGTCTTAGCGAAAGGCTTCTTGAGGGGAAACCTGTAACTCTGTGAGATGATTTCACAGAACACAAAGAAGTTTCTCAGAAAGCTTCTTTCTCTTTGTTATCGGAGGATATTTCCTTTGGCCCTATGGTCTTCAAAGGGATCCGCAATATCTGTTCTCAGATTCCACAGAAATAAGGCTAGCAAAGAGATCCACGAAATACAGATGTAACTCTGTGAGTTGAAGTCACACATCACAGAGCAGTTTCTCAGAAAGCTTCTTTCCAGATTTCATCTGAGCATATTTCCTTCTTCACCATAGCCCACTATGGGCTTCAATATATCACTTTGCCAATTCCACAAGAACTGTCTTAGCGAAAGGCTTCTTGAGGGCAAAGCTGTAACTCTGTGAGATGATTTCACAGAACACAAAGAAGTTTCTCAGAAAGCTTCTTTCTCTTTGTTATCGGTGGATATTTCCTTTGGCCCTATAGTCTTCAAAGGGATCCGAAATATCTGTTCTCAGATTCCACAGAAATAAGGCTAGCAAAGAGATCCACAAAATACAGATGTAACTCTGTGAGTGGAAGTCACACATCACAGAGCAGTTTCTCAGAAAACTTCTTTCCAGATATCATCTGAGGATATTTCCTTTTTCACCATAGCCCTCTAAGGGCTTCCAAATATCACTTTGCCAATTCCACAAGAACTGTCTTAGCGAAAGGCTTCTTGAGGGGAAAGCTGTAACTCTGTGAGATGATTTCACAGAACACAAAGAAGTTTCTCTGAAAGCTTCTTTCTCTTTCTTATCGGAGGATATTTCCTTTGGCCCTACAGTCTTCAAATGGATCTGAAATATCTGTTCTCAGATGCCACAGAAATAAGGCTAGCAAAGAGATCCACGAAATACAGATGTAACTCTGTGAGTGGAAGTCACACATCACAGAGCAGTTTCTCAGAAAGCTTCTTTCCAGATTTCATCTGAGGCTATTTCCTTTTTCACCATAGCCCTCTATGGGCTTCCACATATCACTTTGCCAATTCCACAAGAACTGTCTTAGCGAAAGACTTCTAGCGGGGAAAGCTGTAACTCTGTGATATGATTTCAGAGAACACAAAGAAGTTTCTCAGAAAGCTTCTTTCTCTTTGTTATCGGAGGATATTTCCTTTGGCCCTATAGTCTTCAACGGGATCCGAAATATCTGTTCTCAGATTCCACAGAAATAAGGCTAGCAAAGAGATCCACGAAATACAGATGTAACTCTGTGAGTAGAAGTCGCACATCACAGAGCAGTTTCTCAGAAAGCTTCTTTCCACATTTCATCTCAGGATATTTCCTTTTTCACCATAGCCCTCTAAGGGCTTCCAAATATCACTTTGCCAATTCCACAAGAACTGTCTTAGCGAAAGTATTCCTGAGTGGAAAGCTGTAACTCTGTGAGATGATTTCACAGAACACCAAGAAGTTTCTCAGAAAACTTCTTTCTCGGTGTTATCGGAGGATATTTCCTATGGCCCTATAGTCTTCAAAGGGATCCGAAATATCTGTTCTCAGATTCCACAGAAATAAGGTGAGGAAAGAGATCCACGAAATACAGATGTACCTCTATGAGATGAATGAACAGAAGACTAAGTAGTTGCACCGAAAGCTTCTTTCCAGATTTCCTCAGAGGATATTTCCTTTTTCACCATAGCCATCTATGGGCTTCCAAATATCACTTTGCCAATTCCACAAGATCTGTCTTAGCGAAAGGCTTCTTGAGGGGAAAGCTGTAACTCTGTGAGATGATTTCACAGAACACAAAGAAGTTTCTCAGAAAGCTTCTTTCTCTTTGTTATCGGAGGATATTTCCTTTGGCCCTATAGTCTTCAAAGGGATCCGAAATATCTGTTCTCAGATTCCACAGAAATAAGGCTAGCAAAGAGATCCACGAAATACAGATGTAACTCTGTGAGTGGAAGTCACACATCACAGAGCAGTTTCTCAGAAAGCTTCTTTCCAGATTTCATCTGAGGATATTTCCTTTTTCACCATAGCCCTCTATGGGCTTCCAAATATCACTTTGCCAATTCCACAAGAACTGTCTTAGCGAAAGGCTTCTTGAGGGGAAAGCTGTAACTCTGTGACATGATTTCACAGAACACAAAGAAGTTTCTCAGAAAGCTTCTTTCTCTTTGTTATCGGAGGATATTTCCTTTGGCCCTATAGTCTTCAACGGGATCCGAAATATCTGTTCTCAGATTCCACAGAAATAAGGCTAGCAAAGAGATCCACGAAATACAGATGTAACTCTGTGAGTAGAAGTCGCACATCACAGAGCAGTTTCTCAGAAAGCTTCTTTCCACATTTCATCTCAGGATATTTCCTTTTTCACCATAGCCCTCTATGGGCTTCCAATTATCACTTTGCCAATTCCACAAGAACTGTCTTAGCGAAAGGCTTCTTAAGGGGAAACCTGTAACTCTGTGAGATGATTTCACAGAACACAAAGAAGTATCTCAGAAAGCTTCTTTCTCTTTGTTATCGGAGGATATTTCCTTTGGCCCTATAGTCTCCAAAGGGATCCGAAATATCAGTTCTCCGATTCCACAGAAATAAGGTTAGGAAAGAGATTCACGAAATACAGATGTACCTCTATGAGATGAAAGAACAGAAGACTAAGTAGTTGCACAGAAAGCTTCTTTCCAGATTTCATCTGAGGATATTTCCTTTTTCACCATAGCCCTCTATGGGCTTCCAAATATCACTTTGCCAATTCCACAAGAACTGTCTTAGCGAAAGGCTTCTTGAGGGGAAACCTGTAACTCTGTCAGATGATTTCACAGAACACAAAGAAGTTTCTCAGAAAGCATCTTTCTCTTTGTTATCGGAGGATATTTCCTTTGGCCCTATAGTCTTAAAAGGGATCCGAAATATCTGTTCTCAGATTCCACAGAAATAAGGCTAGGAAAGAGATCCACGAAATACAGATGTAACTCTGTGAGTGGAAGTCACACATGACAGAGCAGTTTCTCAGAAAGCTTCTTTCCACATTACATCTGAGGATATTTCCTTTTTCACCATAGCCCTCTTTGGGCTTACAAATACCACTTTGCCAATTCCACAAGAACTGTCTTAGTGAAAGGCTTCTAGAGGGGAAAGCTGTAACTCTGTGAGATGATTTCGCAGAACACAAAGAAGTTTCTCAGAAAGCTTCTTTCTCTTTGTTATCGGAGGATACTTCCTTTGGCCCTATAGTCTTCAAAGGGATCCGAAATATCTCTTCTCAGATTCCACAGAAATAAGGCTAGCAAATGATCCACGAAATACAGATGTAACGCTGTGAGTGGAAGTCACACATCACAGAGCAGTTTCTCAGAAAGCTTCTTTCAGATTTCATCTGAGGATATTTCCTTTTTCAATATACCCCTCTATGGGCTTCTAATTATCACTTTGCCAATTCCACAAGAACTGTCTTAGCGAAAGGCTTCTTGAGGGGAAATCTGTAACTCTGTGAGATGATTTCACAGAACACAAAGAATTTCCTCAGAAAGCTTCTTTCTCTTTGTTATCGGAGGATATTTCCTTTGGCCCTATAGTCTTCAAAGGGATCCGAAATATCTGTTCTCAGACTCCACAGAAATAAGGCTACCAAAGAGATCCACGAAATACAGATGTAACTCTGTGAGTGTAAGTCACACATCACAGAGCAGTTTCTCAGAAAGCTTCTTTCCAGATTTCATCTGAGGATATTTACTTTTTCACCATAGCCCTCTATGGGCTTCCAAATATCACTTTGCCAATTCCACAAGAACTGTCTTAGCGAAAGGCTTCCTGAGTGGAAAGCGGTAACTCTGTGAGATGATTTCACAGAACACCAAGAAGATTCTCAGAAATCTTCTTTCTCTTTGTTATCGGAGGATATTTCCTTTGGCCCTATAGTCTTCAAAGGGATCCGAAATATCTGTTCTCAGATTCCACAGAAATAAGGCAAGCAAAGAGATCCACGAAATACAGATGTAACCTTGTGAGTGGAAGTCACACATCACAGAGCAGTTTCTCAGAAAGCTTCTTTCCAGATTTCATCTGAGGATATTTCCTTTTCCACCATAGCCCTCTAAGGGCTTCCAAATATCACTTTGCCAATTCCACAAGAACTGTCTTAGCGAAAGGCTTCTTGAGGGGAAAGCTGTATCTCTGTGAGATGATTTCACAGAACACAAAGAAGTTTCTCAGAAAGCTTCTTTCTCTTTCTTATCGGAGGATATTTCCTTTGGCCCTATAGTCTTCAAAGGGATCCGAAATATCTGTTCTCAGATTCCACAGCAATAAGGCTAGCAAAGAGATCCACGAAATACAGATGTAACTCTGTGAGTGGAAGTCACACATCACAGAGCAGTTTCTCAGAAAGCTTCTTTCCAGATTTCATCTGAGGATACTTCCTTTTTCACCATAGCCCTCTATGGGCTTCCAAATATCACTTTGCCAATTCCACAAGAACTCTCTTAGCGAAAGGCTTCTTGACGGGAAAGCTGTTACTCTGTGAAATGATTTCACAGAACACAAAGAAGTTTCTCAGAAAGCTTCTTTCTCTTTGTTATTGGAGGATATTTCCTTTGGCCCTACAGGCTTCAAAGGGATCCGAAATATCGGTTCTCAGATTGCACAGAAATAAGGCTAGCAAAGGGATCCACGAAATAGAGATGTAACTCTGTGAGTGGAAGTCACACATCACAGAGCAGTTTCTCAGAAAGCTTCTTTCCAGATTTCATTTGAGGATATTTCCTTTTTCACCATAGCCCTCTATGGGCTTCCAAATATCACTTTGCCAATTCCACAAGAACTATCTTAGCGAAAGGCTTCTTGAGGGGAAAGCTGTATCTCTGTGAGATGATTTCACAGAACACAAAGACGTTTCTCAGAAAACTTCTTTCTCTTTGTTATAGGAGGATATTTCCTGTGGCCCTGTAGTCTTCAAAGGGATGCGAAATATCTGTTCTCAGATTCCACAGAAATAAGGCTAGCAAAGAGATCCACGAAATACAGATGTAACTCTGTGGCATGAATGAACAGAACACTAGGCAGTTTCTCAGAAAGCTTCTTTCACGATTTCATCTGAGGATATCTCCTTTTTCACCACAGTCCTCTATGGGCTTCCAAATATCACTTTGCCAATTCCACAAGAACTGTCTTAGCGAAAGGCTTCTTGAGGGGAAAGCTGTAACTCTGTGAGATGATTTCACAGAACACAAAGAAGTTTCTCAGAAAGCTTCTTTCTCTTTGTTATCGGAGGATATTTCCTTTGGCCCTAGAGTCTTCAACGGGATCCGAAATATCTGTTCTCATATTCCACAGAAATAAGGCTAGCAAAGAGATCCAAGAAATACAGATGTAACTCTGTGAGTGGAAGTCACACATCACAGAGCAGTGTCTCAGAAAGCTTCTTTCCACATTTCATCTGAGGATATTTCCTTTTTCACCATAGCCCTCTAAGGGCTTCCTAATATCACTTTGCCAATTCCACAAGAACTGTCTTAGCGAAAGGCTTCTTGAGGGGAAAGCTGTATCTCTGTGAGATGATTTCACAGAACACAAAGAAGTTTCTCAGAAAGCTTCTTTCTCTTTCTTATCGGAGGATATTTCCTTTGGCCCTGTAGTCTTCAAAGGGATCCGAAATATCTGTTCTCAGATTCCACAGAAATAAGGCTAGGAAAGAGATCCACGAAATACAGATGTAACTCTGTGAGTGGAAGTCACACATCACAGAGCAGTTTCTCAGAAAGCTTCTTTCCAGATTTCATCTGAAGATATTTCCTTTTTCACCATAGCCCTCTATGGGCTTCCAAATATCACTTTGCCAATTCCACAAGAACTGTCTTAGCGAAAGGCTTCTAGCGGGGAAAGCTGTAACTCTGTGAGATGATTTCAGAGAACACAAAGAACTTTCTCAGAAAGCTTCTTTCTCTTTGTTATCAGAGGACATTTCGTTTGGCCCTATATTCTTCAACGGGATCCGAAATATCTGTTCTCATATTCCACAGAAATAAGGCTAGCAAGGAGATTCAAGAAATACAGATGTAACTCTGTGAGAGGAAGTCACACATCACAGAGCAGTTTCTCAGAAAGCTTCTTTCCACATTTCATCTGAGGATATTTCCTTTTTCACCATAGCCCTCTAAGGGCTTCCAAATATCACTTTGCCAATTCCACAAGAACTGTCCTAGCGAAAGGCTTCCTGAGTGGAAAGCTGTAACTCTGTGAGATGATTTCACAGAACACCAAGAAGTTTCTCAGAAAGCTTCTTTCTATGTGTTATCGGAGGATATTTCCTTTGGCCCTATAGTCTTCAAAAGGATCCGAAATATCTATTCTCAGATACCATAGAAATAAGGCTAGCAAAGAGATCCACGAAATACAGATGTAACTCTGTGAGTTGAAGTCACACATCACAGAGCAGTTTCTCAGAAAGCTTCTTTCCAGATTTCATCTGAGCATTTTTCCTTTTTCACCATAGCCCTCTATGGGCTTCCATATATCACTTTGCCAATTCCACAAGAACTTTCTTAGCGAAAGGCTTCTTGAGGGGAAAGCTGTATCTCTGTGAGATGATTTCACAGAACACAGGGAAGTTTCTCAGAAAGCTTCTTTCTCTTTCTTATCGGAGGATATTTCCTTTGGACCTATAGTCTTCAAAGGGATCTGAAATATCTGTTCTCAGATTCCACAGAAATAAGGCTAGCAAAGAGATCCACGAAATA
This sequence comes from Macaca mulatta, assembly GCF_049350105.2. NCBI lineage: Eukaryota > Metazoa > Chordata > Mammalia > Primates > Cercopithecidae > Macaca > Macaca mulatta. The sequence continues at coordinate 47,190,458 of NC_133413.1, forward strand.
CAGATGTAACTCGGTGAGTGGAAGTCACACATCAAAGAGCAGTTTCTCAGAAAGCTTCTTTCCAGATTTCATCTGAGGATACTTCCTTTTTCACCATAGCCCTCTATGGGCTTCCAAATATCACTTTGCCAATTCCACAAGAACTGTCTTAGCGAAAGGCTTCTTGAGGGGAAAGCTGTAACTCTGTGAGATGATTTCACAGAACACAAAGAAGTTTCTCAGAAAGCTTCTTTCTCTTTGTTATTGGAGGATATTTCCTTTGGCCCTACAGGCTTCAAAGGGATCCGAAATATCGGTTCTCAGATTCCACAGAAATAAGGCTAGCAAAGGGATGCACGAAATAGAGATGTAACTCTGTGCGTGGAAGTCTCACATCACAGAGCAGTTTCTCAGAAAGCTTCTTTCCAGATTTCATTTGAGGATATTTCCTTTTTCACCATAGCCCTCTATGGGCTTCCAAATATCACTTTGCCAATTCCACAAGAACTATCTTAGCGAAAGGCTTCTTGAGGGGAAAGCTGTATCTCTGTGAGATGATTTCACAGAACACAAAGACGTTTCTCAGAAAACTTCTTTCTCTTTGTTATAGGAGGATATTTCCTTTGGCCCTGTAGTCTTCAAAGGGATCCGAAATATCTGTTCTCAGATTCCACAGAAATAAGGCTAGCAAAGAGATCCACGAAATACAGATGTAACTCTGTGTCATGAATGAACAGAACACTAGGCAGTTTCTCAGAAAGCTTCTTTCCCGATTTCATCTGAGGATATTTCCTTTTTCACCATAGCCCTCTATGGGCTTCCAAATATCACTTTGCCAATTCCACAAGAACTGTCTTAGCCAAAGGCTTCTTGAGGGGAAAGCTGTAACTCTGTGAGATGATTTCACAGAACACAAAGAAGTTTCTCAGAAAGCTTCTTTCTCTTTGGTATCGGAGGATATTTCCTTTGGCCCTAGAGTCTTCAACGGGATCCGAAATATCTGTTCTCAGATTCCACAGAAATAAGGCTAGCAAAGAGATGCAGGAAATACAGATGTAACTCTGTGAGTGGAAGTCACACATCACAGAGCAGTTTCTCAGAAAGCTTCTTTCCACATTTCATCTGAGGATATTTCCTTTTTCACCATAGCCCTCTAAGGGCTTCCAAATATCACTTTGCCAATTCCACAAGAACTGTCTTAGCGAAAGGCTTCTTGAGGGGAAAGCTGTATCTCTGTGAGATGATTTCACAGAACACAATGAAGTTTCTCCGAAAGCTTCTTTCTCTTTCTTATCGGAGGATATTTCCTTTGGCCCTGTAGTCTTCAAAGGGATCCGAAATATCTGTTCTCAGATTCCACAGAAATAAGGCTAGGAAAGAGATCCACGAAATACAGATGTAACTCTGTGAGAGGAAGTCACACATCACAGAGCAGTTTCTCAGAAAGCTTCTTTCCAGATTTCATCTGAGGATATTTCCTTTTTCACCATAGCCCTCTATGGGCTTCCAAATATCACTTTGCCAATTCCACAAGAACTGTCTTAGAGAAAGGCTTCTAGCGGGGAAAGCTGTAACTCTGTGAGATGATTTCAGAGAACACAAAGAACTTTATCAGAAAGCTTCTTTCTCTTTGTTATCAGAGGACATTTCGTTTGGCCCTATATTCTTCAACGGGACCCGAAATATCTGTTCTCATATTCCACAGAAATAAGGCTAGCAAAGAGATTCACGAAATACAGATGTAACTCTGTGAGTTTAAGTCACACATCACAGAGCAGTTTCTCAGAAAGCTTCTTTCCACATTTCATCTGAGGATATTTCCTTTTTCACCATAGCCCTCTAAGGGCTTCCAAATATCACTTTGCCAATTCCACAAGAACTGTCCTAGCGAAAGGCTTCCTGAGTGGAAAGCTGTAACTCTGTGAGATGATTTTCACAGAACACCAAGAAGTTTCTCAGAAAGCTTCTTTCTATGTGTTATCGGAGGATATTTCCTTTGGCCCTATAGTCTTCAAAAGGATCCGAAATATCTGTTCTCAGATACCACAGAAATAAGGCTAGCAAAGAGATCCACGAAATACAGATGTAACTCTGTGAGTTGAAGTCACACATCACAGAGCAGTTTCTCAGAAAGCTTCTTTCCAGATTTCATCTGAGCATATTTCCTTTTTCACCATAGCCCTCTATGGGCTTCCATATATCACTTTGCCAATTCCACAAGAACTGTCTTAGCGAAAGGCTTCTTGAGGGGAAAGCTGTATCTCTGTGAGATGATTTCACAGAACACAAAGAAGTTTCTCAGAAAGCTTCTTTCTCTTTGTTATCGGAGGATATTTCCTTTGGCCCTATAGTCTTCAAAGGGATCCGAAATATCTGTTCTCAGATTCCACAGAAATAAGGCTACCAAAGAGATCCACGAAATACAGATGTAACTGTGTGAGTGGAAGTCACACATCACAGAGCAGTTTCTCAGAAAGCTTCTTTCCATATTTCATCTGAGGATATTTCCTTTTTCACCATAGCCCTCTATGGGCTTCCAAATATCACTTTGCCAATTCCACAAGAACTGTCTTAGCGAAAGGCTTCTTGAGGGGAAAGCTGTAACTCTGTGAGATGATTTCACAGAACACAAAGAAATTTCTCAGAAAGCTTCTTTCTCTTTGTTATTGGAGGATATTTCCTTTGGCCCTACAGGCTTCAAAGGGATCCGAAATATCGGTTCTCAGATTGCACAGAAATAAGGCTAGCAAAGGGATCCACGAAATAGAGATGTAACTCTGTGAGTGGAAGTCACACATCACAGAGCAGTTTCTCAGAAAGCTTCTTTCCAGATTTCATTTGAGGATATTTCCTTTTTCACCATAGCCCTCTATGGGCTTCCAAATATCACTTTGCCAATTCCACAAGAACTATCTTAGCGAAAGGCTTCTTGAGGTGAAAGCTGTATCTCCGTGAGATGATTTCACAGAACACAAAGACGTTTCTCAGAAAACTTCTTTCTCTTTGTTATAGGAGGATATTTCCTTTGGCCCTGTAGTCTTCAAAGGGATCCGAAATATCTGTTCTCAGATTCCACAGAAATAAGGCTTGCAAAGAGATCCACGAAATACAGATGTAACTCTGTGACATGAATGAACAGAACACTAGGCAGTTTCTCAGAAAGCTTCTTTCCCGATTTCATCTGAGGATATTTCCTTTTTCACCGTAGCCCTCTATGGGCTTCCAAATATCACTTTGCCAATTCCACAAGAACTGTCTTAGCGAAAGGCTTCTTGAGGGGAAAGCTGTAAGTCTGTGAGATGATTTCACAGAACACAAAGAAGTTTCTCAGAAAGCTTCTTTCTCTTTGGTATCGGAGGATATTTCCATTGGCCCTAGAGTCTTCAACGGGATCCGAAATATCTGTTCTCAGATTCCACAGAAATAAGGCTAGCAAAGAGATCCAAGAAATACAGATGTAACTCTGTGAGTGGAAGTCACACATCACAGAGCAGTTTCTCAGAAACCTTCTTTCCACATTTCATCTGAGGATATTTCCTTTTTCACCATAGCCCTCTAAGGGCTTCCAAATATCACTTTGCCAATTCCACAAGAACTGTCTTAGCGAAAGGCTTCTTGAGGGGAAAGCTGTATCTCTGTGAGATGATTTCACAGAACACAAAGAAGTTTCTCAGAAAGCTTCTTTCTCTTTCTTATCGGAGGATATTTCCTTTGGCCCTGTAGTCTTCAAAGGGATCCGAAATATCTGTTCTCAGATTCCACAGAAATAAGGCTAGGAAAGAGATCCACGAAATACAGATGTAACTCTGTGAGTGGAAGTCACACATCACAGAGCAGTTTCTCAGAAAGCTTCTTTCCAGATTTCATCTGAGGATATTTCCTTTTTCACCATAGCCCTCTATGGGCTTCCAAATATCACTTTGCCAATTCCACAAGAACTGTCTTAGCAAAAGGCTTCTAGCGGGGAAAGCTGTAACTCTGTGAGATGATTTTCACAGAACACCAAGAAGTTTCTCAGAAAGCTTCTTTCTATGTGTTATCGGAGGATATTTCCTTTGGCCCTATAGTCTTCAAAAGGATCCGAAATATCTGTTCTCAGATACCACAGAAATAAGGCTAGCAAAGAGATCCACGAAATACAGATGTAACTCTGTGAGTTGAAGTCACACATCACAGAGCAGTTTCTCAGAAAGCTTCTTTCCAGATTTCATCTGAGCATATTTCCTTTTTCACCATAGCCCTCTATGGGCTTCCATATATCACTTTGCCAATTCCACAAGAACTGTCTTAGCGAAAGGCTTCTTGAGGGGAAAGCTGTATCTCTGTGAGATGATTTCACAGAACACAAAGAAGTTTCTCAGAAAGCTTCTTTCTCTTTGTTATCCGAGGATATTTCCTTTGGCCCTATAGTCTTCAAAGGGATCCGAAATATCTGGTCTCAGATTCCACAGAAATAAGGCTACCAAAGAGATCCACGAAATACAGATGTAACTCTGTGAGTGGAAGTCACACATCACAGAGCAGTTTCTCAGAAAGCTTCTTTCCAGATTTCATCTGAGGATATTTCCTTTTTCACCATAGCCCTCTATGGGCTTCCAAATATCACTTTGCCAATTCCACAAGAACTGTCTTAGCGAAAGGCTTCTTGAGGGGAAAGCTGTAACTCTGTGAGATGATTTCACAGAACACAAAGAAGTTTCTCAGAAAGCTTCTTTCTCTTTGTTATTGGAGGATATTTCCTTTGGCCCTACAGGCTTCAAAGGGATCCGAAATATCGCTTCTCAGATTGCACAGAAATAAGGCTAGCAAAGGGATCCACGAAATAGAGATGTAACTCTGTGAGTGGAAGTCACACATCACAGAGCAGTTTCTCAGAAAGCTTCTTTCCAGATTTCATTTGAGGATATTTCCTTTTTCACCGTAGCCCTCTATGGGCTTCCAAATATCACTTTGCCAATTCCACAAGAACTATCTTAGCGAAAGGCTTCTTGAGGTGAAAGCTGTATCTCTGTGAGATGATTTCACAGAACACAAAGACGTTTCTCAGAAAACTTCTTTCTCTTTGTTATAGGAGGATATTTCCTTTGGCCCTGTAGTCTTCAAAGGGATCCGAAATATCTGTTCTCAGATTCCACAGAAATAAGGCTTGCAAAGAGATCCACGAAATACAGATGTAACTCTGTGACATGAATGAACAGAACACTAGGCAGTTTCTCAGAAAGCTTCTTTCCCGATTTCATCTGAGGATATTTCCTTTTTCACCGTAGCCCTCTATGGGCTTCCAAATATCACTTTGCCAATTCCACAAGAACTGTCTTAGCGAAAGGCTTCTTGAGGGGAAAGCTGTAAGTCTGTGAGATGATTTCACAGAACACAAAGAAGTTTCTCAGAAAGCTTCTTTCTCTTTGGTATCGGAGGATATTTCCTTTGGCCCTAGAGTCTTCAACGGGATCCGAAATATCTGTTCTCAGATTCCACAGAAATAAGGCTAGCAAAGAGATCCAAGAAATACAGATGTAACTCTGTGAGTGGAAGTCACACATCACAGAGCAGTTTCTCAGAAACCTTCTTTCCACATTTCATCTGAGGATATTTCCTTTTTCACCATAGCCCTCTAAGGGCTTCCAAATATCACTTTGCCAATTCCACAAGAACTGTCTTAGCGAAAGGCTTCTTGAGGGGAAAGCTGTATCTCTGTGAGATGATTTCACAGAACACAAAGAAGTTTCTCAGAAAGCTTCTTTCTCTTTCTTATCGGAGGATATATCCTTTGGCCCTGTAGTCTTCAAAGGGATCCGAAATATCTGTTCTCAGATTCCACAGAAATAAGGCTAGGAAAGAGATCCACGAAATACAGATGTAACTCTGTGAGTGGAAGTCACACATCACAGAGCAGTTTCTCAGAAAGCTTCTTTCCAGATTTCATCTGAGGATATTTCCTTTTTCACCATAGCCCTCTATGGGCTTCCAAATATCACTTTGCCAATTCCACAAGAACTGTCTTAGCAAAAGGCTTCTAGCGGGGAAAGCTGTAACTCTGTGAGATGATTTCAGAGAACACAAAGAACTTTCTCAGAAAACTTCTTTCTCTTTGTTATCGGAGGACATTTCGTTTGGCCCTATATTCTTCAACGGGATCCGAAATATCTGTTCTCATATTCCACAGAAATAAGGCTAGCAAAGAGATTCAAGAAATACAGATGTAACTCTGTGAGTGGAAGTCACACATCACAGAGCAGTTTCTCAGAAAGCTTCTTTCCACATTTCATCTGAGGATATTTCCTTTTTCACCATAGCCCTCTAAGGGCTTCCAAATATCACTTTGCCAATTCCACAAGAACCGTCCTAGTGAAAGGCTTCCTGAGTGGAAAGCTGTAAATCTGTGAGATGATTTCACAGAACACCAAGAAGTTTCTCAGAAAGCTTCTTTCTATGTGTTATCGGAGGATATTTCCTTTGGCCCTATAGTCTTCAAAGGGATCTGAAATATCTGTTCTCAGATTCCACAGAAATAAGGCTAGGAAAGAGATCCACGAAATACAGATGTAACTCTGTGAGTGGAAGTCACACATCACAGAGCAGTTTCTCAGAAAGCTTCTTTGCAGATTTCATCTGAGCATATTTCATTTTCCACCATAGCCCTCTATGGGCTTCCATATATCACTTTGCCAATTCCACAAGAACTGTCTTAGCGAAAGGCTTCTTGAGGGGAAAGCTGTATCTCTGTGAGATGATTTCACAGAACACAAAGAAGTTTCTCAGAAAGCTTCTTTCTCTTTCTTATCGGAGGATATTTCCTTTGGACCTATAGTCTTCAAAGGGATCTGAAATATCTGTTCTCAGATTCCACAGAAATAAGGCTAGCAAAGAGATCCACGAAATACAGATGTAACTCTGTGAGTGGAAGTCACACATCACAGAGCAGTTTCTCAGAAAGCTTCTTTCCAGATTTCATCTGAGGATACTTCCTTTTTCACCATAGCCCTCTATGGGCTTCCAAATATCACTTTGCCAATTCCACAAGAACTGTCTTAGCGAAAGGCTTCTTGAGGGGAAAGCTGTAACTCTGTGAGATGATTTCACAGAACACAAAGAAGTTTCTCAGAAAGCTTCTTTCTCTTTGTTATTGGAGGATATTTCCTTTGGCCCTACAGGCTTCAAAGGGATCCGAAATATCGGTTCTCAGATTGCACAGAAATAAGGCTAGCAAAGGGATCCACGAAATAGAGATGTAACTCTGTGAGTGGAAGTCACACATCACAGAGCAGTTTCTCAGAAAGCTTCTTTCCAGATTTCATTTGAGGATATTTCCTTTTTCACCATAGCCCTCTATGGGCTTCCAAATATCACTTTGCCAATTCCACAAGAACTATCTTAGCGAAAGGCTTCTTGAGGGGAAAGCTGTATCTCTGTGAGATGGTTTCACAGAACACAAAGACGTTTCTCAGAAAACTTCTTTCTCTTTGTTATAGAAAGATATTTCCTTTGGCCCTGTAGTCTTCAAAGGGATCCGAAATATCTGTTCTCAGATTCCACAGAAATAAGGCTAGCAAAGAGATCCACGAAATACAGATGTAACTCTGTGACATGAATGAACAGAACACTAGGCAGTTTCTCAGAAAGCTTCTTTCCCGATTTCATCTGAGGATATTTCCTTTTTCACCATAGCCCTCTATGGGCTTCCAAATATCACTTTGCCAATTCCACAAGAACTGTCTTAGCGAAAGGCTTCTTGAGGGGAAAGCTGTAACTCTGTGAGATGATTTCACAGAACACAAAGAAGTTTCTCAGAAAGCTTCTTTCTCTTTGTTATCGGAGGATATTTCCTTTGGCCCTAGAGTCTTCAACGGGATCCGAAATATCTGTTCTCAGATTCCACAGAAATAAGGCTAGCAAAGAGATCCAAGAAATACAGATGTAACTCTGTGAGTGGAAGTCACACATCACAGAGCAGTTTCTCAGAAAGCTTCTTTCCACATTTCATCTGAGGATATTTCCTTTTTCACCATAGCCCTCTAAGGGCTTCCAAATATCACTTTGCCAATTCCACAAGAACTATCTTAGCGAAAGGCTTCTTGAGGGGAAAGCTGTATCTATGTGAGATGATTTCACAGAACACAAAGACGTTTCTCAGAAAACTTCTTTCTCTTTGTTATAGGAGGATATTTCCTTTGGCCCTGTAGTCTTCAAAGGGATCCGAAATATCTGTTCTCTGATTCCACAGAAATAAGGCTAGCAAAGAGATCCACGAAATACAGATGTAACTCTGTGACATGAATGAACAGAACACTAGGCAGTTTCTCAGAAAGCTTCTTTCCCGATTTCATCTGAGGATATTTCCTTTTTCACCATAGCCCTCTATGGGCTTCCAAATGTCACTTTGCCAATTCCACAAGAACTGTCTTAGCGAAAGGCTTCTTGAGGGGAAAGCTGTAACTCTGTGAGATGATTTCACAGAACACAAAGAAGTTTCTCAGAAAGCTTCTTTCTCTTTGTTATCGGAGGATATTTCCTTTGGCCCTAGAGTCTTCAACGGGATCCGAAATATCGGTTCTCAGATTCCACAGAAATAAGGCTAGCAAAGAGATCCACGAAATACAGATGTAACTCTGTGAGTGGAAGTCACACATCACAGAGCAGTTTCTCAGAAAGCTTCTTTCCACATTTCATCTGAGGATATTTCCTTTTTCACCATATCCCTCTAAGGGCTTCCAAATATCACTTTGCCAATTCCACAAGAACTGTCTTAGCGAAAGGCTTCTTGAGGGGAAAGCTGTATCTCTGTGAGATGATTTCACAGAACACAAAGAAGTTTCTCAGAAAGCTTCTTTCTCTTTCTTATCGGTGGATATTTCCTTTGGCCCTGTAGTCTTCAAAGGGATCCGAAATATCTGTTCTCAGATTCCACAGAAATAAGGCTAGGAAAGAGATCCACGAAATACAGATGTAACTCTGTGATTGGAAGTCACACATCACAGAGCAGTTTCTCAGAAAGCTTCTTTCCAGATTTCATCTGAGGATATTTCCTTTTTCACCATAGCCCTCTATGGGCTTCCAAATATCACTTTGCCAATTCCACAAGAACTGTCTTAGCGAAAGGCTTCTAGCGGGGAAAGCTGTAACTCTGTGAGATGATTTCAGAGAACACAAAGAACTTTCTCAGAAAGCTTCTTTCTCTTTGTTATCGGAGGACATTTCGTTTGGCCCTATATTCTTCAATGGGATCCGAAATATCTGTTCTCATATTCCACAGAAATAAGGCTAGCAAAGAGATTCACGAAATACAGATGTAACTCTGTGAGTGGAAGTCACACATCACAGAGCAGTTTCTCAGAAAGCTTCTTTCCACATTTCATCTGAGGATATTTCCTTTTTCACCATAGCCCTCTAAGGGCTTCCAAATATCACTTTGCCAATTCCACAGGAACTGTCCTAGCGAAAGGCTTCCTGAGTGGAAAGCTGTAACTCTGTGTGATGATTTCACAGAACACCAAGAAGTTTCTCAGAAAGCTTCTTTCTATGTGTTATCGGAGGATATTTCCTTTGGCCCTATAGTCTTCAAAAGGATCCGAAATATCTGTTCTCAGATACCACAGAAATAAGGCTAGCAAAGAGATCCACGAAATACAGATGTAACTCTGTGAGTTGAAGTCACACATCACAGAGCAGTTTCTCAGAAAGCTTCTTTCCAGATTTCATCTGAGCATATTTCCTTTTTCACCATAGCCCTCTATGGGCTTCCATATATCACTTTGCCAATTCCACAAGAACTGTCTTAGCGAAAGGCTTCTTGAGGGGAAAGCTGTAACTCTGTGAGATGATTTCACAGAACACAAAGAAGTTTCTCAGAAAGCTTCTTTCTCTTTGTTATCGGAGGATATTTCCTTTGGCCCTATAGTCTTCAAAGGGATCCGAAATATCTGTTCTCAGATTCCACAGAAATAAGGCTACCAAAGAGATCCACGAAATACAGATGTAACTCTGTGAGTGGAAGTCACACATCACAGAGTAGTTTCTCAGAAAGCTTCTTTCCAGATTTCATCTGAGGATATTTCCTTTTTCACCATAGCCCTCTATGGGCTTCCAAATATCACTTTGCCAATTCCACAAGAACTGTCTTAGCGAAAGGCTTCTTGAGGGGAAAGCTGTAACTCTGTGAGATGATTTCACAGAACACAAAGAAGTTTCTCAGAAAGCTTCTTTCTCTTTGTTATTGGAGGATATTTCCTTTGGCCCTACAGGCTTCAAAGGGATCCGAAATATCGGTTCTCAGATTGCACAGAAATAAGGCTAGGAAAGGGATCCACGAAATAGAGATGTAACTCTGTGAGTGGAAGTCACACATCACAGAGCAGTTTCTCAGAAAGCTTCTTTCCAGATTTCATTTGAGGATATTTCCTTTTTCAACATAGCCCTCTATGGGCTTCCAAATATCACTTTGCCAATTCCACAAGAACTATCTTAGCGAAAGGCTTTTTGAGGGGAAAGCTGTATCTCTGTGAGATGATTTCACAGAACACAAAGACGTTTCTCAGAAAACTTCTTTCTCTTTGTTATAGGAGGATATTTCCTTTGGCCCTGTAGTCTTCAAAGGGATCCGAAATATCTGTTCTCAGATTCCACAGAAATAAGGCTAGCAAAGAGATCCACGAAATACAGATGTAACTCTGTGACATGAATGAACAGAACACTAGGCAGTTTCTCAGAAAGCTTCTTTCCCGATTTCATCTGAGGATATTTCCTTTTTCACCATAGCCCTCTATGGGCTTCCAAATATCACTTTGCCAATTCCACAAGAACTGTCTTAGCGAAAGGCTTCTAGCGGGGAAAGCTGTAACTCTGTGAGATGATTTCAGAGAACACAAAGAACTTTCTCAGAAAGCTTCTTTCTCTTTGTTATCGGAGGACATTTCGTTTGTCCCTATATTCTTCAACGGGATCTGAAATATCTGTTCTCATATTCCACAGAAATAAGGCTAGCAAAGAGATTCACGAAATACAGATGTAACTCTGTGAGTGGAAGTCACACATCACAGAGCAGTTTCTCAGAAAGCTTCTTTCCACATTTCATCTGAGGATATTTCCTTTTTCACCATAGCCCTCTAAGGGCTTCCAAATATCACTTTGCCAATTCCACAGGAACTGTCCTAGCGAAAGGCTTCCTGAGTGGAAAGCTGTAACTCTGTGAGATGATTTCACAGAACACCAAGAAGTTTCACAGAAAGCTTCTTTCTATGTGTTATCGGAGGATATTTCCTTTGGCCCTATAGTCTTCAAAAGGATCCGAAATATCTGTTCTCAGATTCCACAGAAATAAGGCTACCAAAGAGATCCACGAAATACAGATGTAACTCTGTGAGTGGAAGTCACATATCACAGAGCAGTTTCTCAGAAAGCTTCTTTCCAGATTTCATCTGAGGATATTTCCTTTTTCACCATAGCCCTCTATGGGCTTCCAAATATCACTTTGCCAATTCCACAAGAACTGTCTTAGCGAAAGGCTTCTTGAGGGGAAAGCTGTAACTCTGTGAGATGATTTCACCGAACACAAAGAAGTTTCTCAGAAAGCTTCTTTCTCTTTGTTATTGGAGGATATTTCCTTTGGCCCTACAGGCTTCAAAGGGATCCGAAATATCGGTTCTCAGATTGCACAGAAATAAGGCTAGCAAAGGGATCCACGAAATAGAGATGTAACTCTGTGAGTGGAAGTCACACATCACAGAGCAGTTTCTCAGAAAGCTTCTTTCCAGATTTCATTTGAGGATATTTCCTTTTTCACCATAGCCCTCTATGGGCTTCCAAATATCACTTTGCCAATTCCACAAGAACTATCTTAGCGAAAGGCTTCTTGAGGGGAAAGCTGTATCTCTGTGAGATGATTTCACAGAACACAAAGACGTTTCTCAGAAAACTTCTTTCTCTTTGTTATAGGAGGATATTTCCTTTGGCCCTGTAGTCTTCAAAGGGATCCGAAATATCTGTTCTCAGATTCCACAGAAATAAGGCTAGCAAAGAGATCCACGAAATACAGATGTAACTCTGTGACATGAATGAACAGAACACTAGGCAGTTTCTCAGAAAGCTTCTTTCCCGATTTCATCTGAGGATATTTCCTTTTTCACCATAGCCCTCAATGGGCTTCCAAATATCACTTTGCCAATTCCACAAGAACTGTCTTAGCGAAAGGCTTCTTGCGGGGAAAGCTGTAACTCTGTGAGATGATTTCACAGAACACAAAGAAGTTTCTCAGAAAGCTTCTTTCTCTTTGTTATCGGAGGATATTTCCTTTGGCCCTATAGTCTTCAAAGGGATCCGAAATATCTGTTCTCAGATTCCACAGAAATAAGGCTACCAAAGAGATCCACGAAATACAGATGTAACTCTGTGAGTTGAAGTCACACATCACAGAGCAGTTTCTCAGAAAGCTTCTTTCCAGATTTCATCTGAGGATATTTCCTTTTTCACCATAGCCCTCTATGGGCTTCCAAATATCACTTTGCCAATTCCACAAGAACTGTCTTAGCGAAAGGCTTCTTGAGGGGAAAGCTGTAACTCTGTGAGATGATTTCACAGAACACAAAGAAGTTTCTCAGAAAGCTTCTTTCTCTTTGTTATTGGAGGATATTTCCTTTGGCCCTACAGGCTTCAAAGGGATCCGAAATATCGGTTCTCAGATTGCACAGAAATAAGGCTAGCAAAGGGATCCACGAAATAGAGATGTAACTCTGTGAGTGGAAGTCACACATCACAGAGCAGTTTCTCAGAAAGCTTCTTTCCAGATTTCATTTGAGGATATTTCCTTTTTCACCATAGCCCTCTATGTGCTTCCAAATATCACTTTGCCAATTCCACAAGAACTATCTTAGCGAAAGGCTTCTTGAGGGGAAAGCTGTATCTCTGTGAGATGATTTCACAGAACACAAAGACGTTTCTCAGAAAACTTCTTTCTCTTTGTTATAGGAGGATATTTCCTTTGGCCCTGTAGTCTTCAAAGGGATCCGAAATATCTGTTCTCAGATTCCACAGAAATAAGGCTAGCAAAGAGATCCACGAAATACAGATGTAACTCTGTGACATGAATGAACAGAACACTAGGCAGTTTCTCAGAAAGCTTCTTTCCCGATTTCATCTGAGGATATTTCCTTTTTCACCATAGCCCTCTATGGGCTTCCAAATATCACTTTGCCAATTCCACAAGAACTGTCTTAGCGAACGGCTTCTTGAGGGGAAAGCTGTAACTCTGTGAGATGATTTCACAGAACACAAAGAAGTTTCTCAGAAAGCTTCTTTCTCTTTGTTATCGGAGGACATTTCGTTTGGCCCTATATTCTTCAACGGGATCCGAAATATCTGTTCTCATATTCCACAGAAATAAGGCTAGCAAAGAGATTCACGAAATACAGATGTAACTCTGTGAGTGGAAGTCACACATCACAGAGCAGTTTCTCAGAAAGCTTCTTTCCACATTTCATCTGAGGATATTTCCTTTTTCACCATAGCCCTCTAAGGGCTTCCAAATATCACTTTGCCAATTCCACAAGAACTGTCCTAGCGAAAGGCTTCCTGAGTGGAAAGCTGTAACTCTGTGAGATGATTTCACAGAACACCAAGAAGTTTCTCAGAAAGCTTCTTTCTATGTGTTATCGGAGGATATTTCCTTTGGCCCTATAGTCTTCAAAGGGATCCGAAATATCTGTTCTCAGATTCCACAGAAATAAGGCTACCAAAGAGATCCACGAAATACAGATGTAACTCTGTGAGTGGAAGTCACACATCACAGAGCAGTTTCTCAGAAAGCTTCTTTCCAGATTTCATCTGAGGCTATTTCCTTTTTCACCATAGCCCTCTATGGGCTTCCACATATCACTTTGCCAATTCCACAAGAACTGTCTTAGCGAAAGGCTTCTTGAGGGGAAACCTGTAACTCTGTGAGATGATTTCACAGAACACAAAGAAGTTTCTCAGAAAGCATCTTTCTCTTTGTTATCGGAGGATATTTCCTTTGGCCCTATAGTCTTCAAAGGGATCCGAAATATCTGTTCTCAGATTCCACAGAAATAAGGCTAGCAAAGAGATCCACGAAATACAGGTGTAACTCTGTGCGTGGAAGTCACACATCACAGAGCAGTTTCTCAGAAAGCTTCTTACCAGATTTGATCTGAGGATATTTCCTTTTTCACCATAGCCCTCCATGGGCTTCCAAATGTCACTTTGCCAATTCCAAAAGAACTGTCTTAGCAAAAGGCTTCTTGAGGGGAAAGCCTTAACTCTGTGAGATGATTCCACAGAACACAAGGAAGTTTCTCAGAAAGCTTCTTTCTCTTTGTTATCGGAGGATATTTCCTTTGGCCCTATAGTCTTCAAAGGGATCCGAAATATCTGTTCTCAGATTCCACAGAAATAAGGTTAGGAAAGAGATCCACGAAATACACATGTACCTCTGTGAGATGAATGAACAGAAGACTAAGTAGTTGCTCAGAAAGCTTCTTTCCAGATTTCATCTGAGGATATTTCCTTTTTCACCATAGCCCTCTATGGGCATCCAAATATCACTTTGCCAATTCCACAAGAACTGTCTTAGCGAAGGGCTTCTTGAGAGGAAAGCTGTAACTCTGTGAGATGATTTCACAGAACACAAAGAAGTTTCTCAGAAAGCTTCTTTCTCTTTGTTATCGGAGGATATTTCCTTTGGCCCTATAGTCTTCAAAGGGATCCGAAATATCTGTTCTCAGATTCCACAGAAATAAGGCTAGGAAAGAGATCCACGAAATACAGATGTAACTCTGTGAGTGGAAGTCACACATCACAGAGCAGTTTCTCAGAAAGCTTCTTTCCCGATTTCATCTGAGGATATTTCCTTTTTCACCATAGCCCTCTATGGGCTTCCAAATACCACTTTGCCAATTCCACAAGAACTGTCTTAGCGAAAGGCTTCTAGAGGGGAAAGCTGTAACCATGTGAGATGATTTCGCAGAACACAAAGAAGTTTCTCAGAAAGATTCTTTGTCATTGTTATCGGAGGATATTTCCTTTGGCCCTATAGTCTTCAAAGGGATCCGAAATATCTGTTCTCAGATTCCACAGAAATAAGGCTACCAAAGAGATCCACGAAATACAGATGTAACTCTGTGAGTGGAAGTCACACATCACAGAGCAGTTTCTCAGAAAGCTTCTTTCCAGATTTCATCTGAGGATATTTCCTTTTTCACCATAGCCCTCTATGGGCTTCCAAATATCACTTTTCCAATTCCACAAGAACTGTCTTAGCGAACGGCTTCCTGAGTGGAAAGCGGTAACTCTGTGAGATGATTTCACAGAACACCAAGAAGATTCTCAGAAATCTTCTTTTCTTTGTTATCGAAGGATATTTCCTTTGGCCCTATAGTCTTCAAAGGGATCCGAAATATCTGTTCTCAGATTCCACAGAAAAAAGGCAAGCAAAGAGATCCACGAAATACAGATGTAACCTTGTGAGTGGAAGTCACACATCACAGAGCAGTTTCTCAGAAAGCTTCTTTCCAGATTTCATCTGAGGATATTTCCTTTTTCACCATAGCCCTCTAAGGGCTTCCAAATATCACTTTGCCAATTCCACAAGAACTGTCTTAGCGAAAGGCTTCTTGAGGGGAAAGCTGTAACTCTGTGAGATGATTTCACAGAACACAAAGAAGTTTCTCAGAAAGCTTCTTTCTCTTTGTTATCGGAGGATATTTCCTTTGGCCCTATTATCTTCAAAGGGATCCGAAATATCTGTTCTCAGATTCCACAGAAATAAGGCTACCAAAGAGATCCACGAAATACAGATGTAACTCTGTGAGTGGAAGTCACACATCACAGAGCAGTTTCTCAGAAAGCTTCTTTCCAGATTTCATCTGAGGATATTTCCTTTTCCACCATAGCCCTCTATGGGCTTCCAAATATCACTTTGCCAATTCCACAAGAACTGTCTTAGCGAAAGGCTTCTAGAGGGGAAAGCTGTAACCATGTGAGATGATTTCGCAGAACACAAAGAAGTTTCTCAGAAAGATTCTTTGTCATTGTTATCGGAGGATATTTCCTTTGGCCCTATAGTCTTCAA
Organism: Macaca mulatta; assembly: GCF_049350105.2. Lineage (NCBI taxonomy): Eukaryota > Metazoa > Chordata > Mammalia > Primates > Cercopithecidae > Macaca > Macaca mulatta. The sequence continues at coordinate 47,206,515 of NC_133413.1, forward strand.
AGGGATCCGAAATATCTGTTCTCAGATTCCACAGAAATAAGGCTACCAAAGAGATCCACGAAATACAGATGTAACTCTGGGAGTGGAAGTCACACATCACAGAGCAGTTTCTCAGAAAGCTTCTTTCCAGATTTCATCTGAGGATATTTCCTTTTTAAACATAGCCCTCTATGGGCTTCCAAATATCACTTTTCCAATTCCACAAGAACTGTCTTAGCGAACGGCTTCCTGAGTGGAAAGCGGTAACTCTGTGAGATGATTTCACAGAACACCAAGAAGATTCTCAGAAATCTTCTTTTCTTTGTTATCGAAGGATATTTCCTTTGGCCCTATAGTCTTCAAAGGGATCCGAAATATCTGTTCTCAGATTCCACAGAAAAAAGGCAAGCAAAGAGATCCACGAAATACAGATGTAACCTTGTGAGTGGAAGTCACACATCACAGAGCAGTTTCTCAGAAAGCTTCTTTCCAGATTTCATCTGAGGATATTTCCTTTTTCACCATAGCCCTCTAAGGGCTTCCAAATATCACTTTGCCAATTCCACAAGAACTGTCTTAGCGAAAGGCTTCTTGAGGGGAAAGCTGTAACTCTGTGAGATGATTTCACAGAACACAAAGAAGTTTCTCAGAAAGCTTCTTTCTCTTTGTTATCGGAGGATATTTCCTTTGGCCCTATTATCTTCAAAGGGATCCGAAATATCTGTTCTCAGATTCCACAGAAATAAGGCTACCAAAGAGATCCACGAAATACAGATGTAACTCTGTGAGTGGAAGTCACACATCACAGAGCAGTTTCTCAGAAAGCTTCTTTCCAGATTTCATCTGAGGATATTTCCTTTTCCACCATAGCCCTCTATGGGCTTCCAAATATCACTTTGCCAATTCCACAAGAACTGTCTTAGCGAAAGGCTTCTTGAGGGGAAAGCTGTATCTCTGTGAGATGATTTCACAGAACACAAAGAAGTTTCTCAGAAAGCTTCTTTCTCTTTCTTATCGGAGGATATTTCCTTTGGACCTATAGTCGTCAAAGGGATCTGAAATATCTGTTCTCAGATTCCACAGAAATAAGGCTAGCAAAGAGATCCACGAAATACAGATGTAACTCTGTGAGTGGAAGTCACACATCACAGAGCAGTTTCTCAGAAAGCTTCTTTCCAGATTTCATCTGGGGATATTTCATTTTTCTCCATAGCCCTCTATGGGCTTCCAAATATCACTTTACCAATTCCACAAGAACTGTCTTAGCGAAAGGCTTCTAGCGGGAAAAGCTGTAACTCTGTGAGATGATTTCAGAGAACACAAAGTAGTTTCTCAGAAAGCTTCTTTCTCTTTGTTATCGGAGGATATTTCGTTTGGCCCTATATTCTTCAACGGGATCCGAAATATCTGTTCTCAGATTCCACAGAAATAAGGCTAGCAAAGAGATCCAAGAAATACAGATGTAACTCTGTGAGTGGAAGTCACACATCACAGAGCAGTTTCTCAGAAAGCTTCTTTCCACATTTCATCTGAGGATATTTCCTTTTTCACCATAGCCCTCTAAGGGCTTCCAAATATCACTTTGCCAATTCCACAAGAACTGTCTTAGCGAAAGGCTTCCTGAGTGGAAAGCTGTAACTCTGTGAGATGATTTCACAGAACACCAAGAAGTTTCTCAGAAAGCTTCTTTCTCTGTGTTATTGGAGGATATTTCCTTTGGCCCTATAGTCTTCAAAGGGATCCGAAATATCTGTTCTCAGATACCACAGAAATAAGGCTAGCAAAAAGATACACGAAATACAGATGTAACTCTGTGAGTGGAAGTCACACATCACAGAGCAGTTAATCAGAAAGCTTCTTTCCAGATTTCATCTGAGGATATTTCCTTTTTCACCATAGCCCTCTATGGGCTTCCAAATATCACTTTGCCAATTCCACAAGAACTGTCTTAGCGAAAGGCTTCTTGAGGGGAAAGCTGTAACTCTGTGAGATGATTTCACAGAACAAAAAGAAGTTTCTCAAAAAGCTTCTTTCTCTTTCTTATCGGAGGATATTTCCTTTGGCCCTATAGTCTTCAAAGGGATCCGAAATATCTGTTCTCAGATTCCACAGAAATAAGGCTAGCAAAGAGATCCACGAAATACAGATGTAACTCTGTGAGTGGAAGTCACACATCACAGAGCAGTGTCTCAGAAAGCTTCTTTCCAGATTTCATCTGAGGATATTTCCTTTTTCACCATAGCCCTCTATGGGCTTCCACATATCACTTTGCCAATTCCACAAGAACTGTCTTAGCGAAAGGCTTCTAGCGGGGAAGGTTGTAACTCTGTGAGATGATTTCAGAGAACACAAAGAAGTTTCTCAGAAATCTTCTTTCTCTCTGTTATCGGAGGATATTTCCTTTGGCCCTATAGTCTTCAAAGGGATCCGAAATATCTGTTCTCAGATTCCACAGAAATAAGGCTAGCAAAGAGATCCACGAAATACAGATGTAACTCTGTGAGATGAATGAACACAACACTAAGCAGTTTCTCAGAAAGCTTCTTTCCAGATTTCATCTGAGGATATTTCCTTTTGCACCATAGCTCTCTATGGGCTTCCGAATATCACTTTGCCAATTCCACAAAAACTGTCTTAGCGAAAGGCTTCTTGAGGGGAAAGCTGTAACTCTGTGAGATGATTTCACAGAACACAAAGAAGTTTCTCAGAAAGCTGCTTTCTCTTTTTTATCGGAGGATATTTCCTTTGGCCCTATAGTCTTCAAAGGGATCCGAAATATCTGTTCTCAGATTCCACAGAAATAAGGCTAGCAAAGAGATCCACGAAATACAGATGTAACTCTGTGAGTGGAAGTCACACATCACAGAGCAGTTTCTCCGAAAGCTTCTTTCCCGATTTCCTCTGAGGATATTTCCTTTTTCACCATAGCCCTCTATGGGCTTCCAAATATCACTTTGCCAATTCCACAAGAACTCTCTTAGCGAAAGGCTTCTTGAGGGGAAAGCTGCAACTCTATGAGATGATTTCACAGAACACAAGGAAATTTCTCAGAGAGCTTCTTTCTCTTTGTTATGGGAGGATATTTCCTTTGGCCCTATAGTCTTCAAAGGGATCCGAAATATCTGTTCTCAGATTCCACAGAAATAAGGCTAGCAAAGAGATCCACGAAATACAGATGTAACTCGGTGAGTGGAAGTCACACATCATAGAGCAGTTTCTCAGATAGCTTCTTTCCAGATTTCATCTGAGGATATTTCCTTTTTCACCATAGCCCTCTATGGGCTTCCAAATATCACTTTGCCAATTTCACAAGAACTGTCTTAGCGAAAGGCTTCTGGAGGGAAAAGCTGTAACTCTGTGAGATGATTTCACAGAACACAAAGAAGTTTCTCAGAAATCTTCTTTCCCTTTTTTATCGGAGGATATTTCCTTTGGCCCTATAGTCTTCAAAGGGATCCGAAATATCTGTTCTCAGATTCCACAGAAATAAGGCTAGCAAAGAGATCCACGAAATTCAGATGTAACTCTGTGAGTGGAAGTCACACATCACAGAGCACTTTCTCAGGAAGCTTCTTTCTAGATTTCATCTGAGGATATTTCCTTTTTCACCATAGCCCTCTATGGGCTTCCAAATATCACTTTGCCAATTCCACAAGAACTGTCTTAGCGAAAGGTTTCTTGAGGGGAAAGCTGTAACTCTGTGAGATGATTTCACAGAACACAAAGAAGTTTCTCAGAAATCTTCTTTCCCTTTTTTATCTTAGGATATTTCCTTTGGCCCTATAGTCTTCAAAGGGATCCGAAATATCTGTTCTAAGATTCCACAGAAATAAGGCTACCAAAGAGATCCACGAAATACAGATGTAACTCTGTGAGTGGAAGTCACACATCACAGAGCAGTTTCTCAGAAAGCTTCTTTCCCGATTTCATCTGAGGATATTTCCTTTTTCACCATAGATCTCTAAGGGCTTCAAAATATCACTTTGCCAATTCCACAAGAACTGTCTTAGCGAAACGCTTCTTGAGGGGAAAGCTGTAACTCTGTGAGATGATTTCACAGAACACAAAGAGGTTTCTCAGAAATCTTCTTTCTCTCTGTTATCGGAGGATATTTCCTTTGGCCCTATAGTCTTCAAAGGGATCCGAAATATCTGTTCTCAGATTCCACAGAAATAAGGCTAGCAAAGAGATCCACGAAATACAGATGTAACTCTGTGAGATGAATGAACAGAACACTAAGCAGTTTCTCAGAAAGCTTCTTTCCAGATTTCATCTGAGGATATTTCCTTTTGCACCATAGCCCTCTATGGGCTTCCAAATATCACTTTGCCAATTCCACAAAAACTGTCTTAGCGAAAGGCTTCTTGAGGGGAAAGCTGTAACTCTGTGAGATGATTTCACAGAACACAAAAAAGTTTCTCAGAAAGCTGCTTTCTCTTTTTTATCGGAGGATATTTCCTTTGGCCCTATAGTCTTCAAAGGGATCCGAAATATCTGTTCTCAGATTCCACAGAAATAAGGCTAGCAAAGAGATCCACGAAATACAGATGTAACTCTGTGAGTGGAAGTCACACATCACAGAGCAGTTTCTCCGAAAGCTTCTTTCCCGATTTCCTCTGAGGATATTTCCTTTTTCACCATAGCCCTCTATGGGCTTCCAAATATCACTTTGCCAATTCCACAAGAACTCTCTTAGCGAAAGGCTTCTTGAGGGGAAAGCTGCAACTCTATGAGATGATTTCACAGAACACAAGGAAATTTCTCAGAGAGCTTCTTTCTCTTTGTTATGGGAGGATATTTCCTTTGGCCCTATAGTCTTCAAAGGGATCCGAAATATCTGTTCTCAGATTCCACAGAAATAAGGCTAGCAAAGAGATCCACGAAATACAGATGTAACTCGGTGAGTGGAAGTCACACATCATAGAGCAGTTTCTCAGAAAGCTTCTTTCCAGATTTCATCTGAGGATATTTCCTTTTTCACCATAGCCCTCTATGGGCTTCCAAATATCACTTTGCCAATTCCACAAGAACTGTCTTAGCGAAAGGCTTCTTGAGGGGAAAGCTGTAACTCTGTGAGATGATTTCGCAGAACACAAAGTAGTTTCTCAGAAAGCTTCTTTCTCTTTGTTATCGGAGGATATTTCCTTTGGCCCTATAGTCTTCAAAGGGATCCGAAATATCTGTTCTCAGATTCCACAGAAATAAGGCTAGCAAAGAGATCCACGAAATACAGATGAAACACTGTGATTGGAAGTCACACATCACAGAGCAGTCTCTCAGGAAGCTTCTTTCCAGATTTCATCTGAGGATATTTCCTTTTTCAACATAGCCCTCTATGGGCTTCCACATATCACTTTGCCAATTCCACAAGAACTGTCTTAGCGAAAGGCTTCTTGAGGGGAAAGCTGTAACTCTGTGAGATGATTTCACAGAACACAAAGAAGTTTCTCAGAAATCTTCTTTCTCTTTGTAATCGTTGGATATTTCCTTTGGCCCTATAGTCTTCAAAGGGATCTGAAATATCTGTTCTCAGATTCCACAGAAATAAGGCTACCAAAGAGATCCACGAAATACAGATGTAGCTCTGTGAGTGGAAGTCACTCATCACAGAGCAATTTCTCAGAAAGCTTCTTTCCCGATTTCCTCTGAGGATATTTCCTTTTTCACCATTGCCCTCTATGGGCTTCCAAATATCACTTTGCAATTCCACAAGAACTGTCTTAGCGAAAGGCTTCTTGAGGGGACAGCTGTAACTCTGTGAGATGATTTCACAGAACACAAAGAAGTTTCTCAGAAAGCTTCTTTCTCTTTGTTATCGGAGCATATTTCCTTTGGCCCTATAGTCTTCAAAGGGATCCGAAATATCTGTTTTCAGATTCCACAGAAATAAGGCTAACAAAGAGATCCACGAAATACAGATGTAAGTCTGTGAGTGGAAGTCACACATCACAGAGCAGTTTCTCAGAAAGCTTCTTTCCATATTTCATCTGAGGATATTTCCTTTTTCACCCTAGCCCTCTATGGGCTTCCAAATATCACTTTGCCAATTCCACAAGAACTGTCATAGCGAAAGGCTTCTTCAGGGGAAAGCTGTAACTCTCTGAGATGATTTCACAGAACACATACAAGTTTCTCAGAAAGCTTCTTTCTCTTTGTTATCAGAGGATATTTCCTTTGGCCCTATAGTCTTCAAAGGGATCCGAAATATCTGTTCTCAGATTCCACAGAAATAAGGCTAGCAAAGAGATCCACGAAATACAGATGTAACTCTGTGAGTGGAAGTCACACATGACAGAGCAGTTTCTCAGAAAGCTTCTTTCCAGATTTCATCTGAGGATATTTCCTTTTTCGCCATAGCCCTCTATGGGCTTCTAATTATCACTTTGCCAATTCCACAAGAACTGTCTTAGCGAAAGGCTTCTTGAGGGGAAAGCTGTAACTCTGTGAGATGATTTCACAGAACACAAAGAAGTTTCTCAGAAATCTTCTTTCTCTTTCTTATCGGAGGATATTTCCTTTGGCCCTATAATCTTCAAAGGGATCCGAAATATCTGTTCTCAGATTCCACAGAAATAAGGTTTGGAAAGAGATCCACGAAATACAGATGTACCTCTCTGAAATGAATGAACAGAAGACTAAGTAGTTGCACAGAAAGCTTCTTTCCTGATTTCATCTGAGGATATTTCTTTTTTCACCGTAGCCCTCTATGGGCTTCCAAATATCACTTTTCCAATTCCACAAGAACTGTCTTAGCGAAAGGCTTCTTGAGGGGAAAGCTGTAACTCTGTACGGTGATTTCACAGAACACACAGAAGTTTCTCAGAAAGCTTCTTTCTCTCTGTTATCGGAGGATATTTCCTTTGGCCCTATAGTCTTCAAAGGGATCCGAAATATCTGTTCTCAGATTCCACAGAAATAAGGCTAGCAAAGAGATCCACGAAATACAGATGTAACTCTGTGAGTGGAAGTCACACATCACAGAGCAATTTCTCAGAAAGCTTCTTTCCCGATTTCCTCTGAGGATATTTCCTTTTTCACCGTAGCCCTGTATGGGCTTCCAAATATCACTTTGTCAATTCCACAAGAACTGTCTTAGCGAAAGGCTTCTTGAGGGGAAAGCTGTAACTCTGTGAGATGATTTCACAGAACACAAAGAAGTTTCTCAGAAAGCTTCTTTCTCTTTGTTATCGGAGGATATTTCCTTTGGCCCTATAGCCTTCAAAGGGATCCGAAATATCTGTTCTCAGATTCCACAGAAATAAGGCTAGCAAAGAGATCAACGAAATACAGATGTAACTCTGTGAGTGGAAGTCACACATCACAGAGCAGTTTCTCAGAAAGCTTCTTTCCAGATTTCATTTGAGGATATTTACTTTTTTAACCATAGCCCTCTATGGGCTTCCAAATATCACTTTGCCAATTCCACAAGACCTGTCTTAGCGAAAGGCTTCTTGAGGGGAAAGCTGTAACTGTGAGATGATTTCACAGAACACAAAGAAGTTTCTCAGAAAGCTTCTTTCTCTTTGTTATTGTAGGATATTTCCTTTGGCCCTATAGTCTTCAAAGGGATCCGAAATATCTGTTCTCAGAATCCACAGAAGTAAGGCTAGCAAAGAGATCCACGAAATACAGATGTAACTCTGTGAGTGGATGTCACACATCACAGAGCAGTTTCTCAGAAAGCTTCTTTCCCGATTTCATCTGAGGATATTTCCTTTTTCACCATAGCCCTCGATGGGCTTCCAAATATCACTTTGCCAATTCCACTAGAACTGTCTTAGCGAAAGGCTTCTAGCGGGGAAAGCTGTAACTCAGTGAGATGATTTCACAGAACACAAAGAAGTTTCTCAGAAAGCTTCTTTCTCTTTGTTATCGGAGGATATTTCCTTTGGCCCTATAGTCTTCAAAGGGATCCGAAATATCTGTTCTCAGATTCCACAGAAATAAGGCTACCAAAGAGATCCACGAAATACAGATGTAACTCTGTGAGTGGAAGTCACACATCACAGAGCAGTTTCTCAGAAAGCTTCTTTCCAGATTTCATCTGAGGATATTTCCTTTTTCACCATAGCCCTCTATGGGCTTCCAAATATCACTTTGCCAATTCCACAAGAACTGTCTTAGCGAAAGGCTTCTTGAGGGGAAAGCTGTAACTCTGTGAGATGATTTCACAGAACACAAAGAAGTTTCTCAGAAAGCTTCTTTCTCTTTGTTATTGGAGGATATTTCCTTTGGCCCTACAGGCTTCAAAGGGATCCGAAATATCGGTTCTCAGATTGCACAGAAATAAGGCTAGCAAAGGGATCCACGAAATAGAGATGTAACTCTGTGAGTGGAAGTCACACATCACAGAGCAGTTTCTCAGAAAGCTTCTTTCCAGATTTCATTTGAGGATATTTCCTTTTTCACCATAGCCCTCTATGTGCTTCCAAATATCACTTTGCCAATTCCACAAGAACTATCTTAGCGAAAGGCTTCTTGAGGGGAAAGCTGTATCTCTGTGAGATGATTTCACAGAACACAAAGACGTTTCTCAGAAAACTTCTTTCTCTTTGTTATAGGAGGATATTTCCTTTGGCCCTGTAGTCTTCAAAGGGATCCGAAATATCTGTTCTCAGATTCCACAGAAATAAGGCTAGCAAAGAGATCCACGAAATACAGATGTAACTCTGTGACATGAATGAACAGAACACTAGGCAGTTTCTCAGAAAGCTTCTTTCCCGATTTCATCTGAGGATATTTCCTTTTTCACCATAGCCCTCTATGGGCTTCCAAATATCACTTTGCCAATTCCACAAGAACTGTCTTAGCGAACGGCTTCTTGAGGGGAAAGCTGTAACTCTGTGAGATGATTTCACAGAACACAAAGAAGTTTCTCAGAAAGCTTCTTTCTCTTTGTTATCGGAGGACATTTCGTTTGGCCCTATATTCTTCAACGGGATCCGAAATATCTGTTCTCATATTCCACAGAAATAAGGCTAGCAAAGAGATTCACGAAATACAGATGTAACTCTGTGAGTGGAAGTCACACATCACAGAGCAGTTTCTCAGAAAGCTTCTTTCCACATTTCATCTGAGGATATTTCCTTTTTCACCATAGCCCTCTAAGGGCTTCCAAATATCACTTTGCCAATTCCACAAGAACTGTCCTAGCGAAAGGCTTCCTGAGTGGAAAGCTGTAACTCTGTGAGATGATTTCACAGAACACCAAGAAGTTTCTCAGAAAGCTTCTTTCTATGTGTTATCGGAGGATATTTCCTTTGGCCCTATAGTCTTCAAAAGGATCCGAAATATCTGTTCTCAGATACCACAGAAATAAGGCTAGCAAAGAGATCCACGAAATACAGATGTAACTCTGTGAGTTGAAGTCACACATCACAGAACAGTTTCTCAGAAAGCTTCTTTCCAGATTTCATCTGAGCATATTTCCTTTTTCACCATAGCCCTCTATGGGCTTCCATATATCACTTTGCCAATTCCACAAGAACTGTCTTAGCGAAAGGCTTCTTGAGGGGAAAGCTGTAACTCTGTGAGATGATTTCACAGAACACAAAGAAGTTTCTCAGAAAGCTTCTTTCTCTTTGTTATCGGAGGATATTTCCTTTGGCCCTATAGTCTTCAAAGGGATCCGAAATATCTGTTCTCAGATTCCACAGAAATAAGGCTACCAAAGAGATCCACGAAATACAGATGTAACTCTGTGAGTGGAAGTCACACATCACAGAGCAGTTTCTCAGAAAGCTTCTTTCCAGATTTCATCTGAGGATATTTCCTTTTTCACCAAAGCCCTCTATGGGCTTCCAAATATCACTTTGCCAATTCCACAAGAACTGTCTTAGCGAAAGGCTTCCTGAGTGGAAAGCGGTAACTCTGTGAGATGATTTCACAGAACACCAAGAAGTTTCTCAGAAATATTCTTTCTCTTTGTTATCGGAGGATATTTCCTTTGGCCCTATAGTCTTCAAAGGGATCCGAAATATCTGTTCTCAGATTCCACAGAAATAAGGCAAGCAAAGAGATCTACAAAATACAGATGTAACTCTGTGAGTGGAAGTCACACATCACAGAGCAGTTTCTCAGAAAGCTTCTTTCCCGATTTCATCTGAGGATATTTCCTTTTTCACCATAGCCCTCTATGGGCTTCCAAATATCACTTTGCCAATTCCACAAGAACAGTCTTAGCGAAAGGCTTCTTGAGGGGAAAGCTGTAACTCTGTGAGATGATTTCACAGAACACAAAGAAGTTTCTCAGAAAGCTTCTTTCTCTTTCTTATCGGAGGATATTTCCTTTGGCCCTATAGTCTTCAAAGGGATCTGAAATACCTGTTCTCAGATGCCACAGAAATAAGGCTAGCAAAGAGATCCATGAAATACAGATGTAACTCTGTGTTGGAAGTAACACATCACAGAGCAGTTTCTCAGAAAGCTTCTTTCCAGATTTCATCTGAGGCTATTTCCTTTTTCACCATAGCCCTCTATGGGCTTCCACATATCACTTTGCCAATTCCACAAGAACTGTCTTAGCGAAAGGCTTCTTGAGGGGAAACCTGTAACTCTGTGAGATGATTTCACAGAACACAAAGAAGTTTCTCAGAAAGCATCTTTCTCTTTGTTATCGGAGGATATTTCCTTTGGCCCTATAGTCTTCAAAGGGATCCGAAATATCTGTTCTCAGATTCCACAGAAATAAGGCTAGCAAAGAGATCCACGAAATACAGGTGTAACTCTGTGCGTGGAAGTCACACATCACAGAGCAGTTTCTCAGAAAGCTTCTTACCAGATTTGATCTGAGGATATTTCCTTTTTCACCATAGCCCTCCATGGGCTTCCAAATGTCACTTTGCCAATTCCAAAAGAACTGTCTTAGCAAAAGGCTTCTTGAGGGGAAAGCCTTAACTCTGTGAGATGATTCCACAGAACACAAGGAAGTTTCTCAGAAAGCTTCTTTCTCTTTGTTATCGGAGGATATTTCCTTTGGCCCTATAGTCTTCAAAGGGATCCGAAATATCTGTTCTCAGATTCCACAGAAATAAGGTTAGGAAAGAGATCCACGAAATACACATGTACCTCTGTGAGATGAATGAACAGAAGACTAAGTAGTTGCTCAGAAAGCTTCTTTCCAGATTTCATCTGAGGATATTTCCTTTTTCACCATAGCCCTCTATGGGCATCCAAATATCACTTTGCCAATTCCACAAGAACTGTCTTAGCGAAGGGCTTCTTGAGAGGAAAGCTGTAACTCTGTGAGATGATTTCACAGAACACAAAGAAGTTTCTCAGAAAGCTTCTTTCTCTTTGTTATCGGAGGATATTTCCTTTGGCCCTATAGTCTTCAAAGGGATCCGAAATATCTGTTCTCAGATTCCACAGAAATAAGGCTAGGAAAGAGATCCACGAAATACAGATGTAACTCTGTGAGTGGAAGTCACACATCACAGAGCAGTTTCTCAGAAAGCTTCTTTCCAGATTTCATCTGAGGATATTTCCTTTTTCACCATAGCCCTCTATGGGCTTCCAAATACCACTTTGCCAATTCCACAAGAACTGTCTTAGCGAAAGGCTTCTAGAGGGGAAAGCTGTAACCATGTGAGATGATTTCGCAGAACACAAAGAAGTTTCTCAGAAAGATTCTTTGTCATTGTTATCGGAGGATATTTCCTTTGGCCCTATAGTCTTCAAAGGGATCCGAAATATCTGTTCTCAGATTCCACAGAAATAAGGCTACCAAAGAGATCCACGAAATACAGATGTAACTCTGTGAGTGGAAGTCACACATCACAGAGCAGTTTCTCAGAAAGCTTCTTTCCAGATTTCATCTGAGGATATTTCCTTTTTAAACATAGCCCTCTATGGGCTTCCAAATATCACTTTTACAATTCCACAAGAACTGTCTTAGCGAACGGCTTCCTGAGTGGAAAGCGGTAACTCTGTGAGATGATTTCACAGAACACCAAGAAGATTCTCAGAAATCTTCTTTTCTTTGTTATCGAAGGATATTTCCTTTGGCCCTATAGTCTTCAAAGGGATCCGAAATATCTGTTCTCAGATTCCACAGAAAAAAGGCAAGCAAAGAGATCCACGAAATACAGATGTAACCTTGTGAGTGGAAGTCACACATCACAGAGCAGTTTCTCAGAAAGCTTCTTTCCAGATTTCATCTGAGGATATTTCCTTTTTCACCATAGCCCTCTAAGGGCTTCCAAATATCACTTTGCCAATTCCACAAGAACTGTCTTAGCGAAAGGCTTCTTGAGGGGAAAGCTGTAACTCTGTGAGATGATTTCACAGAACACAAAGAAGTTTCTCAGAAAGCTTCTTTCTCTTTGTTATCGGAGGATATTTCCTTTGGCCCTATTATCTTCAAAGGGATCCGAAATATCTGTTCTCAGATTCCACAGAAATAAGGCTACCAAAGAGATCCACGAAATACAGATGTAACTCTGTGAGTGGAAGTCACACATCACAGAGCAGTTTCTCAGAAAGCTTCTTTCCAGATTTCATCTGAGGATATTTCCTTTTCCACCATAGCCCTCTATGGGCTTCCAAATATCACTTTGCCAATTCCACAAGAACTGTCTTAGCGAAAGGCTTCTTGAGGGGAAAGCTGTATCTCTGTGAGATGATTTCACAGAACACAAAGAAGTTTCTCAGAAAGCTTCTTTCTCTTTCTTATCGGAGGATATTTCCTTTGGACCTATAGTCGTCAAAGGGATCTGAAATATCTGTTCTCAGATTCCACAGAAATAAGGCTAGCAAAGAGATCCACGAAATACAGATGTAACTCTGTGAGTGGAAGTCACACATCACAGAGCAGTTTCTCAGAAAGCTTCTTTCCAGATTTCATCTGGGGATATTTCATTTTTCACCATAGCCCTCTATGGGCTTCCAAATATCACTTTACCAATTCCACAAGAACTGTCTTAGCGAAAGGCTTCTAGCGGGAAAAGCTGTAACTCTGTGAGATGATTTCAGAGAACACAAAGTAGTTTCTCAGAAAGCTTCTTTCTCTTTGTTATCGGAGGATATTTCGTTTGGCCCTATATTCTTCAACGGGATCCGAAATATCTGTTCTCAGATTCCACAGAAATAAGGCTAGCAAAGAGATCCAAGAAATACAGATGTAACTCTGTGAGTGGAAGTCACACATCACAGAGCAGTTTCTCAGAAAGCTTCTTTCCACATTTCATCTGAGGATATTTCCTTTTTCACCATAGCCCTCTAAGGGCTTCCAAATATCACTTTGCCAATTCCACAAGAACTGTCTTAGCGAAAGGCTTCCTGAGTGGAAAGCTGTAACTCTGTGAGATGATTTCACAGAACACCAAGAAGTTTCTCAGAAAGCTTCTTTCTCTGTGTTATTGGAGGATATTTCCTTTGGCCCTATAGTCTTCAAAGGGATCCGAAATATCTGTTCTCAGATACCACAGAAATAAGGCTAGCAAAAAGATACACGAAATACAGATGTAACTCTGTGAGTGGAAGTCACACATCACAGAGCAGTTAATCAGAAAGCTTCTTTCCAGATTTCATCTGAGGATATTTCCTTTTTCACCATAGCCCTCTATGGGCTTCCAAATATCACTTTGCCAATTCCACAAGAACTGTCTTAGCGAAAGGCTTCTTGAGGGGAAAGCTGTAACTCTGTGAGATGATTTCACAGAACAAAAAGAAGTTTCTCAAAAAGCTTCTTTCTCTTTCTTATCGGAGGATATTTCCTTTGGCCCTATAGTCTTCAAAGGGATCCGAAATATCTGTTCTCAGATTCCACAGAAATAAGGCTAGCAAAGAGATCCACGAAATACAGATGTAACTCTGTGAGTGGAAGTCACACATCACAGAGCAGTGTCTCAGAAAGCTTCTTTCCAGATTTCATCTGAGGATATTTCCTTTTTCACCATAGCCCTCTATGGGCTTCCACATATCACTTTGCCAATTCCACAAGAACTGTCTTAGCGAAAGGCTTCTAGCGGGGAAGGTTGTAACTCTGTGAGATGATTTCAGAGAACACAAAGAAGTTTCTCAGAAATCTTCTTTCTCTCTGTTATCGGAGGATATTTCCTTTGGCCCTATAGTCTTCAAAGGGATCCGAAATATCTGTTCTCAGATTCCACAGAAATAAGGCTAGCAAAGAGATCCACGAAATACAGATGTAACTCTGTGAGATGAATGAACAGAACACTAAGCAGTTTCTCAGAAAGCTTCTTTCCAGATTTCATCTGAGGATATTTCCTTTTGCACCATAGCTCTCTATGGGCTTCCGAATATCACTTTGCCAATTCCACAAAAACTGTCTTAGCGAAAGGCTTCTTGAGGGGAAAGCTGTAACTCTGTGAGATGATTTCACAGAACACAAAGAAGTTTCTCAGAAAGCTGCTTTCTCTTTTTTATCGGAGGATATTTCCTTTGGCCCTATAGTCTTCAAAGGGATCCGAAATATCTGTTCTCAGATTCCACAGAAATAAGGCTAGCAAAGAGATCCACGAAATACAGATGTAACTCTGTGAGTGCAAGTCACACATCACAGAGCAGTTTCTCCGAAAGCTTCTTTCCCGATTTCCTCTGAGGATATTTCCTTTTTCACCATAGCCCTCTATGGGCTTCCAAATATCACTTTGCCAATTCCACAAGAACTCTCTTAGCGAAAGGCTTCTTGAGGGGAAAGCTGCAACTCTATGAGATGATTTCACAGAACACAAGGAAATTTCTCAGAGAGCTTCTTTCTCTTTGTTATGGGAGGATATTTCCTTTGGCCCTATAGTCTTCAAAGGGATCCGAAATATCTGTTCTCAGATTCCACAGAAATAAGGCTAGCAAAGAGATCCACGAAATACAGATGTAACTCGGTGAGTGGAAGTCACACATCATAGAGCAGTTTCTCAGAAAGCTTCTTTCCAGATTTCATCTGAGGATATTTCCTTTTTCACCATAGCCCTCTATGGGCTTCCAAATATCACTTTGCCAATTTCACAAGAACTGTCTTAGCGAAAGGCTTCTGGAGGGAAAAGCTGTAACTCTGTGAGATGATTTCACAGAACACAAAGAAGTTTCTCAGAAATCTTCTTTCCCTTTTTTATCGGAGGATATTTCCTTTGGCCCTATAGTCTTCAAAGGGATCCGAAATATCTGTTCTCAGATTCCACAGAAATAAGGCTAGCAAAGAGATCCACGAAATACAGATGTAACTCTGTGAGTGGAAGTCACACATCACAGAGCACTTTCTCAGGAAGCTTCTTTCTAGATTTCATCTGAGGATATTTCCTTTTTCACCATAGCCCTCTATGGGCTTCCAAATATCACTTTGCCAATTCCACAAGAACTGTCTTAGCGAAAGGTTTCTTGAGGGGAAAGCTGTCACTCTGTGAGATGATTTCACAGAACACAAAGAAGTTTCTCAGAAATCTTCTTTCCCTTTTTTATCTTAGGATATTTCCTTTGGCCCTATAGTCTTCAAAGGGATCCGAAATATCTGTTCTCAGATTCCACAGAAATAAGGCTACCAAAGAGATCCACGAAATACAGATGTAACTCTGTGAGTGGAAGTCACACATCACAGAGCAGTTTCTCAGAAAGCTTCTTTCCCGATTTCATCTGAGGATATTTCCTTTTTCACCATAGATCTCTAAGGGCTTCAAAATATCACTTTGCCAATTCCACAAGAACTGTCTTAGCGAAACGCTTCTTGAGGGGAAAGCTGTAACTCTGTGAGATGATTTCACAGAACACAAAGAGGTTTCTCAGAAATCTTCTTTCTCTCTGTTATCGGAGGATATTTCCTTTGGCCCTATAGTCTTCAAAGGGATCCGAAATATCTGTTCTCAGATTCCACAGAAATAAGGCTAGCAAAGAGATCCACGAAATACAGATGTAACTCTGTGAGATGAATGAACAGAACACTAAGCAGTTTCTCAGAAAGCTTCTTTCCAGATTTCATCTGAGGATATTTCCTTTTGCACCATAGCCCTCTATGGGCTTCCAAATATCACTTTGCCAATTCCACAAAAACTGTCTTAGCGAAAGGCTTCTTGAGGGGAAAGCTGTAACTCTGTGAGATGATTTCACAGAACACAAAAAAGTTTCTCAGAAAGCTGCTTTCTCTTTTTTATCGGAGGATATTTCCTTTGGCCCTATAGTCTTAAAAGGGATCCGAAATATCTGTTCTCAGATTCCACAGAAATAAGGCTAGCAAAGAGATCCACGAAATACAGATGTAACTCTGTGAGTGGAAGTCACACATCACAGAGCAGTTTCTCCGAAAGCTTCTTTCCCGATTTCCTCTGAGGATATTTCCTTTTTCACCATAGCCCTCTATGGGCTTCCAAATATCACTTTGCCAATTCCAAAAGAACTCTCTTAGCGAAAGGCTTCTTGAGGGGAAAGCTGCAACTCTATGAGATGATTTCACAGAACACAAGGAAATTTCTCAGAGAGCTTCTTTCTCTTTGTTATGGGAGGATATTTCCTTTGGCCCTATAGTCTTCAAAGGGATCCGAAATATCTGTTCTCAGATTCCACAGAAATAAGGCTAGCAAAGAGATCCACGAAATACAGATGTAACTCGGTGAGTGGAAGTCACACATCATAGAGCAGTTTCTCAGAAAGCTTCTTTCCAGATTTCATCTGAGGATATTTCCTTTTTCACCATAGCCCTCTATGGGCTTCCAAATATCACTTTGCCAATTCCACAAGAACTGTCTTAGCGAAAGGCTTCTTGAGGGGAAAGCTGTAACTCTGTGAGATGATTTCGCAGAACACAAAGTAGTTTCTCAGAAAGCTTCTTTCTCTTTGTTATCGGAGGATATTTCCTTTGGCCCTATAGTCTTCAAAGGGATCCGAAATATCTGTTCTCAGATTCCACAGAAATAAGGCTAGCAAAGAGATCCACGAAATACAGATGAAACACTGTGATTGGAAGTCACACATCACAGAGCAGTCTCTCAGGAAGCTTCTTTCCAGATTTCATCTGAGGATATTTCCTTTTTCAACATAGCCCTCTATGGGCTTCCAAATATCACTTTGCCAATTCCACAAGAACTGTCTTAGCGAAAGGCTTCTTGAGGGGAAAGCTGTAACTCTGTGAGATGATTTCACAGAACACAAAGAAGTTTCTCAGAAATCTTCTTTCTCTTTGTAATCGTTGGATATTTCCTTTGGCCCTATAGTCTTCAAAGGGATCTGAAATATCTGTTCTCAGATTCCACAGAAATAAGGCTACCAAAGAGATCCACGAAATACAGATGTAGCTCTGTGAGTGGAAGTCACTCATCACAGAGCAATTTCTCAGAAAGCTTCTTTCCCGATTTCCTCTGAGGATATTTCCTTTTTCACCATTGCCCTCTATGGGCTTCCAAATATCACTTTGCCAATTCCACAAGAACTGTCTTAGCGAAAGGCTTCTTGAGGGGACAGCTGTAACTCTGTGAGATGATTTCACAGAACACAAAGAAGTTTCTCAGAAAGCTTCTTTCTCTTTGTTATCGGAGCATATTTCCTTTGGCCCTATAGTCTTCAAAGGGATCCGAAATATCTGTTTTCAGATTCCACAGAAATAAGGCTAACAAAGAGATCCACGAAATACAGATGTAAGTCTGTGAGTGGAAGTCACACATCACAGAGCAGTTTCTCAGAAAGCTTCTTTCCAGATTTCATCTGAGGATATTTCCTTTTTCACCATAGCCCTCTATGGGCTTCCAAATATCACTTTGCCAATTCCACAAGAACTGTCATAGCGAAAGGCTTCTTCAGGGGAAAGCTGTAACTCTCTGAGATGATTTCACAGAACACATACAAGTTTCTCAGAAAGCTTCTTTCTCTTTGTTATCAGAGGATATTTCCTTTGGCCCTATAGTCTTCAAAGGGATCCGAAATATCTGTTCTCAGATTCCACAGAAATAAGGCTAGCAAAGAGATCCACGAAATACAGATGTAACTCTGTGAGTGGAAGTCACACATGACAGAGCAGTTTCTCAGAAAGCTTCTTTCCAGATTTCATCTGAGGATATTTCCTTTTTCGCCATAGCCCTCTATGGGCTTCTAATTATCACTTTGCCAATTCCACAAGAACTGTCTTAGCGAAAGGCTTCTTGAGGGGAAAGCTGTAACTCTGTGAGATGATTTCACAGAACACAAAGAAGTTTCTCAGAAATCTTCTTTCTCTTTCTTATCGGAGGATATTTCCTTTGGCCCTATAATCTTCAAAGGGATCCGAAATATCTGTTCTCAGATTCCACAGAAATAAGGTTTGGAAAGAGATCCACGAAATACAGATGTACCTCTCTGAAATGAATGAACAGAAGACTAAGTAGTTGCACAGAAAGCTTCTTTCCTGATTTCATCTGAGGATATTTCTTTTTTCACCGTAGCCCTCTATGGGCTTCCAAATATCACTTTTCCAATTCCACAAGAACTGTCTTAGCGAAAGGCTTCTTGAGGGGAAAGCTGTAACTCTGTACGGTGATTTCACAGAACACACAGAAGTTTCTCAGAAAGCTTCTTTCTCTCTGTTATCGGAGGATATTTCCTTTGGCCCTATGGTCTTCAAAGGGATCCGAAATATCTGTTCTCAGATTCCACAGAAATAAGGCTAGCAAAGATATCCACGAAATACAGATGTAACTCTGTGAGTGGAAGTCACACATCACAGAGCAATTTCTCAGAAAGCTTCTTTCCCGATTTCCTCTGAGGATATTTCCTTTTTCACCGTAGCCCTGTATGGGCTTCCAAATATCACTTTGTCAATTCCACAAGAACTGTCTTAGCGAAAGGCTTCTTGAGGGGAAAGCTGTAACTCTGTGAGATGATTTCACAGAACACAAAGAAGTTTCTCAGAAAGCTTCTTTCTCTTTGTTATCGGAGGATATTTCCTTTGGCCCTATAGCCTTCTAAGGGATCCGAAATATCTGTTCTCAGATTCCACAGAAATAAGGCTAGCAAAGAGATCAACGAAATACAGATGTAACTCTGTGAGTGGAAGTCACACATCACAGAGCAGTTTCTCAGAAAGCTTCTTTCCAGATTTCATCTGAGGATATTTACTTTTTTAACCATAGCCCTCTATGGGCTTCCAAATATCACTTTGCCAATTCCACAAGACCTGTCTTAGCGAAAGGCTTCTTGAGGGGAAAGCTGTAACTCTGTGAGATGATTTCACAGAACACAAAGAAGTTTCTCAGAAAGCTTCTTTCTCTTTGTTATTGTAGGATATTTCCTTTGGCCCTATAGTCTTCAAAGGGATCCGAAATATCTGTTCTCAGAATCCACAGAAGTAAGGCTAGCAAAGAGATCCACGAAATACAGATGTAACTCTGTGAGTGGAAGTCACACATCACAGAGCAGTTTCTCAGAAAGCTTCTTTCCCGATTTCATCTGAGGATATTTCCTTTTTCACCATAGCCCTCTATGGGCTTCCAAATATCACTTTGCCAATTCCACAAGAACTGTCTTAGCGAAAGGCTTCATGAGGGGAAAGCTGTAACTCTGTGAGATGATTTCACAGAACACGAAGAAGTTTCTCAGAAAGCTTCTTTCTCTTTGTTATCAGAGGATATTTCCTTAGGCCCTATAGTCTTCAAAGGGATCCGAAATATCTGTTCTCAGATTCCACAGAAATAAGGCTAGCAAAGAGATCCACGAAATAAAGATGTAACTCTGTGAGTGGTAGTCACACATCACAGAGCAGTTTCTCAGAAAGCTTCTTTCCAGATTTCATCTGAGGATATTTCCTTTTTCAAAATAGCCCTCTATGGGCTTCCAAATATCACTTTGCCAATTCCTCAATAACTCTCTTAGCGAAAGGCTTCTTGAGGGGAAAGCTGCAACTCTATGAGATGATTTCACAGAACACAAGGAAGTTTCTCAGAAAGCTTCTTTCTCTTTGTTATCGGAGGATATTTCCTTGGCCCTATAGTCTTCAAAGGGATCCAAAATATCTGTTCTCAGATTCCACAGAAATAAGGCTAGCAAAGAGATCCACGAAATACAGGTGAAACTCTGTGAGTGGAAGTCACACATCACTGAGCAGTTTCTCAGAAAGCTTCTTTCCCGATTTCATCTGAGGATATTTTCTTTTTCACCATAGCCCTCTATGGGTTTCCAAATATCACTTTGCCAATTTCACAAGAACTGTCTTAGCGAAAGGCTTCTGGAGGGGAAAGCTGTAACTCTGTGAGATGATTTCACAGAACACAAAGAAGTTTCTCAGAAATCTTCTTTCCCTTTTTTATCGGAGGATATTTCCTTTGGCCCTATAGTCTTCAAAGGGATCCGAAATATCTGTTCTCAGATTCCACAGAAATAAGGCTAGCAAAGAGATCCACGAAATACAGATGTAACTCTGTGAGTGGAAGTCACACATCACAGAGCAGTTTCTCAGGAAGCTTCTTTCCAGATTTCATCTGAGGATATTTCCTTTTTCACCATAGCCCTCTATGGGCTTCCAAATATCACTTTGCCAATTCCACAAGAACTGTCTTAGCGAAAGGTTTCTTGAGGGGAAAGCTGTAACTCTGTGAGATGATTTCACAGAACACAAAGAAGTTTCTCAGAAATCTTCTTTCCCTTTTTTATCTTAGGATATTTCCTTTGGCCCTATAGTCTTCAAAGGGATCCGAATTATCTGTTCTCAGATTCCACAGAAATAAGGCTACCAAAGAGATCCACTAAATACAGATGTAACTCTGTGAGTGGAAGTCACACATCACAGAGCAGTTTCTCAGAAAGCGTCTTTCCAGATTTCATCTGAGGATATTTCCTTTTTCACCATAGATCTCTAAGGGCTTCAAAATATCACTTTGCCAATTCCACAAGAACTGTCTTAGCGAAAGGCTTCTTGAGGGGAAAGCTGTAACTCTGTGAGATGATTTCACAGAACAAAAAGAAGTTTCTCAAAAAGCTTCTTTCTCTTTCTTATCGGAGGATATTTCCTTTGGCCCTATAGTCTTCAAAGGGATCTGAAATATCTGTTCTCAGATTCCACAGAAATAAGGCTACCAAAGAGATCCACGAAATACAGATGTAACTCTGTGAGTGGAAGTCACACATCACAGAGCAGTGTCTCAGAAAGCTTCTTTCCAGATTTCATCTGAGGATATTTCCTTTTTCACCATAGCCCTCTATGGGCTTCCACATATCACTTTGCCAATTCCACAAGAACTGTCTTAGCGAAAGGCTTCTAGCGGGGAAAGTTGTAACTCTGTGAGATGATTTCAGAGAACACAAAGAAGTTTCTCAGAAAGCTTCTTTCTCTTTGTTATCAGAGGATATTTCCTTTGGCCCTATAGTCTTCAACGGGATCCGAAATATCTGTTCTCAGATTCCACAGAAATAAGGCTAGCAAAGAGATCCACGAAATACAGATATATCTCTGTGAGTGGAAGTCGCACATCACAGAGCAGTTTCTCAGAGAGCTTCTTTCCACATTTCATCTGAGGATATTTCCTTTTTCACCATAGCCCTCTAAGGGCTTCCAAATATCACTTTGCCAATGCCACAAGAACTGTCTTAGCGAAAGCCTTCCTGAGTGGAAGCTGTAACTCTGTGAGATGATTTCACAGAACACCAAGAAGTTTCTCAGAAAGCTTCTTTCTCTGTGTTATCGGAGGATATTTCCTTTGGCCCTGTAGTCTTCAAAGGGATCCGAAATATCTGTTCTCAGATTCCACAGAAATAAGGTGAGGAACGAGATCCACGAAATACAGATGTGCCTCTATGACATGAATGAACAGAAGACGAAGTAGTTGCACAGAAAGCTTCTTTCCAGATTTCATCTGAGGATATTTCCTTTTTCACCACAGCCATCTATGGGCTTCCAAATATCACTTTGCCAATTCCACAAGATCTGTCTTAGCGAAAGACTTCTTGAGAGGAAAGCTGTAACTCTGTGAGATGATTTCACACAACACAAAGCATTTCTCAGAAAGCTTCTTTCTCTTTGTTATCGGAGGATATTTCCTTTGGCCCTATAGTCTTCAAAGGGATCCGAAATATCTGTTCTCAGATTCCACAGAAATAAGGCTAGGAAAGAGATCCACGAAATACAGATATAACTCTGTGAGTGGAAGTCACACATCACAGAGCAGTTTCTCAGAAAGCTTCTTTCCAGATTACATCTGAGGATATTTCCTTTTTCACCATAGCCCTCTGTGGGCTTCCAAATATCACTTTGCCAATTCCACAAGAACTGTCTTAGCGAAAGGCTTCTTGAGGGGAAAGCTGTAACTCTGTGAGATGATTTCACAGAACACAAAGAAGTTTCTCAGAAATCTTCTTTCCCTTTTTTATCGGAGGATATTTCCTTTGGCCCTATAGTCTTCAAAGGGATCGGAAATATCTGTTCTCAGATTCCACAGAAATAAGGCTAGCAAAGAGATCCACGAAATACAGATGTAACTCTGTTAGTGGAAGTCACACATCACAGAGCAGTCTCTCAGAAAGCTTCTTTCCAGATTTCATCTGAGGATATTTCCTTTTTCACCACAGCCCTCTATGGGTTTCCAAATATCACTTTGCCAATTACACAAGAACTGTCTTAGCGAAAGGCTTCTTGAGGGGAAAGATGTAACTCTGTGAGAAGATTTCACAGAACACAAAGAAGTTTCTCAGAAAGCTTGTTTCTCTTTGTTATCGGAGGATATTTCCTTTGGCCCTATAGTCTTCAAAGGGATCCGAAATATCTGTTCTCAGATTCCACAGAAATAAGGCTAGCAAAGAGATGCACGAAATACAGATGTAACACTGTGAGTGGAAGTCACACATCACACAGCAGTTTCTCAGAAAACTTCTTTCCCGATTTCCTCTGAGGATATTTCCTTTTTCACCATAGCCCTCTATGGGCTTCCAAATATCACTTTGCCAATTCCACAAGAACTGTCTTAGCGAACGGCTTCTTGAGGGGAAAGCTGTAACTCTGTGAGCTGATTTCACAGAACACAAAGAAGTTTCTCAGAAAGCTTCTTTCTCTTTGTTATCGGAGGATATTTCCTTTGGCCCTATAGTCTTCAAAGGGATCCGAAATATCTGTTCTCAGATTCCACAGAAATAAGGGTAGCAAAGAGATCCACGAAATGCAGATGTTACTCTGGGAGTGGAAGTCACACATCACAGAGCAGTTTCTCAGAAAGCTTCTTTCCAGATTTCATCTGAGGATATTTCCTTTTTCACCATAGCCCTCTATGGGCTTCCAAATATCACTTTGCCAATTCCACAAGAACTGTCTTAGCGAAAGGCCTCTTGAGGGGAAAGCTGTAACTCTGTGAGATGATTTCACAGAACACAAAGAAGTTTCTCTGAAAGCTTCTTTCTCTTTGTTATCGGAGGATATTTCCTTGGCCCTATAGTCTTCAAAGGGATCCGAAATATCTGTTCTCAGATTCCACAGAAATAAGGCTAGCAAAGAGATCCACGAAATGCAGATGTAACTCTGTGAGTGGAAGTCACACATCACAGAGCAGTTTCTCAGAAAGCTTCTTTCCAGATTTCATCTGAGGATATTTCCTTTTTCACCATAGCCCTCTATGGGCTTCCAAATATCACTTTGCCAATTCCACAAGAACTATCTTAGCGAAAGGCTTCTTGAGGGGAAAGCTGTCACTCTGTGAGATGATTTCACAGAACACAAAGAAGTTTCTCAGAAAGCTTCTTTCTCTTTCTTATCGGAGGATATTTCCTTTGGCCCTATAGTCTTCAAAGGGATCCGAAATATCTGTTCTCAGATTCCACAGAAATAAGGCTAGCAAAGAGATCCACGACATACAGATATAACTCTGGGAGTGGAAGTCACACATCACAGAGCAGTTTCTCAGGAAGCTTCTTTCCAGATTTCATCTGAGGATATTTCCTTTTTCACCATAGCCCTCTATGGGCTTCCAAATATCACTTTGTCAATTCCACAAGAACTGTCTTAGCGAAAGGCTTCTTGAGGGGAAAGCTGTAACTCTGTGAGATGATTTCAGAGAACACAAAGTAGTTTCTCAGAAATCTTCTTTCTCTTTGTTATCGGAGGATATTTCCTTTGGCCCTGTAGTCTTCAAAGGGATCCGAAATATCTGTTCTCAGATTCCACAGAAATAAGGCTAGCAAAGAGATCCACGAAATACAGATGTAACTCTCTGAGTGCAAGTCACACATCACAGAGCAATTTCTCAGAAAGCTTCTTTCCCGATTTCCTCTGAGGATATTTCCTTTTTCACCATAGCCCTCTATGGGCTTCCAAATATCACTTTGCCAATTCCACAAGAACTGTCTTAGCGAACGGCTTCTTGAGGGGAAAGCTGTAACTCTGTGAGCTGATTTCACAGAACACAAAGAAGTTTCTCAGAAAGCTTCTTTCTCTTTGTTATCGGAGGATATTTCCTTTGGCCCTATAGTCTTCAAAGGGATCCGAAATATCTGTTCTCAGATTCCACAGAAATAAGGGTAGCAAAGAGATCCACGAAATGCAGATGTTACTCTGGGAGTGGAAGTCACACATCACAGAGCACTTTCACAGAAAGCTTCTTTCCAGATTTCATCTGAGGATATTTCCTTTTTCACCATAGCCCTCTATGGGATTCCAAATATCACTTTGCCAATTCCACAAGAACTGTCTTAGCGAAAGGCCTCTTGAGGGGAAAGCTGTAACTCTGTGAGGTGATTTCACAGAACACAAAGAAGTTTCTCAGAAAGCTTCTTTCTCTTTGTTATCGGAGGATATTTCCTTTGGCCCTATAGTCTTCAAAGGGATCCGAAATATCTGTTCTCAGATTCCACAGAAATAAGGCTAGCAAAGAGATCCACGAAATACAGATGTAACTCTGTGAGTGGAAGTCACACATCACAGAGCAGTTTCTCAGAAAGCTTCTTTCCAGATTTCATCTGAGGATATTTCCTTTTTCACCATAGCCCTCTAAGGGCTTCCAAATATCACTTTGCCAATTCCACAAGAACTATCTTAGCGAAAGGCTTCTTGAGGGGAAAGCTGTAACTCTGTGAGATGATTTCACAGAACACAAAGAAGTTTCTCAGAAAGCTTCTTTCTCTTTGTTATCGGAGGATATTTCCTTTGGCCCTATAGTCTTCAAAGGGATCCGAAATATCTGTTCTCAGATTCCACAGAAATAAGGCTAGCAAAGAGATCCACGAAATACAGATGTAACTCTGGGAGTGGAAGTCACACATCACAGAGCAGTTTCTCAGGAAGCTTCTTTCCAGATTTCATCTGAGGATATTTCCTTTTTCACCATAGCCCTCTATGGGCTTCCAAATATCACTTTGTCAATTCCACAAGAACTGTCTTAGCGAAAGGCTTCTTGAGGGGAAAGCTGTAACTCTGTGAGATGATTTCAGAGAACACAAAGTAGTTTCTCAGAAATCTTCTTTCTCTTTGTTATCGGAGGATATTTCCTTTGGACCTATAGTCTTCAAAGGGATCCGAAATATCTGTTCTCAGATTCCACAGAAATAAGACTAGCAAAGAGATCCACGAAATACAGATGTAACTCTCTGAGTGGAAGTCACACATCACAGAGCAATTTCTCAGAAAGCTTCTTTCCCGATTTCCTCTGAGGATATTTCCTTTTTCACCATAGCCCTCTATGGGTTTCCAAATATCACTTTGCCAATTCCACAAGAACTGTCTTAGCGAAAGGCTTCTTGAGGGGAAAGCTGTAACTCTGTAAGATGATTTCACAGAACACAAAGAAGTTTCTCAGAAATCTTCTTTCCCTTTTTTATCGGAGGATATTTCCTTTGGCCCTATAGTCTTCAAAGGGATACGAAATATCTGTTCTCAGATTCCCCAGAAATAAGGCTAGCAAAGAGATCCACGAAATAGAGATGTAACTCTGTGAGTGGAAGTCACACATCACAGAGCAGTTTCTCAGAAAGCTTCTTTCCAGATTTTATCTGAGGATATTTCCTTTTTCACCATAGCCCTCTATGGGCTTCCAAATATCACTTTGCCAATTCCACAAGAACTATCTTAGCGAAAGGCTTCTTGAGGGGAAAGCTGTAACTCTGTGAGATGATTTCACAGAACACAAAGAAGTTTCTCAGAAAGCTTCTTTCTCTTTGTTATCGGAGGATATTTCCTTTGGCCCTATAGTCTTCAAAGGGATCCGAAATATCTGTTCTCAGATTCCACAGAAATAAGGCTAGCAAAGAGATCCACGAAATACAGATGTAACTCTGTGAGTGGAAGTCAAACATCACAGAGCAGTTTCTCAGGAAGCTTCTTTCCAAATTTCATCTGAGGATATTTCCTTTTTCACCATAGCCCTCTATGGGCTTCCAAATATCACTTTGTCAATTCCACAAGAACTGTCTTAGCCAAAGGCTTCTTGAGGGGAAAGCTGTAACTCTGTGACATGATTTCAGAGAACACAAAGTAGTTTCTCAGAAATCTTCTTTCTCTTTGTTATCGGAGGATATTTCCTTCGGCCCTATAGTCTTCAAAGGGATCCGAAATATCTGTTCTCAGATTCCACAGAAATAAGGTTAGCAAAGAGATCCACGAAACACAGATGTAACTCTCTGAGTGCAAGTCACACATCACAGAGCAATTTCTCAGAAAGCTTCTTTCCCGATTTCCTCTGAGGATATTTCCTTTTTCACCGTAGCCCTCTATGGGCTTCCAAATATCACTTTGCCAATTCCACAAGAACTGTCTTAGCGAAAGGCTTCTTGAGGGGAAAGCTGTAACTCTGTGAGATGATTTCACAGAACACAAAGAAGTTTCTCAGAAAGCTTCTTTCTCTTTGTTATCAGAGGATATTTCCTTTGGCCCTATAGTCTTCAAAGGGATCCGAAATATCTGTTCTCAGATTCCACAGAAATAAGGCTAGCAAAGAGATGCACGAAATACAGATGTAACACTGTGAGTGGAAGTCACACATCACACAGCAGTTTCTCAGAAAACTTCTTTCCAGATTTCACCTGAGGATATTTCCTTTTTCACCATAGCCCTCTATGGGCTTCCAAATATCACTTTGCCAATTCCACAAGAACTGTCTTAGCGAAAGGCTTCTTGAGGGGAAAGCTGTAACTCTGTGAGATGATTTCACAGAACACAAAGAAGTTTCTCAGAAAGCTTCTTTCTCTTTGTTATCGGAGGATATTTCCTTTGGCCCTATAGTCTTCAAAGGGATCCGAAATATCTGTTCTCAGATTCCACAGAAATAAGGCTAGCAAAGAGATCCACGAAATACAGATGTAACTCTGGGAGTGGAAGTCACACATCACAGAGCAGTTTCTCAGGAAGCTTCTTTCCAGATTTCATCTGAGGATATTTCCTTTTTCACCATAGCCCTCTATGGGCTTCCAAATATCACTTTGTCAATTCCACAAGAACTGTCTTAGCGAAAGGCTTCTTGAGGGGAAAGCTGTAACACTGTGAGATGATTTCAGAGAACACAAAGTAGTTTCTCAGAAATCTTCTTTCTCTTTGTTATCGGAGGATATTTCCTTTGGCCCTATAGCCTTCAAAGGGATCCGAAATATCTGTTCTCAGATTCCACAGAAATAAGGCTAGCAAAGAGATCCACGAAATACAGATGTAACTCTCTGAGTGGAAGTCACACATCACAGAGCAATTTCTCAGAAAGCTTCTTTCCCGATTTCCTCTGAGGATATTTCCTTTTTCACCATAGCCCTCTATGGGCTTCCAAATATCACTTTGCCAATTCCACAAGAACTGTCTTAGCGAAAGGCTTCTTGAGGGGAAAGCTGTAACTCTGTGAGATGATTTCACAGAACACAAAGAAGTTTCTCAGAAAGCTTCTTTCTCTTTGTTATCGGAGGATATTTCCTTTGGCCCTATAGTCTTCAAAGGGATCCGAAATATCTGTTCTCAGATTCCACAGAAATAAGGCTAGCAAAGAGATCCACGAAATACAGATGTAACTCTGTGAGTGGAAGTCACACATCACAGAGCAGTTTCTCAGAAAGCTTCTTTCCGGATTTCATCTGAGGATATTTCCTTTTTCACCATAGCCCTCTATGGGCTTCCAAATATCACTTTGCCAATTCCACAAGAACTGTCTTAGCGAAATTCTTCTTGAGGGGAAAGCTGTAACTCTGTGAGATGATTTCACAGAACACAAAGAAGTTTCTCAGAAATCTTCTTCCTCTTTGTTATCGGAGGATATTTCCTTTGGCCCTATAGTCTTCAAAGGGATCCGAAATATCTGTTCTCAGATTCCACAGAAATAAGGCTACCAAGGAGATCCACGAAATACAGATGTAACTCTGTGAGTGGAAGTCACACATCACAGAGCAATTTCTCAGAAAGCTTCTTTCCCGATTTCCTCTGAGGATATTTCCTTTTTCACCATAGCCCTCTATGGGCTTCCAAATATCACTTTGCCAATTCCACAAGAACTGGCTTAGCGAAAGGCTTCTTGAGGGGAAAGCTGTAACTCTGTAAGATGATTTCACAGAACACAAAGAAGTTTCTCAGAAATCTTCTTTCCCTTTTTTATCGGAGGATATTTCCTTTGGCCCTATAGTCTTCAAAGGGATACGAAATATCTGTTCTCAGATTCCCCAGAAATAAGGCTAGCAAAGAGATCCACGAAATACAGATGTAACTCTGTGAGTGGAAGTCACACATCACAGAGCAGTTTCTCAGAAAGCTTCTTTCCAGATTTTATCTGAGGATATTTCCTTTTTCACCATAGCCCTCTATGGGCTTCCAAATATCACTTTGCCAATTCCACAAGAACTATCTTAGCGAAAGGCTTCTTGAGGGGAAAGCTGTAACTCTGTGAGATGATTTCACAGAACACAAAGAGGTTTCTCAGAAAGCTTCTTTCTCTTTGTTATCGGAGGATATTTCCTTTGGCCCTATAGTCTTCAAAGGGTTCCGAAATATCTGTTCTCAGATTCCACAGAAATAAGGCTAGCAAAGAGATCCACGAAATGCAGATGTAACTCTGTGAGTGGAAGTCAAACATCACAGAGCAGTTTCTCAGGAAGCTTCTTTCCAAATTTCATCTGAGGATATTTCCTTTTTCACCATAGCCCTCTATGGGCTTCCAAATATCACTTTGCCAATTCCACAAGAACTGTCTTAGCGAAAGGCCTCTTGAGGGGAAAGCTGTAACTCTGTGAGATGATTTCACAGAACACAAAGAACTTTCTCAGAAAGCTTCTTTCTCTTTGTTATCGGAGGATATTTCCTTTGGCCCTATAGTCTTCAAAGGGATCCGAAATATCTGTTCTCAGATTCCACAGAATTAAGGCTAGCAAAGAGATCCACGAAATACAGATGTAACTCTGTGAGTGGAAGTCACACATCACAGAGCAGTTTCTCAGAAAGCTTCTTTCCAGATTTCATCTGAGGATATTTCCTTTTTCACCATAGCCCTCTATGGGCTTCCAAATATCACTTTGCCAATTGCACAAGAACTATCTTAGCGAAAGGCTTCTTGAGGGGAAAGCTGTAACTCTGTGAGATGATTTCTCAGAACACAAAGAAGTTTCTCAGAAAGCTTCTTTCTCTTTGTTATTCGAGGATATTTCCTTTGGCCCTATAGTCTTCAAAGGGGTCCGAAATATCTGTTCTCAGATTCCACAGAAATAAGGCTAGCAAAGAGATCCACGAAATACAGATGTAACTCTGGGAGTGGAAGTCACACATCACAGAGCAGTTTCTCAGGAAGCTTCTTTCCAGATTTCATCTGAGGATATTTCCTTTTTCACCATAGCCCTCTATGGGCTTCCAAATATCACTTTGTCAATTCCACAAGAACGGTCTTAGCGAAAGGCTTCTTGAGGGGAAAGCTGTAACTCTGTGAGATGATTTCAGAGAACACAAAGTAGTTTCTCAGAAATCTTCTTTCTCTTTGTTATCGGAGGATATTTCCTTTGGCCCTATAGCCTTCAAAGGGATCCGAAATATCTGATCTCAGATTCCACAGAAATAAGGCTACCAAAGAGATCCACGAAATACAGATGTAACTCTGTGAGTGGAAGTCACACATCACAGAGCAATTTCTCAGAAAGCTTCTTTCCCGATTTCCTCTGAGGATATTTCCTTTTTCACCATAGCCCTCTATGGGCTTCCAAATATCACTTTGCCAATTCCACAAGAACTGTCTTAGCGAAAGGCTTCTTGAGGGGAAAGCTGTAACTCTGTGAGATGATTTCACAGAACACAAAGAAGTTTCTCAGAAATCTTCTTTCCCTTTTTTATCGGAGGATATTTCCTTTGGCCCTATAGTCTTCAAAGGGATCCGAAATATCTGTTCTCAGATTCCACAGAAATAAGGCTAGGAAAGAGATCCACGAAATACAGATGTAACTCTGTGAGTGGAAGTCACACATCACAGAGCAGTTTCTCAGAAAGCTTCTTTCCAGATTTCATCTGAGGATATTTCCTTTTTCACCACAGCCCTCTATGGGTTTCCAAATATCACTTTGCCAATTCCACAAAAACTGTCTTAGCGAAAGGCTTCTGGAGGGGAAAGATGTAACTCTGTGAGAAGATTTCACAGAACACAAAGAAGTTTCTCAGAAAGCTTCTTTCTCTTTCTTATCGGAGGATATTTCCTTTGGCCCTATAGTCTTCAAAGGGATCCGAAATATCTGTTCTCAGATTCCACAGAAATAAGGCTAGCAAAGAGATGCACGAAATACAGATGTAACACTGTGAGTGGAAGTCACACATCACACAGCAGTTTCTCAGAAAACTTCTTTCCAGATTTCATCTGAGGATATTTCCTTTTTCACCATAGCCCTCTATGGGCTTCCAAATATCACTTTGCCAATTCCACAAGAACTGTCTTAGCGAAAGGCTTCTTGAGGGGAAAGCTGTAACTCTGTGAGATGATTTCACAGAACACAAAGAAGTTTCTCAGAAAGCTTCTTTCTCTTTGTTATCGGAGGATATTTCCTTTGGCCCTATAGTCTTCAAAGGGATCCGAAATATCTGTTCTCAGATTCCACAGAAATAAGGGTAGCAAAGAGATCCACGAAATGCAGATGTTACTCTGGGAGTGGAAGTCACACATCACAGAGCAGTTTCTCAGAAAGCTTCTTTCCAGATTTCATCTGAGGATATTTCCTTTTTCACCATAGCCCTCTATGGGCTTCCAAATATCACTTTCCCAATTCCACAGGAACTATCTTAGGGAAAGGCTTCTTGAGGGGAAAGCTGTAACTCTGTGAGATGATTTCACAGAACACAAAGAAGTTTCTCAGAAAGCTTCTTTCTCTTTGTTATCGGAGGATATTTCCTTTGGCCCTGTAGTCTTCAAAGGGAACCGAAATATCTGTTCTCATATTCCACAGAAATAAGGCTAGCAAAGAGATCCACGAAATACAGATGTAACTCTGGGAGTGGAAGTCACACATCACAGAGCAGTTTCTCAGGAAGCTTCTTTCCAGATTTCATCTGAGGATATTTCCTTTTTCACCATAGCCCTCTATGGGCTTCCAAATATCACTTTCCGAATTCCACAAGAACTATCTTAGCGAAAGGCTTCTTGAGGGGAAAGCTGTAACTCTGTGAGATGATTTCACAGAACACAAAGAAGTTTCTCAGAAAGCTTCTTTCTCTTTGTTATCGGAGGATATTTCCTTTGGCCCTGTAGTCTTCAAAGGGAACCGAAATATCTGTTCTCATATTCCACAGAAATAAGGCTAGCAAATAGATCCACGAAATACAGATGTAACTCTGGGAGTGGAAGTCACACATCACGGAGCAGTTTCTCAGGAAGCTTCTTTCCAGATTTCATCTGAGGATATTTCCTTTTTCACCATAGCCCTCTATGGGCTTCCAAATATCACTTTGTCAATTCCACAAGAACTGTCTTAGCGAAAGGCTTCTTGAGGGTAAAGCTGTAACTCTGTGAGATGATTTCAGAGAACACAAAGTAGTTTCTCAGAAATCTTCTTTCTCTTTGTTATCGGAGGATATTTCCTTTGGCCCTATAGTCTTCAAAGGGATCCGAAATATCTGTTCTCAGATTCCACAGAAATAAGGCTAGCAAAGAGATCCACGAAATACAGATGTAACTCTCTGAGTGGAAGTCACACATCACAGAACAATTTCTCAGAAAGCTTCTTTCCCGATTTCCTCTGAGGATATTTCCTTTTTCACC
This sequence comes from Macaca mulatta, assembly GCF_049350105.2. Taxonomy (NCBI): domain Eukaryota; kingdom Metazoa; phylum Chordata; class Mammalia; order Primates; family Cercopithecidae; genus Macaca; species Macaca mulatta. The sequence goes on from NC_133413.1 coordinate 47,238,566, forward strand.
ATAGCCCTCTATGGGCTTCCAAATATCACTTTGCCAATTCCACAAGAACTGTCTTAGCGAAAGGCTTCTTGAGGGGAAAGCTGTAACTCTGTGAGATGATTTCACAGAACACAAAGAAGTTTCTCAGAAAGCTTCTTTCTCTTTGTTATCGGAGGATATTTCCTTTGGCCCTATAGTCTTCAAAGGGATCCGAAATATCTGTTCTCAGATTCCACAGAAATAAGGCTAGCAAAGAGATCCACGAAATACAGATGTAACTCTGTGAGTGGAAGTTACACATCACAGAGCAGTTTCTCAGAAAGCTTCTTTCAAGATTTGATCTGACGATATTTCCTTTTTCACCATAGCCCTCTATGGGCTTCCAAATATCACTTTGCCAATTCCACAAGAACTGTCTTAGCGAAATTCTTCTTGAGGGGAAAGCTGTAACTCTGTGAGATGATTTCACAGAACACAAAGAAGTTTCTCAGAAATCTTCTTTCTCTTTGTTATCGGAGGATATTTCCTTTGGCCCTATAGTCTTCAAAGGGATCCGAAATATCTGTTCTCAGATTCCACAGAAATAAGGCTACCAAAGAGATCCACGAAATACAGATGTAACTCTGTGAGTGGAAGTCACACATCACAGAGCAATTTCTCAGAAAGCTTCTTTCCCGATTTCCTCTGAGGATATTTCCTTTTTCACCATAGCCCTCTATGGGCTTCCAAATATCACTTTGCCAATTCCACAAGAACTGTCTTAGCGAAAGGCTTCTTGAGGGGAAAGCTGCATCTCTGTGAGATGATTTCACAGAACACAAAGAAGTTTCTCGGAAATCTTCTTTCCCTTTTTTATCGGAGGATATTTCCTTTGGCCCTATAGTCTTCAAAGGGATCCGAAATATCTGTTCTCAGATTCCACAGAAATAAGGGTAGCAAAGAGATCCACGAAATGCAGATGTTACTCTGGGAGTGGAAGTCACACATCACAGAGCAGTTTCTCAGAAAGCTTCTTTCCAGATTTCATCTGAGGATATTTCCTTTTTCACCATAGCCCTCTATGGGCTTCCAAATATCACTTTCCCAATTCCACAGGAACTATCTTAGGGAAAGGCTTCTTGAGGGGAAAGCTGTAACTCTGTGAGATGATTTCACAGAACACAAAGAAGTTTCTCAGAAAGCTTCTTTCTCTTTGTTATCGGAGGATATTTCCTTTGGCCCTGTAGTCTTCAAAGGGAACCGAAATATCTGTTCTCATATTCCACAGAAATAAGGCTAGCAAAGAGATCCACGAAATACAGATGTAACTCTGGGAGTGGAAGTCACACATCACAGAGCAGTTTCTCAGGAAGCTTCTTTCCAGATTTCATCTGAGGATATTTCCTTTTTCACCATAGCCCTCTATGGGCTTCCAAATATCACTTTGCCAATTCCACAAGAACTGTCTTAGCGAAAGGCTTCTTGAGGGGAAAGCTGTAACTCTGTGAGATGATTTCACAGAACACAAAGAAGTTTCTCAGAAAGCTTCTTTCTCTTTGTTATCGGAGGATATTTCCTTTGGCCCTGTAGTCTTCAAAGGGAACCGAAATATCTGTTCTCATATTCCACAGAAATAAGGCTAGCAAAGAGATCCACGAAATACAGATGTAACTCTGGGAGTGGAAGTCACACATCACAGAGCAGTTTCTCAGGAAGCTTCTTTCCAGATTTCATCTGAGGATATTTCCTTTTTCACCATAGCCCTCTATGGGCTTCCAAATATCACTTTGTCAATTCCACAAGAACTGTCTTAGCGAAAGGCTTCTTGAGGGTAAAGCTGTAACTCTGTGAGATGATTTCAGAGAACACAAAGTAGTTTCTCAGAAATCTTCTTTCTCTTTGTTATCGGAGGATATTTCCTTAGGCCCTATAGTCTTCAAAGGGATCCGAAATATCTGTTCTCAGATTCCACAGAAATAAGGCTAGCAAAGAGATCCACGAAATACAGATGTAACTCTCTGAGTGGAAGTCACACATCACAGAACAATTTCTCAGAAAGCTTCTTTCCCGATTTCCTCTGAGGATATTTCCTTTTTCACCATAGCCCTCTATGGGCTTCCAAATATCACTTTGCCAATTCCACAAGAACTGTCTTAGCGAAAGGCTTCTTGAGGGGAAAGCTGTAACTCTGTGAGATGATTTCACAGAACACAAAGAAGTTTCTCAGAAAGCTTCTTTCTCTTTGTTATCGGAGGATATTTCCTTTGGCCCTATAGTCTTCAAAGGGATCCGAAATATCTGTTCTCAGATTCCACAGAAATAAGGCTAGCAAAGAGATCCACGAAATACAGATGTAACTCTGTGAGTGGAAGTTACACATCACAGAGCAGTTTCTCAGAAAGCTTCTTTCAAGATTTGATCTGACGATATTTCCTTTTTCACCATAGCCCTCTATGGGCTTCCAAATATCACTTTGCCAATTCCACAAGAACTGTCTTAGCGAAATTCTTCTTGAGGGGAAAGCTGTAACTCTGTGAGATGATTTCACAGAACACAAAGAAGTTTCTCAGAAATCTTCTTTCTCTTTGTTATCGGAGGATATTTCCTTTGGCCCTATAGTCTTCAAAGGGGTCCGAAATATCTGTTCTCAGATTCCACAGAAATAAGGCTAGCAAAGAGATCCACGAAATACAGATGTAACTCTGGGAGTGGAAGTCACACATCACAGAGCAGTTTCTCAGGAAGCTTCTTTCCAGATTTCATCTGAGGATATTTCCTTTTTCACCATAGCCCTCTATGGGCTTCCAAATATCACTTTGTCAATTCCACAAGAACGGTCTTAGCGAAAGGCTTCTTGAGGGGAAAGCTGTAACTCTGTGAGATGATTTCAGAGAACACAAAGTAGTTTCTCAGAAATCTTCTTTCTCTTTGTTATCGGAGGATATTTCCTTTGGCCCTATAGCCTTCAAAGGGATCCGAAATATCTGATCTCAGATTCCACAGAAATAAGGCTACCAAAGAGATCCACGAAATACAGATGTAACTCTGTGAGTGGAAGTCACACATCACAGAGCAATTTCTCAGAAAGCTTCTTTCCCGATTTCCTCTGAGGATATTTCCTTTTTCACCATAGCCCTCTATGGGCTTCCAAATATCACTTTGCCAATTCCACAAGAACTGTCTTAGCGAAAGGCTTCTTGAGGGGAAAGCTGTAACTCTGTGAGATGATTTCACAGAACACAAAGAAGTTTCTCAGAAATCTTCTTTCCCTTTTTTATCGGAGGATATTTCCTTTGGCCCTATAGTCTTCAAAGGGATCCGAAATATCTGTTCTCAGATTCCACAGAAATAAGGCTAGGAAAGAGATCCACGAAATACAGATGTAACTCTGTGAGTGGAAGTCACACATCACAGAGCAGTTTCTCAGAAAGCTTCTTTCCAGATTTCATCTGAGGATATTTCCTTTTTCACCACAGCCCTCTATGGGTTTCCAAATATCACTTTGCCAATTCCACAAAAACTGTCTTAGCGAAAGGCTTCTGGAGGGGAAAGATGTAACTCTGTGAGAAGATTTCACAGAACACAAAGAAGTTTCTCAGAAAGCTTCTTTCTCTTTCTTATCGGAGGATATTTCCTTTGGCCCTATAGTCTTCAAAGGGATCCGAAATATCTGTTCTCAGATTCCACAGAAATAAGGCTAGCAAAGAGATGCACGAAATACAGATGTAACACTGTGAGTGGAAGTCACACATCACACAGCAGTTTCTCAGAAAACTTCTTTCCAGATTTCATCTGAGGATATTTCCTTTTTCACCATAGCCCTCTATGGGCTTCCAAATATCACTTTGCCAATTCCACAAGAACTGTCTTAGCGAAAGGCTTCTTGAGGGGAAAGCTGTAACTCTGTGAGATGATTTCACAGAACACAAAGAAGTTTCTCAGAAAGCTTCTTTCTCTTTGTTATCGGAGGATATTTCCTTTGGCCCTATAGTCTTCAAAGGGATCCGAAATATCTGTTCTCAGATTCCACAGAAATAAGGGTAGCAAAGAGATCCACGAAATGCAGATGTTACTCTGGGAGTGGAAGTCACACATCACAGAGCAGTTTCTCAGAAAGCTTCTTTCCAGATTTCATCTGAGGATATTTCCTTTTTCACCATAGCCCTCTATGGGCTTCCAAATATCACTTTCCCAATTCCACAGGAACTATCTTAGGGAAAGGCTTCTTGAGGGGAAAGCTGTAACTCTGTGAGATGATTTCACAGAACACAAAGAAGTTTCTCAGAAAGCTTCTTTCTCTTTGTTATCGGAGGATATTTCCTTTGGCCCTGTAGTCTTCAAAGGGAACCGAAATATCTGTTCTCATATTCCACAGAAATAAGGCTAGCAAAGAGATCCACGAAATACAGATGTAACTCTGGGAGTGGAAGTCACACATCACAGAGCAGTTTCTCAGGAAGCTTCTTTCCAGATTTCATCTGAGGATATTTCCTTTTTCACCATAGCCCTCTATGGGCTTCCAAATATCACTTTCCGAATTCCACAAGAACTATCTTAGCGAAAGGCTTCTTGAGGGGAAAGCTGTAACTCTGTGAGATGATTTCACAGAACACAAAGAAGTTTCTCAGAAAGCTTCTTTCTCTTTGTTATCGGAGGATATTTCCTTTGGCCCTGTAGTCTTCAAAGGGAACCGAAATATCTGTTCTCATATTCCACAGAAATAAGGCTAGCAAATAGATCCACGAAATACAGATGTAACTCTGGGAGTGGAAGTCACACATCACGGAGCAGTTTCTCAGGAAGCTTCTTTCCAGATTTCATCTGAGGATATTTCCTTTTTCACCATAGCCCTCTATGGGCTTCCAAATATCACTTTGTCAATTCCACAAGAACTGTCTTAGCGAAAGGCTTCTTGAGGGTAAAGCTGTAACTCTGTGAGATGATTTCAGAGAACACAAAGTAGTTTCTCAGAAATCTTCTTTCTCTTTGTTATCGGAGGATATTTCCTTTGGCCCTATAGTCTTCAAAGGGATCCGAAATATCTGTTCTCAGATTCCACAGAAATAAGGCTAGCAAAGAGATCCACGAAATACAGATGTAACTCTCTGAGTGGAAGTCACACATCACAGAACAATTTCTCAGAAAGCTTCTTTCCCGATTTCCTCTGAGGATATTTCCTTTTTCACCATAGCCCTCTATGGGCTTCCAAATATCACTTTGCCAATTCCACAAGAACTGTCTTAGCGAAAGGCTTCTTGAGGGGAAAGCTGTAACTCTGTGAGATGATTTCACAGAACACAAAGAAGTTTCTCAGAAAGCTTCTTTCTCTTTGTTATCGGAGGATATTTCCTTTGGCCCTATAGTCTTCAAAGGGATCCGAAATATCTGTTCTCAGATTCCACAGAAATAAGGCTAGCAAAGAGATCCACGAAATACAGATGTAACTCTGTGAGTGGAAGTTACACATCACAGAGCAGTTTCTCAGAAAGCTTCTTTCAAGATTTGATCTGACGATATTTCCTTTTTCACCATAGCCCTCTAAGGGCTTCCAAATATCACTTTGCCAATTCCACAAGAACTGTCTTAGCGAAATTCTTCTTGAGGGGAAAGCTGTAACTCTGTGAGATGATTTCACAGAACACAAAGAAGTTTCTCAGAAATCTTCTTTCTCTTTGTTATCGGAGGATATTTCCTTTGGCCCTATAGTCTTCAAAGGGATCCGAAATATCTGTTCTCAGATTCCACAGAAATAAGGCTACCAAAGAGATCCACGAAATACAGATGTAACTCTGTGAGTGGAAGTCACACATCACAGAGCAATTTCTCAGAAAGCTTCTTTCCCGATTTCCTCTGAGGATATTTCCTTTTTCACCATAGCCCTCTATGGGCTTCCAAATATCACTTTGCCAATTCCACAAGAACTGTCTTAGCGAAAGGCTTCTTGAGGGGAAAGCTGCATCTCTGTGAGATGATTTCACAGAACACAAAGAAGTTTCTCGTAAATCTTCTTTCCCTTTTTTATCGGAGGATATTTCCTTTGGCCCTATAGTCTTCAAAGGGATCCGAAATATCTGTTCTCAGATTCCACAGAAATAAGGGTAGCAAAGAGATCCACGAAATGCAGATGTTACTCTGGGAGTGGAAGTCACACATCACAGAGCAGTTTCTCAGAAAGCTTCTTTCCAGATTTCATCTGAGGATATTTCCTTTTTCACCATAGCCCTCTATGGGCTTCCAAATATCACTTTCCCAATTCCACAGGAACTATCTTAGGGAAAGGCTTCTTGAGGGGAAAGCTGTAACTCTGTGAGATGATTTCACAGAACACAAAGAAGTTTCTCAGAAAGCTTCTTTCTCTTTGTTATCGGAGGATATTTCCTTTGGCCCTGTAGTCTTCAAAGGGAACCGAAATATCTGTTCTCATATTCCACAGAAATAAGGCTAGCAAAGAGATCCACGAAATACAGATGTAACTCTGGGAGTGGAAGTCACACATCACAGAGCAGTTTCTCAGGAAGCTTCTTTCCAGATTTCATCTGAGGATATTTCCTTTTTCACCATAGCCCTCTATGGGCTTCCAAATATCACTTTGCCAATTCCACAAGAACTGTCTTAGCGAAAGGCTTCTTGAGGGGAAAGCTGTAACTCTGTGAGATGATTTCACAGAACACAAAGAAGTTTCTCAGAAAGCTTCTTTCTCTTTGTTATCGGAGGATATTTCCTTTGGCCCTGTAGTCTTCAAAGGGAACCGAAATATCTGTTCTCATATTCCACAGAAATAAGGCTAGCAAAGAGATCCACGAAATACAGATGTAACTCTGGGAGTGGAAGTCACACATCACAGAGCAGTTTCTCAGGAAGCTTCTTTCCAGATTTCATCTGAGGATATTTCCTTTTTCACCATAGCCCTCTATGGGCTTCCAAATATCACTTTGTCAATTCCACAAGAACTGTCTTAGCGAAAGGCTTCTTGAGGGTAAAGCTGTAACTCTGTGAGATGATTTCAGAGAACACAAAGTAGTTTCTCAGAAATCTTCTTTCTCTTTGTTATCGGAGGATATTTCCTTAGGCCCTATAGTCTTCAAAGGGATCCGAAATATCTGTTCTCAGATTCCACAGAAATAAGGCTAGCAAAGAGATCCACGAAATACAGATGTAACTCTCTGAGTGGAAGTCACACATCACAGAACAATTTCTCAGAAAGCTTCTTTCCCGATTTCCTCTGAGGATATTTCCTTTTTCACCATAGCCCTCTATGGGCTTCCAAATATCACTTTGCCAATTCCACAAGAACTGTCTTAGCGAAAGGCTTCTTGAGGGGAAAGCTGTAACTCTGTGAGATGATTTCACAGAACACAAAGAAGTTTCTCAGAAAGCTTCTTTCTCTTTGTTATCGGAGGATATTTCCTTTGGCCCTATAGTCTTCAAAGGGATCCGAAATATCTGTTCTCAGATTCCACAGAAATAAGGCTAGCAAAGAGATCCACGAAATACAGATGTAACTCTGTGAGTGGAAGTTACACATCACAGAGCAGTTTCTCAGAAAGCTTCTTTCAAGATTTGATCTGACGATATTTCCTTTTTCACCATAGCCCTCTATGGGCTTCCAAATATCACTTTGCCAATTCCACAAGAACTGTCTTAGCGAAATTCTTCTTGAGGGGAAAGCTGTAACTCTGTGAGATGATTTCACAGAACACAAAGAAGTTTCTCAGAAATCTTCTTTCTCTTTGTTATCGGAGGATATTTCCTTTGGCCCTATAGTCTTCAAAGGGATCCGAAATATCTGTTCTCAGATTCCACAGAAATAAGGCTACCAAAGAGATCCACGAAATACAGATGTAACTCTGTGAGTGGAAGTCACACATCACAGAGCAATTTCTCAGAAAGCTTCTTTCCCGATTTCCTCTGAGGATATTTCCTTTTTCACCATAGCCCTCTATGGGCTTCCAAATATCACTTTGTCAATTCCACAAGAACGGTCTTAGCGAAAGGCTTCTTGAGGGGAAAGCTGTAACTCTGTGAGATGATTTCAGAGAACACAAAGTAGTTTCTCAGAAATCTTCTTTCTCTTTGTTATCGGAGGATATTTCCTTTGGCCCTATAGCCTTCAAAGGGATCCGAAATATCTGATCTCAGATTCCACAGAAATAAGGCTACCAAAGAGATCCACGAAATACAGATGTAACTCTGTGAGTGGAAGTCACACATCACAGAGCAATTTCTCAGAAAGCTTCTTTCCCGATTTCCTCTGAGGATATTTCCTTTTTCACCATAGCCCTCTATGGGCTTCCAAATATCACTTTGCCAATTCCACAAGAACTGTCTTAGCGAAAGGCTTCTTGAGGGGAAAGCTGTAACTCTGTGAGATGATTTCACAGAACACAAAGAAGTTTCTCAGAAATCTTCTTTCCCTTTTTTATCGGAGGATATTTCCTTTGGCCCTATAGTCTTCAAAGGGATCCGAAATATCTGTTCTCAGATTCCACAGAAATAAGGCTGGGAAAGAGATCCACGAAATACAGATGTAACTCTGTGAGTGGAAGTCACACATCACAGAGCAGTTTCTCAGAAAGCTTCTTTCCAGATTTCATCTGAGGATATTTCCTTTTTCACCACAGCCCTCTATGGGTTTCCAAATATCACTTTGCCAATTCCACAAAAACTGTCTTAGCGAAAGGCTTCTGGAGGGGAAAGATGTAACTCTGTGAGAAGATTTCACAGAACACAAAGAAGTTTCTCAGAAAGCTTCTTTCTCTTTCTTATCGGAGGATATTTCCTTTGGCCCTATAGTCTTCAAAGGGATCCGAAATATCTGTTCTCAGATTCCACAGAAATAAGGCTAGCAAAGAGATGCACGAAATACAGATGTAACACTGTGAGTGGAAGTCACACATCACACAGCAGTTTCTCAGAAAACTTCTTTCCAGATTTCATCTGAGGATATTTCCTTTTTCACCATAGCCCTCTATGGGCTTCCAAATATCACTTTGCCAATTCCACAAGAACTGTCTTAGCGAAAGGCTTCTTGAGGGGAAAGCTGTAACTCTGTGAGATGATTTCACAGAACACAAAGAAGTTTCTCAGAAAGCTTCTTTCTCTTTGTTATCGGAGGATATTTCCTATGGCCCTATAGTCTTCAAAGGGATCCGAAATATCTGTTCTCAGATTCCACAGAAATAAGGGTAGCAAAGAGATCCACGAAATGCAGATGTTACTCTGGGAGTGGAAGTCACACATCACAGAGCAGTTTCTCAGAAAGCTTCTTTCCAGATTTCATCTGAGGATATTTCCTTTTTCACCATAGCCCTCTATGGGCTTCCAAATATCACTTTCCGAATTCCACAAGAACTATCTTAGCGAAAGGCTTCTTGAGGGGAAAGCTGTAACTCTGTGAGATGATTTCACAGAACACAAAGAAGTTTCTCAGAAAGCTTCTTTCTCTTTGTTATCGGAGGATATTTCCTTTGGCCCTGTAGTCTTCAAAGGGAACCGAAATATCTGTTCTCATATTCCACAGAAATAAGGCTAGCAAATAGATCCACGAAATACAGATGTAACTCTGGGAGTGGAAGTCACACATCACAGAGCAGTTTCTCAGGAAGCTTCTTTCCAGATTTCATCTGAGGATATTTCCTTTTCCACCATAGCCCTCTATGGGCTTCCAAATATCACTTTGTCAATTCCACAAGAACTGTCTTAGCGAAAGGCTTCTTGAGGGTAAAGCTGTAACTCTGTGAGATGATTTCAGAGAACACAAAGTAGTTTCTCAGAAATCTTCTTTCTCTTTGTTATCGGAGGATATTTCCTTTGGCCCTATAGTCTTCAAAGGGATCCGAAATATCTGTTCTCAGATTCCACAGAAATAAGGCTAGCAAAGAGATCCACGAAATACAGATGTAACTCTCTGAGTGGAAGTCACACATCACAGAACAATTTCTCAGAAAGCTTCTTTCCCGATTTCCTCTGAGGATATTTCCTTTTTCACCATAGCCCTCTATGGGCTTCCAAATATCACTTTGCCAATTCCACAAGAACTGTCTTAGCGAAAGGCTTCTTGAGGGGAAAGCTGTAACTCTGTGAGATGATTTCACAGAACACAAAGAAGTTTCTCAGAAAGCTTCTTTCTCTTTGTTATCGGAGGATATTTCCTTTGGCCCTATAGTCTTCAAAGGGATCCGAAATATCTGTTCTCAGATTCCACAGAAATAAGGCTAGCAAAGAGATCCACGAAATACAGATGTAACTCTGTGAGTGGAAGTTACACATCACAGAGCAGTTTCTCAGAAAGCTTCTTTCAAGATTTGATCTGACGATATTTCCTTTTTCACCATAGCCCTCTATGGGCTTCCAAATATCACTTTGCCAATTCCACAAGAACTGTCTTAGCGAAATTCTTCTTGAGGGGAAAGCTGTAACTCTGTGAGATGATTTCACAGAACACAAAGAAGTTTCTCAGAAATCTTCTTTCTCTTTGTTATCGGAGGATATTTCCTTTGGCCCTATAGTCTTCAAAGGGATCCGAAATATCTGTTCTCAGATTCCACAGAAATAAGGCTACCAAAGAGATCCACGAAATACAGATGTAACTCTGTGAGTGGAAGTCACACATCACAGAGCAATTTCTCAGAAAGCTTCTTTCCCGATTTCCTCTGAGGATATTTCCTTTTTCACCATAGCCCTCTATGGGCTTCCAAATATCACTTTGCCAATTCCACAAGAACTGTCTTAGCGAAAGGCTTCTTGAGGGGAAAGCTGCATCTCTGTGAGATGATTTCACAGAACACAAAGAAGTTTCTCGGAAATCTTCTTTCCCTTTTTTATCGGAGGATATTTCCTTTGGCCCTATAGTCTTCAAAGGGATCCGAAATATCTGTTCTCAGATTCCACAGAAATAAGGGTAGCAAAGAGATCCACGAAATGCAGATGTTACTCTGGGAGTGGAAGTCACACATCACAGAGCAGTTTCTCAGAAAGCTTCTTTCCAGATTTCATCTGAGGATATTTCCTTTTTCACCATAGCCCTCTATGGGCTTCCAAATATCACTTTCCCAATTCCACAGGAACTATCTTAGGGAAAGGCTTCTTGAGGGGAAAGCTGTAACTCTGTGAGATGATTTCACAGAACACAAAGAAGTTTCTCAGAAAGCTTCTTTCTCTTTGTTATCGGAGGATATTTCCTTTGGCCCTGTAGTCTTCAAAGGGAACCGAAATATCTGTTCTCATATTCCACAGAAATAAGGCTAGCAAAGAGATCCACGAAATACAGATGTAACTCTGGGAGTGGAAGTCACACATCACAGAGCAGTTTCTCAGGAAGCTTCTTTCCAGATTTCATCTGAGGATATTTCCTTTTTCACCATAGCCCTCTATGGGCTTCCAAATATCACTTTGCCAATTCCACAAGAACTGTCTTAGCGAAAGGCTTCTTGAGGGGAAAGCTGTAACTCTGTGAGATGATTTCACAGAACACAAAGAAGTTTCTCAGAAAGCTTCTTTCTCTTTGTTATCGGAGGATATTTCCTTTGGCCCTGTAGTCTTCAAAGGGAACCGAAATATCTGTTCTCATATTCCACAGAAATAAGGCTAGCAAATAGATCCACGAAATACAGATGTAACTCTGGGAGTGGAAGTCACACATCACAGAGCAGTTTCTCAGGAAGCTTCTTTCCAGATTTCATCTGAGGATATTTCCTTTTTCACCATAGCCCTCTATGGGCTTCCAAATATCACTTTGTCAATTCCACAAGAACTGTCTTAGCGAAAGGCTTCTTGAGGGTAAAGCTGTAACTCTGTGAGATGATTTCAGAGAACACAAAGTAGTTTCTCAGAAATCTTCTTTCTCTTTGTTATCGGAGGATATTTCCTTAGGCCCTATAGTCTTCAAAGGGATCCGAAATATCTGTTCTCAGATTCCACAGAAATAAGGCTAGCAAAGAGATCCACGAAATACAGATGTAACTCTCTGAGTGGAAGTCACACATCACAGAACAATTTCTCAGAAAGCTTCTTTCCCGATTTCCTCTGAGGATATTTCCTTTTTCACCATAGCCCTCTATGGGCTTCCAAATATCACTTTGCCAATTCCACAAGAACTGTCTTAGCGAAAGGCTTCTTGAGGGGAAAGCTGTAACTCTGTGAGATGATTTCACAGAACACAAAGAAGTTTCTCAGAAAGCTTCTTTCTCTTTGTTATCGGAGGATATTTCCTTTGGCCCTATAGTCTTCAAAGGGATCCGAAATATCTGTTCTCAGATTCCACAGAAATAAGGCTAGCAAAGAGATCCACGAAATACAGATGTAACTCTGTGAGTGGAAGTTACACATCACAGAGCAGTTTCTCAGAAAGCTTCTTTCAAGATTTGATCTGACGATATTTCCTTTTTCACCATAGCCCTCTATGGGCTTCCAAATATCACTTTGCCAATTCCACAAGAACTGTCTTAGCGAAATTCTTCTTGAGGGGAAAGCTGTAACTCTGTGAGATGATTTCACAGAACACAAAGAAGTTTCTCAGTAATCTTCTTTCTCTTTGTTATCGGAGGATATTTCCTTTGGCCCTATAGTCTTCAAAGGGATCCGAAATATCTGTTCTCAGATTCCACAGAAATAAGGCTACCAAAGAGATCCACGAAATACAGATGTAACTCTGTGAGTGGAAGTCACACATCACAGAGCAATTTCTCAGAAAGCTTCTTTCCCGATTTCCTCTGAGGATATTTCCTTTTTCACCATAGCCCTCTATGGGCTTCCAAATATCACTTTGCCAATTCCACAAGAACTGTCTTAGCGAAAGGCTTCTTGAGGGGAAAGCTGCAACTCTGTGAGATGATTTCACAGAACACAAAGAAGTTTCTCGGAAATCTTCTTTCCCTTTTTTATCGGAGGATATTTCCTTTGGCCCTATAGTCTTCAAAGGGATCCGAAATATCTGTTCTCAGATTCCACAGAAATAACGCTAGGAAAGAGATCCACGAAATACAGATGTAACTCTGTGAGTGGAAGTCACACATCGCACAGCAGTTTCACAGAAAACTTCTTTCCAGATTTCACCTGAGGATATTTCCTTTTTCACCATAGCCCTCTATGGGCTTCCAAATATCACTTTGCCAATTCCACAAGAACTGTCTTAGCGAAAGGCTTCTTGAGGGGAAAGCTGTAACTCTGTGAGATGATTTCACAGAACACAAAGAAGTTTCTCAGAAAGCTTCTTTCTCTTTGTTATCGGAGGATATTTCCATTGGCCCTGTAGTCTTCAAAGGGATCCGAAATATCTGTTCTCAGATTCCACAGAAATAAGGGTAGCAAAGAGATAAACGAAATGCAGATGTTACTCTGGGAGTGGAAGTCACACATCACAGAGCAGTTTCTCAGAAAGCTTCTTTCCAGATTTCATCTGAGGATATTTCCTTTTTCACCATAGCCCTCTGTGGGCTTCCAAATATCACTTTGCCAATTCCACAAGAACTGTCTTAGCGAAAGGCCTCTTGAGGGGAAAGCTGTAACTCTGTGAGATGATTTCACAGAACACAAAGAAGTTTCTCAGAAAGCTTCTTTCTCTTTGTTATCGGAGGATATTTCCTTTGGCCCTATAGTCTTCAAAGGGATCCGAAATATCTGTTCTCAGATTCCACAGAATTAAGGCTAGCAAAGAGATCCACGAAATACAGATGTAACTCTGTGAGTGGAAGTCACACATCACAGAGCAGTTTCTCAGAAAGCTTCTTTCCAGATTTCATCTGAGGATATTTCCTTTTTCACCATAGCCCTCTATGGGCTTCCAAATATCACTTTGCCAATTCCACAAGAACTATCTTACGAAAGGTTTCTTGAGGGGAAAGCTGTAACTCTGTGAGATGATTTCTCAGAACACAAAGAAGTTTCTCAGAAAGCTTCTTTCTCTTTGTTATCGGAGGATATTTCCTTTGGCCCTATAGTCTTCAAAGGGATCCGAAATATCTGTTCTCAGATTCCACAGAAATAAGGCTAGCAAAGAGATCCACGAAATACAGATGTAACTCTGGGAGTGGAAGTCACACATCACAGAGCAGTTTCTCAGGAAGCTTCTTTCCAGATTTCATCTGAGGATATTTCCTTTTTCACCATAGCCCTCTATGGGCTTCCAAATATCACTTTGTCAATTCCACAAGAACTGTCTTAGCGAAAGGCTTCTTGAGGGGAAAGCTGTAACTCTGTGAGATGATTTCAGAGAACACAAAGTAGTTTCTCAGAAATCTTCTTTCTCTTTGTTATCGGAGGATATTTCCTTTGGCCCTATAGTCTTCAAAGGGATCCGAAATATCTGTTCTCAGATTCCACAGAAATAAGGGTAGCAAAGAGATCCACGAAATGCAGATGTTACTCTGGGAGTGGAAGTCACACATCACAGAGCAGTTTCTCAGAAAGCTTCTTTCCAGATTTCATCTGAGGATATTTCCTTTTTCACCATAGCCCTCTATGGGCTTCCAAATATCACTTTCCGAATTCCACAAGAACTATCTTAGCGAAAGGCTTCTTGAGGGGAAAGCTGTAACTCTGTGAGATGATTTCACAGAACACAAAGAAGTTTCTCAGAAAGCTTCTTTCTCTTTGTTATCGGAGGATATTTCCTTTGGCCCTGTAGTCTTCAAAGGGAACCGAAATATCTGTTCTCATATTCCACAGAAATAAGGCTAGCAAAGAGATCCACGAAATACAGATGTAACTCTGGGAGTGGAAGTCACACATCACAGAGCAGTTTCTCAGGAAGCTTCTTTCCAGATTTTATCTGAGGATATTTCCTTTTTCACCATAGCCCTCTATGGGCTTCCAAATATCACTTTGTCAATTCCACAAGAACTGTCTTAGCGAAAGGCTTCTTGAGGGTAAAGCTGTAACTCTGTGAGATGATTTCAGAGAACACAAAGTAGTTTCTCAGAAATCTTCTTTCTCTTTGTTATCGGAGGATATTTCCTTTGGCCCTATAGTCTTCAAAGGGATCCGAAATATCTGTTCTCAGATTCCACAGAAATAAGGCTAGCAAAGAGATCCACGAAATACAGATGTAACTCTCTGAGTGGAAGTCACACATCACAGAGCAATTTCTCAGAAAGCTTCTTTCCCGATTTCCTCTGAGGATATTTCCTTTTTCACCATAGCCCTCTATGGGCTTCCAAATATCACTTTGCCAATTCCACAAGAACTGTCTTAGCGAAAGGCTTCTTGAGGGGAAAGCTGTAACTCTGTGAGATGATTTCACAGAACACAAAGAAGTTTCTCAGAAAGCTTCTTTCTCTTTTTTATCGGAGGATATTTCCTTTGGCCCTATAGTCTTCAAAGGGATCCGAAATATCTGTTCTCAGATTCCACAGAAATAAGGCTAGCAAAGAGATCCACGAAATACAGATGTAACTCTGTGAGTGGAAGTTACACATCACAGAGCAGTTTCTCAGAAAGCTTCTTTCAAGATTTGATCTGAGGATATTTCCTTTTTCAACATAGCCCTCTATGGGCTTCCAAATATCACTTTGCCAATTCCACAAGAACTGTCTTAGCGAAATTCTTCTTGAGGGGAAAGCTGTAACTCTGTGAGATGATTTCACAGAACACAAAGAAGTTTCTCAGAAATCTTCTTTCTCTTTGTTATCGGAGGATATTTCCTTTGGCCCTATAGTCTTTAAAGGGATCCGAAATATCTGTTCTCAGATTCCACAGAAATAAGGCTACCAAAGAGATCCACGAAATACAGATGTAACTCTGTGAGTGGAAGTCACACATCACAGAGCAATTTCTCAGAAAGCTTCTTTCCCGATTTCCTCTGAGGATATTTCCTTTTTCACCATAGCCCTCTATGGGCTTCCAAATATCACTTTGCCAATTCCACAAGAACTGTCTTTGCGAAAGGCTTCTTGAGGGGAAAGCTGCAACTCTGTGAGATGATTTCACAGAACACAAAGAAGTTTCTCGGAAATCTTCTTTCCCTTTTTTATCGGAGGATATTTCCTTTGGCCCTATAGTCTTCAAAGGGATCCGAAATATCTGTTCTCAGATTCCACAGAAATAACGCTAGGAAAGAGATCCACGAAATACAGATGTAACTCTGTGAGTGGAAGTCACACATCACAGAGCAGTTTCTCAGAAAGCTTCTTTCCAGATTTCATCTGAGGATATTTCCTTTTTCACCACCGCCCTCTATGGGTTTCCAAATATCACTTTGCGAATTCCACAAGAACTGTCTTAGCGAAAGGCTTCTTGAGGGGAAAGCTGTAACTCTGTGAGATGATTTCACAGAACACAAAGAAGTTTCTCAGAAAGCTTCTTTCTATTTGTTATCGGAGGATATTTCCTTTGGCCCTATAGTCTTCAAAGGGATCCGAAATATCTGTTCTCAAATTCCACAGAAATAAGGCTAGCAAAGATATCCACGAAATACACATGTAACTCTGTGAGTGGACGTCAAACATCACAGAGCAGTTTCTCAGGAAGCTTCTTTCCAGATTTCATCTGAGGATATTTCCTTTTTCACCATAGCCCTCTATGGGCTTCCAAATATCACTTTGTCAATTCCACAAGAACTGTCTTAGCGAAAGGCCTCTTGAGGGGAAAGCTGTAACTCTGTGAGATGATTTCACAGAACACAAAGAAGTTTCTCAGAAAGCTTCTTTCTCTTTGTTATCGGAGGATATTTCCTTTGGCCCTATAGTCTTCAAAGGGATCCGAAATATCTGTTCTCAGATTCCACAGAAATAAGGCTAGCAAAGAGATCCACGAAATACATGTAACTCTGTGAGTGGAAGTCACACATCACAGAGCAGTTTCTCAGAAAGCTTCTTTCCAAATTTCATCTGAGGATATTTCCTTTTTCACCATAGCCCTCTATGGGCTTCCAAATATCACTTTGCCAATTCCACAAGAACTATCTTAGCGAAAGGCTTCTTGAGGGGAAAGCTGTAACTCTGTGAGATGATTTCACAGAACACAAAGAAGTTTCTCAGAAAGCTTCTTTCTCTTTGTTATCGGAGGATATTTCCTTTGGCCCTATAGTCTTCAAAGGGATCCGAAATATCTGTTCTCAGATTCCACAGAGATAAGGCTAGCAAAGAGATCCACGAAATACAGATGTAACTCTGTGAGTGGAAGTCAGACATCACAGAGCAGTTTCTCAGGAAGCTTCTTTCCAGATTTCATCTGAGGATATTTCCTTTTTCACCATAGCCCTCTATGGGCTTCCAAATATCACTTTGTCAATTCCACAAGAACTGTCTTAGCGAAAGGCTTCTTGAGGTTAAAGCTGTAACTCTGTGAGATGATTTCAGAGAACACAAAGTAGTTTCTCAGAAATCTTCTTTCTCTTTGTTATCGGAGGATATTTCCTTTGGCCCTATAGACTTCAAGGTAATCCGAAATATCTGTTCTCAGATTCCACAGAAATAAGGCTAGCAAAGAGATCCACGAAATACAGATGTAACTCTCTGAGTGGAAGTCACACATCACAGAGCAATTGCTCAGAAAGCTTCTTTCCCGATTTCCTCTGAGGATATTTCCTTTTTCACCGTAGCCCTCTATGGGCTTCCAAATATCACTTTGCCAATTCCACAAGAACTGTCTTAGCGAAAGGCTTCTTGAGGGGAAAGCTGTAACTCTGTGAGATGATTTCAGAGAACACAAAGAAGTTTCTCAGAAAGCTTCTTTCTCTTTGTTATCGGAGGATATTTCCTTTGGCCCTATAGTCTTCAAAGGGATCCGAAATATCTGTTCTCAGATTCCACAGAAATAAGGCTAGCAAAGAGATCCACGAAATACAGATGTAACTCTGTGAGTGGAAGTCACACATCACAGAGCAGTTTCTCAGAAAGCTTCTTTCCAGATTTCATCTGAGGATATTTCCTTTTTCACCATAGCCCTCTATGGGCTTCCAAATATCACTTTGCCAATTCCACAAGAACTGTCTTAGCGAAATTCTTCTTGAGGGGAAAGCTGTAACTCTGTGAGATGATTTCACAGAACACAAAGAAGTTTCTCAGAAAGCTCCTTTCTCTTTGTTATCGGAGGATATTTCCTTTGGCCCTATAGTCTTCAAAGGGATCCGAAATATCTGCTCTCAGATTCCACAGAAATAAGGCTACCAAAGAGATCCACGAAATACAGATGTAACTCTGTGAGTGGAAGTCACACATCACAGAGCAATTTCTCAGAAAGCTTCTTTCCCGATTTCCTCTGAGGATATTTCCTTTTTCACCATAGCCCTCTGTGGGCTTCCAAATATCACTTTGCCAATTCCACAAGAACTGTCTTAGCGAAAGGCTTCTTGAGGGGAAAGCTGTAACTCTGTGAGATGATTTCACAGAACACAAAGAAGTTTCTCAGAAATCTTCTTTCCCTTTGTTATCGGAGGATATTTCCTTTGGCCCTATAGTCTTCAAAGGGATCCGAAATATCTGTTCTCAGATTCCACAGACATAAGGCTAGCAAAGAGATCCACGAAATACAGATGTAACTCTGTGAGTGGAAGTCACACATCACAGAGCAGTTTCTCAGAAAGCTTCTTTCCAGATTTCATCTGAGGATATTTCCTTTTTCACCACAGCCCTCTATGGGTTTCCAAATATCACTTTGCCAATTCCACAAGAACTGTCTTAGCGAAAGGCTTCTTGAGGGGAAAGATGTAACTCTGTGAGGAGATTTCACAGAACACAAAGAAGTTTCTCAGAAATCTTCTTTCTCTTTCTTATCGGAGGATATTTCCTTTGGCCCTATAGTCTTCAAAGGGATCCGAAATATCTGTTCTCAGATTCCACAGAAATAAGGCTAGCAAAGAGATGCACGAAATACAGATGTAACACTGTGAGTGGAAGTCACACATCACACAGCAGTTTCTCAGAAAACTTCTTTCCAGATTTCATCTGAGGATATTTCCTTTATCACCATAGCCCTCTATGGGCTTCCAAATATCACTTTGCCAATTACACAAGAACTGTCTTAGCGAAAGGCTTCTTGAGGGGAAAGCTGTAACTCTGTGAGATGATTTCACAGAACACAAAGAAGTTTCTCAGAAAGCTTCTTTCTCTTTGTTATCGGAGGATATTTCCTTTGGCCCTATAGTCTTCAAAGGGATCCGAAATATCTGTTCTCAGATTCCACAGAAATAAGGGTAGCAAAGAGATCCACGAAATGCAGATGTTACTCTGGGAGTGGAAGTCACACATCACAGAGCAGTTTCTCAGAAAGCTTCTTTCCAGATTTCATCTGAGGATATTTCCTTTTTCACCATAGCCCTCTATGGGCTTCCAAATATCACTTTGCCAATTCCACAAGAACTGTCTTAGCGAAAGGCCTCTTGAGGGGAAAGCTGTAACTCTGTGAGATGATTTCACAGAACACAAAGAAGTTTCTCTGAAAGCTTCTTTCTCTTTGTTATCGGAGGATATTTCCTTTGGCCCTATAGTCTTCAAAGGGATCCGAAATATCTGTTCTCAGATTCCACAGAAATAAGGCTAGCAAAGAGATCCACGAAATACAGATGTAACTCTGTGAGTGGAAGTTACACATCACAGAGCAGTTTCTCAGAAAGCTTCTTTCAGGATTTGATCTGAGGATATTTCCTTTTTCACCATAGCCCTCTATGGGCTTCCAAATATCACTTTGCCAATTCCACAAGAACTGTCTTAGCGAAATTCTTCTTGAGGGGAAAGCTGTAACTCTGTGAGATGATTTCACAGAACACAAAGAAGTTTCTCAGAAATCTTCTTTCTCTTTGTTATCGGAGGATATTTCCTTTGGCCCTATAGTCTTTAAAGGGATCCGAAATATCTGTTCTCAGATTCCACAGAAATAAGGCTACCAAAGAGATCCACGAAATACAGATGTAACTCTGTGAGTGGAAGTCACACATCACAGAGCAATTTCTCAGAAAGCTTCTTTCCCGATTTCCTCTGAGGATATTTCCTTTTTCACCATAGCCCTCTATGGGCTTCCAAATATCACTTTGCCAATTCCACAAGAACTGTCTTTGCGAAAGGCTTCTTGAGGGGAAAGCTGCAACTCTGTGAGATGATTTCACAGAACACAAAGAAGTTTCTCGGAAATCTTCTTTCCCTTTTTTATCGGAGGATATTTCCTTTGGCCCTATAGTCTTCAAAGGGATCCGAAATATCTGTTCTCAGATTCCACAGAAATAACGCTAGGAAAGAGATCCACGAAATACAGATGTAACTCTGTGAGTGGAAGTCACACATCACAGAGCAGTTTCTCAGAAAGCTTCTTTCCAGATTTCATCTGAGGATATTTCCTTTTTCACCACCGCCCTCTATGGGTTTCCAAATATCACTTTGCCAATTCCACAGGAACTGTCTTAGCGAAAGGCTTCTTGAGGGGAAAGCTGTAACTCTGTGAGATGATTTCACAGAACACAAAGAAGTTTCTCAGAAAGCTTCTTTCTATTTGCTATCGGAGGATATTTCCTTTGGCCCTATAGTCTTCAAAGGGATCCGAAATATCTGTTCTCAAATTCCACAGAAATAAGGCTAGCAAAGATATCCACGAAATACACATGTAACTCTGTGAGTGGACGTCAAACATCACAGAGCAGTTTCTCAGGAAGCTTCTTTCCAGATTTCATCTGAGGATATTTCCTTTTTCACCATAGCCCTCTATGGGCTTCCAAATATCACTTTGTCAATTCCACAAGAACTGTCTTAGCGAAAGGCCTCTTGAGGGGAAAGCTGTAACTCTGTGAGATGATTTCACAGAACACAAAGAAGTTTCTCAGAAAGCTTCTTTCTCTTTGTTATCGGAGGATATTTCCTTTGGTCCTATAGTCTTCAAAGGGATCCGAAATATCTGTTCTCAGATTCCACAGAAATAAGGCTAGCAAAGAGATCCACGAAATACAGATGTAACTCTGTGAGTGGAAGTCACACATCACAGAGCAGTTTCTCAGAAAGCTTCTTTCCAAATTTCATCTGAGGATATTTCCTTTTTCACCATAGCCCTCTATGGGCTTCCAAATATCACTTTGCCAATTCCACAAGAACTATCTTAGCGAAAGGCTTCTTGAGGGGAAAGCTGTAACTCTGTGAGATGATTTCACAGAACACAAAGAAGTTTCTCAGAAAGCTTCTTTCTCTTTGTTATCGGAGGATATTTCCTTTGGCCCTATAGTCTTCAAAGGGATCCGAAATATCTGTTCTCAGATTCCACAGAGATAAGGCTAGCAAAGAGATCCACGAAATACAGATGTAACTCTGTGAGTGGAAGTCAGACATCACAGAGCAGTTTCTCAGGAAGCTTCTTTCCAGATTTCATCTGAGGATATTTCCTTTTTCACCATAGCCCTCTATGGGCTTCCAAATATCACTTTGTCAATTCCACAAGAACTGTCTTAGCGAAAGGCTTCTTGAGGTTAAAGCTGTAACTCTGTGAGATGATTTCAGAGAACACAAAGTAGTTTCTCAGAAATCTTCTTTCTCTTTGTTATCGGAGGATATTTCCTTTGGCCCTATAGACTTCAAGGTAATCCGAAATATCTGTTCTCAGATTCCACAGAAATAAGGCTAGCAAAGAGATCCACGAAATACAGATGTAACTCTCTGAGTGGAAGTCACACATCACAGAGCAATTGCTCAGAAAGCTTCTTTCCCGATTTCCTCTGAGGATATTTCCTTTTTCACCATAGCCCTCTATGGGCTTCCAAATATCACTTTGCCAATTCCACAAGAACTGTCTTAGCGAAAGGCTTCTTGAGGGGAAAGCTGTAACTCTGTGAGATGATTTCAGAGAACACAAAGAAGTTTCTCAGAAAGCTTCTTTCTCTTTGTTATCGGAGGATATTTCCTTTGGCCCTATAGTCTTCAAAGGGATCCGAAATATCTGTTCTCAGATTCCACAGAAATAAGGCTAGCAAAGAGATCCACGAAATACAGATGTAACTCTGTGAGTGGAAGTCACACATCACAGAGCAGTTTCTCAGAAAGCTTCTTTCCAGATTTCATCTGAGGATATTTCCTTTTTCACCATAGCCCTCTATGGGCTTCCAAATATCACTTTGCCAATTCCACAAGAACTGTCTTAGCGAAATTCTTCTTGAGGGGAAAGCTGTAACTCTGTGAGATGATTTCACAGAACACAAAGAAGTTTCTCAGAAAGCTCCTTTCTCTTTGTTATCGGAGGGTATTTCCTTTGGCCCTATAGTCTTCAAAGGGATCCGAAATATCTGCTCTCAGATTCCACAGAAATAAGGCTACCAAAGAGATCCACGAAATACAGATGTAACTCTGTGAGTGGAAGTCACACATCACAGAGCAATTTCTCAGAAAGCTTCTTTCCCGATTTCCTCTGAGGATATTTCCTTTTTCACCATAGCCCTCTGTGGGCTTCCAAATATCACTTTGCCAATTCCACAAGAACTGTCTTAGCGAAAGGCTTCTTGAGGGGAAAGCTGTAACTCTGTGAGATGATTTCACAGAACACAAAGAAGTTTCTCAGAAATCTTCTTTCCCTTTGTTATCGGAGGATATTTCCTTTGGCCCTATAGTCTTCAAAGGGATCCGAAATATCTGTTCTCAGATTCCACAGACATAAGGCTAGCAAAGAGATCCACGAAATACAGATGTAACTCTGTGAGTGGAAGTCACACATCACAGAGCAGTTTCTCAGAAAGCTTCTTTCCAGATTTCATCTGAGGATATTTCCTTTTTCACCACAGCCCTCTATGGGTTTCCAAATATCACTTTGCCAATTCCACAAGAACTGTCTTAGCGAAAGGCTTCTTGAGGGGAAAGATGTAACTCTGTGAGGAGATTTCACAGAACACAAAGAAGTTTCTCAGAAATCTTCTTTCTCTTTCTTATCGGAGGATATTTCCTTTGGCCCTATAGTCTTCAAAGGGATCCGAAATATCTGTTCTCAGATTCCACAGAAATAAGGCTAGCAAAGAGATGCACGAAATACAGATGTAACACTGTGAGTGGAAGTCACACATCACACAGCAGTTTCTCAGAAAGCTTCTTTCCAGATTTCATCTGAGGATATTTCCTTTTTCACCATAGCCCTCTATGGGCTTCCAAATATCACTTTGCCAATTCCACAAGAACTGTCTTAGCGAAAGGCCTCTTGAGGGGAAAGCTGTAACTCTGTGAGATGATTTCACAGAACACAAAGAAGTTTCTCTGAAAGCTTCTTTCTCTTTGTTATCGGAGGATATTTCCTTTGGCCCTATAGTCTTCAAAGGGATCCGAAATATCTGTTCTCAGATTCCACAGAAATGAGGCTAGCAAAGAGATCCACGAAATACAGATGTAACTCTGTGAGTGGAAGTCACACATCACAGAGCAGTTTCTCAGAAAGCTTCTTTCCAGATTTCATCTGAGGATATTTCCTTTTTCACCATAGCCCTCTATGGGCTTCCAAATATCACTTTGCCAATTCCACAAGAACTATCTTAGCGAAAGGCTTCTTGAGGGGAAAGCTGTAACTCTGTGAGATGATTTCACAGAACACAAAGAAGTTTCTCAGAAAGCTTCTTTCTCTTTCTTATCGGAGGATATTTCCTTTGGCCCTATAGTCTTCAAAGGGATCCGAAATATCTGTCCTCAGATTCCACAGAAATAAGGCTAGCAAAGAGATCCACGAAATACAGATGTAACTCTGGGAGTGGAAGTCACACATCACAGAGCAGTTTCTCAGAAAGCTTCTTTCCAGATTTCATCTGAGGATATTTCCTTTTTCACCATAGCCCTCTATGGGCTTCCAAATATCACTTTGCCAATTCCACAAGAACTGTCTTAGCGAAAGGCCTCTTGAGGGGAAAGCTGTAACTCTGTGAGATGATTTCACAGAACACAAAGAAGTTTCTCAGAAAGCTTCTTTCTCTTTGTTATCGGAGGATATTTCCTTTGGCGCTATAGTCTTCAAAGGGATCCGAAATATCTGTTCTCAGATTCCACAGAAATAAGGCTAGCAAAGAGATCCACGAAATACAGATGTAACTCTGTGAGTGGAAGTCACACATCACAGAGCAGTTTCTCAGAAAGCTTCTTTCCAGATTTCATCTGAGGATATTTCCTTTTTCACCATAGCCCTCTATGGGCTTCCAAATATCACTTTGCCAATTCCACAAGAACTATCTTAGCGAAAGGCTTCTTGAGGGGAAAGCTGTAACTCTGTGAGATGATTTCACAGAACACAAAGAAGTTTCTCAGAAAGCTTCTTTCTCTTTGTTATCGGAGGATATTTCCTTTGGCCCTATAGTCTTCAAAGGGATCCGAAATATCTGTTCTCAGATTCCACAGAAATAAGGCTAGCAAAGAGATCCACGAAATACAGATGTAACTCTGGGAGTGGAAGTCACACATCACAGAGCAGTTTCTCAGGAAGCTTCTTTCCAGATTTCATCTGAGGATATTTCCTTTTTCACCATAGCCCTCTATGGGCTTCCAAATATCACTTTGTCAATTCCACAAGAACTGTCTTAGCGAAAGGCTTCTTGAGGGGAAAGCTGTAACTCTGTGAGATGATTTCAGAGAACACAAAGTAGTTTCTCAGAAATCTTCTTTCTCTTTGTTATCGGAGGATATTTCCTTTGGACCTATAGTCTTCAAAGGGATCCGAAATATCTGTTCTCAGATTCCACAGAAATAAGGCTAGCAAAGAGATCCACGAAATACAGATGTAACTCTCTGAGTGGAAGTCACACATCACAGAGCAATTTCTCAGAAAGCTTCTTTCCCGATTTCCTCTGAGGATATTTCCTTTTTCACCATAGCCCTCTATGGGCTTCCAAATATCACTTTTCCAATTCCACAAGAACTGTCTTAGCGAAAGGCTTCTTGAGGCGAAAGCTGTAACTCTGTGAGATGATTTCACAGAACACAAAGAAGTTTCTCAGAAAGCCCCTTTCTCTTTGTTATCGGAGGATATTTCCTTTGGCCCTATAGTCTTCAAAGGGATCCGAAATATCTGTTCTCAGATTCCACAGAAATAAGGCTAGCAAAGAGATCCACGAAATACAGATGTAACTCTGTGAGTGGAAGTCACACATCACAGAGCAGTTTCTCAGAAAGCTTCTTTCCAGATTTCATCTGAGGTTTTTTCCTTTTTCACCATAGCCCTCTATGGGCTTCCAAATATCACTTTGCCAATTCCACAAGAACTGTCTTAGCGAAATTCTTCTTGAGGGGAAAGCTGTAACTCTGTCAGATGATTTCACAGAACACAAAGAAGTTTCTCAGAAATCTTCTTCCTCTTTGTTATCGGAGGATATTTCCTTTGGCCCTATGGTCTTCAAAGGGATCCGCAATATCTGTTCTCAGATTCCACAGAAATAAGGCTACCAAAGAGATCCACGAAATACAGATGTAACTCTGTGAGTAGAAGTCACACATCACAGAGCAATTTCTCAGAAAGCTTCTTTCCCGATTTCCTCTGAGGATATTTCCTTTTTCACCATAGCCCTCTAAGGGCTTCCAAATATCTCTTTGCCAATTCCACAAGAACTGTCTTAGCGAAAGGCTTCTTGAGGGGAAAGCTGTAACTCTGTGAGATGATTTCACAGAACACAAAGAAGTTTCTCAGAAATCTTCTTTCCCTTTTTTATCGGAGGATATTTCCTTTGGCCCTATAGTCTTCAAAGGGATCCGAAATATCTGTTCTCAGATTCCACAGAAATAAGGCTAGGAAAGAGATCCACGAAATACAGATGTAACTCTGTGAGTGGAAGTCACACATCACAGAGCAGTTTCTCAGAAAGCTTCTTTCCAGATTTCATCTGAGGATATTTCCTTTTTCATCACAGCCCTCTATGGGTTTCCAAATATCACTTTGCCAATTCCACAAGAACTGTCTTAGCGAAAGGCTTCTTGAGGGGAAAGATGTAACTCTGTGAGAAGATTTCACAGAACACAAAGAAGTTTCTCAGAAAGCTTCTTTCTCTTTGTTATCGGAGGATATTTCCTTTGGCCCTATAGTCTTCAAAGGGATCCGAAATATCTGTTCTCAGATTACACAGAAATAAGGCTAGCAAAGAGATGCACGAAATACAGATGTAACACTGTGAGTGGAAGTCACACATCACACAGCAGTTTCTCAGAAAACTTCTTTCCAGATTTCATCTGAGGATATTTCCTTTTTCACCATAGCCCTCTATGGGCTTCCACATATCACTTTGCCAATTCCACAAGAACTGTCTTAGCGAAAGGCTTCTTGAGGGGAAAGCTGTAACTCTGTGAGATGATTTCACAGAACACAAAGAAGTTTCTCAGAAAGCTTCTTTCTCTTTGTTATCGGAGGATATTTCCTTTGGCCCTGTAGTCTTCAAAGGGATCCGAAATATCTGATCTCAGATTCCACAGAAATAAGGGTAGCAAAGAGATCCACGAAATGCAGATGTTACTCTGGGAATGGAAGTCACACATCACAGAGCAGTTTCTCAGAAAGCTTCTTTCCAGATTTCATTTGAGGATATTTCCTTTTTCACCATAGCCCACTATGGGCTTCCAAATATCACTTTGCCAATTCCACAAGAACTGTCTTAGCGAAAGGCCTCTTGAGGGGAAAGCTGGAACTCTGTGAGATGATTTCACAGAACACAAAGAAGTTTCTCAGAAAGCTTTCTCTTTCTTCTCAGAGGATATTTCCTTTGGCCCTATAGTCTTCAAAGGGATCCGAAATATCTGTTCTCAGATTCCACAGAAATAAGGCTAGCAAAGAGATCCACGAAATACAGATGTAACTCTGGGAGTGGAAGTCACACATCACAGAGCAGTTTCTCAGGAAGCTTCTTTCCAGATTTCATCTGAGGATATTTCCTTTTTCACCATAGCCCTCTATGGGCTTCCAAATATCACTTTGTCAATTCCACAAGAACTGTCTTAGCGAAAGGCTTCTTGAGGGGAAAGCTGTAACTCTGTGAGATGATTTCAGAGAACACAAAGTAGTTTCTCAGAAATCTTCTTTCTCTTTGTTATCGGAGGATATTTCCTTTGGCCCTATAGCCTTCAAAGGGATCCGAAATATCTGTTCTCAGATTCCACAGATATAAGGCTACCAAAGAGATCCACGAAATACAGATGTAACTCTGTGAGTGGAAGTCACACATCACAGAGCAATTTCTCAGAAAGCTTCTTTCCCGATTTCCTCGGAGGATATTTCCTTTTTCACCATAGCCCTCTATGGGCTTCCAAATATCACTTTGCCAATTCCACAAGAACTGTCTTAGCGAAAGGCTTCTTGAGGGGAAAGCTGTAACTCTGTGAGATGATTTCACAGAACACAAAGAAATTTCTCAGAAATCTTCTTTCCCTTTTTTATCGGAGGATATTTCCTTTGGCCCTATAGTCTTCAAAGGGATCCGAAATATCTGTTCTCAGATTCCACAGAAATAAGGCTAGGAAAGAGATCCACGAAATACAGATGTAACTCTGTGAGTGGAAGTCACACATCACAGAGCAGTTTCTCAGAAAGCTTCTTTCCAGATTTCATCTGAGGATATTTCCTTTTTCATCACAGCCCTCTATGGGTTTCCAAATATCACTTTGCCAATTCCACAAGAACTGTCTTAGCGAAAGGCTTCTTGAGGGGAAAGATGTAACTCTGTGAGAAGATTTCACAGAACACAAAGAAGTTTCTCAGAAAGCTTCTTTCTCTTTGTTATCGGAGGATATTTCCTTTGGCCCTATAGTCTTCAAAGGAATCCGAAATATCTGTTCTCAGATTCCACAGAAATAAGGCTAGCAAAGAGATGCACGAAATACAGATGTAACACTGTGAGTGGAAGTCACACATCACACAGCAGTTTCTCAGAAAACTTCTTTCCAGATTTCATCTGAGGATATTTCCTTTTTCACCATAGCCCTCTATGGGCTTCCAAATATCACTTTGCCAATTCCACAAGACCT
Source organism: Macaca mulatta (assembly GCF_049350105.2). NCBI lineage: Eukaryota > Metazoa > Chordata > Mammalia > Primates > Cercopithecidae > Macaca > Macaca mulatta. Next base: position 47,266,393 of record NC_133413.1, read on the forward strand.
ATCTTAGCGAAAGGCTTCTTGAGGGGAAAGCTGTAACTCTGTGAGATGATTTCACAGAACACAAAGAAGTTTCTCAGAAAGCTTCTTTCTCTTTGTTATCGGAGGATATTTCCTTTGGCCCTATAGTCTTCAAAGGGATCCGAAATATCTGTTCTCAGATTCCACAGAAATAAGGGTAGCAAAGAGATCCATGAAATACAGATGTAACTCTGGGAGTGGAAGTCACACATCACAGAGCAGTTTCTCAGGAAGCTTCTTTCCAGATTTCATCTGAGGATATTTCCTTTTTCACCATAGCCCTCTATGGGCTTCCAAATATCACTTTGTCAATTCCACAAGAACTGTCTTAGCGAAAGGCTTCTTGAGGGGAAAGCTGTAACTCTGTGAGATGATTTCAGAGAACACAAAGTAGTTTCTCAGAAATCTTCTTTCTCTTTGTTATCGGAGGATATTTCCTTTGGACCTATAGTCTTCAAAGGGATCCGAAATATCTGTTCTCAGATTCCACAGAAATAAGGCTAGCAAAGAGATCCACGAAATACAGATGTAACTCTCTGAGTGGAAGTCACACATCACAGAGCAATTTCTCAGAAAGCTTCTTTCCCGATTTCCTCTGAGGATATTTCCTTTTTCACCATAGCCCTCTATGGGCTTCCAAATATCACTTTTCCAATTCCACAAGAACTGTCTTAGCGAAAGGCTTCTTGAGGGGAAAGCTGTAACTCTGTGAGATGATTTCACAGAACACAAAGAAGTTTCTCAGAAAGCCCCTTTCTCTTTGTTATCGGAGGATATTTCCTTTGGCCCTATAGTCTTCAAAGGGATCCGAAATATCTGTTCTCAGATTCCACAGAAATAAGGCTAGCAAAGAGATCCACGAAATACAGATGTAACTCTGTGAGTGGAAGTCACACATCACAGAGCAGTTTCTCAGAAAGCTTCTTTCCAGATTTCATCTGAGGATATTTCCTTTTTCACCATAGCCCTCTATGGGCTTCCAAATATCACTTTGCCAATTCCACAAGAACTGTCTTAGCGAAATTCTTCTTGAGGGGAAAGCTGTAACTCTGTCAGATGATTTCACAGAACACAAAGAAGTTTCTCAGAAATCTTCTTCCTCTTTGTTATCGGAGGATATTTCCTTTGGCCCTATGGTCTTCAAAGGGATCCGCAATATCTGTTCTCAGATTCCACAGAAATAAGGCTACCAAAGAGATCCACGAAATACAGATGTAACTCTGTGAGTAGAAGTCACACATCACAGAGCAATTTCTCAGAAAGCTTCTTTCCCGATTTCCTCTGAGGATATTTCCTTTTTCACCATAGCCCTCTAAGGGCTTCCAAATATCTCTTTGCCAATTCCACAAGAACTGTCTTAGCGAAAGGCTTCTTGAGGGGAAAGCTGTAACTCTGTGAGATGATTTCACAGAACACAAAGAAGTTTCTCAGAAATCTTCTTTCCCTTTTTTATCGGAGGATATTTCCTTTGGCCCTATAGTCTTCAAAGGGATCCGAAATATCTGTTCTCAGATTCCACAGAAATAAGGCTAGGAAAGAGATCCACGAAATACAGATGTAACTCTGTGAGTGGAAGTCACACATCACAGAGCAGTTTCTCAGAAAGCTTCTTTCCAGATTTCATCTGAGGATATTTCCTTTTTCATCACAGCCCTCTATGGGTTTCCAAATATCACTTTGCCAATTCCACAAGAACTGTCTTAGCGAAAGGCTTCTTGAGGGGAAAGATGTAACTCTGTGAGAAGATTTCACAGAACACAAAGAAGTTTCTCAGAAAGCTTCTTTCTCTTTGTTATCGGAGGATATTTCCTTTGGCCCTATAGTCTTCAAAGGGATCCGAAATATCTGTTCTCAGATTACACAGAAATAAGGCTAGCAAAGAGATGCACGAAATACAGATGTAACACTGTGAGTGGAAGTCACACATCACACAGCAGTTTCTCAGAAAACTTCTTTCCAGATTTCATCTGAGGATATTTCCTTTTTCACCATAGCCCTCTATGGGCTTCCACATATCACTTTGCCAATTCCACAAGAACTGTCTTAGCGAAAGGCTTCTTGAGGGGAAAGCTGTAACTCTGTGAGATGATTTCACAGAACACAAAGAAGTTTCTCAGAAAGCTTCTTTCTCTTTGTTATCGGAGGATATTTCCTTTGGCCCTGTAGTCTTCAAAGGGATCCGAAATATCTGATCTCAGATTCCACAGAAATAAGGGTAGCAAAGAGATCCACGAAATGCAGATGTTACTCTGGGAATGGAAGTCACACATCACAGAGCAGTTTCTCAGAAAGCTTCTTTCCAGATTTCATCTGAGGATATTTCCTTTTTCACCATAGCCCACTATGGGCTTCCAAATATCACTTTGCCAATTCCACAAGAACTGTCTTAGCGAAAGGCCTCTTGAGGGGAAAGCTGTAACTCTGTGAGATGATTTCACAGAACACAAAGAAGTTTCTCAGAAAGCTTTCTCTTTCTTCTCAGAGGATATTTCCTTTGGCTCTATAGTCTTCAAAGGGATCCGAAATATCTGTTCTCAGATTCCACAGAAATAAGGCTAGCAAAGAGATCCACGAAATACAGATGTAACTCTGGGAGTGGAAGTCACACATCACAGAGCAGTTTCTCAGGAAGCTTCTTTCCAGATTTCATCTGAGGATATTTCCTTTTTCACCATAGCCCTCTATGGGCTTCCAAATATCACTTTGTCAATTCCACAAGAACTGTCTTAGCGAAAGGCTTCTTGAGGGGAAAGCTGTAACTCTGTGAGATGATTTCAGAGAACACAAAGTAGTTTCTCAGAAATCTTCTTTCTCTTTGTTATCGGAGGATATTTCCTTTGGCCCTATAGCCTTCAAAGGGATCCGAAATATCTGTTCTCAGATTCCACAGATATAAGGCTACCAAAGAGATCCACGAAATACAGATGTAACTCTGTGAGTGGAAGTCACACATCACAGAGCAATTTCTCAGAAAGCTTCTTTCCCGATTTCCTCGGAGGATATTTCCTTTTTCACCATAGCCCTCTATGGGCTTCCAAATATCACTTTGCCAATTCCACAAGAACTGTCTTAGCGAAAGGCTTCTTGAGGGGAAAGCTGTAACTCTGTGAGATGATTTCACAGAACACAAAGAAATTTCTCAGAAATCTTCTTTCCCTTTTTTATCGGAGGATATTTCCTTTGGCCCTATAGTCTTCAAAGGGATCCGAAATATCTGTTCTCAGATTCCACAGAAATAAGGCTAGGAAAGAGATCCACGAAATACAGATGTAACTCTGTGAGTGGAAGTCACACATCACAGAGCAGTTTCTCAGAAAGCTTCTTTCCAGATTTCATCTGAGGATATTTCCTTTTTCATCACAGCCCTCTATGGGTTTCCAAATATCACTTTGCCAATTCCACAAGAACTGTCTTAGCGAAAGGCTTCTTGAGGGGAAAGATGTAACTCTGTGAGAAGATTTCACAGAACACAAAGAAGTTTCTCAGAAAGCTTCTTTCTCTTTGTTATCGGAGGATATTTCCTTTGGCCCTATAGTCTTCAAAGGAATCCGAAATATCTGTTCTCAGATTCCACAGAAATAAGGCTAGCAAAGAGATGCACGAAATACAGATGTAACACTGTGAGTGGAAGTCACACATCACACAGCAGTTTCTCAGAAAACTTCTTTCCAGATTTCATCTGAGGATATTTCCTTTTTCACCATAGCCCTCTATGGGCTTCCAAATATCACTTTGCCAATTCCACAAGAACTGTCTTAGCGAAAGGCTTCTTGAGGGGAAAGCTGTAACTCTGTGAGATGATTTCACAGAACACAAAGAAGTTTCTCAGAAAGCTTCTTTCTCTTTGTTATCGGAGGATATTTCCTTTGGCCCTGTAGTCTTCAAAGGGATCCGAAATATCTGATCTCAGATTCCATAGAAATAAGGGTAGCAAAGAGATCCACGAAATGCAGATGTTACTCTGGGAGTGGAAGTCACACATCACAGAGCAGTTTCTCAGAAAGCTTCTTTCCAGATTTCATCTGAGGATATTTCCTTTTTCACCATAGCCCTCTATGGGCTTCCAAATATCACTTTGCCAATTCCACAAGAACTGTCTTAGCGAAAGGCCTCTTGAGGGGAAAGCTGTAACTCTGTGAGATGATTTCACAGAACACAAAGAAGTTTCTCAGAAAGCTTCTTTCTCTTTGTTATCGGAGGATATTTCCTTTGGCGCTATAGTCTTCAAAGGGATCCGAAATATCTGTTCTCAGATTCCACAGAAATAAGGCTAGCAAAGAGATCCACGAAATACAGATGTAACTCTGTGAGTGGAAGTCACACATCACAGAGCAGTTTCTCAGAAAGCTTCTTTCCAGATTTCATCTGAGGATATTTCCTTTTTCACCATAGCCCTCTATGGGCTTCCAAATATCACTTTGCCAATTCCACAAGAACTATCTTAGCGAAAGGCTTCTTGAGGGGAAAGCTGTAACTCTGTGAGATGATTTCACAGAACACAAAGAAGTTTCTCAGAAAGCTTCTTTCTCTTTGTTATCGGAGGATATTTCCTTTGGCCCTATAGTCTTCAAAGGGATCCGAAATATCTGTTCTCAGATTCCACAGAAATAAGGCTAGCAAAGAGATCCACGAAATACAGATGTAACTCTGGGAGTGGAAGTCACACATCACAGAGCAGTTTCTCAGGAAGCTTCTTTCCAGATTTCATCTGAGGATATTTCCTTTTTCACCATAGCCCTCTATGGGCTTCCAAATATCACTTTGTCAATTCCACAAGAACTGTCTTAGCGAAAGGCTTCTTGAGGGGAAAGCTGTAACTCTGTGAGATGATTTCAGAGAACACAAAGTAGTTTCTCAGAAATCTTCTTTCTCTTTGTTATCGGAGGATATTTCCTTTGGACCTATAGTCTTCAAAGGGATCCGAAATATCTGTTCTCAGATTCCACAGAAATAAGGCTAGCAAAGAGATCCACGAAATACAGATGTAACTCTCTGAGTGGAAGTCACACATCACAGAGCAATTTCTCAGAAAGCTTCTTTCCCGATTTCCTCTGAGGATATTTCCTTTTTCACCATAGCCCTCTATGGGCTTCCAAATATCACTTTTCCAATTCCACAAGAACTGTCTTAGCGAAAGGCTTCTTGAGGGGAAAGCTGTAACTCTGTGAGATGATTTCACAGAACACAAAGAAGTTTCTCAGAAAGCCCCTTTCTCTTTGTTATCGGAGGATATTTCCTTTGGCCCTATAGTCTTCAAAGGGATCCGAAATATCTGTTCTCAGATTCCACAGAAATAAGGCTAGCAAAGAGATCCACGAAATACAGATGTAACTCTGTGAGTGGAAGTCACACATCACAGAGCAGTTTCTCAGAAAGCTTCTTTCCAGATTTCATCTGAGGTTTTTTCCTTTTTCACCATAGCCCTCTATGGGCTTCCAAATATCACTTTGCCAATTCCACAAGAACTGTCTTAGCGAAATTCTTCTTGAGGGGAAAGCTGTAACTCTGTCAGATGATTTCACAGAACACAAAGAAGTTTCTCAGAAATCTTCTTCCTCTTTGTTATCGGAGGATATTTCCTTTGGCCCTATGGTCTTCAAAGGGATCCGCAATATCTGTTCTCAGATTCCACAGAAATAAGGCTACCAAAGAGATCCACGAAATACAGATGTAACTCTGTGAGTAGAAGTCACACATCACAGAGCAATTTCTCAGAAAGCTTCTTTCCCGATTTCCTCTGAGGATATTTCCTTTTTCACCATAGCCCTCTAAGGGCTTCCAAATATCTCTTTGCCAATTCCACAAGAACTGTCTTAGCGAAAGGCTTCTTGAGGGGAAAGCTGTAACTCTGTGAGATGATTTCACAGAACACAAAGAAGTTTCTCAGAAATCTTCTTTCCCTTTTTTATCGGAGGATATTTCCTTTGGCCCTATAGTCTTCAAAGGGATCCGAAATATCTGTTCTCAGATTCCACAGAAATAAGGCTAGGAAAGAGATCCACGAAATACAGATGTAACTCTGTGAGTGGAAGTCACACATCACAGAGCAGTTTCTCAGAAAGCTTCTTTCCAGATTTCATCTGAGGATATTTCCTTTTTCATCACAGCCCTCTATGGGTTTCCAAATATCACTTTGCCAATTCCACAAGAACTGTCTTAGCGAAAGGCTTCTTGAGGGGAAAGATGTAACTCTGTGAGAAGATTTCACAGAACACAAAGAAGTTTCTCAGAAAGCTTCTTTCTCTTTGTTATCGGAGGATATTTCCTTTGGCCCTATAGTCTTCAAAGGGATCCGAAATATCTGTTCTCAGATTACACAGAAATAAGGCTAGCAAAGAGATGCACGAAATACAGATGTAACACTGTGAGTGGAAGTCACACATCACACAGCAGTTTCTCAGAAAACTTCTTTCCAGATTTCATCTGAGGATATTTCCTTTTTCACCATAGCCCTCTATGGGCTTCCACATATCACTTTGCCAATTCCACAAGAACTGTCTTAGCGAAAGGCTTCTTGAGGGGAAAGCTGTAACTCTGTGAGATGATTTCACAGAACACAAAGAAGTTTCTCAGAAAGCTTCTTTCTCTTTGTTATCGGAGGATATTTCCTTTGGCCCTGTAGTCTTCAAAGGGATCCGAAATATCTGATCTCAGATTCCACAGAAATAAGGGTAGCAAAGAGATCCACGAAATGCAGATGTTACTCTGGGAATGGAAGTCACACATCACAGAGCAGTTTCTCAGAAAGCTTCTTTCCAGATTTCATTTGAGGATATTTCCTTTTTCACCATAGCCCACTATGGGCTTCCAAATATCACTTTGCCAATTCCACAAGAACTGTCTTAGCGAAAGGCCTCTTGAGGGGAAAGCTGGAACTCTGTGAGATGATTTCACAGAACACAAAGAAGTTTCTCAGAAAGCTTTCTCTTTCTTCTCAGAGGATATTTCCTTTGGCCCTATAGTCTTCAAAGGGATCCGAAATATCTGTTCTCAGATTCCACAGAAATAAGGCTAGCAAAGAGATCCACGAAATACAGATGTAACTCTGGGAGTGGAAGTCACACATCACAGAGCAGTTTCTCAGGAAGCTTCTTTCCAGATTTCATCTGAGGATATTTCCTTTTTCACCATAGCCCTCTATGGGCTTCCAAATATCACTTTGTCAATTCCACAAGAACTGTCTTAGCGAAAGGCTTCTTGAGGGGAAAGCTGTAACTCTGTGAGATGATTTCAGAGAACACAAAGTAGTTTCTCAGAAATCTTCTTTCTCTTTGTTATCGGAGGATATTTCCTTTGGCCCTATAGCCTTCAAAGGGATCCGAAATATCTGTTCTCAGATTCCACAGATATAAGGCTACCAAAGAGATCCACGAAATACAGATGTAACTCTGTGAGTGGAAGTCACACATCACAGAGCAATTTCTCAGAAAGCTTCTTTCCCGATTTCCTCGGAGGATATTTCCTTTTTCACCATAGCCCTCTATGGGCTTCCAAATATCACTTTGCCAATTCCACAAGAACTGTCTTAGCGAAAGGCTTCTTGAGGGGAAAGCTGTAACTCTGTGAGATGATTTCACAGAACACAAAGAAATTTCTCAGAAATCTTCTTTCCCTTTTTTATCGGAGGATATTTCCTTTGGCCCTATAGTCTTCAAAGGGATCCGAAATATCTGTTCTCAGATTCCACAGAAATAAGGCTAGGAAAGAGATCCACGAAATACAGATGTAACTCTGTGAGTGGAAGTCACACATCACAGAGCAGTTTCTCAGAAAGCTTCTTTCCAGATTTCATCTGAGGATATTTCCTTTTTCATCACAGCCCTCTATGGGTTTCCAAATATCACTTTGCCAATTCCACAAGAACTGTCTTAGCGAAAGGCTTCTTGAGGGGAAAGATGTAACTCTGTGAGAAGATTTCACAGAACACAAAGAAGTTTCTCAGAAAGCTTCTTTCTCTTTGTTATCGGAGGATATTTCCTTTGGCCCTATAGTCTTCAAAGGAATCCGAAATATCTGTTCTCAGATTCCACAGAAATAAGGCTAGCAAAGAGATGCACGAAATACAGATGTAACACTGTGAGTGGAAGTCACACATCACACAGCAGTTTCTCAGAAAACTTCTTTCCAGATTTCATCTGAGGATATTTCCTTTTTCACCATAGCCCTCTATGGGCTTCCAAATATCACTTTGCCAATTCCACAAGACCTATCTTAGCGAAAGGCTTCTTGAGGGGAAAGCTGTAACTCTGTGAGATGATTTCACAGAACACAAAGAAGTTTCTCAGAAAGCTTCTTTCTCTTTGTTATCGGAGGATATTTCCTTTGGCCCTATAGTCTTCAAAGGGATCCGAAATATCTGTTCTCAGATTCCACAGAAATAAGGGTAGCAAAGAGATCCATGAAATACAGATGTAACTCTGGGAGTGGAAGTCACACATCACAGAGCAGTTTCTCAGGAAGCTTCTTTCCAGATTTCATCTGAGGATATTTCCTTTTTCACCATAGCCCTCTATGGGCTTCCAAATATCACTTTGTCAATTCCACAAGAACTGTCTTAGCGAAAGGCTTCTTGAGGGGAAAGCTGTAACTCTGTGAGATGATTTCAGAGAACACAAAGTAGTTTCTCAGAAATCTTCTTTCTCTTTGTTATCGGAGGATATTTCCTTTGGACCTATAGTCTTCAAAGGGATCCGAAATATCTGTTCTCAGATTCCACAGAAATAAGGCTAGCAAAGAGATCCACGAAATACAGATGTAACTCTCTGAGTGGAAGTCACACATCACAGAGCAATTTCTCAGAAAGCTTCTTTCCCGATTTCCTCTGAGGATATTTCCTTTTTCACCATAGCCCTCTATGGGCTTCCAAATATCACTTTTCCAATTCCACAAGAACTGTCTTAGCGAAAGGCTTCTTGAGGGGAAAGCTGTAACTCTGTGAGATGATTTCACAGAACACAAAGAAGTTTCTCAGAAAGCCCCTTTCTCTTTGTTATCGGAGGATATTTCCTTTGGCCCTATAGTCTTCAAAGGGATCCGAAATATCTGTTCTCAGATTCCACAGAAATAAGGCTAGCAAAGAGATCCACGAAATACAGATGTAACTCTGTGAGTGGAAGTCACACATCACAGAGCAGTTTCTCAGAAAGCTTCTTTCCAGATTTCATCTGAGGATATTTCCTTTTTCACCATAGCCCTCTATGGGCTTCCAAATATCACTTTGCCAATTCCACAAGAACTGTCTTAGCGAAATTCTTCTTGAGGGGAAAGCTGTAACTCTGTCAGATGATTTCACAGAACACAAAGAAGTTTCTCAGAAATCTTCTTCCTCTTTGTTATCGGAGGATATTTCCTTTGGCCCTATGGTCTTCAAAGGGATCCGCAATATCTGTTCTCAGATTCCACAGAAATAAGGCTACCAAAGAGATCCACGAAATACAGATGTAACTCTGTGAGTAGAAGTCACACATCACAGAGCAATTTCTCAGAAAGCTTCTTTCCCGATTTCCTCTGAGGATATTTCCTTTTTCACCATAGCCCTCTAAGGGCTTCCAAATATCTCTTTGCCAATTCCACAAGAACTGTCTTAGCGAAAGGCTTCTTGAGGGGAAAGCTGTAACTCTGTGAGATGATTTCACAGAACACAAAGAAGTTTCTCAGAAATCTTCTTTCCCTTTTTTATCGGAGGATATTTCCTTTGGCCCTATAGTCTTCAAAGGGATCCGAAATATCTGTTCTCAGATTCCACAGAAATAAGGCTAGGAAAGAGATCCACGAAATACAGATGTAACTCTGTGAGTGGAAGTCACACATCACAGAGCAGTTTCTCAGAAAGCTTCTTTCCAGATTTCATCTGAGGATATTTCCTTTTTCATCACAGCCCTCTATGGGTTTCCAAATATCACTTTGCCAATTCCACAAGAACTGTCTTAGCGAAAGGCTTCTTGAGGGGAAAGATGTAACTCTGTGAGAAGATTTCACAGAACACAAAGAAGTTTCTCAGAAAGCTTCTTTCTCTTTGTTATCGGAGGATATTTCCTTTGGCCCTATAGTCTTCAAAGGGATCCGAAATATCTGTTCTCAGATTACACAGAAATAAGGCTAGCAAAGAGATGCACGAAATACAGATGTAACACTGTGAGTGGAAGTCACACATCACACAGCAGTTTCTCAGAAAACTTCTTTCCAGATTTCATCTGAGGATATTTCCTTTTTCACCATAGCCCTCTATGGGCTTCCACATATCACTTTGCCAATTCCACAAGAACTGTCTTAGCGAAAGGCTTCTTGAGGGGAAAGCTGTAACTCTGTGAGATGATTTCACAGAACACAAAGAAGTTTCTCAGAAAGCTTCTTTCTCTTTGTTATCGGAGGATATTTCCTTTGGCCCTGTAGTCTTCAAAGGGATCCGAAATATCTGATCTCAGATTCCACAGAAATAAGGGTAGCAAAGAGATCCACGAAATGCAGATGTTACTCTGGGAATGGAAGTCACACATCACAGAGCAGTTTCTCAGAAAGCTTCTTTCCAGATTTCATCTGAGGATATTTCCTTTTTCACCATAGCCCACTATGGGCTTCCAAATATCACTTTGCCAATTCCACAAGAACTGTCTTAGCGAAAGGCCTCTTGAGGGGAAAGCTGTAACTCTGTGAGATGATTTCACAGAACACAAAGAAGTTTCTCAGAAAGCTTTCTCTTTCTTCTCAGAGGATATTTCCTTTGGCTCTATAGTCTTCAAAGGGATCCGAAATATCTGTTCTCAGATTCCACAGAAATAAGGCTAGCAAAGAGATCCACGAAATACAGATGTAACTCTGGGAGTGGAAGTCACACATCACAGAGCAGTTTCTCAGGAAGCTTCTTTCCAGATTTCATCTGAGGATATTTCCTTTTTCACCATAGCCCTCTATGGGCTTCCAAATATCACTTTGTCAATTCCACAAGAACTGTCTTAGCGAAAGGCTTCTTGAGGGGAAAGCTGTAACTCTGTGAGATGATTTCAGAGAACACAAAGTAGTTTCTCAGAAATCTTCTTTCTCTTTGTTATCGGAGGATATTTCCTTTGGCCCTATAGCCTTCAAAGGGATCCGAAATATCTGTTCTCAGATTCCACAGATATAAGGCTACCAAAGAGATCCACGAAATACAGATGTAACTCTGTGAGTGGAAGTCACACATCACAGAGCAATTTCTCAGAAAGCTTCTTTCCCGATTTCCTCGGAGGATATTTCCTTTTTCACCATAGCCCTCTATGGGCTTCCAAATATCACTTTGCCAATTCCACAAGAACTGTCTTAGCGAAAGGCTTCTTGAGGGGAAAGCTGTAACTCTGTGAGATGATTTCACAGAACACAAAGAAATTTCTCAGAAATCTTCTTTCCCTTTTTTATCGGAGGATATTTCCTTTGGCCCTATAGTCTTCAAAGGGATCCGAAATATCTGTTCTCAGATTCCACAGAAATAAGGCTAGGAAAGAGATCCACGAAATACAGATGTAACTCTGTGAGTGGAAGTCACACATCACAGAGCAGTTTCTCAGAAAGCTTCTTTCCAGATTTCATCTGAGGATATTTCCTTTTTCATCACAGCCCTCTATGGGTTTCCAAATATCACTTTGCCAATTCCACAAGAACTGTCTTAGCGAAAGGCTTCTTGAGGGGAAAGATGTAACTCTGTGAGAAGATTTCACAGAACACAAAGAAGTTTCTCAGAAAGCTTCTTTCTCTTTGTTATCGGAGGATATTTCCTTTGGCCCTATAGTCTTCAAAGGAATCCGAAATATCTGTTCTCAGATTCCACAGAAATAAGGCTAGCAAAGAGATGCACGAAATACAGATGTAACACTGTGAGTGGAAGTCACACATCACACAGCAGTTTCTCAGAAAACTTCTTTCCAGATTTCATCTGAGGATATTTCCTTTTTCACCATAGCCCTCTATGGGCTTCCAAATATCACTTTGCCAATTCCACAAGAACTGTCTTAGCGAAAGGCTTCTTGAGGGGAAAGCTGTAACTCTGTGAGATGATTTCACAGAACACAAAGAAGTTTCTCAGAAAGCTTCTTTCTCTTTGTTATCGGAGGATATTTCCTTTGGCCCTGTAGTCTTCAAAGGGATCCGAAATATCTGATCTCAGATTCCATAGAAATAAGGGTAGCAAAGAGATCCACGAAATGCAGATGTTACTCTGGGAGTGGAAGTCACACATCACAGAGCAGTTTCTCAGAAAGCTTCTTTCCAGATTTCATCTGAGGATATTTCCTTTTTCACCATAGCCCTCTATGGGCTTCCAAATATCACTTTGCCAATTCCACAAGAACTGTCTTAGCGAAAGGCCTCTTGAGGGGAAAGCTGGAACTCTGTGAGATGATTTCACAGAACACAAAGAAGTTTCTCAGAAAGCTTCTTTCTCTTTCTTATCGGAGGATATTTCCTTTGGCCCTATAGTCTTCAAAGGGATCCGAAATATCTGTTCTCAGATTCCACAGAAATAAGGCTAGCAAAGAGATCCACGAAATACAGATGTAACTCTGTGAGTGGAAGTCACACATCACAGAGCAGTTTCTCAGAAAGCTTCTTTCCAGATTTCATCTGAGGATATTTCCTTTTTCACCATAGCCCTCTAAGGGCTTCCAAATATCACTTTGCCAATTCCACAAGACCTATCTTAGCGAAAGGCTTCTTGAGGGGAAAGCTGTAACTCTGTGAGATGATTTCACAGAACACAAAGAAGTTTCTCAGAAAGCTTCTTTCTCTTTGTTATCGGAGGATATTTCCTTTGGCCCTATAGTCTTCAAAGGGATCCGAAATATCTGTTCTCAGATTCCACAGAAATAAGGGTAGCAAAGAGATCCATGAAATACAGATGTAACTCTGGGAGTGGAAGTCACACATCACAGAGCAGTTTCTCAGGAAGCTTCTTTCCAGATTTCATCTGAGGATATTTCCTTTTTCACCATAGCCCTCTATGGGCTTCCAAATATCACTTTGTCAATTCCACAAGAACTGTCTTAGCGAAAGGCTTCTTGAGGGGAAAGCTGTAACTCTGTGAGATGATTTCAGAGAACACAAAGTAGTTTCTCAGAAATCTTCTTTCTCTTTGTTATCGGAGGATATTTCCTTTGGACCTATAGTCTTCAAAGGGATCCGAAATATCTGTTCTCAGATTCCACAGAAATAAGGCTAGCAAAGAGATCCACGAAATACAGATGTAACTCTCTGAGTGGAAGTCACACATCACAGAGCAATTGCTCAGAAAGCTTCTTTCCCGATTTCCTCTGAGGATATTTCCTTTTTCACCATAGCCCTCTATGGGCTTCCAAATATCACTTTTCCAATTCCACAAGAACTGTCTTAGCGAAAGGCTTCTTGAGGGGAAAGCTGTAACTCTGTGAGATGATTTCACAGAACACAAAGAAGTTTCTCAGAAAGCTCCTTTCTCTTTGTTATCGGAGGATATTTCCTTTGGCCCTATAGTCTTCAAAGGGATCCGAAATATCTGTTCTCCGATTCCACAGAAATAAGGCTAGCAAAGAGATCCACGAAATAGAGATGTAACTCTGTGAGTGGAAGTCACACATCACAGAGCAGTTTCTCAGAAAGCTTCTTTCCAGATTTCATCTGAGGATATTTCCTTTTTCACCATAGCCCTCTATGGGCTTCCAAATATCACTTTGCCAATTCCACAAGAACTGTCTTAGCGAAATTCTTCTTGAGGGGAAAGCTGTAACTCTGTCAGATGATTTCACAGAACACAAAGAAGTTTCTCAGAAATCTTCTTCCTCTTTGTTATCGGAGGATATTTCCTTTGGCCCTATAGTCTTCAAAGGGATCCGAAATATCTGTTCTCAGATTCCACAGAAATAAGGCTACCAAAGAGATCCACGAAATACAGATGTAACTCTGTGAGTGGAAGTCACACATCACAGAGCAATTTCTCAGAAAGCTTCTTTCCCGATTTCCTCTGAGGATATTTCCTTTTTCAAAATAGCCCTCTATGGGCTTCCAAATATCACTTTGCCAATTCCACAAGAACTGTCTTAGCGAAAGGCTTCTTGAGGGGAAAGCTGTAACTCTGTAAGATGATTTCACAGAACACAAAGAAGTTTCTCAGAAATCTTCTTTCCCTTTTTTATCGGAGGATATTTCCTTTGGCCCTATAGTCTTCAAAGGGATACGAAATATCTGTTCTCAGATTCCCCAGAAATAAGGCTAGCAAAGAGATCCACGAAATACAGATGTAACTCTGTGAGTGGAAGTCACACATCACAGAGCAGTTTCTCAGAAAGCTTCTTTCCAGATTTTATCTGAGGATATTTCCTTTTTCACCATAGCCCTCTATGGGCTTCCAAATATCACTTTGCCAATTCCACAAGAACTATCTTAGCGAAAGGCTTCTTGAGGGGAAAGCTGTAACTCTGTGAGATGATTTCACAGAACACAAAGAAGTTTCTCAGAAAGCTTCTTTCTCTTTGTTATCGGAGGATATTTCCTTTGGCCCTATAGTCTTCAAAGGGATCCGAAATATCTGTTCTCAGATTCCACAGAAATAAGGCTAGCAAAGAGATCCACGAAATACAGATGTAACTCTGTGAGTGGAAGTCAAACATCACAGAGCAGTTTTTCAGGAAGCTTCTTTCCAAATTTCATCTGAGGATATTTCCTTTTTCACCATAGCCCCCTAAGGGCTTCCAAATATCACTTTGCCAATTCCACAAGAACTGTCTTAGCGAAAGGCTTCTTGAGGGGAAAGCTGTAACTCTGTGAGATGATTTCACAGAACACAAAGAAGTTTCTCAGAAAGCTTCTTTCTCTTTGTTATCGGAGGATATTTCCTTTGGCCCTATAGTCTTCAAAGGGATCCGAAATATCTGTTCTCAGATTCCACAGAAATAAGGCTAGCAAAGAGATGCACGAAATACAGATGTAACACTGTGAGTGGAAGTCACACATCACACAGCAGTTTCTCAGGAAACTTCTTTCCAGATTTCACCTGAGGATATTTCCTTTTTCACCATAGCCCTCTATGGGCTTCCAAATATCACTTTGCCAATTCCACAAGAACTGTCTTAGCGAAAGGCTTCTTGAGTGGAAAGCTGTAACTCTGTGAGATGATTTCACAGAACACAAAGAAGTTTCTCAGAAAGCTTCTTTCTCTTTGTTATCGGAGGATATTTCCTTTGGCCCTGTAGTCTTCAAAGGGATCCGAAATATCTGTTCTCAGATTCCACAGAAATAAGGGTAGCAAAGAGATAAACGAAATGCAGATGTTACTCTGGGAGTGGAAGTCACACATCACAGAGCAGTTTCTCAGAAAGCTTCTTTCCAGATTTCATCTGAGGATATTTCCTTTTTCACCATAGCCCTCTATGGGCTTCCAAATATCACTTTGCCAATTCCAAAAGAACTGTCTTAGCGAAAGGCCTCTTGAGGGGAAAGCTGTAACTCTGTGAGATGATTTCACAGAACACAAAGAAGTTTCTCAGAAAGCTACTTTCTCTTTGTTATCGGAGGATATTTCCTTTGGCCCTATAGTCTTCAAAGGGATCCGAAATATCTGTTCTCAGATTCCACAGAAATAAGGCTAGCAAAGAGATCCACGAAATACAGATGTAACTCTGTGAGTGGAAGTCACACATCACAGAGCAGTTTCTCAGAAAGCTTCTTTCCAGATTTCATCTGAGGATATTTCCTTTTTCACCATAGCCCTCTATGGGCTTCCAAATATCACTTTGCCAATTCCACAAGAACTATCTTAGCGAAAGGCTTCTTGAGGGGAAAGCTGTAACTCTGTGAGATGATTTCACAGAACACAAAGAAGTTTCTCAGAAAGCTTCTTTCTCTTTGTTATCGGAGGATATTTCCTTTGGCCCTATATTCTTCAAAGGGATCCGAAATATCTGTTCTCAGATTCCACAGAAATAAGGCTATCAAAGAGATCCACGAAATACAGATGTAACTCTGGGAGTGGAAGTCACACATCACAGAGCAGTTTCTCAGGAAGCTTCTTTCCAGATTTCATCTGAGGATATTTCCTTTTTCACCATAGCCCTCTATGGGCTTCCAAATATCACTTTGCCAATTCCACAAGAACTGTCTTAGCGAAAGGCTTCTTGAGGGGAAAGCTGTAACTCTGTGAGATGATTTCACAGAACACAAAGAAGTTTCTCAGAAAGCTTCTTTCTCTTTGTTATCGGAGGATATTTCCTTTGGCCCTATAGTCTTCAAAGGGATCCGAAATATCTGTTCTCAGATTCCACAGAAATAAGGCTAGCAAAGAGATGCACGAAGTACAGATGTAACACTGTGAGTGGAAGTCACACATCACACAGCAGTTTCTCAGAAAATTTCTTTCCAGATTTCACCTGAGGATATTTCCTTTTTCACCATAGCCCTCTATGGGCTTCCAAATATCACTTTGCCAATTCCACAAGAACTGTCTTAGCGAAAGGCTTCTTGAGGGGAAAGCTGTAACTCTGTGAGATGATTTCACAGAACACAAAGAAGTTTCTCAGAAAGCTTCTTTCTCTTTGTTATCGGAGGATATTTCCTTTGGCCCTGTAGTCTTCAAAGGGATCCGAAATATCTGTTCTCAGATTCCACAGAAATAAGGGTAGCGAAGAGATAAACGAAATGCAGATGTTACTCTGGGAGTGGAAGTCACACATCACAGAGCCGTTTCTCAGAAAGCTTCTTTCCAGATTTCATCTGAGGATATTTCCTTTTTCACCATAGCCCTCTATGGGCTTCCAAATATCACTTTGCCAATTCCACAAGAACTGTCTTAGCGAAAGGCCTCTTGAGGGGAAAGCTGTAACTCTGTGTGATGAATTCACAGAACACAAAGAAGTTTCTCAGAAAGCTTCTTTCTCTTTGTTATCGGAGGATATTTCCTTTGGCCCTATAGTCTTCAAAGGGATCCGAAATATCTGTTCTCAGATTCCACAGAAATAAGGCTAGCAAAGAGATCCACGAAATACAGATGTAACTCTCTGAGTGGAAGTCACACATCACAGAGCAATTTCTCAGAAAGCTTCTTTCCCGATTTCCTCTGAGGATATTTCCTTTTTCACCATAGCCCTCTATGGGCTTCCAAATATCACTTTGCCAATTCCACAAGAACTGTCTTAGCGAAAGGCTTCTTGAGGGGAAAGCTGTAACTCTGTGAGATGATTTCACAGAACACAAAGAAGTTTCTCAGAAAGCTTCTTTCTCTTTGTTATCGGAGGATATTTCCTTTGGCCCTATAGTCTTCAAAGGGATCCGAAATATCTGTTCTCAGATTCCACAGAAATAAGGCTAGCAAAGAGATCCACGAAATACAGATGTAACTCTGTGAGTGGAAGTTACACATCACAGAGCAGTTTCTCAGAAAGCTTCTTTCAAGATTTGATCTGAGGATATTTCCTTTTTCACCATAGCCCTCTAAGGGCTTCCAAATATCACTTTGCCAATTCCACAAGAACTGTCTTAGCGAAATTCTTCTTGAGGGGAAAGCTGTAACTCTGTGAGATGATTTCACAGAACACAAAGAAGTTTCTCAGAAATCTTCTTTCTCTTTGTTATCGGAGGATATTTCCTTTGGCCCTATAGTCTTCAAAGGGATCCGAAATATCTGTTCTCAGATTCCACAGAAATAAGGCTACCAAAGAGATCCACGAAATACAGATGTAACTCTGTGAGTGGAAGTCACACATCACACAGCAGTTTCTCAGAAAACTTCTTTCCAGATTTCATCTGAGGATATTTCCTTTTTCACCATAGCCCTCTATGGGCTTCCAAATATCACTTTGCCAATTCCACAAGAACTGTCTTAGCGAAAGGCTTCTTGAGGGGAAAGCTGTAACTCTGTGAGATGATTTCACAGAACACAAAGAAGTTTCTCAGAAAGCTTCTTTCTCTTTGTTATCGGAGGATATTTCCTTTGGCCCTGTAGTCTTCAAAGGGATCCGAAATATCTGATCTCAGATTCCACAGAAATAAGGGTAGCAAAGAGATCCACGAAATGCAGATGTTACTCTGGGAGTGGAAGTCACACATCACAGAGCAGTTTCTCAGAAAGCTTCTTTCCAGATTTCATCTGAGGATATTTCCTTTTTCACCATAGCCCTCTATGGGCTTCCAAATATCACTTTGCCAATTCCACAAGAACTGTCTTAGCTAAAGGCCTCTTGAGGGGAAAGCTGTAACTCTGTGAGATGATTTCACAGAACACAAAGAAGTTTCTCAGAAAGCTTCTTTCTCTTTGTTATCGGAGGATATTTCCTTTGGCCCTATAGTCTTCAAAGGGATCCGAAATATCTGTTCTCAGATTCCACAGAAATAAGGCTAGCAAAGAGATCCACGAAATACAGATGTAACTCTGTGAGTGGAAGTCACACATCACAGAGCAGTTTCTCAGAAAGCTTCTTTCCAGATTTCATTTGAGGATATTTCCTTTTTCACCACAGCCCTCTATGGGTTTCCAAATATCACTTTGCGAATTCCACAAGAACTGTCTTAGTGAAAGGCTTCTTGAGGGGAAAGATGTAACTCTGTGAGAAGATTTCACAGAACACAAAGAAGTTTCTCAGATAGCTTCTTTCTCTTTGTTATTTGAGGATATTTCCTTTGGCCCTATAGTCTTCAAAGGGATCCGAAATATCTGTTCTCAGATTCCACAGAAATAAGGCTAGCAAAGAGATGCACGAAATACAGATGTAACACTGTGAGTGGAAGTCACACATCACACAGCAGTTTCTCAGAAAACTTCTTTCCAGATTTCATCTGAGGATATTTCCTTTTTCACCATAGCCCTCTATGGGCTTCCAAATATCACTTTGCCAATTCCACAAGAACTGTCTTAGCGAAAGGCTTCTTGAGGGGAAAGCTGTAACTCTGTGAGATGATTTCACAGAACACAAAGAAGTTTCTCAGAAAGCTTCTTTCTCTTTGTTATCGGAGGATATTTCCTTTGGCCCTGTAGTCTTCAAAGGGATCCGAAATATCTGATCTCAGATTCCACAGAAATAAGGGTAGCAGAGAGATCCACGAAATGCAGATGTTACTCTGGGAGTGGAAGTCACACATCACAGAGCAGTTTCTCAGAAAGCTTCTTTCCAGATTTCATCTGAGGATATTTCCTTTTTCACCATAGCCCTCTATGGGCTTCCAAATATCACTTTGCCAATTCCACAAGAACTGTCTTAGCGAAAGGCCTCTTGAGGGGAAAGCTGTAACTCTGTGAGATGATTTCACAGAACACAAAGAAGTTTCTCAGAAAGCTTCTTTCTCTTTGTTATCGGAGGATATTTCCTTTGGCCCTATAGTCTTCAAAGGGATCCGAAATATCTGTTCTCAGATTCCACAGAAATAAGGCTAGCAAAGAGATCCACGAAATACAGATGTAACTCTCTGAGTGGAAGTCACACATCACAGAGCAGTTTCTCAGAAAGCTTCTTTCCAGATTTCATCTGAGGATATTTCCTTTTTCACCATAGCCCTCTATGGGCTTCCAAATATCACTTTGCCAATTCCACAAGAACTATCTTAGCGAAAGGCTTCTTGAGGGGAAAGCTGTAACTCTGTGAGATGATTTCACAGAACACAAAGAAGTTTCTCAGAAAGCTTCTTTCTATTTGTTATCGGAGGATAATTCCTTTGGCCCTATAGCCTTCAAAGGGATCCGAAATATCTGTTCTCAGATTCCACAGAAATAAGGCTAGCAAAGAGATCCACGAAATACAGATGTAACTCTGTGAGTGGAAGTCACACATCACAGAGCAGTTTCTCAGAAAGCTTCTTTCCAAATTTCATCTGAGGATATTTCCTTTTTCACCATAGCCCTCTATGGTCTTCCAAATATCACTTTGCCAATTCCACAAGAACTATCTTAGCGAAAGGCTTCTTGAGGGGAAAGCTGTAACTCTGTGAGATGATTTCACAGAACACAAAGAAGTTTCTCAGAAAGCTTCTTTCTCTTTGTTATCGGA
The DNA here is from genome assembly GCF_049350105.2 of Macaca mulatta. Lineage (NCBI taxonomy): Eukaryota > Metazoa > Chordata > Mammalia > Primates > Cercopithecidae > Macaca > Macaca mulatta. Next base: position 47,286,381 of record NC_133413.1, read on the forward strand.
GGATATTTCCTTTGGCCCTATAGTCTTCAAAGGGATCCGAAATATCTGTTCTCAGATTCCACAGAGATAAGGCTAGCAAAGAGATCCACGAAATACAGATGTAACTCTGTGAGTGGAAGTCAGACATCACAGAGCAGTTTCTCAGGAAGCTTCTTTCCAGATTTCATCTGAGGATATTTCCTTTTTCACCATAGCCCTCTATGGGCTTCCAAATATCACTTTGTCAATTCCACAAGAACTGTCTTAGCGAAAGGCTTCTTGAGGGTAAAGCAGGAACTCTGTGAGATGATTTCAGAGAACACAAAGTAGTTTCTCAGAAATCTTCTTTCTCTTTGTTTTCGGAGGATATTTCCTTTGGCCCTATAGACTTCAAGGGGATCCGAAATATGTGTTCTCAGATTCCACAGAAATAAGGCTAGCAAAGAGATCCACGAAATACAGATGTAACTCTCTGAGTGGAAGTCACACATCACAGAGCAATTGCTCAGAAAGCTTCTTTCCCGATTTCCTCTGAGGATATTTCCTTTTTCACCATAGCCCTCTATGGGCTTCCAAATATCACTTTGCCAATTCCACAAGAACTGTCTTAGCGAAAGGCTTCTTGAGGGGAAAGCTGTAACTCTGTGAGATGATTTCAGAGAACACAAAGAAGTTTCTCAGAAAGCTTCTTTCTCTTTGTTATCGGAGGATATTTCCTTTGGCCCTATAGTCTTCAAAGGGATCCGAAATATCTGTTCTCAGATTCCACAGAAATAAGGCTAGCAAAGAGATCCACGAAATACAGATGTAACTCTGTGAGTGGAAGTCACACATCACAGAGCAGTTTCTCAGAAAGCTTCTTTCCAGATTTCATCTGAGGATATTTCCTTTTTCACCATAGCCCTCTATGGGCTTCCAAATATCACTTTGCCAATTCCACAAGAACTGTCTTAGCGAAATTCTTCTTGAGGGGAAAGCTGTAACTCTGTGAGATGATTTCACAGAACACAAAGAAGTTTCTCAGAAAGCTCCTTTCTCTTTGTTATCGGAGGATATTTCCTTTGGCCCTATAGTCTTCAAAGGGATCCGAAATATCTGTTCTCAGATTCCACAGAAATAAGGCTACCAAAGAGATCCACGAAATACAGATGTAACTCTGTGAGTGGAAGTCACACATCACAGAGCAATTTCTCAGAAAGCTTCTTTCCCGATTTCCTCTGAGGATATTTCCTTTTTCACCATAGCCCTCTGTGGGCTTCCAAATATCACTTTTCCAATTCCACAAGAACTGTCTTAGCGAAAGGCTTCTTGAGGGGAAAGCTGTAACTCTGTGAGATGATTTCACAGAACACAAAGAAGTTTCTCAGAAATCTTCTTTCCCTTTGTTATCGGAGGATATTTCCTTTGGCCCTATAGTCTTCAAAGGGATCCGAAATATCTGTTCTCAGATTCCACAGAAATAAGGCTAGCAAAGAGATCCACGAAATACAGATGTAACTCTGTGAGTGGAAGTCACACATCACAGAGCAGTTTCTCAGAAAGCTTCTTTCCAGATTTCATCTGAGGATATTTCCTTTTTCACCACAGCCCTCTATGGGTTTCCAAATATCACTTTGCCAATTCCACAAGAACTGTCTTAGCGAAAGGCTTCTTGAGGGGAAAGATGTAACTCTGTGAGGAGATTTCACAGAACACAAAGAAGTTTCTCAGAAATCTTCTTTCTCTTTCTTATCGGAGGATATTTCCTTTGGCCCTATAGTCTTCAAAGGGATCCGAAATATCTGTTCTCAGATTCCACAGAAATAAGGCTAGCAAAGAGATGCACGAAATACAGATGTAACACTGTGAGTGGAAGTCACACATCACACAGCAGTTTCTCAGAAAACTTCTTTCCAGATTTCATCTGAGGATATTTCCTTTTTCACCATAGCCCTCTATGGGCTTCCAAATATCACTTTGCCAATTCCACAAGAACTGTCTTAGCGAAAGGCTTCTTGAGGGGAAAGCTGTAACTCTGTGAGATGATTTCACAGAACACAAAGAAGTTTCTCAGAAAGCTTCTTTCTCTTTGTTATCGGAGGATATTTCCTTTGGCCCTATAGTCTTCAAAGGGATCCGAAATATCTGTTCTCAGATTCCACAGAAATAAGGGTAGCAAAGAGATCCACGAAATGCAGATGTTACTCTGGGAGTGGAAGTCACACATCACAGAGCAGTTTCTCAGAAAGCTTCTTTCCAGATATCATCTGAGGATATTTCCTTTTTCACCATAGCCCTCTATGGGCTTCCAAATATCACTTTGTCAATTCCACAAGAACTGTCTTAGCGAAAGGCTTCTTGAGGGGAAAGCTGTAACTCTGTGAGATGATTTCAGAGAACACAAAGTAGTTTCTCAGAAATCTTCTTTCTCTTTGTTATCGGAGGATATTTCCTTTGGCCCTATAGTCTTCAAAGGGATCCGAAATATCTGTTCTCAGATTCCACAGAAATAAGGCTAGCAAAGAGATCCACGAAATACAGATGTAACTCTCTGAGTGCAAGTCACACATCACAGAGCAATTTCTCAGAAAGCTTCTTTCCCGATTTCCTCTGAGGATATTTCTTTTTCACCATAGCCCTCTATGGGCTTCCAAATATCACTTTGCCAATTCCACAAGAACTGTCTTAGCGAAAGGCTTCTTGAGGGGAAAGCTGTAACTCTGTGAGCTGATTTCACAGAACACAAAGAAGTTTCTCAGAAAGCTTCTTTCTCTTTCTTATCGGAGGATATTTCCTTTGGCCCTATAGTCTTCAAAGGGATCCGAAATATCTGTTCTCAGATTCCACAGAAATAAGGGTAGCAAAGAGATCCACGAAATGCAGATGTTACTCTGGGAGTGGAAGTCACACATCACAGTGCAGTTTCTCAGAAAGCTTCTTTCCAGATTTCATCTGAGGATATTTCCTTTTTCACCATAGCCCTCTATGGGCTTCCAAATATCACTTTGCCAATTCCACAAGAACTGTCTTAGCGAAAGGCCTCTTGAGGGGAAAGCTGTAACTCTGTGAGATGATTTCACAGAACACAAAGAAGTTTCTCAGAAAGCTTCTTTCTCTTTGTTATCGGAGGATATTTCCTTTGGCGCTATAGTCTTCAAAGGGATCCGAAATATCTGTTCTCAGATTCCACAGAAATAAGGCTAGCAAAGAGATCCACGAAATACAGATGTAACTCTGTGAGTGGAAGTCACACATCACAGAGCAGTTTCTCAGAAAGCTTCTTTCCAGATTTCATCTGAGGATATTTCCTTTTTCACCATAGCCCTCTATGGGCTTCCAAATATCACTTTGCCAATTCCACAAGAACTATCTTAGCGAAAGGCTTCTTGAGGGGAAAGCTGTAACTCTGTGAGATGATTTCACAGAACACAAAGAAGTTTCTCAGAAAGCTTCTTTCTCTTTGTTATCGGAGGATATTTCCTTTGGCCCTATAGTCTTCAAAGGGATCCGAAATATCTGTTCTCAGATTCCACAGAAAGAAGGCTAGCAAAGAGATCCACGAAATACAGATGTAACTCTGGGAGTGGAAGTCACACATCACAGAGCAGTTTCTCAGAAAGCTTCTTTCCAGATTTCATCAGAGGATATTTCCTTTTTCATCACAGCCCTCTATGGGTTTCCAAATATCACTTTGCCAATTCCACAAGAACTGTCTTAGCGAAAGGCTTCTTGAGGGGAAAGATGTAACTCTGTGAGAAGATTTCACAGAACACAAAGAAGTTTCTCAGAAAGCTTCTTTCTCTTTGTTATCGGAGGATATTTCCTTTGGCCCTATAGTCTTCAAAGGGATCCGAAATATCTGTTCTCAGATTCCACAGAAATAAGGCTAGCAAAGAGATGCACGAAATACAGATGTAACACTGTGAGTGGAAGTCACACATCACACAGCAGTTTCTCAGAAAACTTCTTTCCAGATTTCATCTGAGGATATTTCCTTTTTCACCATAGCCCTCTATGGGCTTCCAAATATCACTTTGCCAATTCCACAAGAACTGTCTTAGCGAAAGGCTTCTTGAGGGGAAAGCTGTAACTTTGTGAGATGATTTCACAGAACACAAAGAAGTTTCTCAGAAAGCTTCTTTCTCTTTGTTATCGGAGGATATTTCCTTTGGCCCTGTAGTCTTCAAAGGGATCCGAAATATCTGATCTCAGATTCCACAGAAATAAGGGTAGCAAAGAGATCCACGAAATGCAGATGTTACTCTGGGAGTGGAAGTCACACATCACAGAGCAGTTTCTCAGAAAGCTTCTTTCCAAATTTCATCTGAGGATATTTCCTTTTTCACCATAGCCCTCTAAGGGCTTCCAAATATCACTTTGCCAATTCCACAAGAACTGTCTTAGCGAAAGGCCTCTTGAGGGGAAAGCTGGAACTCTGTGAGATGATTTCACAGAACACAAAGAAGTTTCTCAGAAAGCTTCTTTCTCTTTCTTATCGGAGGATATTTCCTTTGGCCCTATAGTCTTCAAAGGGATCCGAAATATCAGTTCTCAGATTCCACAGAAATAAGGCTAGCAAAGAGATCCACGAAATACAGATGTAACTCTGTGAGTGGAAGTCACACATCAGAGAGCAGTTTCTCAGAAAGGTTCTTTCCAGATTTCATCTGAGGATATTTCCTTTTTCACCATAGCCCTCTATAGGCTTCCAAATATCACTTTGCCAATTCCACAAGAACCATCTTAGCGAAAGGCTTCTTGAGGGGAAAGCTATAACTCTGTGAGATGATTTCACAGAACACAAAGAAGTTTCTCAGAAAGCTTCTTTCTCTTTGTTATCGGAGGATATTTCCTTTGGCCTTATAGTCTTCAAAGGGATCCGAAATATCTGTTCTCAGATTCCACAGAAATAAGGCTAGCAAAGAGATCCACGAAATACAGATGTAACTCGGTGAGTGGAAGTCAAACATCACAGAGCAGTTTCTCAGGAAGCTTCTTTCCAGATTTCATCTGAGGATATTTCCTTTTTCACCATAGCCCTCTATGGGCTCCAAATATCACTTTGTCAATTCCACAAGAACTGTCTTAGCGAAAGGCTTCTTGAGGGGAAAGCTGTAACTCTGTGAGATGATTTCAGAGAACACAAAGTAGTTTCTCAGAAATCTTCTTTCTCTTTGTTATCGGAGGATATTTCCTTTGGCCCTGTAGTCTTCAAAGGGATCCGAAATATCTGATCTCAGATTCCACAGAAATAAGGGTAGCAAAGAGATCCACGAAATGCAGATGTTACTCTGGGAATGGAAGTCACACATCACAGAGCAGTTTCTCAGAAAGCTTCTTTCCAGATTTCATCTGAGGATATTTCCTTTTTCACCATAGCCCACTATGGGCTTCCAAATATCACTTTGCCAATTCTACAAGAACTGTCTTAGCGAAAGGCCTCTTGAGGTGAAAGCTGGATCTCTGTGAGATGATTTCACAGAACACAAAGAAGTTTCTCAGAAAGCTTTCTCTTTCTTATCGGAGGATATTTCCTTTGGCCCTATAGTCTTCAAAGGGATCCGAAATATCTGTTCTCAGATTCCACAGAAGTAAGGCTAGCAAAGAGATCCATGAAATACAGATGTAACTCTGGGAGTGGAAGTCACACATCACAGAGCAGTTTCTCAGGAAGCTTCTTTCCAGATTTCATCTGAGGATATTTCCTTTTTCACCATAGCCCTCTATGGGCTTCCAAATATCACTTTGTCAATTCCACAAGAACTGTCTTAGCGAAAGGCTTCTTGAGGGGAAAGCTGTAACTCTGTGAGATGATTTCAGAGAACACAAAGTAGTTTCTCAGAAATCTTCTTTTTCTTTGTTATCGGAGGATATTTCCTTTGGCCCTATAGCCTTCAAAGGGATCCGAAATATCTGTTCTCAGATTCCACAGAAATAAGGCTACCAAAGAGATCCACGAAATACAGATGTAACTCTGTGAGTGGAAGTCACACATCACAGAGCAATTTCTCAGAAAGCTTCTTTCCCGATTTCCTCTGAGGATATTTCCTTTTTCACCATAGCCCTCTATGGGCTTCCAAATATCACTTTGCCAATTCCACAAGAACTGTCTTAGCGAAAGGCTTCTTGAGGGGAAAGCTGTAACTCTGTGAGATGATTTCACAGAACACAAAGAAGTTTCTCAGAAATCTTCTTTCCCTTTTTTATCGGAGGATATTTCCTTTGGCCCTATAGTCTTCAAAGGGATCCGAAATATCTGTTCTCAGATTCCACAGAAATAAGGCTAGGAAAGAGATCCACGAAATACAGATGTAACTCTGTGAGTGGAAGTCACACATCACAGAGCAGTTTCTCAGAAAGCTTCTTTCCAGATTTCATCTGAGGATATTTCCTTTTTCATCACAGCCCTCTATGGGTTTCCAAATATCACTTTGCCAATTCCACAAGAACTGTCTTAGCGAAAGGCTTCTTGAGGGGAAAGATGTAACTCTGTGAGAAGATTTCACAGAACACAAAGAAGTTTCTCAGAAAGCTTCTTTCTCTTTGTTATAGGAGGATATTTTCTTTGGCCCTATAGTCTTCAAAGGGATCCGAAATATCTGTTCTCAGATTCCACAGAAATAAGGCTAGCAAAGAGATGCACGAAATACAGATGTAACACTGTGAGTGGAAGTCACACATCACACAGCAGTTTCTCAGAAAACTTCTTTCCAGATTTCATCTGAGGATATTTCCTTTTTCACCATAGCCCTCTATGGGCTTCCAAATATCACTTTGCCAATTCCACAAGAACTGTCTTAGCGAAAGGCTTCTTGAGGGGAAAGCTGTAACTCTGTGAGATGATTTCACAGAACACAAAGAAGTTTCTCAGAAAGCTTCTTTCTCTTTGTTATCGGAGGATATTTCCTTTGGCCCTGTAGTCTTCAAAGGGATCCGAAATATCTGATCTCAGATTCCACAGAAATAAGGGTAGCAAAGAGATCCACGAAATGCAGATGTTACTCTGGGAGTGGAAGTCACACATCACAGAGCAGTTTCTCAGAAAGCTTCTTTCCAGATTTCATCTGAGGATATTTCCTTTTTCACCATAGCCCTCTATGGGCTTCCAAATATCACTTTGCCAATTCCACAAGAACTGTCTTAGCGAAAGGCCTCTTGAGGGGAAAGCTGGAACTCTGTGAGATGATTTCACAGAACACAAAGAAGTTTCTCAGAAAGCTTCTTTCTCTTTCTTATCGGAGGATATTTCCTTTGGCCCTATAGTCTTCAAAGGGATCCGAAATATCTGTTCTCAGATTCCACAGAAATAAGGCTAGCAAAGAGATCCATGAAATACAGATGTAACTCTGGGAGTGGAAGTCACACATCACAGAGCAGTTTCTCAGGAAGCTTCTTTCCAGATTTCATCTGAGGATATTTCCTTTTTCACCATAGCCCTCTATGGGCTTCCAAATATCACTTTGTCAATTCCACAAGAACTGTCTTAGCGAAAGGCTTCTTGAGGGGAAAGCTGTAACTCTGTGAGATGATTTCAGAGAACACAAAGTAGTTTCTCAGAAATCTTCTTTCTCTTTGTTATCGGAGGATATTTCCTTTGGCCCTATAGCCTTCAAAGGGATCCGAAATATCTGTTCTCAGATTCCACAGAAATAAGGCTACCAAAGAGATCCACGAAATACAGATGTAACTCTGTGAGTGGAAGTCACACATCACAGAGCAATTTCTCAGAAAGCTTCTTTCCCGATTTCCTCTGAGGATATTTCCTTTTTCACCATAGCCCTCTATGGGCTTCCAAATATCACTTTGCCAATTCCACAAGAACTGTCTTAGCGAAAGGCTTATTGAGGGGAAAGCTGTAACTCTGTGAGATGATTTCACAGAACACAAAGAAGTTTCTCAGAAATCTTCTTTCCCTTTTTTATCGGAGGATATTTCCTTTGGCCCTATAGTCTTCAAAGGGATCCGAAATATCTGTTCTCAGATTCCACAGAAATAAGGCTAGGAAAGAGATCCACGAAATACAGATGTAACTCTGTGAGTGGAAGTCACACATCACAGAGCAGTTTCTCAGAAAGCTTCTTTCCAGATTTCATCTGAGGATATTTCCTTTTTCATCACAGCCCTCTATGGGTTTCCAAATATCACTTTGCCAATTCCACAAGAACTGTCTTAGCGAAAGGCTTCTTGAGGGGAAAGATGTAACTCTGTGAGAAGATTTCACAGAACACAAAGAAGTTTCTCAGAAAGCTTCTTTCTCTTTGTTATAGGAGGATATTTTCTTTGGCCCTATAGTCTTCAAAGGGATCCGAAATATCTGTTCTCAGATTCCACAGAAATAAGGCTAGCAAAGAGATGCACGAAATACAGATGTAACACTGTGAGTGGAAGTCACACATCACACAGCAGTTTCTCAGAAAACTTCTTTCCAGATTTCATCTGAGGATATTTCCTTTTTCACCATAGCCCTCTATGGGCTTCCAAATATCACTTTGCCAATTCCACAAGAACTGTCTTAGCGAAAGGCTTCTTGAGGGGAAAGCTGTAACTCTGTGAGATGATTTCACAGAACACAAAGAAGTTTCTCAGAAAGCTTCTTTCTCTTTGTTATCGGAGGATATTTCCTTTGGCCCTGTAGTCTTCAAAGGGATCCGAAATATCTGATCTCAGATTCCACAGAAATAAGGGTAGCAAAGAGATCCACGAAATGCAGATGTTACTCTGGGAGTGGAAGTCACACATCACAGAGCAGTTTCTCAGAAAGCTTCTTTCCAGATTTCATCTGAGGATATTTCCTTTTTCACCATAGCCCTCTATGGGCTTCCAAATATCACTTTGCCAATTCCACAAGAACTGTCTTAGCGAAAGGCCTCTTGAGGGGAAAGCTGGAACTCTGTGAGATGATTTCACAGAACACAAAGAAGTTTCTCAGAAAGCTTCTTTCTCTTTCTTATCGGAGGATATTTCCTTTGGCCCTATAGTCTTCAAAGGGATCCGAAATATCTGTTCTCAGATTCCACAGAAATAAGGCTAGCAAAGAGATCCACGAAATACAGATGTAACTCTGTGAGTGGAAGTCACACATCACAGAGCAGTTTCTCAGAAAGGTTCTTTCCAGATTTCATCTGAGGATATTTCCTTTTTCACCATAGCCCTCTATAGGCTTCCAAATATCACTTTGCCAATTCCACAAGAACCATCTTAGCGAAAGGCTTCTTGAGGGGAAAGCTGTAACTCTGTGAGATGATTTCACAGAACACAAAGAAGTTTCTCAGAAAGCTTCTTTCTCTTTGTTATCGGAGGATATTTCCTTTGGCCCTATAGTCTTCAAAGGGATCCGAAATATCTGTTCTCAGATTCCACAGAAATAAGGCTAGCAAAGAGATCCACGAAATACAGATGTAACTCTGTGAGTGGAAGTCAAACATCACAGAGCAGTTTCTCAGGAAGCTTCTTTCCAGATTTCATCTGAGGATATTTCCTTTTTCACCATAGCCCTCTATGGGCTCCAAATATCACTTTGTCAATTCCACAAGAACTGTCTTAGCGAAAGGCTTCTTGAGGGGAAAGCTGTATCTCTGTGAGATGATTTCAGAGAACACAAAGTAGTTTCTCAGAAATCTTCTTTCTCTTTGTTATCGGAGGATATTTCCTTTGGACCTATAGTCTTCAAAGGGATCCGAAATATCTGTTCTCAGATTCCACAGAAATAAGGCTAGCAAAGAGATCAGCGAAACATATATGTAACTCTGTGAGTGGAAGTCACACATCCCAGAGCAGTTTCTCAGAAAGCTTCTTTCCAGATTTCATGTGAGCATCTTTCCTTTTTCACCTTAGCCCTCTAAGGGCTTCCAAATATAACTTTGCCAATTCCACAAGAACTGTCTCAGCGAAATGCTTCTTGAGGGGAAAGCTGTAACTCTGTGAGACGATTTCATGGAACACAAAGAAGTTTCTCAGACAGCTTCTTTCTCTTTGTTATCGGAGGATATTTCCTTTGGCCCTATAGTCTTCAAAGGGATCCGAAATATCTGTTCTCAGATTCCACAGAAATAAGGCTAGCAAAGAGATCAGCGAAACATATATGTAACTCTGTGAGTGGAAGTCACACATCCCAGAGCAGTTTCTCAGAAAGCTTCTTTCCAGATTTCATGTGAGCATCTTTCCTTTTTCACCTTAGCCCTCTAAGGGCTTCCAAATATAACTTTGCCAATTCCACAAGAACTGTCTCAGCGAAAGGCTTCTTGAGGGGAAAGCTGTAACTCTGTGAGACGATTTCATGGAACACAAAGAAGTTTCTCAGACAGCTTCTTTCTCTTTGTTATCGGAGGATATTTCCTTTGGCCCTATAGTCTTCAAAGGGATCCGAAATATCTGTTCTCAGATTCCACAGAAATAAGGCTAGCAAAGAGATCCACGAAATACAGATGTAACTCTGTGAGTGGAAGTCACACATGACAGAGCAGTATCTCAGAAAGCTTCTTTCCAGATTTCATCTGAGGATATTTCCTTTTTCACCATAGCCCTCTATGGGCTTCCAAATATCACTTTTCCAATTACACAAGAACTGTCTTAGCGAAAGGTTTCTTGAGGGGAAAGCTGTAACTCTGTGAGATGATTTCACAGAACACAAAGAAGTTTCTCAGAAAGCTTCTTTCTCTTTGTTATCGGAGGATATTTCCTTTGGCCCTATAGTCTTCAAAGGGATCTGAAATATCTGTTCTCAGATTCCACAGAAATAAGGCTAGCAAAGAGATTCACGAAATACAGATGTAACTCTGTGAGTGGAAGTCACACATCAGAGAGCAGTTTCTCAGAAAGCTTCTTTCTAGATTTCATCTGAGGATATTTCCTTTTTCACCATAGCCCTCTATGGGCTTCCAAATATCACTTTGCCAATTCCACAAGAACTGTCTTAGCGAAAGGCTTCTTGAGGGGAAAGCTGTAACTGTGTGAGATGATTTCACAGAACACAAAGAAGTTTCTCAGAAAGTTTCTTCCTCTTTGTTATCAGAGGATATTTCCTTTGGCCCTATAGTCTTCAAAGGGATCCGAAATACCTGTTCTCAGATTCCACAGAAATAAGGCTAGTAATGAGATCCACGAAATACAGATGTAACTCTGTGAGTGGAAGTCAGACATCGCAGAGCAGTTTCTCAGAAAGCTTCTTTCCAGATTTCATCTGAGGATATTTCCTTTTTCACATTAGCCCTCTATGGGTTTCCAAATATCACTTTGCCAATTCCACAAGAACTGTCTTAACGAAAGGCTTCTTGAGGGGAAAGCTGTAACTGTGTGGGATGATTTCACAGAACACAAAGAAGTTTCTCAGACAGCTTCTTTCTCTTTGTTGTCGGAGGATATTTCCTTTGGCCCTATTGCCTCAAAGGGATACGAAATATCTGTTCTCAGATTCCACAGAAATAAGGCTACCACAGAGATCCACGAAATACAGATGTAACTCTGTGAGTGGAAGTCAGACATCGCAGAGTAGTTTCTCAGAAAGCTTCTTTCCAGATTTCATCTAAGGATATTTCCTTTTTCACATTAACCCTCTATGGGCTTCCAAATATCACTTTGCAAATTCCACAAGAACTGTCTTAGCGAAAGGCTTCTTGAGGGGAAAGCTGTAACTCTGTGAGATGATTTCACAGAACACAAAGAAGTTTCTCAGAAAGGTTCTCTCCTTGTTATCGGAGGATATTTCCTTTGGCCCTATAGTCTTCAAAGGGATCCGAAATATCTGTTCTCAGATTCCACAGAAATAAGGCTAGCAAAGAGATCCACGAAATACAGATGTAACTCTGTGAGTGGAAGTCACACATCACAGAGCAGATTCTCAGAAAGCTTCTTTCCAGATTTCATCTGAGGATATTTCCTTTTTCACCATAGCCCTCTATGGGATTCCAAATATCACTTTGCCAATTTCACAAGAACTGTCTTAGCGAAAGGCTTCTTGAGGGGAAAGCTGTAACTCTTTGAGATGATTTCAGAGAACACAAAGAAGTTTCTCAGAAATCTTCTTTCCCTTTTTTATCGGAGGATATTTCCTTTGGCCCTATAGTCTTCAAAGGGATCTGAAATATCTGTTCTCAGATTCCACAGAAATAAGGCTAGGAAAGAGATGAACGAAATACAGATGTAACTCTGTGAGTGGAAGTCACACATCACAGAGCAGTTTCTCAGAAAGTTCTTTCCAGATTTCATCTGAGGATATTTCCTTTTTCACCACAGCCCTCTATGGGTTTCCAAATATCACTTTGCCAATTCCACAAGAACTGTCTTAGCGAAAGGCTTCTTGAGGGGAAAGATGTAACTCTGTGAGAAGATTTCACGGAACACAAAGAAGTTTCTCAGAAAGCTTCTTTCTCTTTGTTATCGGAGGATATTTCCTTTAGCCCTATAGTCTTCAAAGGGATCCGAAATATCTGTTCTCAGATTCCACAGAAATAAGGCTAGCAAAGAGATCCACGAAATGCAGATGTTACTCTGGGAGTGGAAGTCACACATCACAGATCAATTGCTCAGAAAGCTTCTTTCCCGATTTCCTCTGAGGATATTTCCTTTTTCACCATAGCCCTCTATGGGCTTCCAAATATCACTTTGCCAATTCCACAAGAACTGTCTTAGCGAAAGGCTTCTTGAGGGGAAAGCTGTAACTCTGTGAGATGATTTCACAGAACACAAAGAAGTTTCTCAGAAAGCTTCTTTCTCTTTGTTATCGGAGGATATTTCCTTTGGCCCTATAGTCTTCAAAGGGATCCGAAATATCTGTTCTCAGATTCCACAGAAATAAGGCTAGCAAAGAGATCCACGAAATACAGATGTAACTCTGTGAGTGGAAGTCACACATCACAGAGCAGTTTCTCAGAAAGCTTCTTTCCAGATTTCATCTGAGGATATTTCCTTTTTCACCATAGCCCTCTATGGGCTTCCAAATATCACTTTGCCAATTCCACAAGAACTGTCTTAGCGAAATTCTTCTTGAGGGAAAAGCTGTAACTCTGTGAGATGATTTCACAGAACACAAAGAAGTTTCTCAGAAATCTTCTTTCTCTTTGTTATCGGAGGATATTTCCTTTGGCCCTATAGTCTTCAAAGGGATCCGAAATATCTGTTCTCAGATTCCACAGAAATAAGGCTACCAAAGAGATCCACGAAATACAGATGTAACTCTGTGAGTGGAAGTCACACATCACAGAGCAATTTCTCAGAAAGCTTCTTTCCCGATTTCCTCTGAGGATATTTCCTTTTTCACCATAGCCCTCTATGGGCTTCCAAATATCACTTTGCCAATTACACAAGAACTGTTTTAGCGACAGGCTTCTTGAGAGGAAAGCTGTAACTCTGTGAGATGATTTCACAGAACACAAAGAAGTTTCTCAGAAATCTTCTTTCCCTTTTTTATCAGAGGATATTTCCTTTGGCCCTATAGTCTTCAAAGGGATCCGAAATATCTGTTCTCAGATTCCACTGAAATAACGCTAGGAAAGAAATCCACGAAATACAGATGTAACTCTGTGAGTGGAAGTCACACATCACAGAGCAGTTTCTCAGAAAGCTTCTTTCAAGATTTCATCTGAGGATATTTCCTTTTTCACCACAGCCCTCTATGGGTTTTCAAATATCACTTTGCCAATTCCACAAGAACTGTCTTAGCGAAAGGCTTCTTGAGGGGAAAGATGTAACTCTGTGAGAAGATTTCACAGAACACAAAGAAGTTTCTCAGAAAGCTTCTTTCTCTTTGTTATCGGAGGATATTTCCTTTGGCCCTATAGTCTTCAAAGGGATCCGAAATATCTGTTCTCAGATTCCACAGAAATAAGGCTAGCAAAGAGATGCACGAAATACAGATGTAACACTGTGAGTGGAAGTCACACATCACACAGCAGTTTCTCAGAAAACTTCTTTCCAGATTTCATCTGAGGATATTTCCTTTTTCACCATAGCCCTCTATGGGCTTCCAAATATCACTTTGCCAATTCCACAAGAACTGTCTTAGCGAAAGGCTTCTTGAGGGGAAAGCTGTAACTCTGTGAGATGATTTCACAGAACACAAAGAAGTTTCTCAGAAAGCTTCTTTCTCTTTGTTATCGGAGGATATTTCCTTTGGCCCTATAGTCTTCAAAGGGATCCGAAATATCTGTTCTCAGATTCCACAGAAATAAGGGTAGCAAAGAGATCCACGAAATGCAGATGTTACTCTGGGAGTGGAAGTCACACATCACAGAGCAGTTTCTCAGAAAGCTTCTTTCCAGATTTCATCTGAGGATATTTCCTTTTTCACCATAGCCCTCTATGGGCTTCCAAATATCACTTTGCCAATTCCACAAGAACTGTCTTAGCGAAAGGCCTGTTGAGGTTAAAGCTGTAACTCTGTGAGATGATTTCACAGAACACAAAGAAGTTTCTCTGAAAGCTTCTTTCTCTTTGTTATCGGAGGATATTTCCTTTGGCCCTATAGTCTTCAAAGGGATCCGAAATATCTGTTCTCAGATTCCACAGAAATAAGGCTAGCAAAGAGATCCACGAAATACAGATGTAACTCTGGGAGTGGAAGTCACACATCACAGAGCAGTTTCTCAGGAAGCTTCTTTCCAGATTTCATCTGAGGATATTTCCTTTTTCACCATAGCCCTCTATGCGCTTCCAAATATCACTTTGTCAATTCCACAAGAACTGTCTTAGCAAAAGGCTTCTTGAGGGGAAAGCTGTAACTCTGTGAGATGATTTCAGAGAACACAAAGTAGTTTCTCAGAAATCTTCTTTCTCTTTGTTATCGGAGGATATTTCCTTTGGCCCTGTAGTCTTTAAAGGCATCCGAAATATCTGTTCTCAGATTCCACATAAATAAGGCTAGCAAAGAGATCCACGAAATACAGATGTAACTCTGTGAGTGGAAGTCACACTTCACAGAGCAGTTTCTCAGAAAGCTTCTTTCCAGATTTCATCTGAGGATATTTCCTTTTTCACCATAGCCCTCTATGGGCTTCCAAATATCACTTTGCCAATTCCACAAGAACTATCTTAGCGAAATGCTTCTTGAGGGGAAAGCTGTAACTCTTTGAGATGATTTCACAGAACACAAAGAAGTTTCTCAGAAAGCTTCTTTCTCTTTGTTATCGGAGGATATTTCCTTTGGCCCTATAGTCTTCAAAGGGATCCGAAATATCTGCTCTCAGATTCCACAGAAATAAGGCTAGCAAAGAGATCCACGAAATACAGATGTAACTCTGGGAGTGGAAGTCACACATCACAGAGCAGTTTCTCAGGAAGCTTCTTTCCAGATTTCATCGGAGGATATTTCCTTTTTCACCATAGCCCTCTATGGGCTTCCAAATATCACTTTGTCAATTCCACAAGAACTGTCTTAGCGAAAGGCTTCTTGAGGGGAAAGCTGTAACTCTGTGAGATGATTTCAGAGGACACAAAGTAGTTTCTCAGAAATCTTCTTTCTCTTTGTTATCGGAGGATATTTCCTTTGGCCCTATAGTCTTCAAAGGGATCCGAAATATCTGTTCTCAGATTCCACAGAAATAAGGCTAGCAAAGAGATCCACGAAATACAGATGTAACTCTCTGAGTGGAAGTCACACATCACAGAGCAATTTCTCAGAAAGCTTCTTTCCCGATTTCCTCTGAGGATATTTCCTTTTTCACCATAGCCCTCTATGGGCTTCCAAATATCACTTTGCCAATTCCACAAGAACTGTCCTAGCGAAAGGCTTCTTGAGGGGAAAGCTGTAACTATGTGAGATGATTTCACAGAACACAAAGAAGTTTCTCAGAAAGCTTCTTTCTCTTTGTTATCGGAGGATATTTCCTTTGGCCCTATAGTCTTCAAAGGGATCCGAAATATCTGTTCTCAGATTCCACAGAAATAAGGCTAGCACAGAGATAAACGAAATACAGATGTAACTCTGTGAGTGGAAGTTCCACATCACAGAGCAGTTTCTCAGAAAGCTTCTTTCCACATTTCATCTGAGGATATTTCCTTTTTCACCATAGCCCTCTATGGGCTTCCAAATATCACTTTGCCAATTCCACAAGAACGGTCTTAGCGAAAGGCTTCTTGAGGGGAATGCTGTAACTCTGTGAGATGATTTCACAGAACACAAAGAAGTTTCTCAGAAAGCTTCTTTCTCTTTGTTATCGGAGGATATTTC